>NC_066585.1:44647500-46045735 GCF_024323335.1 Lathyrus oleraceus
GAAAGCGGTAAGGTACCGGGATATCAATCCATCAACCACTGAATCTACCACAATGAGAACAACCCATGCTGGGGAGATTACTACTGGAGAAGAAACTGAGTCTTCAACAACATCTCTGCCTGGAGAACAACCCCAACAGCACAAAGCGGGAGAAAGAGGACACAATCGAATGCCAGGAATATGAACACATGTCTTACCTGTTGGGAATCATACCACCCTCGGGAGAGCACTGAGACATTCCTGAGTATCCTTTCATCATTGTGAATATTCACTTTGTTTAAAACAACAATTTGAAAAAATTTATTTGTTTAAAACAATGACATTTTATCAATTAAAATATGCAAAACATTTGTTGAATTGAAACAAATAAGAATGCAAATAATTGGATAAAGCTCAAATTTATTTGATGGAATGGTAGCCTGCAAATGGCAAGACTCCATAGATTTGTACAAATTTGAAATCAGTGATATATATTGGAAGAGGGCTACATTGAACATAATGATCCTTTCTCTACCAATTCGAATCTCGATGTATTCGAAGCTTCAGTTGACGACGAATCGAGAATCTCTGACGAGAAGACGGCTGCGGAACAGAAAGTCTTGTCAGGATGCAGTTACTCGCCAAATCCCTAATTTTTGCCTAGATTGCCCCAGGGTGAGGTACTCAATCTAGCGGGATGCAAATATACTCTTTTTCAAGTCTCTAATTTTTGCCTGGATTACCCTTGCGGGTTCTCCACCGAGACGCTCATTTTTGCCTAAGCCGCCCTTTCGGGTTTTCAACTTAGCGAGCTATTCTGTTTTTCACTTGCATATACTTTTTTTCTAGGCAAAGTATTTCTTGACTGCATCTGAATTCACAGGACGAGTGAAATCCTCCCCATCCATTGTTGTAAGCATCAAAGCACCGCCTGAAAAGGCTCTCTTAACAACATATGGACCCTCGTAGTTTGGAGTCCACTTGCCCCTGGAATCGGGCACGAAAGACAAAACTTTCTTGAGCACGAGGTCACCTTCTCGGAACACACGAGGCTTGACCTTCTTATCGAATGCTTTCTTCATTCTCTGCTGATATAACTGACCATGGCACATGGCAGTTAATCGCTTCTCTTCAATCAGATTCAGCTGGTCATAACGACTTTGAATCCATTCGTCATCAGTCAACTAGGGACTTGAGGGTATAATTTTTCTTTTTCTTTTGAAAAGATTTGAAATTTTTTTCCTGATTTTTGATTTTTCATCTTTTTCACCCTCTTCTTTTTTTTTATTACATTTGCAACGCCCCAGTTTAACTGTTTTGCTGATTCTCGTGATACAGCTGAATGAGCTCCTTTGGTGCTCAAAAAGGTGGGTAATCTCATCAGGAATCCCCTTTAACATCATCTTCCTCTGCCTCAAATACAAAGAATTCAAGATTGGAAGATGGCGTTGGATCATTATGTTCAATGGGTTTAGAAATCCCTGCATAACGATTTTGGTTAATGAAAAACTTTAGAATTTAAACAAGCAAATCATTTATGCAGATGAAAAAGCTGTTTTATTTGTTTTTCAGGGTTTTTTGTGATCACTGATTTCATGCAAAAAAAGCAAAAAGTGAAAACAAATGAAAAAACAAATGTTTAACAATGCATTACTTGAATGAAACATCATTGTATATATGCTGCCAACAATGTCATCACTTTTCCTTTTGGCATGGGAGAAGGGTTTTAAACGAAGTGAACAATTACTCTGATCTATGGATGACTGTAGGAACATCTACAGCGACCCAATTGTGGCAGACACCACCAGGAATAACGAAATTGTTCAAATCTTCTGCGTCCTCTTCCAAGATAGCAGTAGCTTCTTCTTCAGGCTGATCATCATGGATGAATCCTCCACTTGTGAACAAACCTTGCTCATTAAATGCCCCAGAACAGTAGCCAATGCCAGCCCGAGATTGGTTAACCAGGAATAAATCCATCAACAGTACATAATCTGGCAAATATCTCTCTGAGTTCACAGCTCTCTCGCTCAGGATGATCCATCAATCTGGCAGAGTTGGCTCTGGTATAGTACCGGCGAAGTGCGTCTTCAAAATAAATGAAGATCGCAGGGTCAGACCACAGGACGGGAGACCGGAACAAAATACCCGCTTATGCAAATGATGCATGAAGTGTTTATGCATATGCTTGTTTTTTATTTCAAAGGGACTCAAGAGTTTTATTTGCAAACTTTGAAATATTTCAGCATTTGGATCGTATCTGAGAATATCTCATCAGATATATCAGGTGAAAAAAATTTCCCGGTTTTTCCATGTTTGAAATTTTTTGCAAATAAACTCCTTTGAGTTTCTTGAAAAATTTCTTTTTATCTGATGATATGGATGTAGATGAATGCATGAATGCATGAATGCAACAATCACACTCAAGGATCAAGCAAAGCACACCAAACAAAGGTCGTGGGAAAGCTCATTGTATCCCTAATATCAATCATCCATTTTGGTGGATTTAGGTTTTCACCTTATCGACACCCAAGTTCCATTGATATTAACGGTACATGAACCGGCTCAATCATCCTTAATATCAACCATCCATTTTGGCAGATTATGGTTTGCACCTTATCAACGCTCAAGTTCCATTGATATTAACGATGTTTGAACGACTCAACCACGAATCACGGGTTTGCTGAGAGTCACGAGCATGGAGTCTCGGTTAAGAACCACCCAAAGGGAGTGTACTAGGGTTTAAACCTGCCAAACATGTTCTACCAGAGGTTCCCATAATCATCGTCCCATCTCTCGGATATTGTCGGAGGAACGAATACTCGTATTCCAAAAATATTCTCAAGAGAGACTCTTATGAGTGTAGTATCGCGTAACAATCGCATCAGAACTTACATCTGAACGACCTCCGCACTACGTCCTAAAAATGGGCCAAGATGGGTTTGGTAAACTAAGGTCCTTGGCTTCTAAGGCACATGATTGAACGAATAATGCCTAACCACAAATAACTTGTGTGACATTATCAATCCAACATGACCTCCACCAAGTGAATGGACTCGCAAGTCAACTGGCTAAGGAATACTCCACACCAGTCAACAAGACTATGCCATTCTCCTATCCTAGAGTGCACTCGAGTTCGGGTATAGAACTCATCTCACAGAGATCACCAAAGCAAACAACAATTGTATATCAAGCAATTCAAACATTACAATCAATACAGTTATCCCAAATTGTACAAAAATATGTCAAATAACACATAAACAATTGTCATACAACAAGGATGAAAAGTAGGCAATACCACCAGGGAAGGTCTAATTTTATCCCCAGCAGAGTCGCCACTTTTCTGTAGCGGTGTATTCGTCGCTATATGATTTATTGATTAAACCATAAGCAAAGCATACAATGAATCGAGTCGCCACCGCACTTTTATTTATTCTAAGGATTGGTTAAAAAGCGAACAAAAACCTAAGAAGTTTTACACGTAGAAAACTAATGAAAAAGATCAGAGAATCTGGGTAAGGGGTAAATTACGCAACGGGAAGGTGTTAGGCACCCATCACGTCCTAGGTACTCCTAGGGAGCCCTTTTCACACTTGTTGTATAAGAAAATATTTATTTGTTTTGACATATTGTGCAAACATGAATGGGATGATGAGAAAAGAATGTACAAGTTAGTTTTTTTTTGTGTTCGAACGGATGAACCCGTTGCCTACGTACCTTCCATCAAAGGTAAGGATCAAAACGCCGTAGTTCGGCTAAAAGATTTCCAAAAATTAGTGAGTTCAATTTTAAAACACAAGCACTAAGGCTCTTCATTACCAATGGGAGAAAACTCAACCAACATCAACAATCCACCATGCGAGGACGGCTTCAACATACTAGTGAGGGGTTAACCCTATAATAAGTATGGAAGACTTACAATCAACTCACTAAGGATAAGGTAAGATTTACATCAACCACTATGGTAATTAAAACCTACGGCTAATGTATGAAAACATATTAACAATGGACAAAGCCAAAACATTTGAATGGGTGAAGTTAATTGATTATGATTATTCACAAAATATGGTCAAGGTATGATTAAGATTGATTCAAAGAAGTGTTATGAAAATGGAGTTTGAAAAGTCAAGGACTTAAGGTCCAAGTTTCTAATTTTAAAAGAGGTAAGAATGTTTGCACAACAAGTCAAAGTTTTTGAAAACAAAGTGTGAAAAGGTTTAGGACAAAGATGGTATGGATGATGGAATGTAAAACTTCTCAGAAAGGTTCACCTCTTGAAATCATATAGAAGATGATTCAAGTGTGTCCTTAGGAGTGAGGCAACAAACAAATAAAAAATAAAGCAAGGTGATACCGGATGCCATCAATGGTCTTATACCAATCTCTCAAACAAAAAGCGGATATCGGATACCAATAAATGGGTTTACACCAATCTCCTAAAACAAAACAATGATACCGGAAGCCATCAATGGTCTTATACCAATCTCACAAAGCAAAAAGCGGATATCGGATACCAATAAATGGGTTTACACCAATCTCCTAAAGTGAACAAAACTTGGATGTCGGATGCCAATCTATCTGGGCTTAAACCAACCTCCAAAGTATGGTCATAGGAATACAAATGCCACATCACAGGGACTTACAATTGCATCCTCTCACACAACAAACAAGAGCAAAGAAGATATGAGTGACCAATGAGGTCTTACACTCTATCCTTCCATATCATGGGAACAAAAGCCAATCAACATGGACTTACAATTGTCCTCAATGGGAAAACATAAATGTCACAAGGACAAATGAAATGATCATGCACTAATGGCAATCAATGATGATAAATGCACAATGGCAAGTAAGCAATCATGTTCAAATGAATCAAGTAATCAAACCACATAAACAAAGAGCACACACTATATACAAACATCAGGCTCAAACAAGGGTGAGGCATTAAAGCCAACTGGAATAGGGTTAAAGTTGCTCTTAACCTTGCCATTGAGGGGCTAAGGTGAAGCAGATGAAAGGATGTGAGGGGTGTGCCTCATCACTCCTATCCCTGGTCAGGGAGAGCATTGAATATAAGAAGGTGGGGGAGTTCAGAAAGATGGAACTCTCTCCCCAAAGTTAGACTCGATTGATCTTGGGTTTTTACTCAACATGCATCAAACACAAGTAGTGTGAGCAATGTGAGAGACTCACAGAATAGTAGGAGATAGGCTACATATCTCTTTTGTCTACCAATTGCCTCACATGAGGTCTTTACCTGCTTAGGGACAAATTTAAACAATCACAAACATTGCCTCTTAAGGAGGACTTCAGACAGTTGCCTGGCTAAATAACAAGCCAGGTCTTCCAGACTACATGGAGACAAGAGAGTCTACCTCAATGCAAATGCTATACAAGCAAAGCAATGCAAGTTCTTAAGAGAACTGAGCAACTAAAGGGTACCTGAAATCAATCAAATATAATCAGCATCCCAGCATAAACAAAACAACAATATAATGATCAACAAACAATGTACAATCAAACAATGCAATGTGCATAACACAAAGCTCAAGTGGACCAAGCACCCTACAAAACAAACAAGTTAGTTCACAATAGTCAAATGGACCAATCAACTTTACATTAATTCCTTTAAAGCACTTTGCTTCTTAACCTGAAAAGTCAAAGTCAAACTCAAACATGAGTAACAAGACCACTAGGACAAGCCTAGGGTCCAAAGGATGGAAAAATGTTAAAACAGCAAGTGAAACATGATCATAACCAAGATTTATCAATTAGAAAGAGAACCTAATTGGCCTCACATCAAAACTATGCACTAATTTCATTTTATGCACAATCTAAGTCAAAGTAGTCAAGTATGAACCACATATGAGTCAACAGCATGATCACAACCAAACAAATATCAAAACAGCTCAATAAATTCCACAAAAATTCTATCCTAAACAGAACATATTCAATGAGCTACCTATCAATTTTCATGCCATTTGGACAAGTGGAAGTAGAGGAATTAAATTCAACATGTCATGGCATGCAAAAATCAACCTAAACTAGGTCACAAACCAAGTGTCAACTTCAATCAATTGTAAAACAGTGGGATCAAATGGGAAATGAATGGGACCAAAGCCAAATTGAAGCTAAACATGTTAAGAAACACTCCACCAAATTTCACATTCATATGGTAAGAAATGAGCATTTCACAAGATATGGAAGTTTGCTACTCAAGGAAAACCCTAAAATTGCTAAACAGCAATCAAAAATGTCAATCAAATAAGAAATGAATCAACAATTCCTACAAAAATTCATGGTGAAACTAGACATATACAAGGTATCTCATGCAAAAAATCAGAGCCATAGGCCTAGTGAAAGCATGGAAAATTAAATCATGAACACAGCATAGCATAGTGTGACACATATTGTCACACTCAAAAAGATTATATCATATCTACCAATCCAGAGATCCAAAAATTACAAATTATATACCAAAATCTCCAGGCATGAGTCAAGAATCATCATATGAAATTTCATTCAATTTGGATAATGTATGGTTATTTGGTGATTAAAATGGTAAAACATATGAATAATGCACACATGACAAGAATCAATAAGCCATCCCAAAAAATTACCAGGCACAACTTGAGTTACTATGCCTAAAAATTTCTAGAGAAAATTTGGGATCTAACAAAAAAAGTCCCAATTAATTTGGACTAAAATTGAATTTAATATGATTTTTGGAAGTTTTGTTAATTTATTGAAATATTTATTTAAAGTGATTTATGGATTAAATTAGAACGAAATGGCATTATGGTAATAATCCCCAGCCAGGCTAAAACGGTACAGCTTCATTTATGCGGTGTCAGCGCTCCATTGGTTCTTCCGAGCGGGAAACAAGTTTTGAAATTGGCATGGCACGGAATCAAGATTGAAGCACGGGATTTTTCCAGAAAGCTGCTGTTCTTCGCGTGTTCTTCGTCCATCACCTCCAGATTCGGTTACGAGCAAATCTCAACCAAATCGAACAAGCCGTATACCATTCTCTCCGTCTCTCCACGTAAATCACAGTTATGGCAACGAAAATGTCTAAAGATTAACGCACATAAAGATCCGATCGAAAGAAGTTTTGTCATACAATCTTTAAATCACGATATCTCGATGATTAGTGGACGAAATCAAACGATTCAAGCATCAATACACTCTACGTTCAAAGCACTATCGAATCCATATAACAATTGCAAGAATTAACGAGTTCGATTTCCAACCTTATTGATGTGCAGCTCGTGAATCCTCGTGTTTTTAGCTTTGATTCTTGAAAACAGATGAAGGATAATGATTATGAAGATGATTGGTGAAGAACTTTCAGCTCAACGATGCTTGGATCGTGAAGATTCGCCAATTGCCATTGATGAGTGATACTTGGACAGTTGGTGTTCTTGCACGAGTTTTGCTTCAATCTCCAAAAACAGAATCACACAATCACCTGCACATGAAGAAATCACCAAGAATTTGCCAAAACAATCGAGAATTATTGAAGAATTTGATGAAAAAAGTGAATGAGAATTGTGAAATTTTTGAGAGAATTGGAGAGTTTTTGGATTGGATCTGAAAAAGTGATTATCCCCCCTTGCAATTCTGTTAGAATTAAGGCTTTATATGTGCCCTTAATCCAACTCTTAATCATGATTAGGCAATTTTTGGTCATTAGCAAATGTGCACACTTAAGCATTTTGGCCTTTTTGCCCTTGGATGGTTTTGATCAATGGAACAGTGTTTTCTCACTTCAATCAAATCATAAATCATGCTTGAAAGCTATTGGAATTGGTCCCATGTCAAAATTCTTTTTACTTTGAAATTTGGACCTTTTTGCCCTTGGCTTTTTAATTGGTACACTTGAAAAATGACCTTTTTATGTGAAGGTTTTTGGTAAAATGTGATGATGGATTTGGATAGTACACATCAAATGTGGTTTGCTCAAAGAAGAACCATCCAATTTGGCCATTCCATGTGAAAGTTATGCCACTTTGAATTCAGGCATTTTCTGAAAATGATTTGACCATAACTTGCCAACCATAAATGAGAAATGAGTGTTCTTGGACTTTTTGGAAAGGCAAGAACAAGATCTTCAACTTTCATGTTGGACAAATTTTGATTTGAAGCTTGGTTCATGATGTAATTTTGAGGAGCAAAACTTTCCATTTTTGGCAGGTGAAAATTACAGGTCATTTCCATTTTTGGAAACTTTTTGTCTGACTTCAGATCCTTCAATGTTGATCTTTGAAATGCCAAATGAGGTTTATATGTACATGAATGAGACATTTCCAACCATCTCACACCTTCAAATTCCTGATTAAATGCACAGTTGACCACAGTTGACCACAATTGACTTTTCTAGGGTTTTTGTTGACTGAGCCATGTTCTGATGAATTTCAAGCCTCTACCACATGAGATCTTGATCCAAAATGATATCACAACTCATATGAATCTCTTATGAATAATCATGGTGCCCAAATTCTTCAAGAATGGCCACTATCCATTGCTCAATGACTTGCTTGACTGATTGACTGATGATTGCTTCAGCTGCAAGAACAAGGTTAGATGACAATATTTTTTGTACTTTTGGTTAGATAACATATGAAAAGCAATGATATACAAATGCAATACATGCTTGGTGATCAAGAACCACACTCACAAGGTACCCACCCACTAGGAGGGAAGCAAAGGTGCACAAATGATCCTTGAGGCAATGATATGACATGATATGATGTCTTGAGGCCATGAGGGATCTTAGGGCAAAAATTGGGGTCTTACAATGGTGCTCTGATGATTTGTTCTTATTCAAGAGTATGATTATCTTGTGTTATATCTTTTTAAAAAGATTTGAAGACTACGAGTTAAATTTTAAAAAAAGTTTGGGTAAGGGTTCTTAAGTTAAATCTTGTAAAAAAATTGTTTGTTGTTAGAAAGTTTGTCGACTGATTATGCACAAAAGTTCAAGTTGTAATTGAAGGTTATTTGGGTTGATCTTGTAAAATATCAAATTTGTTTTAATGGAAATCTCAAGGGAAAACTCTTAGGGACTGGAGTAGGCCAAGTGATTAGGTCGAAGTAGAATCTCTATTTGGTGCAACCTTTCCATCCATTATCTCTTTCATTTTTAGTTATATATTTTCTTTCCCATGCATTTATTTCTTCTATCAATTATTTCGTTGTTATTTCTCTGTTTGTTTATTTGTTAATACTAACATACAAGTTTTTCTAAAACAGTATAGTCTATATGATTTGAGTTCTGTTTTGGACAAATCCAACCCAGATTGATCCGTGTACACCCCCTAACACCCATCACGTGGTTACTACTCACTACTTTGATCCAAATATAATCATACGCAGCACACATATCCCAACTAGCTTTGAGCATGTTAATGAATGACGAGACATCAATTTGAGGGTCAACATGAGGGAGCCTTTTTACATTTCTTTGGGTTTTTCTCTATGAGCAACACACCTTGTGAGAGACACGCCACAAACTCACCCAAAACCTTAAGGTGATAGGTGTGTGGATTCTCTCCCTTATAAATACTCAAGTCTCCATTTTTATAATCAATGTGAGACTTTCTCACACTTTGTTTCTCAAAGTTTCCAACTCACACTTGTTATTCTCAACATTCTCACTCAAGTGTGAGTCTATCCATAATACTCTTCCTCAAGCATAAGCTCTTTCGTCCACATACACTTGTACCACCATTAACACTCTTTCAATGTGACATGCCTACTATCCACCATCCTATGAGGAGGACTTTCGATACAAGTGAGTCAGTCCTTCACTCGAACCAGACTTTGATACCATTGTCGGAACATCAATTTGGAGGTCAACACGAGGAAACATTTTTACATTCCTTTAGGCTTTTCTCTACGAGCAACACACCTTGTGAGATGCACACCATATACTCACCCAAAACAAATGCTCCCTCATGTTGACCCCAAATTGATGTCCCAACAGTGTATGAGTTCTCTCACTTATAAATGTTCAAGTTTCAACTTTTTTAATCAATATGGAATTTCCCCACATTTTATTTCTCAAAGTTTCCAACTCAGACTTATTATTCTAAACAATAAAATCAATACCACTTGAAAGACCCAAACTGCACACAAATGTATCAATTAATTTCTATCATTGTCGCTAAATGTAATACTCTCTTAAATTTATTCTGTTCATTTTTATATATAATACTCCTCTTAAATTTTCAATTACATTAATTAGTTATTTATCAAGGTACTCCTAATAAATATACATTTTTTAAATAATAAATATTATATAGAAACATTAACTAATTCTCTATTTAGAGATGATTTAATACAATAGTTTGATTTCTTAATTCAAGGGTTTTCATTAAAATAGTCTTGCATTAAGAAACAAAGTTAGAAGTATTTAATTTTTTTGTAATTTATTTCAACAATAATAACAAAGCCTTATCCTAAGTATGGTCGACTATATAAATTAATTTTCGTCACAACGTTTTATCAAAAATTATGTTTCTATCTAAATCATTAATTTCGATTCTTTTAATAACTTCTCTTATAATCTTTTTAGATCTTCATTTTTCCTTAATTGTTTGTTTTCTCTCCATCTGATCTATTCTCTTTATTCCAAAATCTATTTATCTTCTCTTTATATTCGTAAATCACCTAAGTTTAATTTACACCATATTCTCTACTATAGGCATTATTCCGACACTCTTTCTAATATTTTCATTTCTAATTTTATCATTTTGAGTCTTATCACACATCCACCTCAACATCTTAATATATGTTATAATTACTTTATTCTCGTGTTGATTCTTAACCGTCAAACATTCTGTTTCGTACAAAATCGGAGGTTTTACCACAATCCGATAAAAATTCCCTTCAACTTGAGTGGTACCACCTGATGCCTGCTCTATTTCAACCATCCAGTTTGAATTTGATGGTTTTACATCCCTTTTATTTTTCCATATTACGGACCCAAAATATTTAAACGGTGTGACTTGATGAATAATATGGTATCGAACTTTCAACTTAAAAACGCTTTTTTGTGTGTTAAATTTACATTCCATATACTCCTCCGTCTTATCTTAAATAAAATAAAATAAAATAAAATAAAAATAAACAAGAGCTCAATGAATTAAATTTTTTTAAATGGTATATTTTTAAAGTACAATAGTTTACAAACAATTCATTGATTAAAAAAATACCAAACAATTCATTGATTAAAAAAATACCTTCGTTAATTTATTAGTTAAAAAAATAACTATACAAAAACACTTCAACATGTTAATGTATCATATAAGCTCTCAAATTTTATTTTTTATTCGTTAAAAAAAAACTAGGGGGTAAGGAAAAAAAAGTAATAATAATGACGTGAAATTGTTGACCAATCGTAACCGTCTCTCGCGTTAGAACGTAACACAACACAACACAACACATGCAGCGTCATTCAGTTCATGACATTCACACAAACCCTCCTTCTTTTCATTTCCGTGTAGCTTCAAATTGCGTTGCATTTTCCTTCGATCACAGAGTCGTCAATGGCGGAAGAGAAATCGTTCATCGTCGAGGTCGAGAAAGCGAGGGAAGCCAAAGATGGTAAGCCATCTATAGGCCCCGTCTATCGTAGCTGTTTCGATAAGGATTCATCACCTCCTTGCATCGAAGGTCTCGATTCATGCTGGGATGTTTTTAGGTCTGTGTGATTTCATCCTTCGTAGATCGTAATCTTCTTTTCATATTTTGTTTCATATTATTTATAATGTATATGTTAATCAACTCATTATGTTAATTTGACTCGATTTGATGAATTAATTTTGAAATCTTAGAACCGAATTAGAAGGTTTTATTTAAAACTGTGGATCATAATCAGTAATTAATGTAGAATGAGAGATCTCTGATTGGATCTCCTTTTGATAAGTAAATTGATTTAGTAACTGTTTAGTTTTGTGGCGACTTTTCCAAATCGCCTCAAAACTACGGCAACCTTCCTTTTGTAGCTTCTAAAATTTGCGGCTACTTTGCCTAGGTATTGCTGCAGACGCGCTTATTAGGCTATAATGTGCAACCAAACAAAACCAAACAAGCTTTAATCTAACACAATATTAATTATTCTTTCACTTTTAGTAGTTTAATAGAAATATTGTTTCATCTCTTTCATTAATACATTTTGTTAATCCGTGTGAATTAATGAATTGAATAGTCATTTTGAATCAGAAGAAATTATGGATATTAAGAAAGTTGCTCTAATACATTGTTAACTATTTATATACAAATTTATAGAGAATCATTTAAGATTTTAATATTTTAAAAATAAAAACGTGATTTTGTGAGATATACATATATCATTATAGTGTAAAAATATTTTATATCGGTAAGTATATATTTCATATTTTTATCATTTAATGTTTATATAAGTGTGAATTGTAAAAAAAATTATTAATGCATTTTGAAATATGAAGAGAGTATTATAAAAAACGACGGAGAGAAAGGTCTTATATTTAACCATTGTATATAATAGTACTCTAGGAAAAGAGAAACAATGAAATTTTTTTACACATACACAGAGGGACACATGAAATGAGTGATGGTTTAAGTTAGTGATTATTTTTGTGGTTACACAGGATGGCTCTTGAGAAGTATCCAACAAATCGAATGCTTGGTCGCCGTGAAATAGTGGATGGGAAAGTAAACACTCTTTTGCCCTTTCTTTCATTTTTGATATTCTGCTAATGTGGTGTTGCTTTTTTAATTTTGTCACTCTTTGTAGCCTGGAAATTTCAAGTGGCAAACTTACAAGGAAGTGTATGACTTGGTGGTCAAACTTGGAAATTCCATTCGAGCTTGTGGTTATGGGGAGGTAAGTCAGATGTGCTTACTCTTGAAGATTGCTTTCACTTTAGTCTTTCTCATTATTTTTCTTTCCCTTGTTTTATGTTATATATTTAGGTAAACAACTTCATTAACGGCTTATAGCATAAAAGTTTGTTATATAAGTGTTTATGTATAAGCAATTTATATAACAAAAGATAAGTTCAGAGCATATATGATGGACAAGTCATAAGTGTTTCTTTAAATTCTCGCAAATGCTATGTTAGTAGGTAAATTCAAATAAATCAATCCAAAAAAGGTCCTTTTATCTTCTTTGAATGTGTTACTCCAATTCCTGGATTCTTACTACATAATGTGATGTTTATGTCTTCTGTTATTTGTGCTTCAAGATTAATTTACATTTTTTAAAGATATCTTAATTTACCAAAGGCAAATTTGAAATCCTCTTAAGTTATTTCTCTTGGTCAATATGTTTTTGCTATTAAGACTTTGAAATCTTCATGATAGCTTGGTAGTGAAGGACTGTGATATCATTGCCTCATACATATCAATATCTTTTCTTGCACTGTGTGTATGCAAGCTAAATATGTATTTTGCTGGTTTCAGGGAGTAAAATGTGGTATTTATGGTGCCAATTGTTCGGAATGGATTATAAGCATGGAGGTACATGTTATTTTGAAATTCTATTTGTTTTTATATGCAGTCTTCTTTGCATATAATTTTTCTTCTACTATGTGTTCTTTGGGGGTTTCAGTTGTAGTTATCTGTTGATCTTTGTTTGTACTTTTATGCTGTATATTTATCATCTTTTTTTATTGTTAATGTAAAAATGTGATTGTTCTTTTCCGTTTATGATCCATTTTGAACACAGAAGGAGAACAAGGCTATTTTAAACTGAAATTTTGTTTCATCTATTAAATGTTTGGTTCTCTGTAGGACATCCTCTTCCTTCTATAGTGATGATCAATTTTAATACCGCTAAACTAGCTACTGTTATCCTTTCAACTCAAAAAGTTTTACATATTATAACATAACTGCAGGCCTGCAATGCTCATGGACTTCTTTGCGTTCCTTTATATGATACCTTAGGTATGGTCCCATCTTCCTTGGCATTTATCTAGTTATATCATGTTGTGGACTGATCTAACCACAGCTTAAATATGTTTTCCAATAAGCAAACAAGATTCATTATGTGGAGGTATATATAAAGGTTTTTTGCACCATCCCTCAATCATGATCGTTAGATCACTAAAAATATTTGACTTTAATCATATCTAGCTTAAAAGATATATAAAGTGTAATTTATGATGGATTGACAAGTTTATTTTTTACACCGATAGTGTATCAGAATTAATTGTGAGTATAATAGGATTTGACACAAATCACTTTAATATTTATTTTCCAAATGTTAATTTAGGTGCTGGGGCTGTGGAGTTTATCATATGCCATGCAGAAGTCTCAATTGCATTTGTTGAAGAAAAGAAGATACCTGAGGTTCACCTATTGAAATAGCAGTGTTTTATTAGGAAGGATTAGAATGCTTGTTCTGCAATTTTCTATAAACCGACAGTCTTATCCATATATTTGTTTCTGAAACTTTTCAGTTATTAAAGACATTTCCAAATGCAGCAAAATATCTCAAGAGTAAACTCCATTGATTTTCTCCATTCCTTTTCTTAAATGAAAGAAACAACTACCTTTAGGTATTTATTTATTTCTATTTTTGTGTAGCACTTGTGAGCTTCGGAAAGGTTACTCCAGAACAGAAGCAAGAAGTTGAGAAGTTTGGATTGATAATTTATTCATGGGATGAATTTTTAGAAGTGGTGAGCTATCAATATTTCGTATTATCACTCTTTCTCCTCCTATCTTATGTAAATTTGTCATTAGAGAAGCTACTTCAATAATTAGTTGGTCACACCTGCAACTACTCACAAAATATTAGAGTCACTTGCATTGCTATTTATGTTTCTAACTTTGAGCCTAGAAAGGACAAGAGGAAGTAACGTGTTTCTGTTGTTGTATTTCTCATTCGAGTTTTTTTATGTATGTCATAGGGTCATGATAAGAGTTTTGATACTCCTGTGAAAAAGAAAAGTGACATATGTACAATAATGTACACAAGTGGAACTACTGGTGATCCCAAGGGAGTATTGATATCCAATGAAAGCATTATTACACTCTTAGCTGGCATAACGCAGCTACTAAATAGTTGCAATGAAGAGGTAGTTTTCTTTTATCATTTCTTTTTCTTGCATTTATATGAACATTCAAGGGAATCCAAAATTCCTACATCTTTTCTTATAAGCAAACATTTCGATCTTTTCATACGAATGCTCCCAAGTGTTGTCAAATGCGGATTGCAAAAAATAGCATGTCGATCAAATAATACTACACAAAAATGCTATAGTCCTTGTTTGACAACATTTTGTACTAAGTAACTTATCGCAAAACAATAATAATTTTGTCCAAATTTCTCCACACTGGAGCCGCATAGCTTCTATGTTACAAAACTAAATTGCTCCTAAAGTGCTATTTTCGGTTTTTGGATTATTATTGTTTTGCTATCCTATGGTTTACATTCCTCATATCCCTCTTATCTTGTTCCTGCTTGCAGTTGAGTGATAAAGATATTTTCCTATCATACCTTCCACTTGCACACATCTTTGACAGGATTGTTGAAGAAGCAATGATATGGGTTGGTGCTTCAATAGGTTTCTGGCGTGGGGTGAGTTTACAAACACACACATATGTATATTTCATTATTGAATGAAGGCTGAAAGTGATTATAGTATATTGATTTAAAAAAATAAATTAATTTCAAGTAAAGTCAATTTTGTATTTGATGATAATATGAGCACTATTTATTCAATGTGGCTGCAGGATGTCAAATTGTTGATGGAAGACATTGCTGAGTTAAAACCAACTATTTTTATTGCTGTTCCTCGTGTGCTTGATAGAGTGTACACAGGTATGTTTTTGTCATTGTTGAAAGTGTAGTGATCTTTCCTACATCATGGGATGTTTATGATAAAATTACGAATTCATGAAGAGCAATACTATACTATTTAAGTTAGTTTTTAGTCATTGAATTGGTCTTTTTCTTGAACTCCTTATTCTCAGCTACATTTATTTGAATAGTTTTTCCTCTCACCAATAATAATAGTAATAATAATAACGATAATAATGCAATGAAAATCTCAACCTCCATCTGTTACACAGGTTTGCAACAAAAGCTTAAGATGGGGGGTTTTGTGAAACAAACAATGTTCAATTTTGCCTACTCATTGTAAGTACCATTAATAGAGTTATATGATGGAATTATAATTGATTACTGTATGAGTGTTCATATGTAAATCAAAGCACACAAAATCTCATTTAGAAGATGATGACGCATTGCAATGTTCTGACAATACAAACTATGAAATATGTTGCAGCAAGTTGCTTAACTTGAAAAGAGGGCAAAAACGTGATTCAGCGTCTCCATTATTTGACAAAGTTGTATTTAATAAGGTGATTGTAGTTTCATATATTTTAATTCATTGTTGTCTTGGTCCGAACAAATAACAACTATAACAAAATTTCCCTGTACTACTGATAATAATGTTTTTGAAACATGGTCAGGTAAAAGATGCTTTAGGGGGTAATGTACGTATTATTTTGTCCGGAGCTGCGCCTCTGTCTAAACATGTTGAAGGTTTCCTGCGAGTGGTGACTTGTGCTCATATTCTACAAGGATACGGTATGTTCTTTCTCAACATTTGAATTATCATGAACTTCTGTTACCTTTATGTGTGTGATTATTGATGTATTAAATGGACATAAGATGATTTTAGAATATGGACTTAATTTTGGCTGTGTTGTAGGTCTTACCGAAACATGTGCTGGATCCTTTTTGGCAATACCAAACGAAATAGATATGCTTGGTACCGTTGGCCCTCCTTTACCATATTTGAATGTGTGTCTGGAATCTGTACCTGAAATGGGATATGATGCACTTGCAACCACACCAAGAGGAGAAATCTGTATGAGGGGGAGTAGTGTATTTTCAGGGTACTACAAACGCGAAGACCTTACGAAAGAAGTTATTATCGATGGATGGTTCCATACAGGTTCTTTCAGTTGAAGTTTTGATGATGTGTATATGTTTTGCAGTATATTGTACCGTTTTATTCATGTATGATTTATTAAACAGGAGATATTGGAGAGTGGCAACCTAATGGTAGTATGAAAATTATCGATAGAAAGAAGAATATATTTAAGCTTTCACAAGGAGAATATGTTGCTGTTGAAAACCTGGAGAATATTTATGCTCAAGTTTCTGCTATTGAATCAGTAAGTCTTCTAAACCCTTTAAATGGTTATGGAGCCCTATCATTTTGACCAATTTATCTTCCCTTAAAGGTTTAGTTTAGTGCAAGACGGAAATAAAGGAATTAGTTTCAGCTTTTTTCATGAGCATATAATGTTTTGTGACATGTTTATATTGAGTTCTATCCTCCTAAATTTCAGATATGGGTCTATGGAAACAGTTTCGAATACTTCCTTGTGGCTGTTATTAACCCAAACAAGCAAGTGCTTGAAGCTTGGGCAGAAGGAGATGGTATAAAAATGGACTTTGAATCTCTCTGTAAAGATTCTAGGACAATAAAGTACATGGTTGGAGAGCTCGTAAAGATTGCAAAGGAAAAGAAGGTCTTATCTTGTTCAACTTTCATAATATTTTTCAAATCTGTTATACTATATACAATGTATGTACATGAATTTGAAAATTCCTAAAATGGTAGGATTGAAATCACTTGATCACATATAAAAGCTGTCGTGTATGAAGTGTCTGCATTGCAAGTATGTATAGGAACTTCTCCATCAGGTTTATGTTCTGATTATTATTCTTTCTGCAGTTGAAAGGTTTTGAGTTCATAAAAGCCGTTCATCTTGAACCAGTTCCATTTGACATGGAACGTGACCTTATCACACCAACATTTAAGAAAAAAAGACCACAGTTGCTTAAATATTATCAGGTATAACTTGTTACAACTTTGGATTTTGTTATGTTTCATATAGTGAGAAAATGTTACTGATTGCAATATTTTTTTATGCACAGAATATCATTGACGAGTTGTACGAGACAACAAAAAAAGCCAGTGCCTGAGATATGCTTTGGGAGACAAATTATGTATTGATTCTTTCTGTTGACTATTAATTTATTATTTTTAACAGATGGCAATTAACACATATATGCCATGGATAGAATAGAAATATTCTTTGGTAGGTAACAGAAAGAATATTAATTGAAGACAACAATCCTTTTACCTCTGTCATACAATGTTGAGCAGATATGTTAATTTATTATTTTTAACATGTACTTGAAGACAACAATCCTTTTACCTCTGGCATACAATGTTGAGCAGATTTCAATATTGAAATTTACCATGTTGGGCCGTTCCAGTACATCCCAGTTACCCGCGTTTCAATAATTTTTTGGTTCTTAATGAATGTTAGAAATGTCGGATTTTTCTACTGAGTCACTTCCTACCATGCCTGCGAGAATGTTAGTTTGATGAGATAAAGTAAAACATTTTTGTTAAGAGCAATTGTGTGGACAGGTTGAGATATGGATATGCCAACTCACATTTTTATTTTAAAATACCGACAATACACTATCTTTAATCTCATATATTTATAATAGAATATTTTATAATATATTTTTTGAAAAAAGATATCATAATATATTTTATATGAAATTAATATATGTAACTGAGTAATTTTTTATGAATGTTAAAATTTTATTGAATGATAGTGTAAAACTATTTTATACCGATAGTACACTATCTTTAATCTCATATTTAGAATAGAATATATTTGCTGTAATATATATTTTTAAATATATCATAATATATTTTATATGAAATTAATATAATTAATTATGTAATTTTATTCAAACTCATGGATTATCTAAATGTCTATCTTTCTCGTGAGTCTATTGATAGATAACCTTTCAAAGTGTTTTATCTGGTTGAGAAAATATTTGTGCGAACTGTGTTCCAACTCCAATTTGTCTCCCATTCATTGTTGCGACTCATTCCGCCACATGTTTTCGTCATTGTCTGATCATTATCGCCTTGTCGTTGTCGCCACTGATTCTGATGACTTTTTGGCAAACCACACCCTTCGACAACAGTGTCTCCTCTAATCCGAACTCTCCTTAAAACATCGACATCAACCTTTGCCATATGTGCCACTACATCACCCGCACATGGGCCTCACGATTCGCTGCATCACTCTATGTGTGATAGTGCGTATGACCTCTGATCATGGTGTCGTTTTCGTCGTTAAACTCGTTTTTCTCTCTATGTTTTATATCTGCCCTCATATTTTATTTTGCATCTACGAAAAATATGACTTTCTGTTCAAACAACCTCTATTTCAATCCATCTGCGTGATATTTTATTCCCCCTTTGGGTACCCATTGTTGGTTTGAGTGACTCATCTAGTTCGAAGAGTAGTTTCACCAACTACGTCACTTCTCCACTCTCTACAAAGAGAATGAATGGGTTTGGTCACGATGGTTGGGCCGCCGATATCAAATTATGTCTTCACGACCAAGGTTACAAGGATCACCACACTACAACGTCTGATGTAGTGGCAACAGTAAAAAAATCAAAATGGGAACAAATTGATGCTTAGTGGTGAAACATTATCAAGTCCATTCTTCATCCCGATATCAAACCGATCGTTTATCCATATATCACGTGTGAATCAGTTTGGACCCAGACAAAACAACTCTACGCGAATGACATTCAATATCTTTATGGAGTGTGTAACAAATTAATGAGTATTATTACTAAAAAAAAGATCGAGGAGTTTATGTCAACATATCTCGATCAAGTTTATACTGCAATTCATGATATTAATGAGCTCCTACTTGTTGTTGGATGCACCACAACTGAACAAGAGAAGGCACATGTACAATACAACATCTTATTGATGATCGTTGCTCTATATGGTTTGCCTCAGGATTACTCTTCCATTTTGGTATTCCTTTTGGATTGACTGCATTATGCAAAACAACATTAGATGTTCACGATGTTTTTGTGAAGAAATGACACATGTGCAAATAGATATACCAACATGTGGCCCCTGTCTGCAGGACAATGTTGTTGTTGTTGCGCATATGTCTGCAACAATATTTGTTGCTATCTTTTAGAAATGTATGATGTGATTTGTTTGATAGTTGTTTGTAGATCAAATCTATTTAAATGGGGATTTAAATTTGAATTTGAATTAAAATTAAATCCTATCTTTTGTTAGAGACTTTTGTGGAGCAAATCAAATCCAACTGTATCAGCTATAATTCTGGACAAAATTAAATCAAATACCCAAAGGAGAAGAAAGCCAAAATTGAATTGCTACTTAAGGAGACCCTCACCTCATCATTGAGGTAGTGTGTTAGAATTTAATATCTTTGTGCTAGGGTTTATTTTAGTCTTTTGTTTGTGTTTCTTGTACACCACAATATTGCTTTATTAATATCATAAGGTATAGTAGTTGGTTTGTTTAGTTGAGTTGTAAATTCAACATTGATAATTCTGATTAGTGTTGTTGATCACTAGGATTAATGATTGAGAGAAAGTGAGAGGGGGTTTTCATATTTAGGGGGAGTCCTAAATAGAAATACACTGAGGCTAAAATTAAAAAGAGGGGCATTGAACAAGAGACTTGTTCATCTAAGACATTTTATATTAATTCTATAAAATAGTGGATTTCCTTTCTTGGGTAGAGTGCCCCCCAGACGTAGATGTTGTTTGCACTTAACTGGGTTAACAATCCTTTTGTTTTCTTTATTGTTTTGCTCTGATTAATCTTGCTATCATAATGTATTATATCTGGCTTAACAAGTTGGACAAGTTGGACAAGTTGTCCTAGACATCTGGTCCAACATATTCCCCTTGAGGAATAGAATTTCACATTCATGATAAGATATTAATTTGTGTTGTTGTTCCGAATTTGTCAACTGCCTCTGGTGTCCTTCTCTGAGTACATGCAAAGCGTTCACTTACGTATCTTGTTGCCCATACACTTTTTGTTGCCTCTGCACCTCTTGTTGCTTCTACATCATATCACATTGTTGCCATTGTGTCTCTTTAAATAATCAAAATAAAATTTGAGTAGGATCTTGAAGCTCCAAACCTCGTCCCAAATGTGAACATTGTAATAGACTTGGGCAAATGTTGCTAGAAGTTGCATGACAAACCTCATTTCTAGGTGAATATGGATCATGTTGATCATTCAAACATTCTTCAGACCACACCTACTCCTCAAAGCTTTATGCTAAGCTATAATGATTTCCTCAAGTGGTATCAAAATAATTATAACTCTAGTTCTGTTGTTTCGGTTACGCACACTAGTAATTCATTTGTTTGTCTCTCTCAAACATATTCTTTTGGCAGTTGGGTCTTTTATTTTGGTGTCTAATCATGTAACTGGTAATATAGGTATTTTCTCTTCCCTCTTTACTTCTGATTTATTACCTACTATAACTTCTTATAATGGTTCTCCACACTAATCCCAATTGATTAGTGTTGTTCAAATTCTACCTTCTATCTCTGCTACTTGTATTCCCTATGTACTTGATATCCATTTAATTTACTTTAAGTTAGTTTTTTACCTTGTTCTCATGATTGTATTTCCACCTTCACTAACACTAATATTACCCTACAGGACCGGAGTTCACAACAGACAATTGGTGTCATATGAGAGTTTCAAGTCCTTTACTACATCTTTGTATCATCCAAGACATGCTCAACAAAAGTTAGATCATCCATGTCTTCACAACCTACAAAATTTAGTTCCAAGTTTATCAACATTGTCTAATTTACATTGTGATCCATTTCAGTTAGGAAGCACACTCATTGTCACTTTCCCAATTGAGTCAATAAACGAGTTACATCCCCTTTTGCTTTACTTCACTTTGATGTTTGGGGTCCCTCTCGTATTGTCTCTACTTTTGAGTCTAGGTATTTTTTATTGATGATTTTTTTATGTTGCACGTGATTATTTTTAATGAAGAATAGATCTGAATTATTTTCTACTTTTGAACAATTTTATTAAGAAATAAAAACTCAATTTGGTGTGTTTATTCGTACCTTAATAAGTGATCATTTTTGTGAATACTTATTACAACAATTTCAAAATTGTATGTCCTCTAATGGTATTCTCCATCAAAGTGGGATAACCGAACTAAAAAATCAGCATATCATAGAAACTATTCGTACCCTACTTCTCCATGGTAATATTCCACTCTGGTTTTGGGGGGATGTTGTGCTAACGACATCTTACCTTATAAACTGCATGCCCTCATTTTTCCTTAACAATAATATGCATACTTCAACCATTTTCCCCCTTCCCTCTTCACCCAATTCCTCCTTGTGTCTTTGAGGTCTACATGATTTGTTCATAATTTATCTTAGAACTTGATAAACTATTAGCTCAGTCACTCAAGTTTGTCTTTCTTGATTATCATAGATCCCTAAAAGATTATTGTTACTATTTTTTACTACACTAGTAGAATGATACCTCATATATGATGATGTTACCTTTTTCAAGTCGGATCCAAATTTCAAGTCAGACCATATGACTCTAGAACCCCTTTATGAAATTACTCACACACCTTTTTCAGAAGTTATTAATGTCCTTCTGCCATTGTTCCTTATGATTATAGGAAGTTTGATCAACTAGATACCCCTATAATTGACTCCCCACCACCACCACCATATTACACGACCAATGCAAACACCATTGTCACCAAACCTCTGTCTACTTATCCCTGAGGCTATTCCAGACTGTCCTCCAATGTTGTCTCCATCATTGGATCAAACCCTGCAACCTCAAACCGATCTTCTGATTTTCCTTAGAAAAGGTATATGTCAAACACAAAACCCGTCTCCATATTATATTGATTTATGTTATAGTTGGTTTCTCCTTTTGTATTATACCTACAATCTGAGTCTGATCTTCTGATTTCCCTTTAAAAAGGTATACATTAAACACAAAATCTCTCTCCACATTGTATTAATTTATGTTATCGGTGTCTTTCCCTTTTTCATTATACTTGTTTGTCTTCTTTTTCTTCGGTTTCTATTCCTGAATATCCAGGTGATGCATTATATCATCCTGAGTGGAGGCAACCAATGATTTACGAGATGTATGATGTCCAAAGCAGTGGTACCTGAGAACCGGTTCCTCTACCCCCGTGAAGTCTTTGGTAGGTTTTCGTTTGCTTTATATTGTAAAGGTTGGTCCAAATGGTAAGATTTAATTATTTAAAGCTCGCTTGTTAGCCAAAAGATACACTAATATTTTTGGGTTGGATTATAATGATATTTTATCGCCTATATCCAAGATGGCATAAATTATACTTCTTCTTGCCATTGTAGCCATCCGACATTAGTTTGTCCATCCATTTGGCATCTAATTTTTTTTTGCATGGTGACCTAGAATAGGAATTATATATGGAGCAACCATGTGAGTTTTTTGCTCATGGAAAGTCATCTTCTATGGTTTATCGGCTACATAGGTATCTGTATGGTCTTAAGCATTATTTGAGAGATTCGTTTGGCAGATTCATCCTCGCAGTACACCAATTCGGTATGGATCATAATGAAGCTGACCATTATGTTTTTTATTTTCACTAACCCAAATAATGTATTTATCTTATTCTATATTTAGATATACCATAACTAGTAGTGATCATTAGAGAAGACTCCAGTTGAAACAACATTTTTTGAACCAGTTTCAGACGAAAGACCTTGGTAAACTTTGTTATTTTTTAGGTATTGACGAAGCTTAATATAAAAATGGTTTGGTATTTTCTCAGCGTAGATATGCTATGAATATTTTGGAAGAAATATGTTTATTGAATAGCTTATACTCTTATGGATCCAAATGTCAAACTCCTAGTGAATTATGGGGGGCTTTATCTTATTTTCCAAGCTTTCGTTGTAGCATGCCTCCTCATTATGGAGTATGAAACTAGGAATTAGGATGTATTGTTAGCTTAAACAAAGGAATTTAAGGTGAACATAATTTGGCACACGGTAGAAGGTATTGAAACATGCCTTTAGGTACTGCATTTTTTAGTTTGAATAAGTTAAGGCAAAATAGCTATTATTTAATTGTTTAGTGGACAAGCTAGTTTTCTCTTTTTTAGCTTATTAGTTAGTTTTCTATTTATTTTCTACTTAATTAGTAGTGGATGCTAGAATTATGGAGCACTATTTTTCATTCATATCTTATTTTTCCTTTGTATTTAAACATTAGTTTTTCATCAAACAAAATTAAGTTTTGTAACAATACTCTCTGCACATTCCTTCTCTTTCATTTTCTTTTTTTATTCAAAACAAAAACCAACAATATGTATCATGAATTTTCTTCTCGAGGGACCTATCAATTGGATGTAGAGTAGGGTTTTCAAAAGTTGCTCCTCCTCTATTTGATGGGGACAATTATGACCTTTAGACGATAAAAATGGAGTCTTACATTGAACCTTTAGGCCTTTGGAAAGTCATAGAAGATAATTATAGAGTTCCTCTACTTCAAAATAATCCTTTAGAACCTCCAACTTATTCAAAATGATCTTGTTGGAACACAAAGAACTCTGTCACTAAATGGAAGTCTTTATTATATTTCTTTTATTGATGATTTTACCATAATTTCCTAGATTTATTTTCTTATGTACAAATCAGAAGTAGTGGCGGTGTTTTGGAAATTTAAAGCTTAAATTTAAATCCAAATCAATTGTTGTATTCAAATTTTGAGGTTGGATAATGGAAAAGAGTATGTATCAAATCACGTCAAACAATTTTGGGATAAAGCAACGATCGAGCCTCAATTGACTACCCTTTACACTCCCCAACAAAATGGATTAAGTGAAAGAAAAAATAGATCTATCAAGTATATGAATAGGTGTATGATTTATCATAAGGAATTTTCAAAGAAGTTATGGATTGAAGTTGCAAGTACTATTGTTTTTATTCAAAATTGTCTCCTTACACAAGTTTTGCAAAACCAAACTCCATCTGATGTTTGGTTTAAAATTGAAAAAAGGGCGGAACTTGGAATGTTAATTGGCTACAAGACAATCTCTAAAGCTTACGAAAATTTCCAACCTCAAATTAGAAATATTTTTGAAAAGTAGAGACGTGCACTTCATGAAAAATGAAAAATGGTGTATGAGAGATCTAAAGGAGAATCATAATATCGTATTGGAGTTTTAAGATACAATAGATGATACATTAGTTAGAGACATAATACTAGTCTCTAATATCTATTAAAGAGGTAAAAGAACAAGGTGCAACATAGTTGTTTTGAACCAATCAGTATTTAAGAAATTGACATGGAAGAGAATGGATAATTGTGATGTAGGAGTGTCCATGATCAAGAAAAATCAAACATCGGGTTAATTCCAAGACCTCATAATAGAAAGGTCATTGGAGTGAAATGGACATTTAGAACAAAATTTAATCTCGACGGCTCTATAAACAAGCACAAAGTATGTCTTGTTGTGAAGGGCTATTCTCAAATATTTGAAATTGAATATTCATATGCTTTTTCTCTCATATTATTTGAAATTATTGTACAAAAAGGGTGGCAGGTGTTCATATGGATGTTAAGTCGACTTTCCTTAATGGTTTTCTACAGGAGGAGATATAAGGCTTTATGATGAAAGGTCAAAAAAATGACTTGCTTAAAAAGGATATATATATGGCTTAAAGAAATACCTAGGGGTGGCAAAACGGGCTCGGCCCGCTGGGCATGTCCATTTTGCCCGCACTTTTGTGCGGGGCGGGCCAAGGATTTAGGCTCTCACCCTCAAATGTGTCCGCCCCGCCCCGCCCCGTTTTTTTCGCGGGCTTTTGCGGGCACGTGTATTTACATAATTTTTTGCATTTTAAGGCTTAAAAAATGCAGTGCCCGCGAGCTTTCCCCGTCCCGCCCTCACTTTTTTGCGGGGCGGGTCTAAGTTTTAGGCCCACATCCTCAATTATGACCGTCCCGCCCCGCCCCGTTTTTTTGCAGGCTTTTGCGGGGCAGGCCTAAACGGGGCGGGCAAACCCGTTTGCCACCCCTAGAAATACCTAAGAGTGTGGTACAATTGATCACTTGTTACACTTGGACTTTAAAAAGAGACTATTTGAAGCTACATTTTATGTAAATCATGTTGGTGTTGATATTTTAAGCATTTCTTTGTATGTTGATAATATTTTAGAAACATGAAGCAACCTAACACTAGTTGAAGAATTCAAGAGATAAATTGAAGTTGTCTTTGAGATGATTGACCCTAGTTTTATTTTTTGGGTATGAAAATCATTCAAAAGAATAATGAAATTTTTATTTGCTAGAAAAAATATACAAAGGAGAATTTTAAAATTTCCAGTTTTATGAATACAAAACAATGAACACTCCTATGAATCAAAAGAAGAAGTTTATCAAAGAGGATGAGGCTGATAAAGTTGTAAAGTTCTTTTCAAAAGTTTGATTAGGTATCTAATGTATCTTACATCTATAAAGCCTATCATATTATTCTTAGTGAATTTACTATCAAGATTCATGCATTGTGCTAGTCAAGTGCACTTGAAGGAACCAAAAATAATTGTAAGATACATTGAAGGAATTTTCCATTATGGAGTCAAGTATAGCAACACCAAAGATTTAAAATTACTGGGCTTTTCATACGGTGGTTGCACAAGTAACTTAGATGATATGAAATGTATTTCAGGATAGTGTTTCAACATAGGTTAAAGTGTTTTCTCTTGGTGTTCGAAGAAACAAGAGGTTGTAGCTTAGTGAATAGAAAAATATGATTTTGTAGCTACAACAACATTGATAAATTAAGCTATTTGATTAATGAATATCTTATAAGATTTGGGTCAAAAACAAGATTAAAGTACACAAATTTTTGTTTATAATCAAGCAACTATTGCAATCTCAATAAATTTAGCATTTTATGGGAAGACTAAGCAATTTAATGTAATGATATTTTACTTAAGAGAAGTGTGAGAAAATGACAATGATAATTGGTTTATTGTAAATTAGAAAATCAAGTTAGTGATATGTTTATCAAGTCGTTTCAACTTAGCAAGTTTGAATTTTAAGGAATTTTTTTGGAATTTGCAACCTTCAAGACAAGGAAGAGTGTTGAGATTTTCCTTTAGATTCTTTATTTTTAGTTTAAATTAGTCAAGGTAGAATATCTATTATTTTATTGTTAGCACACAAGTTAGGTTCCTATTTTTCAACTTAGTGTCTATCATGGAACACTACTTTCTATTAAATTATTATTTTTCCTTTGTATTTAAATATTATTTTCTCATTTAAAAAAAAGTAAGATTTGCATTAATACTCTCTGCATGTTCCTTCTATATCATTTTTCTTTTTTATTCAAAACAAAAATCTAAAGAAGTTTGGCAAAAGGAACAGCTTATCATCTCTTCCATTTTATTGTGATATATATGTTGTTAAAATCACAATTTAAATTTAAAATTTATGTTTCTAGATAGCATTATCTAAGTTAAATTCGTGGTAAATTTAGTTAAATGTATGTTAATCTAATTTTACCCCATTTTAATTGTCTTAAAATTGTGTAAATTCGACCAATTTTACTATACTGTACAAATTTATCTTAAAAATCACCAATTTTGATTTTGGCCAATATAAAATTAGAAAGAGCTAATTTCCTTTTCCGTCACTTAAATTTATCATGATTTCTTGGAAATAATGAAAATGTCCTCCCGTAGAAAATAAAATGATCCTTAACCCAAGAAAATCTTAATTCTTTCTGCACACTTCATCATTTGAGTCTTCATAACCCATAAATCCTCAAATCTAAATATCTCACATTGACTCATTTTAAGACCAAATTTTGTTCGAACCATGTATTGTTATTCAATTTTAAAATAGATTTCTACACCTTTGTTAATTACATGATTTATGCATTACATTTTTATTCTGGGTTACTTATAAAAGTTGATCATAATCCACGTCATACTTTCATATTTTATAATCTGAACCTTGATCGTACAAATATTGAAGTGACATTTATGTTATTTTCTTATAAAAATTTTCTATTAATATTTTTGTTAGTAAGAGACAAGAACAATATGTTATTTCCTTTTATAGGCATGAATGTGTGGATAAGATATGCGTTGATATTGCTTTATCATCTAAGCCATAACCTTGGCTTGAGGTGTAAGAAGCTAAAGTGGAGGTGTTTGAGGTACATATGATCGAGATACATGAGGTCAAGGTCGTGGTATATCCATGAGGTCCATATGACACATTTGTGTTATTACGAGGAACATGTGGTCAGAGATATGTACGAGGGAGATGTATGATATGTCTCTAATGTATTGTATTATTGTTCATTCTTGGTTTATGTTTCTTCTAATTTTTTTTATGTTAATTCTAATTAATTTTATTATTTTTTAAGTTACATGAAGAGCCCTAAAATGTATCAACAATATGAAAGATCACCATGCTTAATACTTCTGATGAGGATTGATCCTCTTATTTCATTTGAGCCATTGGGTTAGCCGACCTAACATAATTGACCATGGCTTATTGGTAGTCTTTCTGAAAAGTGAAAGGAGAAGACGAACATCTTTAACTTTACAATTGGGGAGATCAAATCTCTAGATGATGTCTCCTCGTTGTTCCATCTCCCCATCGGTGGCATATTCTGGATGACTCTTGTTCTTGGACTTTAAAAAGAGCCTCTTTGAAGCTACACTTTATGTAAATCATGTTGGTGTTGATATTTTAAGCATTTCTTTGTATGTTGATAACATTTTAGTAATATGAAGCAACCTAACACTAGTTGAAGAATTCAAAAAATAAATTGAAGATGTCTTTGAGATGATTGCCCATAATTTTATGACTTTTTTGTGTGTGGAAATCATTCAAAAGAATAATGAAATTTTTATTTGTTAGAAAAAATATGCAAAAGAGAATTTTAAAATTTTCAACTTTATGAATGCAAAACAATGTAAACTCCTATAAATCAAAAGAAGAAATTCATCAAGGAGGATGAGGCTGATGAAGTTGTGAAGCTCATTTCAAAAGCTTGATTAGGTATCTACATCTATAAGGCTTATCATTTTATTCTTAGTGAGTTTGTTATCAAGATTCATGCATTGTACTAGTTAACTGCACTTGAAGGCACCAAAAATAATTGTAAGATGCATTGAAGGAACTTTCCATTATGGTGTCAAGTATAGCAACATCAAAGATTTCAAATTATTGGGTTTTTCATATAGTGGTTGGGCAAGTAACTTGGATGATATGAAATTTACTTTAGGGTATTTTTTCAAAATAGGTTAAACTGCTTTCTCTTGGTGTTCTAAGAAGCAAGAGGTTGTAGCTTAGTGAATAGAAATTTTTGATTTTGTAGCTACAACAACACTGACAAATTAAACTATTTGGTTAAGGAATATCTTATCAGATTTGGGTCAGAAGCAAGATTAAGGTACACATATTTTTGTTCATAATCAAGCAACTATTTCAATCTCATTAAATTTAGTATTTTATGGAAAGACTGGGCAATTTAATGTAATGATATTTTACTTAAGAGAAGTGCAAGAAAATGGCAATGATAATTGGTTTATTGTAAATCAGAAAATCAAGTTTGTGATATATTTATTAAGTCGTTCCAACTTAGCAAGTTTGGATTTTAAGGATTTTTTTTGGAATTCGTAGCCTCCAAGATAAGGAAGAGTGTTGAGATGTGCCTTTAGATTCTTTATTTTTAGTTTAAATAAGTCAAGGCAGAATCTGTTATTTTATTGTTAACAGATAAGTTAGTTTCCTAATTTTCAACCTACCAATTAGTGCCTATCATGGAGCACTATTTTCCATTAAGTTATTATTTTTTCTTTTTATTTAAATATTATTTTCTAATTTAAAAAAAAGTAAGATTTGCAGTAATACTCTTTCCTATCATTTTTATTTTTTATTCAAAACAAAAACCTAAAGAAGCTTGGCAAAAGGAACGACTTATATCTCTTCCCTTTTATTGTGACTTATATGTTGTTAAAATCACGATTTAAGCTTAAATTTTATGTTTCTAGATAGCATTATTTGTGTTAAATTTGTAGTAAAATTAGTTAAATGTATGTGAGTCTAATTTTACCCAATTTAAATTATCTTAAAATTGTGTTAACTCGACCAATTATACCTTATAGTACAAATTTATCTAAAAAAATATCCAATTTTGATTTTGGCCCATATAAAATTAGAAAGAGAGAATTTCTTTTTCTATCCCTTAAATTTATCACGATTTCATGGAAATAATGAAAATGTCCTCAAGATTGTAGAATTTAAAACGATCCTTAAACCAACAAAATCTTAATTCTTTCTCACACTTCAACATTTGAGTTTTCACAACCCATAAATCCCCATATGTCTCATATTGGCTCATTTTAGACCAAATCTTGTTTAAACCGTTTATTATTTTCCAATTTTGAAATAGATTTGTACACCTTTGTTAACTACATGATTTATGCATTACGTTTTTATTCTGATTACTTATAAAAATTGATCACATTCCATGGCATGCTTTCATATTCTATAATCTGAACATTGACATTATAAATGTTAAAGTTACATTTATGTTATTTTCTTATCATATTTTATTATTATTTTTTTGTTAGTAAGAGACAAGAATAACATGTTGAGGACTTGCACCGAAGAAAACAAAGACTTTGTTATTTCCTTTTCTAGGCATGAACATGTGTGTAAGATACACGTTGATATTGATTTATCACTTAAGCCATAATCTCAACTTGAGGTATAGGAAGTTGAAGTGGAGGTGTTTGAGGTACATATGGTCGAGATACAGGAGGCTAAGGTCATGGTATATCCAGGAGGTCCATATGACACATTTGTGTTATTACGAGGAACGTGTGGCCAGAGGTATATGTGAGGGAGATGTATGATATGTCTTTAATGTATTATATTATCGTTCATTCTTGTTTTATATTTCTTCTAATTTTTTCATGTTGATTCTAATTAATTTTATTATTTTTTTAAGTTACATGAAGAGCCCTAATATATATCAACAATATGAAAGATCGTCATGCTTAATACCTCTGATGAGGATTGATCCTCTTATGTCATTTGAGACATTAGGTTAGTCGACCTAAGATAATTGACCATGACTTATTGGTAGTCTTTTCAGAGAAGTGAAACGAGAAGACGAGCATCTTTCATTTTACAATTGGGGAGATCAAAATGACACTTGGGAGTATGAGGAGACTCAACCTCGTGCAAACTTCTTCATTCAAACGAGGGATCATCTTACAACAGTCATATAGAGAGCTCCTAAATTTCCTACTACCACGTGATATGGTATTCAAGAACAACACTCATTAATTAGTCACACGACCAGTCGATGACATCTAATTCTTGTTTGTTTCGATCAGATGTAGATTGCGCAAAATTGAGTATCATGCCTGAGTGAGTCATACTCCAATTCTGGTACGTCCAAAGTATTCCTAGACATCCTTGATGAAACTCTGTCATACTATTTTTTTACTGCATCAGAAATATTAAGCATGACGATCTTTCAAAGTATCATGGAAAATATCGATCTAACTCAAAATAATCTTAACCAAACAAATTTTATGGTATTTTACTATGGAAGTTATGATGATGAAATAATGGATAGATATTGCACACAAGAAATAAAACAAAATGGAGAGAAATTACAAAAGGAGCAAAAACATGTTGCACCATCAAAGCAGAGTGACGTATTTCGAACATGCAAAGAACAAAATCAACATGTGAATAAAACATGTAGCACCAAAGGAAAATCAATTAAATATTTCGATACTAGAAAAATTGTGATACACTAACTATGATTCATAAACTATCACGTTAGCAACATTGCAAAAATTGTGGTGCACCTCTAGATCATAGTGACACATTTGTGCGATTTTGTTTTACATTTGTGTAGGATTTGGATCGTATCTGGAGTTTCGTAAGTTCAATTGAGGTGAAACTAGTGCAAAATGAAATATAAAATCTAAGGCTATAACTTTTATGAAGATCACAAAGTCTAATTCAGACTTTAAAATCACGGAAAATTATGAGTAAAATTTTAATATTGTTACAAAGTTGAATTGAAAAAAATGCACTATTTTGTAAAAAAAAATCTCAACTCTAAAACCCCACTACGCCTATTTTATTATAGATAAAACAAGGTTTTAAGTTTTCAATTTTATTCCACAATTTTGGTTCCAACTAGATTTTAAGTTTTATGAGAGAAAAGACATTCATAGGTCTTGGAGTGGGGAGAAAGCAAGGAGTCACTTAAGGATTCGTCCATAATCATTTGTATGATTTAGTTTCTTTCTTGTATTGAATTGACAATGAATCTTTTAAGGAAGAGTCGTTAGTTCCCTTAGATTAAGTCCCCTTAGATGAATTTATCCTCCAATATTATGAGTTATGTGATTTGATTAGATATACTCTATGTAATGATGATCTTCTTATAATTATTCAATAATTTTGTATGCTTAATGTTTTTTACTGTCTTTAGAATTAGGGGAATTCATCTAGATAGCAATTGAGAACTAATTTTAGAGTTCTCTATTGAAATTAAATATCGTTGAGAGACCGTTTATGATCAATAGAAATAGGGCATTGGTCGGTCGTGACTTATGTATTTCACATTTGATCAAACCTCGTCGATTGTAATTATTTTATAAAATAATTGTGAGATAAGAAGACATGTTATAGGTTCAAGCAAGGATTAACCACGTGAAAGAGAAAAAGGGTTCGAAGGAAAGACTTAATCGTTTCTCTTATTAGAATTCTCAACCATTAGTTAAGTTTAATAAATTGTACAATTTTCTCTTAGCATAATTAGTCGTGCTACGTGCAAACCTTACTTTATGTTGTTCGTTTACCTCGTTGCAATTATGATCAACTTAGTTTAGTTTTGTAGAAGTAAATAATATTTGTGGGTTGATAATTTTCACTCGCAACTTGTGAATTTCTTTTGAAACAAATTATATTACACTTGCCTTTTCACGCCAATAATCATATTAACTTTGATCCACTTATTATCACATCATCTCAGCTTTATCAGAAGTATGTTGAGAACTTAGACTATATTTTGTTCCATGAGAATCGAGGCTCCCAAATCCTTCATAGTTGAGAAATTGTATAGGAAACATTGGATGGTATTATATGATATCACATTTCTACTTGGTTCTCATGCAACTCGGTAGGATGCATTTTTTTAAAAATCATTTCATTTGGATTTAGTTGTATTTTATGTAGAATGTTTTTGTGTATTTTATTTTTTATTTTTTTATTTTTTATTTTTTTATTTTTTTTAAGTTAGTGTTTATATTGGTTTAATTAAAGAAGTTATTATCAAAGAAATAAATTTTGATACTATAAGAAGCAATTTCATTTTTCATAATTTAAATCTATATCGAGGGATTTTGTGGATTGAATTCTATAACTCGGACTCATGTTTAGTTTTTATTTATATAGTATGAATTCCATAATCATAAACAATTTATTGAATCCTTTTGTGTGGTGTAGATTACACCAATACTTATGTGGAGTAGAATCCACGTGAACTTGTATAAAAAGTTGTGCAATTTACTACAACAATGAGCAGAATGAATGTTGAGTGTCGACGACACATTGTTTGATTTGAAGAGTCAACTTGATTTATTAATACGTGAGAATCATATTCTCAATATTTGATCACCATAATATCCAGAATATTTGATCACCAGTTTGTGTAATCTATAATCTAGTTTGTATTTAATTGATGTTTTTAATTATTTATAATATGTTGAATTTCATTTGATTTAATGGAGTCTTTCAGTTCATTGCTATTATCATACTATTATTGTCAAGATTTGGATTCCCTGTTGTCATTTTCTTAAATGCTCATACTAATATAATTTCTTAAATGTGGGGAATCCGAATCTTGCAGAAAGGCGTACTAATTTCAAGAATTGGCACCAGAAATTCTGCATTTGGCACCGCAGTTACCCCCAATCAAAGATGACTTACGTTTCAACTGCACAGCCAACTACAGGAATTTCAATCCCTTTCTGCAATTCCTAATGATTGCAATCTTGTAAATTTAGAAACTTGCAGAAAGTAGGAAGAAGCAATCTTTCACATTTCATGTGTCAACTATTACACTCTTTAAAATCTCTTAATTCACACACCATACAAGGTTTACATTTGAGACGAGGATCTATATGACTCCATTGCATTCAGTTGACATTATTCAGCTTTCACCTCATGCAGACAGAGTTGTACCTAAATTTTGGTGAAAAGGTTCACTTAAGATCCATTGAACTACGTCAATCCAAGCATAAATTATAAAAACAATCAAAAATCAATACACCAGAATATTGGAATACACGACGGTATATGATTACAATGAACAAAAAAACCTACTCAAGTATTGAGTTGTCCCTCTTGGCAAGAGGCAAAGACATAAACTGCAATGCAAGTAACTCATCTCTGCTATATTTCATCCTTTGATCTACACCAAAACAAATAAATAAAATTAAAATTAGATGCATTATAAAATAAAATAATATAACAACCAGAAGATTAGAAACGTAATGGGAATTACCTACAAAAGATGGAGATAAAGGCGTTTGTTCTTTCTTCCTAGTTGCTTGCGTAGTCCTTGAAGTTAATCGAGATGGAGATGAATGATGATGATGTCCATTTTCTTCAAAGGGAAGTACCGTAACAAGTTCATGCCTTACTTCAATTTGTGGATGATTTCTACAGAATGATAAGATATCTTCTTTTGTTAAGAGCCAACAACCTCTTAGGTCCATCAGTTTGAGAGTTTCAGGAACCTTAAACATATCAAGAGCATAACTTGTCAACACCGCGTCACAGATACTTAGCTTTGTCAATTTAGGAACTGATGATAGATGGTAAAGTGAGATGTCTGCAAGTGAAGGACTTTTAAGAGATAAATATCTCAGCTCTTGGAAGCTTGATAAAGGGAATAAAGCTTCATTGATGACTTGAGTGTGCTCCAAATTCAGCCTTTCTAATTGTTTAAGATTTTGTATGGTCGTTAAAGAGAGAGAGTCCAAGTCAGTACTTTCCTGGTTCAAAAACCCTGAATCCAAAGTAAAGATAGGAAACTTAGAGAAAGAAAAGAATTAAACTACCGACACAAATGAAGATAAACCAAACAAAACTGATATGAAGTTGAAGAAATCAGTATTTAGACATTTTGAACAACGCATATACAAGAAAACAACAATTTGAAGATATACCGGACAAAAGTTTCCTAGTGAGGAGTAGTTGTTCAGTGGTAAAGAAAAATACTCATTTAATGGCTGCCGAATAGTATGATTTAACCTCAACAGTAACAACTATGCAGTAAACAAATACCTTTAATGTTTGTACTGCTCAGATCAACATCCTTCAATGAAGGCATCATGCTGATAAATGAGAAGGCAGTATCATCCACCGATGTTTGAGATAGTGACAGAATTTCAAGATTGGGAACATGTCCAGCTAAAATCCCTAATCCAGCAGAGCTTATCCAAGTACCACTCAGATTCAGACTTTTCAACTTTCCACCAATACATGCAACCATCTCAACTGAGTCATCATCCATTATACATGAGCTGAGATTGAGATGTTCTATTACTTTAAGTTTACTTAAGAAGAAGAATTTGTCAAGGCCGGTATGGGCTAAGTCCAGAAAGGACAAGAAATTTGTATTTGCATACAATAGGGTTTCAGCTTCATTCAGGAATTTAGACCCAGCGAAAATAAGCTTTTTCAAAGGAGATTTATCATCTTTGAGAATAGAGTCAATAGTACAATTACTCATGTTGAGGCATTCAAGAGCTGATAAATTAGGCAATTTTGTGACGCTGGTCCAATCAAGATTTAGATGGGTTAACTTGGGGAACGTATTAAGAAGGGCAGCGCCTTCATTTGATACTTTACTACCCCAGAGTTCAATGTGTTGTAGATTTTCCAGTACCTAGAGCATGTGTTTCACAGGAGAGAAGGACAAGATGTCCATGTTACTACAACTTGAGAACTGGCAACAAATACTTGTATGGGACAAAAATCACCCAAGTAATCAACAAACAGACACACTCTGGAAACAAAACACAAAGGTCACCTAATTAAAATGAAGTCTAACAGTGAATTTGGGCTAGTATTCCAAGAAATGTGTCTCAACTTGTTTGATCAAGTTGCGACACAGATTGCTGCATAAGCACACAACTGCAATCCGATAACTTAAAAAATGGTGCTAAAACAAAACCATATGAGTATCTGGCCGGCAACACAAGAAAGCAATAAACAATTATTTTGCCAAAACACATTCTTTTGAGTTTAAATGCAGAGCATGACATGCACATAAATCAATCTATTTGAAAATCAATGGTGCAGTGAACAACACGTCAATATAGATATAAATCATAAACCCAGTAACAAAAGAGTAAAGATCCATTTACACAGGAATCAAAGACGAGACAATTACACCACCTAATGACTTTATCAAGAAATTGAATTTATCCAATCAGCACGTGAATTGTTCATCTTGCATGACAAATTTCAAACAAAAAAAAACCTTTACCTTTACAAATCAAGTGAGTAGTCATTCCCAGAAAGCGGCGCATGGGGGCCGACCCCAAAGGTGGGATGGTGGGATGAGCGCTCTATTTGATCATTTTTTTGACAAATTACATACAAATATTATAAACATATATTTAATGTAAAATTAAACAAATAACTCAACTCATAAAATATTCAAAAATCAAAGCACACATGACTCTGGAAGTGCATAAACGACTACGAAAGAAGGTTAAGGTTGAGTCTCAACTCAAATTTGATTGAACAACCCAAAATTACCCTTAAAACATTGTAAATTTAAGGGGTGATTTTGGTTTTTTAGAGGAGAAAAGGATAGAGGGCTAGAAACCGCTCCGGGCCGGGAACTACTCTTCTCCGTTATTTACCCTATTACCTTATTGCGGACGCTATAGTGTTCTCTTCCCATAGCGGTCAGCCTACGCTCTGCTCCGCTATAGTGCAGCTATTGCCCGCTATTGACTACTCTTATGCACTTTCATTTATTGACAAGCATGCTATTAATTTAACCAAAAATTGATGAAGAGTAAGTCTAGCACAAAAGTTTCCTAGTAAGCAGTTGTCAAGTGGAACGTACTTTCATTTATTGACAAGTATACTAACACAAATATCAACCTAAAAAGAAATACCTGTAAGGAAGCTAAACACGCATCATCCACCGGCAAACCACCCAAGTCAAGAAGAGACAAGTTTTTAAGAGAAGCAAGAAGCTTAATTCCTTTAGCAGTAACACCCGTTTTCGAAATGTGCAACTTTTCCAAATTAGGAATGGAAATTATATGATTAATTCCAGCATCATTAACTTTCGAGCATCTAGATAGATCCAACTCTTTAAGACTATTCATTCCTAAAACCAATTAAGACGAAATCATCAATCACCACACACAAATCAAAATGACTCAAACAATGTTTGAGAATCAGTAATGTACCTGCGGTAGGCCAAAGAGCTGAAGAATTGATTCGGTGACATTCAGCAATGTTCAAATAGCGCAAATGGCGAAATGCTCCTAAATATGCCATCCATTCAGCATCAACGGAGTTATCGCCTCTCAAATCAATCTCTTCCGCACTGTGTTTGAAAACCCTAATCCAGAAGAATCAGACAAATTATCATTATTATTATTATTATAGTTATTAACATTGAAGAAACGAATTGAATTGTAAGTGTTAGTTACTCGAGGAGGGAGGGGTGGAGGAGACGGCGAGTGATGAGGCGGCGGAGGAGAGTGTCGGCGAGATGAGAAGGTAAGCGATCGAGAGAGCGTCTCTGTAAGCGCCATTTGTCAACGGTTTGTTTGGTTTTGCAAGCTGCGTTAATGCAAAGTTGAACCAATTCGGTTTCGTTGTTCATGATTCTGTGGGTTTGTTGTTGTGATTTGTGGAATGAAATGAGAAAGATGAGATTGATTCGGTGTAGTTGTGGTGGAATGGATCTTGGGATTATTCATTCAGAGGAAGCTTCGTTCTTGTCTGTGGAAGGAAACACAGACATCTCAATATGGGCCTTGTCATCCCATCTGGGCTTCCTTTTGTTTACGACTGTGCCAGGTTACCTGCCCAAGGTTTTATTTTTTATTTATTTTTAATTTAACAATTTAGGGACAGAAATGCATTTCTGGATTTTTGATGCAGAAATTTGAAAATTCGTCACATTTGCATGTAAGTCATTTATGGAGATACATTTTCGGAAATATATAATGTGATTTTAATAAATCAGCACTTTGCATGATCAGACTTCATAATTATTTTTATCCAAAACCTTTTCAAAAAATTATTCCATTCTCGATCAAGGTTTTCATTTCAAAGTTTCAATCTTGTGTATCATCACATCAAATGAGTAAAACAAGCTGAAGTTTAAGATAAAGATCGTATATTATAATCATCACTTCTCACATTAATCTTGTTTTATAGCTTATAAAAGTTGTGTTGTTTTTGGAAATGTATTTTTGGATTCTATATGAACTCCTACAGAAGTGTTAGAGGCTGTTTGTTTTCATTTTCAATTGTTTTTGAATATTTTATGTTATTGTTTGTATTAGATATGATGTACCCGATGTTTTTCCAAAATCTATTGTGTCTATGGATTTCAAACGCGTTGAAGTGAATGAGGTGGATGCTGGCAACTAATTTACAAATGGAGAAGAGTTTGAATTTCGTGATCATATGTTTCAATGGATTTACACAAAGACGTCCAAGTTGGGGTTTGATGTTGTAATTAGAAGGTCTGATAATGGTTCAGATACAAGAGTTGCATTTGTGACAATGTGAGGCGAAAGAAGTGGGAAGTGTATAACTCATCTCCATCAATTCAAACGGGATGACACTTATTCAAGAAAATGCCAGTGTCCCTTTAAGTTGTATGGTTATCTTTTGTCAAATAACAAACATATATTTGATGTGATATGTGGTTTACATAACCATGACATATGTGAAAAGTTAGTCAGTTATCCAATTGTATGTCGCATCATGCCGGAAGAGAAGAAAATTGTTTCAGACATGACGTTGAATATGGTGCAACTGAAAAATATAGTTGCAACTTTGAAACGTAAAATACCCGAAAATATCTCAAATATCAAGCAAGTGTACAATATTCGGGCCCTTAATAACAAGGTATTGAAGGGGATAGGACTAAAATGCAACAATTATTGAAACTTATGAATGATAACAGTTATATATCTGGGTACCAAATGTGCAAAGATGGAGTAACCGTTCTAGATATATTTTGAACTTATCCTTATTCCATCAAGTTGTTCAACACGTTTCCTATTATACTCATCATTGATTCAATGTATAAGACTAACAAGTACATATTTTTTCTATTGGAAATTGTTGGTGTTACCTATACCGACAAGACTTATTCTTTACATTTCTAGAGAGCAAAAAAGAGAAAAATGTTACTTGGGATTTATAAGTGTGTCGGACAATGTTGAAGGACAAAGAAGACATGCTAAAAGTAATTATCACCGTCCATGTTACCACTTTGATGAATTCGGTTGCAAAGGTCTTTCCTGCTTCTTACACGTTACTTTATAGGTATCACATAACAAAGAATGTGAGAAGTCAGGTTAAATTTGCAGTATGGACGAAACCAATTAAGGGCGAAGACAGGATAATTGTCAAAGCTAGCATGATAATGGAAAGAATAATGGATGCATAGAATGTTATAATAAACTCTTCTACAAAAGAGTTATATGCCAATGATATTATACATTTGAGAAAAGTTCCAAATTTGTTGTAATATGTTGAAAGTACTATTCTCAACCAGGTGAAGGAGAAGATTGTTTGTGCTTGGACCAATCAGGTAAGACACCTTGGAAATACAACAACTAATCGAGTTGAGTCTGTCCATGCTACACTGAATAATTGGTTGAGAAATAGTAAGAGTGATTTGTGTAGATATTGAGACATTGTGAACCAAATGATCCTAAACCATCATAATGAGATACAGACATCATTTGGCTGCAACAGAACGGTGTTAAAACGCATATTAAAAGACAACATTCTCTATTCTCAGTTGGTCGACAACATATTTCGAACACCACAAAATTTTATTTTTCACGAAGCAAGACGGCCTGAGAATGTAGGACCATAAAGAATCATACACACATCTATATGGGAAAAAAATAAAATTTTGTTGCAATTTATTAATCTCTTATTCCTTGCATTAGTGGACCGACTTTGGAGAATAAATGTATGTGTTTCGCTGAAATGGATCATCTCATAGCAAGTGTGTATGATAAAGTGTATATTGATCTTACAAGATACAGTTTCTCATAAACATTTTTTTCCACTGTGTACTGCCCCAACTTAAAATTCAATTGACAGTATTATGTATATTGGGTGGATTTAAAAACTGCGACACTTTATTCAAGTTTATTTGAAATCGTGATGCCTCATACCACTGACAACATCAGAGTGGACAACTCATTCAACAACGAAAGTCGATACTTGGTGGTTAATTTTGTGAAAGGATGCAAGAGTTCACCAAGTTGAGAAATATATAAAGAGAATCAAATAAGTAAAATGTCAAAGGCGGTACCACCCATATATTTAGCCGGTGACACATGTTTTGATTCATTCTATATTTTATTCAATAATGTAGTTATGTGGTTAGATATTTTTTTTGTATGTAATCTTGTAGCAATATTAATGATGTCTAATATATACATATTCAAATATTTCAATACATGTTTAAGTTTTAAAAAAAAAAACATTTTAATACAAGTTTTGTTTCTCTCTGTTTCGGAATTTTATTATGTTATAAATTTCAATACAGTCTTCCATCTTTTGATTTAAGAATTTGATTAAACTTCTAATTCTCAATTCTTAGATATTTGTTAGTGAAAGAATTTCTAACATAATTTCCAATATTTCTAAACTTTAAAAAACATCCATGATAGGTATCTTTATCTTTTACGCCTCGTGTGTCTATCTTCTCTTGTTCGATACTTGGAGAGACTCCATATATCATTTCAAGAGTATCCCACATTTCATTGGCGGTTTTACAATAATAAACATAATAAAGTTTACTGTCATCTAGAGATGTTATTATAAAGCTCTTGTTTTTAAAATCAATCTCAAACTTACTACTTTCATCTTCGGTCCAAAGGGAATCAGGTTTGTTCACTACTTCATCATTTACTTGATGAGTATGGATAACCAGATCATTGACTATTATTTCCCATAATTCATGATTTATGATTTATAAAAGACATTCTAAACCTAGCTTGCCAAATATCAAATCTACTATTATTGAAAAGTGGTGGCGTGTTTAGAAAATATCTCTTGTCAGAAGTCATCTTCCTCCTGAGACGATTAGTCCTTAAATAGGAGTTAGACTCTGATGCCACTTGTTGAACATGTGACTTCACAGACATGACAACGGATGAATTGTGAGGTTCAGAAAAATATGGTTTTGAAAAACTGTGCATACTAAAATCAGAGTTTAAAAACATTTTAAATATTAAGCAAAATAAAAATAAATTACAAAATATAAATTACGGAAAATAAAGAGTTAAGGGAAAATAGGAACACCAAGAGTTATACAGGTTCCAAAGATGAATGCTTGATGATGATGAAGAGATTTTTGCTCAAGAGAGTTTTTGGGTTTTGAATATAGAAATGTTTTGAAAATAAAAAGAAAACTGGATGAAATTAAATATAAGCTTGACTTTTCAATTGTGATTTGAATGATGTGTAAAACGTGATTCGAATCACGGGTTTTATTTTTTTAAGAGAGACGCACTTTGATTCGAATCAAGTGCAATATCTGATCCAAATCAAATCGAGCATCCCTAAATGATTTTTAGGTCTTAAGATTTTGATTTGAATCACGGCAAAGGCAAAAAGTCCTAATTCGAATCAAGAGGTTCATTTTGGAAAAAAAAACTTGATTAAATGAGATTTTTCAAAATCAAAAGCGTTTTAATGGTAAAAAAATATATTTCATGCAAATGAAAACAAATCTTAATGTTATGCATGAATGTAAACAACTTGAGTCATTTTAGTGCACTTGTTCAAAATAATTTTTAATGCAAAATGCATTTGATGTGAATGTTCAAATAATTTTGATGCAAAATATTAAATGATGATGCATGAATGCATTAATAATGCATATGAATGCAATGAAAAGAGAAAATAAAAATGAAACTGATGCATTGAATAATTGAATGGTTAAGGCATGGAGTGCACAAACATATTGTAGTACCCCAAAATTTTCCCCCCATTTTTGATTTTTCATCTAACCCATAACCTGAGACCCATATAACCTCATGCATATTCATCCTCATTCATTCATGGTTAACATTGACTAACAAACATCATAGATTCAAGGTTTCTAGTTAACAAAATAGAATGGATTGGAAATTTTGGTGTTGCTCATCCTATGGGTTGCAATCCTAATTCTTGATCTTGAGGGATCTTGTGTTTGACTTTGTGGATGTCTGACGTTGACTTCTAAACCCTAATTGTGGGCATGTGGTCTGAGGTGTAGCATGTGGAGCTTTGACATTCAGGTGCTTTGCTGATTTGGCTTTCTAATCTATGGTTCATCCCAACCCTAGTCCTTGGCTTTGAGGTTCGTGAACCCTACAGTTTGCATTGAGGTAGTGGAAACCCTAGTTATGGTTCATGGCATTGATGCGCCACTTGAGTTGACTTCTCTCATAGCTTGAGATTCTTGATTGATACACATCTTTGAACTTTGACTTAGTAAACCCTAATGCATGGTGTTATGTGATTGATTCAAGGCATGTTTGCATTCATGTTTCATTGACCTCATGGTCTCATAATCCATTTGATTCGAGTCTTATTTCATTCCCACTTCATCCATTACTTTCATGGTTTTATTAAAATGGCAAGATTCATTCATGCTTTGATTTATAGTTCCATTGATAAAAATTCATTTGATCAAGTCTCTCTATGACCCATTAATTCAATTTCATTAATTCATTCAAAGAAAGCCAAACCATTATGCCTCACACATGACCCCATGCATCAAAACAAAGGAAAAAACCCATTTTGCATGATGGAAATTGATTACCATGTTTGGGAAATCGATTTTCCTGCTCCAGTAGCCGAAAATTTCATTTCTAGATGATGGAAATCGATTACCATGCTTGGTAAATCGATTTATCCTGCTCCAGTAGCCAAAATTTTCATTTCTAGATGATGGAAATCGGTTTCCATGCTTGGTAAATCGATTTACCCTGGGACCGTAGCAAAAAAAAACAATTTTTCATGATGTAAATTGATTTACATGCTTGGTAAATCGATTTACCCTGGAATAGTGGGTCAAAATACATCATTTTTCAGCAATAATGCAATTTCCTTTGCACTCAAAAACAGCTTCAGTGCTTGCATCAATACACCTTGAAATTTCTACACAATTATGCAGCAACAAACCATAACATTCATGCATTAAACCAAGTATTCCCAACACTTTAAATCATCAAATTTAAGCAATTCTAACATCCCCCAACTGTCATAACAGTCCTAAACTAACCACACCAAACTAATTCCAAACCTCTTCAAACTAATTCCAAACCATTTTACCTAATTCCAAGCCTCATTCAACCAATTCCAAGCCTCGTAAAACTAACTCCAAACCTCCATTTGATCCAAACCTGTAACCTATATAAACACAAGGGGGAGCAAAAAAATCAGAACTGGATCACTCTCAAATTACTCATTGCAAATTCAACTTTTCTCACTTCATCTTCTCCAATTCTCCTCCCTACACCAAAGCTCAAATCATCATTGGAGAAAGTTTCACATTGAAGTTTGTTATCAATTGAGATAAACCTCTTGCACTCAACAATCATCCCTACATAATCAACATCAACAAATACAATTCAATTCAGAATTTTTCAGAGTTGATTCTTGAAGAGGAGGAGTTCATAGTAGAAGTAGAAGATTAAAGGTTCAGTGGAGCATACCTCTGGTTTTCTCTTCTTCATCTTCATCACCTCTAAATTTTAACAAGTTCCAAGACAATCATCTGTCTTGTAGGTCGGTGAATCTTCATCTTTGCTTGTTTGTTGAATTTTTGATACCACATTGTAGCTTGTGTAGTGGAGAATCAAAACCCCAAGGTTTGATGGTTTGATTCTCTTCCACCTCCATTTAGTTTTAGATTTTGTGCTTAGGGTTCTTAACTTTAATGGATCAATTTCCAGAATTAATCAATTTGTGGTTAAAATGTGTAACACCTCAAAATTTGTCCTCCTCTCTTGGGACTAGCTTAGCATATTGCATCTCATTTTTAGGACATTAGGCATTACCTCTTTGCATATCATGTGAAGTAAGCAAGCCATCCTCCTAGGTCTTTCTCAGAAGATGGAGAGGTTAATAGATGCAAGCCTGAGGGTCTCATGAATTGATCACTAATCATCTGAGGTTTGTGCTTCAATTAGGGTTTCTTGGTTCCTCAAGAAGGTTGGGTATTATCTTGGTTGAAATGGTACACCATCATCATCATGGTTCATTATTCCTGATCAGATTCCTTGGGATTAGGGTTTTGACCTCTAGTCAACCCTAATCAGTTGCATTATGCCAATCAGGGATTTTCAAGGAGATGAGGTCTTTATTGAGATGGAGATCATCATATGATTTTATTGAGCTTGTATAAGCTAGGGTTTCATGTTGGAGTTATTTCATCAAGTGGTTGAGGCTCAAAATCATATGTGCATGACCAAGTCATCTGTCAATCACAAAAGTCAACTGCAAGTCAACTGTTGGATTTGGAGGTGGGAAGTGGTTAGAGATACTTCATTCATGTTCAAACAAGTCTCATTTGACATTTCAAACATCAACATTGAAGAATTTGAGGTCAGGTCAAATCTTTCCAAAAATAGAAAGTGACCCATAATTCAAACTTGCCAAAAATGGAAAGGTTTTCAACTCAAGATTACATCATCAAGAAAGCTTCAAATGAAATTTTGTTGAACATGAAAGTTATAGATCTTTCTCTCCCATTTCTAAAAAGTCCAAGATCATCAATTTCTCATGTGTGGTTAAGGAGATATGATCAAATCTTGACAAAGTGTACATGGAGCTTCAAATGAGCATAACTTCTCAACCAAAACTCCAAATTGGATGGCTCTTTTTGCATTACTCTTATTTTGATCTCTAGTTTCCAAATCTTGCATTACATTACATGCATTATCATCACATGAATATTTGGAAATTCACTTGATTTTTGGAGGGAAAATATGGAATTTAAAATTTGTGCATTATTTGAACATTGTGCCATTGCCTTTAGCTCCAAAACAGATTTTTGAGTGAAAATGAATCACAATTCGTGTACTGTTCACATGCATTTTCATGTATAAGGGTGAAAATCCCAATTTGCATTTACACCTCATATTTGTTAATTCCATTTGCATTGGCTTAAACTTGATTAAGGCATGATTAGTAGAACATATATAAGCCTAATCTCTAACTGTTTTTCAAGGGGAACAATCACTTTTTCAGATCTAGATCCAAATTCTTGAAATTTTTTCTCTCAAATTTTCTTCAAATTTCTTCAAACCAAATCACAATCCATTACTTGATTCATCATCTGGAGGCATCTTTGAGCAAGTTTGAAGGAAGAACCAAGAGAATCCATGACTGTTTGTTCATGCTTGAAGCTTGGAAGCAACAATGGTGAATCCAAATTCTGGTTGAATCACGAGCAATTGAGCTTCAATCTTTCTTCCAATCACCTGTACAAGCATTCTAGAAGACTCTTGGAGCATCACCAAGCCTGAAACATACGAATTCCAGTTCTGCACTTCAAGAGGTTACAAAATCGATTCTCTTAATTCTCAATTATGTTATGATGTTGTTGTAGATCTCTTTGTGCTGGTTAATCTGAGCTTTGAACCATGAAATTCCATGCAATATTCACTGAGTTAGGTTGATTTAAAGTTCCATGCATGAAAATAGATTTGCTCGATTCTCTCTTAGCATGATGATTTGAGTTTAGCTATGCATTGATCTTTGATCTATGATGAAAATGCTACATGATGATGTCCTTAATTTGAAATTCTGGAGAAATTGTTCTTGCTGCATCTGCACTGTTCATGATCCACGATGAAGATGATGTTGTTCATGATTAGGCCACGCTTTTGATTCACTTTCTGCAACGCAAATCCGTTCCAGTATGTTAGAATAGGGCTCGCGTGTGATTGGTGCATGCTGATTGCCATGCTGTGTTCTGATTGGTCCATTGCTTTGACCGCGCTTTGACCATGCCACGTCTTTAATGAAACGCTGAGTTTCATTCAGTTGAGCGCGCCGCTATTTGAATTGTGCTTCACTTCGATTCCGCGCCAATGCATATTTTCAAATGCTTCTTTGATTTTTCCTTTTTCCTCCATGTATTCATACCATGCTTCATATGTTTTTTTTTGTTTTTTTTCCATCTCTAAAAATTCATATATAATTAAAAAATCATCCAAAAATTATGAGATTTTTTGTATTATGTTGCATTTTCTGCCTATTATTTTTTGATCATTTTTCCATAAATTGTGCATGGCTGGATAACTTTTTGTGCTAGGAGACTTGAACATGTATGCATTCTTGACCTTGCTTTGCCATATCATTTGTGAAATGCTGGTCTTTGATCCAATGCTTATGAAATTTTGCATGCTATAACTAGACTTCTTGCTTGACAGTTTGGTGTTGATTTGGTATTTTTATCAATTACCATTGCTGTTTTATGATCATGTTAAGTTAGGTGTGACAATTTGTGTCACACCTTGTGATGTTCAACTTGATTGATGAGTTTGCCATGCCAAATGATCTCCAATTGCCTTGATTTTTTGTATGATGCATGCTATGGATGTTGTGATTGCTCATAATATTTGTTGGAATTTTTGGGATCATTTCTGATTTAATTGAGATTTTTCATTCTGGATGGTCACATTTGAGCTTTTAAATTGCCTTGAACTTCATTTGATCATGAAATGCTTGTTCATTATCTCATGAATGTGAAATTTTGCATGCTATTTCTAGACATGTTGAGTGTTATTTTGGCTTTGGTTTGAGGTTTTTACCAATTACCATTTCTGTTTTATGCCTATGCTAACTTGGTTTGACAATTTGTGTCACACATGTGCTTGTCTTGTGCTTGTCTTGACTTATGCTATGTGATTGCCATGCCTAATGATGTCCAATGCTCCTAATTTTCTGTGTGATGATCATGTTGTATGTCCTGTTTACTCATGAATTTTGCCAAGATTATTTGAATCATTTTTGATTTAATGTGCATTTATTTCTTCTGATGTCACAATGTGGTCACAAGTTGCATACCTTGCCATGTTTGGTTCATGAAATGCATTTGGTTAATGATATTGATATGGGACCTTTTGGAATGTGTTCTTGATTGAATGAAGTTGATTCATGTTAAATTTCATGTTCTGTTTTGAATGTTTGACCTATTTTTGACCCTAGGCTTTGAACTAGTGGTTTGGACTCACTGTTTGGATTATGGATTTCAGGTTAAGAAGCACATTGCCATGGTTGGATTGGTTCACTCATTTGAGTTGATTAATTGGTTGATGTTGGCTAACCTTGAGTTGTTTTGTAGGCTTTGAGGCCAAGTGGCTTAATAGCTTGTGCCTTGCACATTGATGCTTGATGCTTTGTCTGATTGTGTACTATTGCCTGATGACTGTTGTCTGTTTGGTTGATTGCATTGTGTACTGATTGGTTTAGATTTTTTTCAGGTACCTAAGTTGCTTTAAGTTCATTGTGAACTTTGCTTTGCTTGGTTGCTTAACCATTGAGGTATAATTCCTTTGACTTCATGTAGTCTGGAAGACCTGTCCTATTATGTGGGCAGACACCTGTCTGAAGCCCTCCTTAAGAGGCAATGCTTGTGAATGTTTAAATTTGTGCCAAGCAGGAAAAGTCCTCTTATGAGGCAATTGGCAGATAAAAGAGATGTGTAATCCATCTCCCGCTACTCAGTGTGTCATTCACCTTGCTCACACACCTTGTGTTGATGCATTGTGGATAATAACCCAAGATCATGTTGTGTCAGTCACTTGTGGAGAAGAGTTCCTACATTCTGAACTCCCACACATTCTATTTTGTCTGAAGCTCTCTCAGGCCAGGGATAAGAGCTGTGAGGTCTTACCCTCACTTCCCATTTCATCTGCTTCACCCTAACTCTCAATGTTAGGGTTAAGAGCTAACCACACCCCATTCCAGTTGGCTTGCTTTTGCAACCTAGCCTTGTATGAGCCCAATTGTGTGCATATAGTGTGTGTGCTTGCTTTATTATGCTTGTATGTGTGATTGTGCTGTTTAGGATAGTTTGCTCCCTGTGCAAGTTAGATAGAAACCTCAACCTAGGGCCATTGTGGATTACATGATAACTATTAGGCTCGAGTCAGTCTCCCTTTTAGTCTGTCATTTCCCAGTCTCTGGTTAGGATAGAAATTTCTTTCCCTGTTAAGGGGAACTACGTCGCCCCGATCCTCATACCAGATGAGGTACGTAGGCAGGAGATCGTACGAGATCTCTCCGGGCCCCCTTTTCCTTTTTTTGGTGTGTGTTTGCTTGATAGCTAGCAGGCTCGAGTACCAGACTCCCTATTAGCTTGTTTGTTCAACTTTTTTGTTGCTTTTGACGACTCAGTGTCCGGTTAACCTCTTGTTTGTTTGGAGTCCGACATAAGTCCAGCGATTGGCAGTTGGTTTCCTGTGTGTGTTTGTTGGTTCGGAGTCTGATGTAAGTCCAGCGATTGGCATTCGGTTTCCATGTTTGCTTGTTTGGGTGGAGTCTGACATAAGTCCAGCGATTGGCAGTCGGTTTCTTGTGTTTGTGTTTTGTTTGGCATGCGTGAGCCGAACTACGGTAGCTCTGATTCTCATTCCAGATGAGATACGTAGGCATAGGATGCGATATCCTAGCGAGCCCGTTCCCCTCTTCTTCCATCTGTGTCTTATTCCAGTGTGTGTGCATTCTTTTGAGCAGTTTGAGCAACCTTATTCTATCTTTCTGAGCGTGGATCCCGTCGAGTATGACGGATGCGTAGGGGTGCTAATACCTTCCCTTCGCATAACCGACTCCCGATCCCATCTCTCTTTGGTCGCGAGACCATGTCTTTTTCCAGGTTTACTTCGAGCGTTTCCTTTCCCTCTTTGGGATAAATAACGCACGGTGGCGGCTCTGTTTGTTTTGTTTTGCCGCCGGTTGATTTTCGCGGATGCGACAGAATGGATGGGGGATTAGGATAGAAGAGGTTAAGAGGAGTAAGAAAGTGGTGTTTTTTCTTGATTCCGGCCAACTCCGCCGCCTCCGACACGGTGGTGTCGGAGCTCCGGTGGTGGTTCATTTTTGACATGGAAATTGGAAGTTGATGTGTACAAAAGACCAAATGAGTTTGCTGAATTTGTGCACTTCCCTTTGCAATTTCTGTTGGGCTTAACCATTAAGTCCAATAGTTTGCTTTCCACACCCCTGATTTGCTTAATACTTGCTGAACCCAACTACACTTATTATTTGGGCTCATTCTGTTGGACCCAAAAACCCTTTTTTGCTGAATTCTACACTATACTCAGGGCATGCACCCCCTTGGCCCAATATTTTAATTATCACTTTAACTACCTTTAATTCCACTTTACTTTGTGTTGATATTTTAGGTAATTGTCTTGTTAGCATTTTAATTAGGTTTAATTAGGCTTCAGACTTTAATTAGAATTTAGGAATTAATTCGAGTTTTGTATAGTTTTCTAATTAGATTTTAATATAGTTTAGTTAGATTAGGAATTAGAAAATAGTTAGATTTTAAGCTAATTGTAGAATTTAGTAAATTCTTGAACAATCGGTTAATTTTAGAATTTAGGGCTTAATCAATTTGTAGTTTTCAATTAAACTTTAATTAGAAATAAATTTATGTTCATGATTGGATATTTTTGTGAATTGACCATTTTACCCTTTAGGGGTTATTTTGTCATTTTGATCACTATTGCATGTTCTCTTTGGAACTTTTTTGACATAGATTTTTAACCAAGTCTTGACTAACTATATAACATGTTCCCTTAGGATTTTTAACATAAGTTTTTAATCAAATTTTGATCAACCAATGCATGATCCCTTAGGGTAGTTTCTAACAATTACTAATTTTAGTTAGATCTAAACCTAGTTCCCAAAAACAAAACAAAAAACCCATGGTTAAATTGATCAAAAACAATTTTGATTAATTAAATTCTTTGAACTTGTACAATCCCACAGTCTAAGTTGAGTGACCAAAAGACCCTTGGTCACTTAAGAAGACTTTTCTTCCAAGCTGTGGAGCTCGAAGCCTTAAGTCAGATTCTTAGTCAAGGCATCATCAGTCATACCAAGCAGTGGATTATGCAAGTGCTTCAAAGGTGGAAACTGCAAGAGTTTGTTAAATCAAAGTGAAGGGTGTGGCACGAGCCTTAAGTAATAGAGAATGAGTGGGACTGGAGTATTCCTACCCCCATTCTGAGTATCTTTGGGTATGGGACGTATGACCCAACGCTCATCGTATTCACCTCTATTCATAGACTTTAGCACAATTCTAATCATACAATTGACAAGTCTCTCCTCATAAAAGCAAAAACAACAAAAGCAAGGATTACGTCATCAACTTATCAATCATGAATCAAGTTATACGATACGAGCCTTAAGTAATGGAGAAGGAGTGGGACTGGAGTATTCCTACCCCCATTCTGAGTATCTTTGGGTATGGGACGTATGACCCAGCGCTCATCGTATTTGCCTCTATTAATAGACTTTAGTGTAATTAGAATCAAACAATGATAAGGTCTTCATCATCAATACAAGAAACTTCCATAAAGACTCTTCTCTCTCCACTTGATGTTTAAGGCGAGAGTTACATGCCATAAGCCTTAAGTAGTAAAGAAGGAATGAGACTGGAGCTTTCCTACACTCATTCTGGATATCTTTGGGTGCGAGACGTTGACTCGTTGCTTATCGTATCCACCTTTACTCATAGACTTTAGTGTGATTATCATCCAGTAACTATCAAGTCTATCCATTCTTCTCTCCATTCCATTCAAATCACTTCAATCTCAATCATCCATTTCTTCTTGCCTCCAATCAATATCTTTTCAGTTCTAGTGGACTGAACTACGAAAGCTCTGATTTCCTTATTGCACTATAAGGGTACGTAGGCAGGAGAACCCGACTTCTTCCCAAGATATCTTATTTATCAATCAACCCTATTTATTAATCAATCATTCTTCATTCATCAATCAATACCATCTTTTTGAGATCAAATATCACTTTTCCTTGGTTTCCATTCATATCCTTTTAGGACGCCTAATGAATAGTCCGTCTTGTGAACCAAGAGTTGTTTGGCATGTACCCAAACATTTAATTTGCTTTGTTTCTGGTTATGATAGGAGTGGGTATGCTTAGTTTCCTCCACATCCTAATCAATACCTCTTTCGCTCTTCGGCTCAAAGGTCATTCCTTTATGGATCCAAGATATTCTTCTTCTTTGATCTCGAACTATTTATTCCATAGCAAGTGATATATTCTTCTTTGCATCCAACAATACTTTCTTGTGGGTCTCATACTCATCCTTTTAGGACGCCTAATGAACAACAGTCCGCCTTGTGAACCAAGAGTTATTTGTGCTATGCAATCAAACACTTAATTCAATCTTTTTTGGTTGTTCCACTAGTGTTATAGGCCCTCACTTGTTGGTTCATACCAGTTTTGATTTTGGGTTCGAAGCCAGTTATTTTGTGAGTTCCCTTGATACCTTTTTGTTGGTGCAAGTTATAATTTTCATCACTCTCAATCTCTTTCTTTGTTCTCATAGATCCGAAATACGATTGCTCTGACTTTCTCATTGCATAATCCTTGGTGAGCATACTTCTAATTATTCCTCATTTGCCTTAGGGCACCATTCATATCTGTCACAGTTCATTACCTACCGTCGATCATAAACCGTTCACTCAGTGACACATTATTCTGTTGCCATCTAAATACACTTTCTTTGGAATTCCATACACATCCTTTTAGGACGCATAATGAATAGTCCGATTTTGTACCTAGAGTTGTTTGGCTTATTGCCAGACATTTAATTCCTTCTTTTTGGCCAATATGCATGTTTCCCTCTATGGTATGAATCCCACTTCTCTTATGGATTCCAATATACCTTGACTTTTGGTTTCAAATTATACCTTTTCAGTCACTTATCACCGGATATTCTATTCTGTGACTTTGGTCACTTCACTCCATTCATTTCCATGATACCTTCATATTCTACCTTTACTCACTCCATATGATATACCTTATTATCTGAGCCAAATACAATATACCTTTGTGCTCCATCTTGTACCTCTTTGTGAACCAAGATTTGTTTGCGCTATGAAACCAAACACTTAATTCAATCTTTTTTCGGTTATTCCAACACAGTGTTGTAGGCCCTCACTCGTTGGTTCATACCCGTTTTACTCCTCATTGGAGTTCAAACAACATTATCCTTTGGTTCAGACCATATTCGATCACAACTTCTTTTCATATCCCACCATTAGTTCTTTGAACTACAGAGCTCTGAATTCCTCATTGCACTATGAAGATACGTAGGCATGATGGCCCTAATCCTCACTGAGTACTCTATCTATTCTCTTTTCTTTCCCATTCTTTTGCGAGTAACTTTAGATCTAACACCTATTCAAGTGAGAATAATCAAAATGGTTCCCATAGAGTACCATGGATGTTTGGGGTGCTAATACCTTCCCCTTGCATAACTGACTTCCTTACCCAGCATATCTCTTTCCCCCCGGGTTTTATCAATGTTTTCCCTTCCCTTTGGGGATAAATAAAGTTCGATGGCGACTTTGTTGTATGTTCGAGCGCGCAATACGTTCGAGTATATTTCCGCTAGCTTCACATATCACAACAAACATGTTTCAAACATACAACACATTTAGCCAATTGAATAAATACAACCATGTATACTCAAAAATAAAAAAAAATAAAGAGTTGGAACGATCATACCAATTTTGAGAGTCAAAACTTAACTTGTTGCACACGATAACGATAAGTAATCAACAACAAGAATATTAGAAGCTTGAAATCAAAACAATCATCTACTAATTGGATACAATCTCCTTTTGCACGTCTGAAGAATAATATCAGACTCTCTTTCATAAGTCTTCAAATAGACTTTGGACGATGATGATTTGATTGTCATTGATTGACACAACTTGTCAATCTAAAATAATTGATTTAACTCTTTGACGATTAATAGTACTTTAAGGAGCATACTTTATCCTTGAATCTTTTGTAGTTGTTGAAACTTCGGAGAATCATTGCCAATAGTCATAAAACTTTCTTCATCTTCTTTTTGCAATAACCTTGGAAGAATAGGTTACTTAGAAGATGTTTTTTTTCTTTCTTATTATCTCACAAAACTTCCAGCATATGATTAGGATCATTCAAGAGCGAAACCCAAGACATAGTTGTCAGGTTTCCGATTACACTGGATATACCTCAAAATGTTGTCAGTTTAATCCTTGATGATCAAAACTTAGAGAATATCTTAAATACAATTAATGTTTGAAGAACATACTAGTAAGGTTTTACTTTTAGTTTATCTATATAATGCATGCAACGAACAATCAGACGTTAGTAAATCAATGTAGATTCATTGGAATTTATTGAATTGCATCAGCTTTCAAACGATTAGAAAAACTTGTATAGGATCGAAACAACCATATCCTCAACTTTTAGAGTCGCAAGACTTTGATCAAAAGTCTGGCTCTAATGTCAATTTTTGGATGAGAATGTGGATACAAAGAGGTATAAAAGGGGGTGAATAGACCATTTTCCCTTGAGACAATTTCAAAAACATTTTAGGTCCCATAAACAAAATCAGGGATTGTAAAAAGCGCGAAAGCAAAACACAAAAACAAGAGACCTTGGAAGCATCTCAGTGAATTAAACCAAGTGAAATAGTACAAGATGTTACTAAGGGATTGATAATTTCTAATGCAAGTCAATCATTGGACAACCAAAACCTCTTTAAATAGAGAGATTCAAAATCTCTTCATATAGATATTTCATCAAGCCATAATTGGATTCATGATAATCTTATAAGATTGATGTTCCATAGACCTAAACTTATACATTAAATCTCTATAAGAAAATTCTATCTTATATGGCATACAATCAATGTAACTATGCAATATGTGCAATATTGACATTAACGGATGCTAGTAAAATAAAGGAGTTAAGAGAAGAAGAAAAAATACACAAAGATATATAGTGGTTCTCCGTTCGTACTCACTTTGCCTACTCCGCTCTTCAATGGTGTTAATAAACCACTAGAAAATAATCACGATCTTCCACTATTTTGATAAGTTTGATGCAAGCATTTTGGTTACAACGAACTATCACATGATAATTCTCTATGTTGATGCAAACATTCAAACTATTAACAAAAAACAAGATCCCTCAAGATCTTGATCTAATAACCACGTTATCCACAATAACATGCTCCAAGTATTCATGTGTAATGACCCCCCCTTATCACAACGATTTCTTTTCTGAGCGATTGTCATTAACTAAGTGTATATTGGATAACTCTTAACTTTGTCTGCCAACAATCTTTATCCAACGACACTAGAGAAGGAAAACTTTTAACTCTGCCTTACGGACCGTTGATAATTAATCTCACCAAAGTCATCCTTGGAGTATATTTAAAAACTCCATTCTTGGTCAATAAGAAAGAAGACCAAAATGCATTCAAGAAATGATACATGCACCTGTTACAAACAGCAAAACTTCACACAAAAACATTAGATACCTTAATTTACCACTACTTTCCTTCAATCACTCAATCTTTAGATATTAAGGTCCTCTATAATGGAAAAGACTAAGGATGAAGATGAACAACAATTCCAGAATATCTCACTAACCATTCTAAAATCATAAGGTGTTAGTCAAGGGATCATACAAATGTGAATGAAGAACACACACACAAGGTTCTCTCAAATTTATGGGTAAATGGGTCTTGGTTCTTAATTGTTGTTATCACGAGTTTGATAAACCATGATGAATACATAAGATTAATCAACTCACTTTCTCTAATTCACAATCAACAACAACAATTTGCACAAGAACAAGATGCAACAAAAATAAGTGAATTTGACATTGATTACACTCAAGAGGTTTTCCTAGAGAAGAAGAGAAAGGTTCACGATGATGGATATAGACACACTAAGAAGAGAAGACAAAATTGCATCTTTGTCTCTATGGGTTTCACCCATATGTTTCACTCTCTCTACTTTCACAAAAGAAACAACTATTTAAATCAAGGATGACAAATGGGTCTTGTAAAGATTTGGTTCGAATGAAGAAGAAACTTTGATTCAAATTAATTCGAGCAGAGCCCAAATATGGCTTCATGAAGACAAATGATTTGAATCAATTTGGTTCAGATCATATAAGGTTGTGATTCGAATCATATTTATTTTTTTATTCATATCAAATCGTATGGAGCTAATTCCCATGTTTCACACAGCTTTTGATTTGAATCATGTTTTACACTTGATTTGAATCAAGCAGCTGAAAATCCATATTTAAGAGTTCTAACATGTGATTAAAGTCACGCCAGATGAAACGATAAAGTAGCAAGTTGCTAGGCTAAAAAAGAAACAATATCATGGATCAAAATACTTTTATTTAATTGAGCAACAAAGGTTCTTAGTGTTACAACACATAATACCTGAAGTGATTACACTACAAATGAAATACGAATAACGTACAAGCACACGAATATTAAATGAGAGACAAATTACAAATACACAAATTGATTAAAATAACTATATTCAAATTGACAAAAACATCAAAACAAATAAGTAATACCATTTGATATTGTGACTGCACTTTCATAAAGAATTCTCTCTAGGAGGCCTGACAGATGTGTGAATAGGGGTTGTAGTATAACACTCCAGGGTGCTTTTAGGATTACCAACTGACCCTACAAACCAACACGAGCCTTTTCCGCATGCTTTGTCCTGACTCACACGCTTTCTAAGAAACTTTCTAGAAGGTCACCCATTCAAATACTACTATAAGTTAAGCACGCTTAACTATGGAGTTCTTATTTGTTAGTCTACCTAAAAGAAGATGCACCTTGTTGGTATAGGTAATACCAATCAATCCTTATAAGCCTTCATTCAACCATGCAGTCTCATACTTGCATAGCCTCAGGATCCTCTCATTCTGATATGAATTCGGGCGACCACTCCCCACCCTCTTCGGCTTCGGCTGTTACAACCACTCCCCACCCTCTCCGGCCTCGGGTGTTACAACTATTCCCCGCCTTTTTCAGCCTCGGGTGTTACATGCCCACTATCTTCCTCTTGGTTCATCCCCAAACCATATCGTACTGGGAGAGGTCTGCTCTGATACCATTTGTAATGCCACATAGTATTTTCAAGATTACTTACCAACCCTAAAAACCATCACGAGTCTTTTCAGCATGCTCCGTCCTCACTCACGCGTTTTTTAAGAAACTTCCCAGAAGGTTACTCATCCAAATACTACTCCAAGTCAAGCATGTTCAACTATGAAGTTCTTATTTGTTAGGCTTCTAAAAAGAAGATGCATCTTATTGGTATAGGTAGTACCAATCAATCCTTATAAGCCTTTATTTAACTATGCAATCACATACCTGTAAAACCTTAGGATCCTCTCATCTCGATGTGAATTCGGGCGACCACTCCCCGCCCTCTTCAGTCTTGGGAGTTACAACCACTCCCTGTCCTCTTCGGCATCGGCGTTACATGTAGTCTCTCATGAAAGTTTCTTCCAATAACCTTTGGCATGTGCTAGGTTTTGCTAACCAAACTTTGTTCACAATCGAGAATGGTAACATTTATCTTAGAAATATTATGTTAGATGTTGACTATGGTAGTTTTGCAACAAAATTTGGTGGACTTAAAGATATAGAACTTTTACTTGCATTGCTTAGGAAATCATCCTTTGTTATTCTACCATATCACATTTCCTGCTCGTAACATGGTGCAAATTTTCCTCACCTATTTCAATAATCCACAACACGGTCACACAAACAAGAGACATATCCAATCAAACACCGTCAACCTCCCTGCCCTATCATTAACGCTGATGAAAGTTGCCTTAGAATTTCTACTAGAGTAGTTATGGAAAAATCATCTACAACTCATTAGGAGTTTGGAAGGTATACTTTTTTGGATACTTATATGGGTCTTGAGACATTCTTCAAGATACTATAATGAATTCAATGACTATATTTTCTATACATATTTTTCTCTCTATATCAATCTTCGTGAGATTCCCACTTACAAGTATCACAAATATGTTGTTTTGATTCAAGACATTAAAGGTAGGTTGTGTAATAAAGGTCGTCTCAGAATCACACGTCATCCACAGAGAGAAACAATATGTCAACTTCATAACCAAATTTGATGACCTTTCTAATCAAAACATATTGGTTCATGTCTCTTCTCCTCTAATTCTTAGCCTCGTCCTCGCAAAAGTGAATAGTTGTTGGATCATCAATATTTTGGGGGTCATCATGAGGTATTGTAACATCCTATTTCCCCAACTCAGCATTTAATTAAATAATTCAATATAACTCGACAAATAAAGTGTCACTCATGCTTCCCCATAGCATAACAGAACCACAAATAAATTTTTCAGAAATAAGCAGCGGAAGACCAATAAGTTTAACGTATAAATCTCAACAATAATAAATGAGAAAGTTGCTCAACAATTCTCAAAGGAAAACATAGAACAATTATTCCCCAGTGTTACATATCAGTGTGGCTCCACTAAGACCCGAATGATAAATAACTAAAGAGGCACAAGATCATCCTCTAGCACCAAACATCCACTCTTGTACTTGATCATATGTATTCCAAAGGAGCACAAACACAACAACAAATATAAAGGGATGGGAATACACTCAAATAAATTAACGGTGCAAAACATAGCACTGATAGTGTCACATAAACATAATAACCAACACATTATCATCACACACTAACACACGTATTCATCATTCACCCACATCACCAAACGATCACATGTTCATTTACAACATCAAACAATCATAATCCAAAGATATCATTCATAACAACAATAATATAAACTCAAACACAATGCATGTATATATGCAATGCGAAAACACCTCAACTCTATATGCAATATGGTACCGACTCATTTGGACATTAGAGGTTTGTCACTGATATTGCCCAACTCGCTCCCGATCACACCACTAGACCAGAGCACTCAAAATTATTATTGATCATCATCATAGAAAAAGTAACACTTCATTGAATCCCCCATTTACGGAATTTAGCTACTCACTCTCAATTCCACCATTGAACTAGAGCACACCAAAATCGTTACCAATTACTCACCATTGAATCAACAATACTTTACTATTCCCATCATACGGGAATCAAATACTCGCTCTCGGTCCCACCACTGGATCCGAGTACACCATCGAATTGAAGTTCACGCACAAATAATGCATGACAAATGTAAAGTTATGCCAAAAAAAGGCCACCAACATGACACATCATATTCATGCTTAAATTATGACTCACCATTGCATAATTTACACAAGCATGACAACAACATAAATATTCAATAGCATATTAATATTCATACATAACAATAATTCACCAATCATAATTATCCAATTAATTATAACACTTCACATAATTATACATGTAATTCTCAACAATCATTCATGCATCAACATCACTCCTCATGATGTATTCATAAATTCAATCGATCGCAATAATTAAAACTTCTTTCATCGTCATTAACCGTCACATAATATTACACTTTAAGGAAAATAATTTATTCATGCCCTTAAATGCACATTTATTCTCTTAGGGCATCACCATGGGATAGTGTTACGCGTTAACTTTTCAAAGCTTTAAACTGCGTCCCAAACGAATTCACGAAACTCAAATTATGCTAAAAAATCGTATTTGCACAAGGTCAGCCTAGTCGCGACAGGTGGAATGTCACAAAGCTGACGTTCGTCAGCTCGCTGGACGCAATGACAGACAGCTCGTCTAAAGGGTGACGACCGTAACCGCTGCAGAATGCAAAACTTTGCATTTTTTTTTTACCATTTGAGGCCTTCCGGAGCTCCGATTTTAATTCCATAAAAAGTTAAACATTTAGAGTTCGACACACAATAATTATATAACAATTATACAACAATCAACATAAATTATACAGACCCAACATCAAATAATCATCAATAAATCATGGAATTAAGGTTATGTTCATAAAATCAACAACACATTGATAACCACAACAACATTCAGAATCCATCCAATCGCATCATATACAAATTCCAGCATAAACATAATACGAATTTCATGTATTTTAGAGTATTCATAACATACTTTTTATAAATCTCAATCAAGAACACATAACCCTGAACAATAGTAGAAAATGATGAAAACTCTATAGAAGAGTAAGGATCTCTCACTATCCTTCATGCATTTGACACTCATTATTAGAGTAGTTCTCCCCCTTACCTTAATTTTTCAACAAAGCAAGCAACATTCTAGGCTATGGAATCTCATCCTCCCTCAAACTCTTGATTGCATCTTTTCTCCAAAAACACTTTCTCTCAAAACACTATAAGTTCGCATATTGTAAAAGCTTCTAGTCTTTACTAATCTCATAATATATATTAACCTAATTTAACACTTTTAATTATTACTCTATGACCTAATTAATCTTATTCTCTCACCATTTAACACTATATTTCTATTAATTTCATTTTTCACTCAAACTCTTAATATTCCTATTTTTCTTATTATTTTAATTAATTAAAATTAACCAATATTCTAATTAATTCACATTACTTCCTATAAACCTCTAAAAAATAATCAAAAATACCAACAATTATATAAAGCCAAATTTAATTTAATTAAAAATATAAATACCAAAAATTGGGGTGTTACCATGTAACATCTACATTTGGAATTTTCTTTTATAAGCAACACACCTTGTGAGAGACACATCACATATTCACCCAAAATCTTAAGGTGATATGTGTGGGTTATCTAACTTATAAAATGTTCAATCTTCAATTTTCTAATCAATGTGGGACATCCCACACTTATTTTTTCAACACTCTTAACTCACACTTATTTCTCAACACTCCTAACTCACACTCATTTTTTTCAACACTCTTCCTCAAGTGTGAGCACTTTCATCCACATACATCTGTATCGTCGTTGATATTTTTTCAAGTGGACATGCCTCTTACTCATCACCATGTGGGGAAGACTTTAGATACAAGTGAACTCATGATACCATGGGGTCAACATGAGAGATCATTTTTTATTGGGATATTTCTTTATGAGCAACACACCTTAAGAGAGACACATTACATACTCACTTAAAATCTCGGGTCATCAATTCTTTGGAGGTCTTCATGAGGGAGCATCTACATTGAAACATTTATTTTATGAGCAACACACTTTATGGAACATGACAGAGCGGAACGGAGCGGAGCGGAACGAAGCAGAGCGAAATGGAATATAGATTTCATTCCATTGGTTGGTTATTTTATTAAAAATATATCATTCCATCACATACACCCCAAATTAGATGGAACGTAAAATAGAGATTTCGATGAAATTGAATGGAATAGATTTCATCATGTTCCATTCCATTCCATCAATTATTTACGAATTCAAACAATAGAATCTCATTAGTTACCACTTCATTCCATTTCATTCTATCACGTACTAACAATCCAAATATACCCTAAGTGTTCTACAAAATGAAAAGCAATTTTAAATTTTAAATTAGTAACTCCTTAAATTTAAGTTGACCGGAAGAAAGTGAAAAATTATTAATCAGTGAGAGTATAAGAAAAAGAAGGTACTAGTCAAAAAGTTATTGATCACGCTCAACATTTTTGAAGATTACTACACCCCTCGATTTGAAAGAGTAAATTAGGCATTACTTGTGATTGGATTTTCATTGGTTTAAGAAATGTGTGTATCTATCTTCTTATCCTCATTATCCGATGAATCCAATAATATATCTCAATAAATAATTTTCAGAATTAACAACTACATTTATTCTTGTTTCTAACACCACACAAATAGTTTAATTTCAATCCTTTCAATGTTGAAGTCCACCACTGAGTGATTATAAAATATTGTCCGTTACAGAAACTGGCAGTTGCCTAGGATTAAGCTTGTCATCAATTCACTTTTGTCATTGTCCATGTTTATGTCCTTGTCTATGTTTATGTTCTCAAGTTCATCATTTTCAGATATGTCCTTCATCTTTTAGTTGTAAAATGAAATCTTTGAAATATACTTGAAATAACCAAAACTAGCATTGCACAGCACAAAAATTATAATACTATAGCACAAATATATGGAGTACAAATGCTGCAAAGCTTACAATGTAACATCACACATAGAAAAAATACAAGTGATGACTCTTCTCTAACATGTTGAGAAGTTCATTTATATTCTGAACTTCTCAACCAAACACTTTGTCTCGCTGTCTGTCTTGTATTACTCACTGTATATAAGTTGTAAAGCGGTTAGAAACAGGATGAGCACTCATTTTCGGTCTCTTCGCTCCTTTCTAATCCGCTCCTTCCATCTTATATAATCTACTATCTATTTTGATCTATCCTAATGAAATGCAAAATACACAAGAGTTTAAGAAGATTTGACACCAAAATGAAAAAGGAGAGAATCAGAAGAACTTCTTCTCGCCTCACTGCACATTTCATATTACATAAGAAAGCAATAAACCGTTCGCAGTCGTGTCTGACTTTTTAAGCCAAATAGATTATTCTCAGGCCAACAAGTAGTTCGCGACTGAGACATCTGCTGGAGAAGTGGAATGGATGTAGACAAATTCAAGGCTTTTACCGGCCGATAATGAGTTAATCCATGCTGGGAATGTGTATGAATCACCGGACTTTGTTAGTCCCCAGAGTGGACCGTAAAGCTTGGATATTGAAAGGTTGAGAGACTTGAGATTCTTGTTTGATTTGTTAGTCACAATTGTTGAATATCTATAGTAAGTTATTCCATTTGCAACCCACGAGTGGGTAACTTTCTGTTCAACGGAAATCGGACCTGACCATGAAGCTGAAAAAAGCGAAGTTCCTCAATTAGACTAGGAAAAATTTAAGTATCTATCAGTTAGTTAAAGAAATCATATGCTAAAAGCAGTACCTGGGGATGGAGTTATCTTGGGTTTGATGAATGAATGTTGCCTGGTAACAACAGGCTTTGGAGCTGTAACAACAACTGCGAGGAAGAAAAGCACGGCGATTACTTTTACTATCACCAGAAAATTTGTTTATAGTAAGAGTGAGGCAAATAATGATGACAATACCTGGAAGGAGCTGGTTATAACCACCGTGACCGCCACCGAGCCGAGCAAGAACACCTATAAGAGGAGCATTGTTGTAGGTTGCTGGTTCTGTTTGTTCATAGTTCTTTCTTTCATCAGCGAAGTCATCGTATGCATCAGGTCCACCAACAATAGCACCAGTTAGTATATTGGTGTTGCTCCTTTTGCTGCTAAACCAAGTATCATAACCTCCCATACAGCTGACAAATGAAGGGTTAGCCTTGATTGAAACAATGGATGAACCTCTGTGGTGAACTCTTTGAGGGAAATTGTTTCCATATCCCACCATGTAACTTGTAGCCCTCGGGTTGTCCCCAAGAATGTAATCCACCTGAGACTTCGCAAATGAGAGAAGCTGAGAAGGAGCGACATAGCCAGAAGCACATTTCAAGTCCCTCGCAGAAGAAGCGAGGTAGTCAGAATAGACTGTAGCTAAGAAGGAGGAACTTGTGGCAAACTGCAAGTTGTTCCATCTTTGGCGGTATATTAGGCCACCGGGTGTCTTCTGAACATTGTGAGTACCCCTTCCCATGCATGAACACATGAAATACTCAGACTTTTCCAGATATCTTTCAAACACTGGTGTATGAATGCCAGCTTTTCCTTGCAATAGGAACTACACATCAAGAAACAGTAGAAAAATGTTTAGCCACAAATGTTTGATAATAAACACATACAATCATATCTCATTCCGGCACCGATATCTATACGATAAAAAATTGATGTTACCTTGGCAACCAAAGTCTGAACACCAGGATACTTAACATCCCAACTAAACTCAGTCATTTGCCAACCAGTTCCACCCATGGCGTCACCATTTCTACCGAGGTAATCCAAGTAATATTGGTTGTTAGATGCTTGATACAACCACGCAGCAGCCCAGAGCAATTCATCCTGTGCATACAATTACCAACGTTCAATTATTAATACGCACATGGTTCATTTCAATTTTTCAAATGTAAAGTCTTTTATATTGATCCACAATTGAATTGAACCCGAAAATCTTACATTATAGCCACTGATAGATCTGTAATACTTCTGGGCAACTGTGATACTGCTGTCATATTTGCCTCTATATTTATCCGCAAAATCAAACAGCTACAATTTATCAAAACCAGAGAAAAATCAGTTTCTAATAGTCAATTATTTTCATTAAACAAATTAAACAACATTAAGCTCCTCTAATTACGATCCTAAAAACACATTATTAATTAGTAGTACTAGTACCTCTTTGGTATCCTCATTTATTAGGTTTCAACTAAAATACCTAAAAACAGATTCAGATCTAGAACAGCAGTGAAATAGAATATCAGAAGCATCTTTGAAATTTCGTTCTTAATTACTCAACCTAGTCTCTAACTATAATAAATGAATTATTAAATGCAACATGTGCATTCACCTATCAGAAACAGTGACAGAAAACAGAAACAGTATAGAGGCACATGACAGCGAAAAAATAGGACCAATGTTAAGGTGATGGTTCCAACAAGCAACAAAAACCCGAAACAAATTGATGGTTGTGGAACAACCCACTTGCGCTAGTAAATGTTAATTTTTCGACCCAAAAGAGGGTTCTGTTTGTAGCACCGACAATGTGTCCTCGTGAAATGACAAAGTCGTATAATAACGAAGTTTCGTTTTCTTGTGAAGTGAATCTCTTCATTCAGAAGTTTAGGATCTAATTCCGCACAAATATCAATATGTACGGTCAAATGCGTTTACCGCCACAAGAATGCCCCTTCACTACTCATAAAAAACCGAACCGTTTTCTTTTTTAATTTAATAGAAAACCCAATATTTTTTTGGACCACAACTTTATTATTACTACAGTATTATTTATTATTATAGTGAGCAACCTAAATAAAAAATGGTTAAATATGGATCTCACTCTTTCACACTTGTTTAGTTGTTTTAAGAAAAAACCTAAATTGAGTGAACTCTTGCTTAATAAAGTAAGACCAAAGAAGACAAGAAAAAGTGGTAAGCAAAATTCCACAAGTGATTTTTATGGGTCCATAAAAATATTATCTCTTCCTCCTACTTTTCCAATTTTACATGGCGTAACCGGAGAAACTAATATCTCAAACCAAAAATAGTTACAATAAATGTTTTATTTTTATTTTTATTTTTGGTTACTTTATACTTATTGAGTCAATAAATGTTTCTCTACCGACCCATGCGGCACAATTTGGTAGCAATAAAATCTCTGACAAAAGATTCATAAATAAAAGTGTAGTACTACTAACCACCTAGTTTCATGTTCAACCGTTTCACCAATATTTGCCGATAAGAGTAAAAAAAAAAAATCATGCACATGCTTCAACTTTTATTTATCTACTCTATATAATCTTCCTATTTTACCCTTTTTATTTACTCAAACCATAAAAAAAATTAATTAATGAATTAAGAGTGTTGAATGGTGTGAAAGTGAAACCTCGTAGGCATGGCTGAGAAGTTCACGGGAATACGCAGGGTTAGAACGGCGGAAGACTATAGAAGCAGCTGCCATAGCGGCGGCGGTTTCTCCGGCGAGATCCGACCCGGGATTACTCGGATCAATCTTGTAAGCGTGACGGTCAGTAGTCATATCCTCCGGCCTTTGCCAACACTTGTGGTCAGTGTTTCCGTCCCCTACCTGTTTGTCAAAATGCGTCAATTAATTAATATGACGTAACATCCAAATTCAACTTTAACTCTCTGGAAAATAAAAAGACACTAACCAATCACTGTTATTATATTACTATATTTCATTCTAAAAAAGCATAGTAGGAAAAATACCTCTCCATACAGAACATTAGGTTCAGGATGAGCTTTGATGAAATAATCAGTCCCCCATTTCACAGCCTCCATGGCGTGACCAAGCTCGCCACTACTCGCCATTTGTTTACCGTATTCAATGATACTCCACGACATCATTGTAACGGTAAACGCCATTGGTAACCCGAATTTCACATTATCACCGGCGTCGTAGTAACCACCGACTAGATCTACGCCGCTTACTTTACCGTCTTGAAGACCGGAATGAGATCTCCATGAAACTCTCTGGTTATGCGGAAGATAGCCAGATCTCTGAGCTTCGAAGAACATAATGCTCTTGCTAAGAGCTTGACCGTAGTCATGACCAGCAAAAGCAAACGGAAATAGAAACAGAGAAAGCATGAAAATGAGTTGCGGTAACTTCTCCATTGAAAACAGAAACTGAAATATAAATATTCTAAATGTGTTTGTTCAATGGCAATGCCGAAGAGTTTAAGAAACTGAAACTGAAACTTCAAATTTTTCGAAGTTTCAGAGAAAGAAACAGAGTGAAGAAAAGAGAGTGAAGAAGAGTACAGGGATTGGAAAGTGGTGACCTCGAGGCTCTATATATTAAGGTGGAGAGGGACAAATTCACACTCATTTTATTTAAAATTAAATTAAATGATTTTATTTTATTTTTGTACGAATTGTGTTAATGTTAATTTTAATAGTAATAAAATTTAATTTGTTTTTCTATTTTTTTTAATATTAAATTTTGGGTTTTGGAGTTTGTATAAACATGTGTGTGATGAGAAAGGAACAATGTCATGTGGCGTTACAGCAAAGAGTCGGTGAGGTTTTAAATTATTTGGCCCAATTGGAATTACTGCTTATCTTTATACGGTTAAATTACAAAATGAAAAATTAAATTTGTTTGACTTGTGAAATTTTGTTTCATGAAAAATTAAAATAACAGTTTTTACATAAATAGCCTTATTGTGGTCCCTGGAAGAGCCATAGGAAAGAACCACTACTGAAGATTTGGTCTTTTTCCCTCCTAATCGGCGTGATGAGAGTAACAAGAAAAATTATGAATAATTCCCATACAATACAACCATTTCACACGTTCCTTTGCCACTGAAAACTTTCCCCATTTTTAACTTCTATTCTATGCTTTTTATTTTTGCACCATAAAATTGAAGAGAGTGAATCACTAAAAAGTAGTATCTGACTTTGACTGAATGTCTCAATGTGGTGGATGAGAGTGTTCTAATTGTAAAATATTTAAAAAGTTTTAGTTTGAAGTAACTGAAATTGTAAGAGTAACTGCCTCTTTATGTTTTTATTATGGAAAAACTCATGTTGGCTAAGATGCATGTGACAGTCATTAGTCATATCGGTAAGGTAAGTAAGTAATCACATGGCTTTTGATTATTAAGAGGAAGAAAGGTAAGTAGATATTTGACTGATGCTACTAATATCCTAATTTTCTTTTCTTAATTGGGTGGCCTAATCATTTCCATTCCTTTTTAAATGTTATTTTTTTGATTTTCTACTGTATCTAAAAAGTTAATCATTATTGTTATTTTTTCAATCACAATTCTCCTTTTACCTATAATATTCTTAATTATTTATTACATTTATTTTATTTTTTCTTTCTCTGTAATAATATTTAGGGATAATTTTGACAAAATACAATTAATACTGCATTAAATTTTGTAAATGACAATTAATTTTTTTTTTAAAAAAGACACTTAAAAAAGAACAAAGGGAGTAATATTCTATGAACAAAATACGTATACATTGCAATCTCATTTTGACAAGAAAATACTAATGAAACAATGAACACGAATTAGAAAACTAAATCAAAGTTATAATATTTATATTTAAGTAATATAATTTTTTTTTAATTTTACATACTTGTAGATGTGGATATCATTATCTCTACTTGTTGATTTTAAACTGAGGGTTGATTTAGATTTACTCAAGAAATTGAAGTACAAGGTGTTGATGGGAAAAGTGGAATTCGCCTTCTCTGTGGAGGTTGAATATGGTCATGCTTTGGACAATTGCAAAAGAAGAAATGTTCATAACCAAAGCAAGATAAAAGCGGAAAAAAAAAGTGGAAAAGCAAAAGGAATAAGGTATTGAGATAGTTAATTTATCATGTAAGGAACAAGTAGTTGATTTGTCTAGCAAGAAATAATTTGGCAAGAATACATGAAAAACAAGTGGAATGGCCAAGCAACTTATACCTGATTCAAGAGACTAAAAATTTAGATTCCTTTAATTACTAAGGAATTGAGTTTGTGGAGGCTACTCTTCGAGATGAGAAAGTCTCATAAACCCATATGGGTTTGGAACCGATTATGGTCCAAGAATTTTTGAAAAATTCTTGGGCTAATTTGGAAGATCAAGAAGAAGAACATGATAAAGAGGCTTTCAAAATGGTCACATCAAGGGAAAAAAATCAGATATTAAACTTCTAAAATCAAATATATCATTAGATTCTTACTTAGTCATACTAATCCTTCCTTATGAAGTGTATTTTCTAGAACATTAGAGGCATTGCTAATGTCTCTTCTAGATTAGCCCTAAAAAGGCTCATTTTTGTCACAAAAAAAAACAGACATCGTGCTCCAAGATGAACCATGGATGAATTTTAATAAATTCCCTAAAAAGTGGCTTAAGAACTTAAACCTCAAGTTGTTTGCTTTGAATGAGAGAGGTGATCTCCTTCCAAATCTTTAATGCTTTGTAAAGTGGATCTTAATCCAATTATTTTCAAGTGTGATTATCAACATGTATACTTCACCATTACTCGTAATAATAACATATTTGGTTTCTCTGCATTATATATTTTACCAATTACATCATTAGAAGAAATTTACAGAAGAATCTTACTCCCTGGTGTTTCATTGGGAATTTCAATGCAATCATTGAAACAAATGAATAGCATGGATCTCATAGTCCCGCCAAAGCTCCAAGGGAGGAATTCCACAATTGGTTTGATTCCAAACATTTCATTCATCTTTGTACTTTGGGAAATCACTACACTTAGAGTAATGGTTGAAGATGTACAACTCTAACTAAAAAAGGACTTGATAAGGTGGACTCAAGTGGATTGACACTTCCTCATTTAGCACATGTAATACTCTTATCGAAAACAAGTTTGACCACTTACACATTCTTTTAACTTTCATAGTTAATGAGGTTCACTATGACTCTCAATTCAAATTTATGCATATGGGGACCTTACAGAAGGATTGTCGGGACATAATTGCTCAAACTCAGAATACTAAGATCTCTGGTTGTCCCACGTTCATTCTTAATAAGAAGTTGAAGTTGCTTAAATTCAAACTCAAAGACTAAAATAAAATTTGTTTTGGTAATGTGACAAATAAAGAGAATCTGACCAACATTCAAAATTGCATAGGAGCTCATGGCTATAATGACTTACTTCAAGGCCAAGGAAAAGAAACACAGTTAAATCTTAACGAACTTTTAAACCTAGAAGTTTGTAGGTCATAGGAGTTTGTTGGGCTATCCCTCCTATTTAGAGTGATCCAAATGAATATGGGTTAGTAGTCCATGTATGAGTAAGACTTTGTTATTATACAACAAAGAGAATTAGGTCAACAATTTATAAGGTAAGAAACAACAAAAGAAAAATTGAGAGAAGTGTGAAATTTCCGTAGCCCCAATTCAGCACAGATCAATCCCACGAGGTCGTATTTTTCTCACAATCCAACCGTAGGATCATCCTGATTTTTGGCGACAATGTCCATCACTCATAAAAGTACATTCTGAATGGTGGGGATCGAATTTTGAGCTTTCTAGACCTGTCTGCCGAGTGGTTTTCTAAGGTATGATGTTTGTGGTTATTTTGGTTGATTGTATCTCTTGATTCTTGTTGTATTCCAATATTGATTGTAAATCTTGATGATGTTGATGTATGCCTCTAGATAGTGTTAGAGAGAACCTTGGTTGTATCCATTGTTGATTATAGTGGAGATATTAAGTGGCTTACGGGTCTCGTGGTTTTTTACTCCTAGTTAACAGAGGTTTTTCCAGACTGAAATTGTGTTGTGTTGTTTGGTGTGTTTTTGTTAATTGTCATTGCACTTGGTATTAGGGAGAGATTGTGTTGTTGAATTATTCTGTTGCATTTGTAATTTCCTCCCAACACCTCTTGGGTTAGTTACCTTCCTTACCCATGCATACTCACCATAAGGAACGCCATAGTTTCTTATGTAGCAAGCATTAGAAGTATGGTCTTTTGTATTACAATAAAATCATGTATATATATAGACATGATTCCTTTTATAGACATAAGAATTATTTCTATCGTAAGACCTTTTAGTATGATTTGCACCATTCATTTTCTTTGGTTTCACATTGTTGAACTTTATGTTAGCTTTAACAAAGATGGTTTTACTTGAGCTTGGTTTATCAAAATTAAAAAAACCCAAGCTCACATTTATTATTTGAATATATTTATCTACTTAGCGCATCTTCTAAACCAATTTGACATTTTTCATATTTCTTTATAACTTGATTTAATTCAACAATTTTAGATTCATGTTCTTGACATTTATTACCTGCTGAATTTTTGACTTGGTCCAATTCCATTTTAATGTCATTAGACTTACTTTCTAGAGTTTAAATTATTTTCTTTTGCTTTGAACATTTTCTAGAAGGTTTCATATATTCCTCATGTAATTCACGGAAGGAATTTTATAATTCATCGTATGAAGGTATATCATTAATTTCGGAATCACTAACCTCTTTTTCTTCATCATCAGAATGATGTGAAGCCATTAATACCATGTTTGCATACTCTTCATATAAAGTTGAACTTATCTCATTGTCATCTCATGCCACATATGCTTTCTTTGGTTGTTTGTCCTTCTTGCTTTTGACTTTATTCTTATTTTTAAGTGTAAGACATTCACTTTTGACATGTCCTCTTTTTCCATATTCAAAACAAGTGGCCTTTATTTTTGCTGCTTCTTTCTGATTAATTTCTTTTGTCCTTTCATTCTTTAAAAAATTTCAAATTTCTTATTTAGAGCATCATCTTCATCACTAGTGGATTGAGGCAATACTTTTGGTTTTTTTCTTAATCTTCATGTCTTTCTAGCCTTTCAAGTTCTATCTCGTGTTCTTGAATTTTATCGAACAATGTTGCAAAAGACATTTTGGAGAGACTTTTCTTTTACGATATTGTTGTCACCTTTCGTTTCTATGCATTTGTCAACTATCTAAGGACTTTGAGATTTAAACTATCGCTTGTAAATGTTATTCAAAGAGTCATTACGTGAGTTGTCAAATGTGTAAATCTCTTTTGCAAATCAAGAATTATATCACCGACCTACATTCTAAACATCTCGTATTCTCGTGATATAGTGTTTAGTTTGGATCTCTTTACTTCTACGGTACCTTCATGAGTCACTTCCAAAGTATCCCAAAATTCTTTTGTTGTTTTACAATTAGACACATGAAAGAATTTATCCATACCTAATGCCAATGAAAGTATGTTCTTCGCCTTTTTATCAAACAACATTTTCTTCTTGTCGTCATTGGTCCAGAAGCATTTCACATTTACTTCTTCTATGTTTTTTATGACAGTTGTAGGAACGAATAGACCATTTTCAACTGCATCCCATATTTCTTCTCCTTGTTCTTCTAAATACATTTGCATGCAAATTTTATAGAATTCATAATACTCGCCAATAAAATATGGAGGTTTGTTGTTGCCACCATCTGCAAAAACAGGATTAGCGAAAGCCATAATTTTTGGATTATGGAGCAAGTTATCTTAACCTGCTATGATGCCAATTGTAAGTATATAGTGCAATCTAAAAGGGGGACTGGATTAGATTATATGACTTTTTTTGTTATTTTGAAGATGTTTGGTTTCTTTTATTTTTACGGAAAACAATGATGAACATACGAATGTTAAATCAGAAAAATAAAAGTGCATGAATGTAAATGAGACACAAGAATTATACTAGCTCCCTTTATCAACCAAGGCACGTCTAATCCCTTCACACCCCGTGAAGGATTTCACTATGTTAATATTTGTACAAACTTACCCCAAGACTATCCTACAATCTTCTAACATAAACACCAAACTTATGTTAGACTTTGTATCAACCCATTTAAAGTACCTTTTCCAACAAACATAAAGAATACCACTTTCTTTTTCTAGATACCTTAGAAAGTACACACAGTTTATTTACAAACTATGTCACCACACACTTGGTGATCAAATACAACTCTTGAACAAACATGAATATGTGAAGTTGTTCTTGAATCAATTCCAATACATAAAATTGACTTCTCTTTAAAAGTAAAATTCAAATATAAAAACATAACATGCTATTATATGCACAAACAAAAATCTCAAGGGTTTGGTTGGAGGAAAACTCTTAAAACATATTTGAATTGTAATTCAAATTGAGTGAAAAAGGTAAATCATAATTTGAAAGATCATGGCCTTATATACACCCTATGAAACATCTTGGATCATTTGTAGATGTTGATAGATGTTTCATTAAGGTTTTCATTGGTTTAGAATAGCCATGGTTGGTGAAAGAGTGCATTCTGCAATTCTGAAATGTTCATATTTTTCAAAGTTCCAAACTATATAACCGGTTACCTAAATGGTGTAACCGGTTACACCTTTATCAGATTTCAAAAAACCAGTAGAAAGTGAACCTATAATCGGCTACCAGCAGAGTGTAACCAGTTACACTAATGTGTAACTTGAAGAATAATTTTGCAAATGACTTGACAAGCAAGGTATTGATGCATGGATGCTTATAAACATTTGAGATAAAAGGATGAATGATTTTCTGAGCATCTAGGGATATACATATTATGAATTGTAATTGAATATCTTTTCATCTAGATCAATTTGTTTTAAATCAACATCCAATGGCTTATGAAATCTTGATATTTGAATGAGCTTAGACTTCAACCTTTTAGCATTATGATCAATGTTTATTTCCATCATTTCCATCCAATAACTTAGTGCATATTTTATCCTTTTCATATAACTCTTTATACTTGATTTTGAGAAACCTTTTCCTTCCTTTTAACACCTAAGATTTTGAAATTCTTTTCTCTTTGTTAAAACTTCCTACTTAGAACATATTGTTTTCATAACTTTTTGGAAGGAAAAAGCTAGAATTAGCGGATGCATTGATGGGGATAACACTAAATTCTTTCATTGACATGCAAAAATAAAAAATGCAACCAAGTTGATCGCATCTATGAAGATTGAGAGTGTTGTAACAACTAATATATCTATAATAGAAACTTGTGTGGTTAACCATTTTAAGAGCCTTTTTAATAAATATAATATTTTGCAGGGAAATGGCTTAGTGGAGGAAAAAATTTCAACTTTGGTCTCTGAGCAAGCTAACACCCATCTTACTTTTATCCCTTCTCCTTTTAAGATCAAGGAAGTTATGATGAGTCTTAAAAGGGATAATGTCCCTGACCCTAATGGATTCAGAGAAATATTCTTCCAAATCTATAGGACATAATTGGCAAGGATGGGATAAATGTTGTCACTCAATTCTTCATGAATGACTGGGTCTTGCCTCATTAAAATTCTAACATAATATTGTTCATTACCAATTCCAAGAGGCCAACACTATTGACCAATTCAGGCCAATATCCCTTGTCAACTTCAAACCCGAGATAATAACCAACATTTTGGCTGACAGGATTGCAACTTTGCCTCCTCATATCATCTCCCATGAGAAAAAAAGGATTCATAAATGACATGAAGATTAGTGATTGTATCTGCCTTGCAACTGAAGCCACCAACCTTTTGAATAGAAAGGCTTTGGTGGAAATGTGGCCCCCAAAATTGATATATCTAAGGCACTTTACACTTTGAATTGGCCTTTTCTTCTTAGGGTTTTATCCAAGTTTGATTTTGCTCCTACATTTTGTAGTCGGACTCATACCATCCTAAAGTATACTCATCTTTCTGTAGGTCTGAATGGCAAGCAAATTTCATTTTTCACTTGTTTTAATGGAGTGAGACAAGGTAATCCACTATCACCACTACTTTTTTGTCTATCTAAAGAAGTACTTAGTAAAGGCATTGATGACACTCTATTGTTGCATGGTTTATGTCGAAGAAACTGAGCAAAACACATCAAAGATGAGAAAAAATGAAGAATAAATACCAAAGAAATATGAAAAAATGACCAGGTATGAAGAAATAAAGACTTAGTGAAAATCTGATGGAAAAAGGAGAAAAAAGGTGCAACTACTATAATAATCACGCGCAACATTGCAAGCATGATAAAGATGTATTGTCAGCATCACACACGATGAAGGATATCATGTGTGCGATAGGTCATTTTTTGGGCCTATTCTGACGCGTTCTGGACTGATTTGACATCTTTATAGGGGATTTTTTGGCATCTTTTCAATGGGTTCTACGATTTTTACTAAAAGTGACGGTAAAGACCACCAAGGGAGTGATTTTGAGAACATTGGAGGCCACTTCTTCAAGGATTTTCATATGCAATATTCATCTTATTGCTTGGTATTTATTTGTATTGTAATGAGTAGTTAAACTTCTCTATGTTAGGTTTTGTATGATGAACTTATTTGGAACCTGTTGGGACATATATTTGATTTGTCAACGCATGAATAATTGAAGTTATATTTCTATTTAATTGTCTATCATGCTTAATGCTTTTTATGTGAGATACTCTTTTAATCAGATTATGGGCGCATAGGGAATTACTGACCATTAGTCTATGCGTTTAGACTAGGGAAATTATTGTACTTACACTGGTTGAATAGGATATGAGACCTCTAGTAGTGGCAATTGAGTTAATTATTGCATTGCCTAATTTCACTTACGCTAGTTGAATAGGGATAAGAGACCTCTAGTAGGAATTATTGAGCTATACACCAAAGGATTGAGTATAATGGTTTTTCTAATTTGCCGTGAAAATATAACGACTTTCTCATTCATGTAATGCGTCAAACATCAACATGGGATAAAGTAAGGGATTTTAAACAAAACCTGGCTGCTTTTGCATTTTCTCAGAACAACTTTTATTTTTCGCATTCAAACCTGAAAAAAAAACCCAATTATTAATTTCTACAACTTGCACAAATATTTTTTTATTAAATAGCAGTCCTTGTGGATTTGATATCTTTTTATTATTGCGACACTATCGGTACACTTGCCGAGAAGTCATCAAGTTTTTGACGTTGTTGCCGGGGACTGTTGATAATTTCAACAAGGCAACGCTTGTGCAATATTTTGCGTATTTCGATTTTGTTTTTATTTATTTTTCTCGTAATTGTTTAATTACAGTGCTATTGAGGTATTTTTTGTTTGTGTATGTGCACCTCAGGATCATAATTGACACCATTTGATCCTGAATTTGAAAGGACTACATATGCCATCAAAAGAGCAGTTAGAGAAGCGACTCTAACTCAAAGGACGTTACTAGAAGATGATTCACTGATTTCTTCGGAATCTGAAGTGGAAATCATCATGGCAGATGTACCACCACCCACTATGAGGGACTACTGCAGACCTACCGATGCAACACAGGTTTCTTTGGGTTTTTTCCCAGCAAATCCAGTCAATTTTAACATCAAATACTATGTATTTTCAGATTTGAGAGAAAGGAAATTTGACAGTAATGCAACATGTGATCTATCGGAACATCCAACGCGGTTCTATGAGACAACATTGATGTATCAACTAAAAGGTATTATAGAGAATCAGGTCAAACTGAAATTATTTAGCTTCTCATTGGTGGGGGAGATCTAAGGATTGGCTATTGTATCTTCCAAATGGAGTAATCAGAAATTGGAAGACAAATTTCTGGAAATATTCTTCACTACAACACAATTCACAGAGAGAAAGGCTGACATTACACACTTTGAGCAGCAAGAAACTGAATCTCTCTATGATTTGTTAAAGGTTTACAAATTCAAGAACGAATTCAAGAAAGGCTAACATTACACACTTTGAGAAACAAGAAACTGACAATTTTCTGGAAATATTCTTCACTACAACACAATTCACAGAGAGAAAGGCTGACATTACACACTTTGAGCAGCAAGAAACTGAACCTCTCTATGATTTGTTAAAGGTTTACAAATTCAAGAACAAATTCAAGAAAGGCTGACATTACACACTTTTACGCAGATGTCTTATTCACAATATGAGAAGCATGGAACAAATGCAGAGTTTTGTTAAAGGTTTACAAATTCAAGAACGAATGCTTTTAGATGCCTCTGTCGGAGGTACAATCAGGACACTCACCGAACTTTAGGTAAAAGAGATGATAGAGAAAATGAGCCTAAACGAATACAATTTTGAAAATAAAAGAGACGTTAAAAATGTAGAGACAAAGAGCAGATCTCATAGTGAGTTAACGTTATAAGGTTAAGAAGAACTTCTTAAAAAGCTAAAATTGCTGAATCAAAAGTTGAATGTAACATGTTCAACTCAGGAGTCTTCAAGTAAGGTAGTATTCTTACTTTGTGCTAATTGTGGTGAAGAACATTTTGTAGGTAATTGTGTTAGAGAACAACTTCTAGGAAAAGTAAAAGTTATAACCATAAATCCTAATCATGGATCACTACAAAGGGAAGCGGAAATCAAAATCTCCTCGTTGCAAGATACGCTGACTAAATTTATGCCGGTAACACAAAATGAAAATTTACAAGTTAATAGATTATAGAACTTGTTGAACAAAAAACACGAGGAGTCAATGAAAAGACTGGAAAGGCAAATTTTGAGTCTATCTCAGCAAATCATAACACTAACAAAGGAAAGAGGAGATTGTTATGGAATAGAATTAAGAAATCACACAATTCCCTCCGCTCCTAGTACGAACGAGCAGAAAAGAATTATGGAATAAGGTAGTGAGAAGGATGAGGAAACAAAAATAAAACTTATAAAGGAGGAAGTTTCAAGCAAAACCACTGTGAGGGGAGAGACACTAGACAAATTCATTAATAAAGACCCACCTTTTAGGAGAACCAAACAACAAATCATCAATGAACAAAACCCTAAATTACCATATTACTTCAAACCGCATTACCTTATCATTAAGAAGAAACCAAAGAGAAAAATGGAAGTGGGGAAGTTTAAAAAGTTTGTGGAAATGTTCACTGCCTTGAAAGTGAATATTTTGTTTTGTGATGCCCTGGAACAAATGCCTGTGTATGCCAAATTCATGAAAGAGTTTCTATATGGTAATTGCAAATTTAAGGATGATGAAATTGTTGCTTTAGATGAAAATGTAGCGCAATCGTTTAACACAAACTACCACCCAAAATAACATATCCAGTTAGATTTACTATTCCTTTCTGTATAGGTTCATTAAAAATTGGTCAGACATTATGTGACTTTGGGGCGAGCATCAAATTAATGCCATTGTCCATGATGAAGAAATTAAATTATGGAGAGTCAAAACCTACGAAAATGACTTTGACTCTGGCCGACAGATCGGTCACATACCCTTATGAAGTACTAAATGACGTGTTGGTGAGGGTTAATGATTTACTTTTTCCTACTGATTTTGCCATATTGGATATGCTCGAAGATACCGAAACACCATTATTGTTAGGTAGACCCTTCATGGCTAAGGGAAGAGCTTTGATTGATGTAGAAAGAGGAAAGATGATTATCAGGTTTAATAAAGAACATGTAGTGTTTAATGTGTTTGAAGCCATTAAACACACTCGTGAAGATTTTCCATGTTACTAAATTGATTTAATTGGCAAATTGATAGACAATATCTCGAAAGGAGAGGTTATGTGCTCTCCAATTGAGAAAATATTAGTATAATCCATTGAAAAAATAGGTGAAGACAAATATAATGTTGAGGTAAATGAGTCGGTGATATAATTGCAAGCAACACACATGGAATGTGCTAATAAAAGATTCAAATGATTAAGAGACAGTAGTGAGGAGAAACCAACGCATCCTGAATTGAAAGAGCTTCCTAAACATTTAAAGTATGTCTTTTTAAGTCAGGGAAACTGGTACCTAGCAATAATCAGTAACACACTATCAAAGGTCGAAGAAGAAAAGTTGTTACGAGTGCTAAGAGAAAATAGAGAAGCATTGGGATGGAAAATATTAGGCCTAAAAGGGATTAGCCCATCATCTTGCATGCATAAAATCAAGCTAAAGGAATAATTCAAGTTGGTCGTACAACCTCAACGACGATTAAATCCATCAATGAAACAAGTGGTAAGAAAAGAAGTCCTTAAATTGCTTGAAGCATGTATGATTTATCCTATTCTAATAGTGTGTGGGTAATCCCAATTCATGTGGTTCCAAAAAAAAGAGGTTCCACCATTATACGTAATGAAAAAAAATGAACTAATCCTAACTCATACTGTTATGGGATGGAGAATTTGTATTGATTATCGCAGGTTAAACCTCACTACACGTAAGGATCATTTTACCTTACCATTCATAGATCAAATATTTGAAAGACTAGCCGGATAAGCATATTACTATTTTCTAGATGGATACTCAGGTTACAATCAAATTTCCGTAGATCCAGCTGATCCGAAGAAAACAACATTCACATGCATGTTCGTATTCTTTGCATATCAAAGGATGCCTTTTGGAGTATGTAATGCTCCGGAAACGTTCCAAAGATGCACGCTTTATATTTTATCCGACATGATTGAAAATTCAACATAGATATTTATGGATGACTTTTCTGTATTCGGTACTTTGTTTAACAGTTGTCTTGATCGATTAAATAATGTCCTAAAAATATGCACTGAGACAAACCTAGTTTTAAATTGGGAAATTTTTTCATTTTATGGTGACCAAAGGCAGTGTTCTCGGCCACAAAATATATGTTAAAGGGATAGAAGTCGATCAAGCCAAAATTGAGGTGATAGAAAAACTTCGCCCTCCCGTAAATGTTAAAGGAGTCAGGAGTTTCCTAGGTCATGCATGTTTTTATATGCGATTCATTAAAGATTTTTCAAAAATTGAAAAACCTCTATGTAACCTGTTGATCAAAGAAAATAAATTTAAATTCGATAAAGATTGTTTGCACTCTTTTTCTATCATAAAGAATAAATTGATAAGTGCCCCCAATAATTGTCTTACCGAATTGGGAATTACCATTTGAAATTACGTGTGATCCAAGCGACTATGTTCTTGGTGTTGTGCTTGGCCATCGACATGCAAAAGAATTCCATGCAATATACTATGCGACCAAAGTTTTAAATGAAAATCAGGTTAACTACACTACCACTGAAAAAGAATTGCTAACGATAGTGTTTGCTTTGGAATTTTTTTCCTCATATTTAATAGGTTCAAAGGTTATTATTTATATAGATCATGCAACATTGAAGTATCTATTTAATAAAAGTGACTGAAATCCAGGATTGATAAAATTGATGCTCTTGCTGCAAGAATTTGATCTGGAAATTAAAGATAAGAAATGGGTAGAAAATGTTGTTGCAAATCACCTCTCCAGGTTATAGAATGTTGAAGTGACCAGAAATAAACAAAATATTACAGAGACATTTCCTAACGAGCAGCTAATGGCAATTAGTGAAAGACCTTGGTTTGCGAAAATGGCAAATTATAAGGCTACAAAGGTTGTTCCAAAAGAATACACTTGGTAGAAAAGGAAACGCTTCTATAAAGAAACAAACATTTATTCGTGGAATGGTCCATACTTATTTAAAAGAAGACTTGATGGCTTACTTCGCATGTGTGTTCAGGTGAAGAAGCAGATAACATTATTTGGCATTGCCATAGCTCGACATATGGAGGACACCACAATGGTGAAAGAACTACAGCCAAAATACTGCAAAGTGGGTTTTGGTGGCCAACTCTATTTAACGACTGTAAGTTATATCTACATGCCCCGAGTGCAACAGAACTGGTAACAAATCAAAGCGAGACAAGATTCCTTTGAATATTATGCTTGAGGTTGAAACTTTTGATTGTTGGGGAATCAATTTCATGGGTCCATTTACCCAATCGAATTCGTACATTTATATTCTCGTATGTGTTGATTATGTTACTAAGTGGGTTAAGGCAATTGCTTGAAGTGTTAATGATGCCCGCACTGTTACTGAATTTTTCAAAAAAAGTTTTTTTGCCAGGTTTAGTGTACCCAGAGTGTTGATAAGTGATTGAGGGACACATTTTTGCAACAAATATTTGGAAAGATTGCTAGAAAAATATAAGGTTAAACACAAAGTGTTAACTCTGTATCACCCTCAAACTTAGGGCCATGTCGAAGTATCTAACCGACAACTAAAACAATTTATGGAGAAAACAGTTGTAGCATCATAGAAAGATTGGTCGAAAAAATTGGATGACGCTCTTTAGGCATATAGAATAACCTTCAAGACACATTTAGGTTTCTCTTTGTATCAACTTGTTTATGGTAAGGCATGTCATTCCATGTAGAACTGGAGCATAAAGTTTATTGGGCGGAAAGTTCCTGAACTTTGACGAAAAGTTGGTTGGGAGGAAGAGATTACTAAAGTTAAATGATTTGGAGGAGATGCAATTATCTGCTTATGAGAATGCATTAATTTACAAGTAAAACACGAAAAGATATCATGATAAAAAGTTGTTGAGACAAAATTTTCAAGTAGGACAACAAGTCTTACTATTTAATTCAAGACTGCGAATTTTTCCAGGAAAAATGAAATCAAAGTGGTAAGCGTCGTTTGTAGTCACAAAAGTTTACCAAATCGGTGTTATTGAAATTCAAGATCCAGGTGATATGAAGAGATTTAAAGTAAATGGACAAAGTTTAAAGCATTATTATGGAAGGGAATTTCCAAATGAAAATTTTCCTCTAATACTTTCGGAACCTTGAACCCAACAGTTAAGCTAATGACACAAAAAGAGCGCTTCATAGGAGGAATTAAATTTTCTAACAGGTTTTTTTTGTTTTTGCAGAATTTAATTTATGTTGGAAGTCATATTCAATAAGAGGAATTAGCCAATCTCCCACATTTCTCAAATACTATTTATGTCATCTTTAATGAATGAGTTTGCAACTGCCGTTTCTTTTAGATTTACAACAATTGCAAATTTAGCATTGAACAGATAAACCAAAAGCACCATCAGGTGAAACTTGATCACCAGGAAGGAGACTTACAAATTGAAATCAAATTATGAAAAAGGAATCAACATACTTGTACTCAACCTTCAGATACCTCAGCTAGTAAGGTTTAAGCTAAATTATTTACATTATTCACTATTCCTCTCATTGAGTGTATCCATGCATTCTTGCTCTATCAGGTTTGAACTATTTTCGATTCAATTTGTCTGGTTTGATTTACACACATAGAGGCGGTTGTTTTCTATGAACTCTGAGCCGTTTTCAAACCACATTATAGTAATATGAAAAATCCTTTGTGTAGTGATAAATTCATGACCATCAAGCTATGGATAAACTTTACGTCAGTAAAACTAGAGTCGCCACCGTGCTTTTATTGTTTCTAAAGGAAAAGGGAAAAGTACGAACAAAACCCAAAGATAATAAGTTTTCAAATCAAAACTAATAAAATTCCAGAGATTACAGGTAAGGGGGTTGGTTACACAGAGGGAAGGTGTTAGCACCCAAAGTGTCTTAGGTACTCCTAGGGAGCCCTTTTTTATGTGTGCATGTGTTTTTGGTATAAAAGATGTTTGATGAAAATAGAGTGTGGGGTGAGAAAAGAATTCATTGATTATATTTTTGTGTTTGACAAGACCTTTGGTCTTATGCCTACGTACCAACATAAAAATGAGGGATCAAAACCTCGTAGTTCGAGGTAAAAATTTCAAAGAACTTGGTGAATTGATTTTAACAAAAAAAAGTTTAAGTAAAAGGGCATAAAAAGCCAAAGATTTGAATGAGGTTGTTAGTTCTTTTTGTCTTTTGAAATTTAAGTCAATATGGTTAAGTATATTTACAATTTTGATTTAAGAAAAAGGTTGAAAAGTCAATGGTATAAGGCCAAAGTTTCTAATCATTAAACATGCCTAATTTTGAAATCACAAGTAAAGACAGTTTTTGAAAGGAGGGGGAGATTTTGAAATTTAAGAAATGAGAGGAGATGAAAAGACTACCCTAAGCATAAATTTTAAAATTAAGAGTTGAAAATATCTGACCAATGAGATGCAATCCAACAGACAGGAATGTTATATAGAAACCCATTTTCCTTTGGACTTTAATCAAACAATAATCAATAAGCAATGAGCAATATCCAGACATCATGAAGATCAAGGCATCAAATAAAGATAGACATATCCAAGCAATCACTCCAATAGGTAGCAGTCTTTATTGTCTTCCAATGTATCAGATGAAATATTCCTTAATCCATTCAGAACAAAACATCAGACTCAGGCAAACAACAAAAATAAGCAATTAAGCACAAAGTCAGAGTAGCAGATGAATCCAAAGCACTCAAAGGTCTTGCATCAGATGAAGGCATAATTCAAGATAACTCAGTGTCAGAATGTTGGCATTGGCCAAGTCCTTTAGCATAGGAAATGTTGCCTAATCCTAAGTCCAAAAGTTCATATCAAGTTCAACAGTCCACCAAATGTTTTTTAGGGTTTTTCTTGTTATTAAATGTTTAAGGTCCTAAGACCACAAACAAAACCAAAATCCAATAAACAATATATACAATCACAAGATATGGCTCAAATGAGCAAAGTGAAAAGGACTTGAAACATAAACAAGTTATATGAAATGTAAATGGCAATGGATGATAAATGACTGAAATTTAAATTGCATAATAGTAAATGACTTGAAAGTAAAGCAATATTAACAAGAGTTAGTCAATGGTTAGTCAAATGTTAGTGGTGAATTTTAATTGATTAAGTCATTCTTTGGAGAACAGTCAACCATTCATTCACAAGTATGAATCCTTAAACCAAGACATCTTCCATGAGAAGGGCTTTAACTTGGATAATTCAACAAGTATGCCACTAGCTCTCATGGAAGGAAAAAAGGTCAAGTCTCCATACAATGCCATGAAGAATGGGAGACTTACAATCTCACTTACTAGAATGTTATGCCTTGAGGGTCAAGTTTAGCTCTATGTTAAGCAATCGTAATTGGACTTATGTAGAAGTCACAACTATCTGAGGCCGGGAAATAAAAATATAGGTGTTAATGCATGTTAGAGATTTGGCACAAAGAACCAAACTCCTAAAACATACCACACACTAAAATAAAATAGGAAGGACCTATCTCAATCATACTTGTACTGATTCAACTGACACAAGGTCATTGCTGAACCAATTAGCCTTTAGACATTAGAGATTTCATCGGTCAAATGAGGGATGGGAAAGAATAGGTATGAACATTGATAGGTCACCATTTTCACTATGTTTTCCTTGCTTATCCGACAAGAAACCAAGAATTTTGCGACACTGTGTACGCATTATGGTACCGTTAAAGTTATTTCTCATTCTCGTAAGCTATTTAAGCAATGTTATTAATTGTCATTTTTATTTTGTGTTTTCGTGATTTTACGCTTTGGTTTTCGTGTTTATACCCTCCAGGTCCACAGACGAGATCCAACAGACTCAATGTGAGAAAGTGGAAAGTTCTGACGGTCGAAAAATGAAGATTTCAAAGTTCAGGAGGCATGACACGGCCACCCGTGTCACCTGACGCGGACCGTGTCACCTGACATGGGTCGTGTCAGGAGGAAGGCCAAGAAAGAAGAAGTAAAGCCCAAGACAATGGTCTGACACGGCCCGTGTCAGCCTGATAGTACCAGTGGTAGTCTGACACTGCCAATGTCAGCCTGACACGGCTAGTGTCAGCCTGACACAGCAAGTATCAGCCCAAAACGCTAATTTTTCAATTTTCGGGTTTTTTCACCGGGCTTAAGCTGCAGGGATGTTTTGGAGATTTCCACCTTTTGCCAAGGGATTTTCACTATATTAGGAGAGTTTCTACAATAGAAAAAGGGGAATCTTGGAACAAGGCGAACACAAAATTGTCAAGCAATCAAGTATTACAGAGAGCAAGGAGTTCGGAGAGCAGAAGGTTTTCATGAGGGGAAGCGATTGAAGATCCAAGTCATCCAATTACTTGTAATGTTTAATTTTTATCTTGAATTCCTTTTGAACAATATGAATAGGAAAACCCCCCAATGCTAGGGGGTGTCCCTGATTTAAAATTGTAATGACTTTGAGTTTACATTTGCATTTATAATATTATTCTTATGGTAACCTTTTGATGTGTTTAATGCTTTCTCTTTCGGACCAATCGAGATTGTTTTATGGTTATCAATTAGTCAGGACCACCATTGGTAAGGTTTTCATAAGGTTACTCTGCAGTAGATATCACCTAGGACTAGGGATACTCTGTATGAATCAGAGCATTCTTGATATAATAAAGCTTAACTTCACCTTAATTGCTTATGGGCATAGAAATTATGGTAGATTGATTAACGGTTTTCTCACCAAGGACTTGGGAGAAAATACCATTGAGAACTGGTAGTAATTGATATTTGATGATCCAGTAGTGACTCAGAGTTGTTACAGAGATAAATCATACACTTTCCCTGACATTGTTCTTCATACCTTGCAAACCCTTATTTTTTATTATTATTTTCATTTGCCTTTATTTTAATAATTTTGAATTTAAAAACTCCAATTATAATTTTGGTTTAATTGAACGATGAATTGAACTCAATATTAACTTGCAGTCCTTGAGATCGACATTCGGGAAATTTCCCCTTTATTACTATAACAAGCAAAATACTACACTTGCTATTTTTTCGATCAAGTTTTTGGCGCTGTTGTCGAGGACTGCCAAAATATAAAGTTTAATTTTAATTTCAATTAAAATTTTGTTGCTCTCCTATAAAATTATTTTTCTGTCATTTATATATTTTCATTCACTAATCTGTGTATGCGAAGAGAGCCCTCAGCAGAATTTCTTTTTGACGCAGAATTCGAGAGAACCCTTTACCGGAGATGCAAAAACGCTAGATTGGATTCAAAAGAAGAAGTTCCCTCTGATCACTCAGATTCAAAAAAAGAAACTATGACTGAAATCCCTCTATAACAAGGGAAAATGAATTGTCGAGCCATGCGATGTTAAACGAAGCGCTTAGTGGGAGGCAACCCATGCATTGTTATTTCTAATTATAGTTTGTGTTTATTTGTTATGTTAGGTGTACACAGTGCCTTGCATAAAAGGGCGAAGGTACTCACATGGAAAAAGTTTGAAAAATGAGCATAAGAGCAGCCTGACACGGCCCGTGTCAGACATGCGGATTTGAATTTTGTTTGGAAAATTTAAATTTCGTGTGGGCATGTCGCACTTTCCACCCCATCCCCCTCTGTAGGGAACTGTGAGTCACCCCCTTCTATCTTGTTCTAAAACATTGAGGCCAATGTTTAGTTCAAGTGTGTGGGAAGTTTTACTATGTGGTTTGCTTTTATTTTTGTTGTGTTTTATGTTTTATTTGATTAGTTCCCAATTTTTACCATTTCACATTTGGTTTATTTTTACTATCAAGTATCGTGTGTGGCATGTATTTCAGAGTCTTGGTGTACTGTTGGATTTGGTGATGACCATGAGTGGTAGTGGATGAAAGGATCACTCAATTTACGGTTGCTTGTTGTGAAGGATCTTCCCAGAAAGTCGATACTGCTGAAGAAAAGATCGGACGCAACTTCTAAAGCTCAACTAACGTAGATTCCCTGTGTATTCTGAGTTGAGTAAGAATCCGCATCATACTCGAAGTACTGTGGATGCTGTCAAGCTTTACCTAACATGGTGAGTGCATAAAAAGCCAAACACATTTGTCATCATGAGCGATATTCAGGTATGTCTTTATCACTCTGACTTTGCGTAGGTTCTCTGGGAATTTCACTGCATGTACACATACACTGAGGCATTTTGTTTGATTATATCTCTGAGCCTTTCTAGCCATCCCATTATTGTTATCCTTTGTTAACCCCATTTTAGCATGTACCATTTGTTTGTCTAACCACATAAATATAACCCGCAGCCCAAAACATTTCCTTACCCTGTTCAGAGTCAATGTGATGTCATTAAGCAGTGTGAAATTCTAAGTTTAGGGTAAACCCCATAAGTATCAAAAACCAAGGTGAGTATGAAAAAAAGAAAGAAGAGAAACGACCATAAAAAATTGAGAAAACGAAATATCGTTGATGGTTCGAAAGAAGCACTCACCGAAGGAAGCGCACTCAGTTGAAAAAAATAAAAAGAGAGAAGATCAAAGAAAAACTGAGCAATTGAAAAATAAAAAAATAAAACACAGTCAGAAGAATATTAACATTGGCTCTGAACCAAAAACCACTTGTTTTCCCTTTTGTTTGTATTTACCACACCATAACCCAAGTCCCGTTACAACCCGGAAGACCTCAAAAAATGTGTGTTGTGTGTAGTTGATACGAAAGGAGAAACTATTTAAACTTATAAGTTGATATTGCATATTCTGAATTGGGAGTGAAAACACTTTAACCCCGAGAGACTTCGCGAGAGTGTGATCTAAGCTGACAGGTGAAGCGGTACCTCGATGAGGAAGTGCGGTAGAAAACTCATTAGGAAAAGCAGGAACTATAAAAGGGAGAGTGAGGCTGTTGGCGAAAGATCTCAGCAGTATCATGGTAAGAATACAAATTTTGGGAAGTGACATTTCGTCGTATAGGACATTACTTGAGGACAAGCAATGGGCTAAGTTTGGGGTTATGATTGGTCACCATTTTCACTATGTTTTCGTTGCTTATCCGACAAGAAACAAAGGATTTTGAGACACTACGTACACATTATGGTACCTTTAAAGTTAATTCTCATTCCCGTAAGCTATTTAAGCAATGTTATTAATTGTAATTTTTATTTTGTGTTTTCGTGATTTTACGCTTTGGTTTTCGTGTTTATACCCTCTAGGTCCACGGAGAAGATCCAACGGACTCAATGCGAGAAAGTGGAAAGTTCTGGCGGTCGAAAAATGAAGATTTCACAGTTCTGGAGGCCCGACCACCCGTGTCACCTGACACGGCCCGTGTCACCTGACACGGCCCGTGTCATCTGACATGGGTCGTGTCAAGAGGAAGGCCAAGAAAGAAGAAGTAAAGCCCAAGACAGTGGTCTGACATGGCCCGTGTCAGCCTGACACTGCCAATGTCAGCCTGACACGGCTAGTGTCATCCCAAAACACTAATTTTCCACTTTTCGGGCTTTTTCAACGGGCTTAAGCTGCAGGGACGTTTTGGAGATTTCCACCTTCTGTCAAGGGATTTTCACTATATTAGGAGAATTTCTACAATAGAAAAAGGGGAATCTTGGAACGAGGCGAACACAGAGTTGTCAAGCAATCAAGTATTACAGAGAGCAAGGAGTTCGGAGAGCAGAAGGTTTTCATGAGCGGAAGCGATTGAAGATCCACGTCATCCAATTACTTGTAATGTGTAATTTTTATCTTGAATTCGTTTTGAACAATATGAATACCTAAACCCCCCAATGCTATGGGGTGTCCCTGATTTAGAATTGTAATGACTTTGAGTTTACATTTGCATTTATAATATTATTCTTATGGTAACCTTTTGATGTGTTTAATGCTTTCTCATTCAGATCAATCGAGATTGTTTTATGGTTACAAATTAGGCAGGACCGCCATTGGTAAGGTTTTCATAAGGTTACTCTGCAGTAGGTATCACCTAAGACTAGGGATACCCTGTATGAATCAGAGCATTCTTGATATAATAAAGCTTAACTTCACCTTAATTGCCTATGGACATAAAAATTATGGTAGATTGATTAAAGGTTTTCTCCCCAAGGACTTGGGAGAAAATACCCTTGAGAACTGGTAGTAATTGATATTTGTTGATGCAATAGTGACTTAGAGTTGTTACAGAGATAAATCATACACCTTCCCTGACATTGTTCTCCATACCTTGCAAACCCTTATTTTTTATTATTATTTTAATTTGCCTTTATTTTTATAATTTTGAATTTAAAATCCGCAATTATAATTTTTTTTAATTGAACGATGAATTGAACTCAATATTAACTTGTAGTCCTTGAGATCGACATTCAGGGAATTTCCCCTTTATTACTATAACAGGCAAAATAGTACACTTGCTATTTTTTCGATCAAGTTTTTGGCGCCGTTGCCGGGTGTAATACCCCAAAATTTACCCTTCATTTTTCCTGGAAGCATGGAATTATGTTTTACACTTCATTAGCATCATATTAGGTCAAACTCATTGCATACTGCATTAGTGACATGGAGATCAGGTTTTGATCGATCACTCCTTAACAGAAGGAGCCCACACAAAGCAAGATTGAGAATTGGACTTCATTTTCTAAGTATACAAGTCTCAAGGGTCTCAGGGGGGTCCAAGTATCTTATTATGGTCCTCAGTTCATCAGTGAAGGATTCAAAGTTATTAGAGTGTTCATCTGGATTTAATCAGAAATTAGGGTTTCATGGCTACCTGCAACAGGCAATGTTTGTTTGGAAGTAGATGATCTCATCCATGTCATGATTAGAGAGGCATCTTGGCCTAGGAAGATTCACAATTATCTCAGAAAGATCCATTGGCAATCAATGCAATCAGTTCCTGATCATTTTGCCCTAAAACTAGGGTTTGGTATAAAATCAGTTTATTTCTGATTCTTTGGGTGAAACTCTTTTCCATGGCCCTCCATATGTCCACAAGGGTCTACATACAAAAAACCAGCTCTTTATTTGAGCTAGAAGTGCTTCAATTGATCAATGGAATCGGGAATCAGACAGTTTGGGAAAAGTCAACTGTGGAGCCAAAAAAGTCAACTCCTGACATTTTGAGAGTGGAATCTCAAAATCCATGCCTAAGGGATACTACATGTGAAATTTGATCAAGGTTGGATCATGAATTCATCATTTAATCAGGAATTGGAAAAGTTACTTAATTTGGAAATGGTTGACTTTCCATTTAGGGCAAGTTTTCATGATCGTTGCACTCACTTTAATCCTATTTTTCATCAAGATAAAAGCTCTATTTGAAAATTTCTCCAACATGAAAGTTGTTCCTCTTGTTCCAAGCTTTCTAGAGATATAAAGTTTGCTCCATTTGGATTAGAATTGAGAAAGTTATGCTTAGTCAAAGTGAGACATTTTTTTAGGACACTTAGAAAAATTTCTAAGTCCAAAATCTTCAAAATTTGTCAAGACTTCTTGGCCTGTTTTCTTGCACTTCAAAGCATAGTTTGAAAATACTTTATTCACAACAATTGTACCTTGCCATGTCCTCTTTCACATCCTTTTGGAATCATCTCATTTGGATCCATGGTTTGAGAGGTACATTCATTTAAAGTGGGCACCATGACTTGATTTTCTAGGCAGATTTTGGGTCTGGCTGGCCCAATCAGATTTCCTAAGCATGCTGCACAAACCAGTCACGTTTTTTTTTACCTCTTTTGGCCATGCATTTGACATCCATTCACTTAAGTTTGACCCAAAATAACAACATTTTACACCTCACTTCACACTTTTATTCTTATGGATAAATCACTTATAAAAAGCCCATGAGAACACCTAATCCATCCTATTTAAGAAGCTGAAACCCTAACCCTAAAAGGGGCATTGGAATTTCGTGGCAAGGAGGCAAAACTTCATCACATATTAGATTCCATTCAACTTCTATTTTCCATTAGGTAATCATCTCTTCCATGACCATGTTTTGATATATCTACGCTTGCTTACCATGTTCATCACCATTAATCCTTCCATTTTCATATATCTTTTTCTTATTTAAAATATTTTCTTCGTCCATAAAATTACCCAAAAATATTTTTCACTTTTCTTAACGTTTTATTTAATTTTATATAATTTTTATTTTCGTATTTTTTTAATATTAATATTTTATTTTAATTATTTATTCTAAATGGTCCATTTTAACGCACTTTTTTTTATTGATTTTATTTTTATGACTTAAAATTATTGTTAGCATTTGATTTTTGAGATGAAGGTTGACCACTGTCTCATGGTCAACCTGACCTTTTCTTGGAATTTTATTTCACATTTTAAATTTATTTTGGATTTATTTTTGACCTAGTTTGGTTGGTTGACTTTTAATTTGACTTCTGTTTTATTTTAATTAATTTATGTACCAATTTTCGTTATTTTTAAACTCTTTTTGGGGGATGATGATGTCCTGACCCTACCTCATTTAGTTTAATTTTTTATAATTTATTTAATTAATTTTCTATTTATTTGTTATTTTTTAAGTTGACTTGACTTTTCAGTTGACTTCTTTATGATCGATGTTTGACTTAGGGATTGCCTATGGCAATTGAAGAGATCTTTTGATCCTCCCTTGTTCATCTCATATGACATGTATTAGAGGCCTTTTACCTTGATTTTATTTTGTCCTTACCTCATTTCCTGATTAAATTATTCAGTGGACCCTTCGTGTGCATATTTTCATCTGTTTGATTCATCTGTTATCTTTTATACTTGTTTCTCTCATTCATGCTTTCCATTGGTTGATTATTTAACATGTTCATACTCCCATGCATTGTTTAAATGCTCCATTATTTGATTTTTTGGTTTGATTATATATTGTTTATTTATTCGATCTGATTGATAACTGTTGCCTACTTGTATGATGTATGAGGCATATATTCTTATTGTTTGTTTGCCATGAACAATCCCCATTCATAACAAATGTACCCCTCTCCCATAAAGTGTATAATATTTATTTCTTTATTTCTTTAGTCACCTGTTAATACAAGAATTAAAACGAACATCCGATAACCATTTCAAAATAAGATCAAAAGCTCGATCCAACATCGAGTAATCATTTTCAAAACTTAACAGAACCAGCACGCATTCATCCATCCTCTCGTAAGTCGATTGCCTCAGGCATCGCCATCTACCTGTAAGTCAATTGCCTCCGGCATCACCATCTACCCTTATCCGTAACTCCTCTCCGTGCTCCATCCGTCGACTCTTGTTCCGTTTAGGTAGCACCCATTAGGTAGAACCCTTTGTATGATAACATAGGTAGAATTCCCTTATTCTTTGCATGCTAACATTAGGTAAATGTTCCCCTTTGTAAATCCTAACACATAGGTCCATATTGCACGACAACTCTAGAGCATAGCTTCCCCACTCTTAGACCTTCCGTGCGTCTCCGATCTTGGGAAAAGACTCGATTCAGCGAGCTGCGACACCTACTGCTAGGACGTTGAACACACTGCCCACCCTCCTTTGACACAGATGGTGTCCTCTTTTGTAAGTCCATGTTCAGATGGCAATCTTTAACCCCTAGTTAGCCGATTTATGTTTTGCTCTGATTCTCATTCCAGATGAGATACGTAGGCATAAGACGCGACGTCTTACCGAGCACACTTCTCTTTAACCCATAGGTAGCCATGTTACGTAGACTCTGATTCTCATACTCAGATGAGATACGTAGGCAATGGATGCGACATCCTTGCGAGTCATTTTCTTTTAACCTTCCTTTTAGTAAATAGTACTTTAGATATACCTACACCCTTTAGACTAGAACAACACTTATGAAAAGGGCTCCCTAGGAGTACCTAGGATGTTTTGGGTGCTTAAAACCTTCCCATTGCATAACCAACCCCCTTACCCAGATCTCTGACATTTTTACTAGTTTTTGATTCGATAAAACTTTTAGGTTTTTATTCGCTTCCTAACCATTCCTTTGGATAAATAGAAGTGCGGTGGCGACTCGACTTGTATGGTTTACCTTGGATTTAGTCAATATCTCCAATGGTAACGAATACCCCGCTACACCGGGGACTGCCAAAATATAAAGTTTAATTTTAAGTTCAATTAAAATTTTGTTGCTCTCCAATAAAATTATTTTTCTGTCATTTATATATTTTCATTCACTAATCAGTGTATGCGAAGAGAGCCCTCAACAAAATTTCTTTTTGACGCAGAATTCGAGAGAACCCTTTACCAGAGACCCATAAACGCTAGATTTGATTCAAAAGAAGAAGTTCCCTCTGATCACTCAGATTCAGAAAAAGAAACTATGGCTGAAATCCCTCTATAACAAGGGAAAATGAATTGTCGAGCCATGTGATGTTAAACGAAGCGCTTAGTGGGAGGCAACCCATGCATTTTTATTTCTAATTATAGTTTGTGTTTATTTGTTATATTAGGTGTACACGGTGCCTTGCATAAAAGGGCAAAGGTACTCACATGGAAAAAGTTTGAAAAATGAGCAGAACAACAGCCTGACACGGCCCGTGTCAGGCATGCGGATTTGAAATTTGTTTGGAAAATTTAAATTTCGTGTGGGCATGTCGCACTTTCCACCCCATCCCCCTCAGTAGGGCACTGTGAGTCACCCTCCTTCTATCTTGTTCTAAAACATTGAGGCCAATGTTTAGTTCAAGTGTGGGGGAAGTTTTACTATGCTGTTTGCTTGTATTTTTGTTATGTTTTATGTTTTATTTAATTAGTTCCCAATTTTTACCATTTCACATTTGGTTTATTTTTACTATCAAGTATCATGTGTTGCGTGTATTTCAGGGTCTTGGTGTATTGTTGGATTAGGTGATGGCCATGAGTGGTAGTGGATGAAAGGATCACTCCATTTACGGTTGCTTGTTGTGAAGGATCTTCCCAGAAAGTCGATACTGCTGAAGTAAAGATCGGACGCAACTTCTAAAGCTCAATTAACGTAGATTCCCTGTGTATTCTGAGTTGAGTAAGAATCCGCATCATACTCGAAGCACTGTGCAAGCTGTCAAGCTTTACCTAACATGGTGAGTGCATAAAAATCCAAACACATTTGTCATCATGAGCGATATTCAGGTATGTCTGTATCACTCTGACTTTGCGTAGGTTCTCTGGGAATTTCACTGCATGTATACATACACTGAGGCACGTTATTTGATTATATCCCTGAGCCTTTCTAGCCATCCTGTTAATGTTATCCTTTGTTAACCCTATTTGAGCATGTACCATTTGTTTGTCTAACCACATAAATGTAACCCGCAACCCAAAACACTTCCTTACCTTGTTCAGAGTCAATGTGATGTCATTAAGCTGTGTGAAATTCTAAGTTTAGGGTAAACCCCATAAGTATCAAAAACCAAGGTGAGTACGAAAAAAAGAAAGAAGAAAAACGACCATAAAAAAATGGAGAAAACGAAATGTAGTTGATGGTTTGAAAGAAGCACTCACCGAAGGAAGAGCACTCAGTTGAAAAAAAATAAAAAGACAGAATATCAAAGAAAAACTAAGCAATTGAAAAAGAAAAGAAAAAAACACAGTGAAAAGAATATTAACATTGGCTCTGAACCCAAAACCACTTGTTTACCCTTTTGTTTGTATTTACCACACCATAACACAAGTCCCGTTATAACCCGTAAGACCTCAAAAAGTGTGTGTTATGTGTAGTTGATACAAAAGGAGAAACTATTCAAACGTATGAGTTGATATTGCATATTCTGATATGGGAGTGAAAACACTTTAACCCCGAGAGACTCCGTGAGAGTGTGATCTAAGCTGACAGGTGAAGCGGTACCTCGACGAGGAAGTGCGGCAGAAAACTCATTAGGAAAAGTAGGAACTACAAAAGGGAGAATGAAGGTGTTGGCGAAAGATCTCAGCAGTATCATGGTAAGAATACAAATTTTGGGAAGTGAAACATTGTCGTATTGGACATTGCTTGAGGACAAGCAATAAGCTAAGTTTGAGGTTGTGATCGGTCACCATTTTCACTATGTTTTCGTTGCTTATCCGACAAGAAACCAAGGATTTTGAGACACTGTGTATGCATTATGGTACCTTTAAAGTTAATTCTCATTCCCATAAGCTATTTAAGCAATGTTATTAATTGTCATTTTTATTTTGTGTTTTCGTGATTTTACGCTTTGATTTTCGTGTTTATACCCGCCAGGTCCATAGAGAAGATCCAATAGACTCAATGCGAGAAAGTGGAAAGTTCTGGCGGTCGAAAAATGAAGATTTCACAGTTCAGGAGGCCTGACACGGCCACCCGTGTCACCTGACACGGGTCGTGTCACCTGACACGGGTCGTGTCACCTGACATGGGTCGTATTAGGAGGAAGGCCAAGAAAGAAGAAGTAAAGCCCAAGACAGTGGTCTGACATGGCCCGTGTCAGCCTGACACTGCCAATGTCAGCCTGACACAGCCAGTGTCAGCCTAAAACGCTAAATTTCTAATTTTCGGGCTTTTTCACCGGGCATAAGCTGCAAAGATGTTTTTGGAGATTTTCACCTTCTGCCAAGGGATTTTCACTATATTAGGAGTATTTCTATAATAGAAAAAGGGGGAACATGGAACGAGGCGAACACAGAGTTGTCAAGCAATCAAGTATTACAGAGAGCAAGGAGTTCGGAGAGCAGAAGGTTTTCATGAGCGGAAGCGATTGAAGATCCACGTCATCCAATTACTTGTAATGTGTAATTTTTATCTTGAATTCATTTTGAACAATATGAATACCTAAAGCTCCCAATGCTAGGGGGTGTCCCTAATTTAGAATTGTAATGACTTTGAGTTTACATTTGCATTTATAATATTATTCTTATGGTAACCTTTTGATGTGTTTAATGCTTTCTCTTTCAAACCAATCGAGATTGTTTTATGGTTATAAATTAGGCAGGACCGCCATTGGTAAGGTTTTCATAAGGTTACTCTGCAGTAGGTATCACCTAATACTAGGGATACCCTGTATGAATCAGAGCATTCTTGATATAATAAAGCTTAACTTCACCTTAATTACCCATGGACATAGAAATTTTGGTAGATTGATTAAAGGTTTTCTCACCAAGGACTTGGGAGAAAATACCTTTGAGAACTGGTAGTAATTGATATTTATTGATGCAGTAGTGACTCAGAGTTGTTACAGAGATAAATCATACACCTTCCCTGACACTGTTCTTCATACCTTGCAAACCCTTATTTTTTATTATTATTTTCATTTGCCTTTATTTTTATAATTTTGAATTAAAAAACCCCAATTATAATTTTTGTTTAATTGAACTCAATATTAACTTGCAGTCCTTGAGATCGACATTCGGGGAATTTTCCCTTTATTACTATAATAGGCAAAATAGTACACTTGCTATTTTTCCGATCAAGTTTTTGGAGCCGTTGCCGGGGACTGCCAAAATATAAAGTTTAATTTTAAGTTCAATTAAAATTTTGTTGCTCTCCAATAAAATTATTTTTCTGTCATTTATATATTTTCATTCACTAATTTGTGTATGCGAAGAGAGCCCTCAACAAAATTTCTTTTTGACGCAGAATTCGAGAGAACCCTTTACCGGAGACGCATAAACGCTAGATTTGATTCAAAAGAAGAAGTTGCCTCTGATCGCTCAGATTCAAATAAAGAAACTATGGCTGAAATCCCCCCATAACAAGGGAAAATGAATTGTCGAGCCATGCGATGTTAAACGAAGCGCTTAGTGGGAGGCAACCCATGCATTGTTATTTCTAATTATAGTTTGTGCTTATTTGTTATATTAGGTGTACACGGTGCCTTTCATAAATGGGCAAAGGTACTCACATGGAAAAAGTTTGAAAAATGAGCAGAACAGCAGCCTGACACGGTCCGTGTCAGGCATGCGGATTTGAAATTTGTTTGGAAAATTTAAATTTCATGTGGGCATGTCGCACTTTCCACCCCATCCCCCTCAGTAGGGCACTGTGAGTCACCCTCCTTCTATCTTGTTCTAAAACATTGAGGCCAATGTTTAGTTCAAGTGTGGGGGAAGTTTTACTATGCTGCCTGCTTTTATTTTTGTTATGTTTTATGTTTTATTTGATTAGTTCTCAATTTTTACCATTTCACATTTGGTTTATTTTTACTACCAAGTATCATGTGCTGCGTGTATTTCAGGGTCTTGGTGTATTGTTGGATTAGGTGATGGCCATGAGTGGTAGTGGATGAAAGGATCACTCCATTTACGGTTGCTTAGTGTGAAGGATCTTCCTAGCAAGTCGATACTGCTGAAGTAAAGATCGGACGCAACTTCTAAAGCTCAATTAACGTAGATTCCCTGTGTATTCTGAGTTGAGTAAGAATCCGCATCATACTCGAAGTACTGTGGATGCTGTCAAGCTTTACCTAACATAGTGAGTGCATAAAAAGCCAAACACAATTGTCATCATGAGCGATATTTAGGTATGTCTGTATCACTCTTACTTTACGTAGGTTCTCTGGGAATTTCACTGCATGTATACATACACTGAGGCACGTTGTTTGATTATATCCCTGAGACTTTCTAGCCATCCCGTTAATGTTATCCTTTGTTAACCCTATTTGAGCATGTACGATTTGTTTGTCTAACCACATAAATGTAACCCGCGGCCCAAAACACTTCCTTACCCTATTCAGAGTCAATGTGATGTCATTAAGCTGTGTGAAATTCTAAGTTTAGGGTGAACCCCATAAGTATCAAAACCCAAGGTGAGTACGAAAAAAAGAAAGAAGAAAAACGACCATAAAAAATGGAGAAAACGAAATATAGTTAATGGTTTGAAAGAAGCACTCACCGAAGGAAGAGCACTCATTTGAAAAAAATAAAAAGACAAAATATCAAATAAAAATTGAGCAATTGAAAAAGAAAAGAATAAAACGCAGTGAAAAGAATATTAACATTGGCTCTGAACCCAAAACCACTTGTTTACCCTTTTGTTTGTATTTACCACACCATAACCCAAGTCCCGTTACAACCCGTAAGACCTTAAAAAGTGTGTGTTGTATGTAGTTGATACGAAAGGAGAAACTATTCAAACTTATGAGTTGATATTGCATATTCTAAATTGGGAGTGAAAACACTTTAACCTCGAGAGACTCCGCGAGAGTGTGATCTAAGCTGACAGGTGAAGCGGTACCTCGACGAGGAAGTGCGGCAGAAAACTCATTAGGAAAAGTAGGAACTATAAAAGGGAGAATGAAGGTGTTGGAGAAAGATCTCAGCAGTATCATGGTAAGAATACAAATTTTGGGAAGTGAAACTTTGTCGTATAGGACATTACTTGAGGACAAGCAATAAGCTAAGTTTGAGGTTGTGATCGGTCACCATTCTCACTATGTTTTCAATGCTTATCCGACAAGAAACCAAGGATTTTGAGACACTGTGTACACATTATGGTACCTTTAAAGTTAATTCTTATTCCCGTAAGCTATTTCAGCAATGTTATTAATTGTCATTTTTATTTTGTGTTTTCGTGATTTTACGCTTTGGTTTTCGTGTTTATACCCTCCAGGTCCACAGAGAAGATCCAACAGACTCAATGCGAGAAAGTGGAAAGTTCTGGCGGTCGAAAAATGAAGATTTCATAGTTCATGAGGCCTGACACGGCCACCTGTGTCACCTGACACGGGTCGTGTCACCTGACATGGGTTGTATCAAGAGGAAGGCCAATAAAGAAGAAGTAAAGCCCAAGACAGTGGTCTGACATGGCCCGTGTCAGCCTGACACTGCCAATGTCAGCCCAAAATGCTAAATTTCCAATTTTCGGGCTTTTTCACCGGGCTTAAGCTGCTGGGATGTTTTGGAGATTTCCACCTTCTGCCAAGGGATTTTCACTATATTAGGAGAATTTCTACAATAGAAAAAGGGGGAACATGGAATGAGGCAAACACAGAGTTGTCAAGCAATCAAGTATTACAGAGAGCAAGGAGGTCGGAGAGCAGAAGGTTTTCTTGAGCGGAACAGATTGAAGATCCACGTCATCCAATTACTTGTAATGTGTAATTTTTATCTTGAATTCGTTTTGAACAATATGAATACCTAAACCCCCCAATGCTAGGGGGTGTCCCTGATTTAGAATTGTAATGACTTTGAGTTTACATTTACATTTATAATATTATTCTTATGGTAACCTTTTGATGTGTTTAATGCTTTCTCTTTCAGACCAATCGAGATTGTTTTATGGTTATAAATTAGGCAGGACCGCCATCGGTAAGGTTTTCATAAGGTTACTCTGCAGTAGGTATCACCTAAGACTAGGGATACCCTGTATGAATCAGAGCATTCTTGATATAATAAAGCTTAACTTCACCTTAATTGCCTATGGACATAGAAATTATGGTAGATTGATTAAAGGTTTTCTCACCAAAGACTTGGGAGAAAATACCCTTGAGAACTGGTAGTAATTGATATTTATTGTTGCAGTAGTGACTCAGAGGTTGTTACAGAGATAAATCATACACCTTCCCTGACACTGTTCTTCATACCTTGCAAACCCTTATTTTTTATTATTATTTTCATTTGCCATTATTTTTATAATTTTGAATTTAAAAACCCCAATTATGACTTTTGTTTAATTGAACGATGAATTGAACTCAATATTAACTTGCAGTCCTTGAGATCGACATTCGGGGAATTTCCCCTTTATTACTATAACAGGAAAAATAGTACACTTGCTATTTTTCCGATCAAATATGAAGAGGGAGGGGAAGATAGAAACACAAATTGATCAAGAGAGGAATTTCATCAAATCAAAACCATTCATTCATTTTGTGAGATGAAATGTAAAGTTCATCAATCCCCTAAATCCAATGATTTTGATCTAAGAAAATTCAAATCAACCATGACCAAGGCCCAAACAGAAAGTCAAACATTACAAGACCATACTAATGGCTCAACAATATTTTAAAACATTTAATCAATTAAAAATCACATAAGAAATGAACTAAAATACATTTTTATTTGGTCAAAACCTAAAACCCCTTCAAAACACAAAATAAATGGCCAAGGGATTTATCCTAGGTCAAAGGACCTTAGACAAAAAAACTCATGATTTTTAAAAAGTCAGAATTATTTTTATACAATTAAAAATATGCACAAAAACATTTAATTCATGAAAAATATCAAAATTAATCCAAAAGATAATTTTAATTCAGAATATGGAAGAGAAAAATAAGATTTTTGGTGAAAGTCCCATATTTTTTGGATTAAAAATGGATTTATTATGAATTACAAATAAAGCAATTAGATGAAAAATCAGAAAATATGAAAAATCAGGGGCCATCAGATCTCCCTCATTAATTAAGGTGGCAGATCTGATGCCCACGTGTGTGTAGTCCACCAAAGACCAAGTCAAACGCGCTGCAGGAGTGGCAATCAAAACCAAAGGACAAGATTAAAACGTGGAGAGATGATTTGATGGATAGGACCTTGCCACCACACCACCAGAGCTAGGGCTCCGGTCATCTTCTCCGGTGGACCTCACCGGACTGGTCCATCACCAACTTTCACCAAAATGAAAAACAAGGACATGATTTTAAAGAAAAAAATGCTCAGGAGCTCGAATATGGCCTCAATTTTCTCCAATTCCAACTATATTGAAAGATACATGGATTTGAATTTTGAGGATCATGAATTGAGTTGCTTCGATTTAACCTCAAAGCAACTCAATCTTATTGCCTACATTGGTAGGACTTCAGCAAACCAACAATCAGTCAAAATGGATAAGAAATAAGGAAGAATCGAAGAAGAGAAGTTTCTGAAATCTCACCTTCGGGAAGCTTCAAATCAACTTGATCTTGCTTCCAATTTGGCTTCGCTTGACTATAGAAGCTTGCAGGAGATGATATTGATGATTAAAAAGCTTGGACTCCTGGAGTTTCAATTCCAAAACAGAATTAGAATTGAAACTCGATTTCTCAAGAAATCTTCAAGATTATCCTTTCAATGGGGTTTGGGGAAGAAGGAGGTCGAAGCTTGGGCAAGAGGGTCCTTTTTCTAATCACAAAGGTCATGTATGTATAGCCATGTTCATTGCTTTTCACACACTTCCAAACTTTGGCCAAAAATAGAAATGTGAAGTGAATGCTTGCATGGGCGTGTGATAGGCCCATGAGATGATGTAATCAGGTCCAAAAATGATCATGAATGGAGATGAAAGTATAACATGAGTCCATGCATTTGTAATTGAGAAATGATCATGTGATTCATCCAAATGGAACCATGAAGAGTAACCATGTGCAAGTCATTCAAATCTTGTCCAATTTAGGTGATCTTGGACTTTTTAGAAATGTGACATCAAGGGAAACAACTTTCATTTTTAACATTTTTCCATTTGAAGCTTGGATCATGATAAATATTAAGGTGGAAGTTGGAGAAATCAAACATAATTGAAAATATTTCTAAGTACCAAGTCAAATATCCACTTCTTCCACCTTGAATAATTTTTGCTATGAGCTTCCAATGGAAAATGTTCCTTCATCAAAGTTGTATCTATTTAAATACTATTCAAATTGGTCATAAATTTTACCTCATTTGGACTTGGCATGAAGGAGTTATGCATTTTAGAAGTTGAGGAAAATTACTTGTTCAATGGTGATTGCCCAAAATGACCTATAATGTTTTCTCTTGGAACATGCCCTTGCAAGTTGAATTTGACATTTCTCAAATGATCAAAGTTTGAGAATACATATTTAATTTGATCATGAAACTTGTATGGCCTTCATATTATATAAATTGAGAAAGTTATGGTCCTTGGGAGTTGACCTACTAACTAGGGCACAAACAAAATGACCTATAATCTTTCACCATAAAAAATGACTTTCCAAGCAAAACTAGATCTTTATGTCAACATGAAAGTTGTCTAGAATGTCATAAAGAGTAACTTGTATCTTGGAATAATTTTCATATGACAAATATTGTAGGAGATAGGGTCTAGGGAACCCCAGTTTTGACCAATTGACTTCCTCTAGTCAACCTCTTTGAACCAACTTGCAAACTTGAAGTTGTCTTGATATTTGGGACTCATGGAGGATCATATATGTATAAGATGATGTAATATGTAGTATCCCTTGAAATATTTGATCAATTGATGAAGAAACTTACTGAGGAAGTCACACAAGATACCCAGATGAATTAAGGCTTCCAAGGCAAACAAGCTTCAAACTCTTGATGATTTCTTGATCAAAATGATAAGTGAATAGAATGGGGATCCATATATGATGTATAGACCCAATGTGAACCATATCTTGATTTATATCCTTGCATTGAGGGTCTTAAACCCTAGATGTGAGCTTGATAGAGCATGAGTCGATGCATACACTACCTACAAAAGAAGTAAAGCTATACATGTAAATATTTTTGGCATTTTGGTTAGTAAATAATGAAAAATAAGGTATGATACAATTAAATATGATTGATGATCTCTCCCAATGCAAACCCAATGAATGAAGGGTAAGGAGGATGCCAAGGTGTGATCCCAAAGCCAATGTACATGATTAGATGGCATGAAGGATCTTAGGGTCAAAATTGGGGTTTTACACTTTGCTAACCACTTTGAGCTTAGCCATTCTTTCAATGACTTAGACTTATTTATTAACCATATGACTTGAAAGATTACATATTTTCACCCTCTCTTTGGAGTTAGGTAGAAATGTTTAATTCTAAAGTTGTATGAAACAGAATAAGTTTTGTGTTGCTCTTGGAAGTGAGCAAGGTTTAAGTTTGGGGTTAGGGTACTAGAGAAAAAATAGTCAAAATTTTAAAAAAATTGAGAAAATAAGAATTTAAAAATAACTTCTTTAAAAAAAGGATAAAAAGAACGCAAATGAATATTGAGGACCACAATAGCGATATCTCTAGTATCTTTAATCAGGAAAAAAGTGGTATGATAACAATAGGATAATTATGTACCGTATACAAAGGTTTAAACCTATTTTCCCAAAAATGTCTTACACTAACATAAGCCAAGTTACAATCGAAAAATCCCTCAAGTGTGTGTGTTTTGATTTCTTTGATGAATTCTATCAGTACATGATCAAACTTAGTATAAACTATTTTGCCCGTTGATTGAGAGTCTACCCTGTCAATTGAGTGAGTCATGGTGAGATAAAAGATAAATTGAGTACTTGTCAAAGATTGAGGATGTTTTCTGAATTTTCCGGAATGCAAATTGAATCTATAATGGTGGTCAGATAAGACAAATTTCATATGGTGATGTTCACTTGTTATTGTTGCAACTTGTTTTCCTGTTTGGAATTTGCAGTGCAGTCAAGTTACTCGAGGACAAGCAACAATTCAAGTTTGGGGTTGTGATGACACTCTATCATTGCATGGTTTCTGTTGAAGAAATTGAGCAAAACATGTCAAAGATGAGCAAAAATAAAGAATAAATACCAAAGAAATATGCAAAAATGACCAAGTACGAAGAAATAAAGACTTAGTGAAAATCTGATGGAAAAAGGAGCAAAAAATATGCAGCTACTGGAATAATCACGCGTGGCATCTTGTAGCAACACGCGCGTCATAGAGATGTATTGTCAACATCCCACACGCGATGTATGATATCACGCGCATGATAGATACTTTCGTGGGCCTATTCTGACGCGTTCTGGACTGATTTGACAACTTTATAAGGGAGTTTTTGGCATCTTTTCAATGGGTTCTGTGATTTTGACTAAAAGTGATGGTAAAGAGCACCAGGGCAGCAATTTTGAGAGCATTGGAAACCATTGGAGGTCGGTTCTTCAAGGATTCTCATATGTAATCTTCATCTTATTTCTTGGTATTTATTTGTATCGTTATAAGTAGCTAAACTTCTCTATGTTAGATTTTGTATGATGAACTTATTTGGAAGCTGTTGGGACATATGTTTGATTTGCCAGTGCATGAATAATTGAAGTTATATTTATATTTAATTGTCTCTTATGCTTAATGCTTTTTATGTGAGATACTCTTTTAATTTGATTATGGACGCATATGGAATACTGACCATTAGTTTATGCATTTGAACTAGGGAAATTATTATACTTACGCTGGTTGAATATGGATATGAGACCTCTAGTAGTGGCAATTGAGTTAACATACTATTGCATTTTCTATATTCACTTACGTTGGTTGAATATGGATAAGAGACCTCTAGGAGTATTTAGTGAGCCATGCACCAAAGGATTGGGTATAGTGGTATTACTAATTCACCGTGGAAATATAACGACTTTCTCATTCATGCAATGCGTCAAACATCAATAGGGGATAAATAAGGGATTATATACGAAACTTGACTGCTTTCGCATTTTCTCATAACAACTTTTATTTTTCGCATTCAAACATGACCCCCCCTCCCCCAATTATTACTTTCTACAACTTGCACATATATTGTTTTGTTAAATAGCAGTCCATATGGATTCAATATCTTTTTATTACTACGAACCTATCAGTACACTTGTCGAGAAGTCATCTGGAATATCAAACATGGTTGCTAGTGGAGATATCAAGCTCATTAGTGGTGCTAGAAGTTGAAATATCCCTTGTCACACTCTCTCTCTGTTGATGACATAATGGTTTTCTGCCAAGGGTATACCATATTTTTAAGTTCCATTTCTCATATTCTCAATAGGTATATTGAGTGCTCAGACCAAATATGCAACCATTCCAATCTAAAATTTATGATGGTGTTATGTCTCAAGACAGACATAAATACACGACCTCTATTCTTTGATTCTCAATGGCTCAATCTTCTTTCATATGTCTTGAGGTTCCAATATTTAAGGGTATGCCTAAAGCCAATTATTTTCAATTCATACTTGACAAAATAAAACTCAAACTCTCATGTTGGAACGCATCACTTCTCTCATTTGCTAGAAGACTTTAAATAGTCAAGTTTGTAGCAAATAACATGATTCTCCATTCCATTCAATTTATGATTGGCATGTGAAAATTCTTTAAGATATTGAAAGATGGATTGGAAACTTCATGTGGAATGGTGACATGGATAAAAGAAAACTAGTTATTCTGGCTTGACACAAGTATGAAGGTGAGAAAAACACAAGATGGGGTTGAATTGTGTTGACTTTTTATTTCATTTTAGAGCTCTTGTCAGATTCTAAGCACAAAGTGTAGAATATGGATAAGAGGTAGTAGGTAGGAAGCGGATAAGTTATGCAAGAAAGAAGAGAGACACGCAGAGTTATCATTGTTCCTCTCACAACTTGAGAGTAATCGAGTCACCTTGTACTTCCAAGATATTTTCACATAATCACACAAAATTACAATTTGCTCAAGCACACAAGCAAAATACTTTTAATGCTCAAATACAAAGTAACAGACTTCTATGCTCAAACACACAAGCAAAAGACTTTTAATGCTCAAATACAAAGTAAGAGACTTCTATGCTAAAAAACACAAGCAATAGACCTCCAATGCTCAACCACACAAGCAAGAGACTTTTATGCTGAAGCACACAATAAAGAGAATTTAAATGCTCAAACACTAAGTAAGAGACTTCTAACAATCTACCTAACAGATAAAAGATTGTTTGAAATTACTTTGCTACAAGAGGAATTATCAGTTGCATCCCAACTGACTCTATGAAGAAAAAGCTCTTAGGTTTTCACGTGAAAAAGCAGGCTCAGAGGTTGACAGTGACCTATCAGAGTCATATTGGTCCTTGCACTTTGACTAGTCTTCAGGTTCTGATCAGCAGAGGTACACTTCTTCAAAGTATGATCTTCAAATGCCGACTCCTTCAGACTCTGACCTTCAGACATTGACTTCTTCATAAGTTGTCTTCTTCAAAATCTAGTATTCAGCTTCTAATCCATCATATTCTAGACTTTAAGCTTCTCTTTAAATGTTCATAATCATAACCAATGCTTAGATTATTCCTAAAATTTTAGTCTATTGTCCTGCACACTTGAACAAATATTAGAATACCTAATTGTTCCTTAAATACTTTGTATCATCAAAACCTAAGGGATATGGGACAAACCAATTTTGTTCCAACAATCTCCCGTTTTTTGATGATGGTAAACATAAGTATTTAAGAATAATGGTTGTTAATTTAATTAACAAGTTGACTTCAGGGTCTGAGGCTTGTAAGCTCCCTCTGAGTCTAATAGTCCAAAGGATGAGGTTTGTAAGCTTCCCCTAAGTTCTATTCAGGTTATTTAAATTTAAACATTAAAAAGCATAACTAAAAGATCTTCAGAATTTAAGCAAGATAATAACTATCAGATTCAGGTGCTTAAATATTTCTATATCTACTCCCCATTTTGTCATAAAAAAACAAAATAAGGAAGTAGAAAAGATATAGAAGAAAAATACTTCATTCAACCAAAAAAGAAGGTTCAAATTGAGAAAATAGTTTAAAATAATTGAAAAGACAAAATAAAAGGGTTTGCTAAATCCTAAAGCCTAAGTTTTTTGCTTCAGAAGCTACAGGATAACCTTGAGATCAAAACCTATATCATATTTGCTTGCAATTACTGTCTTCAACTGAACATCCATGTCTTCTTGCTTAGCAGCAACAAAAGCCAATTTCTCCTCCAAGTGGTCATGCTTCTAACTAGAAAAAGCTACAAACTCAAACAATAAATACTTTAGATTCTGCAGCATTGTATCCATAGAGGTTTTGAGATGTCCCATTTAGCTGCATATATTATGAGATCAGATGCAATGAGCCTCTCAGCAACCAAAGTCTGAACTCTATAAAAAATAACAATCTTAAACTCTCCCATTTGGTATTTTATGTGAGGTGGGATGCTTAGGTTTAGCGAGGGGTGAGGTGTAGAAGGACTAAGTATGGTTATTGTTCCAGATTATGACACATTATATGTTTCTATAGAAGGAGAAAGTTTGTGGTCAGAAGGTTTAGTTTGTTGGTCAAGGCGTGTTTCCGGTATAATTTGGTCATGGGTGATTTCTGGTCAAGGTTGGTACTAAGGTACTTGTCCAAGGTCATTTTGAATATCAGGTTGACGATGAACAAGGTTTGGTTGAGGTTCAGGTATGGATTAGGTTGGGATTTATTATTCATGTTCAAGTGGGTTTTGGGGTTCTAGTATTGGTTGGTCTTTTGTTAATACTTGCTCAGTTTCAGATTGAACTGGGGTTTTAGTTTGAACAAGGTTGGGCTCAATAGAGGGTGTGGTTTCAAGAGGAATGACTTGGAGAGGTATGGCTTTAAGAGGGTTGAAGTTTGATTCATCAGAATCAGAACTTGAGCTTGTGCTTGAAGACTTAGCACTAGATACCTCAATAGAGGATTCAAACATGATGTTTTTGGTTTGCGGTTGTTCAGAATCATAGATACATGCTAACTGGTTTTGTTTAGAAGGTAACTCACTAGCAAGGCGACTTGAAAGTTCTTATAGGTCAGATGTTGTAGGGATAATTTATTGTTGAGAAAAGTCCTTTAGCATCTGAACAATGTTAGGAGAAATTGATTCATGGGTTGGTTGAGGAGATGGTATGACAGGACCCATAAATAGGTTTTGGTCATGTTTTGCTGATGGTGTGTGTTTTGATTAGGATGTAGGAGTATTAGGTGGTGTTGGATTGATGATTTGGTCATAAGAGGTGAAATGGAAGAATTTAAGATATTATCTAAGATAGAGTTTAGATGATTACTTGTGGAGACAATCTCTGCAACATCTAAAGCAGGTCATTTTTCTTCCTCAATAGGCCTAGGAGAATGAGCAATAGCTTGTTCTAACACAATACAAGTTCCAACTCCAAAAGTGTCTTCAACCTCTTTCAACATTGCTTCTGCTTCCACTTCCGATTCTACTTGCTTCAATAAAACTTTAGCAATAAAAAGTTTTTCCATAGCCTAATTGAGCAAAGCAGATGTTATCAATCTAGCTCCTTCTTGAACATCTTCTACATGGATGTTCTAAGCAAAAAATTTCACAACCTTGGTCCTTTTAACCAGAGGTTGTTCATATTCTTCTTCATAATCATCTTCTAGAAGTGCCATCTTCCTCGGCTTCTTCTTCTTTACAGACACAACCAGATCACAAGTGGTTGCTTATGAGAAGTTTTGCCAGTGGCTCAACTCCTTATCTTGGTAGGCATCAAGACAGTTGTAAAGGCCACATCTTGAACCTCCTTCTGAACTCCTGTCTGATGTACAACCTCCTTCTTAGGTGGCTTTTGAACCACCTTCTCAGACTCAAAAATAACTTGTTTCCTTTTTCTTGATGGCTTATACACACTACCTTTAGGAGGTTCTGGAATGTCCTTCAAGGTTAAAATGACTCCAACCTCTTCCCTAGCCATCTTGATATACTCCTAAATAACTTCAAGATTTCCAGCTTAGATATGGATAGGAAGTCATCAATGTATGCAGTCTTGATATTCCTGATCCTATGGGCAACTGCAGGTTGAATCACATCTCTCTTCTTGACAATATTGATATTACCCACCATAAGAGTTGGGAGAATATTCCCATATAATTCCTCCATATCTTCTGCAGCACCAAAACTCACTAGAGTCTCAATCATCCTACTCTGATGAAACAATTTAGAAAGAAGCCTTTCATAAGGAACATTCTTCTTATTAAGTTTTGTACTTTCCTTAATAGCTTCACACATATGATTGAAGATGTATGCATGAAGGTTTATCTTTTCCATGTTGACCAAAATCAGATAAAATGCTTGTGATCCCAAGAGATTTGATAAGTACTCCCTTCTCTTGGAACCAAGCAACCAATCAAGATTCTGAACAGAAGTCTGAACTCAATCACCATGTACTTCACTTTTCCAAAGCAGTCAGAATTGAGAAACATATGTTGCTTGATCACTCTAGATTCAGGGTTGATGTCTTTAGTGTTTATAACACACCTTCTAATCTTTTTCATATTCAAAAGCTTAACAATGTGACTTTGAGTGATAGTCACATTTATCCTCATCACATAAGATCTTATCTCTCCCTCCTTTAATTCCTTCAAACCCATCTCAGCCCTTGACTTCCCCTTGAGATTTCTATTATCAACCACTAATTCTCTTCAAGAGCAATAGAACCTTCATCATAAACTCTAGACCTAACCCAGAGATCCTTAACCAAGTAGGGAAAGGTTATACCATTCTGCATGTCAAAGTAGTTCATCCAATCTTGAGCTTCGAAATAAGCTTTTAATGGATACCCATTAACCCTAAACGACTTGAAGTAAAAAATATGTTCAATGATCAACTTTAGATCCTCTTCTCTGAGCTTCAAAGTTACGGGGTTTATTTTAAAATCTTTTCCATAATTTACAACCATTAGAGCTTGATTTGATGTAGATGCCATTGAAATGGAGTTTAGGTTTCGATAGGGGTTTAGAGAAAAATGGGTGTTTTTTGAGGAGGCTTGAAAATGAAGGTGTTGGTAGTGAAGAGAGAGAGAGAGAGAGAGAGAGAGAGAGAGAGAGAGAGTAATACTGAAACATTTAAGTGACTTAAGTGTAAAAAGGTTTTTGTTTTAAGAAGAAAACAAACAAAAGCTAATGACAAATGGGCACGAGACACATCATTCAAAACAATTTCATCATTAACCACCAGTTATTACCCAACAACTAAGAAACCACGTGTCAGAAAACCTTTTCAGATTCGTCACACATAAGTGGACATGTGTTAAAAATAAAAATAAAAACATTTCCACTCATATGCTTTCAGAGGCAACTAATCAAATTTTGAGCATCAAAGGCTGAGTTGCATCACGACTACTATTCATCAGAAGCTAGTTCAATGCTTTTGATGACAGTAGCTTCTGATCATCATCAAACTCTGATCCTTCATTCAAAAGAAATCACTAGTCTTTCACAAAATGCATGTTCTTTTTAATAAAATCCAATATTTCAATAGTAAGAGGCTTAGTAAATATATGAGCCTATTGATGATCAGTATCAATGAATTGTATGTCCATCACACCCTTTTTAACATAATTTATAATAAAGTGATGTTTTATTTCTATGTGATTGGTTCTAGAATGTTGAATAAGATTCTTTGTCAAACAAATAACATCAGTATTATCACAAAAGATTGGAATACTGCTTCGACATATCTAATAATCTTCCAACTGATACTACATCCAAAGTAGATGTGTGCAATAACTTACAGTTGAGATGTATTCTACTTCTAGTATAGACAAAACAATATTTTCTTTTCTTTTACTAGCCCGAGATATTTGGTTTTGACATATGAATTGGAAGTTTCCATTAGTGCATTTTCTCTCAATTTTATCCCCAACATAGTCAGCATCACATAATCTAACTAGATTATATTCTAGGGATTTTTTTATAAAGTAATCCTAGATTGGTTATTCCCTTTAGATACATAAAATTCCTCTTAACAACTGTTAAGTGAGTCTCTCTAGGATCTGACTGAAATCTTGCATACAAAAAGTCACTAAATAAAATATCTGGTTGATAAGTTGTTAAATAAAGTAAAGATACAATCATACCTCTATACAACTTCTGGCAGACCTTGGTGATACTTTCCTGTTTACTCAGATTACAGGTTGGATGTATATGAGTTATCATGATCTTGCAATCATATAGCTTGAACTTCTTCAAAAACTGCTTTATGTATTTTGTATGATGAATATAAACTCCATCCTTGCATTGATTGATTTGAATACCAAGGAAGAACTTCATCTCTCCCATCACACTCATCTCAAACTCAGCCTGCATTGTCTTTGAAAATTCTTGGCGAAGGAATGCATTAGTAGAACCAAAGATAATATCATTAACATATACTTGGATAATTGAGATATCATTTTTAAGTGTCTTTGTGAAGAGTGTAATGTATACTTGCCCTTTTTGAAAACCATTTTCTAATAGAAAATTCCTCAATCTCTCATACCAAGCTCTGGGAGCTTGTTTGAGTCCATATAGTGATTTCTTAAGTTTGAAAACATGATCTGTGTGGACTGAGTCCTTACACCCAGGTGGTTGTTTAACATACACTTCTTTAGAAATGACTCCATTTAAAAATGCACTTTTAACATCCATTTGATATAAAATAATGTCATAATTAATAACATAAGAGATAAGTAACATTATTGCCTCTAACCTTGCAACAGGTGAAAAGGTTTCAGAGATATCTATACATTCTTGTTGACTGTAGCCTTGAGCTACAAGTCTAGCCTTATTTCTTACCACTTCTCCTTACTCATTGAACTTGTTTCTGAATACCCATCTTGTTCCAATAATGTTCTTCTGATAAAGTTTGATTATCAGATCCCGGACATCATTCCTTTGGAACAGACTCAACTCTTCTTGCATTGCTACAATCTAACTATCATCGGAAAGTGCTTCATCCATAAAAGTGGTTTCTATCATGGAGAGTAATCTTAACACTCAATTTTCTTCTCTGAAGGCATGCCTTATCTTTCTAGGACTATCTTTTTTTCCAAGAGTTAACTCTTCTGGATGAGAAGACTTGTACTTGAAGGTCTTATTGGATTGTGATGCTTCAGATGAGCCATCTTGGGCTTCTTAGGAATCTTCAACATATGGATGAGCTTCTAAGGTTGGACCATCTTTTGAAGTTATGATAGCTTATGAACATCCAACTTCTGATGGATTGTTAGCTTCTAAATTTCCAGCTTATGTACCTCTAGCTCCTGAGGTGTCTGCAGACACACATATTTCTGAATTTTACTTTCAGGAACATTGTCATCAAATTTGATGTATATTGACTTTTCAACCACTTTAGTTTTAGAGTTATACACCATGTATGCCTTTGAGCGTTCAGAGTATCCTAAAAAGATGCCCTTTGAGCTTTGACATTAAATTTCTTAAGATATACTTTATTGTTCAAGTTGTAACATGTACATCCAAACTGATGAAAATAAGAAATGATTAGCTTTCTTCCTTTGAAAATATCATATGGAGTTTTGTTCAGAATAGGTCTAATATATATTCTATTATGAACATAACTTATTGTGTTTACAGCTTCTGCTCACAAGTACTTAGGTAAGTTGTTTTCATGGATCATAGTTTTGGCCATTTCTTGTAAATTTTTGTTCTTTCTCTCTACAACTCCATTTTGATGCGGAGTTTTAGGAGAAGAGAACTCATGGAGAATTCCATATTTTTCACAAAAATTTTCAAATGACCCATTTTCAAATTCTCCTCCATGATCACTTCTTGCTTTTAAATATTTGTATTCCTTTTAATTTTTTACTTGTATGCAGTAGATGCTAAATACATCATATGATTCATCCTTGGTATTAAGGAATTTAACCCAACTCCATCTGCTATAGTCATAAAAATGACTAATCCATATTTCTTTCCACTGATTAAAGTAGTACTGATAAGACCAAACAAATAAATGTGAAGCATTTCTAAGGGTCTAAAGGTAGAGACACTGTTTTTAGTTTTGAAAGAGGCTTTATTAATTTTCTCTACTTGGCATGCTCCACTAAGAGCATCTGAGTGATAATTGAATTCTAGAAATCCTTTACAAGTTTCAACTTGTTAAGTTTAGAGATTAATCTCCAGTTAGCATGACCTAACCTTTTATGTCAGAGCCATTTTTCATCACTCATTGATAGGAGGCAAAATACCTTCTGATCGACCGATTCAGAAAAATTAAATTTATAAACATTGTCTTTCCTCCTACCTTTGAACACTATGGACTTGTCAGAATCATTCATGACTATACAATTGTTCTTATTAAACATGACTCCATAACCACTGTCACAAAATTGACTAATGTTTAGTAGGTTATGTTTTAGTCCATCTACTAACCAAACATTATTAATTGAGATGAGGAATTACCAATAGTACCCATACCAATTATCTTTCCTTTACGGTTTCCTCCAAATGCCACAGTTCCTCCCTCTTTTAGAGTTGGGGTTTATAACATATGTTTTTCTCTTTTCATATATCGTGAGCAACCATTGTCCAGATACCATGAATGTTGCTTTGCTTCTCCCTTGAAGCATATTTGTAGCAAAAACAATTTGAGATTTAGGTACCTACACTCTTATGGGTCTTTTGGGTTTTGTTCTGACAGGTTTCTTCTTAACGTGTACCTTTGCTCTCATCTAGTAAGACTTAGGATCATTCAAGACTTTTGATTTAATATTTTATTATCTTAAATGGATCTTGGCCTTAGGTTCTGAACCTTTCAAAACCTTAGCTCCTGATGTCTTAGTCCCGGTTTCTTTAGAACCTTTGACTTTAGTATCTTAGGTTATGGTTTCTCCAGAACCCTTGACTCAATAGTTCTAGGTTTTGACTAGTTCAGAAAACCTTTTCATTTTCAGCAGCAAGTACAAAATAAGAGTCTAGCCCTTTTTTAGCAGAGCTTGAATAATGAGGATTTGTTGGTTTAATCAAGGTTTCAAACCTTGGATTAAAAGACTTTTGAGAGTAACCAAGACTCTCCCCTTTACTTTTACATACACCTAAATCATGAATGCAAGTTTAATTCTACTAAAACCATTTATGATAAACTCCTGAAGAGCCATTTTATGCTCATCAAAGGGTTCATCTGACACTTATTTTACTAGAGCAATATGATCTCTCTCTAGAGCTTTATTTTTTCTGTGAAAAGATTTTAATTCTTACTTCAAAAGATCATATTGCTTTTTCAATACTTTCATGTGTATGACTTTCTCTTGACACCGACCCATAAGGTCTTAAATGAAAGGAATTAAATTAAAATGAGATAGTTTAGAAAGTACCTCATCCCCTTCTTCAGAATCTGAACCAGAATCTGAGTCAGATTCTGCTTCAGAAGATGTAAGAGCCATCAAAGCAAGGTTGACTTGTTCTTCATCCTTTTTCAAAGTATTCATCATTATCAAGTTCATTCCATGTTGCCATGAGACTCTTTTTGAACTTGTTCCTGAAGTTGTCCTTTAGATAAATTCATTTCTTTGACTTGTCCTTTTGCACTTCTGAATAGTTAGTAATGAAGTGATCAAGCTTCTTGCAGTTGAAACATCCCTTATAATCATCCTTCTTTTCTCTAGAGCTTGATCCTCTGAAGCCACTGCTCCTTCCAGATAATCTTTGGTTCTTCTTGGCCAGATACTGACAAACCCTTAGAAGGCATCCCAAGAAACGATAACACATTCTCTTGACCTTCTAAAGTAATTGAAAAGAATGGTCGGAGGACGAGGAAAATATGATAAACCCTTGCACTGCCATACAAGTACAAGGGCTCGAGGGGTAACTGTTCCGAGTCGTTCATAATGGTCATCAGTCGACCACTTAGAAGGCATTGCAATTTGTCTAAAACATTTGCAGCGCAGGAAAACTACCATACAGAAGAATACATGCGATCCAAATTCCAAATACATCCAACGACTCTCCGCATCACACGCCTAGCAAATAGTTGGTTGTTATAATTGTCCAAATATACAAAAGAACAAGCACGAAGAATTCAGGTACACAATTTTAAATTCATTTTCCATTCATTTTTCTCCCTCACATATTGACTTGGGCGTTAATGTGCTAACTTTGCAAGTTAGTCTCGTCTCCACCGCATCGGAAGTTCAAATCCACCGTAATCTTCCACAACCACCGATTCTCTATTCATTTCTGAATCTGCAATAAAATATTTTTATAAAAAAATTATTCTATATTATGTTTATAATAGTTATATCTAATGGTTTGATTTTGAAAAATTCTTGTTTGAAGCACCATATTTTTCTTGGTTGAGTATGTATTAATTACTAAATCAATAATAAAATAAAAGAATTATAATTATATTTTCAATATTTAAAAAAGTCTGCATTAAATTAAATTGGACCATATTTTATTTTATAAATTGAAAACCTATTTAAGAACATTCCTACACCCAACCCAACAGTGACTAACAAAGATAAACAGTGGTGCGGTGCGGGTTCACGAAGTTACTGTGGTGCTTCCTGGAACATCATTACAAAACACTCCGAACCCGACAACCAACACTCGTGGCTATTTAATTCTAACGTCTGAAACATTTTCTCTAGGCACCGACAGCATCCTACGGTAAGTGAAAAAATACCTCAAATCTAAATAATTATGACAATCAATAACTTTTCTTTTGGGTGAGAAAATCAACCATACAGGCCATCAAATTACTAGTTTACTGATTGCTTTTTACTTCTCCTTCTTTTACTGCTTTTTTTTTTGCAAAATAATATTTTTATTTTATTATAAAATATAATAATTTATTTATAATTTTGGTCTCTTTTATTATTATTATTTTAATTTCAATCCTTCTATTTTAAAATTTAAAACTTTGGTCCCTATTTTTATTTATTATTTATTTTAGTCTCCCTATTTTAAAATTTAAAATTTTAATCCTCTATTTTCGTTTTTTTACTTTTAGTCTCCATATTTTAAATTTTTTTACATTTTAATTTCTTTTTAATTTTGAACTAATTTTTAGAAACTCAAAAGTCAAAATAGGAGGACCAAAATGTTGGTGCACAAGATGAATAAGATGAAAATGAAAGAAGGGAGAGAAGAGAGAATAACAAACTTTCACAACTCTGCTAGAATGGTTACAACAAATTTTATCTCTCAAGTGGAGAAATTGATCAGTCTTGATCGCTTTCGTCAGAATATCTGCAAGTTGCTTCTGAGTGCTACAATGTATAACTTCTAGCACTCTATTCGGAATATGACTTCTCAAAAAATGAAACTTTGTCTCGATATGCTTGCTTTTCCCATGCATCAATGAGTTCTTGGCAAGATTGATTGCAGACTTGTTATCAATAATCAACTTCAAAGACTTGTTTATCTTGATCTTCAGATCCTACAGTAAATTCAAAAGCCAAACAACTTGATATACAACCACAACACCTCAAATATATTCTGCTTCACAGGTTGAAAAAGCAACAACTGGTTGCTTCTTGAAACACTAAGAAATAGGACTTCTCATATACTTAATTAAATATAATCATGAGTACTTCTTCTATAAACTCTGCCTCCACACCAATCAGAGTCAGAGTAACACATCAGCTCTATATTAGTCTTCTCTCTAGAAGGAAACAAAACTCCGTACTTCAGAGTCCCCTTAATATACCTCAGAATCCTGACAACAACTTGGTGTCGCATCTCGAAAAATATGATCTCTCGCGATGGTCGTGGAAAAAAATAGTCCGAACAGAGTCGCCACCGAACTTTATTTATTCCAATGAAGGAATAGGAAAATATCGATAAAACCTTTAAAAAATAGAATAATGATCGTCGCAACCATATTCGGGTTCGGGAGTCGATTACGCAAGGGGAAGGTATTAGCACCCCTCACGTCCGTTGTACTCAACGGGAACCTTTTAGTTTAATTTGCGAATTGAATGTTAGTTAATGTTATTTATTTTCTTCGAGTGATAAAATATTTAAAATAGAGATCGATGGAAACCTCGAAAGGGGGAAAATGGAGGTTTTTTATTAGTGTGCTCGCCAAGATCTCGCAATCTCGTACCTATGTATCCTTATAGTGCAATAAGGAAATCAGAGCATTCGTAGTTCGGGGAACTACAGTTGGTTGGTGTCTTTTAATGAACGACTGTTTAGATCACATTCTAAAGGCTAAACATTGACTTGTCTACTCTCGGCAGAGGCTTAAGCACTAGTTTGTCGTGCGCATTAGAAATGATAAAATAGTGCTCTTTTTTAAAAGAGTTAAGTTGTCGATCACACGAGGGCAAGAAATTAGGTTTAATGTGTTTGGTATTTTGAAGAGGAATGACAGAACATTGAATAATATGGTGCACACCAATCGTTCAATTATCCGAGGAAGATAACCGGAGCTCTGACTCCGACGATGAGGTGTCTCACTTCTGAACCATAGGATCCATGCCTCACGTTTTAATCTGAAGCGTTTATTTTAATTACCATCTATACCACGCGGTTGACTCAGGAAATCATGGAACGCGCGTTTTGGATCATCAGATCTGGCACCTCAATTAATGAGGGAGATCTGATGGTCCACGCATTTTTGAATTTCTGATATTTTATTTTAATTGCCTTTTCTTCAATAATTCATATTAAATTCAATATTGATCCAAAAAATATGTGACTTTCACCAATAATTTTCAAATATTTTTCTCTTTCATATTCTGAATTAAAATTATTTTCTGGATCATTATTAATATTTTTCATGAATTAATTGATTTTGCATTTGTTTTTAATTGTTTAAAAATATTTTTAAATGTCCAAAAATTATGAAATTTTTTCTCCAAGGTCCTTTGACCTTGTTTGACCTATGATAAATCTCATGGCCATTTCTTTGGTGTTTTAATGAGATTTTAGGATTTGGACAAAACATATTTGAATTTAATGTATTATTTTACTATTTTTAATTGAATAAATGTCATTTTAATTGTGTTGACCATTTGCATTGACTTAATTGAGTTTGATTGTTTGTTGTTGGGTCTTGGTCAAGGTTGATTTGACTTTGTCAAATTAATATCATTGGATTTAGGGGATTGATGGAATGTACATTTCATCTCCCAAAATGAATGAATGATACTAATTTGGTAAAAGTCCTCCTTTGACCAATTTGTGATCTCATTCATCCCCTACCTTCTTCATCTAGTTCCCCTTCTTCATTCATTCATTTCCATTTGGCCAATGACATCTCAAAGTCCTAATGCTAGTTGATTGAAAGATTAACATGAGTATGGATGAGATTAGGCCACACCTTTTGCATATTTTTGTGTGTGGTATGTTTAATGAGCATAGTTCATAATATTATTTCTCCAACATGCATTAACACCAAAAGTCCATTGCTCGACCTCAAATAGTTGTGACTTCTACATAAGTCCAATTACGATTGCTTAACATAGCGCTAAATTTGTGACATAAAAGGCATAAGCATTCTAGTTAGTGAGATTGTAAGTCTCCCCTCTTCCATGGTATTGTGTGGAAACTTGGCCTTCTTTCCTTCCTTTGGAAGATATTTTAGTTCAAGGATCCATGCTTGTGGCAAGTGGGTTGAGTGTTCTCAATAGAATGTCTTGAAATCAAAAGCAAAACAAAACTAACTTCTAACTTACTAACCATTAACTTTTAATTTCAAGCTTTTACTTTAATGCAATTTATTTTTAGCACTTTATTTCATTTGTCATTGTACATATCATTCTAATTGTTTGTGTTAATGTAATTTTCACTTTGTCCATTTGGACCATATTGTGTGATATATTTTGTTTGTGTTGCTTTGTTTGTTTGTGTGGTCTTTGACCATTTAATGTACATAATAATCATAAAAACCCTAAAAAACTTCTGAGTGGACTGTTGGTTTGATCTTGAGCAAAGGACTTAGAATTTAGGCAACCTTCCTAAGCTAAAGGACTTGGCCAATGCCAACTTATGAAGAACCAAGTGCTTGCAATTTGAAATTCATCTGATACATCATTCAAGACCTCTCTAGGATTCATCTGCAACATGATCATTATGAAGCTGTTATTTTGAACCTGTGACTTGTGGAATTCATCTGTTACATGGGCTATTTCTGAAGAAGATCATGAAGTGGATAAGCTTGGATGAGGCCATCTTTATTTGATGTCTTTCTCTTCAAGATATTATAATTGTGCATTTGTGTGTTGCTTGAATCTAAAAGTCCAAGGGAATTCTGGGTTTCTATTGACATACTTGTCTATTAGATTGCTACCCATTTGGTCAGATCTTTTCAACTTTAAACTTTTAAATTTTGTGCATAGGGTAGTATTTTCATCTCCTCCCCATTTCTTTAATTTCAAAATCTCTCCCTCTATTTTCAAAAACCTTCTTTGTGTGAACTACTTTTGTTCTAAACTTTGACCACTTTCAAAAGAGATAGAAACTTTGGCCTTATGCCATTGCATTTTCAAACTTATTTTCTTAAATCAAACTTGTAAATAAACTTAACTATACTTGACTTAAACTTTCAAAAAAAAGCCAAAAAGAACTAAGTCATTCAAACCATTTTAGGCCTTTGTGCCTTTCAAACTTAAATGTTGTTAAAATCAACACACTCATTTTGAAATTTGTAGCACAGACTACGAGGTTTTAATCCCTCATTTTTATGTTGGTAGGTAGGCACAAGTCCGCAGGTCTTGTCAAACACAAAAATATAATCAATGAATTCTTTTATCATCCCCCCATTCTATTTATTTGTAAACATCACTTTTTACAAAATACATATGCACACAAAAAGGGCTCCCTAGGAGTACCTAGGACACTTTGGGTATTAACACCTTCCCTCTGTGTAACCAACCCCTTTACCTGTGATCTCTGATTTTTATTAGTTTTAATTTGAAAACTTCTTACTTATTGGGTTTTGTTCGTACTTTTCCCTTTTCCCTTGGTGTTTAGCTTGTCAATAACTTGATGATCATGAATTTCCCGCTACACTTTGTTCCCTAACATTGACGGTTTTGTTGATGTTAAAACCATTAGAATTTTCTTTATTAGGAATCCTGTGCTTACTTTGTTGGGTGATATGTATTTCTCTTTGCATCTAAGGAATTCTAAAGGTGGTGGAATGATTGTCTGTTGTATTCCTCTTCTGTACAAGTGGTTTATTTCGCACTTGCCTCAGGCACCTGCTTTTATGGAGAATAAACAATGTCTAAGGTGGTCTCAGAGACTTATGTCTCTCACTAATGATGATATAGTTTGGTATGATCCGTCTTTGAGCAGTTTGGAGATTATTGATAGTTGTGGTGAATTCTCTAATGTGCCTCTCATTGGTACACAAGGAGGAATTAACTACAACCCTGCTTTGGCTCATCGTAAACTTGGGTTCCCCTTGAGAGACAAACCTAATAACATGTTGTTAGAAGGTATTTTCTATCAAGAGGGTGAAGATCCCCAACATTTGAAGCAGAATATTGTGCATGCTTGGCATAATGTGCATAGGAAAGGAAGATCCGAGCTTGGTCCGTGCAATTGTGTAGCTTTGGAAGCTTACACTCTTTGGGTGAAGAAGAGAGCTATGGAGTTGAAGATGCTTTATCCTTACGAAAGACCTATGTCTATGGTTGTGGTTGATCCATTAACTCTCCCTAACCAAGATGTAGAGGAGTGGGAACACGTGCTCGCCAAGATGAAGCAAGAGAAGGATATGTGGGAAAAGCGTTTCCGTGCTTTGAGCAAGAAGCATGAAGAGTTGCAGTTGGAGTCTAAGGACAAAGATGCACTTATTGAGCTACTTGAAGACCGTGTGACGAAGAGACAGAGAGAGCCAGAGGTTTCATCTTCTAGCATGCCTCAGCCTTCAGTTGCTTGGAAGAAGATTGTTGATCAGCTTGTCCTCGAGAAGACTCAGATGAAGGCTTCTTTCGAGACCGAGATTCGTCGCATTCAAAGGAAGTACGCACCTTCAGCTAGATCTTCTAACATTGTTGTTAGGGATCCTTAGGATGACTAGTCTCCTTTTCTCTTGTATCTATTTATTTTGGTTTCTGAAATTGTACTCAGTGTAATCCTCCAATTAATATAAATAAAAAGAGATTTTTGTTCATATCAAATTGTTGTAATAACCATTTAAATATTATATATTTGCAAATGATATAGTAAGTCCCTTGAAAAATAAAAATAATCAAGCATTGCATTTCCTACATCATTTGCATAAGCAGGTTTTCGCCAAATGTCTACCCGGGCCAATCATCTGAAAATCATGGAACATTTGAAGCAAGAGAACAGAGAGCTGAAGGACGAGATCGTCCGCCTGACTGCCATGATGGAGTCAGTTCTTGCTGCTCAGAATCAAGCTTCTCCAACGCCTGCCACTCCTCCCGCGAGGACTGTTACTTTAGAGGTGACTACATCTACCATGCCTGCTGCTACCGCCCATTTCGCGCCGAATATGCCTGTCGGATTCCCGTGGGGGGATGCCGCCCAACTTTGTGCCTGAAGGCTTTGCGCCTACTTTTGCTTCCATGCCAGCATCTAGCCCGATCATGTCATTGCCACCTCCCGTTGTGCACACCTTACCTCGTGTAGAGGACACCATTTATTACTCTGAGCCGTCTGAGGGTCTGGATGTCTATGAGAAAATGGATGAAATGAAAGATCAGTTTCTTGAGCTTCGCAAATAATTGAAGACGCTGAGAGGTAAAGATTTGTTTGGAAAGAGTGCTGCTGAGTTGTGTTTAGTGCCCAACGTCAAGATCCCAGTGAAGTTCAAAGTGCCTGACTTTGAAAAGTATAAAGGGAACTCTTGTCCTCTCAGTCATCTTGTGATGTATGCCTGCAAGATGTCTACTCAGACCGACAATGATCAATTGCTTATTCACTACTTCCAAGATAGTCTGACTGGTGCTGCACTTTGTTGGTACATGGGGTTGGATAGTGCAAGCATTCGCACTTTCAACGACTTGGGAGAGGCTTTTGTGAAGCAATACAAGTATAATATGGACATGGCGCCGGATAGAGACCAGTTGAGGTCTATGTCTCAGAAGGACAAAGAGACATTTAAAGAGTACGCGCAAAGATGGAGGGAGTTGGTTGCCCAGATCACTCCTCCTTTGGAGGAGAAAGAAATGACAAAGATCTTCTTGAAAACTCTGAGTTCATTTTATTATGAACGCATGATCGCTAGTGCCCCCAGTGACTTTATCGAAATGGTAAACATGGGGATGAGACTTGAGGAAGGAGTCTGTGAGGGACGTTTGTCAAAGGAGGAGGCGTCAACAAGCAAGAGATATGGTAGCAACTTTGGTAAGAAGAAGGATAGTGAGACCAACGCAATAATCAGTGGGAGGTGTAAGACCCCAATTTTGTCCCTAAGATCCCTCATGGCATCATAGCATTGCATTGCATAGCCTCAAGGATCATTGAGCATCTTGGCTTCCTTTCCCTTTGGGTGGGACCTCCTTGTGAGTGGTTTGAGATCACAAGGCATGCTTGAATTGTATATCATTGCTTTTATCATTTTATCCACTAACCAAAAGCACAAAAATATGTCATTAACCTTTTTGTTTTGTAGCATCAAGCAAGCACAGGTCAAGCACTTCAAAAGCATCCTTTGTGCAAGAGTTGAGATATTTTCCTTGGTATAAGGACCACATGATCATCATATTGAGCTTACATAAGCTAAGGTTCCATTTCGGAGCCAGTTCATCAAGTGGTAAAGGCCCAAGTTCATCAAGGCATTACAAGTCATCTGAAGACCAGATAATCAACTATGCAGTCAACTGAGGACTTTGAGGTTGGGGAGATGAATTTAAACATCTCATTCATGTTTAAATGAAGTCCATATATCATTTCAAACATCTATCTTGAAGATTTTGAAGTCATGGCAAAAGTTTCCAAAAATGGAAAGTGACCTGTAATTTCAAGTTTCCAAAAATGGCAAGTTTCTGGTCCATATTCAACTTGACTTATCAACATCAAAGAAGCTTCAAATGGGTTTTTGGCGAACATGAAAGTTGTATATCTTTCTCTCCCATTTCCAAAAAGTCCTATTTCATGATCATCTGATGATTGGTTGAGAAGTTATGGCCAAATGATCACAAGGTGTGCATGGAAGTTCAAAGTGACATAACTTTTGATTCAAAACTCCAAATTGGTCCATTCTTTTTGCAAAATGCTCTTCATGACCAATACTTCTCAAATGAAGCCTTGCCATGCATGGAAGAAGCTTGTATGATCATTATTCCACAAGTGTTCATTTTGGAGGGAAATTGCACAATTCAAAATTGGCTTAAGCTACAAGCAAATTAACCATTCCATCTTGATTATTGGTTGATTTTAAGTGGATTTGAAGCTCAGCATGGCACTGTTCACGTGTAGCATGGCCACATAAGCTCACATTTGCATTTTTTGCATTTCATCTCATATTTCACTAATCTTGATTAACCAATGCTTAATTGTGATTTCAGCATGATTAGCACACCATATAAATAGTAAACCCTAACTGTAATTGAAAAAGATAACAGAATTTAGATCTGAAAATTCACAATTCCCTCCAATTTTCTCTCTCTTCGAAATTCAAATTTCTTCACACAAACCTTCAATCTCTTTGCATATTCATGATCCTTGTGGAATTCTGAGCAGGATTCATCCATTGTTTATTGGAATTGAGCTAGTTTTCAGGCAGATCGAGTGCATGAACATGAAGATGGATTTCTGAAATTAAGCTAGATCCAAGTGGTTTCAAGCAATTCTTTGTGCACAAAGCTTCAAAGCAAGGTTCAGGAAGTTGATCTGGAGCTGGAGAGAGCTTGAACACGCGAATTCAGAGAACTGCAATTCCAAGTAGGTTGAATTCGATTATCTTATTTTGATGTTTTATGTACATGATTATGTAGATCTCTTTGTGCTGAGCATGCTGATATGTTTAGATCTTGAAATGGATGAATAATGAACATGTATGATGAACTTAAAGTTTTGATGATGAAAATGTTTTGCTTCGATCCGTGCATGTTAGGAAGAATTAGTTGATTTGAACATGATATTTGGATTGTATGCTGAAAGATCTTTCGATTGGTATATCATTTGCTCGATTCTGGAAAATTTCGTTTGAATCTCCGCCGGAGACGGCTGGAGAAGACGGTTGTCGCCGCCGTCTGCAACTGCCTAGGGTTTCTGCCATGCTGGATCCACGTGTGCCTTACTTGTCCGTTCCATTGGCTTGTGCGCGTTTGACTCTGCTTATGTGTTGCTTTGACTGGTGATGTGTACTGATGACACATTAATGAAACACAGCGTTTCATGTTGCCTGCGTGTATGCCATGCGTGTGCTGATGTAGCGCTTATGTGTGTGTTTTATTGTTTGTTGTGTGTTTGACTTGCTTGCGTGTGCCATTGACTGCTGACTATGCTTGCCACACTGATTAATGAAACGGTGTGCTTTAATGTTTGAATTTGGACCGTTTGATGCATCAGGCGCGCCTAATCATGTGGCCATGTTTAATCCTGATTTGATTTGAATTTTATTTCCCTCCATTTCATTTTAATATTTTATATTATTTTGTTCATCTTCTAAAATTCATAAAAAATAGTAAAATGCTCCAAATTGAGTCCAATTTTTTTTCATAATCTTGTTTTGATCTCTAGTTTTTCATAGGGATATTTTCATGATTTGTCTGTTTCTGATTTTTATTTTGGAATTTTTGTTTGAACCTTGTGCCATATTGACATGTTGAATTAAATGCTTTGTGAAATACTATGTGTTGATCCAATTGATCTGAATTTTTGCATGCTTGATCTTCACATGTGATATGAATTTTTGAGCACTGGTTTGAATTTTTTCTCATTTGTATTCATTGCTTTTGACACATGAAGATATAGTGTAACAATTTGTGTCACATTGTTGGTATTGCATTTTTGCATTTTTGTTTACCTATCATTTGAGCTCTTCTGGATTTGATATTTTGCACATTGTTTGTTCATAACATGAGTAGCTTGCATAAAAAATCTCAAGGCCATTTGATGCATTTCTGTTTTGATTTGGATTTTCTAATTTGGATGTCCATTTTGTGCTCCTTTGCTTGCCTTTGCTTTACATTGATCATTTGAGCTGCTTGCCTTGTGAATTGATGTTGGTCCTTTTGAGGACATTTTGTTGATTGTTTGAATGTGCAATATCTGAAAGATTGACTTCTGTTTTGATCATTTGGTTTGGTTTTGAACCTAGTCTTTGTACTAGTGTTTTGTATATGAACTAACCTTGACTTGTGTTTCAGGTTTGGACACTTAGCTTTAATGGTTGAGTTGCTCACCTTTTGAGATGCAAATTGGATTGTGTTCTGACTTCTTTGTGTTTTGTAGGAGTTTGAGTTGATGTGTTGAGCTCATTGCTTCATTTGCTTGCTTGACCATTGCTCATTGAATTGTGTAGCAGTTGATTGGTTTTTGATTGTCTGACTGAGATATTAACTGTTTAGCTTTTGTACAGGTACATTAGTTGCTTGCTTTTAGCTCTTGCTTGAGCTTTGGATTTTGGTTGATACACCACTTAGGTAGCTATTCTCTTACTCCATGTAGTCTGGAAGTCCTGTCACCTTTTTGGCAGGCATTTGGCTGAAGTCCTCCTTAAGAGGCTCTGTTTGTGACTGTTTACATTTGTGCCAAAGACCTCCAAGTGAGGCATGTTACTTGATAAGTCCTCCTAAGTGAAGAGGAAATTGACGGATAGAAGGGATTAGCAATCAATCCCCCGTTATTCAGTGAGTCGTTCATTATGCTCGTACTACGTGCTGATGCTCTTGAACAAGTACCCAAGATCTTTATCCAGTGTCTGTTAAGTGGAATAGGATCTCACTTTCTGGATCCCCACACTTTCTTTATCATTGAGCTCACCCAGGCCAGGTTAAGAGCATGAGGTCTCATCCTCATTTCCTATTTGATCAGCTTCACCCTAACTCTCAATGTTAGTGGTTAAGAGCTACAAATCACCCTTGTACAGTTTGGCTTGTTTGTCGAGGTTGATATGACCCCTCTTGACTAAAGCCCACCCTTGGTTTGAAGCCTCTTGTTTGTATATAGTGTGTGATGGTTGTTTGCATTGTTTGCTTTTGCATGTTTGCTTTTGACATGTGTTTGTTGTTTGGAGTCGGATCTAAGTCCATATATTGGCATTCTGTTTCCGTTTTATTGTTTTGGACTCGGATCTAAGTCCATATATTGGCATTTTGTTTCCGTTTTGTTGTTTGGAGTTGGGTGTAAGTCCATATATTGGCATTCTGTTTCCGTTTTGCTTTCAGGAGTTGGGTGTAAGTCCATATATTGGCAGCTTGTTTCCTTTCATTTGAGGATCTCTTTTGAGACTTGTTTATTGCTTTTGCTCTTGTGCTTGCTTATTCCAAAGGAACTTACTTGGATCATCTCTATGATCTCGAGAAAGGAACTCCTGTTGTGGTTTTATCCCTTACCATCACCCTTAACCTTTTCTCTCCATTCTAACCCAAAACCAGAAAACTATTTGTGCAAACATTTGACTTGTTTTCAACATTAGAAACCTAAGCCTTAGGCTTTTGATTTTCAAACTTTATTTTCATAACACTCATTGTGAATTGAATCTTTAAGTCAACTTTGACCATTTTGTACATACTTCTAATTGGTTAATGCAACCCATTCAAATGTGTCTCTTTTGTGGTTTCAATGATCACTTCTTAATCAAATTTTTCATAACCTTTTGCTATTAGGTTTGAGTTATCTTTGTGGTAGATATAATACTCACCTTTGTCCTTAGTGAGTGGACAATAAGTCTTCCATGCTTATTATAGGGCCAACCCCTCACTAGCATGTCGAAGCCATCCTCACATGGTGGACTTGTGGTTTTTCAGGTTGAGTTTTCTCCCTTTGATAACAAAAGACCTTAAGGCTTTTGGACCAATCAATCCACTCATTTGTTTAGAAATCTTTTACCCGAACTACGAGGTTTTGATCCTAATCTTTTCATAAGAGGGTACGTAGGCAATGGGTTCATCCATCCAAACACAAAAATGTAAATAAACTTGTATATTCTTTTCTCATCTCTTCAATCATGTTTGCACAAATAAATTTCATAAACAATAACCTTTATAACAAGCGTGAAAAGGGCTCCCTAGGAGTACCTAGAATGCATTGGGTGCCTAACACCTTCCCATTGCATAACCAACCCCCTTACCCAGATCTCTGACCTTCTTTTACTAGTTTTGTTTGTAAAACTTTATAGGTTTTTGTTCGCTTTCTAACCATTCCTTTGGATAAATAGAAGTGCGGTGGCGACTCGACTTTGTATGATTTACCTTGGATTTAGTCAATATCTCCAATGGTAACGAATACACCGCTACAGGAGGCAGAGGAGGCCTCAGATCAGAAGGAATCCAACATCCCGTCAACAACATCATCATCAAGTGTCATCAGTAATTCCGGTATTTTCTAATCAACAAGCAACACCAATACAACAAGAACAACAACATCAACAACAACCGCAACAAAGAACAAACACCTACAACAACAACAATACCAACAACAATCATCATTAACAGAACTTTGAGAGGAAGAAGGTCTCTTTTGACCCGATTCCTATGTCATATGCAGAGTTGTATCCCTCGCTAGTTCTCAAGAACTTAATTCAACTAAGGAACCCACCGCAGATCCCAGAACCACTTCCCTGGTGGTATAAACCTGAGCTCCGTTGTGCTTTTCATTAAGGAGCACCCGGACACGATATTGAAAACTGCTATCCATTGAAGTATGAGGTTCAAAAGCTTATGAAGAGTGGTATGGGTCCTTTGAAGACCGCGCGCCAAATGTGAAAGCAAACCCTTTGCCCGCTCATGGGAACTCTTTAATGAATATGGTAGACGGTTGTCCCGGAGAATTCAAGCTTTATGACATTCGGTTTATTCGAAGATCCTTGGTGCAGATGCATAAGGATATCTGTATGGTGAGTGACTATGAACATTACCATGATGGTTGTGTTGTTTGTAGTGTGAACCCAAGAGGGTGTGATATAGTGAAAAGGGACATTCAACGTCTGATGGATGAAGGCATGATTCAAATTGTTTCAATCTCGTCATGTAGATGATGACATCAATGTCATAGTGCCCGTTTTCAAACAACAAGAGCGGTTGGTAATTCAATATGACAACAGCAACAATAGTAATGTTAGTCAAAGATCAGTATCGCCGTTGGTAATACGGTTAGCGGGCCCAGTCCCGTATTCATCTGATAAGGTTGTACCGTACCAGTACAATGCTACAATGATAAAGAATGGTCAAGAGGTCCCGTTACCTACGACTAGTTCAGTAGTGAGCATTGCTAATGTAATGAAGGTGACCCGCAGTGGTCGAGTGTTTGGGCCGGTGTTCCCAGAAAACAAAGAAGAAACGATTATTGGTAAGAAGACGGAGGTGCCTAATGTAGATCCTGTTGGTTGTTCAAAAGATAAGTCTGGTGAATCCAGCAAATTGAAAGCCAATGATGATGATGAGGTACTCCGATTGAAAAATAGGAGCGAGTTTAATGTGGTTGAGTAGCTGCTCTAAACCCACTCAAAAATCTCAATGTTGTCTCTGCTGATGAATTCTGAAATGCATAGAGAAGCACTACAGAGAGTTCTTGAGCAAGAATATGTAGAGCATGATGTTACTGTGGATCAGTTTGATCACATTGTGGCTAACATCACTTCAAGCAATAATCTGAGCTTCTGCGACGAAGAACTCCCTGAGTAGGGAAGAAATCATAATCTGGCTTTGCACATTTCTTTGAATTGCAAAGAAGATGCTTTGTCAAACGTGCTGGTTGACACCGGGTCATCACTGAATATGCTTCCGAAGTTAACTTTGTCAAAGCTATCTTACCAAGGAATGCCTATGAGGTATAGCGGTGTAATCGTCAAAGCCTTTGATGGTTCGCGTAAAATAGTAATTGGTGAAGTGGACCTTCCAGTCAAGATAGGTCCGAGTGATTTTCAGATTACTTTTCAAGTAATAGATATCCACCCGGCCTACAACTGTTTATTGGGAAGGCCATGGATTCATGAGGCAGGAGCTATTACCTCCACTTTACATCACAAATTGAAATTTATCAAGAATTGCAAGCTAGTGATTGTTAGAGGAGAGAAGGCGTTGTTGGTTAGCCACCTGTTATCTTTCTCTTATGTTGAAGCTGAGGATGAGGTTGGAACTCCGTTCCAAACCTTATCTATTGCTGCTGAAAAGAGAGTTGGGGCACCTATGTCCTCATTAAAAGATGCTAAGAAGATTGTTGAAGAAGGTACTGTTGATCAGTGGGAGCGCATGGTAGAGGTCTCCGACAACAAGGGCAGAACCGGTTTGGGGTTCCAAAAAGGCTCATCATTTGCAAGGTCTGAAGATATACAACTCAGCTTCCATAGCGGAGGGTTCATTCATGGCAATGAACAACACTTAGCTGCTGTGCTAGAGGATAGCGAAGAGGAAGACTGCACCAACTTTGTAACGCATGGAAAGACATGCAACAATTGGACTGCTGTTGATATTCCTGTTATTTTGCATCCATCTAAGTAATTGCTTTTATATTTTAAAATCCTTCTCCTGTGCCTAAGGGAGAAGTGAACATTGTTTGGGCATTTTAAATTGATCATTAATAAAATTAATTCTATTCATCCACATCTTTGATGTTTGTTTTACTTTTTGCCTTATTTTGAAAATGGTAATCACAAAAAACATAAATAAACAATATAATTGTCCATCTGCATAATATTTGGTCACAAATTCACTTCTCTAAAATCAAAATATCAAATCATTATGCAGGTTGGTTCCTAACCCCATTGAATACAATGATCCTTCTCCTTCTCCAAATTTTGAATTCCCTGTGTTTGAGACCGAGGAGGAAAGTGATGTAGAAGTGAGTGATGAATTGACTCGTCTTCTTGAGCAAGATGAAAAGATTATTCAGCCGTTTGAAGAGCAAATTGAGCTAATCAACTTCGGTTCTGAAGATGATGTGAAGGAAGTCAAGATCGGGTCTCGACGGTATCCAGATGTTAAGAAGGGGTTGATTGATCTTCTTCGAGAGTATTTAGATGTGTTTGCTTGGTCCTATCAAGACATGCCTGGGTTGGATTCTGAGATTGTGGAGCATAGATTTCCGTTGAAGCCAGAATGCCCGCCAGTCAAGCAGAAGTTGAGAAGAACGCATCCTGATATGGCTATGAAGATAAAAGAGGAAGTGCAAAAGCAGATTGACGTCGGTTTCCTTGTAACCGCTGAGTATCCGCAATGGGTGGCCAATATTGTGCTTGTACCAAAGAAAGATGGAAAAGTCCGCATGTGTGTCGACTATCGAGATTTGAATAAAGCCATCCCGGAAGATGATTTCCCTCTGCCACACATTGATATGTTGGTAGACAATACTGCTAAATTCAAAGTCTTTTCGTTTATGGATGGATTTTCCGGATATAATCAGATCAAGATGGCACCTGAAGATATGGAGAAGACCACATTCATTACACCCTAGGGAACATTCTGTTATAGAGTGATGCCTTTCGGTCTAAAGAATGCTGGTGCGACTTACCAAAGAGCAATGGCTACTCTTTTTCATGATATGATACATAAATAGATTGAAGTTTATGTCGATGACATGATTGCTAAATCGATTGATGAAGAGGAACATGTTGAGCATTTGTTGAAGCTATTCCAGCGTTTGAGGAAGTATAAGCTCCGCTTGAATCCCAATAAGTGTACTTTTGGTGTTCGTTCTGGTAAGTTGTTGGGCTTTATTGTCAGCGAGAAGGGTATTGAAGTTGATCCTACCAAGGTCAAAGCAATACAAGAGATGCCTGCGCCCAAAACTGAGAAGCAAGTCAGAGGTTTTCTCGGTCGCTTGAATTATATTTCCAAATTCATTTCCCACATGACTGCCACATGTGCACCTATATTCAAGTTTCTTCGGAAAGATCAATCTTGTGATTGGACCGAAGATTTCCAGAAAGCTTTTGATAGTATTAAAGAATATTTGCTTGAACCTCCGATTTTGTCTCCACCTGTTGAGGGAAGACCGTTGATCATGTATCTGACTGTGCTTGATGAGAGTATGGGTTGTGTTCTTGGTCAACAAGATGAGACTGGAAAGAAAGAATTTGCAATTTACTACCTCAGTAAGAAGTTCACCGACTGTGAGACTCGGTATTCTATGCTTGAGAAAACTTGTTGTGCATTGGCTTGGGCTGCTAAGCATCTGCGCCAGTATATGTTGAATCATACCACTTGGTTGATATCCAAAATGGATCCAATTAAGTATATATTTGAAAAGCCTGCTTTAACTGGGAGGATTTCCCGTTGGCAGATGTTATTGTCAGAGTATGATATCGAATACCGATCTTAGAAAGTAATCAAGGGTAGTATCTTGGTTGACCATTTGGCTCACCAACCAATTGAAGATTATCAGTCAGTGCAGTATGATTTTCCTGACGAAGAGATTTTGTACTTGAAAATGAAAGATTGTGATGAACCATTGCTTGAAGAAAAGCCTGAACCTGGTTCCCGTTGGGGCATGGTATTTGATGGAGCTGTTAATCAATATGGAAATGGCATTGGGGAAGTTTCTTCAGAAAGATCAATCTTGTGATTGGACCGAAGATTTCCAGAAAGCTTTTGACAGTATTAAAGAATATTTGCTTGAACCTCCGATTTTGTCTCCACTTGTTGAGGGAAGACCGTTGATCATGTATCTGACTGTGCTTGATGAGAGTATGGGTTGTGTTCTTGGTCAACAAGATGAGACTAGAAAGAAAGAATTTGCAATTTACTACCTCAGTAAGAAGTTCACCGACTATGAGACTCGGTATTCTATGCTTGAGAAAACTTGTTGCGCATCGGCTTGGGCTGCTAAGCATCTGTGCCATTATATGTTGAATCATACAACTTGGTTGATATCCAAAATGGATCCAATTAAGTATATATTTGAAAATCCTGCTTTAACTGGGAGGATTTCCCGTTGGCAGATGTTATTGTCAGAGTATGATATCGAATACCGATCTCAGAAAGCAATCAAGGGTAGTATCTTGGCTGACCATTTGGCTCACCAACCAATTGAAGATTATCAGTCAGTGCAGTATGATTTTCCTGACGAAGAGATTTTGTACTTGAAAATGAAAGATTGTGATGAACCATTGCTTGAAGAAGAGCCTAAACCTGGTTCCCGTTGGGGAATGGTATTTGATGGAGCTGTTAATCAATATGGAAATGGCATTGGGGAAGTGATTATTACTCCTCAAGGCACGCATCTACCATTTACAGCTATATTGACTTTCAAGTGTACAAACAACATGGCAGAATATGAAGCTTGCATTATGGGGCTTGAAGAGGCCATGAATCTCAGAATCAAGTATTTGGATGTCTTTGGTGATTCTGCTTTGGTTGTGAATCAGATCAAAGGAGAATGGGAGACAAATCAACCCGGTTTGATACCATATAGAGATTATGTGAGGAGGATTTCAACTTTCTTTACAAAGGTTGAATTTCATCATATCCCTCGAGATGAGAACCGAATGGCAGACGCTCTTGCAACATTGGCGTCAATGATTATAGTGAAGTATTGGAATGAAGTTCCCAATTTATCTGTGATGCATCTTGATAGGCCAACTCATGTGTTTGCTGTTGAAAAGATTAAAGACGAGAAGCCGTGGTATTACGACATCAAATGTTTCCTCCAAAGTTAGATTTACCCTCCTGAGGCATCTTTGAAAGATAAGAAGACTTTGAGAAGATTAGCCGGCAATTTCTACTTAAATTGTGATATACTGTACAAGAGAAACTTCGACATGGTTTTGCTCAGATGCGTGGATAGACACGAAGCAGACTTGTTGATGACTGAAGTGCATGAAGGTTCCTTTGGTACTCATTCCAATGGACATGCAATGGCGAAGAAGATGTTGCGAGTAAGTTACTATTGGCTGACAATGGAATCTGACTGTTGCAAATTTGTGAAGAAGTGCCACAAGTGTCAAATTTATGCTAATAAGATCCATGTTCCTCCGGCACTATTAAATGTTATCTCTTCCCCATGGCCCTTCTCCATGTGGGGAATTGATATGATTGGGCTAATTGAGCCCAAAGCTTCTAATGGACATCGTTTCATTTTAGTGGCAATTGACTACTTCACGAAATGGGTTGAAGCGGCATCATATGCAAATGTGACCAAGCAAGTTGTTGTAAAGTTTATCAACAATCAGATCATATGCCGTTATGGTGTGCCAAGTAAGATCATTACTGATAATGCATAGAAATTGAATAACAATATGGTGGAAGCTCTTTACAAAGACTTCAAGATTGCACATCATAATTCTTCTCCCTACATACCCAAGATGAATGGGGATGTTGAAGCTGCGAATAAGAACATCAAGAAGATTATCCAGAAGATGGTTGTCACATATAAGGATTGGCATGAGATGCTCCCTTTTCCTTTACATGGGTATCGTACATCCGTCCGCACTTCAACAGGGGCAACCCCCTTCTCTCTTGTTTATGGTATGGAAGCAGTACTCCCCGTAGAGGTTGAGATTCCTTCATTGCGTGTGCTCATGGAAGCCAAGTTGACTGAAGCTGAATGGTGTTAGACCAGGTTTGATCAGTTGAATTTGATTGAAGAGAAGAGGTTAACTGCCATGTGTCATGGTCAGTTATATCAGCAGAGAATGAAGAAGGCATTTGATAAGAAGGTCAGACCTCGAATGTTCAGAGAAGGTGACCTCATGCTCAAGAAGATTTTGACGTTCAAGCCAGATTCTAGAGGAAAATGGACTCCTAATTATGAAGGCCCATATGTTGTTAAGAGATCCTTTTCAGGTGGCGCATTGATTCTTACAACTATGGATGGTGAAGAGTTCACTCGTCCTGTGAACGCAGATGCAGTCAAGAAATACTTCGCCTAAAAATAAAAGAACAGCTCGCTAAGTTGAAAATCCGAAATGGCGGCTTAGGCAAAAATAAGCGTCTCGGTGGATTGAAAACCTAAAAGTGCGATCCAGGAAAAAATTAGAGACATAAAACAGAAAGAATTTCCCGATAAGTTGAGTACCCCACCTTGGGGAAACTTATGCTAAAATTAAGGATTATGGCAAATAACTGCATTCTGCTGATCTTCAGATTTTGAAGGCTTGTTTGAGCACAAGGGTTGACACCGATTCATCACCCCAACAGCGGTCAAGAGCACAACGGATATCAAGAGTTGGTAGAAGGATTAAGGATCATTTATATTCAACGTAACCCTTTTCCATGTAAATTACCATTTTCAACTTTGTAAAAATCTATGAAGTCTTGTCATTTACAGACTACCATTCCATCAAATAAAGTTGAGCTTCTATCCAATTATTTCTATTTTTATTTACTTCAGCCAATAGTTTTAAATTTTATTATGATCATTTTGAAATTAATTTTTTAAATCAAAATCAAGTTTTTTTTAATATATAAAAGCAAGAATTTTTCAAAGCAAGTAAAAGGAATATCAATTGCATTTTAATGGATAGCAAGTCCTTAAGTGCGAAACATCAGAGGTTCCCCAAGCAGTTAACCCTTTGGGTATCCCTAGACGTTTGTGTTGATTCAGTTCCTCGGCGGAGTGGTTGATCCTCAGTGGAATTTCTTTCCGTGTCCCCAGTTGATTTGGTTGATTCAGATACCCTGCGGCATGTTGTTTTCCCCGACAGAGTTTCTGCCTTCCCTAGTGAAGTTCGTATTTCCTCAGCAAGGTTGATCTTCAGAGATGGTTGATCTTCCCCCAGTGGATCGCTTTGGTTTCCCCACAAATCGCCATTCAACTTGCTCCCAGTCAGAGTTTCCTCCTGGTTTATGAGCATCTTTCTTGAGATTATTCTCTGTAGGGTTGTCTCCCATTTTATGGTGTTGACCTAAAATTCCCCATAGATTGGATGTTTTGTCCTCAACAGATCTCCTCCTTCCCCATTTAGGTTTGAACCTTTGGGATGTCGATCTATTTGTTCTCCCGCAGTTGTCTCCATATTTTGTGGATTGACCGAGGATTGTACCAGTGGTTCAAATTCTTTGCGACACCTGTGTATACTTTGTGATCATTTTGTCAGCATAATCATCATATATACATATACATATACATATACATTCATATAATTTCATAATTTTCATATCCTGCATCCTCAGATTTGATTGGTTTGAGATTCTTATTCTCTGTTATGGCGATATTTTATCCCCATACCAAATCTGGTTTCTGTCCTCCTTCAATTGTAGAGTGTCAGCCCCTTAAGCAGAAAGACTTTAACCTTTCTCCGTTTCCCCACTGATTTTGTTTCCTCGTGGATGATTTTTATTTCATTTTCCTCCCCAGTTGATTATCTGGATGAAATTACTCCCCTTGAGTTATGTCCTCATTGGGTTGAGTCTTGATTGGCCGTTTTCTTTCTAGCTCTTACCTAGATAAATGCTTTGGTCCCCTAAGAGTCTATTACCCAGTAAACGGTAATAATCTTCTTAGTTTGCAGTTTGTTACTTCTTGCCCAATACCCGACAAAAGTACCTTTATTTTTTCCCCTCAGTAGAGTCCCTAGTGGATCTATTCCCCAGGAAGTATATTCTTTATATGTTCATCCTAACAGGTGACAGATATCTTTCTTTCCCCTGCCTGAGTTTATCCTTGATATGTTCACTTTAACCAGTGACGAATATTCTCATTCTTTTGGTATTCTACCCAGTAAAAAGGTAGTTGCAATCCCTATTTTGTTCCTCAGAGAGTTAATCCTTGATATGTTCATCTTAACCGATGACGGGTTTTCTTCTCCTTGTGGTTTTCTACCCAGTAACCGGTAGTTGTAAATCCTACTTTGTCCCCTCCACAGAGTTGATCCTTTATATGTTCATCCTAATAGGTGACGGATTTTCTCTCCGACGGTTTTCTATCCAACTTTTGATAGATGCAATTCATACCCTTTTTGTTCAGTTGGTATATCCTTGATATGTTCATCCTAACCGATGATGGGTATCCTCCTTGGCATTTCCGAGAAAGTCTATCCTTGATATGTTCATCTTAACCGGTGACGGATTTTCTTCCCTGTCGAGTTTATCCTTGATATGTTCATCCTAACCGATGACTAATACTCTCACCCTTGGTCTTCTGCCCAGTAACTGGTAGTTGTAAATCCTATCTTTTCCATATTTTTTTCCCAACAAGGCTATTCTTACCCAGTAACCGGTAATGAATTTCCTCTCCTGGAATCCTCAGCAAGTCATCCTTGATATGTTCATCCTAACCGATGACGGATGTTCTCTGTGTCAAATCTTTATTATCTCCTTACCCAGTAACAGGTAGTAGATAATAGATTTCTGCTCCTCCTATGCTGAAGTTTATTTCTTCCCCAGTTGAGTTGAGTGCACATTTCCTTAGTGGAATCGCTTTTCCCTGCATGATTCATGTATTTCAGTTTTATCCTGACTTACTCGTATCCCCTGCAGATGTTGTTAGTTCCCCGGCTGAGTTTTTTTTCCATATTTGTATGGAATCCCTCGAGTCCCCCAGTAGTTTTAAGTCGTAGCCTGGCCTACGCATAACTCCTTTTTCCCCCTAGAGTCTCGGTCTCCCCAGTGAGTTTTCCTTACGGAAATGCATTTTACTCCTGCGGACTTTCGATATCTCCGATTTCTTTTCCTTTGTGGCAATATTTCCCACAAAGAATCTACTTTTGCATTCATATCATATGCATCATGAGGTCTCTTAGGGACCAAAATTTGTTTCTCTATGTTGTTATTTAAGCCCATTCTACTGAGTCGACATGAAGATTTTAACCTTCGCCTCCTCAGTTAGAATATCCTTAAATAGGGGCAACTGTAAGACCCCAATTTTGACCCTAAGATCCCTCATGCAATTTCATCATAAGCCTAGTTTTAAGATTTTAACCTTCGCCTCCTCAGTTAGAATGTTCTCTACATGTTATATTGATCAAGTTTTCTTCAAGAGTTTGAGGGTGATTTGCCTTGGAAACCCTAGTTTGACTGGGTATCTTGAGTAACTTCTCCAACAAGCTATCTCACTAATTGATAAAATTTCTCAAGGGACACTTAAAATTTCATCATCTTATACATATATGATCTACCATGAGTCAATAAAGTCAAGAGAATTGAAGATTGGCAAGTTGGTTGATAGTGGTTGGCCAGATGAATTCATCTGATCAAAACTGGGTCTCCCTAGACCCTATCTCCTACAATGTTCACCATATGAAAATGATTCTAAGAGAAACTTACTCTAAATGACATTCCAAACAACTTTCATTTTGATACCTAGAGCTAGTTTTTCTTGGAAAATCATTTTCTATGTTGAAACATTATAGGTCATTTTGTCTAAACCCTAATTTGAAAGTCAACTTCCCAAGGCCATAACTTGCTCTATTTTTATGAGATGAAAGATTTCGAAGTTGCATAATCCAATTAAATGTGTCTACTTCAACTTCGATGTTTGGAGTGGGATCTAATTCAACTTTTTTGAGCATGTGATATGAGATTACATTATAGGTCACTTTTGACGTATACCATTGATCAAGTGATTTTTCCAAACTTCAAAAATGCATAACTCTATCATTTCAAATCCAAATGACATGAAATTTGTGACCATTTTGAAGGTCTTTGAAATAGCTATAACTTTGATGAAGACACATTTCTCATTTGAAGCTCAAATAAAAGGTTAAGCAAGATGGAATATTGAGACATATGGCTTGGCACTTAGTAAAATTTTGATATGTAAAAAATTTCCACACTTCCACCTCAAATTTCTTCAAGTTACAAACTCCAAATGAAAAAGTGTTGAACATGAAAGTTATTCCTCTTGATCTCACCTTTCTAAAGATATCAAATTCATCCATTTTGGACAAGGAATGCATAGGCTGCGCATGGCATGAACATGGTATCATCACTTGGCAAGGATCAAACTTCAAATCAAAATATACACTTGCCTTGCAATCCAAGCTGAATTCAGATCATCTCACACTCATTTGTGGACTTATGGCAATGATTTTATGGGCCTATGCGCGCCCATGCATCCATGCATCGTCAATGACCAAATTTGGAAAGTGAATTCAAGTGTGCAAAGAGCAATGGATTCAACTATAAATAGAGCCTCATATGCTCAACATTTCACACACATTCGCGCCAGCTTTGATCCCCCATATCTTACCATCACATTGCAAAGGATAAACCTGAGAAATTCACTTGAATTTGAGTTTGAATTTCCACTGTTTTGAAATTCAAATCTCCAGGAATCCACAGCCTTTTGAGCATTCAATCCTTCTTCTGCAAGCATTTGGAGTGAGATCAAGCACGAGCAAGAGCAAGATCAGTTGAATCCAAACCTTCATTGAAGTTATTTTCCAAAAATTTTGATCTTTTCGATTCTCTCAAATTCTTGCTCAATTCTATTGATTCTTTGGTTGTCTGAAGTCCTATCAATGTAGGCAAGAAGATTGAGTTGCTTAGAGGCCAAATCGAAGCAACTAAGTTCATGTACCTCAAATTTCAATTCCATGTATCTCTCAATATATTTGGAGTTAGAGTGAAATGAGGCCAGATTCGAACTCAGTGCCATTTTTACTTTGAAATCATGTCCTTGTTTTTAATTTTGGTGATGGTTGAAGGTGGACCAGTCCGATGAGGTCCACCGGAGAAGAAGACCAGAGCTACAGCTCCGGCCATGCGCTGACATGTCTCATAGCCACATGATCCTCTTGATTTGTTTTAATCTGGAACGTGCATTTGAATTACCAATGTTATGGCGCGCTGACTAATGTCCATCGTGGATAGCGTGTTTTCCACCACTTGATCTGCCACCTCAATTAATGAGGGAGATCAAGTGGTCCACGTTTTTTTCCTGATATTTTAATTTTCATTTTAATTGCATTATTTTCAAAAATTCATATTAAATTCAATATTGATCCAAAAAATATGGGACTTTCACCAAAAATTTCAAAAATTTTCCTCTTTCATATTAAGAATTAAAATTATTTTTTGGATCATTATTAATATTTTTCATGAATTAATTGATTTTGGATTTGTTTTTAATTGTTTAAAAATATTTTTAAATGTCCGAAAATTATGAAAAATGTTCTCCAAGGTCCTTTGACCTTGTTTGACATATTATAAATCTCATGGCCATTTCTTTGGTGTTTTGATGAGATTTTAGGAATGGGACAAACCATATTTAATTTAAATGCACTATTTTAGTATTTTAATTTGAATAAATGCCAAATAAATTTGTTTACCAATTGTGATGACTTGTTTATGTTTGACTCTTGTTGTTGGGCCTTGGTCAAGGTTGATTTGACTTTGTCAAATTAATATCATTGGATTTAGGGGATTGATGGAATGTACATTCCATCTCCCAAAATGAATGGATGATATTAATTTGGTAAAAGTCCTCCTTTGACCAATTTGTAATTTGATCCATTCTCCTCCCACTTCATCTTATTCCCCTTCTTTATGTATTCATCTCTTTTGGCCTATGATATCTCAAAGTCCTAATGTTAGTTGATTGAAAAATTGACATGAGTATGGATGAGATTAGGCCACACCTTTTGCATATTCTTTTTGTGTGTGGTATGTTTCATGAGCATAATCCATTATACTATGTCTCTAACATGCATTAACACCAAAATTTTATTGCCCGACCTCAAATAGTTGTGACTTCTACATAAGTCCAATTACGATTGCTTAACATAGCGCTAAATTTGTGACATAAAAGTCATAAGCATTCTAGTTAGTGAGATTGTAAGTCTCCCCTCTTTCATGGTATTGTGTGGAAACTTGGCCTTCTTTCCTTCCTTTGGAAGATGTTTTGGCTCAAGGATTCATGCTTGTGATAAGTGGGTTGAGTGTTCTCCAAAGAATGTCTTAAAATGAAAAGCAAAAGTAAAACAATACTAACTTCTAACCAATTAACTACTAACTTTTAATTTCAAGTCCTTTACTTTAATGTCATTTAATTTTTGTTTCCATTTACTTGCCATTGTTCATATCATTCTAATTGTTTATGTTAATGCAATTTTCACTTTGTCCATTTGGACCATATTGTGTGATATATTTTGTTTGCGTATACTTTGCTTGTTTGTGTGGTCTTTGACCATTAATGTACATAATAACTACAAAAACCCTAAAATACTTTTGTGTGGATTGTTGGCTTGATCTTGGACAAATGGACTTAGAATCTAGGAAACCTTCCTATGCTAATGGACTTGGCCAATGCCAACTTGTTGAAGAACCAAGTGCTTGGAATTTGAAATTCATCTGATACATCTTTGAAGACCTTTCTAAGTTCATCTGCAACATGATCATTGTGAAGCTGTTATTTTGAACCTGTGACTTGTGGAATTCATATGTTGCATGGGCCATTTTGAAGAAGATCATGGAATGGATAAGCTTGGATGTGGCCATCTTTATTTGATGCCTTGCTCTTCAAGATAATATAATTGTGCATTTGTGTGTTGCTTAACCCTAAAAGTCCAAGGGAATTATGGGTTTCTATTGACATTCTTGTCTATTGGATTGCTACCCATTTGGTAAGATCTTTTCAACTCTAAAACTTTTAATTTTGCACATAGGATAGTCTCTTCATCTTCTCCCCATTTCTTTAATTTCAAAATCTCTCCCTCTATTTTTTTCAAAATCTTCTTTGTGTGAACTACTTTTGTTCTAAAACTTTGACCACTTTACAAAAAGATAGAAACTTTGGCCTTATGCCATTGCATTTTCAAACTTTTTTTCTTAAATCAAACTTGTAAATAAACTTAACTATACTTGACCTAAATTTTTAAAAAGCCTAAAAGAACTAACTCATTCAAACCATTTTAGACCTTTGTGCCTTTCAAACTTAATTTTTGTTAAAAACGATGCATCCACTTTGAAATTTGTATCACGAACTACGAGGTTTTGATCCCTCATTTTTATGTTGGTACGTAGGCACAAGACCAAAGGTCTTGTCAAACACAAAAATATAATTAATGAATTATTTTCTCATACCCCCATTCTATTTGTTTGTAAACATCACTTTATACCAAGTACATATGCACATAAAAGGGCTCCCTAGGAGTACCTAGGACACTTTGGGTGCTAACACCTTCCCTCTGTGTAACCAACCCCCTTACCTGTAATCTCTGACTTTTTATTAGTTTTGATTTGAAAACTTCTTACTTTTGGGTTTTGTTCGTACTTTTTCCCTTTTCCCTTGGAAACAATAAAAGCACGGTGGTGACTCTTGTTATTTGATCTCTAGCTCATCCATAGCTTGATGATCATGAATTTACCGCTACAACTTCTTAATTCATGACCCAAAAAATGATGATTATAAATGAAGAAAAAAAACTGTGAATTTATTTTAAGTCATTCACCAATATCTCATCAACCTTTGCCAACTTGGTTCGAAAAGATGCAAATTTAAAGTAAGCATTGCTTTCAAACCAGATGTGATATCATTAAAGTTATGGATTACTTTGGCATATCAACGATTACTGTTTGTAATAAACCATGTTCATGGCTATGCTCATGGATTTATTGATATGGTACTTGCATAATGAAACTCACCCATGACCTTGACTCAAATTAGTACTCCACCTCAAGTAGTATCCTTTCTTATATATCCTTTTCCCCGTATTTGTATACTAAATCATATTTTCAGATGAAATTGGATTCACGAAATGCATGTTTCCAGGTAGTATGAAAATGACATAATAGTGATGTGAATATAAAGGTGACGTGCCTTCATGATATGAATAGATGTCCAACCGAACAATTAATTAATGTAATGACTATCCAACTTCAGTCAAGTACACATCCACAGGTCCACTAAAGAAACGCCAATGAGACCTTTACCTAGAGGATCCTGGTGGGGCCTAAACCCTAAGTGTAAACTGGTAAAGTTTCAAAATGCGAAGAGATAAAGGTTTTAAGGTTATGACGGTTGAAAATGCACGCATTGTGGTATGCATAAAAAAAAATAAACCCGAACAAAATTGGGGTATGACACTTGGTAATGAGCCCACTTCGATTTACTCATGAACTTACTAAGCATTCCAACTGCATAGCAAAGGTCAAGTATGGTATTACACAAATAACTCAGAGAGCCAACCAACTACTTGAAAGTTGTAGCATCTACATTATCACATTCATAATAATAATCCAATTTGTGATTTGTTTCTGCATGTGTGACAACAACCTTACAATTCAGCAACTTGAATCTCTTCAGAAGCTCAAGTTCTTCTTTCATGGCCTTCAACCACACTTTCTGCTTGAGAGCTTCTTCAATACTAACTGGTTTAGAATCTACTAACATGACACATTGAATGACTTCTCCTTCAGAGTCTAGTTCAATATCTTGCAGGATGTCAAACTCTATAAACCTTCTTGATATGTTTCTGATTCTCCGTGGCCTCTGAACTTGTTCAAAATCATCTTCACACTCTAGAATAATATCAGATGCTGGAACCCCAGAAGTGCCACCTTCAGAGGCATGACCACCTTTAGAGTCTGAAATATTCCCAGAGTATGGATCTCCACCAGAGTTTGAATCACCATCAGAATTTGGATGAGAAATAGATTCACCATCAAAATCAGACTCGCCTTCAGAGTCTTCTTCATCTTTAGAGTCACCTTCAGACCCTGACTCATCTTCAGCTTCAGAGTTATCTTTTGACTCTGACTCATCTTCAAAACTTTCAGATTCTGAAGTATATTTAGAGGTTAACACTACACCAAATTTGGATTGAGATTTACTCTAATCCCACACTTTTGATTTTTTCACAATGACATCTCTACTGAATTCAACCTTGTTAGTGACAGGACAATAGAGCTTATAGGCACGTGTACTATGGTACCCTACAAGCAACATAACTTTGCTTATGTCATCCAACTTCCTTCTCTTAGCATCTGGAACATGTTTGTAACAAACATAATCAAACACCTTCAGATGGCTCACACTTGGCTTATCTCCAGTCCACTTCTCTAAAGGAATAACTTCCTTCAGCTTCTTGATTGGACACTTGTTGAGCACATATGTTGAGGTCACAACAACTTCTCCCCATAAAATGTAAGGTAGATTCTTCTCCTTCAACACGCTCTTTGTTATATCAAGCAACGTTCAATTTCTTCTTTCAGGAAGACCATTGTGTTGAGGAGTGTACGGAGTAGTCACCTCATGCTCAATTCCATTCTCCTCACAAAACTTTTTGAACTCTATAGAGTTATACTCACCTCCACCATCAATTATGAGAATTTTCAGCTTCTGACCACACTGATTCTCAGCCTTGATTCTGAATTTCTTAAATTCAGCAAACAATTAATGTTTGAACTTTATAAGGGATACCCATGTCATTCTTGTGAAATCATCAACAAATGACATGAAAAATTTATTCCCTCCAAGTGAAGGTATTGGAAATGGTCCACACACATCATAATGCACCACACCTAGAGCATGCTTTGCTCTTGGAGGCATTTCATATGCAAATGGCAGTCTTGGTTGCTTCCCTCTCATGCACATATTGCATGACTTCTCTGACTTATTAATTGCAGGAACTCCATGTACCAACTTCTTTGAATTCAGATGCCCTAAGCTTTTGAAGTTCAGATGATCAAATCTTTTATGCCATAACTCATTTTCCTTCACAACACTTGTTGCACTAAGGAATTCAGAGTATACAATTTTAACATTCACTTTGAATGTTCTATTCCTCCATTGTTCTGACTTCATAATCAGCTTCTAATTAGAGTCATACAACTTTAAAAAAGATTGTCCTTCATGGTAATTGAAAAAAATATCTCAATTAATTGACATATACTCATCAGATTGATTTTCATGTCAGGAACATACCATACATTCTGAATTAATGCTAATTTACCATTATTCAGAACTACTCTGACATTTCCCATACCTTCAACATTGAGGTATTTATCATCAACACATTTGATCTTGATCTTCTCCCCAGAGTCAAAATCAACCAACCATTTCTTATTTCCAGTAAGATAATTTGAGCATCCAGTGTCCACATACCATAAGTATGCCAAATACACATAATCAGATTCAGAAGTCATCAATAACATATATTCATCATCAGAATCTCTTCTGGCTATGTTTGCTTCTTCTAATTTCCTTTCCTTGTTTGACCAACAATCAGCAGCGAAGTGGCCAAACTTCTTACAACAATAGCACTGAACTTTCTTCTTGTCAGACTTCTCCTTCCCCTTCTTAGCACTCTTTTGCCTTTCAGAAGTTGAGGTTTCTGATTTCTGAACACCATCAGATCTCCTCCTGGAATCTGACCAAGTCTGCTTCTGATATTTCTTACCAGAAGTTGCTTTCAGACGCAACTCTTGTGCCTCTAGACTGCTTTGCAGCTCTTCTATTCTCATGGTGCTTAGATCCTTAGAATGTTCAATTGCTACAACTATGTAACCAAACTGAGGAGTAAGAGATCTAAGTAACTTAATGATACTTTCTTCAGAGAGAGTTTTTCCATACGATTTCATCTCATTTGTGATCAGAATTACTCTGGAGATGTAGTTAGGTGCCTTCTCATTGTTCTTCATGCTGAGATTCTCATACTGCTTACGTAAAGACTGAAGCTTTACCTTTTTCACGGATGCATCACCATTGTAACACCGTACCAGTGTGTCCCACACAACCTTCGCCATCATCGAATCAATGATTTTCTCAAACACATTCACATCTACATATTGATGGATGAAGAATAACGCCTTTTGATCCTTCTTCCTCAGATCACGCTGAGCATTTCTCTGCGCATCCGTTGTATTTGCTAGACGTGCAAATAATCGTCATTGACGAGATCAAGAACATCTTGAGCGTCGAACAACACATGCATTTGAATCAACCACTGATTCTAGTTCTTACCATCGAACATTAGAAGCTTGGTACTCATATTACCGTTTCTGTTCATCTTCAACCTTGTGCAAAACTCAAATCTCACCAAACACTAGTGTTTCCCAATCCCACAGAATCGAGAAATGTGATTCTGTTACGATTCCAATCAAAAGTTCAACACGAACTCAAGAAACAAAATCAATCACACAGCGCCTTACCGTTCACTCATGTTTCCCTGTGGATTTGAACTAGAGCTCTAGATACCAATTGGTTGTGCACAAGATGAAGAAGTTGAAGATGGAAGAAGAAAGAGAATGGAGAATAACAAACTTCCACTACTCGATTAAAACAGTTACATCAAAATGATTGCACATACACTGTACTACAATGCTCAGTGGATACAACTGTTGACAACTACAGTATTATATATACATAAATAATAATGTCACGTATGCAACAATGCTGACCTACACTAACTAAGTTAAGTTTAACAAAACTAATACTACACTCTTGAATATGAATTATTTCTAATACAAAATTCTAAATTTTAAAATAGAGATAAAAAAATAAAATAAAATAATAATAATAGAGAAATCAAAAATCAAAGAAATAGATGGATCAAGATTCTAATTAAATCGATATAAATTTATAAAATTAATAAATTTGTGTTCCGGATGCTTATCAAAAGAAAAATAGTGCACCAACATTATATAATTTATTTTGCAACAAAACCAATAAAGGTTGTTTGATTGTTAATTTACACTCACTCAATGTCGTGAAGAAGTAAATTGCATCCTATATTTCTTTTTCTTTTTTTTACTTTAGATTAAAAAATCAACACATTTTTATATCATTTAACCATTTTATTTTAAAATATTCATCTTTTTAAAGTAAAATGTAAATTATATTTAACTTTTTTTCTTTCTTACTTTTTCATAAATAATAATCAATCAAAATCATTTCTACATCTTTAAAAAAAACATATTATAAAAGAAAATACAAAACTAAACTTTCATAATGAGTATGAAATATTAGATTTTTGATCATAAATTGATACGGAAGGAAGGAGTACATAAAAATATGAAAATTATTGTAATTTTGACTTAATAGTTCAAACTTAAATAATTTAAAAATTACGAATTTTTTTACGAAATTTGCTATTACCATATTTTTTCTAAAAAGGTTTCCTTACAAATTCAATAGAAAATATAAAATTTATAAATTTTTGTGGATTTTTCTACTAAATGTATCAATTTTTTTTGCTAAATTATCTGTGACTGTGACTGTCTTCTATCAAATCTATTAGCATCATTATTTTAGTAGTCGTGTTTGCTATTGTGTTTATGTTGTATATTCTCTACATTTGCATTCTTTACACCGTTCATATTGACATGGTGCATCGAATGTATGATACGTTGTGTATTCTCACCCCTTTTGCTTTATGTTGTCCACCATGGACATCTTGTAGATATTCATGAGTAGAGTTGTTGCGGTGTGTGGAAGGTGGTTTGTTGGAGCTATTCTTTATTTTTAGTTTTCGCTTTATCGCTACTTAGTGGTTTTAGGGCTCTAATCTTATAACATTGAGAATGTGACATTTTTTTTTTATGTTTTTGAGTAAATGTTGAATTTGGTGTTTTAAAGTTTAGCACTTTATTTATGAAATTGTTTAGAAATTATTTTTTTGCTGCATGTTGTTGCATGTTTTTGATGAGTTTGAAGGGTTATCATTTGTGACACCTTAAATTGACGATTAAACCTTTTTATATAAGTTTCAGGATTTAGGGTGTTACAACCCAAGAGATTGTGCCAGAGACTGGAAGTAAGACCGACAAAATTGGTGGAAATGATAAATGGATAGGGATCTCCATGACTGTCACATCTCACGAGAGGGATCCCCATCTAAAATTCGTATACAGTAAAGCCAACAGGGTCAAAGGAAACAAGGGCATTGTTGTCAGTGGTGAGTCATCACAGAGAAATTAAATTTTTAATAATTTGCGGGACATGTAGGATATGGTTTTAGTGAAAAGGTTGGTGAAAGGTGGGTATTTGTGTGTGTCTGGTGTTGTGAATTGGAATTCTATGGCCATTGCTAACAAAGACTTTTAGATTTGAATTACTTAAAGTATAATAACACAGGAGATTACCTTGTGGTGTTGGCATGTGAGATGTTACGCCAGTATTCATGTGCCACTAATTATTGGGAGTGTGGAGAGATATGGTGTGCATAACAATCTCAATGTTTGTGGGTGTCTGGGATAATATAAAAGTTGCATATGCTCAAGGACATTGTTCTAGGATGCCGAGATACTTCGGAGGTCCGATGAGGAGTGTCTAATGATACGTGGGATACAAGAATTAAGGCATAACTCATGGTTTCGAAGTCCAACCCCATGGTTGCTAGGATGAGTACTACCGCTGATACCAAGGAGGAGAAGACCAGGATATAAGGGTGTTGGGAGCACCAGGTTGGGTGCCACCACAATGACCAAGTCCCTCGCTACGACCCTGGTTGCTATGAGAACGAGAATGGTTGTCGGGGTGGCTATTCCACGTTGAAAGGTGTATTTTGATGTTTTACCACATTTTAAAAGGGGTGGCTACGAGAATGTGAAATAGCGTGTTTTCATATGTATTTCAAAAGGGGTGGCTACGAGAATGAGAAATAGTGTGTTTTCATATGTATTATGATGTTTCGCCACATTTTACATATATTTCAATTTATTATTTTATTGTAATTTCGATTTATGGTTTTGTCGTATTTTTGACTATTTATCGTAGTTTATGTACCTTATAGCTATCCCTAGTTCTCACTTAAGTTGAAACCATTTAATGTTCTTTTTTAAATTGAGAAAACTGATTAAATGAAAAAAATGTATGAATTGAATCACAAGTTAGGAAGACTTAAAACATGATTTTACTTAAGGTTGTTTCGAGTCACAACTTTGTCTAACTCGAGTCACGAGTAAATGGGAAATTTGGAATTTGGTGCTACAATGATCAAGGTCATGTATGACTCGAATCAAAGGCTCCTTAACTCGAGTCATAGTCTTGTTTGACTTGAATCATGAGTATATTCAATATTTTGGAATTCATTTATGCAATTGTGACTTGAGTCATAATTTTTCCCGACTCAAATCACAAATGCAAATGCAAGTCATGACTCAAATCAAATATGCTAAATCCTGATTTATCATCTTGATTCAAGTCACTCTTTCATTTGATTCAAATCATAATTTTAGGATTTGACTCGAATCATATTGCTAATTTTCACCGATTTTGTGCCATATCTCTAATAAATAAAAACAAATTCTCTCTCTCTCTCTCTCTCTCTCTCACACACACACACACACACACACACACACACACACACACTCTCTCTCTCTCACTCTCACACACACACACACACACACATACACACAAGATTCACACAATTCAATTTTGCAAAAAATCACTCATCATTGAAAAAGAGTTTTTGCATTCTTTGAAAAGCTATATTTTTTTTGTCAATCACACAAACTTTCTTTCAAATCAACCTTGAAGAAAAGCTTCTTTACTGATTTGATTTATCGAGTTTAAACAAGTCGCGTGTGTGATTGCTCTAGAAAGCTTCATCTTTAACCTTTATCCAAAAGCCCATTGTCGTGGTTGCTCAACTCTAAAGTGTAAGAGTGTGAGTGGTATATATAAGGTACATTATGCGATTATGATATTTTTGTGAAGTTTGTTTGTGATTTCTGATTGAAGAATCAGATCGTTTTTGTGAACTCTGGAGATTGACATCTAGTGAAGAAAAAAATACTTTCTTCCCAAAGAATTTTTGTTAGGGTCGAGTGAAGATCATTGTAGACATAGTTTCTAGCCCTTTCATCAGTTCAAAGACACAAACAAGAGAATTTCAGTAGGATTGACTGAAGATCGATGCAAACGAAATCATGAAGTATTTTGATTATGAAAACATGGTTGGCTTTAGATTGAGTGAATATCTTGAAGCTTTTACAATATAGTTAGCTGCATACAATAAAAGGAAAATCAAGATTCAGATCGGTGTTGCTTAGTTAAATTAAGGTTTCCAGTTTATTTGTGCTTATTTGTGGTATCAAAAGAAAATTGTAATAACTTTAAATTAGTGGAAGACAAAGGAATTTTCAATGGTTCACCATTGGAGTATGGATTAGGTTCAAGTAAGAACAACATACTGAACCAGTATAAATATTGGTGTACAATTCTCTCTATCCTCTCTTTTTTAATTTCTACATGGTTTGCATGTTCTTAGGTTGTTTATCACTTTCTAGTATTGTATGATTTTATATCTTTATCGTTTTCTAGAATTGTATGGTGTTAGGTTTATTGTTCATAGTGTTTTAATGTTTAAGTTTAGGTTTGTGTTAGATCTTGTCTGCTAAACATTCTCTATGGTGATTATATATGTACAAACTTGTAATATTAAAATCTTAATTTTGATTAATTAAATTCTATTCAAACATCTTGTTGTAAATTGAAAATTTAATTAATTGACACATTGTTCATTAGTAATTTTATCAGTATAGTTTTCATTGTATTTTCTATTCATTGAGTAAATCGTGCAATTAGTCCATAACACATATTTTCAAAACTTTTGGTCCCGCACAATCTTAAGACTCTGACTTTAGAAAACTTTTTAAAACAAATTTTAATTGGGAGTGTCTATTCAACCCCCTTTCTAGACCATTTTACGTTCATACTCAACCTAATAATTGACATCAAAAGTTGGTTTTTTGATCACGTCTCACGACTTCAAAAGTTGTAAATACGAGAAAGGATAATTTGAAAGGCGTGGATAGTAAAATACTTATATTTAACGGAGAAAAATATGCATTCTGGAAAGAATGCATATTTTTTCACTTAATATCATTAGATAAAAGACTTTGGATAGCTATCAAAGACAACCCTTTTGATCCAAAAAGTATTATCGATGATATTGGAATCAATAAACCCCTTAAAGTTTGAAATGATGAAGAGACTAAACAAATCTCTTATGATTTTAAATCTATAAATATATTAATTTTTTCCTTAATATCTAATGTGTATTTATCAATTTCACATTGAAAAACAGTCAAGACTACGTGAGATACTCTTCAAGTTCTCAACGAGGAAACTAAAGACGTCAAACAATTTAAAACTAACACGTTAACAAAATAATATGAGATATTCCGTATGGAATCCAGTAAAATCGTATCTTTCATGAAGATGCGTTTTATTCAAATAACTAATAAATTAGAAAATTTAAGAAATACTTTACCTAATTAGGATTATGCTAACTAAGTATTAGGATCTATGTGCGGGGACTAACAATCAAATGTCATTGCTATAAAAGATTCCAATGATCTTAAAACTTTTGACATAACCACTATATTTGAAAAACATAAAGAAAAGAATCTAATTTTAAACTTTTAACAAAATTAACAAAAAAATTCAAGATTTTACTAGTGAATTATGAAATAAACGAACACTTATATTAAAATGTGCAATAATTTAATCGTGTTGTATTCTTTTAAAGAGATAGACATACATTTTTATATGATAACATAAATTAAAATATATAAATATACATTGTGCGAGTATCAAACGGAGTGGACACTAAAGTACTTTTACCCACAACCCACACTCATGCACATGCCGATATCCATTTTGCAGTGTTTTACCCTTTTCGATGTGTGTATTATTTGCAGGTACTCATTGGATATAAGTACAATTACCATCCCTATTAGGAAGAATAGGAAAAAAATCTTTCTTCTATGATTATGTCATTATTTTTGTGAAAAAGGTCGTATAAAACCCCAATATCAAATTAGAAACATGAGAGTTCTAAGTGGTCTCAAGACTTGGGTACCAAAGATCTTTGTATTAACCCTTAAGAATCTAACTCCAAATGGGTATCTATGCGACTTCATTAATATCTAATGCATAAATGTCTAAGAATCTTAAAATAAGACAAATGTTTCTTGTTGATGCATCCTCAAGACAATTGAAAGAAGACATATTCAATCATAATTGATCATATTGTTCTTTTGTTATACAAGTTTTGTCATTTACTAACTTTTCTTATGCAATAAGTTAAGTTCTAGATCATCGCAATTGATATGATCGTTCTAATTCTTTATTCTCTTATCACCATGTTTGATTTATCTTTATTATGAATCTTGTTTGACATGTTAATTGCTATGTGTAATCATTTAATTGTGTTATATGCGCATAACATATCTCATCACATCATGATCATTCATAAACTATTTTCCATCTGCATCAAAATTGTATTTACATCATTTTCATGTGCATTAAAATTCATTTTTGCCTTAAATTTATTTTAGCATTTAAATTTTTAGTTAAAAATTTAATTTCTGAAAAAATTTGATGTTTTGTGATTCAAGTCGGAGGAATGGTCGACTGGAATCAAGAATGAATCTTAAACTTGTGATTCGAGTCTCAAGACAATTTGAATCAAGTTAAATTTTTGCATTTCCAAAACATTATAGTTCTGAGTATGTGACTCCGATCATATAATCTTTTGACTCAAATCAAATTTAATTGTTGTAGGTTTTAAAAAACTCTTAACTCAAATCAAACACTATTTTTTATTCGAATCACATAACTCTCGACTCAAATCAACCTCCAAATCAAACCTCACCGGTGAAAACTTTTGAACTTCCCATTTTAATGTATTAAAAGGACAAAATTTTAACATTTAATCCTCTCTAACTGTGGAATAACTCTAAATAACTTCAACATCAACTTACAAGTAATTTTGGAGAAAAAATACATCATATATCAAATTATAGAACATTATATTTCCTACAATTTATAATTTATTCTTTCTTCATTTTATTAAATTAGTAAAAAAGTAATTTTACAAAATAATTCAGAATTTTTATTTAAAAAATATTTTTTATTTTTTATTTTTTAATATTATTTTATAGCTGATAATATAAATAAATTAAATTCATATTAGTCTACTCTTAACTTGGTTTACCACTTTAGTTTTACTAGAATCACATAACACTCCGAAGTAAGACCATAAGAAGATTTTTTTTTCAAAATAATCAATTTTTTCAAAAAAAATCGAAAATAATCAGTTTTTCAAAAAAAAAAAACAAAAAATCCAAGTTTCGTAGAGGATGCGCCAGATGAATTGACGCACCCCCATACCAATAAGAGTAGGCGCCAGGAGCATTGACACACATGCATTGGGCCTCATGAGGAGGTGCCAATGATTGTGGCGCCTGCATTGGCCCTCATGAGGAGGTGCCAATGCCTCTGGCGCCTGAGTGCATTTTCATGGTGGGTGTATGCGCCAATTCATCTGGCGCTTACACCCCCTTTTATTTTTTCTATTTTTTTATATTTATTTAGTTTTTTTTATTTTTTTTTATTTTTAACATTTAATATTTATTATTTAATACATAAGAAATAATAATGAAAAAAAATAAATTTATTAAATATGTAATAATTGGTTACATTGGACAGACAAAAAACTAATGACCCGCTCGATTATAACGTCCCCCGGTTCCACATCCCAATGCGTTAGTTTGTTTCCGAGGTCTCCCACGATTTTCTTGAGGTGTTTGTGGTCTTTGGGTGCTGACCTGATCGAGCAATGGTTGGTTGAAAGTGAAGGAGAATTGCGGTCCAAAACGCAGCGGAAATTAAAATTTTCTCCTTTAGAGATCCTTACGAATGGTCATGATCAGTGATAGAATATTTACCTCTTGTGACGATTGAAACCTTTGGTGCGGATCTCTTGTGACGATCAAAACCTTTGATGCAGATCCACGAAGCGATCACGAACGTTGAACGATGACAACTTCTCTACTCAGTGCACACGAACGGATTCCTTCAATCTCAGTGCTAGCTGGTACGAATGAAGGCTTTGAGTGAGAGAGAGAGAGTGAGAAAACGAAAATAATGCAACCGCTATCAATGCTTCTGCACAAGGGTTCTATTTATAGAACCACATGTGTGGGCTTCAAGCTAAAAAGCCCACTTAAGTGTATTTTGGCCCATATCTTATAATATGCCCAAAATCACTTAAGCCCATGGTACCTTACCATATTTCGTATTCTACTCAAGTACACCGTACCTTACGATGTTCTATAATTCACTTAAGGGCACCGTACCTTACGGTATTCCTTAGTTACTCTATCTCTCATCAATCCGTCCTTTGCGTGTGACCCTGTAGGTTTTCGTGACGTTGACAATTATATTAAATCACGCATTTAACATAATAAACAGTGAGCGGTATCTAGCAACACATCACTGCTACCCAAGACACGAAAATGTCATGTGATCTGACAATTCCTTCTGTGATAATACTTATGTGTATAATTACCCTTTTGCCCTTATGTCTATATTGAACACAAGGCATAGACCGTGTCATCCTTGTCCAGTTCAATATTGGGCCCATAGACATTTATCCTGTTATGCAGGATGGGCAAATTCCATCTAGGTCACTCATGTCCCTCAACATGCTTCGTGGAGTACCCATCAACTGTCTTTATGGTTATCCAGTTACGGACAACGTTGGATCAGCAATAAAGCACTCGACTCTACATCTAGGGTCCATAGTGGTTTCAGGTCGAAGAGTGGTATACACAATTATCACCATGAGAATAACTTATGACACTTTGCATAACTTTCTATATAGTATTCTCATAGCGGGTCAATCCGGTATAAATATTACTCCTAATATTCATACCTATGTTTAAGACTTGATAACTCTTTATCCATGATCCATGAGATGTGATCATCAGTCTACAAACATAATAGTCTTAATGCTTTAATGTTATCCCACTTCACACTAAAGCTCGACTACGGATACTTTAAGAATAGTGTCCTTATGTTTAATGTGTTCTCATGATTAAGTCACACTTAATACATTAAACGGACTAGCTATTCTAGGGACTTTATTAAACAAACGTAATAAAGAAAAGCCTTTTATTATTCGATATAAGTACCAAAAGTATTGGCCTCTAGGGCTTACACCAACAGAAAGTTCCGGCGGTATTTGACAGATGTGTCATCATTTGCTCCCAATATCCAGAGAGGCTCTGGCCAACGGCGCTTCCGTAATGGAGTTCGGTGTCCATGTCATCATAGTTACGGCATTGGGGTTAGGTGAATTGGGGATGGTATAGTTGCCCAAATTGGGCCATTGAGTCGTTTTGAAAACGAAGCAATGGTTCCTGGGGCGTACTATAGTTAAACAATGGTTAGGTGTTCATTAGTGGGGGGCTACGATGAAGTGACCCATATGAATCATCTGGGCTATAGACGGTTGTGGTTCCGGGGTTTGATTCTTGGTTTTGTGTTTGGATGGGTGGTATAAATGGATTGCGACGTTGGATGGTTGGTTGTTGGGTGGTTGGCATGAACGGGTTGCGATGTTGGGTGTGTGGTTGTTGTGTGTATGTGGTTGGTTGATGTTGTGTGGTTGGTTGTGTAGGAGAAGAGTGATCCATAACGCAACGGAATTTAAAATTTCTCCTTTAGTGATCCTTATGAATGGGCATGATCAATGATAGAAACGTTACCTCTTGTGGCAATTGTAACCTTTGATGCAGATCTACGGAGCAATCACGAACATTGAACAATGACAACGCCTCTACTCAGTCCACACGGACGGATTCCTTCAATCTCAGTGCTAGCTGCTACGAATGAAGGCTTTGAGTGTGTGTGTGTGTGTGTGTGTGTGTGTGTGTGAGAGAGAGAGAGAGAGAGAGAGAGAGAGAAACGAAATTGCAACTGTTCAAATGCTTCTACACAAGGGTTCTATTTATAGAACCACTTGTGTGGGTTGCAAGCTAAAAAAGCTCACTCAAGTGTATGTGGCCCATATCTATAATATGCCAAAACCACTTAAGCGCATGGTACCTTACCATATTTCGTATTCTACTTAAGTACACCGTACCTTACAATGTTCTACAATTCACTTAAGTGCACCGTACATTACGGTATTCCTTAGTTACTCTATCTCTCATCAATCCGTCCTTTTATGTGTGACCCTGTAGGTTTTCGCGGCATTGGCAATTATATTAAATCACGTATTTAACATAATAAACAGTGAGCGGTATCTAGCAACACATCACTGCTACCCAAGACACGAAAATGTCATGTGATCTGACAAATCCTTTTGTGATAATACTTATGTGTACAATTACCATTTTGCCCTTATGTCTATATTGAACATAAGGCATAGACCGTGTCATCCTTGTCCAGTTCAATATTGGGCCCATAGACATTTATCATGTTACGCAGGATGGGCAAATTCCATCTAGGTCACTCATGTCCCTTAGCATGCTTCGTGGAGTACCCATCAACTGTCTTTATGGTCATCCAGTTACGGACAATGTTTGATCAGCAATAAGGCACTCGACTCTACATCTAGGGTCCATAGTGGTTTCAGGTCGAAGGGTGGTATACACCATTATCACCATGAGAATAACTTATGACACTTTGCATAACATTCTATATAGTATTCTCATAGCGGGTCAATCCAGTATAAATATTACTCTTAATATTCATACCTATGTTTAAGACTTGATAACTCCTTATCCATGATCCATGAGATGTGATAATCAGTCTATATACATAATAGTCTTAATACTTTAATGTTATTCCACTTTACAATAAAGCTCGACTACAGATTATGTTTAATGTGATCTCATGATTAAGTCACACTTGATACATTAAACGGACTAGCTATTCTAGGGACTTTATTAAACAAACATAATAAATAAAAAGCCTTTTATTATTAATAAATAATTTGATACAAGTACCAAAAGTATTGGCCTCTAGGGCTTACACCAATAGGTTGTTGGGTTTGGGTGGGTTCACATTGGTGTTGGGTGGTGAATTATTGTGGGGTGTACGATGACGAAGCATGTTGGCGTGGATCCATGAAATACCGCGGCTCAGATACAAATTGCTGAGTTTTTACCGACCTAAACCATGCCATATATTGTTGAGTGAGTCTTGCACCTTGGATGACTGGTTCGTTCAAGATGTGTTATCGTCGATTGCTCCATTGACGACACATGTCTTTTGCAAAGTCTCTCCAGTCAGAATGATCCCACTGTGCATCGACCCTTTTTTGATGCCAATTCCCCAAACACGTGGGAGATTCTGGAATTTGTTGTAGCATTCTGAACTGCAGTTTGACCCGATCACTTTGGTGCATTTCCACTGTAGTGAATCGGATAATCGGTGTCTTCGCTGTCCAAACTGCAGCATCGTCATGGTTCACATCATGATTCAGACCCAGATATGGCCTCCAAACAAACTGTAAAACAAAACCAAATGGTTAGATGCACTACGCCAAAAACTGGAATAGACAGCGCCCCTTAGAGGGCGCTTCATTACAAAAGCGCACTCTAAAGTGAAGAGAAAAAATAAGGAGCATACTATTGGAATAGACAGCGCACTATAGAGGGCGCTTTTGTAACAAAGCGCACTCTAAAGTGAAGCGAAAAAATAATGAGGAAATGGAGGGACACCAATAGAGGACGCTTTATTGAAAGCGCCCTCTAAGGGTAACCTTAGAGGGCGCTTTTAAAAAAGCGCTCTCTATGTCCATGCACATTTCCAGTTTATAAGGCGCTTTTGGAAATCCTTAGAGAGCGCTTTTAGAAGCGCCCTCTTAGGCCCCCTTTAGAGGGCGCTTTTGTAACAAAGCTCCCTCTAAAGTGAAGCGAAAAAATAATGAGGAAATGGAGGGACACCAATAGAGGATGTAACACCCTTCTACCCAAACGACATATTCAAATAGATTATCAGAGTACAACATGTAGAAGAGTTTACATTTCTTACAACATAACAATTATCGCATCACAACATAAAACATATTATTTTATTTTATTTAAACTTCGCAGCGGACAACAACACAAATATTATCATTCATCATATAACAATTCATAATAATGTTTCAACATTATCTCAACAAAACATCTCAACATATTAGTCATCATAAACAACGTAAATAATAACCAATTATCTATCGAATCCCATAACCCCGGTGTCACATGACCAGAGCATTTGACTCGACTCTGTAGAATAACTCTACACTTATTCTTCAAACCTCAACAATAGCTACTCTTCTTTATCTGCACATTGCTCATCATGGATGAACATAAACACATGCAGAAGGGGTGAGAATTACATTATTAAATAATAATATAACGACAGAAATATAAACATAAATATATTTCACATATACCAACTCAGCTCATCATAATCACCATAATCAACATACTCATGAACATTAACAAAACAACATATCAAATGCAATGCACACACCCATGCATGACTCAACACGACTCGGTATACCCATTTTGTGACCAACTACAGGATCACCACTCCCAGATTCATCACCATAGAATCCGAGTTCCCCGCAAGGAACCAAGCCTCTCAACAAGCCCGGAGTCAACAACATCATTGGAACTCAGTCCGTTCATCACTAGGCATCGGCCTTTCAGGAATGCATGCACACCAAGCATGCATCATAATCAACATAGCAACAACAGCATCATATAGTCATGTTATCATCATCATTAACACATTTTATCGCAAGAGCATATCACATCATGCCACATAATCAAACACAGTATTAGCACACTCTACTAATATCTATACTACTCAAAACAACGGGAAATGAACCCTCGTATATCTTGCATCAGCTAAGTTACCTCGCTCAGCCTAAACAATCAACAACTGCACAACAACAGTCCAGGAAAACCACAAGTCTGCCCATACGCGTATTGCCTATGCCCATACGCGTATTGCCCGCGCCTGCCCAAATCCATACGCGTATTGCCCATGTCCATACGCGTATGCTACGCGTATCACATTCCCATACGCGTACCAACAGAGACCAAAACACGTTCAAAACATCATCTTCCTCCATACGCGTATTGCCCATGCCCATACGCGTATGCTACGCGTATCACATTCCCATACGCGTACCAACAGAGACCAAAACACGTTCAAAACATCATCTTCCTCATCCATACGCGTATTGCCTAGCGCCATACGCGTACCAGCCATTTCATACGCGTATTGCCTAGTGCCATACGCGTATGACCAGAAACCAGATTTCCAGATCTGCAATGGCTTTCTCTGCTACGAGATCTATCCAAATTCATCCTTCCACAGTCCAAATTTCACACAAAATCACTCATATCATCTAATACAAATAGTCCCCTATTCGATTTCCCAAATCCTAACATCATTGCATATAATTTCTACGAATTCCCTCGATTAAAATCCCAATTTCGTTTATCCAATATTTCACTATTTTCAGCATATTATTGTTTAATAAGGTTCAGACCCCTTACCTCTTTGGATTGAAGGAAGTTCTGAGCAGACTTTGGCCTTTTCCTCTTCCTTCTCTTTCTCTTCAGCGTTTCTCCCTTTCTCTGACTCTGAGGCAACAACACGTGAAAAACAACCTGAGTTCTCACTTTGGCCTCTTTTATCCCATTTCCACTTTTACCCTTCCACTCTTCATATTCCATTTATTTTATTTAATTATTATTAAAATAAATAACATTTATAATAATAATAAAAATAATCCAATAATTCAATTTTATTTAATTAAATTAATAAAATAATATTAACTCAATTAAATAATTCTCTTATTTTAATCGGGGTGTTACAACTCTCCCCCACTAAAAGAGTTTTCGTCCTCGAAAACATACCTCAAGCAAATAGAGCCGGATACGACTCCTTCATCTGATCTTCACGCTCCCAAGTCAAGCTCTCACCAGCTGGACCTCCCCAAACAACTTTCACTAGAGCAATCTTCTTATCTCTCAGGGTCTTCTCTTCTCGGTCATCTATCCGAATTGGCAACACCTCAACGGTCAAATTATCCCTCACCTGGATATCATCCAACTGAACAACATGCGAAGGATCCGCAATATATTTTCTCAACTGAGATACATGAAACACATCATGCAGATTAGAAAGCGACGGCGGTAAAGCTATCCGATACGCCACTTCCCCAACCCTCTTCAAAATCTGATACGGACCCACAAACCTCGGAGTAAGCTTTTTAGACTTTAAAGCTCTACCCACACCTGTCGTCGGAGTAACTCTCAAGAACACATGGTCTCCCTCTTGGAACTCAAGTGCCTTTCTCCTCTTATCATGATAACTCTTCTGACGACTCTGAGAAATCTTCCTGAATCATCTTAACCCTTTCAGTCGTCTGCTGCACAATCTCAGGTCCGAGTACAACACTCTCACCTGATTCATACCAACACAATGGAGTTCTACACCTCCGACCATACAATGCTTCATATGGAGCCATACCGATACTAGCATGAAAACTATTATTATAAGTAAACTCCACCAACGGCAAATAACTATCCCAAGAACCACTCTGCTCCAACACACAAGCTCTCAACAAATCCTCCAAGGATTGGATAGTTCTTTCGGTCTGACCATCAATCTGAGGATGATAAGCTGAACTCAACCTCAACTTAGTTCCCAACGCTTTCTGCAAACTTTCCCAAAATCTAGAAGTAAATCTGGGATCTCTATCAGACACAATACTGGATGGAATACCATGCAGCTTCACTATCTCCTCAATATACAACTCTGCCAACTTCTCCAAAGAGTGATTAATCTTTATCGGCAAGAAATGCGCCGACTTAGTCAATCGATCCACAATCACCCAAATAGAATCATTACCTTTCGTCGTCCTCGGCAATCCCGTCACAAAATCCATGGAAATGCTATCCCACTTCCATTCAGGAATCTTCAAAGGTTGCATCATACCTGCCGGTTTCTGATGTTCAATCTTTGACTTCTGACAAGTCAAACAGGCATACACGAACTTAGCAACATCTCTCTTCATACCAGCCCACCAAAACAACTTCTTCAAATCTTGATACATTTTAGTTGCACCTGGATGGATACTCAATCCACTCCTATGGCCCTCTTCAAGAATACTCTTTTTCAATTCAGACACCTCAGGAACACAAACTCTACCTTTAAATCGCAGGATGCCATTCTCATCAATCTCAAAATTACCACCATTACCCTGGTTAACCATAGTAATATGATCAACTAGAGCGACATCAACTTGCTGACCATTCCGAATATCTTCCAGAATTCCACTAGTCAACTTCAGCATACCCAACTTTACACTATCAGCGGAAACTTCACAACCCAAACTCATATCACGGAACTGTTCAATTAACTCAAGCTCCCGAACCATCATCATAGACATATGTAGAGACTTTCTACTCAGCGCATCTGCAACTACATTAGCCTTACCGGGATGATAACTCAATTCGAAGTCAAAATCCTTCAGTAATTCTAACCACCTTCTCTGCCTCATATTTAACTCTTTCTGATCAAACAGATATTTCAGACTCTTGTGATCACTGAACACTTCGAATCTGGAACCATACAGATAATGCCTCCACATTTTCAACACAAATACAACAGCTGCAAGTTCTAGATCATGCGTAGGATAATTCCTCTCATGAACTTTCAACTGTCTTGAAGCATAAGCTACAACTTTACCGTTCTGCATCAAAACACCACCAAGACCCATCAAAGAAGCATCACAATAGACAACGAAGGACTCACCAGGATTAGGCAAGATCAACACTGGAGCACTGGTCAACCGCCTCTTCAACTCCACAAAACTCGCTTCACAAGCTGCATCCCACACATATACTTGACCCTTCTTAGTCAACTGCGTCAACGGCAATGCCAACTTAGAGAAGCCTTCAATAAATCTGCGATAATAACCAGCTAACCCCAGAAAACTGCGTATCTCAGTAGCAGACTTCGGAGTCTCCCACTGTAATACAGCAACAACTTTAGCAGGATCAACAGAAATCCCACCACTCGAAATCACATGGCCAAGGAAACTCACTTCCTTCAACCAGAACTCACATTTAGATAACTTTGCATATAATTTCTTTTCTCTTAACACCTGCAAAACAATTCTCAGATGTCCTGCATGCTCTTCTTCTGTCTTAGAATATATCAATATATCATCTATGAACACTACAACAAAATTATCAAGGTACGGATGAAATATACGATTCATATATTCCATAAACACACCTGGAGCATTAGACACTCCGAACGGCATCACAGTGTATTCATAATGACCATACCTCGTACGGAAAGCAGTCTTCGCAATATCATCTGACTTCACTCGGATCTGATGATAACCCGACCGCAAATCAATCTTACTGAAAACATGAGCTCCAACCAACTGGTCCATCAAATCATCAATCCTCGGCAATGGATACCGATTCTTGATAGTCACCTTATTCAACTGCCGATAATCGACACACAACCTCATCGTACCTTCTTTCTTCTTCACTAACAATACTGGTGCACCCCAAGGAGAAACACTTGGACGCACAAACTTCTTCTCAAGCAATTCTTCAAGTTGCTTCTTCAATTCAACTAATTCAGTTGCCGACATTCTATAAGGAGACATCGACACTGGACTCGTACCTGGTACTAAGTCAATGGCAAATTCGACTTCACGTTCTGGAGGTAAATCACTTACATCCTCCGGAAACACATCCTGAAATTCACAGACAACAGGCAAATCTACACTTACCACTTTCTTATCCGCTTGCAGAGACGCAAATAAAGCGAATACCTGAGCTTCATCTTTCACAAAATCCCCCACCTGCCTAGCAGATAGAAATCTTGCCTCATCATTCTCACCAACTTCAGAAAACCGCACCGTCTTCCTATAGCAGTTGATAAACATGCCATAGAATTCTAGCCAATTCATTCCCAGAATAATATCAATTTGGTGCAAGGGTAAGCACACCAAATCAACCACGAACTCTCTCTCAAAGATCGTCAAATGACAACCTCGACAGACAACAGAAGTCTTCACAGAACCATTAGCAGGAGTATCTATCACCATACTTCCGCCTAGGGACGACATAATCACACCAATCCTGGTCGCACACTCATACGAAATAAACGAATGAGTAGCACCAGTGTCAACAATAGCAAGCAATTCAACATTATTAATCAAGCAAGTACCTTTAATCAGATTATCTTCTTTAGGAGCTTCAGTCCCACTCAGAGCAAACACCCTACCAGTAGTATGAGCTGCAGTAGCCGCCTTCTTCGGTTTCGCGCACTGCGAACTGATATGGCCTTTCTCTCCACAATTAAAACATGTCGGACCAGCATCCTTACATTCAGTAACTCTATGACCAGCCTGACCGCATCGGAAACATCTCAGCACTTCCTTGGTACAGCTATCAGCACGGTGGCCTGGCTCGCCACACTTGAAACATTTACCAGCTATGGGAGATCCTCCCCCACTTGGCTTCTTCGCATCTACCACTTTCTGCTTACCTTTACCATTCGGAGATGCATAAGGACTACCACGATCCTTATTCTTCTTCTCACTAAGACTCTTGTAGTGAGCAGTCATAGCCTTGCTATCTTCATCAAATATCCTGCACTTGTTAACTAGTGTAGGAAACCTACGAATCTCCTGGTAACCGATGCCTTGTTTGATCTCGGGACGCAACCCGTTCTCAAACTTGACACACTTGGATTCCTCAGCATCAGCACCATTATAATGAGGACAATACTGCACCAGCTCCTCAAACTTCGAAGCGTAATCAGCAACAGACATGTTACCCTGCTTCAGTTCTAGAAATTCCATCTCCTTCTTACATCGCACATCAGCAGGAAAATATTTCTCCAGAAAGACCGTCTTGAACATTTCCCAAGTCATCTCAGCACCTGGTACTTCAATTCTCTGGCGAGTGTTATCCCACCAGTTTTCAGCCTCTTCAGATCACATATGCGTACCAAACTGCACCTTCTGTGCTTCAGTACACGTCATCACCCGGAAAATCTTCTCAATTTCCTTCAGCCAAATCTGAGCACCATCTGGATCATAGCGTCCTTTGAATGTAGGAGGGTTATTCTTCAGAAACCTTCCCAAATTCCTAAACTCGTCGACCGGCGGATTCTGCTGCGCCTGCATAGCCTGCGCCATAGCAGCCAAAGCCTCAGCAATCGCACGGTCATTTTCTCCAGCCATACTCTGCACAACCCAACCACAACCGTTAAATATCGACAGTGTCATTTACACTAATCGACCAACAGGGAAAACATCACATTACGACTCGACTGGACTGACAATGCTCTGATACCACTAATGTAACACCCTTCTATCCAAACGACATATTCAAATAGATTATCAGAGTACAACATGTAGAAGAGTTTACATTTCTTACAACATAACAATTATCGCATCACAACATAAAACATATTATTTTATTTTATTTAAACTTCGCAGCGGAAAACAACACAAATATTATCATTCATCATATAACAATTCATAATAATGTTTCAACATTATCTCAACAAAACATCTCAACATATTAGTCATCATAAACAACGTAAATAATAACCAATTATCTATCGAATCCCATAACCCCGGTGTCACATGACCAGAGCATTTGACTCGACTCTGTAGAATAACTCTACACTTATTCTTCAAACCTCAACAATAGCTACTCTTCTTTATCTGCACATTGCTCATCATGGATGAACATAAACACATGCAGAAGGGGTGAGAATTACATTATTAAATAATAATATAACGACAGAAATATAAACATAAATATATTTCACATATACCAACTCAGCTCATCATAATCACCATAATCAACATACTCATGAACATTAACAAAACAACATATCAAATGCAATGCACACACCCATGCATGACTCAACACGACTCGGTATACCCATTTTGTGACCAACTACAGGATCACCACTCCCAGATTCATCACCATAGAATCCGAGTTCCCCGCAAGGAACCAAGCCTCTCAACAAGCCCGGAGTCAACAACATCATTGGAACTCAGTCCGTTCATCACTAGGCATCGGCCTTTCAGGAATGCATGCACACCAAGCATGCATCATAATCAACATAGCAACAACAACATCATATAGTCATGTTATCATCATCATTAACACATTTTATCGCAAGAGCATATCACATCATGCCACATAATCAAACACAGTATTAGCACACTCTACTAATATCTATACTACTCAAAACAACGGGAAATGAACCCTCGTATATCTTGCATCAGCTAAGTTACCTCGCTCAGCCTAAACAATCAACAACTGCACAACAACAGTCCAGGAAAACCACAAGTCTGCCCATACGCGTATTGCCTATGCCCATACGCGTATTGCCCGCGCCTGCCCAAATCCATACGCGTATTGCCCATGTCCATACGCGTATGCTACGCGTATCACATTCCCATACGCGTACCAACAGAGACCAAAACACGTTCAAAACATCATCTTCCTCCATACGTGTATTGCCCATGCCCATACGCGTATGCTACGCGTATCACATTCCCATACGCGTACCAACAGAGACCAAAACACGTTCAAAACATCATCTTCCTCATCCATACGCGTATTGCCTAGCGCCATACGCGTACCAGCCATTTCATACGCGTATTGCCTAGTGCCATACGCGTATGACCAGAAACCAGATTTCCAGATCTGCAATGGCTTTCTCTGCTACGAGATCTATCCAAATTCATCCTTCCACAGTCCAAATTTCACACAAAATCACTCATATCATCTAATACAAATAGTCCCCTATTCGATTTCCCAAATCCTAACATCATTGCATATAATTTCTACGAATTCCCTCGATTAAAATCCCAATTTCGTTTATCCAATATTTCACTATTTTCAGCATATTATTGTTTAATAAGGTTCAGACCCCTTACCTCTTTGGATTGAAGGAAGTTCTGAGCAGACTTTGGCCTTTTCCTCTTCCTTCTCTTTCTCTTCAGCGTTTCTCCCTTTCTCTGACTCTGAGGCAACAACACGTGAAAAACAACCTGAGTTCTCACTTTGGCCTCTTTTATCCCATTTCCACTTTTACCCTTCCACTCTTCATATTCCATTTATTTTATTTAATTATTATTAAAATAAATAACATTTATAATAATAATAAAAATAATCCAATAATTCAATTTTATTTAATTAAATTAATAAAATAATATTAACTCAATTAAATAATTCTCTTATTTTAATCGGGGTGTTACAGAGGACGCTTTATTGAAAGCGCCCTCTAAGGGTAACCTTAGATGGCGCTTTTAATAAAGCGCTCTCTATGTCCATGTACATTTCCAGTTTATAAGGCGCTTTTGGAAATCCTTAGAGAGCGCTTTTAGAAGCGCCCTCTTAGGCCCCCTTTAGAGGGCGCTTTTGTAACGAAGCGCCCTCTAAAGTGAAGCAAAAAAAAAAATAATGAGGAAACGGAGGGACAACAATAGAGGGCGCTTTTTTGAAAGCGCCCTCTAAGGTTACCCTTAGAGGGCGCTTTTGAAAAAGCGCTCTCTAAGTCCATGTACATTTCCAGTTTAGAAGGCGCTTTTGGAAAGCCTTAGAGAGCGCTTTTAGAAGCGCCCTCTTAGGCCCCCTTTAGAGGGCGCTTTTTTTAAAAAAGCGCCCTCTAAGGTCCCCTTTAGTAAACATTAAAATTATAACATATACTGCATGTCTCTTTATTTTCCCTCTCTATAAGCTATTTCGTTCACGTAACTGGGTTTTCTCTCAACTGCGATTACTCTCTACTGCGATTACTCTCGTCCTCCGTTCGTTCTCCCTCCCTCACCGTCATCGTCGCCGTTCGTTCTCCCTCCCTCACCGTTCACGTTCACTGCGTTAACCTCTTCCACCGTCACTGTTCACTTTCTTCTCCATCGTTACCGTCACCTTTAAGGTATTTCTCTTCTCCATCGTTACCGTTCACTTTCTTCATGTGTTTGATTAGGGCATTTTCTAAACTTAGTTTTTCATTTTGTGCATTATGTTGATTAATGTTGTTTAGGGCAAACTGAGTTTTTTATTTCTGATTGAAAACTGATATATTTGAAGTGTGTTTGAGCTTGTGCTTGGAAGTTTGATGATTATGGATGCAAGTTTGTTCATGTTCCAAACACCATAAGTTTGCATTGGTCTTTTGCATGCAGTAGGTGTGTGTGAGTAAATGTGTATGCAGTAAGTTTGTGCATGCAGTAAATGTGTTCACGTATTGAATCATTGTCTTACTTGGGTCTTATTGAATCATTTCTATATTACAGATAAAATGGCTAACCAAGACGATACCCATGCCGCGAATGAATCACGTAATAATGTTGAAAAAGAAATCAAACGAGGATTGACTGTTATGAAGTCAATCATTCGTGCAAGAGACAAGGGTGTAAAATTTGAAGTACATTGGAGTGCTGAAGACCAACTAATTGAGCCTAACGGTTCAATGTTGGCAAGTTACATTGGTTTCCTTGTTCGCCAACATATTCCGATTACATGTGATAATTGGAGAAGTCCGGACTTGAAGGTTGGCAAGGAAAAAATATGGTCGGAGATACAGGTACTTACCATATATTGTTATATGTTTTTTTTGTTGACTATTTGTTAACCATATATTGTTATAATATTACTTTATAATAACACACTCCATTTGTATGTTTTTTAGAGATCCTTTCACATCGATGAAAGCCGGCAAAAATATTGTATTCAATTGGCCGGAAAAAGACTCCGAGGATTTCGATCCTTTTTGTGCAACAAATTTCTCAAGGATGAGGAAGGAAAATTTGTTGAAAAAGAACGGCCAATGAAGTATGCCGAGATTATTTCAGCCGATGAATGGGATAACTTTGTCGCCAAACGAAGAAACGAAAAATTCCATGTAATGTCTATTAATTATGGTATTATACAATTGTTAAGTTACTTGGTTCTAATATGCCTTAAACTTTTTTATCCAGGAAATAAGCGACATAAATAGGAAAAGGGCATCAAAACCCGCGTATCCGTACAAAAAAGGGCGTACGGGTTATGCACGGTTACAACAAAGAATTGTGAGTATATTCAAATGCTATGAGCTTATACATTGTCACAATATGTTATAATTGATGATCTTATAATCTAATTCAATGTGTAGCTAGCCGAGGAGAAAAGTGACGCAACATCTCTTCCGGACCACGTATTATGGAAGGCTGCTCGGGTTGGGAAGGATGGGGCTGTCGTTGAAGCGGTCCAAAATGTTTATGACGAATGTGTAAGTATATGTAACATTATTTCTTTAATTATATCGAAAATTTTGTTAGACATATAATTCATTTTTAATCTCCTCTAATAATATTTCAGGAGACTTTATCCCAAACCCCTTCAACCGAGGTCCAGGATTGCAGGAGCGTACTTAGTCGAGTACTAAATGTTCCTGAGTATTCCGGTCGTGTGAGGGGTAAGGGTTTTGGTGTGACTCCGTCGTCATTTTATAAAAAAACAAAAACAAAAAATCCTACCAACAAAGAGGTGATGGAGACCTTGGCGGAGTTAAGGGCACAAGTACTCCAACTGCAAAACGAGAATGCAAGGTATAGAGAGGAAAGGTGCGCTTCCGAGGCAAAAGATACTAGTGACCGAGCTAGTATCAATCATCAACCGAAATTTCCCGAGGTAATTATATATGTTATTATGAAATTAAAATAGCACTTTTTTACTTGACACATATACAAGTTAACAATAACATTTATTATTGGTTTAGGGCATTTCACCTTGTCAGCTGTATCTATCGTCACCAACTTATCGCATGGTTGGCAAGGGAAAAGTGCACAATACTTCGGGTGAATTACTTCACCATAATCCCCTCCCGGTGGGATTTATGAAAGTTTCGGTTGACCTCGTATTAGATACGGACGCCCGTCTACCATTACCCGACGTTGTTTCAGAGACAACGTTGATGCGAGATGCAGTCGGATCCTTTGTTGGTTGGCCGTCAGATCTAATTTTCCCTGATGCCGAGGTATATATGTTCTAAATGATTATGAATATTTAGAATTCACATTTCAATTCAGCTACAATTATGATATTTAATCAATCCTTATTACATGGTAATGTTAGACTCCTACAAGACCCACCCCTAAAGCTGGTAAAGGGATTTCAAGACGCATCGAGTCGGTTGCATCTCAAAAAGAGGTACAAATATATATACCCATTGAATTATATACACAACGATTCTTTTGCATCACAAAAAGTAATGATTTATTTTATATGAATTTTTAGGTTCCCGGTCGAAAGTTGAAAAGCGATGGTAAGGATATTCCAACGAAGGATATTCCAACGAAGGATATTCCAACGAAGGATATTCCAACGACGGCCGGGACAAAATCTCAAATTATGATGCGTCTTGAGAAAATGGTGGAAGAGTCCGATATTATGGACGGGTCCATTCGTAGTATAGATTTTGATGAAGGTGTTTTCGGAAAAGCTCATTTCGAAATAATTGGAAAGGAGGACATGCAACAACTTTTTGAGCACGACGAATTGGGCATCGCTATCATTCATACATACATATGGTACTCCGATCAATCTATAATTTACTTAGTTGAACAATTTATTTACACATTTCAATGAGTAGTCTAATATTTATTATGTTTCTATTTAAGGTATATGTATGACAAATTGATGCGGGGAACTGAATTGTGTAACCGTTTCAATTTTATTGCTGCTTCCCGTGTCAACGCAACGTTAATATCGAAAAATCCAACATCCGTAAAGAATGATCTAGTCGATAGATTCGTGGCGGCCGGCGATAATACTACACGCAGTTTGTATTTTTTACCGTTTAATTCTGGCAACGGGTTAGATTTTCTTTCTAATAATTTCATTCTAATCTATGTATATCTTTTACGTAGAAAATTTTCATTCATCTAAATTTTTGTTTTATTTTACAGGGGTCACTGGGTGTTGGTTGCTATGGATCTTTCGAGACTAATAGTGTATTATCTCGATTCGTTATCGGGTGATTGGAGTAAATATCCGGGTTTGAAGAAGACGGTTGACACGTAAGTGAAATTCCCCTAAATATTCGTGTGTATTTCTATATTTAATTATGTCTGTCAGATTGATCTCAATATACGTTTTTATTTTGTTAGGGCAATAATGAAATTTAGATCGAAAAAGAATTACCGCATTAGGAAGGACATTACCTGGGTCAGAGTTCAGGTATATATTAAGTATCTTATTTTTGCTTATAATAGTGTTTGTTTTTTTGCTTATAATAGTGTTTGTAAGAAATTAACTATATATATATTGTTTGTTTTTCTGTGTAGTGTCCTCAGCAAAATAATTCGGTCGATTGCGGATTTTTTGTATTGAGATTTATGAGAGATATCATTGCGTTGAATCGTATAGACATCCCAAAAATGGTATGGAATAATAACTTAGGGTTTATTTTAATATTATCGGATAACTCATCTAATTTGTTACTAAATCATGAATATGTTTTATTCTCTTAATTGTAGTACTTTGAGGAATACAAATCTTACTCAAGAGCTCATTTGGATGAAATGAAGGATGAATTGTGTCAATTCATTGTTGATCAAAGAATCATATAGCTAGGTTGTATATTGTTGTACATATATGTATGGAATGTTGTTGTTGTATGCTGTTGTTGTATATATGTTGTATATTGTTGTTGTACTTTTACTAAATCATGAATATGTTGTTGTATATTGTTGATCAAAGAATCATATATTAATGTTGTATATATGGAGGATTAATGTTGTATATAAATGGATTCATGTTGTATATATCAATGGATTAATGGTGTATAACATTGGATTAAAGGATGAAATCAATATGAATTTTACACTTTTGCAGCATGCGAACAGGTTACCAATTAAATATCCACTGTTTTTCAAACAAATTTTTTTAAAATAACTAACACTTTAGAGGGCGCTTTCTGTAGGAAGCGCCCTCTAAACACTTTACATTGAGAACTTTAGAGGGCGCTTTGTCCAGAAAGCGCCCTCTAAACACTTTACATTGACAACTTTAGAGGGCGCTTTCTGCAGAAAGCGCCCTCTAAAGTGTTAGTTATTTTAAAAAAATAAGCGCCCTCTAAACACTTTACATTGACAACTTTAGAGGGCGCTTTTTCCAGAAAGCGCCCTCTAAACACTTTACATTGACAACTTTAGAGGGCGCTTTTTCCAGAAAGCGCCCTCTAAGGTGTCCCTTTATGGACCACTCCAGAGGGCGCTTTTTTCATAAAGCGCACTATAATGTGGGCCTTTAGACAGCGCTTTCTCCAGGAAAACAAAGCGCTGTCTTTACCTATGCCAGCGCCAGATTAGAGGGCGCTTAGAAGCGCTGTTATAGGCCAAAATAAGCGCCCTCTTTTCCCTTATTTGGCGTAGTGATGGAAAATAATTTGAGAAGTAATTTTAAATTAAAATATAGTTCGGTAGGATTATTACATCGTCATGTCCAATGTGGCCCAATAGATTTCAATAGACTACAATAACATGTTTCGGACACCTATTATAGTTCATTCCCCTTACTGACCACCTAAGATAATAAAAAGAAGTGAAAAATATTATTTACTGTTAATTATAATAATAAATATAATTAATTAAATGGTGAATGGTAAAGTGTTAGACTTACTTTGTTGCAAATGGGAACACGAATGGGCGCTCATTTATCGGGGCGAGCGATGGCATTCTCGACCACCCCCAAACTTGAAGCAAATAAGCACATGAAAAAAAGTATAGGTATTCTTTTTTGCAGTTCTACACATTGCACTATATAGATGGGCCAACACAGTTGAACCCCAACTATAAGTGTTTACCTTATTAATGTTGCGTAATAAAGGTAAATCCATTATATTCACAGAATTACCTGTATTTCTGGAAACAAAAAGTTACCAAATAAAATCATAATGTAACACCGAGCTTTTATTATTTTCTCATACTCGGTTGAATCGTCGGACAATGCTATACTGGCATAATATTGTTTTAGGTATTTTAAATTTATACCTTGCCCTCTTGCTTGACCGGATGTGTCTCCCTTAGTTTCGTCGTCTAACAAAGGGGCACCCAATAATTCATTGCATATATTGTTGTCTTGGTTAAATCTCCCATTCACTGCCTTTCCGTCTATACGGAGACCCAACAACATGTACACGTCCTCAAGTGTGATGGTACACTCACCAATTGGAAGGTGAAATGTGTGGGTCTCGGGTCTCCACCTCTCCAACAAACCCAGAATGAAGTTGTAGTCCACCGAGTACGAAACAATGTTTAGTAGATTTCCAAATCCACATCCTCTAATAGATGGTTCTATTAAAGGATCGTGGGGTAATATTCACGTACACGACATCTAAACCGCTTCGGATCCTAATAACAAAAAATTAAGAAAATACAATTAGAAGAAGAAATACAAACTCAACAAACACACATCTATAAGAAGTATTCCAAAAATAGAAACTAAAAAGAGAGAGATTAGAAAGGTATAACACAAAGAAGATATCTATTAGAAGTAATCCAAAAATAGAAACTAAAAAGAGAGAGAGATAACAAAGGTATAACACAAAAAAGATATGTATTAGAAGTAATCCAAAAATAGAAACTCAAAAGAGAGACATAACAAAAGTATAACACAAAAAAGATATCTATAAGTAGTAATCCAAAAATAGAAACTAAAAGAGAGAGATAACATACAAATGCCAAGATATTCTCGATGGTGCCTCTGTGTTCATCGCCCATAGTCAACAAAGACATGATTTGAATTTGTAAAGCTTGAGTTTGGTAGATGAAAGAAGTGTGGTAGAAGAAAATACTTGAGTATTGATGAAGATGATTTGATATTGTTGATATGAGAGACTATTTATAGATGAATGAGTGAGTAGGTTTGGAACCTAAAAAGAGTGTGATTGGTTGCATGGAAAGGCAAGAGGAGATAAGAGAATGACAAAATTCAGAATAAAAGAGAAATTTAGCATGTGAGGAATCTTCTTGGCGCATATGAAGAAAGCACATGCAAGGGAAGAAGAGCCCTTCCTCTTGGCGCCTACATGTGATTTCTCACATGCAAGGAAGAGGCGCCCTTCCTCTTGGCGCCTTAGTGTAGGGAAATTGGAAGGGGCGCCCTTCCAAGTGGTGCCTAGGTGTAGTTTTGTGAAGAGGCGCCCAACCCTTTGGCGCCTCAGTTACTTTATGGCGCCTAGGGAATAGGCGCCTGGGTTGGAATCTTAGGGCACAGAGCTCAGAGATTCTTTGATTCCCTGGCGCATGTGTATTCTTTTCAATCTTTTCTCTGTGTGCTGGATTCCTTCTAATGCATGCATGGTCAAGTCTGTACAGACAATGACCAAGTTATCAATGCAACGACCAACTTACCAATGACCAAGCTATTTATGATGTGCAGATGAACAACTTAGCAATGCATTCAATTCCAATTCCATTCAAACTATCTACATATTTAATATTTCAACATAATGTCTTCCACACAACATTACATGATCATTGCCCATGTCGGAGGTGAAATATTTGATCATCCGTTGTTCGGTTTTTATTTTCGAAACACAAAGGTGACTCGGTTTACAATAAATCGACGATCAAAATTTTCACATCTGAAACAAAGAATAGAAAAGAAATTGCATTGTAATAATGTGGGTCAGATCATCTATAAAAATCCGGTTTGGTTTGTAGAAAACCAGGTAAAATTTTATCAGAAAAAGATTCGAGATGATGATGATGTTCAACATATGTTTGGCAGTCACGAACAATCCGGTTACAACGATATAGAGTTGTATATATTACCACATCAACAACAGGAGTCTTAGTACATTGATCAGTCACAAGTGTTTTGTGAGACTGATGACGAACAAGCTGAGGTGAATGTTCCAGACAAAGAAGAAGAGGAATCTGAGATCATGGTTGATTCGATGGTGAACGCTGAAGAGGAAGAGGAGCCAATACCAGTAAGTCGTGTATATTGCCCACCCTAACACATGACAAGGTTAAATTTGGGTTCAGATGAACCTTAGGCAGATGTATGGTACAATCCTTACGTGCAAATGCAAGGATCTCTGAAATAAGGAGACACATTTCGCACAAAAGAGGAATGTGTAAAAGCCATTAAGAAATTCCACATGCAACTATCAACTGATTTCAGAGTTGACAAAACTGACGCATCGAGGTTTAAAGTTTATTGTCCGAATGAGCACTACCTTTTTAGGTTGTCAGCTTCGTATCGGAAGAGGAGCGAGTCTTGGGAGATTGGATCAATGGGTCCAGATCACACATGCATGCTGAGAAACCCAATGCAGGATCATCGTAAACTAAGCTCTCAGCTAATATGCAATGAAATATCATCTGTCATTGGCGACAATCCGTCGTTAAAGGTGAGTACAATAATCTCGCATATTAGGGCAGAGTACGAGTACACTCCATCATATAAGAAGGCATGGATAGCTAGAACAAAAGTTGTTGAAAAAGTGTTTGGCAATTGGGAGGAGTCTTACAAACAACTTCCAAAATACTTGTTGGCTCTAAAACACTATGCTCCTGGGACAATTGTCAAGATGGAAACATTGCCCGCATATACACCAGATGGTACATGTGCTGTTGGAAATAAAATATTTCACCGTCTATTCTGGGCGTATCAACCGTGTATCATAGGTTTTTCTTTCTGTAAACCAATTATACAAATTGATGGTACATGGTTGTATGGAAAATACAAAGGAACGTTACTGATGGTAGTGGCACAAGATGGGAACAACAATATTTTTCCAATCGCCTTTGCCCTAGTTGAAGGGGAGACTGCTGAGGGATGAAGTTTTTTCCTAAGAAATCTCCGATTGCACGTTGCACCTCAGCCTAACTTATGTTTAATCTCTGATAGACACCCCTTAATCATCAGTGCATATAATAATATTGACAATGGCTGGCAAAATCCTCCTTCGACGCATGTGTTTTGTATTAGACATATTGCTCAGAATTTCATGCGGGAAATCAAAGATAAGACGTTGCGTAAGAAGGTTGTCAATGCAGGTTATGCATTACCAGAACCTTCTTTCAAACACTACCATGAGGAAATAAGATTTTCGAACGAAGATACGGTACGGTGGATCGATAGTATTCCGTTGGAGAAGTGGACTAGGGCATACGACAACGGTCAGCGTTGGGGCCACATGACAACAAATCTTGTGGAATCAATGAACTCTGTCTTGAAATGCATCTGTAACCTACCAATAACCGCTTTGGTGCAGGCTACATATTTTAGGCTAGGAGCGTTGTTTGAAACCAGACGCTCAAAATGAAGTTCAGTGTTGCAATCTGGACAGTTGTTCAGTGATGCTTCAATGAAATTCATCAGACATGAAGCTGCCAAAGAAAACACACACGTGGTTACGGTATTTGACCGAACTAAAGGTTGGTTTAGTGTTGCCGAGTCCATGGTTCACAATGAGGGCATGCCGATGGGACAGTACAGAGTTGAACTAGATAAAGGTTGGTACGACTGCGGAAGGTTCCAAGCCTTTCATACCCCCTGCTCCCATGTCATTGCGGCGTGCTCAAAGGTTCGAAGGGATCCATCCTACTTGCTATCTGAAGTTTACAAAGTCGTCAACCTTTCAAATGTTTATAAAATTAGTTTTTCGGTAGTGGCAAAAGAGGATTATTGACCAGAATATCAAGGGGACATCGTCTGGCACAACGAAGTTATTCGAAGGAAGAAAAAGGGTCGCCCTAACAGCACCCGGATTAGAACCGAAATGGATACGGCGAACAAAATGGTTAGACTATGTAATTCATGTCGTCAACCAGGTCACAATCGTAATAACTGTCCTAGTGTTGGAACGAGCACAACCAGATAAATTCAGATGTACCTCTGTTGCTATATATGAAAAACTAAATTTATTTCATAGTACCTCTGTTGCAATATATGAAAAACTAAATTTATTTCATAGTAGATGTCTGTGACGAAAATACCATTACATAAACAGTAACACAAATAATTATAACAAATACAATACAAGAACTATGCGATTACAACCATCAAAACAATTTTGAACATGTAATGCATCATCCTACAAGCGTCTTGGTCGATCTTAATATCCACCCATTCGCGCACTTCTCCGTTTTGGTTGAACGTGGACACAAGCCATTGTATTCTTCTAATCCGTTCATCCTCTCCAATTTCTCCCTCTAACCAACTGTACAACGTCCGATTAAGACGTTCAAACGTATCTGTGTTCTAAAGTCGAACTTGTAAGCCGCAACAGCAAAAAATATTACATCAGCATTTCATTTCGGAATGTATGCAGACATTGTTGAAACAGAGAGAATTGAAATTGATGGTTGAACTAGACAACTTACGGTATTAGGAGATGAATTTGAGTGAAAATAATTGTATACAAGGTGTGGTATTTATAGAAACAGAACATCTATTGGACAAACCACGTGGGCACCAGATGAATTGGCGCCCACATGAACCATCACATGCAGGTGCCAGATGAATTGGCGCCCACCATGAAAATGTACTCAGGCGCCAGAGGCATTGACACCTCCTCATGAGGGCCAATGCAGGCGCCACAAGCATTGGCGCCTCCTCATGAGACCCAATGCATGTGCGCCAATGCTCCCGGCGCCTACTCTTATTGGTATGGGGGTGCGCCAATTCATCTGACGCATTCTATATCAAAGTTGGTTATTTTGGTATTTTTTTTGAAAAATTGGTTATTTTCAAAAAAAATTTAAAAAAATTGGTTATTTTGAAAAAAAATTCCCTTAAGAAGAAGAAAATCATTAAAAAAAATCCACTTGAATAAACGATGAAAAGTTAAAAGTTACTACGTGATAATTCATTTATTTACGTTAAAATTAAAAAACTTCATATTATTATCAATTTTTTATATAAACCGAAAAAGACAATCTTCCAATTTTTGTAGAACTATAATAAATAGTAATTGTTTTTATGAAATTTAAATTGTTGAATATCCAAAATTAAATTCAAACCCATAATTTTTTGAATTGTTGAATATCCAAAATTAAATTCTAAATTAAAATTTCTGATTAAATTAAATTAAAATTTCTGATTAAATTGAAAGAGACCCATTCTTTTAAGTGCTATTGATTATTATCGATTTTGCTTTAGAAAAATAAGAAAGTAGAGGGAGATGTGGTCAAAGAGAAGAAACAGAAAAAAAAGTGTCCCTATTGTCAGAGCGCTTTATTCCGAACCGCAATCAGCGGCCTTCACCGAAAATATAAAACATCAAAATCTCTCTCTTTCACATTCTATTCTATTCTTTCTTTTCTTTTTGCTTTTAACAAAGTTGTATTGCAATTGCTTTCATTAATAAAACATTTCAAGTGCAATAATAATATTATTAAATAAAGAATTTGATACGTCGTATAAAAGTCAAGGAGGCAAATTTCCGGATTGACTGACGCTTACCTGCGACATTTCCCACACTTGAGTATACGTTGTCCAATGTTTTGCAATTCAAAATTTTCCACTCGTCGCACCGTTTTGATTTACCTTTAATAATAACTTTTTGTTTTAAATAGTTTAAAAACAAAACTAATAATAAATTTGAAACACCATAATAAGTTATAACAAACACAATGATGTATTTTATCATTTTTACTTCAATACTAATTAATTAAGTATTTCAAAAATAAATATATATTAAATGAACTCTTTGTACTACTCCTAAATTTTTAAAGAATAGTACTTGAAGTCTATGGCCACGCTTACCCTACATTTCGCTTCACCTTTTCCCTTTTCTTTTGTACATGATGTTAAGATTTTTTTTTTTTTTTTTGTAAAAGTATGAGGTTAAGTAAGATTAGGTATGCTTTGAAAATCTCTTTATCAACAATTTATTTTTTGCTGTACAAGTAGTGCCATAATATACGACCGTGTGCAAATAACTTTATCGGTAAGAATGTATGACCGAGCAATTAACTTTATCTGTAAGAATAATAAAAGAGAAAGATGGTTTTTAGATTTATTTAATAATTAATATATTTAATTTAAAGTTGATATATTATTATATAATTTAAAAATAGATAAAGATGAATATGAATCGGGTTGGATTGAATTTAATCTAATTTGTTATTTGATCTGTTCAAACTTTAACGAAGTGTATCCACAATTTTATTGTTAAAATCAACCGTTCATTTATGAGTTATATTGGATTGAGTTCGCGCGTCATGTTTCAAATAATTTTTTTAATAATTTTTTTTGTTAATTAAAAAAAATATAACACAATTTAATACAATCATATTAATTTATAGTATTTAAATTCGAAGAAACATATCATATAATATATAATAAAATTTATCAAAAAGACACATACTTGATAATAGTATAAAATTCAACAAAATACGTTGTTTCCATAAATTGAAAATGATACAAACTAAAATAAGAAACAATATTTAATCTTAGAATTACGTAAATTTATTGATTTAATAATATTATTCACGGAGAATAATTTGTTTTAAAAAAATTATGATTATGAATGAGATATTAATTTTATATTTTCATTTAAAAATAATTATAAAAATAATAATTATTAAATTAAATTAATGAGTTGAGTTAACGGGGTCCGCAGGTTGCAGAACTGAAACATAATATTCAAACCAAAATTATATATTTTGGATTTAGTTGAGTATACTTTGTAAATGGAGAATTAACGATAATTTATGAGTTGGTTTGATTTGGGTAAGCGGGTTCCTTGGTAGATCCACATCTATGAACACTCCTGGGACTACACATAGTATATTATTATTCAATGATATTATTATAATTGTTTTATTTGATTAATTTATATAAATAATTTGTTTAAAAAAAATAATAATTTAATTATTATTTGAATATTGATAACAAATGTTTTAAGAATTTTAAATAAAAAATTATCTATAAAAAAATAAATATTAATTTTCAATATATTATGTAAATAATATTTAAAATTTTAAAGAAAGTTTTAGACCATTTCATAATATTTTCTTTATTTCTTTCCTTTGTTGAGTGCGTTAGGTTGCCTTTTGGAAATTGTGGCTTTACATTAGACTAACTTACGCACATATTTTTATTCTATTTAAAAATGCCTACTTTTATTTTTGGGCGCTAGATACACAAATTACAACTAGAGCTCCTCAACCATTCAAATTTGCTTGAATGATAGAAGAGGAAAGATACCTAGAAAACGTTACAATTGCACTTGGATAGATCAATTTCAATGTGAAATTTGTTTTACCAAATTGGCTGTTAAGTGCAACTAAATGAATTCTTCATCATAATTATAATTTACAAATCAACTAGAAGTGAGAAAGGATTATTAGTTGGCGAATGTATGTTGTGGCCAAAACAAAGTATGGATTCTCCATACTTTCTCCTTTTTCAAATTACAATAGAGTAATTTGTCCAAACGTATATGTTAATTAAGAGCAAGGCATAAACCAAGATAAAGAGCATTAAAATAAATAAAATGGAATATTTCTCTCGATTTTCATTTAAACAAAATAAAAAGGTAACTTTAAGTTACCATTTAAAAATAGATAAAATGTTATAGGAGGATGTTAAACAATTGAATTCAGGGTCATTCGAATTTCTTTTGATTAAGTCGAATGAAGGTTAATTAGGCGACTGCAAAACAATAAAGTATGCGATGATCATATTCTTCTCAAGTTTAGAAAATTCTACGAAGGCAATGAGAATGTTTGATTCAGTTGTAGTACTATAAAAATAACTTTTCACTATGGTTAGAAGAATAATTTTATCAAAGTTGGAGGTTCATGGTAATAAAGGATATAGTAGTTTTCACCACAAGCTAGTAGTCATGGTAAAAACAAAATAACGCGCAATATTTCACCATGGATGTAAGTACCAACCATGGTAAAATGTGGAATGACCATGGGTTCTGTTGTGAATCGATATCGTCAAGATCAAATCTAAATATGAGAAGGATTGAGTTTCTTGAACAAACACAAGAAACTCTATTAGGTTTTACCAAAGAGAGAGAAGATAAGAAGGAAGAATAAGAATCAATGTTGACTATAATTGTTTTACTATTTACTTTCTCAACAACTAAAAAACCCTCCTCTCAACAACTTGAGAGAACTAGTCTATTTATAGACTAAGCTAACTTAAATATTTGGGCTAAACAAAAGGCCCAATTCGATATTCTAACAATTCTAGCATTTCAACTAATGCATGCTTGAGCATATTTCGACTACAACATACAAGATCAACCTGTGAACAGACTTCGACTACATACTAAACATATGTCGAACCAAGAAGCTGCACTTGTCGAGACTATAGCTCGATCTAAATTCTCACAACTTTTCACTTTGGAATAAACTCTACAACATAAAGGAAAAAAAACTAGCTTTCTTCATGCAGTTTTATCAGCTGCATACAGTGGAAAAACTTGCAGTTTGGCAATGTCTTGGTGATCATATCAACATCAATGTCTTCAGTCGAAACCTTCAACACTTGGACTTCTCTATGCTCGATTATCTCTCTGAAAACATGCAGACTCACGTCGATGTGTTTGGTACACTCATGATAGGCTGAATTCTTCGACATGTGTATCGCACTTTGACTATCACATTTAACAGTGATAACTTGACCTTGAAGTTTCAGATCCTTAGCAAAACCTTCAAGTCACAATGCTTCTTTCATAGCTTTACTGAGGGCAATATACTCCACTTCAGTGGTTAACAAGGCAACAACCTTCTAAAGTGTTGCTTTCCAACTAATTGTTGTGCCAAACATAGTGAACACTTATCCAGAAATAGATTTTCTGGAATCCATACAACCTGCATAATCAGAGTCAACAAATCCTTCAGTTTTGAATTTTCTATCACCACCACATTCTTGATGTTGTTGTTGAGGATCTTCTTCTTGTTTTGGATCTCTAGATGATAGAATTGGCCTCGCCTTTCATCTTGTGCTTCTTCTTGTCCATCTCTCGGAACATGATATATTGGTGTATTTCTCATGGCACTTTGGTTGATTAGTAGCATCAAGTTGATCATCTCGTCATCAGGATAACTTTGTACTCCAGGTAACTTGTAAAACTCATTAACTATACAAAAATGCCCATAAGCTTGTTGTGGCGCGTCATCCATATATTTAATATTTTCAACTATCAACTTTCCAACATTTATAGGCTAATGGTTCATGATAAATACCATATCCATACACCTCTTCATAATAAACTATGATTGGTTAAAAGTTTATTCTAGAGTTTGTACAATAAAACATGCCCATGCTTTTGGTATTGGGCATATATGTGAAGTGAAAAGTCTCAATGCAACACCATTTATAATAACCCACTCCGATATGGGTCGGCAAAACTCATTTTTCATTATTTCACACATTTGTTCACCCAGCATGTTGTTGTGACTCATTCTATTTTGAATTTCACACACACTTGGAGGTTGTAAATTAAGTAAATAATTCATCACATAAGGACTATAATTGATATGTTTACCTCGCACATAAGAAGTGAACTCGTTGTGAGGATAAAAAACGGAATTAGAAAAAACTTCTGACCCAATAAACTTGTTGGTGTCTTGGATCAAGTTGTTAAAACTCACCCCTTGCCTTTCATCAAACATCAGCATAAATGCTTTGTACCCCATCAAATTTTGACAATCAAATTCTCTCTCCCACACAACTTTTTAATTCACTACTTTGAGGTACTTTTCGACATTAGTTTATGAGATAATTTTGTAGTTAGGAAATATTGGTGCATCTTGAGTTGGTGGTGCACTTAATGTTGTTGCATGAGACACACATCTTCTTTTTGAGGCCATCTTTCTCTGATACAAAATGAAATGGAGTGTAATGCAATGAAATTAGATATGAAAATGAACTTAAGAGAGTTTAGGAGTAGACAAAGTGTTGAAATGGTTGTTGTATGGAAAAGTTGCCTAAAATGGCATTTTATAGGCATTTTTTCATACCTGTCGCGACCATAATCCATGTATCTTGATCGCGATACACAAAGATTCAATCCAACAGTCTGATTCTCCAATGTCTCTTTGCAGCGTCTATATCACGACCATGATGATATCCATCGCGATTATGATGAATATATATTGCGACCAATATGAGCTCATTGTGATCGCGAAAAATCCAGGGGCCAAAATCCTTTTTTTTCCTCCAATTTTTCATATTCTTTCATTTTTCCTTCCATTCTTTTTTCTATCTTTCTCATACCACTTCAACAAACAACATGTTACAAAAAAAAATACGATTAACCTAAATAACATGAAATTTAAAGTGCGAATGAAATAAAAGATTTATCTGATGGGTTGCCTCCCATTAAGCGCTCCTTTTCAGCTGGTATTTCACCTCCTGAATATATTTTCAACCTTTGTTCGTTCACCATAAAAGTGTGATAATCTCTAGTATCCAGTATATCTACAACACCATTCGCAAACACTTTATTAATAATAAAAAGACCAAACCATCTAGACTTTAACTTACCTGGAAACAACCTCAGTCGAGAGTTGTACAACATAACCATTTGTCCTATTTGAAATTATCTTCTCACCATATTTTTGTCATGATAGCTCTTAGTTCTCTTCTTGTAGATCACAACATTTTCACAGGCTATAAGTGTCATCTATTCCAACTGCTTTTTCGTTGACGTTTAAAAACTTAATTACCCAGTACACATTATGTTCCAACTCAACCGATAAATGACAAACCTTTATATAAACCAATTGACATGTGGACAATCCTAAAAGAGTATTGAATGATGTCCTATATGCCCAAAGAGCGTTATCTATTTGCTTGGACCAATCTTTCTTGGATGTGGAAACCGTCTTTTCTAAAATCTGTTTCAACTGCATGTTTGACACTTCTACTCGCCTACAAGTTTGAGGGTGATAAGGCGTGGACACTTTGTATTTCACATTATATTTTTCAAGTACACCTTCTAAATACTTAATGCAGAAGTGTGAACATGAAATTTAGATGAAATCAAATGCCCATGAAATCAATTCCCTAACATTCAAAGGCTTTTACATCTAACATACCATTAAGAGGCATTTTGTTTTGTTTTAAAATGTTACCTGTTTTCTGATATTCGAGACATTATTAAATAAAAAACTTACAATCTTTGAATAAAGTTGGCCACCAAAAGCCACCTTGAAGTACTTTAGTTGTTATTCTTTCACCGCTGAGATATGACAGTGCCGCATTATGTCTTTCGCCTCCTTACCTACAACACACATGTGCATTAAACCGTTGACACTAGTTTCAAAAAGATAAGGCTCATCCCACAGATATTGATTAGCCTTTTTGTAGAATTGTTTCTTCTCCTGTGCTGTGTAGTCTTCTAGAACACTTTCTGTAGCTTTATAGTTGGCCGTATAAGCAAATCAAGGTCGTTCGCTAATTGCAATCCAATCTTTATCCAGAATCTATTTAGTAATGTTCTTTTCTTTATGAGTCACTTCCTTATTCTCCAACCTGAACAAATGATTAGCTACCATGTGTTTAACACCTTTTTTTAATCTTTTATTTCTAGGTCAAACTCATGTAACAACAATGTCCATCGGAGCAACCTCGACTTAGAATCACCTTTGTTGAAAACGTATTTCAATGCTGCATGTTCTTTAAAAATCACAAATTTTGAACCAATTAGATATGCCCACAATTTTTTGAAAGCAAATACCGCAACCAGTAATTATTTTTTCAGGGTGGTATAGTTCACATGATTTTTCGTTTAAAACCTTACTAGCATAGTAAATAGAATAGAAACGTTTCTCATGGCGTTGACCAAGAACTAATCCTACCGCGTAATCATTTGCATTTCACATTATTTCAAAGAGGACTTCCTAATTTGGAGCGGCAATACAGGTGCAGTCACTAACTTTTCTTTAATAACAAAAACATATTTAAAACACTTTTCATCAAAATCAAAATTATTTTCTTTCACTAGGAGATTGTAAAGAGGTTTTGCAATCTTGGAGAAGGCCTTTATAAATCTTCAATAAAAACCGACATATGTTCTACGAAACTTCCCACTCCTTTAATATTAATATGAGGGGGTAACTTTTCAATAACTTATATTTTCGCTTGATCGACCTCGATGCCTTTCGATGAGATTTTATATCCCAAAACGATACCTTCAGTGACCATAAAATAACATTTTCCCCAGCTCATAACAAGGTTTATTTCAGTACATCTTTCCAGAATAAGATTAAGGTGAGAAATACATTTACAGAAATCACTACCAAACACAAGAAAATTAAAACTCTCAACAACTTTTCTTCTTCTTGAGTTGATAGAGAATTACTGGTGATGGTTGGTTGTAACGGTTTCTCACCCAAAAAGACATACTTAAGGTGTTTCAGAAACTCTTTCAAATTAGGATCATTTTGAACTTGTATTGGATTTGGTTGCTTAGTGTCATACCCCAAAATTTGCCCGTTAATATTACAAGGCATTTCTAAGGCACTCCAACTTATTTTTCAAGGCATTGATCTTAAAAGAACAAGGACCCAGCACACAGATGACAAAATCCAGAAAATGGCCTAAACTGGTTTGCTCTCTAGGCGAGCAATTCCTTCGCCTAGCGAACCCTTCGCTACGCCACTCGCCTAGCGAAGCTTGCGAATACCAGAAAATTCTGGGCTTCATTCTGAGCCCATTAGGTCATAAAAAGAGCATTATAAATACCACAACTTCAGTCAGAAGCAGGAAACGAAAAACGGAGGAGGAAAAACGGAGGAGAAAGGCAAACACCCACAGACAGCAAACCATGGAGGCTAACCCAGAGAATTCAGAGCAACCCTAAAGGAAACCCTGAGGGAAACTCATCTGCACCAAGGTTACCTCCGCCCAACTCAATCCGACTTGCCAATTCAAGGTTGCAATTCAATTGCAAACAGGTTTGCATTACTATTACCGCTTTATGTTCTTAATTTGCATATGGCATTATGGTTGAATTTATAAAAATATCTTAAGTTTTGCATGTGAATTTAAGTGTGCCTGAATATCTTGAATGTTTAACCATGTAATCTCTGTATTGGATGCCGTAGGGTTTATAGCTTGCTGAAATCATACTGTTATCAAAACCAGAACCCGCAGCCTCGCTAGCACATCGCTAAGCGAGCATGTAGCGAGCATTCGCTAAGCCTTCGCTAGGCGAGGCAGGAGCGAACGTGACAGTCGCTGATTTTTCTGTTCTGTTCTATGCCTATCCGATCTGTTTTATTCTAACCATGTGTTATTTTGCCTGCCATCCCTATTACTGTTGTGATTTCTTTTGGTGGTGTAATTCTCGATTGCACCCTAATTTGGTATTCTGACCTGTTTGCTGAATTTTGTAAGGGTTCACATACTCCCGGAAAAGGTAGCTTGCTAGGTATTCCACTTTATTTGTGGGATACCCTTGTGGAGATTCATCCTAATTACCTAATTAATTTTAACGTGGACCTAATTACCTAATTGATTACAACTACCTAATTGATTGTAAAATGTTGCCTTTGAATATGTGATCTTGGACCTCTCTTTGTTGCCTTACGGTATTATGGTTATGTCCCGCGAATGTGGGGATACACTTAGCAAAGACCCTTCGATTAAATCATCATGTCCCTATAGAATAAATCATTGTCCCTCGGATGTTGCTTGTGAATATATGATTTTGTCCCTCGATGACCCGTCGTTGTAGCCTACGGTTAATGATGATCGTCCCTTCGAATGCTAAGGTATCCTTACAAATGTTGCCTTCCATGACCAATCGGTGACCCTACGATGACCCTTTTACATCCAAAGGATAAAACTACTTACTTCTCAATAGTAAGGACAGTTTTACCCTCATAAGGATAGGAAATGCCCATAAAGACCTTGGGTAGGTATAACTCTTAATTGTTGACTCACAACCTAAAACATTTTTCATACTTTTCATACATCACCCTTTGCAAAACGTCTACTAGAAAATCACCACTTGGTATACATTCATACTAGAATCATTGCCAAGTTATATTTTTCTAAACAGTTTTCAAAATTAAACGAGATAAACACTTTGTATACATTCGTACAAGGATCATTACAAAGTTAAACTCTCTTTTCAAAATATTTTTTAAGCAATTCACAAACATCTTTTCAGACAAACATAAGTGATCAAGCAATTAAGAGCCCATGGATAACCATGGATACAAAGGGTGCTAACACATTCCCTTTGTATAATGTACCTCCCGAACCCAAAATCTAATTAAGGTCTTTCCTGTTCTTTTCCGCCTTTCCTTGTTGGATAAAAGAAAAGTCGGTGGCGACTCTTGCTAACCGCGACATTTGCTTTCCAAAGCAAAAACACACAAAGTCAGTTCACCGTATGACAGAACTGGCGACTCTGCTGGGGAATATTAAAGAGAGGTTACCTTAAAAACAAGATCACTTATTCAAATTGTCTGATTTACTTTTAAGGGATTGCTTGGGTATCATATGCTTGAGTGAAAGATCCTACACCCGGATCTAGTGTACCTTAGGTAAGTAGCAAGAGATCATCGCGACTATCCGGCGTATACTGGAATGGTTAAAATGATGGCTACGGTTAATGTGACACTTTGGATGTCCTGATGTTCCTCATGTTTACTTGAGGAAAAATTTGGCGTCCGCGTGGTGTCATCAAAGCGTTAACCAGACCTTTAGAACCCTAATTGACTCATCCTGACCATTAGAAAGTAGTGAGATAACTGACTTCGGTTCCGACTGGGGTTGGTTGAGACTCGATACTACACTCTTTGAGATTGGACTTTAGGGAAGCTTTGGTCAACCACTTGGTGTTGCACTGAAGTGGACTTAAAGGAAGGTCGATGATTGGAGATCCTTTTAGAACCCGATTACTATTCTAGGACAGGTTGAACCAACCAAACTTCAGTGGGGAGGGTACTTACCTATGGAACTCATGCAAGCCTTAAAACTTAGGAATGATGGTTGTGTGACTTGCTTGTGCTTGTTATTTACATAACATCATAACATCATAACATCATAACATCATAACATCATAACATCATAACATCATGACATCGTGGCATTGTACTAACCATTTCAAAGACTTTAAACATTGAAAACATTTCATACATTGCATAGCATAACATAACATTGCATAACAGGTACTCTAAAAGCTCAATGTTCTCACGGTCTTCCAATTGCAAACAGAAAAATGGCTCTCGAACAAACTGTCAAAGATCTTCAGGCTCAAAATGCTCAATTCCAGGAGATGATCTTGAGCTTATCCAAAGGGCAGGAGGAACTGAAGGCTCTCTTGCTCGAGCAGAAGAAAGACAAGAAACCTGTGAGTTACATTAACCCGGGAAGAAGGCTTAAAGGACAGGCTGCAGGAGTCAAGATCAAAATTCCGAAGGATCAAGAAGAGGGGACAGATTCAGAAGATGAGAATGCTGATCCTTTCAGCCAGGAGGACGACGAGGAAGATTATGAAAATGAACAGTACTCTCCAAAAGATGATAAGTATAAGTTGCTGGAAGAACGTATGCTAGCTATGGAGGGTTAGAAGGCGCCCGGTCTGGATTTCGAAAGCTTGGGTCTAGTCTCTGATGTGGTCATTCCCCGCAAATTCAAGGTCCCCGCTTTCACTAAGTATGATGGGGCATCTTGTCCTCAGATGCATCTGAGAGCTTACGTGAGAAAGATTCAGCCGTATACCACTGATAGGAAACTATGGATCCATTTCTTCCAAGAGAGTCTGTCTGGCACACAGTTAGAATGGTACTATCAGCTCGAGAGCTCTGACATCCGCACCTGGACTGATTTAGCGACAACTTTCTACAAGCACTACCAGTATAATTCTGAACTAGCGCCTACTCGGCTACAGTTGCAGAATATGACTATGGGATCTAAAGAAAGCTTCAAAGAATATGCTCAAAAATGGAGAGATTTGGCTGGCCGAGTCAAACCCCTTATGACTGATCGAGAATTAGTAGACATGTTCATGAGCACACTGACTGGCCCATTCTACAGCCATCTACTGGGAAGTTCTTCATCGGGTTTCACTGAACTTATATTGACAGGTGAACGTGTTGAAAGTGGTATTCGAAGTGGAAAGATACGGGCGGCTACCTCTGATCCTCTGGAGACTCCTAATGTCATCACTGCTCCTCTGCCTAATCATGACAAGACTGTCAATGCTGTAGAAGATGCTGATAACGATTGTGACTTGGATAGCTGGATTTTCCCAATAATTGGTGACAGACTCAATAATTGGAAGGCTGAGGACACTATCTCGATTTCCTTTAGTCAGGAGTAATTGTTATTGCTATTTTAGTGTTTTAAAGCATTGTGTCTAGGCCCGGGGCACAATAGCTAATTTTTTAAGGGTTTTGTCATTTTCATAAGCATATTCATATTCAATAAATCAATGGACTTTTTGCATTCAAATATTGCGCTCTTTATCTTTCCTGTCATCTTCCAAACAAGCTATGTTTTCTTACACACACTCACGTAACAAATTGCAGATCCATACCCACTCTGGATCCTGTTGATAATAGTTCTACTACTGTTCATTATGACTTTGAAAATCCGATCTACCAAGCCGAGGATGGAAGTGAGGAAGATTGTGAAGTACCTGGAGAGCTTGCCAGACTACTGCAAGAAGAAAAGACTATTCAGCCGCATGAGGCATCGATCGAAATCGTAAATCTGGACCATGTCGCCCGATTTAGCTCCCATCTGACCGCTACTTGCAAATCCATCTTCAAATTACTGAGACAAAATCAAGAAGTATCTCCAAGAACCTCCAATTCTGATGCCACCAGTTGAAGGAAGACCTCTAATCATGTATTTGACCGTGTTAGAAAATTCAATGGGGCGTGTGCTGGGGCAACATGACGAGTCTGGTCGAAAAGAGCATGCAATATACTACCTTAGCAAAAGGTACCGACTGTGAAACAAGATACTCACAGCTCGAGAAAGCTTGCTGTGCTTTGGCTTGGGCTGCTCGCCGACTAAGACAGTATATGTTGAATCATACCACTTTATTGATTTCTAAGATGGATCTTATCAAATATACATTTGAGAAACCTGCTGTCTCCTGAAAGAGCTATCACTGATAATGGTGCTAATTTGAACAACAAGATAATTACTGAACTCTGCACGCAGTTCAAAATAAAACACCATAATTCCGAAGTGGCGACTTGGTAATAAAGCATATCATTCTACCACAAGGTGATTCTAGAGGCAAAATGGACTCCCACATACGAAGGGCCATTTGTAGTTAAGAAGGTATTCTCTGGAGGAGCCATGATACTTGCTATAATGGATGACGAAGAGTCCCCGCATCCCGTGAACACGGACGTAGTTAAAAAAATACTACGCATGTACACCCGGCAAGTCGAAAACCTGAAAAGGAGGCTTGGGCAAAAAAGGGTATCCTGGTGGACTGAAAACCTGAAAAGGCGGTCCAGGCAAAAATTAGGGATTAAAGCGTATGACTATGTCCCGTTCTCGGTCAGCTTCACCCAAATCAAAGGGACTGAACAAGCCAATCACTTCTAATCCGACAGTAGGAGATGAGATGCTTGAAGACATAATGACAATGGCAGAATTAAAACCAATAGGACTTTTTTTTTCATAGCTTTTCTTTGTTGTCTCCACGATTTCCTCTTACTAGGATTTCTGTCTCCTTGTGCTCAAATTGCCTGTTTATAGGCCCTCTTTCAAAATCAATATAATTTTATTTCCAAAAAGATGCTTTTGTTTTACTTTTTCTGTTTTGTTTGCGTAAACGTCCATTGATTTAATTTGAATTAAGATATGCATTTGAACGTGATTTATGTTTACCGAAAATACATGCATAAAACGGAAATAGCAATTACTAAAAGACTTCAGGATCGAGGAGAAGGTCTAACCATGTTTTCCAATGAATCTGGTTGCTAATTCTATTCCCCAGCAAAAACCAGTCATTTCCCAGAAGAGGTCGGCAGCACCAGACAGACTGGTCGTCTCTTCCATCCCCAGCCAGGCTTCTGTTGAACATTTCTACCATCAGACCGAAATCAAATACCCCCAGCTGAGAAAGGGTCATCAATACAAATATCTCCAACCAGGATGTGGGGATTTATTTTCCCCTGGCAAAATTCTCAGACGCATAATTCATTTCATGCATCATTTCACATCACATACATGCATACAATGTTCGCATTTATTTTCAAAAGCATAAAACATCTCATGCATCATGACATGGCATGAAGCTAACTTTCCTTTTCAGGTTAATGATCCTCCTGATATAGTCAAAATAAAAGATCCATTCAGACGGACATCCTTATCAATTACATTCAAGATTCAAATACAACTCTCAGACATAATCCATATGAACATCCATTCTGACAAACACTCTGATATCCTCCCAATGGTGGCATCTCTAAAGCCCACTGTCATACCCCAAAAATTACCCATCATTTTTCCTAAAAAAAAAAAAAAAAAAAAAAAAAAAAAAAAAAAAAAAAAACGAAAAAAAAAAAAAAAAAAAAAAAAAAAAATTTAATTAATTAATTAATTAATTAATTAATTAAATAATTAAAATAAATATATAAATAAAATATAACAAATTATTTTGGACTTGGGTCTCCCTCATTTCAAGCCCATTACCCACGAAATTAGTCTATAAATACTGAAGTTTCAGTAGGGGAGTTAGACTGGGAGTTTACACTGGGAGATTCACTGGAGAAAGAAGGAAGAGAAGCAAAACACTCTGAGGTTTCCTTGGAACAAAACCTTGAGGAAAAAGAAAGAGAGAGAACAGAGAAGGACGGATAGAAACTTTGGCATAGGAACCCTGCCTACCCGGAGAATTCAGAGTAAAGAAACCCTGAAGGCAGCCCATCTGCACCGAAGCCATCGCCGTCCAATTCCCGCTGCCTAACTTATTCCGATACTACAAGGGGTCAATCCCTTCAACCTTGAATTGGCAAACAGGTTTGCGTATCTCTATTGTTTATACTTTCAATTGGTCATATCTACATATATAATGCATCATGATTAAATGTTGATATATAATTTGCTTTCGTATGGGAATTTAAATATGCCTGAATACCCTGAATGTTTGATCATGTTATTCCTGTGATAAAATGCCATAAAATTCAAAGTTCCTAACGTGGGGCTGTTTTCAAATTCAAAATCCGTGGCCTATTCTGTTTTTTTTTATGTTTTATCATAGCCATGCATTATTCATCCTATCCTATTTATTGTTGTGATATTTCTCCGGTGTAATCTTCGATTGCACCCTGATTTGGTGTTCTGACATGTTTCTTTTTTTGAGTTTCGTAAAGGTTCACATATCCCAGGAAAAGGTTATTGGCTAGGTATTCCACTTTATTTGTGGGATACCCTTGTGGAGTTTCACCCTAAATTAATTTTTAATGTATTAATTTCTAATGTATTAATTTTTTAATATATTATTTTTAATAATTTTAATGTGGAGTTTCATCCTAATTATATAATTAATTGTAAAACTTTGCCTTTGAATAAGTGACCTTGGACCTCTCTTTGTTGCCTTACGATTACGATATTACGGTCATGTCCCACGAACGTGGGGATACCCTTAGCAAAGACCCTTCGGTTAAATCATCATAAAATAAATTATAGTCCCTCGGATGTTGCCTTCGAATATACAACTTTGTCCCTCGATGACCCTCCGATGTTGCCTACGGTTAAAAGATGATAGTCCCTTCGAATGCTAAGGTATCCTCGTAACTGTTGCCTTCAATGACCAATCGATGACCCTACGATGACCCTTTTACATCCAAAGGATAAAACTACTTATTTCTCAATAATAAGGACAGTTTTACCCTCATAAGGATAGGAAATACTCATAAAGACCTTGGGTCGGTATAACTCTTAATTGCTGGCTCACAACCTAAAACATTTTTTCACACCTCACACCTTTCAAAATACCTTCAGAAAATCACCACTTGGTATACATTCATACTAGAATCATTACCGAGTTATATTTTTCTAAACAATTTTCAAAACTAAACGAGATAATCATTTTGTATACATTCATACAAGAATCATTACAAAGTTAAATTCTCTTTTCAAAACAATTTTTCTAAACAATTCACAAACACTCTTTTTTTAGACAAAAATAATATAAGTGATCGAGCAATTAAGAGCCCATGGGTAACCATGGATGCAAAGGGTGCTAACACCTTCCCTTTGTATAATGTACCTCCCGAACCCAAAATCTAAATTAAGGTCTTTCCTGTTCTTTTCCACCTTTCCTTATTGGATAAAAGAAAAGTCGGTGGCGACTCTTGCTAACCGCGACATTGCGATAAAAAACACAAAAAGTCCAGTTCACCGTATGACAGAACTGGCGACTCTGCTGGGGACCCTAAATATTTAAAAAGAGAGGTTACCTTAAAAACAAGATCACTTATTCAATTTGTCTGATTTATTTTTAAGGGATTGCTTGGGTATGTTATGCTTGAGTGAAAGATCCTACACCCGGATCTAGTGTACCTTAGGTAAGTAGCAAGAGATCATCGCGACTGTCCGGCGTATACTGGAATGGTCAAAATGATGGCTACGGTTAATGTGGCACTTTGGATGTCCTGATGTTCCTCATGTTAGTTGAGGAAATATTTGGCATTCGCGTGGTGTCATAAAAGCATTAACCAGACCTTTAGAACCCTAATTGACTCATCCTGGCCATTAGAAAGTAGTGAGATAACTGGCTTCGGTTCCGACTGGAGTTGGTTGAGACTCGATACTACACTCTTTGAGATTGGACTTTAGGGAAGCTTCGGTCAACCACTTGGTGTTGCACTGAAGTGGACTTAAGGAAAGGTCAATGATTTGAGATCCTTCTAGAACCCGGTTACTATTCTAAGACAGGTTGAACCAACCAAACTTCAGTGGGGAGGGTATTTACCTATGGAACTCACGCAAGCCTTAAAACCTAGGAATGATTGTTGTGTGACTTGCTTGTGCTTGTTATTTATCTAACAACATGACATCATAACAACATAACATCATAACATCATGGCATTGTACTAACCATTTCAAGGATTTAGGGATTTAACTCTGCTAAAAAAAAAAAAGCTCTTTTTGTTAGTTTATGCAAAGTTAAATCCCGAAAGTCCTTGAAAACATTTCATACATTGCATTGCATCGCATAACAGGTATTCTAAAGGATCAGTGTTCTCACGATTTTCCTATCAAACAGATTCCAGCAGATTCAAACAGATTGAACAATGGCTCTCGAACAAACTGTCAAAGATCTCCAGGCCCAGAATGCTCAATTCCAGGAAATGATGCTGAGCTTATCTAAGGGGCAGGAAGAACTGAAAGCTCTTTTGATGGAGAAGAAGAAGGACCAGAAACCTGTGGGTTACATCAACCCGGGGAGAAGGCTTAAGGGACAGGTTACAGGAGTCAAGATTAGAATTCCGAAGGATTCAGAAGAAGAAACCGAGAATGATTCGGAAGATGAGAATCCTAATCTCGTCAATTCTGAGGACGACGATGAAGATTATGAACATGAACAGTACTCTCCGAAGGATGATAAGTACAAGTTGCTGGAAGAACGTATGCTAGCTATGGAGGGGCAGAAAGTGCCCGGTCTGGATTTCGAAAACTTGGGTCTGGTCTCTGATGTGGTCATTCCCCGCAAATTCAAGGTTCCCATTTTCACTAAGTATGATGGTGCATCTTGTCCTCAGATGCATCTAAGAGCTTATGTGAGAAAGATCCAGCCGCATACCACTGATGGGAAGCTATGGATCCATTTCTTCCAAGAGAGTCTGTCTGGCACACAGTTGGAATGGTATTATCAGCTCGAGAGCTCTGACATCCGCACCTGGACTGATTTAGCGACAGCTTTCTACAAACACTACCAGTACAATTCTGAATTAGCGCCTACTCGGCTACAGTTGCAGAATATGACCATGGGATCTAAAGAAGGCTTCAAAGAATATGCTCAAAAATGGAGAGATTTGGCTGGCAGAGTCAAACCCCCTATGACTGATCGAGAATTAGTGGACATGTTCATGAGCACACTGACTGGCCCATTCTACGGCCATCTATTAAGGAGTTCCTCATTGGGTTTCACTGCACTTATATTAACAGGTGAACATGTTGAAAGCGGCATTCGAAGTGGAAAGATACAGGCATTTACCTCTGATCCTCCGGAGACTCCTAATGTCATCACTGCTCCTCTGCCTAGTCATGACGAGACTGTTAATGTTGTAGAAGATGCTGACAGCGACTGTGACCTGGATAGCTGGATTTTCCCAACAATTGGCGACAGACTCAATAATTGGAAGGCTGAAGACACTATCCTGAGTTCCTTTAGTCAGGAGTAATTGTTATTACTATTTTAGTGTTTTAAAGCATTGTGTCTATACCCGGGGCACAATAGCTAATTTTTCAAGGGTTCTGTCATTTTCATAAGCATATTCACATTCAATGAATCAATGGACTTTTTGCATTCAAATATTGCGCTCTTTATCTTTCCTGTCTTCTTTTAAACAAAGCTATGTTTTTTTTTGCACACACTCACGTAACAATTTGCCGATCCATATCCACTCTGGATCCTGTTGGTAATGACTCTGCTACTGTTCATTATGACTTTGAAAATCCGATCTACCAAGCCTAGGATGGAAGTGAGGAAGATTGTGAAGTCCCTGGAGAACTTGCCAGACTGGTACTACAAGAAGAAAAGACCATACAGTCGCATGAGGAATCAATTGAAATTGTAAATCTGGGTACTGAAATAGACAAGAAAGAAGTCAGAGGTTGTCTTGGGGCACTTGAATTGCATTGCCCGATTCATTCCACACTTGACTGCTACTTGCAAACCCATCTTCAAATTACTAAAAAGGAAAAATCAAGAGATGGTATGGAATGATGAATAACAAAATCAGGAAATATCTCCAAGAACCTCTAATTCTGATGCTACCAGTTGAAGGAAGACCTCTAACGATGTATTTGGCCGTGTTAGAAAATTCAATAGGGTGTGCTGGGGCAACATGACGAGTCTGGTCGAAAAGAGCATGTCATACACTGCCTTAGCAAAAGGTACCGACTGTAAAACAAGATACTCACAGCTCGAGAAAGCTTGCTGCGCTTTGGCTTGGGCTGCTCGCCGACTAAGACAGTATATGTTGAACCATACCGCTTTATTGATTTCTAAGATGGATCTTATCAAATATACATTCGAGAAACCTGCTGTCTCCTGAAAGAGTTATCACTGACAATGGCACTAATTTGAACAACAAGATGATTACTGAACTCTGCACGCAGTTCAAAATAAAACACCATAACTCTTCTCCGTACAGGGCCAAAGATGAACGGCGCTGTAGAAGCGGCTAATAAGAATATTAAGAAGATTATACAAAAGATGACGGTAACATACAAAGACTGGCATGAGATGTTACCATTTGCTCTTCATGGTTATCGTACTTCCGTGCGAACTTTGACAGGGGCAACTCCTTTCTCTTTAGTCTACGGAATGGAAGCCGTTTTACCAGTGGAAGTTCAGATTCCCTCTCTAAGGATCATGAAAGAGGCGGGCTTAGACGAGGACGAATGGATTCAGACTCGACTCGATCAGATAAATTTGATGGATGAGAAGAGACTTGCGGCTGTATGTCACGGGCAGATATATCAGAAGCGCATGACCAGGGCATTCAACAAAAAGGTCAAGAGACAAGTGTATCAAATTGGCGACTTGGTAATCAAACGCATCATCCTACCACAAACTGACCCCAGAGGCAAATGGACTCCCACATACGAAGGGCCATTTGTAGTTAAGAAGGTATTCTCAGGTGGAGCCATGATACTCGCTACAATGGATGGTGAAGACTTCCCACATCCCGTGAACGCGGACATAGTTAAAAAATACTACGCATAAAAGAGACCCGCTAGATCGACGTATCTAGGCAAAAGTAAGGGCATCCCGGCGAACCAAAAGGGTTCGGGCAAAAATTAGGGATATATAAAAAAAATGTACACCCGGCAAGTCGAAAACCTGAAAAGGCGGCTTGGGCAAAAAAGGGTATCCTGGTGGACTGAAAACCTGAAAAGGCGGTCCAGGCAAAAATTAGGGATTAAAGCGTATGACTATGTCCCGTTCTCAGTCAACTTTCATCCAAGTTCGAGGGACTGACCAAGCCAATCACTTCTATCCGACAGCAAGGGATGAGATGCTCGAAGACATAATGACAGTAGTAGGCTTAAAATCAATAGGACTTCTTCCACATAGCTTTCTCTTTGTTTTCGACAATTTCCTCTTACTAGGATTTCTGTCTCCTTGTACACAAATTGCCTGTTTATAGGCCTCCTTTCAAAATCAATACAACCCTCTTTCAAAAAAAAGATGCTTTTGTTTTTACTTTTCTGTTTTGGTTGCGTAAATGTCATTGATTTAATTTGAATTAATATGTGCATTTGAATATGACTGATGTTTACCAAAAATACATGCATAGAATAGCAATAGCAATTACTACCCGACTTCAGGATCAAGGAAAAGGTCTAATCATGCTTCCCATGAATCCGCTACCAATTCTCTTCCCCAGCAAGCCTGTTTTTTTTTTCCTCAGAAAATGGCAGTATCCCCAGGCACAGCCAGTTACTCCCCAACAGAGGTCGGCGTCACCAGACAGATTGATCATCTCATCCATCCCCAGCCAGGCTCTGTTGAATATTTCCACCATCAGACAGAATCAAGAACCCCCTGCCGAGAAAGGGTCATCGTTACAAATATCTCCAATCAGTAGATGGGGATTTATTTTCCCCAGTAGAGTCCCCAAGCAGAACTTCTCATACGCATAACTCATTCATTACATCCTTTCACAGCATACGCATGCATACAACATTCACATTTATTTTAGCATAACACGAAACATCTCATGCATCATGACATAGCATGAAGCTAACTTTTTCTTTGCAGGTTAATTATCCTCCTGATATAGTCAAAGTAGAAGGTTCATTCAGACAGACACCTTTATCAATCACATTCAAGATTCAGATACATATTTCAAATACAGTTCATGGGAACATTCATTCTGACAACACTTCGATATCCTCCTAACGATGGCATCTCTAAGCCCATCCCAGACATTTATTGCAAGTACAACATATACAGGTTATCAGATACAGCCTAACGTACGGTTCATTCTGATTCAGCCCAACATATGACTTCTTCAGCAACTCCAATGCGGTCTAACGTACGACCCATTTGGACCTTCAAATCCTCAGATGCTGCCTAGCGTACGGTACATTCAGGGGTGTAGTCTAGCGTACGACTACTTTCTTCTTCGGATACAGCCTAACGTACGGCTCATTCTGCAACTCAGATACGATCTAGCGTACAATCCATTCTGAACTCCAGCAACTCCAACGCGGTCTAACGTACGACCCGTTTGGATCTTACAACCCTCAGATGCTACCTAACGTACGGTACATTTCTGAAGTGTAGTCTGGCGTACGACTACCACTTTCATCATCAGATGCGGCCTAACAGACGACTCATTCTGCGACGGTCTAACGTACGACCCGTTCGGATGTCCATCCCCTCAAATGCTACCTAACATACGGTACATTTCTGAAGTGTAGTCTAACGTACGACTACCCCTTTCGTCATCAGATTCAGCCTAACGTACGGCTCATTCTGCAACTCAGATGCGATCTAGCGTATGGTCCATTCTGATCCTTTATCCCCAACAGCATATGACACACTCCGACTCCCCAGCGAAGTCGGCAGCCTAATGGATGACTCATTATTCGGTCTAATGTACGACCCAGTGTGGCACCCATGTCTTCAAATTGGCCTAATGTACGGCTCGATCTGAAGCTTTCGTCATCAAACCTCCCGGATGGCATCTTTAAGCCCATCTCCATCAAGACCAACTGTCGATTCTCAAGTGCAAATTTTTGGGGCATTCTAGTGTTCAATAATCTTCCACCTCCAGACCACGAATGGCATACACGCCATCCTAACTCTCTCGGTTCAAGAATATTGAACAGGGGCAGCTGTCATACCCCAAAAATTACCCATCATTTTTCCTAAAAAAAAAAAAAAAAAAAAAAAAAAAAAAAAAACGAAAAAAAAAAAAATTTAATTAATTAATTAATTAATTAATTAATTAAATAATTAAAATAAATATATAAATAAAATATAACAAATTATTTTGGACTTGGGTCTCCCTCATTTCAAGCCCATTACCCACGAAATTAGTCTATAAATACTGAAGTTTCAGTAGGGGAGTTAGACTGGGAGTTTACACTGGGAGATTCACTGGAGAAAGAAGGAAGAGAAGCAAAACACTCTGAGGTTTCCTTGGAACAAAACCTTGAGGAAAAAGAAAGAGAGAGAACAGAGAAGGACGGATAGAAACTTTGGCATAGGAACCCTGCCTACCCGGAGAATTCAGAGTAAAGAAACCCTGAAGGCAGCCCATCTGCACCGAAGCCATCGCCGTCCAATTCCCGCTGCCTAACTTATTCCGATACTACAAGGGGTCAATCCCTTCAACCTTGAATTGGCAAACAGGTTTGCGTATCTCTATTGTTTATACTTTCAATTGGTCATATCTACATATATAATGCATCATGATTAAATGTTGATATATAATTTGCTTTCGTATGGGAATTTAAATATGCCTGAATACCCTGAATGTTTGATCATGTTATTCCTGTGATAAAATGCCATAAAATTCAAAGTTCCTAACGTGGGGCTGTTTTCAAATTCAAAATCCGTGGCCTATTCTGTTTTTTTTTATGTTTTATCATAGCCATGCATTATTCATCCTATCCTATTTATTGTTGTGATATTTCTCCGGTGTAATCTTCGATTGCACCCTGATTTGGTGTTCTGACATGTTTCTTTTTTTGAGTTTCGTAAAGGTTCACATATCCCAGGAAAAGGTTATTGGCTAGGTATTCCACTTTATTTGTGGGATACCCTTGTGGAGTTTCACCCTAAATTAATTTTTAATGTATTAATTTCTAATGTATTAATTTTTTAATATATTATTTTTAATAATTTTAATGTGGAGTTTCATCCTAATTATATAATTAATTGTAAAACTTTGCCTTTGAATAAGTGACCTTGGACCTCTCTTTGTTGCCTTACGATTACGATATTACGGTCATGTCCCACGAACGTGGGGATACCCTTAGCAAAGACCCTTCGGTTAAATCATCATAAAATAAATTATAGTCCCTCGGATGTTGCCTTCGAATATACAACTTTGTCCCTCGATGACCCTCCGATGTTGCCTACGGTTAAAAGATGATAGTCCCTTCGAATGCTAAGGTATCCTCGTAACTGTTGCCTTCAATGACCAATCGATGACCCTACGATGACCCTTTTACATCCAAAGGATAAAACTACTTATTTCTCAATAATAAGGACAGTTTTACCCTCATAAGGATAGGAAATACTCATAAAGACCTTGGGTCGGTATAACTCTTAATTGCTGGCTCACAACCTAAAACATTTTTTCACACCTCACACCTTTCAAAATACCTTCAGAAAATCACCACTTGGTATACATTCATACTAGAATCATTACCGAGTTATATTTTTCTAAACAATTTTCAAAACTAAACGAGATAATCATTTTGTATACATTCATACAAGAATCATTACAAAGTTAAATTCTCTTTTCAAAACAATTTTTCTAAACAATTCACAAACACTCTTTTTTTAGACAAAAATAATATAAGTGATCGAGCAATTAAGAGCCCATGGGTAACCATGGATGCAAAGGGTGCTAACACCTTCCCTTTGTATAATGTACCTCCCGAACCCAAAATCTAAATTAAGGTCTTTCCTGTTCTTTTCCACCTTTCCTTATTGGATAAAAGAAAAGTCGGTGGCGACTCTTGCTAACCGCGACATTGCGATAAAAAACACAAAAAGTCCAGTTCACCGTATGACACCCACCCCAGATATTCATTGCAAATACAACTACTATCAGATATAGCCTAGCGTACGGTTCATTCTGATTCAGCCCAACATATGATTCCTTCAACTACTCCAATACGGTCTAGCGTACGACCCATTTGGATCTTCAAATCCTCAGATACTGCCTAGCGTACGGTATATTCCGGGGTGTAGTCTAGCGTACGACTACTTTCTTCTTCAGATACAGCCTAACGTACGGCTCATTCTGCAACTCCAATACGGTCTAGCGTACGACCCATTTGGATCTTCAAATCCTCAGATACTGCCTAGCGTACGGTATATTCCGGGGTGTAGTCTAGCGTACGACTACTTTCTTCTTCAGATACAGCCTAACGTACGACTCATTCTGCAACTCCAATACGGTCTAGCGTACGACCCATTTGGATCTTCAAATCTTCAGATACTGCCTAGCGTACGGTACATTCCAGGGTGTAGTCTAGCGTACGACTACCTTCTTCTTCAGATACAACCTAACGTACGGCTCATTCTGCAACTCCAATACGGTCTAACGTACGACCCATTTGGATCTTCAACTCAGATACGATCTAGCGTACGATCCATTCTGATTCTACCTTCGTCAGATACAGCCTAACGTATGGCTCATTCTGCAACTCAGATACGATCTAGCATATGGTCCATTCTGATCCTTTATCCCCAGCAGCGTATGATCCATTCTGACCTTTCATCATCAAACTTCCTGGATGGCATCTTTAAGCCCATCTCCATCAGGAGTAACTTCTGATTAACAAGCGCAAATTTTTGGGGCATTCTAGTGTTCAATAATCTTCCACCTCCAGACCACGAATGGCGTACATACCATTCTAAATCTCTCGGTTCAAGAATATTGAACAGGGGCAGCTGTCATACCCCAAAATTTGCCCGTTAATATTACAAGGCATTTCTAAGGCACTCCAACTTATTTTTCAAGGCATTGATCTTAAAAGAACAAGGACCCAGCACACAGATGACAAAATCCAGAAAATGGCCTAAACTGGTTTGCTCGCTAGGCGAGCAATTCCTTCGCCTAGCGAACCCTTCGCTACGCCACTCGCCTAGCGAAGCTTGCGAATACCAGAAAATTCTGGGCTTCATTCTGAGCCCATTAGGTCATAAAAAGAGCATTATAAATACCACAACTTCAGTCAGAAGCAGGAAACGAAAAACGGAGGAGGAAAAACGGAGGAGAAAGGCAAACACCCACAGACAGCAAACCCTGGAGGCTAACCCAGAGAATTCAGAGCAACCCTAAAGGAAACCCTGAGGGAAACTCATCTGCACCAAGGTTACCTCCGCCCAACTCAATCCGACTTGCCAATTCAAGGTTGCAATTCAATTGCAAACAGGTTTGCATTACTATTACCGCTTTATGTTCTTAATTTGCATATGGCATTATGGTTGAATTTATAAAAATATCTTAAGTTTTGCATGTGAATTTAAGTGTGCCTGAATATCTTGAATGTTTAACCATGTAATCTCTGTATTGGATGCCGTAGGGTTTATAGCTTGCTGAAATCATACTGTTATCAAAACCAGAACCCGCAGCCTCGCTAGCACATTGCTAAGCGAGCATGTAGCGAGCATTCGCTAAGCCTTCGCTAGGCGAGGCAGGAGCGAACGTGACAGTCGCTGATTTTTCTGTTCTGTTCTATGCCTATCCGATCTGTTTTATTCTAACCATGTGTTATTTTGCCTGCCATCCCTATTACTGTTGTGATTTCTTTTGGTGGTGTAATTCTCGATTGCACCCTAATTTGGTATTCTGACCTGTTTGCTGAATTTTGTAAGGGTTCACATACTCCCGGAAAAGGTAGCTTGCTAGGTATTCCACTTTATTTGTGGGATACCCTTGTGGAGATTCATCCTAATTACCTAATTAATTTTAACGTGGACCTAATTACCTAATTGATTACAACTACCTAATTGATTGTAAAATGTTGCCTTTGAATATGTGATCTTGGACCTCTCTTTGTTGCCTTACGGTATTATGGTTATGTCCCGCGAATGTGGGGATACACTTAGCAAAGACCCTTCGATTAAATCATCATGTCCCTATAGAATAAATCATTGTCCCTTGGATGTTGCTTGCGAATATATGATTTTGTCCCTCGATGACCCGTCGTTGTAGCCTACGGTTAATGATGATCATCCCTTCGAATGCTAAGGTATCCTTACAAATGTTGCCTTCCATGACCAATCGGTGACCCTACGATGACCCTTTTACATCCAAAGGATAAAACTACTTACTTCTCAATAGTAAGGACAGTTTTACCCTCATAAGGATAGGAAATGCCCATAAAGACCTTGGGTAGGTATAACTCTTAATTGTTGACTCACAACCTAAAACATTTTTCATACTTTTCATACATCACCCTTTGCAAAACGCCTACTAGAAAATCACCACTTGGTATACATTCATACTAGAATCATTGCCAAGTTATATTTTTCTAAACAGTTTTCAAAATTAAACGAGATAAACACTTTGTATACATTCGTACAAGGATCATTACAAAGTTAAACTCTCTTTTCAAAATATTTTTTAAGCAATTCACAAACATCTTTTCAGACAAACATAAGTGATCAAGCAATTAAGAGCCCATGGATAACCATGGATACAAAGGGTGCTAACACATTCCCTTTGTATAATGTACCTCCCGAACCCAAAATCTAATTAAGGTCTTTCCTGTTCTTTTCCGCCTTTCCTTGTTGGATAAAAGAAAAGTCGGTGGCGACTCTTGCTAACCGCGACATTTGCTTTCCAAAGCAAAAACACACAAAGTCAGTTCACCGTATGACACTTAGTAACACCTAATTCTTCAATTTTACTCACGGTGTTATCAATCTATGTTGCCTGGAGTTAAAGTAAACACTCATCTATCTCCATATCAAATTGATCTCTAACCTTATTTACTGAATTAATAATGACTTGATCCATTGGCGGTGAAGGTGTTTCTGCTGCAGTTACCTCTGGAATAATTTCTTCTATGATGTCAATATTATAACACTGAGGATTTTCTTTCTTGTGCTTCATCGCTTCAAACACATTGAATGATTTTTTTTTGTTGAATCTCAAAATTAACTCGCCGAATTCCACATCAAGAAGAGCTTTACATGTTACCAAGAACGGTTTGTCAAGAAATAATGGTGTTTTAGAGTCTTCTGGCATGTCAAGAATCACAAAATCTACGAGAAATAATAAATAATCCAATTTAACCGGTACATCTTCAAGAACTCCAGAAGGATAGGTAATTGAACAATTGACTAATGTCAAAGTCATATGAGTTAGCTTTGGTTCACCGTATTTTAATTTTATCATCATGGACAATGACATTAGATTAATGTTAGTTCCAAAATTACACAACACATGATCAATAGTTAGTGAACGAATAGAACATGAAATAGTAAACCTACCTGGATTGGTGAGTTTGGATGGAAGCTTTCGTTGAATGATTATGTTGCACTCTTCAACCAAAGCGACGTTCTTTTCATACTTTAATTTATGATTTTTTGACAAGACATCTTTCATGAATTTAACATAAATTGACATCTATTAGAAAGATTCACATAATAAAATGTTAACATGTATTTTTGTCAGCATCCATAAACATTTTAAATTAACCTACTTTCATTTCCTTCTTTGACTTCTTCTTCAAGATCGGGTAATGTGGTTTGATGTAATTTGGTAGCTCCGGGTTGGGTTCATTTATAATTAATTTCTTAGTCCTACTCAAAGGTGAGTTCCTATCTTTTAGTTTGTCAAAGGTATCTCCACTAACCCCGCCTTAGCTTATTTCCTCACTTTTTTCTCCCTCTAATTTTGTTAACCTCTTTTTTAATTACTACCTATTTTTCGATGGTTTTCTCACCCCCACTTATTTCTTTTATCTCATTACTTATATTTTTGTTTGAAGGCACAACTCTATTTATCAACTCAATGGATTCACAATTATCATTGTTTTGGTTGTCTATATTGTTATCAATAATCCCCTACTTGAACTAGTTTGTGCTGCCATTTATCAAGATTGACCGATTTGCATTTCCAAATTTTTGATGGACACTTTGGTGTTCTTACTAATGGTTTATTGATTCTTGGTCATTTCCATTTGAGTTTTAAACATTACTTCTTGATTATTTCCAATTTCTTCAAAACTTGTTTGAGTAGCTTTTATGAAGTTGGTCAAGGCTTCATCGAGTGGTGATGGTTTTTTTTTGTGGTGCTTGAGGAACTTATGGAATTCCTTGATTTGCATTCAATGTCTAATCCTTTCTCCACTTAAAGTTTGGGTGATCTTTCCAACCAGGATTATATATTTTGGAACAAAGATTATTTGCATGTCCTTCTCTACAGAAATCACACCTTAACGCCTGAACTTGACTCAAATTTGCTTGACTAAGGGTGAATGCGGCTAGATGTTTGGAAATAACCTCAAGTTGGGCCAACAATAATGTATTAGAATCTACTTCTAGAACACCATTGATTTTCACTATTCGATCACTTGAGCGATACTCATTTTGACACATCTTTTCAATCAACTCTTTTACCTCTTCTTCATTCTTATTTTTAATGGACCTCCAGTTTAGGCATCTAGAAGCATTCTCGTAGGCATTTTTAGATCTGTAATAAAACGTGTCATATGTTTCATAACACTCATATTATGAATAGGACACCTTCGAAGTAACAATTTGAATCTCTCTCATGCATCAGATAATGACTCAGATTCACCTTGATCAAAATTTGAGATTTCAGTTTTCCTCTCTACAAATTGAGCATTAGAGAAATACCACTCCCAAAACTTGTCTTACAATTCTTTCCAAGTCTGGATTGTACCATTTGGAAAGCACTGCAACCAATTTGTTGCTCTACCTATCAAAGAAAAACCAAACAAGCGTAATTTTACCCGATCTTCGGTCACATCATTCGATTTACACATCAAACATGTCTCATAAAATTTGGCCAAATACTCCTAAGGATCTATGATAGCTCGTCCATCGAACAAGTTGTCACTTAAACCTGAAACCACAAAATTTTTAATATTAAATGTTACAGGGCTAGTTGGTTGAAAACCTAAGGATATCTGGCTAACTGATCAGTGACATTTTGATTAGGTTTTTAGTATGTTTTGTTTGTGATTCTCAGAAAGTCGATCTTTGTTTTAGTGCATTTTTATGCGTGTTTGTGTGTTCTTGTTGCTTTTCAGATAATAAAAAAATTATGGGACAAAACAAAAGTGAAAAATGATCGAAAAATGCATGAGAAATACATCATTCAGTATAAATTTTCTACAATCAACACGATTGGATTGTGTCACCTAACACAGATTGTGTTAGCCACGTCACAACCTCTAATACAAGCTGAAAGAGAGCAAAACGGTTGGGTAGTGCTATTTTCAAATAGTGTGTTTTTTTGAGAAAAATCAAAATTTTGAAGAGATTTCTATCTAATTCAGTTGGTGAGATTAAAATTTTTTCACATTTGCTTAAGTTAAAAGATTAAGAAGAAATGATAGGAAGATCTGATCACTTGGAAATATTTAACCAAAATAAAAAAGCTTGAGCAAATCCATGGGTGTTCATACCACTAGTGCCAAGTAAACAACTCAATATGTATATTGTTGCTTACTAACATAAGATGTGATGATAGAGTAAAAATATACTACCCTAATCGAATCTTGAAATGATGATGATACCTGATATACACTTATTGAAAATTTGTGTTTATATTTATTTCAAACTTATACCAAACTTAAATCTTATTTATTACCTACTATATATTGTATATTAGATGTTCTTTGAACTTCTTATCTATTTTTATCCATATGTCAACCATATATAGAATCAATCTTATTTAAGATATTATTTTTATTTAATAATTATAAAACTTAAGTCATTTTTGTCATTTAGAACCTATCTCGTTGTATTCCCTCCTTTTCTTTTAAAATCCCCTCCCTTTGCTAACGTACTACTACTATTATTTGTCATTCAATAATTATTGATCAATAACTTTGGCTACTAGCCTATCACCAATACATATTCAAATAAATACTATAGAAAGTGAAAATAAAATGGTTGAAATTTAAATTTAAATTTTTATATTATATTCTCACAATCAAATTACTAAATTATAACAATGAAAACAGTTGAACATTAATATTTCTCTTTTATCACGATGAAGGAGGTAATTAATAAGTACTAATAGTTAGGTGTATGAAACATCAATTTTTTTTTTAATGAAACATCTTAATCTTTTTTGGTCCTACAAAAGATATATTAAAATCTTGTAAAGAGGAAAGGCCCCAAATAGATCACAAAACGATATTCAAACTATAATGATAGAAGGTGGGAGAGCTAGAATGGGACAATGGGTCATTTATCATCTCACCTTCCAAACAAACGTAATAACATTTGTTTTTCTTTCTAACTATATGTATTTATCGGAAATTAATATTATCTTATAATAATTGATAGAAAAATAATTTAGAGTTGTTTATATGTATTGTGTCTTACTCATAGACTCTACTTGTACCTGATTTTCTAGGTATTTATAGTTATTTTCTTGGAACTTAGTCTCATTCATTTCACCCCAAAAAAGTTCTTAAATTGACGTGTGAATAATATATATCATATGCATGTACAAATTTAAATCATGTATTTGTCATTGGTAGATATATGACATACTATACAAACAATTGGGGTGTCACTAAATTATTATTATTAAAATCAACATTCCAAATATTAAAATATTATAGATTTTTACCGTATTATATACATTTGTTTTAAAAAATCATTTTTTAAATTTTAAATAAAAAATTGGTTTAAATAATTAATTTTAAAATATTATTTTATATATTTTATCATTTTACTATATTTTTTTTAGATATTAAAATTTTAAAAAAATATTTAAATTTTGGAACGAATAATTTTTTATAAAAATCATTTTTAAAATACATGTCTTTTAAAAATTGTGATTTTAATTATATTTTAATCTTTAATAATGTACATTATATTATATACTATTAAAATTAGTCTTCCAATTTATAAAAGAATATATTTAAAAAAAATTTCAACATTCTAAAAACCGGTTTTATAAAAGTTATTTTTGAAAATATAAAAAAGACTATTTTTTAAAATATAAAATTATTGTTTTTCTTGTATTAATATATTTGATTTGTCAGGACTAAAATCCTTGTAAATTAAAAAAAAAAACTCAGACAATACAAGCATACACAAGGGATAAAGAATCTTCATTGTAACAGTCAACACAACTTTTATGTTAAAGATAAAAGTAAAACTTCTAGCAACTCTGCTACCCATTAGTTCTGAGAGTTTTACTAGACAATATTTTGACTCAAAAGCAAATCACATAGAATTTGAAGTGACATATTATGATAGAGTTTTTATCCCTAACAACATTGCAAGACATTTAACCATGACTCCTTTGTATAATAATTATTTTTTAAAAATATATTTATTGTTGAATTGTAATTCCTTGTGTTAAAATAGGTTGCTCGACAAAATAAGGAAGTGTCGAACCACCTAGTGTGTTGAGTTGTGTTAGTATGTCGAAGTGTCGAAGAATGTTGCTTCACACAGGATTTTGACTTAGGCCTATTTTTAGTAGTGTTAACTATTTTGAAATTTTATAGTTTTGGGTCTTGTCTTGAGATGCAAGCTAACCTAATTCTATAAATAGAGGGAGTAACCCTTATTTTTGCAATGAAGTGAATAAAGTATTTATAACATTTGTAATTCAAAGTATTTTACAGTTGTAAAATGAATAAGAAGTTTTCCACAATTTGTGGGTAGAGAGAAACTCTGCAGAATTTTATTCTTCTTCTTCTTCATCGTTCTTTACTTTCTTTCTTTCTCCATTGTTTTTCTCTTCATTGTCATTGTGTGAGTGATAACAATCTTGTTCATCAAGATTGATTGAAATTCTCCATAGGTTTTGGTGGATTTCCAACATCTGGTATCAAGAGCTCCGGTTGAAATGATTCGTGGGAAGAAAATCGCCATGGCAACGAATCATTCAAACGGGCATTTTCCAGCAAATCTTCTGATTCTCAAGAACAACAATGATGAGAATTGGGGCAAGTAGATAAAGATTGTGTTCTGTTATCAAGATCTTTGGGATCTTGTGAAGGAAGGAGTAACAACGTTTGCAGAAGACGCGACATATCAAGAAAATGCTACACATAAAGAATTGAAGAAGAAAGATTATAAAGCTCTCTTTATAATCCATCAATGTGTTGATGCAGATAACTTTGAAAAGGTTAGTGATGCAGAGTCAGTGAAAGAAGCATGGGAAATTCTGGAGAAATTGTTTGGAGGCGCAGAGAAGGTGAAAGAGGTGAGGTTACAAACTCACAAAATGACGCATGAATTGCTTCAGATGGAAGACAATGAAAGCATAACTGATTTCTTCATCAAGATTATGAAACTGGTGAATCAAATCAAGATATATGGAGAAGTGTTGACATCAAGATCTATTGTTGGAAAGATCTTCAGGTTGTTGGCTCCAAAGTTCGACCAAGTGGTAATATCCATAGAAGAGTTGAAAGATTTATCAAAACTGACAAAGGAAAAGCTTCAAGGGACGCTTGAATCTCATGGACAAAGAATAATTGAAAGAGTTGCAGGAAAGTCGAAGAGTGATATGGCTTTGAAGGTGCAATCAGCAAAAGAAAGGAAAGGCAAAGGAAGCTGGAATGGAAACAAAGGAATAAGAGGTTACAACATTCGACTGGTCAAAATCAGCAAGAAGGAAACTGGTCGAATAAAAAAAAACCTGGAACCAAGGCAACCAAAGAGGTTGTGTTGCAGGTAGAGGAAAAGGTGGTTGTTAAAAGTCAGTCAAGAGTCATATTCAGTGTTATAATTGTCAGAAGTATGGTCACTATTCTAGTGATTGTCCAAAAAAGCAGAAGAATTAAGAAACTTATGCAAAGCTGGCGAAACATGAAGAAGAAGAGACATTGCTGATGGTTATAACATGAGATGAAGAGAGATTCAATGACCAATGGTACTTGGACTCAGGATGCTCATCACACATGTTTGGAATGAAAGATTTGTTTGTCAACATAAAGCCCTCAATGAAGAACACGATGAAATTTATAAATGACAACACTCTAGCAACTGAAGGTGTTAGGGATGTTCTGATTATGAGGAAAGATGGCAAGAGGTCAGTAATTTCAAATGTGTTGTACATACCAGGCATGAAGAGAAATTTTCTCAGCATATGGAAGTTAGTCGAAAAGAACTACAAGGTGTCTATCAAAGACAAGATGATGAGAGTTTTCGACTTAAATGGAAGGTTGATCTTGAAGGCTCCAATGTCTCAGAATAGAACCTTCAAGATTGAACTAAATATGATGGATCATAAGTGTCTTGCAACAATAGCCAGCAGAGATGAATGGATATGGCATTATAGAATTTGCCATCTCAAATTCAAAGACATCAAAGATTTAAAGAAAAGAAATATGGTTTGAGGATTACCAGAAATTGACATTCCAAACGAAGTGTGTGAAGAATGTGTGCAGGCGAAACAGCACAAGAACAACTTCAGTAAGGATGTAGGAAGCATGTCGAAGGCAATTCTTGAAGTCATATACTATGATGTATATGTTCCTATCCATGTGGATTCAATTGGAGGTAACAAATACTTTGTTACATTCATAGATGATTTCATTCGAAAATTATGGTCTTATCTGATCAAGAAGAAAAGTGAAATTATTGAGGTATTTTCCAAGTTTAAATCTATGGTCAAAAGACAAAGCGGTTGGAAGATCAAGATTATGAGGACTGATGGTGGTGGAGAATATGTGTCGAAAGACTTTGACACATTATGTGTAAAAGAAGGGATTATGCATGAGGTGGTGCCATCCTACACTCCACAACAGAAAGGAGTCGTAGAAAGGAAGAATATAACCATCATGAATATGGTTAGAAGTATGTTAAAAGGCACGCATCTACCCATAGAATTATGGGGAGAAACTGTGTCGATTGCGACATATATCCTGAATAAATGTCCGACGAAGAAGATAGAAGTAATCACGCCAGAAGAATGTTGGTCTGGTGTCAAGCCTAGCTTAAGTCATCTGAAGGTGTTTGGATCTATAGCACAAATATATGTTCCAGATCAGTTGAGAAGAAAACTTGATGACAAGTCGAGTCAGATGATCCTGATAGGATATCATTCGACTGAAGGATACAAGTTGTTCGACCTAGTGAATAAGCAATTAGTGATCAACAGGGACGTGATCATAGATGAGCTTAAGGAATGGGATTGGACTGAGAATGTTAACAAGGATTCAGTGAGAATCTTTTATGAAGAACCAGATGGTGAAGTCGAAAGAGAAGTTCGACAAGAAGTCAGAGGTGAAGCAGGCCCAAGTAGACCTCAAAGAACAAGACACATTCCTGCAAGGTTACAAGAATGTGTGATTACATCAGATGATATGGTCAATGAAGAAGGTGAGCTGGTACATTATGCTTTCTATGCAGATATTGAACCAGTCAATACAACTGAGGCATTGAAATATTCGAAGTGGATGAAAGCAATGAACGAAGAACTGAAGTCAATCAAAGTCAACAACACTTAGTCACTTGTCGAATTGCCCCAAGAGAAGAAGGCAATCAATGTGAAGTGGGTATACAAGGTGAAGTTGAATCCAAAAAAGAGAAGTGACTCGACACAAGGCAAGACTTGTGGCGAAAGGATTTCTTCAGAAAGAAGGAATCGACTTCGACAAAGTTTTTGCACCTGTTGCTAGGATCGAAATAATCAGGTTAGTTGTTGATCTAGCAAACATGAGCGAATGGCAGATGGATGTGAAATGTGCATTCCTTAATGGCCCCTTAGAAGAAGAAGTTTATGTTACACAACCATCTAAGTTTGTGAAACAAGGCGAAGAAAGAAAGGTGTACAGGTTGCATAAAGCCCTGTATGGACTTAAACAAGCTTCAAGAGCTTGGAACAAGAAGATAGATGGCTTTCTAAGGGAGAAGAAATTTGTAAAGTGTATAACTGAACATGGAGTATATGTAAGAAGAAACAAGAGTAATTTGCTTATACTATGTCTCTATGTCAATGACTTGTTGATAACAGGTAGTTACAAGAAGGAGATCGAAGACTTCAAAGGTGATCTCAACAAGGAATTCGAAATGTCAGATCTGGGTGACATTTCATATTTCGTTGGCATCGAATTCTACAAGAGTGGTAGAGGTTTGATGATGCATCAAAGAAGGTATGCATGTGAAATACATAAGAGATTTGAGATGCAAGATTGCAACCCAACTTCGACTCCAACTGAGCCCATATTACAACAGTCGAAAGATTCAGATGAAGATGATTTCGACCCAACCCAATATAGAAAACTTATTGGGTCACTTCGATACCTTTGTCACATAAGGCCTGACTTAGCATACAGTGTAGGTATGGTGAGTAGATTCATGTATAAGCTGAAGGTATCACATCTAGAAGCGGAGAATAGGATACTAAGGTATCTGAAAGGAACTCTCGACAATGGCATTTTATTTCCTACAACCAATGAAGGAAAAGAATGCAAACTAGTGGAATACACTGACTCAAGTTTGTGTAGTGATGCCGAGGATCAAAAATTCATAGTTGGCTATATGTTTATGCTAGGTGGTGCGCCAGTTGCTTGGAGCTCGAGAAAGGAGCCAGTAGTGGCATTATCATCGTGTGAAGCAGAATACATAGCTGCTTCTCTTTATACATGTCAAGCAACATGGATGGTGAATTTGGTCGAAGAGATAACAACAAAGAGTCATGAAGCAATTACCATGAAGATCGACAGCATGTCGGCTATTAATCTGGAGAAGAATATGATAGCACATGGTCGAAGCAAGCACATAGAAATGAGGTTTCATTATCTTCGAGAGCAGGTAGCAGATGGGAAGATGAATGTGGAACACTACAGAACTGAGAATCAGATTGCAGACGTCATGACAAAGGGAGTGCAGGTCGAAGTGTTCAGAAGACTAAGAGCTATGTTGAATGTAGATAGATTAGACATAATGAATTTTGTGGTGTGTTGAATTGTAGTTCCTTGTGTGGAAGCAGGTTGTTCGACAGAAAAAGGAAGTGTCGAACCACCTAGTGTATTTAGTTGTGTTAGTGTGTCGAAGCATGTTGCTTCATACAAGATTTCGACTTAGGCTTATTTTTAGTAGTGTTGACTATTTTGGGTCTTTATAGTTTTGGGTCTAGGCTTGGGGTGCAAGTTAACCTAAATCTATAAATAGAGGGAGTAACTCTTATTCTTGTAATGAAGTGAATAGAGTATTTATAACATTTGTAATTCACAGTATTTTGCAGTTACAAAGTGAGTAAGAAGTTTTTCATAGTTTGTGGGCAGAGAGAAACTCTATAGAATTTTATTCTTCTTCTCCTTCATCGTTCTTTACTTTCTTTCTTTCTCCATTTTTCTTCTCTTCATTGTTATTGTGTGGGTGATAACAACCTTGTTCATCAAGATTGATTGAAATTCTCCATAGATTTGATGGATTTTCAACATTTATATATCTCATTTTTTACTTAAATATGTTATTTTAATATTTATAATAATATAATTATAATAAATTAGTCAATCAATTTGACTCAAAAGCAAAACACATCGAATTTGAAGTGACATATTATGCTAGAGTTTTATCCCCAATATTGCATAACAACTTTGTATAATAATGATTTTTTTCAAGTCTAATTATATATCTCATTTTTTACTAAAATATTTTATTTTAATATTTATAATAATATAATTATAATAAGAAAATTAATCAAACAATATTTATAATCAAAATCAAATAAAATTGAGAAGGTGGGATAGCTCAACTGGTGTGTTACTGAACTGAATTAAATGAGTGTAAAATTTTAATTTAAAGTTCAATATCTGACAACATTTATTTATATTTATGAATTAATATAAATAAGTTGTTGATATTTATAAAGTAATAATATATTTTTTTCAAAAAGAAAATAAAACTTATAACGCGCTAATATTAAAAAAATATAAATAAATACTTTAAAATTAAAATATTCAATTATTATTTATAAGATGATAAAAAAATAATTATTATCTGAGAATTAGTCATTTGGATCACCAGACTCACTCACCTCTACAACTCCATGTTCGCTAACTGCGATATGTCTAACAACCTCTCCAAATAGCCAACTACATATCAACCAACCTCTTCACATATTTTATGCATTTGTGATAAAAATATGTTCAAATCTACGTGAACACTCGTTCAACTCACAATATTTCTTTCATCTTTTTGTTTTCTCTTCATTTCATCCTTTTTTTATTTTCCACGCTCTCTCGGTCTCTATTGACTTTTACACCATTTCTCTAATTTTAGGTGTTAATATTGATGGACATAACATCATTTCCCCATTTATAATTATCATGTTCAATCTTCTATCATCTTTTTTGTTGTTAGGGGGTTCAGATAGACAAAGCATAACATGATCAAGGGAAGTTGACCCGTCTTATGAAACTGTGTCAGGGGGTTCAGATAGATAAAGCACGAGTTGCTTATCATACCTTTCATATAGATACATAAAATTAAATAAAATAAAGTTTATTAAAAATTAAATAATTTAATTATATAAAAGAATTAAATATAAATAAAAATATTACTTGAATCCAACCATTTCTAACATACCTAAGCATGTTAGAAAGACTGATTGTTGCTCTGATGTGAAAACTATACGCGATTCTATCATGATGTCTTATATCCCAACAACACTTCTCTTGCATTATTGATATCCCATTCAAAAAATATATTAGATAAAGTAAAATGGAAAATTTGTAAACAAAAATAATTTTAAAATAATCATGTCATAAGTTCATTCTCTAATCCACAATCTTTTCACATCATTAATAAAAGGTTGTAAATACACACATCAATTATGGCTCTTGGATTCAAAGGCCCTAGAACGAGGCAACTCAAAAACATGTAGGGTTTTGTCATGTACATCTCAGGAGGGAGATTGTACAGGGTAGCGATAATTGATCAACAAGAATATGCAATTATTGATGTTTGGGTATACAATGTAAAACCATCTAAGCGTAATCAAAGTGATGTTTTCGAGTTCTATAGTAAATTCAATATGTACATGATCAAAGTTCTATAATGCTTCAATGTTAGATGGATGTTGCATCATGCCCAAACTAATTTTATTTGTATGATGTCATATCATTTAACTTGAATTTGCATTGATGTAGTATTTCCCACAATCTTGGTATTATTAGCATATATAACATGGACTTCACTACAACTTTTTTTTCTCCCGATCCATGGCTTTACTGCGAATAGAAATACCTCTTGGACTCTGATAAAATTTATATTCCACAAACACTCCATCATTTATAACAAACTTATTATCATAAAACAACATGCAACCTCCAATGGAACAAACAATATTTTTAACATTTAACCCCAATTTAAGACCAACCTCTTTGCATCATAATAACTTGTAGACATATTGTCTTTCATAGGAGTTGTGTACATCATCATTTTAACAAAGAATTCCAATCATATATGATAACCATGAGTCTCACACACATTGATAATGTCATAAGACCCTTTAAACAATTGTATATTTAGTTGTTTTGAAAACTAACAAATTCTTATATTTTCTCATTTAGAGAGCTTTTCCCAATCAAACTCTTAAAGTTCATCATAAGCAACTTTCACCCCAAATACATCAACAACCATATCATATATTATATTAAATTATTTCTCATATTACATATATGTTTGACTTCTTTAAACTTGTGTGTTAATATTTGATTCAATATTTGACCATTAAACTCCGTTATCTGTACAAATCTAATAATTTTTCTTAATTATTTTCATAAATAAAACTGAATTAAAAAAGGATAATCGGGTGCACACCCATTTTATTCCTCGGATAATTAAACATGTGGCAAACGTTTTGTTCTAGCCGATCATTCGTCTTCCGTATACCAATAAACATAATAAACACTCCTTTCATAAATAAAAATTGGATTAAAAGGGGAATAACTAATGCATACCCTTTTTGATCCTCGAGTAGATGAATGTCGGGCGTACGCCTCGCTCTGATTCAAATACTTGTCTTCCACCTAAAAACAACTCCAACCAATCAAATTTTATTTTTTTTCCCGTGCATGACCAAACAATTTCTTAAGCAAACGTTTACCGCCTAAGCGCATATACTTTTATTTTTCAATCAACGAGTCTCTTATTGCCCAAGCGCGAATCTTTTTTAATCAATGATTCGTTTTCCTCCCAAGAGTGACTAAACTTATTTTTGCAATTGAAATTAACCAACAAACAAATTTGTGCTACCCATAACTACGTAGCTTTGAGTTTCCCATCATACACGTGGATACGTAAGAGTGAGATTCAACGTCTCGTCAAACACCCTAATAAAAACATATTTGACCCCCTTCTTTCTTTTTTTAAATATGTTGTAATAATTAGAAGAAATAAAAAACACCTTAGGATAACACTCTTATTCCCAAAACTAATTAATCGATTCTTGTTAGTTATAACAGATCTCACAAGGTGCTAATACCTTCATCGCACATAATCGACCCCTGAACCTAAATTTTGTTGTCATGATCATCTTTCTTTTTTTCTTTTAAGGTTTTATCGACGTTTTCTCTTTTTAAAATAAATTTGGTTCCGACTTTATTATCATTCGAGCATTTATTCGCTCGCGTATTTTTCAAGCCGCGACAGATTGATCTCGTCAATTTGTGTGTTATGATTTGTTTTTCTCCAAAAAAACTTTGATATTAGTTCTTTTGGCATCCTTTATTTGAATTTTTTGTGTTTTGAAATCAGAGAAGAGTAGTAATAGTTAATGAAAAAGATTATTCTCTTCAATCTATTAGTGCTAAGCTCAATAGACAAAATTATAATTATTGGAGTTATGTAATTGAATTATTTTTGAAAGGAAAGAGGATGTGGAGTTATGTTGATGAAACTTCTGTTAAGCCTATATATAAAAAAGATGAAGCAGCATATGCAAAAAAGTTGAAAATATGTGATGTTAGTAATTTGAAGAGATTCTTCATTGAATCAATAATTATGTTTCTCAATCAATAGGTGAGCAACTAGAAAAATATGATACTTCTAATAGGGGTGGGATAATTTAAAATGTTATTGTAACCAGTCCAAGTTTGCAAAATTATACCAGCTAGAGAGTGGCATTAGGGCTCTTAACCAAAATAGTATGACCATTCAAGAATTTTATTCGACCATGACTAATTTATGGGATTAATTGGATCTTATAGAATCATTTGAATGTTTTCAAAGAATACACTAACCAAAGAGAAGATAAATGTCTTGTTCAATTTTTGACTGCCCTTCATGATTATTTTGAGAGTCTTCTTGGGAGTATACTACAATGTACTCCTCTTCTCAATATTAATTCAATTGTTTATGAGTTGTTGGAAGAAGAAATTCGACTCAAGTTTCACTTTAATCTGATTTAAAATAAAGGAACTTTCAACACTCCTTTATCAGTTTTTTCTTCTCTTATTCACAAAGTAAAATCTCAAGGGAGAATATGAGATGGTATTGATGAATTTTTTTTCAAGGAAAAAGGTCTTCAGAAGTCACAGTGTACCAAACTATCTAGAGAAAATAAGAAGAATTTTAATAGTCCATCATCCAATGTTGTTGTGGATTACCACTACAATTGGTTTTGGTTTTGGTCAAGTGTGTCCATTTGAGACCACTTCTCAAGTATCCGAGTAGCTCCAAAAGATTCTTTCCACTCAGCAAACATACCATATCCATATCCTTTATTAAAGGTTTGATTCTTCTAATCTGCCAAGTATGTCTCCTTCTATACAGATCCTTGACTATAGAGCATCACACCATATGTCATATGATGATAAATCACGTGTGTATTTAAATCATGCTTCATCTATGTAAGTTATGTGTGATGATGACATTCATATGCCATTAGCACACATTGGTTTTATCTTGGTAACTAATATTTCATTTTTAGATGTTTATTATATTTCAAAACATACTTTGATTCTTGCTTATGTTATGCAATTGTATGATTCTGGTTATTCTGTTACATTTGTTTTCACTTCCTGTTGTGGGAAAGATTCGTATTCTGGGAGGTTGATTAAGACGTGTCATAGAGAAGGGGGATTTACGTTTTGGATGAGCTGGAAGTCTCATATAATGCAAACTTAACTTCAAGTTCCACTAATGATTAATAAGCTTCTTGTTTTTTTAATTATTTGTCTTCCAATTTTTATTTATGGAATTCTTGTATAGGAAATGTATCTTCTTCTAGATTAAAGGACTTGGCTTCTACTAAAGCTTTAGGAAAGTTACAAACTCATGATATCTCAATTTTTTTTGGTTGTAAACTTGATAAATTCTAAACTTTACATTTTAATAAAAGTTTTTATATTTCATATGCACCATTTGACTTAGTTAACTCTGATGTATATGACCCATCATCAGTTCCTACCAAGGGTGGATCTAGATATTATGTTTTGTTTATCGATGACTGAAATCATTATTATTGGGTTTACCTTATGAAAAACCATTATAAACTTTTTGAAATTTATCATATCTTTCTTGTGATGGTTAACACTCAACATAATATTTGTATAAAGTGTTTATGTTATGATTTAGGTGATGAATATACCTAGAATAAATTGTCTGAATTACTTGCATGTGATGGAAATATTCACCAGACATCCCGTACTATTACTCCTTAATAGATTGGACTTGCTGAAAGAAAACATCTTCAAATTGTTAAGAGTACCCATTCCCTTTTGTTAGATGCTTCTGTTCCTAGTAATTTTTAAGGTGAAGAAATTGATGTTTCTGATATTAACAAAATCACATCGTCTGTCACATCAGATTTGTCACCTTTAAAAAAATTGTATGATTCTATCATTGATTATTCTTCATTGAAAATATTTGGTTATACATGTTTTGTTCTTCGTCCAAAAGTATAATTGTCATACGGTGAACTGACTTGGTATTTTGCTTTTTTATCGCAATGTCGCGGATAGCAAGAGTCGCCACCGACTTTTCTTTTATCCAATAAGGAAAGGTGGAAAAGAACAGGAAAGACCTCAATAGATTTTGGGTTCGGGAGGTACATTATACAAAGGGAAGGTATTAGCACCCTTTGTATCCATGGTTATCCATGGGCTCTTAATTGCTGGATCACTTATATTTTTGTCTGAAAAAGTGTTGGTGAATTGCTAAAAAATATTTGAAAGAGAGTTTAACTTTGCAATGATTCTCGTATGAATGTATACAAAGTATTTATCTCGTTTGATTTTGAAAATGGTTTAGAAAAATATAGCTCGGTAATGATTCTAGTATGAATGTATACCAAGTGGTGATTTTCTAGGATTTGTAAAGTGTAAAGTGTGAAGGGTGGAAAATGTTTTAGGTTATGATCCAGTAATTGAGAGTTATACCTTCCTGAGGTCGTTATGGGCATTTCCTATCCTTATGAGGGTAAAACTGTCCTTACTATTGAGAAGTAAGTAATTTTACCCTTTGGATGTTTAAGGGTCATCGTAGGGTCATCGATAGGTCATTGAAGGCAACAGTTGTAGGGATACCTTAGCATTCGAAGGGACGATCATCATTTAACCGTAGGCTACACCGAAGGGTCATCGAGGGACAAAATCGTATTTTCGAAGGCAACATCCGAGGGACCATGATTTATTTTATGATGATTTAATCGAAGGGTCTTTGCTAAGTGTATCCCTACATTCGCGGGACATGACCGTAATATTGTAATCGTGGGGGTAATAAAGAGAGGTCCGATATCATTTCTTTAAAGTCCATGTTTTAAGTTCATTAGGTAATTATGGTGATACCGCATTAAATCGATACATTAAAATCAACACATTAAGGATCACTACATTAAAATTAATTAGGCAATCAATATGAATCTTCACATTAAAGTGAAATAATTTAGAATCCCTCTCCATGAAGGCTTCCCATGCATAAAGCGGAGTACCTAGCCGGCTATTTCTTCGGAAGTATGCTAGCCTTTACACCATGAACACACGGATTAAAGCATCGAGGTAAAATACAATTGGAAATTGCACCATAAAATAAATATCACAGCCAGGAATTTAAGCCAAATAATGCAGAATCATCATTAGGTAAACATAAAATGGGCAATAAAAAGACAAAGCAGCCCCTGTCCCTTTCGCCTCTGCTTCGCCTAGCGAAGGCTCAGCGAAGGCTCGCCGCGGGCTCGCCTAGCGATGAGCTAGCGAGCGGCCACGGGTTTGAAATTATGACCTCAATCTGCAGCATGGCTTATGGCCTCCAACACATAATTATATGGTTCAGTTTCACAATATTCAAGCACATTTAAATTCTCATGCAAAACTTCAAAATGTTTATGAATTCAATTATAATATCCTCCACAAATTAAGAACATGAAGTGGTATCATATGCCAAATGAGAGTACAAAACGATATCACATGCAAATTAAGACACTAAAGCGGTACCACATGCAGAATAAGAACACAAAGTGATAATCATATGTAGATTAAGACCCTAAAGTGATATCATATGCCAATTAAGAAACTAAAGCGATAATAGTGAGGCAAACCTGTTTGCAAATCGAGTTGCAACCTTGAATTGGCGAGCCGGATTGAATTGGGCGGCGGTAGCTTCGGAGCGGGTAAGTGGCCTTCAGGGTTTCCGCCTTCTGAACTCTTTGGATCAGCAGGGTTTCGGTGCTAGGGTTTCCTCCGGGTCTCTGTGTGAGTGTCTCCGTGTGGGTGAGTCCGTCTCTGTCTGGATGAGTCCGTCTCTGTGTGGATGAGTCCGTCTCTGTGTGTTCTTTTTCGTGGCAGTGGAGCATGTATTTATAGTAGTGGTAATGGTGACCTAATGGGCTTAAAATGAGGTCCAAAAATCTCAAACTTTCGCAAACTTCGCTAGGCGAAGGAATTGCTCGCCTAGCGAGCAAACTAGGTCTGGGCCTTTTCCTGGATCCAACGCTTCGCTTTAGCGAGTGGCATGATGAAATATTCGCTAGGCGAAGGAGCTGCTCGCCTAGCGAGCCAGCTGTTTTGGGCCGCCTGTGGATTGGGCCTGTTGTGAGTGGGTTTTTGTCCATTCGATATCAGTGCCTTGCAGAACAAGTCAGAGGGTCTTGGAAAATGTTCGGTAATGCCAACGGGCAAATTTTGGGGTATGACAGCTGCCCCTGTTCAATATTCTCGAACCGAGAGAGTAGAATGGCATGTGCCGTTCGTGGTCTGGAGGTGAAAGATTATTGAACACTTAGAATGCCCCAAAAATTTGCACTTGTTCATTTGTCTTGACGGAGATGGGCTTAAAGATGCCATCCAAGAAACTTGCTGAGGAGATTTCCAGATTGTGTCGTACGTTAGACGATATCTAGAGACATGGGTGTCACACCGGGTCATACATCAGACCGTATAGTGAACCCTCCATTATGCTGTTGACTTCGTTGGGGAGTCAGAGTATGCTATACTGCTGGGGATAAGGGATCAGAATGGATCATACGTTAGACCGTGTCTGAATACCAGAGTGAGCTGTTCATTAGGCAGATGACTTTGCTGGGGATGAAAGATCAGAATGGATCGTACGCTAGATCGTATCTGAGTTGCAGAATGAGCCGTACGTTAGGCTGAAGCTGCTGAAAAGGGAGTAGTCGTATACTAGACTACCATTCAGGAATGTACCTGTCCGAAGGTAGCACCTGAGAAAGGGAGTAGCCGTATACTCGACTACCATTCAGGAATGTACCTGTCCGAAGGTAGCACCTGAGAAAGGGAGTAGCCATATACTAGGCTACCATTCAGGAATGTACCTGTCCGAAGGTAGCACCTGAGCAAGGGAGTAGCCGTATACTAGACTACCATTCAGGAATGTACCTGTCCGAAGGTAGCACCTGAGCAAGGGAGTAGCCGTATACTAGACTACCATTCAGGAATGTACCTGTCCAAAGGTAGCACCTGAGCAAGGGAGTAGCCGTATACTAGGCTACCATTCAGGAATGTACCTATCCGAAGGTAGCACCTGAGAAAGGAAGTAGCCGTATACTAGACTACCATTCAGGAATGTACCTGTCCGAAGGTAGCACCTGAGAAAGGGAGTAGCCATATACTAGGCTACCATTCAGGAATGTACCTGTCCGAAGGTAGCACCTGAGAAAGGGAGTAGCCATATACTAGGCTACCATTCAGGAATGTACCTGTCCGAAGGTAGCACCTGAGAAAGGAGTATCCAAATGGGTCGTACGTTAGACCATATTGGAGTTGTTGAGAGTCAGAATGGATCGTACGTTAGACCGTATCTGAGTTGAAAGAGTCATATGTTGGGCTGAATCAGAATGAACCGTACGTTAGGCTGTATCTGATAATATTTGTTGTATTCGCAGCGAATATCTGAGGTGGGCTTAGAGATGCCACCATTAGGAGGATGTCAGAATGAATGTTGACACAGAGTATATCTGAGAACTGTACTCGAACCTTGAATGTGATCAGGAGGATAATTAGCCTGAAAAATAAAGTTAGTTTTATGCACTGTCATGATGCATGAGACGTTTTATGCTTGCGAACCTGGTATGCATGTGTATGCATGTATATACTATGAAATGATGTAAAGTGTATGATGCGGAGTGAAGTAAATGTGAGCGTTGTATGCAGGTATGTAATATGAAATGATGTAATGAATGCATTAGGCGTCTGAAACATTCTTCCAGGGGACACTACTGGGGAGATAGATCTCAGTCTGCTGGTCGGAGACATTGGTATTGATGGCCCTTCCTTAGCTGGGGAATACTTGATTTCTGTCTGACGATGGAAACACTCAACAGAGTCTGGCTAGGGATGGAAGAGATGACCTTTCGGTATGGCGGTGCCGATTCCTTCTGGGGGAATAGTTGGCGTTGCCGGGGAATCGAATTAGCAACGGACTCATTGGAAAGCGTAGTTAGACCTTCTCCTTGGTCCTGAAGTCTCGTAGTAATTGCTATTTCCATTTTAGACATGTATTTTTGATAAACATTGATCATATTCAAACGCATAAATCAATTCAAAGTAAATCAATGGACGTTTACGCAAACAAAACAGAGAAAGCAAAACGAAAGCATCTTTTTGGAAATGAAATTGTATTGATTTTGAAAGAAGGCCTATAAATAGGCCATTTGAGTACAAGGAGACAGAAATCCTAGTAAGAGGAAATTGTCAGGCAAACAAAGAGAAAGCTATGCAGAAAAAGCCCTATAGATTTTAATTCCACCACTGTCATTATGTCTTCAAGCCTCTCATCTCCTGCTGTCGGATAGAAGTGATTAGCTTGTTCAGTCCTTCGAACTTGGATGAAGCAGAGCGAGAACGGGACATAGTCATACGCTTTAATCCCTAACTTTTGCCTGGACCGCCTTTTCAGGTTTTCAGTCCACCGGGATACCCTTTTTTGCCCAAGCCGCCTTTTCAGGTTTTCGACTTGCCGGGTGTACATTTTTATATGTTTATCCCTAATTTTTGCCCGAACCCTTTTGGTTCGCCGGGATGCCCTTGCTTTTGCCTAGGTACGTCGACCTAGCGAGTCTCTTTTATGCGTAGTATTTTTTAACTATGTCCGCGTTCACGGGATGCGGGAAGTCTTCGCCATCCATTGTAGCAAGTATCATGGCTCCACCAGAGAATACCTTCTTAACCACAAACGGCCCTTCGTATGTGGGAGTCCACTTGCCTCTGGGATCCCCTTGTGGTAGAATGATACGCTTGATTACCAAGTTGCCAATTTGATACACCTGCCTCTTGACTCTTTTGTTAAATGCTTGGGTCATGCGCTTCTGATATATCTGCCCGTGACAAACAGCCGCAAGTCTCTTCTCATCAATCAAATTTATTTGGTCGAGCCGAGTCTGAATCCATTCATCCTCGCCTAAACCCGCCTCTTTCATGATCCTTAGGGAGGGAATCTGAACTTCCACTGGTAAAACGGCTTCCGCTCCGTAGACTAAAGAGAAAGGAGTTGCCCCTGTCGAGGTGCGTACCGAAGTGCGATAACCATGAAGAGCAAACGGTAACATCTCATGCCAGTCTTTGTACGTTACTGTCATCTTTTGTATGATCTTCTTGATGTTCTTATTAGCAGCCTCCACGGCGCCATTCATCTTTGGCCGGTACGGAGAAGAATTATGATGCTTTATTTTGAACTGCGTGCAGAGTTCAGTAATCATCTTGTTGTTCAAATTAGTACCATTGTCAGTGATAATTCTTTCAGGGATGCCATATCGACAAATAAGACTATTCTTGATGAACCGTGCCACCACATTCTTGGTGACAGAAGCGAATGAGGCTGCCTCTACCCACTTCGTAAAGTAATCAATAGCGACGAGAATGAAGCGATGTCCATTAGAAGCCGTAGGTTTAATCTCTCCAATCATATCGATGCCCCACATTGCAAAGGGCCAAGGCGCTGTTAACACGTTCAATGGAGCAGGAGGCACATGTACTTTGTCCGCATAGATCTGACACTTATGACAGGTTCTGGAATGATGGTGGCAATCAGCTTCCATGGTAGACCAATAATACCCTGATCTCAGAATCTTCTGGGCCATTGTATGTCCATTAGAATGAGTCCCAAAAATACCGTCATGCATGTCTCCCATAATTCTTTCTGCTTCCTTTCTATCCACACAGCGAAGCAGAGTCGAATCATGATTACGTTTGTATAACACTCCGTTACTCAGAAAGAATTTAGCGGAGAACTTCCTCAGGAATTTTCTGTCCTTGATGGATGCCCCTTCAGGGTATTCCTGAGCTTCTAAATATCTTCTTACGTCGTGGAACCAAGGTTTCTCCGGTACCTCCTCTGTGTTAAGTCCGTAACAGTATGCTGGTTCATCTAACCGTCCAATGGTGATCCTGGGAGCTTCATTGTCCCATCTGACCCTGAACATAGATGACATGGTAGCTAATGCGTCTGCCAACTGGTTCTCCTCTCGTGGAATATGCTCAAATGCTATTTCTTCAAAGTATGGGATTAATGTCATCACCTGCTCTCGATAAGGGATGAGATTTGGGTGTTTAGTATCCCATTCCCCTTTGATCTGACTGATTACCAAGGCCGAATCTCCGTACACACTCAAAAACTTGATTCGCCAATCTATAGCAGCTTTGAGTCCAAAAATACATGCTTCATACTCAGCCATATTATTGGTACAATGAAAACATAGTCTAGCAGTGAGAGGCGTATGGTAACCTCCAGGAGAAATGAGTACAACCCCAACACCATGGCCCAATGCATTAGAAGATCCATCAAAGACCATAGTCCATCGGGATCCCCATTCGGGTCCTTCATCTGGTTTAGGTTTTTCATTATCAGTAACAAACATGACATCCTCATCTGGGAACTCAAAATTCATAGATTGGTAATCATCCACCGCTTGATGAGCCAAATGATCAGCGAGCACGCTTCCTTTGATTGCTTTCTGGGTAGTGTACTGGATATCGTACTCTGTTAAGATCATCTGCCATCTCGCTATTCTTCCGGAGAGGGCAGGCTTCTCGAACATGTATTTGATGGGATCCATCCTAGAAATCAACAAAGTGGTATGATTCAACATATACTGTCTTAGTCGGCGAGCAGCCCAGGCCAAAGCACAGCAAGTTCTCTCGAGCAGTGAGTATCTTGTTTCACAGTCGGTAAACTTTTTGCTCAGGTAGTATATGGCATGCTCTTTTCGACCAGACTCGTCATGTTGCCCCAATACGCACCCCATTGAATTTTCTAACACGGTCAAATACATGATTAGAGGTCTTCCTTCCACTGGGGGTATCAGAATCGGAGGTTCCTGGAGGTAGTTCTTGATTTTGTCAAAAGCTTCTTGGCATTCGTCATTCCATATCATCTCTTGATTTTTCCTCAGTAATTTGAAGATGGGTTTGCAGGTAGCGGTCAAGTGGGAGATAAATCGAGCAATGTAGTTCAAGCGTCCCAAGAAACCTCTGACTTCTTTCTCCGTACGGGGAATTGGCATTTCCTGAATAGCTCGCACTTTAGCAGGGTCAACCTCAATTCCTTTACCACTGACAATAAAGCCTAAGAGTTTACCGGATCTTACTCCAAAAGTGCATTTGTTCGGATTCAATCTCAACTTGTACTTCTTCAACCTCTCGAACAGTTTATATAAATGATCGAGATGTTCTCCTTCAGTATGAGATCTAGCTATCATGTCATCCACATATACTTCTATCTCATGATGAATCATATCATGGAACAAAACCACCATAGCACGCTGGTATGTTGCCCCGGCGTTCTTTAGACCGAACGGCATTACTTTGTAACAGAAAGTGCCCCATTGCGTCACAAACGTAGTTTTCTCCATGTCCCCAGGTGCCATCTTAATCTGGTTATAACCCGAGAATCCATCCATGAATGAGAATACTTTGTGTTGAGCGGTGTTATCTACCAGAACATCAATGTGCGGGAGTGGAAAGTCATCTTTGGGACTCGCTTTATTCAAATCTCTGTAATCTACGCACATTCGCACCTTACCATCCTTCTTTGGCACTGGCACCACATTAGCAACCCATTGAGGATAAGATGTAACGGCTAGGAAACCGGCATTGAATTGTTTCATAACCTCGGCTTTGATTTTCTCAGACATTTCGGGACGCATGCGGCGAACCTTTTGCTTGACAGGACGGCAGTTTTCCTTCGTAGGCAGCCGATGCACCACTATATCAGTATCCAACCCGGGCATGTCTTCATAAGACCAGGCGAAAACCTCTACATAGTCGTGCAACATCTGAATCAATCTTTCTTTTACACTGTTTTCCAAATCTGCTCCTATTTTGACTTCTTTTCTGTCTACCTCAGTACCCAGATTTACAATTTCGAGGGACTCTTCATGCGGCTGTATAGTCCTTTCCTCTTGCAGTAATAGTCTGGCAAGCTCTCCAGGGACTTCACAATCTTCCTCACTTCCATCTTCGGCTTGGTAGATTGGATTTTCAAAGTCATAATGAACAGTAGCGGAATTATTATCAATAGGATCCAGAGTGGATACGGATCTGCAATTTGTTACGTGAGTGTGTGTAAGAAAGCATAACTTGTTTGAAAGACGACAGGAAAAATAAAGAGCGCAATATTCGAATGCGAAAAAGTCCATTGATCTATTGAATATGAATATGCTTATGAAATGACAAAGCCCTTAACAAATTAGCTATTGTGCCCCGGGTATAGACACAACGCTTTAAGAAGTTCAATTGAAAAAATAAAGATTTGCAATACTAAATGGACAATAACAATTACTCCTGACTAAAGGAGATCGGGATAGTGTCTTCAGCCTTCCAATTGTTGAGTCCGTCGCCAATTGTTGGGTAGATCCAGCTATCCAGGTTGCAATCACTATCAGCATCTTCTACAGCATTGATTTGATCTTTGACCATCTTTTCAGAGTTGAATCCCAGACCAGATTTATCAGACTTGTAAGGTATGTTGATCAGTTGACCCCAGCCAGTACGACCACCATCTTCAACTACAGCTTGAGCATCTTTCAGAGAAATCATGGCAGGAGGAGCGTGAACAACCTTGGGCACACAGGAAGTTGGCTTAAAGGCAGGAACGGGCGGAGAAACCACTTCAAATGACTGAGACGGAGTTTCGAAGAATTCACCATCCATCTCAACGTATCTGAAGGTATGGACACTACTGACAATGTATTCCTCTTCCCCACACACAGTGACGATCTTACCCTCTATTGGATATCTCAGCTTTTGATGGAGAGACGAAGCTACAGCGCCTGCCCCATGAATCCAAGGGCGTCCCAGCAAGCAGGAATAGGCGGGGCGAATGTTCATTACATGGAAGGTAGTGTTGAAGACTTGAGGTCCTATCTTGATAGGGAGGACAACTTCACCGTGGACAACACTCTTTGCACCATCGTAAGCACGCACCACAATGTCACTAGGCTTCAATTCAATGCTCTTGCAGTCAAGTTTATCGAGCACGGCTTTCGGTAACACATTCAAAGAGGATCCATTATCGATCAACACATGAGACAGGGTGATCCCTTTACACTCAATGGAGATATGCAGGGCTTTATTGTGGTTCCTTCCCGCCGGCGTCAGGTCAGCATTGGAAAAACCTAGGCCACCGTCGACAGTCAGATTAGCAACATAGTTTTCGAACTGATCGACGGAGGTCTCCTGAGGTACATGGGCAGTCTTCAGGAATTTTATCAAGGCATTGGCATGAGATTCGGAAGATAACAACAAGGACAACATTGAGATTTTGGAAGGAGTATGCCCCAACTGTTCTACCACATCGAAATCACTCTTGCGGATGATTTTCAGCATTTCTTCCATTTCTCGTTTGGCAACATCTTCAGTAGTAGCTTTGATCGGTATCTCTGACGGAGAAGGGTTGACTGGTTCCTTTCCTCGGTTTTCGGGAACCGGAGGTGAGATTTCTGGAGAGAAGATCCTTCCGCTTCGAGTAACTTTACTAGTCCCAACAATATCATTAGGATTAGCAGAATTGCCAACTTGCTTTACACCATGGATGTAAACATCACCTCCATAATTCCACGGAATGGCTTTGCTCGAGGAATATGGTACTGGGCCAGGTGTAGTAATGATCAGGGGGGCTACCTTGGGCTCAGCAATGATCTTCACAGGTACTCTGGGAGCAGTAATCTTTACTGGACCTTTGGACCTTGCAATCACAGATACTTCTTCAATAGGGTTTTCCGCCTTAGAAACCCTTTCAAAGAGGATTGTACGATTGTCCATCAGTCGTTGGATACCATTCTTCAATTTCAAACAGTCTTCGGGCCGGAGTATGCAGAGGTTGCAATCTTCAGTACAACCTGGAAATAAACCAGCTTGCAATAAATTCCTCTTTATGATCGGGAGAGGAGATGTTAAGTCCGCTACAGTAGTGATGAGAGGATCGTCATCGAGAGCATTAACAGCCTTGTCATGATTAGGCATAGGAGCAGTGATGACATTAGGAGCCTCCGGCGGCTCAAATTCAATTTCTCCGGCGTCAATCATATCCTGAATTTTGTTCTTCAACAACCAGCAATCGTTTGTATCATGCCCGGGGCTATCGGAGTGATATGCACACCTGGCATTGGGATTATAACGAGGCGAAGCAGTGTTGACATTTGCAGGAGGACCTCTGAGAGGGATTAAGTTTACCTTTAGCATACTTTGCAGTGCTTGGGCTAAAGTCATATTGAGTTTGGTAAACTGCCTTCTTGGTCTGTCTTGTCTTTGCTGGAAGTTTTGAGCTGGCGGGGCTGCGATCGTCACTGCTCCAATGGCATGGTCACCATTTTTCTTATTATGATTCTTTTGACCATACACAGCATTCGATTCACTCTTCCCATGATAGGACTTCTTACTGCTTGTAGAAGTAGCTGCCTGTAACTTTCCACTTCGAATGCCGCTCTCCACCCGTTCACCTGTCAGTATAAGTTCAGTGAAACCTGATGAAGAACTCCCCAGTAGGTGGCTGTAGAATGGGCCAGTCAGGGTACCCATGAACAGGTCCACTAATTCTCGGTCAGTCATAGGGGGTTTGACCCTGCCGGCCAAATCTCTCCATTTCTGAGCATACTCTTTGAAGCTTTCTTTAGATCCCATGGCCATATTCTGCAACTGTAGCCGAGTAGGTGCTAATTCAGAATTGTACTGGTACTGCTTATAGAAAGCTGTTGCTAAATCAGTCCAGGTGCGGATGTCAGAGCTCTCGAGCTGATAATACCATTCCAACTGAGTGCCAGACAGACTTTCTTGGAAGAAATGGATCCACAGTTTCTTGTCAGTGGTATGCGGCTGAATCTTTCTCACATAAGCTCTCAGATGCATCTGAGGACAGGATGTACCATCGTACTTAGTGAAAGTGGGGATTTTGAATTTGCGAGGAATGGTCACATCGGAGACCATACCCAAACTTTCGAAATCCAGACCAGGCGCCTTCTGACCCTCCATGGCTAGCATACGTTCTTCCAGCAATTTGTACTTATCGTCTCTTGGAGAGTACTGTTCATTTTCATAGTTCTCATCGTCATCCTCAGGGTTGGAGAAATCAGCATTCTCTTCCTCTGAGTCATTCTCCGCCCCCTCTTCTGGACCATTCGGGATTCCAAATTTGATTCCCGTAGCCTGTCCTTTACGCCTTCTTCCCGGGTTAATGAAACTCACAGCTTTCTTGTCTTTCTTCTTTTCAACCAAAAGAGCCTTCAGTTCCTCCTGCCCCTTGGATAAGCTTAGCATCATCTCCTTGAACTGAGCATTCTGAGTCTGGAGATCTTTGACAGTTTGTTCGAGATCCATTTTTCTGTTTAAGAGGCAGACCGTGAGAATATGGTCCTTTAGAACACCTGTTATGCAATGTTATGTTATGCGATGCAATGTATGAAATGTTTTCAAGGACTTTTGGAATTTAACTTTGCGTAAATCAACAACAAGAGAGAAACGTTTATTGCTAAATTTTTTTCAATGTTCATTACAAAAGGAATAATAGTAAAATACAATGAAAGCTCAAGTCTCCCAGGGGCGACTTCTTTTTGGGCGAAGATATGCATTGAGTCTTCGTTCCTCATTAAGCTGGCTGGCGAGCTCTAGTACTTTCTTCCTTTCTGCATTGAACTGAGCTTCGAAAGTATCTCTCTCCTCTCTCAACTGGGTCCAGGATCTTTTCAATTCCTCAACATCGGTAGGCATATCTGGGTAAGAAATGATCTGGGAAGTGCCTCCTTCGACCTCTGATTCCACAATCAATGGTCCAACCGCGAGATATGGCATGACAAGTTCGCGAGCTCTGGCGCGTACCCATCTGAGATAAGGCTCCATAGGAATAGAATTTTTCTTTCCTAAAGTGCTTCTTTTCACCATGCCCCAAGCTCGTACAAACCTTTGACGGAGACCTTGAGAATCGTTGTCATAGTCGAACACAATGCCTTCGATGATCATTTCATGTGGACCACCTCTTCGAGCATGCCCGAACTGACGTAGGGCTAAGGCAGGATTATAAGTAATACCTCCCCTTATCCCCAGGAGTGGTACATTAGGGAATTCTCCACAACGGTCGATGATGATAACATTTTCTCTGAGGTTAGAACACCAACGGATGTCTGAATGGGAGAGTGCCATTATCCTTTGAGACCACTTCAGATTTTGATCATTCTTTAAAACTGATTGAGGAAGGTGCGAAATAAACCACCTAGACAATAGAGGTATGCAGCACATAAGAGTCCCTTGCCTCTTCATGGTACGAGTGTGGAGGGAATGCAAAATGTCTCCCAGCAAGGTAGGTACAGGGTTATGAGTGAGAAATATCTTAATAGCATTCATGTCTATGAATTGGTCTGGATTAGGGAATAACACCAAGCCATAGATTAGCAATGCCAGGATGTCTTCGAAAGCACGGACATTCATAACTTTTAAGAATTCTCGGGCCTTATTTGTCAGGAATTTGGCAAGTAAACCCTTAACTCCACTCCTTGTTACCCAATTAGCTTCAATGTCGGACTTCGTCATGTGTAAAGCTGCGGCAACTTCTTCAGACTTCGGAACCTTTTCTAAACCACTGAAAGGTATTTGATCAAGGATAGGTATCCCAAGCAGCTGGGAGAATTCTTCTAATGTGGGTACCAACTGATAATCTGGGAAAGTGAAGCAATGATGTTTAGGATCGAAGAACTGGAATAGGACTCTCATCATATCTTCCTTGAAACCAGTGGTAACTAAGTTGAGAAGATGACCATGTTTCTTGTTGAACTGAGCATGATCGGGGAGTTCTGACACCAAATCCTTGAGTTGAGGAGAGATTGCTACAAGATTGACCCGGATAGTCTTCCTGGAAGCCATAACCTGTTTAACAGAGCAAAGCTAAATTCCTAAGTCCTTGAAATGGTTAGTATAATGCCATGATGTCATGATGTTATGATGTTATGCAAGCAGAGACATGTCACACAACAATCAATCCTAGGTTTTAAGGCTTGCATGAGTTCCATAGGTAAGTACCCTCCCCACTGAAGTTTGGTTGGTTCAACCTGTCCTAGAATAGTAACCGGGTTCTAGAAGGATCTCAGATCATCGACCTTTCTTTAAGTCCACTTCAGTGCAACGCCAAGTGGTTGACCGAAGCTTCCCTAAAGTCCAATCTCAAAGAGTGTAGTATCGAGTATCAACCAACCCCAGTCGGAACCGAAGTCAGTTATCTCACTACTTTCTAATGGCTAGGATAAGTCAATTAGGGTTCTAAAGGTCTGGTTAATGCTTTGATGACACCCCGCGGAAGCCAAATTCTTCCTCAAGTAACATGAGGAACATCAGGACATCCAAAGTGTCACATTAACCGTAGCTATCATTTTGACCATTCCAGTATACGCCGGGTAGTCGCGATGATCTTTTGCTACTTACCTAAGGTACACTAGATCCGGGTGTAGGATCTTTCACTCAAGAATACCCAAGCAATCCCTTAAAAGTAAATCAGACAATAAGTGATCTTGTTTTTTTAAGGTAACCTCTCTTTTTGTAGTCCCCAGCAGAGTCGCCAGTTCTGTCATACGGTGAACTGACTTGGTATTTTGCTTTTTTATCGCAATGTCGCGGATAGCAAGAGTCGCCACCGACTTTTCTTTTATCCAATAAGGAAAGGTGGAAAAGAACAGGAAAGACCTCAATAGATTTTGGGTTCGGGAGGTACATTATACAAAGGGAAGGTATTAGCACCCTTTGTATCCATGGTTATCCATGGGCTCTTAATTGCTGGATCACTTATATTTTTGTCTGAAAAAGTGTTGGTGAATTGCTAAAAAATATTTGAAAGAGAGTTTAACTTTGCAATGATTCTCGTATGAATGTATACAAAGTATTTATCTCGTTTGATTTTGAAAATGGTTTAGAAAAATATAGCTCGGTAATGATTCTAGTATGAATGTATACCAAGTGGTGATTTTCTAGGATTTGTAAAGTGTAAAGTGTGAAGGGTGGAAAATGTTTTAGGTTATGATCCAGTAATTGAGAGTTATACCTTCCTGAGGTCGTTATGGGCATTTCCTATCCTTATGAGGGTAAAACTGTCCTTACTATTGAGAAGTAAGTAATTTTACCCTTTGGATGTTTAAGGGTCATCGTAGGGTCATCGATAGGTCATTGAAGGCAACAGTTGTAGGGATACCTTAGCATTCGAAGGGACGATCATCATTTAACCGTAGGCTACACCGAAGGGTCATCGAGGGACAAAATCGTATTTTCGAAGGCAACATCCGAGGGACCATGATTTATTTTATGATGATTTAATCGAAGGGTCTTTGCTAAGTGTATCCCTACATTCGCGGGACATGACCGTAATATTGTAATCGTGGGGGTAATAAAGAGAGGTCCGATATCATTTCTTTAAAGTCCATGTTTTAAGTTCATTAGGTAATTATGGTGATACCGCATTAAATCGATACATTAAAATCAACACATTAAGGATCACTACATTAAAATTAATTAGGCAATCAATATGAATCTTCACATTAAAGTGAAATAATTTAGAATCCCTCTCCATGAAGGCTTCCCATGCATAAAGCGGAGTACCTAGCCGGCTATTTCTTCGGAAGTATGCTAGCCTTTACACCATGAACACACGGATTAAAGCATCGAGGTAAAATACAATTGGAAATTGCACCATAAAATAAATATCACAGCCAGGAATTTAAGCCAAATAATGCAGAATCATCATTAGGTAAACATAAAATGGGCAATAAAAAGACAAAGCAGCCCCTGTCCCTTTCGCCTCTGCTTCGCCTAGCGAAGGCTCAGCGAAGGCTCGCCGCGGGCTCGCCTAGCGATGAGCTAGCGAGCGGCCACGGGTTTGAAATTATGACCTCAATCTGCAGCATGGCTTATGGCCTCCAACACATAATTATATGGTTCAGTTTCACAATATTCAAGCACATTTAAATTCTCATGCAAAACTTCAAAATGTTTATGAATTCAATTATAATATCCTCCACAAATTAAGAACATGAAGTGGTATCATATGCCAAATGAGAGTACAAAACGATATCACATGCAAATTAAGACACTAAAGCGGTACCACATGCAGAATAAGAACACAAAGTGATAATCATATGTAGATTAAGACCCTAAAGTGATATCATATGCCAATTAAGAAACTAAAGCGATAATAGTGAGGCAAACCTGTTTGCAAATCGAGTTGCAACCTTGAATTGGCGAGCCGGATTGAATTGGGCGGCGGTAGCTTCGGAGCGGGTAAGCGGCCTTCAGGGTTTCCGCCTTCTGAACTCTTTGGATCAGCAGGGTTTCGGTGCTAGGGTTTCCTCCGGGTCTCTGTGTGAGTGTCTCCGTGTGGGTGAGTCCGTCTCTGTCTGGATGAGTCCGTCTCTGTGTGGATGAGTCCGTCTCTGTGTGTTCTTTTTCGTGGCAGTGGAGCATGTATTTATAGTAGTGGTAATGGTGACCTAATGGGCTTAAAATGAGGTCCAAAAATCTCAAACTTTCGCAAACTTCGCTAGGCGAAGGAATTGCTCGCCTAGCGAGCAAACTAGGTCTGGGCCTTTTCCTGGATCCAACGCTTCGCTGGGCGAGTGGCATGATGAAATATTCGCTAGGCGAAGGAGCTGCTCGCCTAGCGAGCCAGCTGTTTTGGGCCGCCTGTGGATTGGGCCTGTTGTGAGTGGGTTTTTGTCCATTCGATATCAGTGCCTTGCAGAACAAGTCAGAGGGTCTTGGAAAATGTTCGGTAATGCCAACGGGCAAATTTTGGGGTATGACAATAATGTAGCAAATTGTCTTCTTGTTCTATCATATGTGTTTTTCTTGGTTATGGAAATGGTAAAAAAGATTGTCATTGTTATGATCCTTAAGCAAGTAAGCTTTATGTTTCTCTTCATGTTGTATTTCTTGAACATATTCCTTTTTTTAATTTATTTCCTATAATTATCACATTATTAGTAGTTTGGAATCCCCATACTAATTCTTTTGGTCTTAAGGATGACATTTCTAGTTGTTTTAATTTTGAGACCTGCATCGATGATACTATTGTTAATGCTGATATTGTCATTTCTCTTCTCCTCATTACTACCGCACTGTTGAACATGTGATTCCATTACACGAGAATGAGGGGGGTGAGTTTTAGAGGTTTGAAAATCATTGATTAAAAACAAAATCATTTTCGAAATTAGAGTTTAAAAACATTTTGAATAAACAGCAAAAATTGAAGGTAAAGAAAATAAGTAGAAAGTAAAAGAGTTAAGGGATGACATATAACACCTGAGATTTATAGAGGTTCGATCTTTAAAAAGTGACCTACTCCTTTCCCCAAGAATTAATCTTGAGAGTATCCAATAATACTTGATAGCTTTTAGAAGATTAAGCCCATGAATCCCCTTATACTAGGAATTGGAGTTTCAGGATAACTGTTAACCAAACAGCGAACATAGTTTGAAGTGGTTAGTCTTCAAATAACGAACAGGTTTAAAGTAGCCTTCTAACCAAAAATAGAGATTTTGAACAGGATGATCTCGAACCAAGGTATATTTTTGAATTGGCAATCCTCCTATCCAAACTAAGGTTTTACACGAGCTGACCACGAGCCGAAATGAGATTTTCACCGAGCTGATCTCGAAGCTATTGGGCTTTTACATAGGTTAAACTCAGAAACCAAAGAATATTTTACACTAAGATGATCTTGAACTGATAAAATATTTTAACCATGCTTAGTTCAAGTATGATTGTGATGATTTTTCTCTAGTTTTTCTTCACGGATCCCAAAAGGAGATATTTTCTTCAATGACTGAGTTCACGAACCAATCAAAGATTTATATTAATCCCCCAAACCAAACAAAGAGCTTTTAAATTTTTATATCTCTAAACATAAATAATTACTTCCTAAATAAGAATGATTTACTCAAGAGAAAATACTCTTGGTAAATTTACAATAAATCCTTCACCCGAAAAAGATATCCTATTAAACTCAAGAGCACTCACAAAGAACTACAACTTAATATGTGAGAAAAATATCAAAATGATGTAGATAAATTGAGAGAGATGAGAAGTGAGATTTTTCTCATTTTCTAGATGTTTTGAAATGGTGGATAGGCTCTCATTTTAAAGGCCAAGAGATGGTGTTGAAATCGAAGCAATCCATGGGCCAATTAACTCACCTAATCAATTAGGTCATAAGTCAAATTGATTAGGTACTTTAAATAATTGATTATTATGGCCTGACATGGAAGGTTTGAATAAAGAGATGTTACCAGTCATTAAGAGACTATTATAATCGATTATGGACTTAATTCTCCCCCGTCTAATCGATTAGGTATTTTTTTTCTAATTGATTAAACAGTTTAAAAACTTGCTCTAATCAATTTGACAATTTCCAATTTAACCGACTAGGCTCCAAAATCATTTTTGGTGATTTTAGTTTTTTAAAAAAAGAGGTTCCAATATACTTTTTAGTGTATTTAAATTACCATGATCAGTCAGACTGACACGATCCAACGAGCTTCCATACTTTCTCTCTTTCACATTATGAAACTTCAAGTCATTTGTCAGATATACCAATTCTATAAGTGCTTCCACTTGAATCTTCTATTTGATAAGGCATTATATATCTTAAATTTAATTAGCATCATCAGAGAGTGGTAAGATATCAACGGTGATTATTAAATCTTATTCTTTATTTAATCCATCTTTAATTTAATTCGTAAGGATATCTATCTTGATCAACCGCTTAAGCTAGCTTAAGTAACTTCGGTAAAACCTTGTTTTGTAGGTTACAAATCTAGGAAGATCCAATGGAGATATGCCTTTAAGTATGACTACTACTTTTGGTGATGACAACTAGCGCTTAATAATGACAGTCAATCCTTAATGATAACAAATATAGTAAAGCATAAAGCAGTTAAAGATGCAACCAGATTATTTAGGTTTGATGGACTTGACTCTCTAATGATAATAATCCAGTTGAATATAACTCAAGCCTCATATTAAAGTGAACTAAAGCAAGTGTATACAAGTCTTGACGTATATGAAATCCTCAATAGATATGAGTGAATATACATTGTAAAAGCATAAGGGCTTTCTCACAAAGTATATGGCTAATTTCTCTCTCTCTCTCTCTCTCTCTCACACACACACACACACACACACACACACACACACACACACACACACGCACACATACAATTTTTCAAACTTATTTTTCTCAAGAAAACACTTCTAAAAATGCATGGAAGTTATTCTAGATAAGTTAGGAGCTGTAAGAAAAGCTATTGGAATTTTTTTTATTATTTCCAATCGATTGACACCTGTGTCCAATTGATTGGACAAGTTTAAAAATACTCCCTAAGTGATTAGGACAGTGCCTTAATGAATTGTAATGGTTAAATATATTTTCTTACCATTTTAACTTATTAATCGAATAATCTTAGGCCTACCAATTGATTGAAGCATTATGCCAAACAATTGGCTCATCATTACTGGCCATACAAAATTTCCTTTTTTGTGCAAACCTCTAGCCTATAAATATAGGTCCTTTCTCATATATTTTCACATCTAGAAACATATTTTAATTTCTCACTTCTCACTGTCTCTCTAAAAACTTATTTTTGTTTACTTTCTCTCACTAAAGTTAGTTGTGGCACTTTCGAGAAAGTTGTTTTGCGAGTGAGAAAGTTGTAATTCTGGAAGGATAGATCTGTAAGTTCACCAAGGAAGTTTGGTTTTTACCTTTGCTGGACATTTCATCCTTTTAGGGATTATTTGGTTGGGTTCAAAGTTAAACTCGCGAAAATCTTTAGTTTGGAGATTATGTGATCAAGTCTACGTTTAGGTTCAAAAGTTCAGCCTACTTAAAAGCTTTCAAAGGTTCGAGATCAGTCCAATGGTAAAATCTCAAAGGTTTATGGTTAGCCTGGTATAAAATCAAGTTACGGTTAATATCTTGTTTTGGTTCAAGATCATCCCGGTGGTAAAATCTCATAGATTCTTGATCAACCCAGTATAAAACCAAGTTTCGATTTGTAAGATCAACCATTTAAAAATCTCTCCTAGGTTTAAGATCAGATAGTGATAAAATCTTGGTTTGAAGCTTGAAGACTAACCACTCCAAGTTTCTTTTGGCAAGGAGAATAATCGCTTAGATCCATCGTTTGGAAGAAAGACTCGTTGTTTTTCTGTGAAGCTTGCTGTTTGGTTGGAAGTTAGCCACAAACCTCATTTTCCTTGTATAAGGGGGTTCGAGAGTTCTACCTACTAAAAATCTTAAGAATTATTGGATACTCTCAAGAACAAATCTTGGGGAGAGGATTAGGTCTTTTTATTTTTGATCGAGCCTCTATAACTTTTGGTGTTCTTCTCTCTTCCCTTAAACTCTTTATATTTTTGCATTTTACCTTCTACAATTTTATTTTCCGCTGCTTAATTTTAATGTGTTTCTGAAATGATTTCAAACTCTGATTTTAATCCAAAAAGTTTTTTAAACTTTAGTTTTTATGGAACACACAATTCACCCTCCTTTTAGTGTGCGAAGTCACATGTCCAACAAGTGACACCAGAGCCTAAATCTTGTTGAAGGACTAATCGTCTCGGGAGGAAGATGACTTCCAACAAGAGATATTTTCTGAACACGCCACCACTTTTTAATAGTAGTTAGTTTGAACTATGGTAATCTAGGTTTAGAATCTTTATTCAAATTATTAATTATGAGTTATGGGGAACTATAATCAATGGTCAATTTATTCCTACTTATCAAGTAATTGGAGAAGTGGTGAATAATTCGATTCCCTTTGGACCAACGAAGAAAAGAGAAAGTTTGAAATGGATTTCAAAACCAAGAGTTATATAGTAATGTCTCTAGATGATAGTGAATTCTTTTATGTTCACCATTAAAAATCCTCCAAGGAAATGTGGGATACACTTGAAATGATATATGGAGTTTCTCCAAGTATCAAACAAGAGGATATGAACACACGAGGCGAAGAAGATGAAAATACCAACTTTAAATGTTTTTCAAGGCTTAAAAATATTAGAAACTATATTCGAACGTTTTTCGCTAACCAATGTCTAAGAGTTAAGAATTGGAAGGAAGGTTAGTCCAATGCTTAAATAAAAATATGGAGGTCTTCGTGAATTTCAGGAAAATCAAGAAAGAAGGAAATCATAGAAAGTTGAACGAACTAGTTAAATTACTCAAAGATGAAGAAAATTGAACTAAAGACTCATCAACTTCGTCAAACTCCTATCAAATGTATCTCATGGAATCCTTAGAAAGATCATACTCAATAGTTAAATGATCTTCAAAATATTCAACATCAAATGAAGGACACCCATGTGAAGTATAAGTATCTTCAATTGGAATCTTCAAAAGAAGAAAAGTTGGAGAGACATGAACCTCAGGGAGAAACATAGAAGATTCTTCTTTCAACAAAGAAAACGATGTTTGTTTATAGCCATCCTACGAGGAAGATAATCTTGAGGTAACTAATCTATCTTACAAGCAATATTTTAGAATTAGCATTGAGTTGATTAAAGAGAATGATAAACTTATAAAACACAACTCAGATCTTAAGGAGCATTTAAAATATCTTGAAGAAAGCAATAGATTTTTTAAGTTAGAAATAACCAAAATTAGAACTCAAGAGAAACTTGTGTCTCCCTAGAAAATGAATAATTGAATTGCATGAAATCTCAGGTAACTTTACCCAAGGGAAATAAAAACTTGATTTTATCCTACCAAGTAAAAGGCCTTTATTAAATAAAAATGGACTATGATTAAAAAATAATAGAAAATCTAGTAAATGTGTATATCACAAGAAAAAGAATCATCGATTATAAATGTATAAATTGCAAAATATCTATCCATTTAGAGCCTTTTTTTTGACAAATTGAAAAAATATAAAGGTAACAACCTTAGATCTTTTGGAAGAACTAATGCGCATGGACCCAAGAAGATTTGGGGTACCAAAGGTGACCTTAGTGTTTTACAGGTATGTTTTACAGCTCGAAGCATTAACGATTAGTAATAGAGATGTACAAAGAAAAGAGTATACTACCAATTAGACAATATTTATGAAGTCTCTGATCTAAGAATATACAATAATCGTGAATATCAATGATAACGATCAAAGCAAGTGTTATGAGAATATCTCAAGGTTTATATCCTCAGTATTCAGTTGAGTGAATACGTGTGTAATGAACTTATCCATCTCGATGTTTATACCAACTCTTGGATCCAACAATCTGTAGATAAGGACACACCACAATATGATTGGTATTTCCCTTTACGGGAAATGTTTATCAAGACCTCTTGATAAAAGAGGTAGTACGCTATATCATGGTTGAATTAATCGAATAACTCCAATTAATCATTTAAAATAGTGGATTTAATTTTTCTCATCAGAATAAACTATTTTTACTAACCAAAAAGACGAGTTTCATAGTGTTTTATAGAAAGGGGGTGTAAATAGAACTAAGCAGAGGTGTAGTACAAAGCCCAAAATAAATCATGCTAAAATATGGGTCAGCCAGTCAATTGGCACTATGATCCAGTCAATTGGATCATCTCAAAACTCAGAAATTCGAAAGTTAGAGCACACCAAAATGGCTAGTTGAATGAGCAATTAATGCAATGACTAGTTGCTATAGCTAATTCATAAAAATTGAAGTTGCCAATTGATTGAACCCTCATCCAATCGATTGGACATAAGCTTTATATAGAGGTAACCTTCTCATTCTTTACTTCTCACCCTACTCTCTCTTATGCATTTGATTATAAAATTTTAGTTCTCTCAATCATCCATCATCACCTCCAATGGCATAAAAAAGAAGTCAATCATCTGAATCATCACCAGCCTACCTCTCCGAAGACTTATCCACTTAAGCTCAAGAAAACAATTTCAATCGGCATTTTCTCGATAGATAATTGCATGTCTCCAACTACTTGGATGAAGAACTCTTCAAGGATTTATCCCTCATGGAAGTCTTCAAATTTATGGGGCTATGAAACTTTGTTTTTGGGAAACCTAGAGATACCTCGAACTGGAAAGATTTTTTTATGCAAATCTCACTTACAAAATTGGTATTATTAAGTACAAAGTCAAGAAACACTCCATCACTCTATCTCTTGAAGACTTTGCACGAATTTGTAACCTACCCTTCATTGAACAAGATTATGATCAAACAGATCTTGAAGGTAATGAGTTTCGATGTTTATGCTCACAATCTCCTAATTGATCCTTCTTCTAGAATCTCATCTCCATTCAGTGTTGGCCTTATATGCCTGGATAGTAGATGATTCATTATACAATTAATCATGTGCTTTTCTCAAGAAAATGAAATTTAAGTACCATCCAAAAACAAGACATTCCTACAACTTGTTATTTTGGAACACCAAGTTGAGAAAAATTAGGTAGATGTCATACTTCATCACATGCTAGTTAGAAAAAAGAAAAACTCCACTCTACCCTATGCTGAATTAATCAAGTTTTTTTTTACCTACACGGCTATGATTTATGAGAAGAAAAACCAGAATTTGTGCATATAAAGATAGGAAAATATGTTGTAAGCAAAATGAGGTACGCCATTAAAGGAAGAGAACTCGTTCTGCTACCACTAAGAAAAGAACGACAATGAAGAAGCAATGACATTTATCCATCCTCCTCAAACACCCTTAATTTCATTTGTGATGAATAAAGGGCAATGAATTCAAATATTAACATGTTCATTGAAAGAATGGATAGACGAAACCTTAATTATCCAATATCTTCAAGAGAGGATGATGATGATGATGATGAGATGAACTAATTTTTTATTAGATGCCTTTGTTGCTTATTTATTTTTAATTGCAATTTTCCTTTATTTGTACATTTCCTTTAGTCAAATAAATGATGTTTTTTCCTAAATGTTTATTTTCCTAAGTTTGCATGTTTAAATTTTTGCAAATACATTTTTACCCACCTTTTTGATTTCAACAAAGAGGGAGAAGTATACTTTTAGGGGGAGTAGAGTATACTCTATACTTAATTGAGGGAGAGTTTAAATACTCTAAACATACATGTGTTATTTCTTTTACCACCTCCCTGAGATATGTGTTATCACCATCATAAAGGGGGAGAATGTGGAACCTTGTTTTGCAGATTAGTGATCTTGTAAGATTCAAACGATATATGCCTTTAATGATGGCAACTACTCTTGATGATGACAAATATTTTTTAATGATGACAACATTCCTTAATGATAGCAACTATAGTCAAGCGTATAGCAGTTAAAGAAGCAACCATAGTATTAGAGTTTGATGGACTTGAATCTCTGATGATGGTAACCCGATTGAATATAAATTAAGCCTCATATCAAATTGAACTCAAGCAAGTGTATACAAGAATGAATCATATGACAATTCTTTAAGTATATGAAAGCCTCGTTACGTCTGAGTGAATATTAATTTTAAAAGCATAAGGTATTTATCATAAAGTATATGACTAATCACACACGCACACACACAAATTTTCAAACTTATTTTTCTCATTAAAACACTTCTAAAAATGCCTTGATGTCATGTCGAACAAGTTAGGAACTATTAGAAAATCTACATGCAAGTTTTTGTTCTTACCAATCAATTGGCACCTATGTCCAATTGATTGGACCAATTTAAAAATGCAGCTTAATCGATTAGGACAGTGCCTTAATGAGTGGTAACGGCTAATATCTTTTCTTACCATTTTTACTTATTAATCAATTGATTTTAGGCCTACCAATCAATTGGAGCATTATGTAATCAACTGGGTCATCATTATTGGCCATAAAATTTTTCCTTTTTTATGCCAACCGCTAACCTATATATAGATCCCTTCCCACATATTTTTACATCCAAAAATGTGTTTTCATTTCTCACTTCTCATTCCCTCTCTCTCTAAAAAATCTTTTTGTTTACTTTCTATCACTAAAATTTAGTCGTACCGCTTTCGAGAAAGTTGTTTTGTGAGTGAGGAAGTTGTAATTCTAGAAGGGTAGATTTGTAAGTTCACAAAGGAAGTTTGGTTTTTATCTAGGTTGAACATTTCATCCTTTTATGGGTAATTTATTTGGGTTTGAAGCTAAACCCACGAAAAACTTTGGTTTGGGGATTGTGTGATGAAGTCTCAATTTAAGGTCAAAAGTTCAGCCTGTTCAAAAGCTTTCAAAGGTTCGAGATAAGCCTTGTGGTAAAATATCAAAGTGTTTTGGTTAGCACAGTATAAAACCAAGGTACATTTAAAATCTCAACCCGATGTTAAAAACTTGTTTTGGTTCGAGATCAACCCGGTAGAAAATCTCATAGGTTCTTCGCCATTTCACTATAAAACCAAGTTTTGGTTCGCGAACTTAGCTCGGTGTTAAAATCTCTCCCAGGTTTAATATCATCCCGTGGTAAAATTTTGGTTTGAACCTTGAACACTAACCACTTCAATCCATCATTTGAAAGGAAGACTCACCGCTTCTCTATGTAGTTTACTGTTTGGTTGGAAGTTAGCCACAAACTTCATTTTCTTCTTATAAGGGGTTCAAGAGTTCAACCTACTAAAATCTCTTAAGAATTATTGGATACTCTCAATATCTAATCTTGGAGAGAGGATTAGGTCTTTTTCTTCTTGACCGAACCTTTATAACTTCTGGTGTTCTTCTCTCTTCCCTTAAACTCTTTATATATATATATATATATATATATATATATATATATATATATATATATATATATATGTGTGTGTGTGTGTGTGTGTGTGTGTGTGTGTGTGTGTGTGTTTTACCTTTTGCAATTCTATATTCCGTTGCTTAATTTCTAAAGAAATTTAAGATCACTTTCAAAAAATTTAAGAACACTTCCAAAAAAAATTTAAACTTAAGTTTTTCTGAAACACACAATTCACCTTCTATCTTGTAACTTCTTGAATTCATTCGTTGTCATCAACAAACCACTTTGATGTTGTTACTACTTCTTATGTCATCATTATCATCATCATCATCATCAAAACCATCAAAGCTAAGTAGTTTCTTCTTTACGTCTTGCTATCCATCTTGGATCACTTCTTGATTTAACCTGCAAGCACATGGTTCCACACCAATAACCTTCCATGGTTGTTGATCCTACTCCTTTCCCTTTCTATCCTTGTTACCCGTCTTGTGACTATAAGTCTCCTCATTTACCTATTTTGTCCACTCTACTTACTTTGCTTCTTTTTCTAATTTTTTAACCTCTATTCATAATCTTTCCGAATCCTTTTTCTATAAAAAGAATCTTACTGACCCTCATTGGCAACATGCTATGACAAAAGAACTTTATGGGTCAGTTGAGAACTTCAAAGAATGTCTTGTTACTAATGGATTCTATCAATAATATGGTATAAATAATGAATAAAACTTTTCTCTATTGTCTAATATGACTACTATTTTCACTCTTATTTATGCTTCATCGGTTCATTAGTGACATATTTTTCAAGTGGATGTTAAAAATGAGTTTCTAAATGGTGATCTACATGAGTAAGTTTATAAGTTACCTCTATCAAGTGTTCCTCATAATCAAAGGGGAATGTGTAATTTGAATTAGCCTCTATATTTTTTAAAACAAGCTCCACGTGCTTAGTTTGAGAAGTTTACCACTATTATTACATCTCTTAGTTTCGCTCTAGTGATCATGATTCAACTATGTTTGTAAGGACCATCTCCCATGATTGTAAGGACCATCTCCCATGATTGTGTTTTAATATCATTATAAGTTGATGATATGATAGTTATAGGTGATAATATTGACATGGATGATGATTTGAAATTGAAATTAGTCAATCAATTTAAGATGAAAAATTTAGGTACTCTTCACTACTTATTGGGGATTGAAGTTTCCTACTCTCTTATAGGATACCTTATCTCTAATTCTATATCTCACATTTTTGATACTAGAGAAACAAGTAGTTCTATTGCACTAAATGTGAAATATAACATCTCTTATAATGTTCCTCTACCAGATCCCATTTTGTATCATACTTTGGTTGGTAGTTGTTGGTGCATGAGATGAAGATGGAAGAAGAGAGAGAATAGAAAATAACAAACTTCCACCACTTTGCAAAAATGATTTACAGTAAATGGTTGCAAACACACTACATTACAATTCTCAGTGGATATAACTCGTGACAACTACAATACTATATATACATAAATAATAATGTCACGCAGGAAAAATACTAAAATACTGAATTACCCTTCAACATCATCCCTTAATTCAGAATTTAACTAATCAAAACTAATAACACAAATTCCATCCCTTAAGTGGAGAAAATGACCAGTCTTGATCGCTTTCGTCAGAACATCTTCCATCTGCTTCTGGGTACTACAGTGCATAACTTCTAGCACTCCATTATGAACATGACTTCTCAGTAAATGAAACTTAGTCTCAATATACTTGCTTCTCCCATGCAACACTGGGTTATTGGCAATATTGATTGCATACTTGTTATCAATCATCAGATTCAAAGGCTTGTTTACCTTGATCTTCAGCCATAACACCTACAATATGCTTAACAGGTTGACAAAGCAACAATTGTTGCTTCTTGGAACATACAGAAATATGACTTCCCAAATACTTAAACAAATACCCAAAAGTACTTCTTCTGTCAACTTTGTCTCCATACCAATCAGAGTTTGACTAACATATAAGCTTTGTATTAGTCTTCTCTCCAGAAGGGAACAAAACTCCATACTTCATAGACCCCCTTAATATACCTCAGAATCCTGATAGCAGATTGGCAATGAGACCACTTTGATTTTCTCATGAACCTACTAACCATCCCAACTGCATAGCAAATATCAGGTCTGGTATTACACAAATACCTCATAGAGCCAACCAACTACTTGAAAGTTGTAGCATCTACATCATCACCTTCAGAATCAGAGTCCAATTTGTGATTAGTTTCTACAGGTGCGACAACAGCCTTACAATTCAGCATGTCAAACTCTGCAAACCGTCTTGGGATATTTATGATTCTTTATGGCCTCTGAACTTGATTAGAATCTCCTTCTGATTCTGGAACAATATCAAATGCTTGACCACCCTCAGAAGTTGGACCACCTTCAAAGGCTCCACCTTCAGAAGCTCCACATCCAGAAGCTTCATCTCCAGAGATTGGATTACCTCTAGATTCAAGATCATCATCCGAATATGGATATGAATCAGACTCGCCTTCAGAGTATTCTTCATCTTCATAATCACCTTGAGACTATAACTCATCTTTAGGTTTAGAGTCATCTTCTGACTCTGACTCATATTTAGCTTCATAGTCATCTTCTGACTCTAACTTATCTTCAGAACCCTCAAATTTTGAATCTTCTTCAGAACCTTCAGATTCTAACTCATCTTCTGATTCTTACTCATATTCAGAATCATACTCAACTTTAGATTCAAAATCATCTTCTGACTCAGACTCATATTAAGAGTCTCCTTCAGAATCAGAAGTCGTCAATTGCACAGGTTTATCATCATCAGATTCATAAGCCATCAATCGCAAAGGTTCATCATCATAATCTCATCTAATTATGTTTACTTCTTCTGACTTCCTTTCCTTGTTTGACCAACAGTCCTTAGCAAAGTGGCCAAACCTATTACAACAACAACATTAAACCATTCTCTTGTCAAGCTTCTCCTTTCCTTTATAATGTTTCTTCTCGTCAGAATTAAAGGCTTCTGACTCCCGATGCCTACCATGTCTGTTCTTGGCTTCTGACCAAGATTGCTTCTGGTCCTTCTTAACAAAAGAAGCTTTCAGAGCATGCTCTACCTCTCTCTTAGAGGTTCTTTCAGTAAGATGTATCTCTTGCGCCTCTAAACTACTTTGCAACTCTTCAATTCTCATGGCGCTCAGATCCTTAGAATGTTCAATTTCTACCATAATGTAATCAAACTAAGGAGTAAGAGATCTAATACCTTCTCAATGATACTTTCTTCAGAGAGAGTTTCTCCATACGACTTCATCTCATTTGTGATCAGAGTCACTTTAGAGATGTAGTCAGGTACCTTTTCATTATTCTTCATGCTAAGATTCTCATATTGCTTACATAAAGACTGGAGTTTTACCTTTCTCACTGATGCATCACCACCATAGCACCGTACAAGTGTGTCCCACGCAGCCTTCGTCATCGTCGAATTAACGATTTTCTTAAACACATTCACATCCATACACTGATGGATGTAGTCCAACACCTTTTGATCCTTCTTCCTCAGATCACGCTGAACATCTCTCTGCATATCCGTTGCATATTCTGGAAGTGAAATATGAATGTAACCTTCATTGACGAGATCAAGAACATCTTGAGTGCCAAACAACACTCACATCTGAATCATCCAACGATTTCAAATCTTGCCAGTGAACACTGGAAGCTTGGTATTCGGATTACCCTTTTCGTTCATCTTCAACTTTGTGCAAAACTCAGATCTCACCAAACACTAGTGTTTACCAATCCTGCATAATCAAGAAATGTGATTATGTTATGATTCCAATCAAAAGTTTAACACGAACTCAAGAAACAAAATCAATCACACAATGCCTCACCGCTCACTCATGTTTCCATGTGGATCTGAACCGGAGCTCTAGATACCAATTGTTAGTGCACAATATGGAGAGGATGAATATGGAATAAGAGAGAGAAGAGAGAATAATAAACTTCCACTACTCTGCTAAAACGGTTACAGGAAATGGTCGCACATACACTGCACTACAATGCTTTGACAACTACAATAATATATATATATATACAAATAATAATTCCACGTAAGTGATCAGTGCATTTTGATGCACATTCTTATATAATTGTACTTAGACACTTATCTACTTTATTTTACTTATTTTAATATTTTATTATGTTTTTATATTTAAGTTCATGATTGCCTTTAATCTATTTTCATTTGCTATTTTCAGTTTTAGCGGTTATTTGATACCTATTCACTGTTTGGATCGTAACTTGAGCTACAGGATGCCGTTTTGTGCGTTCTGACATGCGTTGGAAAGCTAAGAGAAAGAGATATAACTTTTGTGTTGAAGCCAAAAGCTGATTCGGAACGCATAAGTATCAAATAATTCGTTGAAGTTTCGTACTTTAGGAAATAATTTCTTTTGGGCCATTTGTTGGGCCGAATTTAGGTTTTCCGGCCCAATTTGAATTATAAGTGCAACCCTTATTTTGTTTAAAAGGAGCCTTCGTTGCACTGTAGCATTGGACACCTTATTCACGATAACTTTTTGTTTTGTACGATCATGAAGAGGAATAAATCTTCTAGAGTCAATCTGCTGTAACCGAATTTCCAAGGCTTTGAGATTTTTATCGTATCAATTTAATTTCGTTTCTCTTTAAATTATATTCTATGAAAATTCATTTGCTTAATCTGTATTTTATAGAATGGTTTTGATTAAATTCGTATGATTGTGTTCCTAACTGTTAATCGCCGTTTTCGTTGCTTTGTCGTTAAATTACGTTTGTAAATCGTGTTTGCTTAATTCACAATTGTATTCATCCATTTGCTTAATTCGGAATATAGGAATATAAATTTTTCATATATCTATTGCGCTTGCCAATCGAAATTGAATCGAATAGAGATCGGAGCCGCTTAGGAAATTGGTAGGTAAAAACCAGTGATTAGTCGGAAACCAAAAACAGTAGATTGACTTATTTTATAATCACTTTTTTAATCACTTATTCTAAATCGAATCAAAACCCCCATATTTTGTTTTCATACTTGGTTAATTTCCCAAGAGTCCTTGCGATACGGTACTCGAGGTGTCGCTTTCCGTTTACTACATATTATTACTCGTTTTTGACCCGTGTGCGACAACGGATCAAATTGGTGTCGTTGTCGGGGACCCTTGTAGATTTTAACCATTATTATAGTCATAGGTGTTGTTCTTTTTAAAAAAAAATTGCCTTAACTTTCTTGCGTTCGAGTCTTTTTACGGTTTAGGAAAAAAGAATTCTGTTTTTAAGAAAATCGTCTCAGATTATTCCGATTCTTTGTCAATTTATTAGGAAAAAATCAAGGACCGAAAGCCTTTACTTAGAGACTAAATAGTGGACGCCGCCCTAAAAAATCGAAATTCCTTATTTTTCTATTTTATATGATTTATTTTCTGTTTTGATAGTTTCAGAAAATTCCGCAAAAATTCTCAAAATTCTTAATTGACGTTATTAGATTAATTTTCGTGTTTTTGTATTTTTTGTATTTTATTTTAATTGTTTTTTTCGTATTTCAATTGTTTTTACTTAATAGAGACATTTTTGGTATTTTCCTATTTGTTGTTGCATTGTTGAATTAGTTGTGTTTTCTCATTGTTTGTTGATTTTTTTTTCTTTTCTATTGAGTTTAACATGGCTGACCAAAGAACCCTCAGAGAACTTGTTGCCCCTGATGTTAATTATAATGCTTTATGTATTGGATTTCCTGTTGTTGTACCTTTCAAATTGAAATATGGTTTAATACACTTGTTGTCAAGGTTTAATGGTTTTGCAGGTGAGGATCCGCATATGCATCTAAAAGAATTTCAGATTGTGTGTTCTACATCATTGAGGCCTCAAGGAATTACTGAAGATCATGTTAATCTTAGAGCATTTCCATTCTCACTACAAGGTGCTACAAAAGATTGGTTATATTATCTTGAGTCAAATTCTATTACAAGTTGGAATAATATGAAGAAAATCTTCTTAGAAAGATTTTTCCCTACTTCAAGAGCTTCTTCAATCAGAAAAGAAATATGTGGTATTAGACAGGTTGACATGGAATCATTAGCTGAATATTGGGAGAGATTCAAGCAGTTAATGTCGAGTTGTCCTCACCATCAGATTTCTGAACAATTGCTAATACAATACTTTTATGAGGGATTGCTACCAATGGAAAGAAACATTTTAGATGCTGCTAGTGGTGGAGAACTTGTTGATAAGACTCCAGCTGCTGCCAAATCCTTGATTGAGAAGATATCACTTAACTTCCAACAGTTCACAATAAGGGATAATTCTATGGTCCAAGCAAAAGATGTGAATGAGATGCAGGTTTCTTCTTCCAACAAAGCTCTAGAAACCATAATTGATGAACTTATCTATTTAGTGAAACAACTGATTCTACCCATTCACCACCACCACCACCATATAACCCTCCACAAGTAACCACCTCTTCACCTTCTGAACCTTCACTAGAGGAACTTGTCAAGCAAATAGTTGTAAATAGTCTCCAATTTTAGCAGCGAACAGTTTATAGTATTCAGACTTTGCAAACACAAATTGTACAACTTGTCACTTCAATGAATTCCATGCAACAAGCTCAAGGATCAAACCAACTACATGCCCAAACAATAGTTAATCCAAAAGGCTCTAATGTGAGTGCAATTTCCTTGAGATCCGAAAAAGTTACAGAACCATTCCCAGAAAAAAATAAAAAAATTGTTAGTGTAACACCTGAAAATAAACCTGAACCTTCTATTGTTGTTGAGGCTGAAAAAGGTATGTACCACTAATCCCTTTCCCACAAAGAGTACTAAAAAATAAGAAGATTGACAAGGAAGAGCATTTTGTTTTTCAAATAGAGTTGCTTTCTGAAGTTGTTGATGAAGCTTATTCTGATTTATTTTCAGCTGATTTTCCAACTTTATTTGGTTTTGATGATATTTACTCATGTGATTATTATACTAACACTAATCTTTGTGTTGTTTGTGCTGAGATTGATGCTGCCTTGCAGGGTGACAGTGTAAATGAAGTTGTTTATGTAGCTGAAGCTTTTGACATCTCAGCTGCCCCAAACATACAGTCCATTGGAAAACCACCTTCTTTAGAGCCTAAACCACTTCCTGAAGATTTACATTGTTCATCAAATGTTCAACTTGACCAGGAACATAAGAAGGCAATTGGGTGGACCTTGGCTGAGATTTTTGGTATTAGCTCATCAATGTGCATGAATCAGGTCTTACTTGAAGATGGAGCAAAAGTAGTGAGGCATCCCCAAAGGCGGTTTAACCCCTTGATCTTGCATGTTGTGAAAAATGAGATCTATGTTGTACCAGAGGATAAAAAGAAGACCACTTTCATTTGTCTATTTGATACTTTCACCTATCGAAGATTCTTCTTTGATCCTGGAATACAAGACAAATGCACTAATAAAAATTTCAAGATCAATGGACACTACCCAAAGCTACTCCATGAGAACCCGACTTTGGAAGAAGAGACTGTAGAAGAGCTCTCTTTGGGAAAGGCTGCTTATGCAATCATTTATCCTCCTTGACTCCTCGAGTGTGTTTTTTCCTTTCCCTCACTCTTATTTTATATTTATGCTCTTTCATTGAGGACAGTGTATATTTTAAGTATGGGGGAGGGAACCATTTATTTATTTTGTTTTCTTTGTTTTGTTTTCAGTTTTTCTCTGTTTTGATTTTTGCTTGTGTCGCCATCACACCTAAAAGCCGGTCATTATAGAACACTTCCACATTATTTAAGCTTGTCAAGGATTAATGCATGATAATCTAACTCCATAACAAAATAAAAAAAAATGCACAAGCGGTTTCTAACGTGTGCAATATTTCGGTCTCGCAACTACCACAACCAATCGTGAAATGGGGTCGTCATGTAAATCCAATTCCTGAAGACGAGTATCTAGCAGGGGTAGAAGCCTCCAAATATAACTGTTTTCATTCTTAAAAATATTTTGCATGCTTTTTCTTTGGTTTTTGAGTTACAATTATGAGTATTTTTCTTAGTTCTCTTGACTAAAGTCTTGTGGTGTGATATGAAAAATTTGTTGTACATTTTTAGTATGATAAGTAGGACTAAACTCTAAATTGTACATAATTTGTAGTAGATCAATTAACCTTGTGAGATTTTGAACCTTATATGGATAACATACAAAAATCTATCTCTTTCTTTCTTGTGTGATTCACTCATGTTTGTTAGTCTCTAGAACTTGAATTGACTCTTGTTGATGTTGTTGTTTACTTGTGCACACTGATATGATAAAGGCAGATTTGTTTTTTGTTTTTTTAACCAGTTAGCCAAAAAGTCGACCCTGAAATAATATCATCCCTTGTTTGAAACCCCTTTGAGCCTATTATCCTTTTTTTTTTGTTTAAAACTCATCACCAAACCGAAAAGTGAAAAACAATGTTATCACCTTATTCAAAGGGTTGGAAGAGTCTTGTTTGGAGTTGTGTGGGGTTGAATAAATATATTTATAATATTTCAGAAGTTGGCAGAAAAATAAAAGAAAAATAGAAAAATAAAATAAAAAAGAAAAAAAATGAATGAAAAAAATAGAATGATGTCAATCAATACATACTCCTTATGAAAAAGAAAAAAAAAGAATAAAAAGAGAAAGGAGAAGAGAAAACAGTTGCTATAGAGTTGTTGAAGTGAATGAAATCTTTTGTAGTTCAACTCCCGCAGTTCTTTCAAGTCTCTTTTGTCTCTTTGAATTTTAGCCTAGTCCCTTAGGATTTATCTCATCCTTACCTTGACCACGTTACAACCAAATAAAGTCCTTTTGATCTTTGTGCGTATATATTTCAATTGTTGATGTTAGAGTCTTTTTAAGCTTATGGTAGTACTAACTTTCATGTTGTACTTTGAGTGTAAACAGTTAATCTAAACACTTGAGAGTTAAGTGAATTATATCTTGTGAGGATCTTACTGTTGTTGATGTACTCTTTGGTAATCTATTTTCCTATCTGCTTTAAATGTAATAAAAAGTTGCTTACTAACACCATATTCTTGAAGCTTAGACATAGAATTCTGCTTGTACCTTGTATCTTGAAAACCTTTGGAAGTGCATGCTCTGTTTTCTTTCCTTTTGTTTTGAAATTGTAATTTTGCTTGGAGTGCAAAAGTTCAAGTGTGAGGGAATTTGATCAGTGCATTTTGATGCACATTATTCTATAATTGTACTTAGACATTTATCTACTTTATTTTGCTTATTTTACTATTTTATTATGTTTTTATATTTAAGTTCATGATTGCCTTTAATCTATTTTCGTTTGCTATTTTTAGTTTTAGCGGTTATTTGATACTTGTTCACTGTTCAGATCATAACTTGAGCTACGAGATGCTGTTTTGTGTGTTCTGATATGCGTTGGAAAGCTAAGAGAAAGAGATACAACTTTTATGTTGAAGCCAAAATCTGATTCGGAATGTAGAAATATCAAATAATTCGTTGAAGTTTCGTACTTTAGAAAATAATTTCTTTTGGGCCATTTATTGGGCCGAATTTAGGTTTTTCGACCCAGTTTGAATTATAAGTGCAAACCTTATTTTGTTTAAAAGGAGCAGTCGTTGCACTGTAGCATTGGACACCTTATTCACGATAACTTTTTGTTTTGTACGATCATGAAGAAGAACTAATCTTTTAGAGTCAATCTACTATAACCGAATTTCCAAGGCTTTGAGGTTTTTATCCTATCAATTTAATTTCGTTTCTCTTTCAATTCTATTCTATGAAAATTCATTTGCTTAATCTGTATTTTATAGAATGATTTTGATTAAATTCGTATGACTGTATTCCTAACTGTTAATCGTTGTTTTCGTCGTTTTGTTGTTAAATTGCGTTTGTAAATCGTGTTTGCTTAATTCACGATTGTATTCATCCGTTTGCTTAATTCGGAATATAGGAATATAAATTTGTCATATATCTATTGCGATTGTCAATCGAAATTGAATCGAATAGAGATCGGAGCCGCTTAGGGAATTGGTAGGTAAAAACCAGTGATTAGCCAAAAATCAAAAACAGTAGATTGACTTATTTTATAATCACTTATTCTAAATCGAATAAAAAACCACATATTTTGTTTTCATACTTGGTTAATTTGCCAAGAGTCCTTGCGATACGATACTCGAGGTGTCGCTTTCCGTTTACTACATATTATTACTCGTTTTTGACCCGTGTGCGACAAAAGATCAGTAAGCGAAATACTAAAACACTGAATTACCCTTCAATAGTAGCATGGTGTATCTTACGATTACAAGACCTGATATTTCTTATTTTGTTCATTTTGTTAATCACTTTGTTCCCATATATTACATTTGGCAGTTGTCCTTTCCATTCTTCACCATATTTAGGGAACCAAGTTTAAAAGCCTTTTATTTCGTTTATTATCCTCATTGGAGTTACGTGTTTTTCCTGATATTCATTCAGTTGGTGACTCTGTAGATTATCAAGATTATCACAGATTTTTGTATCTTTATTGGAGACTCTCTTATTTATAGAAAAGTAAGAAATATGATATTACATTCAATGCTTTTACTAAAGATGAGTATCATGTTATCACAACTGAAATAATTTGGTTGTGATAGTTACTTTATGATATGAGTGTCCCTTTTTTTGAACCAACTCATAAGTATTGTGATAACAAGAGTTCCATTAAAATTTCTCACAAATAAATCTTTCCCGAACATACAAAAACTATTGAGATTGATTGTCACTTCACTCGTCACCATCTTCAATATAGAATAATTACTATATTGTTTTTTCCCTCCTTGTAGATATTTGATTTGTCTATGAAGACACTTTCCGTTAAACATTTTTTTTTATTGATTGATAAACTCTCAATGGTTCATATTAATATATCGTGAGTTCGAGGACAATGTTATATAGGATATGGATCATCTCTAACACTTTCTCTCATGTTTTCCTTCAGCTCTAATCTCAACTATACACTGGTCTCTTTTATTATCTCTTGTATACTTTTGTTTTTCCTTTGTGTATTAATTAATCATTGGATTCGAAAAGGATAAAGGGCAGCACAAGAAGGGCCGGAAATGATCCATATTCTGTTATATAATTTATACAAGGCTTTTTTTTTGTTATAATTAGGTTAAGGATAATTTGATCTATTTATGTTTTGTTATATATATTTTATTTGTAATTATTTTTTCACAAGTTATGTTATTCAGTTATTAAAATCCTAAACTTTTTAGTTTTCTTCTATTATGTAATCTCTGTTGTCAACGCCTTCTATTTTGTAATTTCTGTTGTTAACGCAAAGTTGAAGTGAGTTAATAAATACCTAAAATTAGTAAATTTTAACTAGGCCGTTAATAACATATTTTGCAAGAAGCACCTAACTTATTTCACAAGAAAAATGAAAGTTTTCGAAGAGTTTAATGCATCATGTAATAAGTAAACATAAACACAGTTTTTGAATTTTGTTTCACACTAATAATAGTGGCAAATCTCATATTATTAACATAATTGCAAAGTATTTTTTGAAATTTTTTTATAAGCGAGGAAAAAACTCAATAAAATTTCCTTAAAGCAAAATATTTTAATTTTCACACTTGTGCAATTAAATAAACAGTTAGAAAAATCTAATTTCATTGTACAATATATTTTAAAACTAAATTGGAATATAACATTATTAAGTGAAACACTACCTACATGAACACTCAAACTTATACACCGAAGTCAGTGTTTTAAAAATTTATTTTTACTAATCGATTACTAGTCGATTGAACCAATCGAACGGATAATTAGAGGATTAATTATTTGAATTAATTATTGGATCAACCAAATAACCAAACTGATAAAAACTAGTATGAACCAACTAAAACTGTAAAAAAGTGAAACCATAAAGGGTTAATGTTTTTTCTTTAAAAAAAATAAAAGATGTCTTATAAGTAAAATTAAGAAAGTAATAGAAGATGAAAATCCTACTAATGAGACATTTATTTTGGATTATGAAAGAAAATTGAAAAACAATAGTTTAATGGGCACGTAATATTTTATTAGTCTTTAATATTTTTGATAATTTTGTCATTTTTTTTAATGTTTTAGAGATCATGTCATATGATTCAACAAAATATAATGCATGTACAACTTTGTTAGTGAGACTGAGTTAGTTGATTGAATCATCTGATTTTATTCGAGTCAGTCATGCAGTTCAACTTGTAACCTTTTTATTTGACCATCAACCACTTAATTTTATGACCTTGCTGGGTCATTGGATGAGCTGGGTTTTTAAAATATAGGTTAAGTAAGTTTTTTATCCTCACAAATATAGTGATTTTCGTGTTTAGTCCCTCTAAAAATTTCCTTCAAGTATTGATCCCTCCAAAGTTTTACATCCATATAATTAGTCCCTGACGTCAAATGCCACTAACAGATGCTTACATGGCAAGACAAGTGGATTAAAAGAAAAATTAACTGAGATATTTTTCGTTTTTTCAGGATTAACAGGTGGATGCTTACGTCTTTTCTATGTTAATAGAAACCCTAAAACTCAAAGAAAAATCCTTAATTCTTTATACTTCACTCTCAATCATTTTCTCCACTTACACCTTATGTAGTTGTGATCCCAAAACAAAACTCCATTGAAGACGCATAGAAGCACGTGGCCCCAACGACTCTGATACTCTTCGAATTTCATTACTTGTGGTCCCAACATTGATGAAGTTTGCTTTGAATCAAAAATGTGTTTGTTACGGTCCCAACATTAAGGTTAGTCTCACATGTGCTATCGTGTGTTATACTTGGATCTATTGTGATTTGCTTATGTTCTCAAATATTGTATGTCTTTTCTAGGCCCTACTTGCTTTGAAATCAATGCATGTTTGTTTTGTTGTGTTGATTGGAAACATCTAGGGTTTTGTCTTATACTTATAATGTCTAATTTTCCCTCTTTCATACATGTAATGTACATGATATGGGGTTATTTAAGGTGGTATTTTACACTAAGGATTCATTTGTAAAGGATGCAAGGTTAAGTTATGAGGGTAAGGATGTTTATGCTTTCAGTGGGCAAGAATATGATTTTTGGTCCTTCTTTGAAGCATGTGACTTAATTAAGGGGATGGAATCATCCTTTAACCTTGATTATGTGAAATTATGGTGGAAACATGAAGAGGTTTGTCTTGAAAAGGATCTAAAACCCTTTGGTAATGATGAGGATACAAAAATGTTAACTTTGTTTGCTGAGAAGAATAATTGTGATGTTGAAATATATATAGCCAAGATTATCAATGGGTGAGAAGACTTATATGGAGAGGTTAATAGAGAAACAAAAAGGACATGAAAGTGTTGAGGAAATGAAAGTGCTAAGGATAATGAATCAAGTGAAGACTCTTTGGATGGTATACACTTTGAAGATAGTGAATAAGAGAGAATGCATAATTTTGATGAAGATATTGAGGGAAGGTTAAACATTAGGGTGGATAATGGTGAGTCTAGAAGGGAGCTTGTTGATGGTGCTGGTACAAGTCAAGTAAAAACAAAGTGTTTAATACAACTGAGATGGATACGGAGCATGTCATTGAAGATGATTACATGACTGATGAGATTGATAGTGGGGAAGATGAAGATAGTTGTGATGATATGCCTGCAATGATTTGGTTTAATGAATAGGAAACACTTAGAAAGGATTTCACATTTAAGGTGGGAATGAAATTTTTATCTTCGAAGCAATTTACGAAGGTTGTACTAGAACACAACATGTTGAATTGTAGGGAGGTAAGATTTTTCAAATATGACGGGAATAGGTGTAGGGTTGTTTGTAAGGACAAACAACATTGTGACTACATTGTGCGATGTAGCAGAGTTTTGAGAACAATATCAAAAATCTATTTCAAAAACACAAATGTGGAATAAAGTTCTTCAAGAAGAATACTAATGTTGATTAAGTTGCTAGAGTGATTGTAGACAAGTTGAAGAACAATTCAAGTATGAAGTTAAATGAAGTTGTAGCAGATGTAAGACAGAGGTTTGCAATAGAAATCACTGGATGTATGACTTTCAAATCTAAGTAATTAGCTAGAAAGGTTATTGAAGGGGACTCAACCAAGCAATATATCATGTTATGGTCATATAATGTTGAATTGAGGAGGGAATTAAAAGGAAACATATTCAAGTTAAAAATTGGAAGACCAACACCTGGCTTGCAACCAAGGTTTGAAAGGTTTTACATATGTTTTAATGGGACAAAGAAAACATTGAAGGTTGCATGTAGACAATTCATAGGTTTAGATGGATGTCACCTAAAGAACAAATATGGTGGAATTTTTTTGATTGTTGTTGGTAGGGATGTCAATGACCAATATCTTCTTATTGCTTTCGGGGTTGTAGAGAATGAAACCAGAGAGGCCCAAAAGTAAAAGGACAAAGACTTCTGCTCCTGCACAACATGCTCAACATGCTTAACTAGATGTGCCTGATATGAATCCTTCACAACCTGACTTTCCTCCTACTCAACCTAACTTGACTCATTCTCAACCTAACTTGACTTCTTCTCAAAATGAGGTGACTCCTGCACAACCTGACTTAACTCCTTCTCAACCTGATATGACTCCTACAATAGTTTTCTGTAAGCTCTACCAAGGCAATGAGAATGTATTGTGGTATAGATCTTGATGAATTGGTAGCATTATTGAATGATGATGAAATACTAGACATTGAACTACTTAGTGTTTATATCAGTCCTGCAAAAGCCACGTATTCCTGACAAACAACTTGTTAATGTCAAGACTAAGCCTAATGTTATAACTTTTGTTGGTGCAAAACCAAAAGTGTCTAATTTTGTTGTCAAAACTTTCATTGGCCCAAGACCAAAATTTCCTAAGTCTACTATGAAACCAATGTCAATTGATACCAATAAGGAAAAAGCCAAGTATCTACATACAAGCCAAGTATGAGTGATCCTGTAAGTTACCAACTTATACCAACTGAACTTGTTTGGTGTTTTATGTTAGTTAGGTTAGTAACATTATGTTGTCATAATAGGTGAAAATTATGATACCACCAAGGAAAAAGGCCAAGCATGTTGAAATTCTAAAAATAAAGAGTGATAGACTTAAGACTCTGAAAACACATGACATTGTGGGACCTGAGAAGCATGCAAAGGATCCATTTGTGATTCCTGAGGAAGACATAAATGTTGGTAGTGCTAGGAGGAAAAATGCTTGGAATGACATATAAAAGAGTTTGACTCAATGAATTTATGTTATGAAACTTATGTACTCTTTTGATTATGACATCAATCTTATGTAATATGAACCTTATGTACTATTTCGTTTGAACACCAATCATATAAAATATCAAACTTAGGAACTATTTTCTCCGGAACATCAAACTTATGTATTGTGGAGAATTTATGTTATGAAATCTATAGTTTGGAACATCAATCTTGCTAATTACCGTCATCAATGTTTTGTATTATCTATTAAGGCAATTGATATTATATGCAATCAAGTTACAACCAACTTATGCCAATTGGTGCAGAATGTGTCAAATTCTTAACATTATGTACACCAATTTGGACTATCATATGCAAATTAAAACAAATTATTTCAACACCTTTCATTAACAATACAAAACCAAAATACATCACATATCTTAATAAAACAAACCCAAAATGCACATTAATCAATTCAATAAATTGCAAACTCTTCCTTGATATTGCAAATTCAAAGAAAACACATCAAATTCAACAATTACATTTCAAAATCAAATACACATTAATCATAAAAAACATTGCAAAACATAATGTCTTCAAATTTCCATGAGATTTCTCCGTTTTTAATTTGGTCTTCAAAATCTTGTTCTTCTTCCTTGATTCTTCATACAAGGTCTTCATATATCTCATAGATGCCATAACTTCCAGCTCCGAGTTCATAATACTTCCATCTTCATTTCCAATTTTTTCTCCAAGGTCTTCATAGGGACATCACCAAAATAAACTTCCTTTATTAGGTCTATTCTTACTTTGGTACGAAACCATACGAACTTGACACCCACAAAACTTCAACTCACGATTTTATAGAGGCAAACATCATTAGGTTAGGTAAGAACGAAGCTTTTATGGTAATACGAACAAAATAGATGAAAAATAAGGAGACTTGGGTGAAAGAGAATGAAGCTTTGAGGAAGATGAACGAAGAAGCTGGACGAAGAAGATGAAAAAATAAAGCTTAGGGGAACGAAGCATACAAATAGAAATGAAGTAGATGAACAAAGGATTTAGGTCAAAATGAAAATGCATTAGCTTTAACTTGTGGCATTTTCCATGTTGTCATTCATGAAAAAAAATCCACATGTCTTGCCACGTAAGCATACGTTGCTGGAATTTTATGTCAGGGACTAATTGTATGGACAAAATCTTTTGGAGGGACCATTACTTGAAGGAATTTTTTAGAGGGACTAAAAATGAAAATAGCTATATTTATGAGGATCAAAAACTTTTTTAACCCTTAAAACATTGACTGAAATTGAGATAATTCCACTTTCTACTTAGTTTCTCGAATGATCATAAAAGTTAAAATTTGAAAAATGTGTCTTGATGAATCATGGAACCTTGAAAATGTTAAAATGTGAATCTTGATTTACTACACACCTTGAAACAAGAACACAATGCTTATTTTCATTATGGAACCATGTTTATATTTTTTTGTAGGACTAATAAAATTCTAAGTTTGAGAGAACTTATGAGTACTTAAAATGATTAAAATATCACAAGGCACATATTAACTTATTTTTGCAAGAAATCAATTAAAAACCCTTAATTTCTATACTAGAAGTTGGATATTGTTTAAGTTAAGTTTTACTATTATTACGCATTTTCGACACATAATGTACGAGAAAGACCAAATAATAATTCAAACAATTTTCTAGACGAACCAACCTATGTTTAGTCAAGCAAGACATAAATAGACTAAACTATATTTTATATAGTACAAACTACAAACCGATTCAATAAAAAAGACTTCCACAAACTACATTTTATATGAAAGTGATTTACTTATGTCACAACAAGTTTTTGGTTACACGTTTTAATGTCTTTGACACATGTTTCTGCCTCAAAATGTGATTTCATAGTTTCATTTATGTTTGGGTAAAAGAAATTGTGAGTAAGATTTTACAACGTGGATTGGTCTGAAGCTCTTTTTTAATGAGGTAATATATTAAAAAGAAAAAATGATACAAAAAGAGAGGGGAAAACCCTCTCAAGATCGGACGAACCAAAAGAAAGACAAACCAAACCTATTCTTAACAAAAGCAGCCCTAATACAAAGAGGGATAGAGGAAAAGTGAGTGGTATCAGTAAAGGATAAACCTAAATTAGCAAGGGAATCTGCACAACTATTCCCTTATCTAGAAGTATGAGAAACAAAAAAAATCCACTTAGAGACTAAATTAATACAGTTAATCAATCTAATCCTAATCAACCAAGGCATACAATACGAAGGAGAGAAGGCTTTAACCACTGCTATCAAATCCGATTCCAGCCAAACATTGCGCCAATTGTTCTCATTAGCAAATTCAAATTCTAGCATAACACCCGTGAATTCAGCAATGAGAGAATTGGAGACACCAAGAAAATGTTGGAATTAAACCCAAGACTATGAGTAATTCCAAATCAATCTTGATGAATAAGATTCAATTGCACCGATCAAATTCCCTATTATTCTTCACTCTTTACTCGAGTAAATCAACCAACCTTTGTTGTAAGATTGTATCGCTGCACAATGATGATGAAAAACAAGAAAAGAAGATTCAATAGATAAGAAAAGAGTTAGGGTTTATTGAGAGAGGGAAGAAGATGAATTTTCTGCAGAGTTTCTCTCTGCTCATAAATTGTGATTCTTTAATCTTTTGCAACTGAAAAATTCAAGTGTTTATAATAATAGAGATTACTCCCTATTTATAGATATTTCTTTCTTGCTCGCTAAGAAAAGCCCAAAAACAAAAACCCAAAATACCTAATTCTGCCAACATTAGAAAATTAGGTTTAAAAACCAAATCCATATCAAGGCTAACTCCTCGACACTTCGCCACTCACACAATTTAGACATACAACATTTCGACGACAACAGACTCTGTCGAAAATACTGCTTTGACATAAAGAATTACAATTCAACATGTCGCCTAATTTATTGTGTCTAAGCTATCTATATTCATCATAGACCTTAACTTCTTGAACACTTCGACCTACACTCCTCAGGTCATGATATATGCAATCTGATTCTCAGTTTTGTAGTGTTCCAAGTTCAACTTTGCTTCTACCACTTGCTCTCGAAGATAATCGAACCTCATTTCGATGGTCTTACTTCGTCCATGCACTATCAGATTCTTCGCCAGATTGATAACATACATATTTTCGATCTTTATGGTAATTACTTCATGATTCTTCCCTTTAATATCTTCGACTAGATTCACCATCAACGTTGCTTGACATGCAGAAAGATAAGAAACTATGTATTCTGTTTCACGTGACGATAGTGCCACTACTGCTTCCTTTTTTAAACTCCAAAAATTGAAGCACCGCCCAACATAAACACATATCCAACTATGGGTTTTCTATCCACAACATCATTACACCTATTTGAGTCGGTGTAACCCACTAACTTGCATCATTTTACTTCATCGGCTACAGGAAACAAAATGCCATAGTCAAGAGTTCCTTTAAAATATCTTAGTATTCTCTTTGTCACTTCTAAGTGTGATACCTTTGGCTTCTGCATGAATCTGCTTCCTATACCCAGATTGTATGCTAGATTAGGCCTTGTTTGACAAAGGTATCAAAGTGATCCAATAAGTCTTCTGTACTGCGTTGGATCGACATCATCTTCATATGTGTCTTTCAACAGTTGAATTTTGGGCTCAGCTAGAGTCGAAGTTGGGTTGCAATCTTTCATCTCAAATCTCTTGAGTATTTTGCATGCATATCTTCTTTGGTGCATCATCAAACCTCTACCACTCTTGTAGAATTCAATGCTAAGGAAATATGAGAGATTTCCCAAGTCTAACATTTCAAACTCCTCACTTAGGTCATGTTTGAAATCTTCGATCTATTCTTGCAACTTCCTATTATCAACAAGTCATCAACATAAAGAAATAGTATAAGAAATTAATTATTGCTTCTTCTTACATATACTTTATGCCCAGTTGTGCAATTCACTAATTCCTTTTCCCTTAGGAAACTATCTATCTTCTTATTCCAAGCTCTCAGAGCTTGCTTAAGTCCATACATGGCTTTATGTAGCCTATATACCTTGCTTTTTTTGCCATGTTTCACAAACCAAATTGGTTGTGCAACATAAACTTCTTCATCTCAGATGCCATTCAGGAATGCACATTTCACATCCAACTAACCTGATTGTTTCGATCCTAGTGACAGGTGCAAAAACTTCATCGAAGTCGGTTCGTTCTTTCTGAAGAAATTCTTTCGCCACAAGTCTCACCTTGTGTCGATTTACTTATCCTTTCGGATTCAACTTCACCTTCTATACCCACTTCACATAAATTTCCTTCTTGTCTTGAGGAAATTCGACAAGTGACCAAGTGTTCTTGACTTTGATGGAATTAAGTTCCTCATTCACTGCTTTCACCCACTTTGAATCCTTCAATGCCTCAGCTGCATTGATTGGTTTGACATCTGCATATAAAGCATAGTGTATCAACTCACCTTCATCATAGACCATATCATTTGAGGTAATCATACATTCTTGCAACCTTGTAGGCATATGTCTTTTTCTTTATCAAACTTCTCTTTCGACTTCAATTGCTGGTTCTTCAGATAAGATTCTCACTAAATCCTTCTTGACATTTTCAGTCCAATCCCATTCCTTAAGCTCATCTATGATCACATCCCAGTTGATCACTACTTGCTTCTTCAGTGGGTCAAACAACTTGTAACCTCCAGTCGAATGATATCCTATTAGGATCACCTGACTCGACTTATCATCAATTTTTATTCTCAACTAATCTGGCACATGTCTATGTGTTATAGATCCAAATACTTTCATATGACTCAAGTTAGGCTTGACAGCAAACCGACATTCTTCTGGCATAATTCCTTCTAGCTTCTTCGTCGGACATCTATTCAAAATATATGTAGCTGTCGACACTATTTCTCCCCATTGGATATATGCTTTCCTTTCAACATAATTCTCACCATGTTCATGATGGTTCTATTCTTCCTTTCTACCATTCCATTATGTTGTGGAGTGTAGGGCGGCACCACCTCATGCACAATCCCTTATTTTTCACATAACTTGTCGAATTCTTTCAACACATACTATCCATCACTATCAGTCCTCAGAATTTTGTGCTTTTGACCATATATTTAAACTTGAAATTACCTCGATCACTTCACTTTTCTTCTTAATCAGGTAAGTCCACGGTTTTTGACTGAAATCATATATGAATGTGACAAAGTATATATTACCTCCAATCGAATCCACCTGGATAGAACCACACATATCAGAGTATATGACTTCAAGAATTGCCTTTGAATTTCTTCTTGCATTCTTGCTGAAGTTGTTCTTGTGATGCTTCGTCTGCACACATTCTTCACACACTTCATTTGGAATGTCGATTTATGGTAACCCTGAAACCATATTTCTTCTTTTCAGATCTCTGATGTCTTTGAAATTGAGACGACCAAGTATATAGTTCCATATACATTCATCCTTGTTAGCTACAGTTGTAGGGAACTTGTGCTCCATCACATTAAGTTCAACCCTGAATGTTCTATTCTAGGACATAGATGCCTTCAAGATTAACTTCCACCCGAGTCGAGAACTCTCATTATCTTGTCTTTGATCGAAACTTTGTAGTTCTTTTCGACCAACTGCCATATGCTGAGAAAATTACTTTCCATGCCTGGTATGTATAGTACATTGGAAATTACCAACCTCTTTCCATCTTTCCTCATAATCAGAACATCACCAATACGTTCAGTTGCTAGAGTATTGCCATTTGCAAATTTTACAGTATTCTTCATTAAGGGTTTCATGTTGACAAACCAATCTTTCCTACCGGTCATGTGTGATGAGCATCTTGAGTCCAAGTATCATTGGTTATGGAATCTTTCTTCATCTCTTGTTCTGACCATCAACAATATTTTTTCTTTTTCATGCTTTGCAAACTTTGCATCATTTTCCTGATTCTTCTGTTTTTCAGGACAATCACTTGACTAGTGACCATACTTCTGACAATTAAAACACTAAATGTGACTTTTGTCAGGTTTTCGACCATCACCTTTTTCTCTACCTACAACACCTCCTCTTCGGATACTTTGGTATGATGGTCTTCTCTGATTTGACCAGCCTCCTTCTTGTTGATTTCGACTAGTCGAATTATTGTTTCCCCCTTTACCTTTGTTATCGATCCACTTCCCTTTGCCTTTCTTTTCTCTTGCTGATTGCGCCTGCAAAGCCACATCACTCTTCGAATTTCCTACAACTCTTTCAGCCATTCTTTGTTCATGAGATTCAAGCGTTCATTGAAGCTCTTCCTTTGTCAATGCTGACAAATCTTTTAACTCTTCTATTGTTACTACCATGTGGTTGAACTTTGGAGACAATGACCTCAAGATCTTTGAAACAACTGATCTTGATGTCAACACTTCTCCATATACCTTGATTTGATTCACCAGTTTTGTAACCCTAGTGAAAAAATCATTTATGGTTTCATTGTCTTCCATCTGAAGCAATTCATACATTCTTATGTGAGTTTGTAACCTCACATCTTTCACCTTCTCTCCGCCTCCAAACGATTTTTCAAGAATTTATCAGGCTTCTTTCGCTGATTCAACATCACTAACCTTTTCAAAATTGTCAGTATCAACACGTTTATGGATTATAAAGAGAGCTTTATAATCTTTCTTCTTCAATTCTTTGTGTGCAACTTTTTCTTCATTCGTCGCGTTTGTTGCAAGCAGTGTCACTCCCTCTTTCACAAGATTTCAAAGATCTTGATAGCAAAAGACAACCTTTATCTGCATGCACTAATTCTCGTAATTCTGATTCTTCAGAATTTGGAAACTCGCTAGAAAATGCCCGTTCGGATGATTCATCATGTTATGCTTCCAAGAATCGCTCAACCAGGTTCTGGTACCAGATATTGGAATTAAACCCAAGACTTTGAGTAATTCTGAATCAATCTTGACGAACAAGATTCAATCGCACCGATCGAACTCCCTCTTGTTTTTCACTCTTCACTTGAGTGAATCAACCAACCTTGATTGCAAGGTTGTATCACTGCACAATGGTGATGAAAAACAAGAAAAGAAGATTGAATTGAGTGGAAAAGAGTTAGAATTTATCGAGAGACGGAAGAAGATGAATTTTCTGCAGAGTTCATCTCTGCTCACAAACTGTGATTCTTTATTCTTTTGCAACTGCAAAATTCAAGTGTTTACAATAATAGGGGTTACTCACTATTTATAGATTTTGCTTGCTTGCTCCCTAAGCAAAGTCCAAAATACCTAATTCTAACAACACTACAAAATTAGGTTTAAAAACCAAATCCATGTCAAGACTAACTCCTCGACACTTCGACACTCACACAATTTCGACACACAATATTTTGACGATAATAAACTCTGTCAAAAATTATATTTTGACATAAAGAATTACAATTCAACAGAAAAGAGGCAAAAGCATCCAAAAAAGAGTCATTGTAATCTTTGACGAGATCACCACAAACAGATAAACCCAAAGAAGAAATAGAAGCACCATCACAATTCAACTTAACCCATCCCCGAAGACCGTCACGTTTCATGTTTGTTAATGGAATAAAATGGAAGGTTTCAATTTTAAGGGATATTAATATTATATGAATATCCATAATTTTTTCTTTAATTTATATCCGGAAGATTTTGAAGATTTTAATTGGCAAAATAATATGTGTGTATATATAAGAAAACAAGAGTAAAAGGAGTACAAGAGAAGATCCCAAAAAGAACAAGCAGAGGACATGTACAAGAAGTGCCAAAATTAAACCTCATTTTTCTTCTTCTTATATTTCTTTTATAAAATATACAAAACGATTTTTAACAAGTAAACAATACGGTATTACATTTAAAATTATATTTTATTTTATAACTTTTACTTAAATTTCTTGTATTAGTTTAATTTAGATTTCTTAGTTTAACAATAATTATACTTAATAATTTTTTTTTTGTTATCTTTAACACCAATATTAAAATCTAATTTAGTAGTTTTCAAAACTAATTCTGATTCAAATTATTCAAACAACATGTTAAAAATCACTTTTACTTTCATTTATCCAAACATAAATCAATTCAATATTAATTCTTTTGAATCAAATACGAGAATCAATTAATTTGGCCCCATAACCAAATATAAACTGCAATTTATTAGAGTCACGCAATCCGAACATTCACGAATTCAAGCTTTCCTAATGTCAAATCAAAATCAAAACGTTTTGTTTTTAAAAAGTGATGTTTTTTTATTTAAATCATGAGATTATTAATAGAGTGACTGCGTGATAAATAAAAAAAAATCCATTTTCATGAAACATATATATATTTATTGAATTGACTTTAATGTATTGACCGATTAATCCAAAAAAGTTAAACTTTTAACCATAGTGTTGACTTGATAATGAATCATCGCGTCGTGTGTGAATTTTGTATCACTATACCACTTTATTACTAGTATATTTAGTTTACCCTTTATTTCAATACTATATATCAAATTATTCTTTTTTTAAATAAAAAAAATTATCTCTTAGAACACTCGTCTAATGAAAAATAAGGAACATCCGCCCAATGAATGGGCAGCAGTCCTAAAACGTATTTTAATTATTTTATTTAATATATGTTAAATAATATATTAAATGAATATATATGAAATAATATATTTATAAATAAATATTGAAATTAATTAAAAATATATTAATTAGTTATTTAATAATAATAAGTAATTTAAATTTATTTATATTTATATAATGATTTTTTATTATTTAAAAATAGATCTGAAACTGCAATAGATAGATAGTTTTTATTTTTTATTATTTAAATACAGGTTTAAAATTGTAAAAGATGGTTATTTTTATTTATTTATTATTATTTAAGTATACATCTAAAACTACAATAGACGATTGTTTTTCATTTTATTATTATTTAAGTACATGTTCGGAATTGAAATAAGCGATTGTTTTGATTTATTTATAATGATATGTCAATTGTTTTGGCGGTGTCACGTGGCGAATCTGATATAAATAGAAGTGTGTTGTGTTTAATTTTTTCACATCCATTATTTGTTTCTTTTAATTTTTGACGTTATTCATATGTTCTAACATGATCGTTGTTAAGGGCATGTTATTTATAGTGTCAAACCTCTGATGGGAATGCTTTTTTGAAACATCCAAAGTTTCGAGAAATCAAAGAGGAACCTGATCCATTTGTTAGATGAAGAGATTAATGATGGTGAAAGAATTAGAAGTATTTAACATCTTGTTTTATGTATTCTATTGCAGAAGATAACAATGATGTTATAACTATGATGTCTGGAGGTGATGATATTGTTTTGATTATCGTAATCTCTTAGAAATATTATGGCATGAAGTGTGTTATTTGTTGTTTGTGTTGTATTTTGAGATGATAATCTTTAGTGTTAAGTGTTCTTAAGTGTTATCTATTATTAAATGTGAAAGATATTTGTATTAAGAAAACTTTATTTAATGACGGCATAAATACAAGTTGATGGTAATTTGAAATAATAAGGGAACCAAGACCAACAACCTTATCGTCCCCTACATGCATAGCTCCATGCCACATACCACCCATCAAAATTGGAATAACGAGAAAATCAAATTAAATTATGATAATGCGGCGATGGGGGACTTATTAAATGATGAAGTCGTCGCTGATTCCGAATTGGACAAATTCCTACATGTGGAATCCACTAATGCTTCCATCGATCAAATCAAAATCAAGACTAGATTGAGTTTAATGTACTTTTTTTTTATTATATAAATAAATAAATAAATATTGCTTTCAATAGTATTTTATTTATATTATTGTTATTTTATTCATTAATAAAATAAAATATGTTTTTTTTACTATCTAAATAAATTATTAATTACAAAAATTTAATAAGTTAAAATTAATTAATTTTTTAATTATATTTATAGTAATTAAAATTAAATTAAATGTTAGTTTTAAAGAAAATTAAAAATACGTATGAAACACCCCCGAATGTAATGGTCGGGCTTTATAATTTTTTAGCGTCTATCATCAAAGTAATAGATGGCACCTATTACTTTTTCAAGTTGCTTTGTAAAAACAAGATATATAGATGACACCTATTACTTTTTCAAGTTGCTTTGTAAATAAGTTGCTTATGATCAAATGATACTAAAATGTCAAACTTAATAAGATGACATCTCTATTAATTTCATATAACAAAATTGATCATTAGATTGAAAACTATTATCACATAAATTACGTCTATAAAATTTACATCAATAAAAAATTATTTTATATATTAAAGATAATGATAAAAACTAACTGTTTTTATAAAGTTTCGTAAGACGTTAGTTTTTATGTGTCTCGTTGACATGTCATATGATTTTTTATTGATAATTAAATTTTATAATAATTATCTATATCATAATAATTTTTAATAAATTTTACTATATAAATATATAATAAAAAGTTATTGGAAGTGTCATGTTATTAAATTTGAAATCTGATTTTAATTATATATATATATATATATATATATATATATATATAAAATATGGAATGTATGATACATTGGTGATGTGTAGTGCCAAATTCGTAATGTGTAGTATTGTAAGAAACATGATTCATATTTTGGCCTGCAACAGTACCCACTGCTTGCATTGAAAAGTAATATATACATTTATAAATAATGGAATCTTCCATCATCCTCTTCTAACCGAATTAATAAAAAATAGATCCTAGATTTTTTGTCTACCAGTGCTCTCTCTTTACTATAGTGGGCATAAATAAATACATGATTAAGCATTAATTAAAGTTATGTTAACAAAATTGCAGACGCATGAGAAAAAAACAAAGTTAATGGAAAAGAAGATATGATATGATTTCATTTTGAGATGATATATAATTTTGGAAATTAGAATGAAGTTGAATACTTGTCCATCGAAAAAGAAAAAAAATGGAATTAAATCTGGAAAAGCCGACAGCAAAATCCTAACGTCCCATTGTCCCCATTAACCGTTTTCAGGCTCCCTCTTTTTTGCAATCAATCTAAATTTTCGCCCCGGATTTCCTGCGGTTATACATGTAATAATAATACACTGACAATTTTCGCCCTCAAAAGATGTAATAATTTTATTTGTTTCATAGTATTTGTCCTATTTAATTTTCTTTTTATAGATCCTACGTAATTGATAATTTAAAAATAGAAGAAAGAAAACACCATGAATAAAGAAAAATATAGAGTACTTTAACCAATTTATCTTTATTACTTTAAAAGTAGTGTGAAAGGTAGTCGGGACTAATAAGTGTTTAGAGGTCAAACATAGATTAATTGTATATTAATTATATTAAAATAAAGATAAATTTTATTTTATTATAGTTTAATTATGACAAATATTTTTTAAATAGCTGTATCAAATTTTAAGTAATGTGCATTATACTCCGTTACATACCATTAAATACGATTGTGATGAGAGTATTATACTCAGTTGATAGTTTAACGAGTTTCGTGATTAAAGAATAATGAAAAATGAAGGAAAGATGAAAAGGAGAAAAAATGATGAAAATAATTATTAAATGAAGTAGAAGAAATAATAGAATGAAATATTAGTAGGTGATGTTACATCTGTTCAAAATCTTATGATTTTTATTGATATATAAATTAAGAATAGAACTCTAACTAATCTCTATGTCTCAAATATGTCATCGACTCACATCCTTTAAACACATACAACCAAAGAATGAAAGCAGAAGCGTACTTGAGTTGCTATTGAAATCGTTGAAGGTTTGCGGGTATGTGGTCTTCTGATTTGCAGAGTTTCATGGGGTTTCTTGAATCTCTTCTGATGGGGATGAATAGAGAATCCTGGTAAACCGTGTATTTTCATCGCTCTACAAATGCAGACCATAACCCATATAAATAACCATAGGGTTATTTCTTAATTTTCAATATTATAATTTGGCCTCTCATCAAATTAGATATTGACTTATGATATCTATACAATACCATTAACTTTCATGAAATTTATACTTTTAAGTACAAACTTACTTAATATTAATTAGTTCCCTTTAGGTCTTGACTAATTAAACAATGATCCTAACATCTTAATCGTTACATTTGTTACCCAAAATTCTAACAATCTCCCAATTGTCACATATGTAACTTTACACACGTGTTAAACTTTATGAGCTCAAAATTTGCCATTATATATACTACAAGCATATTCAATTAATCTCGTCCATTAGTCATGCTAGTATACATAACCAACGTGATTTTCGTTATATCAATCTTAACTAAACCAATCAATGATCAATAATACTGACATAATTAAATGATATAGATTCATCATGAAATGTGTAGCATGAAAATCACATGAATTTGGTTTGTTCATGTCAATTTTCAACTGGTCCTACTTTACTTTAGTGAGATAATTTAATAACCCTATTGTACAAAGTGAAACTACCTCAATATTAAACTTTATTAATTTTAAAAAATTTCAAAATCAGAGTATGCATACATAATACTAAACATATAACACAAAAATCACAAATGACTAACTCCGACTAAACTGAATATTCCTTAAACCATAAAACACCCATGTGAGCAGTGTGCCCAGGAAAGACCTTGGGTGAAAGACCTTTTGTATGAGGATCTATTTGTTGGTGTAAGCCCTAGAGGCCAATACTTTTGGTACTTGTATCGAATTATTTATTATTAATAAAAGGCTTTTTCTTTATTATGGTTGATTAATAAAGTCCCTAGAATAGCTAGTCCGTTTAATGTATCAAGTATGACTTAATCATGCGATCACATTAAACATAAGGACACTATTCTTAAAGTATCCGTAGTCGAGCTTTATTGTGAAGTGGGATAACATTAAAGCATTAAGACTATTATATTTGTAGACTGATGATCACATCTCATGGATCATGGATAAAGAGTTATCAAGTCTTAAACATAGGTATGAATATTAAAAGTAATATTTATACCGGATTGACCCGCTATGAGAATACTATATAGAAAGTTATGCAAAGTGTCATAAGTTATTCTCATGGTGATAATGGTGTATACCACTCTTCGACCTGAAACCACTATGGATCCTAGATGTAGAGTCGAGTGCTTTATTGCTGATCCAACATTGCCCGTAACTGGATAACCATAAAGACAGTTGATGGGTACTCCACGAAGCATGCTGAGGGACATGAGTGACCTAGAAGGAATTTGCCCATCCTGCGTAACAGGATAAATGTCTATGGGCCCAATATTGAATTGGACAAGGATGACACGGTCTATACCTTGTGTTCAATATAGACATAAGGGCAAAGGGGTAATTATACACATAATTATTATCACAGGAGGTTTTTTCAGATCACATGACATTTTCGTGTCTTGGGTAGTAGTGATGTGTTGCTAGATACCGCTCACTATTTATTATGTTAAATGCGTGATTTAATATAATTGCCAACGTCGCGAAAACCTACAGGGTCACACACAAAGGACGGATTGATGAGAGATAGAGTAACTAAGGAACATTGTAAGGTACAGTGCACTTAAGTGGAATACAAAATATGGTAAGGTACCAAATACTTAAGTGATTTTGGGCATATTATAAGATATGGGCCAAAATACACTTAAGTGGGCTTTTTAGCTTGAAGCCCACACAAGTGGTTCTATAAATAGAACCCCCTAGGTATAAGCATTGTCACTCCACTCAACTCATCTCAAGTGAAGAATTGGAATTTCGTTTCCCTCTCTCTCTCACTCAAAGCCTTCATTCGTACCAGCTAGCACTGAGATTGAAGGAATCCGTTCGTGTGGACTGAGTAGAGACGTTGTCATCGTTCAACGTTTGTGATCGCCACAAGAGGTAACGATTCTATCACTGATCATGCCCATTCGTAAGGATCACTAAATGGAGAAATTTTTAAATTCCGCTGCGCCTTGGATGGCAATTCTCCTTCACTATTATCATGAAGTTCCTCCCTAAATGTTCTATGGAAATCTGTCCACTTTGTACGTTTTCCTTAACAGCTAGGAGATGTCAATATGTTTTGACATGGTCGAGCTCCTATTATTCTTGGAACATAGGATGACTGATTTATTGTCACAATATAACTTAAATGGTCTTTCAATTCCTTCCATAACTTGCAACCCATTAACAAAGTTCCTCAACCAAATCATATGATTAGATGCCTCAAAGCATGTTATAAATTTTGCTGCCATGAGGGATGAAGCAATAAGGGTTTCTTGGCATTGCGCCAATAACTTGCACCATAAACCAACATGTTGATATAACCCGAAGTGGATCATTTTTTATCTTGGCATCTGTAAGACCCTAATTTTGACCCTAAGATCCCTCATGGCATCATAACATTGTATTTGCATTGCTTCAAGGATCATAAGCATCTTGGTTCCCTTTGCCCTTGGGTGGGATATCTTGTGAGTGGTTTGAGATCACCAAGCATGCTTGAATTGTATATTATTGCTTCTCTCCTTTTTATTTACTAACAAAAAGCACAAAAATATGTCACTAACATCTCTTACTTGTAGCTTGAGCAGTCACCAGATCAAAAGCTTCTAGGAGATCCTATGTGCATTGATATGGTCAAGAGAAGATGAAAGCAAGCATGGTAATGGTTCCCAAAGCTCTCATCCATCAAATATGTCTCCCAAGTATCTCAATTCATCATTTTGATCAAAGTAAAGCAAAGGGTTTGAGGTTTGTTTCCCAAGGAAACCCTAATTCATCTATTCATCAACTGTGCCTTGCTCATGAAGCAACCTCAGCCCATGGTCAAATAAAATCAAGGGAAGTTCTTTAATTCATAATTTAATGCATATTGAACTTATTTGAGTGTCCTCAATCATCAATTCATCTGACTACTTTGAAATACACTGAGATATAACTTTTTATGTGTTGGTCAAATGGAGATGATCCCAAGAGAAAAAATGTTCTTACGGACAATATGAACAATTTTCATGTTCATCAAAAATTGAATTGAATCTTGGAAGGTCATCATCCATTCCAAGACATTATATGCCATTTTGACTGAAACCCTAATTTTGGGTCAACTTCCCGAGGACATAACTCCTTCATTTTTCATGATTTTGGGGTGAGACTTAATGAATTGGAAATATTAGTGTGTCTAATTCAAATGTTATCTTGATCAAAATTGAAAAATCTCAAAATAAATACATGTGATAATGCAAAACATTATAGGTCACTTTGGGCCAAATGCATTGAAATGTGAAAAAGTCCAACTTGAAGTGCCCATAACTTCTTCATAAAAAATCCAAATGATGCAAAATTTAAGTCCATATTTATTTTCTTGAAAAGCTTTACAAATTTCATGTTGAAGAATTTGTCATTTGGAGCTTTCATCATTGAAACAGAAGGGCTTGAACATTGGCCAATTTTGGAAATTTCACATATGCATGTTTTGCACCTTACACTTCAAGCTCAATTTTCATTAATTTCCAAGGCCCAATTGAAGTTTTGATCAACATGACATTTGTTCCTTATGCAACAAGCTTTCCAACCATTACTCATAAGGTTGCATTTGGACTTTGGAAGCATCATTTTCGAAGAAGGGAAAGATTAGGTGCATTTTTGGAAACCAATTGAAAACACATTGCATGAGCTGATTACATCTATTTTGCACGTCCATTCCATCTATTTGTGATCTCATCTTGCCAAAACAAGTAGAATTGGGCCCTTCATGCGCCTGTACAGGCCCATGCATGGAGGCCCTTTTCTTCCATGCACACGATTTTGCTCATGCATTCAGCCTTGCTTAGCTATAAATAGGAGTCCTTGGCCTCTCATTTCTTCAACCTGAAGGCGCTTGAACCTCTGCTGAATTGAATCCACGCCCTCACACCAAAGGAACTCTCTCTTTTCTCTAAAAATTTCAGATCTAGAATTCAGTTTCCTCGACTGTTTTCTTAGATCTAAAAGTTCCTAGACCTCTTCACCTTGATCCATAGAGCCTTCTGTTTGCAAAAGAACTCAAGGATCTTGACTCAATTCCTCACAATTCAAAGGTTTTCCTCGACTGCATTTTGCTTCAAATCAGCTCATATATTGTTCCATTTGCCTTGTTATTGTGTGATCTGAAGTCCTCTGCATAGAGGCAACATCATTGTGCTTTCAATTTTTGAAAATCATTGAGTTCACTTGAACACCACAAAACTTCCATCTCTGATTTCTCTCAATCTAGAAATCTAGAGTGGAATTGAGTGGCATAGGAGTGATGTACATCACTCCACCTTTCGAACGGTACCTAGATCGTGCATTTTGGTTGATGTTTTAATTTCTGCAAATTTTGGTTTGGCCGGAGGTTGGCCGGAGAAGACGGTGGCGCTGGCCACCGTCTAGTCTCCAAATTGAATCGTGACCGTGGATTTCCTTTTCCAGATTTAATCATGGTTGTCCAATCTTATGACTTATTTTAATACGCCATGTGATTCAGTTGACTGAGGAACACGTTGGGCGTGCGCTTGTGGACTCTTGGATCTGCCAGCTCAATTAATGAGCTCAGATCCAATGGCTCACGCTTTTCCATCTTTTTTATTTCTGATTTTAATTTCCATTTTATTTTTTAATTCCATTTCATTTTCTAAAATTCATATCTCTTTCATTATTGGTCCAAAAATTATGGGACCAATTGCATTATTTCTCTTTTAATTTCTAGTTTCTAAAAATATTTTTTAATATTTTTTATTTTATCATTTGATATTTTTTATGAATTTTCTCTTTTCTGGTTATTTTTAATTCATTTTAAATAGTTTTTGATATTCAAAAAATACAAAAATATTTTCTCAACCTCTTTGAATGATGATAGATCTATGAAAAATATTCTCATCAATTTATTATTGATTTGTTTGAGATTTTAGTTCAATTAGGTTATTTTTATGCATTTTTAATTGATTTAAACTAGTTTCTGACTTTTAAAAATGTTGAAATTTTTTGTCAAACTTTGTTTGACCTTGTTGAACTTGGGATAATTCACTTGGACTTTTCAAAGTTGATTTGAAGTGAGTTTGAAGTTTGACCTTTCTTTATTATTTTAATGCAAGTTTTATTTTAAATATTAAAAATGCCAAAAATATTTTATTTGTTTCTTGACTTCTAATTCTCATTTTGCTTTTGTTTTCTATTGTTTGACCTTGATCTTCTCTATCTTTGGTCATAGCTTGTTGATTATCTCATTCCATTTCCATTTAATGCACTTTAATTCTTCATTTCTTCTTCTTCTTCTCCTTCTTCTTTTTCTTTTTCTTTTTTTTGATCAATGAGTTAAAGATTGGTGGTTAGCATTGATTAGGGAGGTTTAATCTTCCTTGATTCAAATCTAATTCATCTTGATCATGGATCAAGTGAATAGCTTTGCATTAAGGATAGATTGCTTCCTAAATCATGCAAAGGACCTAAATCAATACAAGATCATTTCTCATCTTCTTTATGGCATGGCAAGTTGTTGGAGTTTGATTCACTAATCAAGACCTCTAACTTGTGTTGTTGCCTACATTATTATTGACTGACCTCAGATAGTTGTGACTTCTACATAAGTCCAATTACGATTGCTTAACATAGCGCTAAATTTGCCTTATGGCACACTAACTACTAACACTAACCATTAACTATTAACATTTAATTCTTGCTCTTTACATTTATGCAATTTACTATTCTTGTACATATTATTCATTTGTTTTGCTCTTTGCTCACTTGAGCACATGTTTATGTTAATGCAATTTGCCTTTTGCTCACTTGAGCACATAATTGTGTATATATTATTGTGCTTGTGCTTTGTTTTGATTGTTGTGGACCAAATGCAAAGAAATGGACAAATGGACTTAGTTTCTAGGGCATTCCCTATGCAAATTGGAGTAAAAGGACCCTAATGTTAAAGATGGATTAGAAGGACCAAACCTCTAAACTCACTCTTGTCCATTCTTGATTTGCTTCATAAGAACTTTTGATGTGTGTGCTTTTGTGCTAGGGGATCCTATAAGAGCTCAAATTGAAGAACCATTGTCATGTTTTGAAAGATACAAGAGCCATTGGAGAACTTCTAAGAAGCTTGTTTGATTATGTTGATTGCTTGAGCTTACTATTATTTTGCTTGCATATTCCAAAGGATGGGAGCTACTTTGATCATCAATATGATCTCAAGAGAGGAACTCCATTTGTGGTCTTCTTTCTTATCCCTTATCTCTTGTATGATTAGGAATTTAGCCATTCTTCTTCTTCCCTCCATTCTAACCCAAGCCAAAACTTTTGTGCAAACATTTAACATTTGTTTTCAAACATTAGAAACCTAAGCCTTATGCTTTTGATTTTTCAAACTTTCTTTTCATAACACTTATTTTGAATTGAACTTCTAAGTCAACTTTGACCATATTTTGTAAATACTTTTCATTGGTAAATACCTGTAAGACCCCAATTTTGGCCCTAAGATCCCTCATGGCATCATAACATTGCATTTGCAAAGCCTCAAGGATCATAAGCATCTTTGTTCCCCTTGTCTTTGGGTGGGACCTCTTGTGAGTGGTTTAAGATCACCAAACATGCTTGAATTGTATATTATTGCTTTCCTCATTTTGTTTACTAACCAAAAGCACAAAAATATGCCACTAACATCTTTTGTTTGTAGCTTGAGCAGTCACAAGATCTAAAAGCTTCTAGGTGATCATTTGTGCAATGATATGGCCAAGAGAAGATGAAAGCAAGCATGAAAATGGTTCCCAGAGCTATCGTCCATCAAATATGCCTCCCTAGCATATCAATTCATTATTTTTATCAAAGCAAGTCAAAGGGTTTGAGGTTTGTCTCCCAAGGAAACCCCAATTCATCTGTTCATCAACTGTGCCTTGCTCATGAAGCAACCTCAGCCCATGGTCAAAAAAAAATCAGGGGAAGTTATTTAATTCATCATTTCATGAATATTTGAACTTATTTGAGTGTCCTCAATCATCAAGTCATCAAGATATGAGTTGTGGACTTGAGAAGTTGATCAGTCAATTCATATGACTATTTTGAAATGCACTGAGACCTAACTTTTTATGTGTTGATCAAATGTAGATGATCCCAAGAGAAAAAATGTTGTTAAGAACAATACGAACAACTTTCATGTTCATAAAAAATTGATTTGAAGCTTGGAAGATCATCATCCATTCCAAGACATTATAGGTCATTTTGACTGAAACCCTAATTTTGGGTCAACTTCCCAAGAACATAACTAATTCATTATTTATGATTTTGAGGTGGGATCAAATGCATTGGAAAGCTTAAGATGTCTATTTCAAATGTTATGTTGAACAAAATTTCAAAATCTCAAAATAAATGCATGTGATAATGCAAAACATTATAGGTCACTTTGGACCAAATGCATTGAAAGGCAAAAAAGTCCAACTTCAAGTGCCCATAACTTCTTCGTCAAAACTCCAAATGATGCAAAATTTAAGTCCATATTTATTTTCTTGAAAAGATCTACAACTTTGATGTTAGAGGGGTTTCCATTAGAGGCTTGCATCATCAAAACAGAAAGGCTTAAAGTTGGTTCATTTTGACAAAATTCTCAAAGGCATGTTTTACACTATGAACTTCATGGCCTGTTTCCATAAATTTCCACACTTCAAATGAGTTTTTGTCCAACATAACATTTGTTCCTTATGTCAAGACCTTTCCAACCATTACCCATATGCTTATGTTTGGATTTTGCTAATTGGCATTTTCGAAAAGGTGAACATTTAGGCATAATTATGGAATTCATGTGAAAGCTTCATGCACAAGCAAATACCATTCAAAATGCACGACCATTTCACTTCAGAATAAGCTCAGCTTTCATTTCCATCAGCTTTTGGGCCTCACATGCGCCTATACAGGCCCATGCATGGAGGACCCAAAGCTTCATGCACACGAGTTTTTCCTCACTTGGCATCAGCTTCATCTATAAATAGAAGGCCTTGCTCACTTCAAATGGTAACCTAAGGGCGCCTGAAATGCTGCAAGAGTGAATTCCCAACCATACCAAAGGAACTAAATCCATTTTCTTCAAAAAATTCAGATCTGAAATTCAATTGAATTTGGTTGAATCTTCAGATCTAAAGTTCCTAAACCTTCATCATATGATCCATTAAAGTTCTGTTTTGCAAAAGGAACCAAGGAAAGGGACTCAAAGCTTCACAATTCAAAGGTGTGCATCAACTGGTTTTTTCTTCGAAACTCCTTATTCTTTGATCTGTTGGCCTTGATATTGTGTTGTCTAAAGTCCTCTCTATAGAGGCATCATTGCTGTATGCTCAATTTTTAAAATCAAGCAAGTTCATGATGAACACCATCAAGCTTCCATCTCTGATTTCTCTCTTAATAGGAATCTAGAGTGGAAGTGAGTGGTATAGGAGTGATGTACATCACTTCCTCTTTCGATTGATGCCTAGATCGTCCATTTTGGTGAACATTTGAATCCCTTCAATTTTTGATCTCCACCGGAGCTAGCCGGAGAAGACAGTGGCTCTGGCCACCGTCTCTTTGCCTTTCATTCTTATGACTTTCAATAATGCATTGTGTTTCGCCTTTGACTCTGGATCACGATGAGCGCGCGCATGAGGGCCTTAGGATGTGCCACCTCATTTAATGAAATCTCATCCAACGCGCCAGGCTTTTTCTGATTTTCTTAATTTCCATTCTTTTAATTCCATTTTATTTCAAAAATTCATAACTCTTTCATCTTTAATCCAAAAAATATGGGACCAATTGCATTATTTCTCTTTTTAATTCTAGTTTCTAAAAATGATTTTTAATATTTTTTATTTTATCATTTGATATTTTTTATGAATTTTCTCTTTTCTATTTATTTTTAATTCATTTTAAATAGTTTTTGATATTCAAAAAATACAAAAATAATTTTTCAACCTATTTGAATGATGATGGTTCTATGAAAAATATTCTCATCAATTTTTTAATTGATTTGAGATTTATTTGAGATTTTAGTTCAATTAGGTTATTTTTATTCATTTTTAATTGATTAAAAATAGTTTCTGACTTTTAAAAATGCTGAAATTTTTTGTCAAACTTTGTTTGACCTTGTTGGACTTGGGACAAATCACTTGGACTTTTCAAAGTTGATTTGAAGTGATTTTGAAGTTTGACCTTTCTTTAATATTTTAATTCAAGTTTATTTTCAAAATATAAAAAATGCCAAAAATATTTTGTTCATTTCTTGACTTCCAATCTTTATCCCACTTCTGTTTTTGATATTTTGACCATGATCCTCAATGTCATTGGTCAACACTTGTTGATTGGTACATTCCATTTCACTTAATGCATTATGTGTTCGTCATTTCCATTATCCATATTTCTTCTTCTTCTTCTTCTTTTCCTTTTGATCAATGAGTTAAAGGTTGATAAGTTAGCATTGATTAGGGAGGCTTAATCTTCTTTGATTCAAATCTAATTCATCTTGATCAATTGATCAAGTGAATGGCTTTGCATTAAGGATAGATTGCTTCCTAAATCATGCAAAGGACTTAAACCAATACAAGATCATTTCTCTTTTTCTTTTTGGCATGGCAAGTTGTTGGAACTTGGTTCACTAATCAAGACTTCTAACTTGTGTTGTTGCCTACATTGTTATTGACCGGCCTCAGATAGTTGTGACTTCTACATAAGTCTAATTACGATTGCTTAACATATCGCTAAATTTGCCTTATGGCACACTAACTACTAACTATTAATCACTAACATTTACTTTTTGCACTTTACATTTATGCAATTTACTATTCTTGTACATACTATTCATTTGCTTTTCCCTTTGCTCACTTGAGCACATGTTTATGTTAATGCAATTTGACTTTTGCTCACTTGAGCACATAATTGTGTATATACTATTGTGCTTGTGTTTTGTTTTGATTGTTGTTGACCAAATGCAAAGAAATGGACAAATGGACTTAGACTTTAGGACTTTCCCTATGCAAATTTGGAGTCAAAGAGCAACTAGGCATTGGGCCTTTAGAGTGTTATAAAAGTCAAAGAGCAACTAGGCATTGAGCCTTTAGAGTGCTATAAATGTTGAAGAAGACTTTGAAAGGACCAACTTCTAAACTCCCTCTTGTTCATTCTTGATTGTTTGATGGAACTTGTTAATGTATGTGTTCTTGTGCTAGGGATTCCAACATTGAGCCAAATTGAGGAACCATTGCCATGAGTTTTCTAAGGGAGAGAGATCTAAAAGCCATTGGAAGATTCCTAGGAGCTTGTTGTGATTGTGTGCTTGCTTGCTTGAATATTTGTTTATCTTGCATATTCCAAAGGATGAGAGCTACTTGGATCATCAATATGATCTCAAGAGAGGAACTCCATTTGTGGTTTTACTTCTTATCCTTCACCTCTTGTATGATTAGGATTTTAGCCATTCTTCTTCTTCCCTCCACTCTAACCCAAGCCAAAACTTTTGTGCAAACATCTAACACTTTTTTTCAACATTAGAAACCTAAGCCTTATGCTTTTGATTTTCAAACTTTCTTTTCATAACAGTTATTTTGAATTGAATTTTTAATCCACTTTGACCATATTTTGTAAATACTTTTCATTTGTAAATATAACCCATTCAAATGTCTTTTTGTGGTTTCAATGACCACTTTCTTAATCAAATTTTTCATAACCTTTAGCTGTTAGGTTTGAGTTATCCTTGAGGTAGATGTAATACTCACCTATATCCTTAGTGATGGACAATGAGTCTTCCATGCTTATTATAGGGTTAACCCCTCACTAGCATGTTGAAGCTATCCTCACATGGTGGATTTGTGGTTTTGGGTTGAGTTTTCTCCCTTGGATAACAAAAGACCTTAAGGCTTTTGGACTAATCAATCCACCAACTCATTTTGAGATTTTTACCCCGAACTACGAGGTTTTGATCCTAATCTTTTAAAGATGGTACGTAGGCAATGGGTTTATCCATCCAAACACAAAATGTAAATAAACTAGTATATTCTTTTCTCATCTCTTCAATCATGTTTGCACAAACAAATTTTCACCAAATACCAACCTTACAACAAATGTGAAAAGGACTCCCTAGGAGTACCTAGGATGTTTTGGATGCTTAAAACCTTCCCATTGCATAACCATCCCCCTTACCCAGATCTCTGACATTTTTACTAGTTTTTGATTCGATAAAACTTTTTAGGTTTTTGTTCGCTTTCTAACCATTCCTTTGGATAAATAGAAGTGCGGTGGCGACTTGACTTGTATGGTTTACCTTAGATTTAGTCAATATCTCTAATGGTAACGAATACCCCGCTACAATACCACTCATTCAAATACCTTTTTGTGGTTTCAATGGCCACTCTCTTAATCAAAAAAATTTCATAACCTTTAGCTATTAGGTTTGAGTTATCCTTGAGGTAGATATAATGCTCACCTATATCCTTAGTGATGGACAATGAGTCTTCCATGCTTATTATAGGGTTAACCCCTCACTAGCATGTTGAAGCTATCCTCACATGGTGGATTTATAGTTTTAGGTTGAGTTTTCTCCCTTGGATAACAAAAGACCTTAAGGCTTTTGGACCAATCAATCCACCAACTCATTTTGAGATTTTTACCCCGAACTACGAGGTTTTGATCCTAATCTTTTTTAAGATGGTACGTAGGCAATGGGTTTATCCATCCAAACACAAAAAATGTAGTAACTTGTATATTCTCTTCTCATCTCTTCAATCATGTTTGCACAAACAAATTTTCACAAAATACCAACCTTACAGCAAATATGAAAAGGGCTCCCTAGGAGTACCTAGGATGTTTTGGGTGCTTAAAACCTTCCCATTGCATAACCAACCCCCTTACCCAGATTTCTGACATTTTTACTAGTTTTTGATTCGATAAAACTTTTAGGTTTTTGTTCGCTTTCTAACCATTCCTTTGGATAAATAGAAGTGCGGTGGCGACTTGACTTATATGGTTTAACTTGGATTTAGTCAATATCTCTAATGGTAACGAATACCCCGCTACAGCATCCAGAAAAATTAGAGTCAGAATATCCAGTGATCTCCAATTGGTCTGACCTCCTATATGTGAGTATATATTCTTTTGTTCTCTTTAAATATGTCATGACCCTTTTGGATTCTTTCCACTGATCCATTATTGGATTCATCAAATATGTGCTTAACATCCCAACTATGAATTCAATATCCAGACACATACATACTTGGGCATACACCAGACTCCCTACGACTGACGCATAAGGAATCTTTTACATTTCTTGAATTTCTAAATTTCCTTTTAGGCATTGTTAGATGAATAGTACCGATCTAGAAGGGGGGGGGGGTTGAATAGATCAATTTTGAAATTAAGCGCTTTTTAAAAATATTTTCAACGGTTGCGGAAGCACACTAGATAGAAATCGTCTAAACGATCCCGTTAATGGAAAGATCGGATATACGTGAACCGAATGGAATTACTTAAGATAGAGAAAATCAACCCCTATCCAAATCAATCAATTAACTACTATGATCCTTGATATCGTTACCTCTAATAATGCTCAACATAATAAGAGATCAATGAAAATATTACTAAGTTTGTGCAAAATTAATTTTGTCGAACACTTGGTGTGCACTTCACACCAAGTATCAATTTCACTCAAGTTGAATGTGCAGAATTTTACTCAAACAATTTATCAAACAATTGATATGCACACCAATAAAGCGATATTGATTTTACGATCAATTTCACACACAAAGTAATTAATGCAGAATTTAAAGAGTTAAGGGATAGAGAGAACAAGACCGGATTTGTTGAGGCAGTTCCCCTATCGTCCTCGCTTTGGGTACGTCTGCCATCAATTCTAAATCTAGAATTGAGATGTTTTTATTAACACGTTGCAAAGTCAATACAAGAGAACAAATGATCACTGATGATCAACCCTTAGAGTTGTTGCAGATCCTATTCTATTCTCTCCCCTTGATTCGAGTTTAACCAAGTTTTTCAAGCACTTCGAACAAACCTCCATTTACCGTTACCTTATTGGACGGACGCCTCGTTCTCCAAAACTTCAGCTCGGCTGATTTCGAACGCAAGTTGCTTGAACCCTAAACTTTCTTCACAATCCTCCGGTTAGCGCTACTTGTTTGACCGAACCTTCCGTTCTTCAAACGTTTCACTCGGCTGAATCTACGAAGCAAAGGTTAGTGCAAAAACCACTAATTCTTGGAGGAAAAAACCTCAATGGTTTTATTCAAGAAAAACCCACACAAAGTCTCAACCTAAACTAAGATAATACAATCTTATTTGAACATTATCATAACAACAATGTACAATGCTCAACAAAGATTATTATGTGTGATTATTGAGAAATGCAATGAAGAGTGAAGATGATGAGCATTTTGGTGTATATCTTTCACTTTTCTTGTTAAAATGTTGAAGAAGAGACATTTGAATATTTATATGATGTATGGACAAATAACTAATATAACAGAAAATTTCACAAAGTCGGACAGCAGAAAATTGAGTGAAACATGCGACGAGTCGACTCAAACAGGGGATGCATCGAATCAAACAAAGTTTATTACATGGTTGAGTCGACCTGTTCAGACCCGTGGCAATATGATTGGGAAATGAGTTGACCTAAGGAGTGCATGAGTCGACTCATTCAGGTTTTCCAGGAATTAGTCGACCTATTCGGGCCCGAAGGTTTTGCTCTGAGTCATGAGTCGACTCATAGAGGTTAAACTTCCAAAAATGAGTTTTGCAACATATTTTGACCAATTTAAGCCAATCTCCTGTGAACCTAGGATGTTAACTATGATTAAGTGCATGATTCACATATAAGATATGCCTCTATATGCTTGGACACACGGAACCTATATTTCGAACATGTTAAAGGATGACTGCTATGATGATATTATTCAAAGATACGATGTGGGCTACTAGAGAGGTTTGACATCATTAAAATACGGTCTAGGCATATTTTCCCTCACAGGCATTAATTGAGATTAAATGCGTCTCCCTTAGCAAGTGGAGTATCCCCTGGTTTACAATCTTGCACGCCAAACCTTTTAAGTACAATATCGATATAGCTTATTTGTTACAGTCTTAGAATACATTGAGATTGATCTCAATGTATCTGAATTCCTAATACAAAGGATGTGTTACCAAGATCTTTCATTTTGATTTTTCTTGACTTAAATTTCATGGTTTCTTGTATCATTCCTATATCATTAGTGGCAATCAATATGTCATCAACATACAAGATCAAGAATATATACTTACTTCCACTGACTTTGAGATACACACAATCCTCAACAACATTCACGTCAAAACCAAATGAGAGAATTACTTCATGAAACTTGTGGTATCACTGACGAGACGTCTGCTTTAGTCCATAAATGGATTTTGTTAATTTGCAAACCATATTCTTTGAGTCCCCTGACACAAAGTGTTATGGTTTCACCATATAGATTGATTCATCAGTGTTTCCATTGAGAAAAGACGTATTGACATCCATTTAATGGAGTTCCAAATCATAATGTGAAAAAAGAGTCATGATTGTCCTAAAAGAGTCTTTCAATGAAACCAAAGAGAAAGTCTCTTTAAAGTCAATCCCTTCCTCTAGGGTGTAGCCCTTAGCCACAAAAAGAGCCTTATACCTTTTTCACATTACCGTTAGAATCTCGCATGGTCTTAAAAATCCATTTGCAACAAATGGATTTCACACCTTTTGGTAACAAGGCAAGTTCTCAAACCTTATTGTCTCACATGGACTTATACTCCTCTTTCATTGCTTCAATCAATTTTTCCAAATTGGAATCCTGCATGGCTTAGCGGAAGTTGATTTGATCAACTTCCATTATACCATTATTTTTCTCATGTTCTTGGAGAAAGACTATGTAATCATCCATAATAGCATTTCTCCTTTCTCTAGTATATTTGTACAAAGGTGTTGGTTCTTGTAACACTTATTCTTAAGGATCTTGAGTTTATTCTTCTTTAATTACCAAATCATCTTGAGTAGGAGGAAATTCAACAATGTCTTGTGGAGGTTCCACACTTGCTTGATCAAAAGCAATTGTATGAATCAGTTTTGGAATTCTTACTAATTTTCCTCTAAAAAAATATATAAACTTATTATTCCCCCCAAACTCAATATCCTCAAAGAATATGATTTCTCCTATCTCAAGAATTGAGTTTAATTTGGGATCATAAAATTTGTAGCCCCTGGTGTAAGAACACAATTTGGTTTTGCATTTGACCTTTAGTTTTGATGATACCCATACATTATTTCTTAGAGATTTTTTTTGTAACTTAATGGTTTTGTCGAGTGTGTAGCTTTTGCTAATAGGTTCTGATTTTGAAGATTTGAAAGTGATATCATCAGATTCTGGACTCAACACATCTGACTCTGAAGAGATAGAATAGTGTGCTTTACAAGATTATCTCAAGTTCTGAAACGCTTTTAAACAACAGTTTTGATGAACGTTTGTGCTAAAGATTATGACTTTGAATCTGATATAAGAGCCTCAGAAGAATTGTCAAGCTCTCAAGATTTTGCACTCTCGAGTTCTGAAGACCAAGTTCTGAAGATTCTGAAGACAAGGTTCTGAAGACAAGATTCTGAAAACTCTTTACTCCGTCTTGATCCTTCTAAACATGCTTCAACAACATTTATACAGAAGCCTCTGAAGATTAAAAGATAAGATCAAGGTTTTATGTTAGAAAAATAGGACACAATACAAGTGAAAATGCTCATTCCACTACGCTGTTTTTTTTTGGAATAAGGATTATACTATTGTACCATTTTGTCTCCCACCTTTGCAGACCTTTATGCAAGGTGCCAACTTATTTGTAAATATATCCATCCATACTCTCTAAAAAATATTTTCATTTCCTATATAAAGGAGACTTGGAATAATGAACATTTGCATTAATTCATTACTATCTCACAACGTTTTTGCTGAACTGAATATTTTTCTTATGAATAGAGAAAAGAAAACACACATAGAGCTTTTGTTTGTTTTTGTGTGATATATTCATTGTATTTATTAAGTTAAAATGGCTATGAGGAAAACAAAGATCTGATACCCGCACCAGTCCAGAAATGCTGACCAAGCACAATGTAATCAGATATGACTCTGAACAAGAACACATTTGAGGAGCAATCACCTGAAGAATCTGAATGTTGAAGTTCAAGCTCTGATATCTGAAGACTGCATGTGATATCTGAAGACTACAAGAGATATTAGAAATCTAACTCTGAAGACTCTGATCACACTCACTCTGATACTGCTCAACACTTCATCTGATCAAAAACTTACGCTGGAAGTATTCTAATTTTAGCCCGATTTATTTTTAAGGAAACAAAGGATTATGTTCCAAGACTTCTATGGAAAGGATAAAAAGTTAATACCTTTAACTCCCATAGTTTGCAAGAAATCTCCATTAATTTCCCTCCAACGATATCATCTCAAAGTGCTATATATAGGCTCTTTACAACGTGCTAGAGAACACCCTGATACAACGAAATCACTTTGCTACAACAACATTCTCACACTTCATATATTATCACTATTATTATTGTAAGAAATATTTTCATACAAGATTTGTTGCTCGATATTGTGTGGTTGTCTTTCATAGTTCCTTAAGGTGTGTTTATATTGCTTATTTAGAAGCATTGAGTCAAACACTTGTAAACTCTTGAAATTGTTTGTAATTCCTCAAGTGACTAGTTTAGGTATGTAGACTTGAGAGGGCTAAGAGGTTGTTAAACTCTTAGACGTTTTTGTAATCTGTTGAGATTATTGGATTAAGTCCTTATTGAAGGCGAAATCACCTTGGCCGAGTGGACTGGAGTAGCTTTGATTTTCAAGCGAACCAGGATAAACTCTTTGTGTTGTTAGCATATATTTTTTGTGTTTGGTGTTTCAAAAGTTTTTAATTCATGTGAAAACAATTCAAAACCCCCTTTCTTGTTTTTCTCTACCTTTAGCTTTCGCCAAGGCATCAACATTATCTTGTGTATTTTGTGAAGGGAAGACCCTTCCGCTTCTTATAATTCTACCTGTGACAGCAAGGTTATCAACATTCAAACCGTCATCCACACACGGCTTCTCCTCTTGCTTTACCCCATGATAGTAAACATCTGGATCATAATTCCATGGCACAACCTTCTCATTGGAGTCGGGAATAAGACAGGCAAAGTAATAGTCAAGGGAGTTGGTTTAACCGGAGCTGGAATATTAATCGGAGTATACGGGATAGAGATCACAGCAACATATGTCTCCTTAATCTTCCTATCTTTCACAATTCTGTCAAACTATAAAAACCCTTTAGTAATCAAACTCTGAATTCCTGCTTTCAGATCATCACAACCTTCTGATTGATTCTTGCATTTACTAAAGGAAGAGAAAAACAAGAAAGGGAGGATTGAATTGTTTTAGGAAAATAAAAACTTTTTAGAACAGAGACACACACGCATAAACAAAAGAATTCAACATAGAATTTTATACTGGTTCACTCGAAATTCAACGCTACTCCTGTCCACCCGGCCAAGGTGATTTTACCTTAAAAAAGGACTTAATCCATTAATCTTGAAAGATTACACAAACAACCGTTTAAGAGAATAATAATCCCTTAGCCCTCTCAAGTAATCATACTTCACAAATTCACTTAAGGAAATATCTTAGCAATAATATGATTACAGTAATGAAAAGTGCTTCTAACAATAAGCAGAGATTACACAAGATAAGTACAAGAGTTATTCTCACGTTAGAGCAGTAGCTTGTGAGAGAAGGAATAATGAATGGCGGAAGTGTTGTATTCTCGTGTGTTTCCAATATTTATTTTGGATGGCGTTCCGTTCTTTATATAGGAGTGGTGAGCAGACCGTCGAGTGATGTTAAAGTCAGAATCTTGAGCATTGAAGGATGATTAAGGTCATTAATCTCCGTGTTCTTTCCAACGCAATTTTTGGAGCGTCATAACATCCTTCTAAAAATAGTTTCTTTCCATAAGCGAGTCTCTTCATGTTTAAGTTTTCTAGATCAGAGGACCCTAACGTCAGAGTCTTGATTGCCACTTCACATGATGCTTGTTGTTGACTGTCTTTAGAGTTTCTTTTTACTTTGACTATGTCAGAGTGTACGTCTTCAGATCTAGAGTCATTCTTCCACTTCAAAGTGTCTGACTTCTTTAGTTTAGCTTGCACTTGCGTTTGATCAGAGTCAGAGCTTATGAGTAGCATCTTAGCGCTTGATTCTGTATCTGATGATTGTCTATCTAATTGTTTTGATCAGAGTTCTGCACACTTAGAAAAATTTCGTTAGGGTACCATTTTTGTTTCATCCTTTCTTATCATTAAAATCTTAGAGATACATTGTAGAACTAAATTTGTTCTTATAATCTTCCCCTTTTTGATGACGATGAAACAAGTCAGAGTGATGATGAAACAGTAAGTAATATCTCAGAATCAGATAAAGAGAATGGACTCCCCCTAAGTTAGAGCATCAGATTTAACAGAAGTTCTTACCAGACCTTCCTTGTATGGTAGTTTGTTTTATACCTTAGCTATTATCCTGCATAACTTTAGTTCTCATAAGTCATTAAGATAGTTAATGTTCGTAATGCCTTGAGAGGTTTAGATATATATTTTCATCAGAGTTGTTTTAGTTCTCCCGCTTTTTGTCAGAATCAAAAAGACATAGAAATATAGGTAGGAAATGGATATTCATATATAAGAGAAAATAGGTACAGATAGGCAACAATGAAAGCATATATCAGAAAGCATAAAAAGACATCAGAAGAAAAGCAACAAGCAAAGAGCCTAAGTGCCTAAGGGTTTGGGGGAAGAGGCATCCTTCGGAGTAGCTAAGTCAGCAGATTCTGAATGTTGGTGTTGACGGAATCCTGATGATCCAACCTTGCTCGTACCACTTGTTGTTCCTTTTGTAGTTCCTCCAGAGTCTTTAAGACCAGAGGGGAAAAACCAGAGTTAGATTGCTCCCCCCGAGTCAAAGCATCAGCACTGGCCTTGGCAACTTCCTCTGCAGCAATGCGTGCTACTTCTTCAGCAACAACAGCTTCAGCATTAGCCTTTTCTTCAGCTTCTCTGATCCTTTGCTCTTCTTCTAGGCGAGCTTTCTCTTCTGCTTCCTTCCTGGCCTTTTCCTCATCCTCTCTGGCCAAACGAGCCTGTAGCCTTATTCCAGCATCTCTGATGAAGTCATTACGGACTTGTTCAGAGAGGCCTTTCAGTTTGAAGGCTTCAGAGGTCATCCATCTGATCACTCTATTCCAGTGGATTCTCACTGCAGAGGGATCATCACTGATGCCAGAGTTGACAGAGAGAGACTTGATCTTCTCCACTGAAGACTCTGCAAACAAAGTTATTGCTTCTTCTAATGTGGGGAAGGAAGTTTCTGGTTCAGAGTTAGAGGCTGGGGAGGATGGTGGAGTTGGATTGGTGTCAGCGGGATCGTGAGTAGGAGTGATGATGGCATCAGAGGTTGGTGGCGGGGGAATATCAGAGGGAGGTGGTGTTGTTTGTTCAGGTTGTATATTTGGTTGATGTTCAGATGGTGAGGGTACTGGTTGTTCAGGAGGTGGATTAGTTTGTTGTTCAGGGGTTGGTGTTTGAGCTTGATCAGATGGAGGTGGATTTTGTTGTTCAGGGGGTGGAAAGGTGACTTTAGGTTCAGGTTCGGGTTGTGATGGCTGCTGTGAGGCCAGAGCACGTGCCTGAAGTTGGGCTAGAGTGGGGGATTTGGGGTCAGATGGTTCTTTGTCTGATGAGAGAATATAGTATGGTGGGCATGAAGGTGAGGATGATGATGATGAGGTGGTTTCGTTCAACATTTCTGCTTCAGAAACGGGTAGGGTAGTGGTTGCGAGATTGAATTTGAGGGATGGTGGGTTAGAAGTTCTAGTGGTTGAGGGAGGTGTTTCTGATGGGGTGTAAATGGGAGTGTTTTGGGGGAGAGAAGAAGCAATAAACTTTAATTTAACAGAGTGAGAATGAGACATAGACTTACTTGGAGAATTAGCCAGAGGGACTGGAGGTCTTGACCCGGAGGTTTCTCCCAACTTTGCCTTATTTTCCTTCTTGGACTTCTCAGAGGGCTCTCGCATCCTCTTCATGAAGTTTGGTGGATGCTCGGGTAGCCAGTCCACTGAGAACTCAGAAATGTCCATCCCTTGGTTTGCAAGATCTTGCAGATAGTGAGCTACCACTTTTGGAGGGTCAATCTTGGAAAACAAATAGAGACTGTTGGGGATCTTCCTTTGGTCCTTCAGTGCTTCCCAGGAAGTGTCTAGAGTTGGTTTAGCTTTGACCTTCTCAATTATCCCCATACTCTTCAGGTTTCGAGCATTCAGAGGTCTTCTAGTGTCAACAGTGACATCTTCCATCAGATTGTGATGGATCAGATGATCCACCAATCCATTCTCGATCATAACATACGAGATAAGTCTTCCTAGAGGAATGTAGTTTCTAGTCTTCATGTTATTTCTGGTGTCTTTGGTAGAACCTCTGAGATACTTGAAGAGCAGTGCTGGAAGATTCAGTTTCAGCCTTTTGTGAATGCAGTAAAGGATGCACTTCTGATCCGTGTTGATGTAGTCAAAAGAGTTTGATGCAGGGCGCTGATGGATGGTGCCTAGGATGATCTTCATCCAGACGCGGCGATTCTGATGAAGTTATTTGTTTTTGGAGTGTTTGCCCTCAGTGTTCTATTGAAAGATGGCGGGGGATATTTCCTGGGGCAGATACTTTTCCCTAGGATTAATGTTGTAGATTCTTCTTCCTCCTGTCTTTTCCACGTTCAAAAGGGAGGCTATTGATTTCTCAGTGATGACTATTTTGACTCCCAGAATGTGAGAGACGATATAGTGATCATCTGAGTCTGTGAAACGCCAGAACTCCTTCACCAGATAGGTGTACACCGGACCGTAGAGTCTCTGAAAGTAGGTTTCCCACCCTTGCATTCTTAACTCCTCAGTAAGGTCTATGCCATTACACTTCATATTGTTGAAATCTACTAGCGATTTGAACAGTACTTCAAGCTTCTCAAATGGTGTTGCAAGATGGATGTGAGGTTCATGGTCAAGAATGTGGGGTTCTCTGTAGATGGGGGTTGAGACGACATCAGTAGTTGCAGTTGTTTCTTGAGTAGAAATGGGTGTTTGATCAGTTGATTCCATCTGTTGTGAGTAGTTGTAGACTGATTATTATTGAGAATCCATGTACAAATTGTTGAAATGGTTGAAGGAAGAAGAACTTGCTTTGAAGATGATGAAAACCTTGATGAAGATGATGAACTAAGAGAGATAGAGGGTTTGTGTAGGGCGTGAGTGTAAAGTGTGAGCTTGTGATGAGTGAAAAGTATTAATACCCAAATAGATGCATGCAAAATGACAATGTTAGAGGTAGTTTAGAAGTTATGAAATTAATGATGCACGTTATCCAAGTTTACACGCTTAGGGGAGAAATGATTACAGCACATGATGGAAGTCTAATCCCCAAATCAGCACACTGCTCGAGGAGATTTCAAGGGTCTGTCTCTTGATTTCTGCTAGACTGCTGTTTAGAAGATCCAAAGTCAGACACATGATGCCCCACGTGTTGATTTATCTGTTCTTCAGGAACACCAAAGGATTGGGTCCTGAGGATTTCTGATTCAGATAACTCCTAACTGGTAGAAGTATCAGAGTCAAATCCAGATGCCAGATATTTAATTCAGAGCCTTATTTTGCTATTTCAGAGAAGCATATTTGGGTTATTCTGGGCGAATTTGAATGTTTAAAAATTTCAAAATAAAAGAGAATTTGTCTTCAACAAGGGGTTTAGTAAAAATGTCAGCCTATTGATGGTCTGTATCAATAAATTTTAATGATATTACCCCTTTCTGGACATAGTCTCTGATAAAATGATGTTTTATTTCTATGTGCTTAGCTCTAGAATGCAGGATAGGATTCTTACTTAAACAGATGACATCAGTATTATCACAGAAAATAGGAACATTACTCTAAAAAATTAGAAGGTCTTCTAGTTGATTTTTCATCTAGAGCATCTGAGTAGTGTAGAGTGACGCTGATATATATTCTGCTTCTATAGTAGACAGGGCGATAGTTGACTGTCTTTTGCTGGCCCACGATATGTGATTATTTCCCAAGAACTGACAGTTCCCAGATGTGCTTTTGCGTTCCATTTTGTCCCCTGCATAATCTGCATCGTTAAAACCAGAGAGCCTATACTTTGATGTTTTCTCATACATCAGGCGAAGGTTATGGGTTCCTTTCAGATACCTTAGGATTCTTTTAACAACTGTTAAGTGAGATTCCCTAGGATCTGATTGGAATCTGGCGCAAAGATATACACTAAAAAGAATATCAAGGCGTGTAGCATTCAGATAGAGAAGAGAGCCTATCATACCACGATAGAGCTTCTGACAAACCTTCTGACTAGTTTCTTCTTTCTCCAGAATGCAGGTTGGATGCATGGGTGTCTTAGCAGGTTTGCATTCTGCCATTTCGAATTTCTTCAGAATGTCTTTTATGTACTTACTTTGATATACATAATTAGATTCTGAAGCTTGATTGGTTTGAATTCCCAGAAAGAACTTTAGTTCTTGCATTAAGCTCATTTCAAGTTTTGCCTGCATTAGCTTAGAAAATTCTTGACACACAGATGGGTTAGCTGGACCAAAAATAATGTCAGCAACATATATGTGGCATATCATGAGATCGTTTCTAATGTTTTTACAGAAGAGTGTAAAGTCAACCTTTCCTCTAATAAAATCATGTTTTAGGAGAAAGTTACTTAATCTTTAATACCAAGCTCTACGAGCTTGTTTTAGTCCATACAATGATTTCTTTAGTTTAAAAACGTGTTTTGGACATTTAGAATTTTCAAAGCCTGGAGGTTGATTGACATACACTTCTTCTGATATATAACCATTAAGGAATGCACTCTTGACATCCATCTGATATAGTTTGATGGAATGATTTACAACAAATGAAACAAGTAAGCGAATAGATTCTAACCTGGAGACTGGGGCAAATGTTTCATTGTAGTCAATGCCTTCTTGTTGACTGTAACCTTGTGCCACCGGTCATGCTCTATTTCTGACTACTTCTCCTTTTTCATTCAGTTTGTTTCTGAATACCCATCTTGTTCCAATAATGTGAGTTCCTTTAGGCTTTAGGACAAGATCCCAAACATCATTCTTTGAGAATTGATCCAGTTCTTCTTTCATTACCAAAACCCAGTCATTGTCTTGAAGTGCCTCATCACAGGAAGTAGGCTCGATTAGAGATACTAATCCTAGAGAAGTTTCTTCAGATACTTTGAATGTTGACCTAGTTCTGATATGTTCATCCTTGTTTCCCAAAATCAAATCTTCAGAGATGTTAGGGCGACTTTTTGATCTTTTCTGAATAGTTGAGACTTCAGTTGCATCTAAACTTTGTTTCTCAGATTCTTCTGATGCTTTAGTCTTTTTGTCAGAGCCTGCAAGAGTTATCTCCAAATCTGCAAGTTTCTCAACTAGCTTTGACTTTTCAGGGTCAAGCTTATCATCAAATGTAACATGTATTGATTCTTCCACAATTTTGGTTTCTATGTTGTATACTCTGTATCCTTTAGAGCGTTCTGAGTATCCTAACATAATTCCTTTTTGTGATTTTGAATTAAACTTGTTCAAATGTTCTTTAGTATTGAGAATAAAACAAGAGCATCCAAAAGGATGAAAATAAGAAATGTTGGGTTTTCTTCCCTTACACAGTTCATAGGGAGTCTTTTCCAGAATAGGTCTTATAGAGATTCTATTCTGAATATAACACGCTGTATTTACTGCTTCAGCCTAAAAGTGCCTGGCCACGTTTGTTTCATTGATCATGGTTCTGGCCATTTCTTGGAGTGTCCTATTCTTCCTTTCTACAACTCTATTTTATTCTGGAGTTCTAGGGTAGGAGAAATCATGGGATATTCCATTAGAGTCAAACAGTTCTTCAAAGAACTTATTTTCAAATTCGCCACCATGATTACTTCTGACTCTGATAATTTTAGAGTCAAATTCATTTTGCACTTTAGAACAGAAGCTAGTGAATACAGAGTGAGACTCACTCTTGTGCTTTAGGAATTTTACCCATGTCCAGCGACTAAAATCATCAACAATGACTAGTCCATACTTCTTTCCATTGACTGACGCTATCTTAACAGGCCTAAAAAGGTCAATGTGAAGATGTTCCAGAGGCTTTGAGGTGGACACAACATTTTTATTTTTAAAAGATGTTTTAGAAAATTTTCCTTTCTGACATGCCTCACACAGCATCTGAAGAAAACTTCAGCTTAGGTAGACCTCTGACTAACTCGAGTTTATTTAGCTGAGAAAGTTTTCTCATGCTAATGTGGCCCAAGCGTCTATGTCATACCCATTGCTCTTCGTTAACAAACATTTACATTTTGCTCTTTTAGAGCTGAAAGATTTATTTTGTAAATGTTGTTTTTCCTCTTGCCAGTGAAAAGAACTGTTCCATTATTCTGATCAATTGCTTTACATGTTTTTTGATTGAAGATTACATCATAACCGTTATCACTTAATTGACTTATTGATAACAGGTTGTGCATTAATCCTTCTACGTATAGAACATCAGATATAGAGGGAAGAGTTCAATTACCAATAGTTCCGGAGCCTCTGATTCTTCCTTTCTGATTTCCTCCAAAACCTATGAAGTCAGCATCTTTAAGTTCCAGGCTTTGGAACACATACTTTATTCCCGTCATGTGTTGCGAGCATCCAGAGTCCAGGTACCATGATTGGTGTCTTAACTCTACTGCATAAGATATCTGCAACATAAACAATCTTATCCTTTGGTACCCAGAATCTTTTGGGTCCTTTGTGATTAGTTTTCCCAGAGTTTCTTAGAACTTTGGGTTTTCTAGCATTATCAAAACGTTGTGCTTGTGCATGTGTATAGTGATAAGAAAAAGGAGATTCAGGTTTGTCATCTGTGTAAATTTTATCTTCACTAGGATCATACCCTATTCCTCTTTTATTATTCTGACTGACTCCATAAATCATTGATTCCATTCTGCTTCTTTCTATCTCATTTTTCAAAAAAAATTGAAAAGATTTTTCATATTTATATATCATTGTGTTAGAAGTTTGTGGGGCTTGAGATAAAGCTTCTTCAAGTTTTAAACATTGTTTATTTGTGGAGTCTCTTTCTTTTGTCAGAGTTAGATTTTCATCTTTTAGTTCTGAAACTGTCATCTCAAGCTTATCACATTCTTCGATGGTTCCTTCAAGAACCCTTTTTAGTGCTTTAAATTTTTGTTTAAGTTTCTAATATAAGTTCAAAGATTCAGAAAGGCATGATTCAAGGTCAGAGCGAGAAAGATCAGAAAATACCTTTTCAGGATCAGATTCTGCATCTGATGTGTTTCCAGAGGTGGTAGCCATGAATGCAACATTTACCTATTCTTCAGAGTCTGATTCAGAGGAATCAGATCCACTGTCATCCCAGGTGGCCATCAGTCCCTTTTGGTCTTAAAGGAGCTTTTCTTGAAACTTTCTCTTCTGGATTTTAGAAAGAAACAAGAAAGGGGGGTTTGAATTGTTTTAGGAAAATAAAAAAAAATTAGAACGGAGACACACGCAGAAAACAAAAGAATTCAACACAAAATTTTATACTGGTTCGCTTGAAATTCAAAGCTACTCCAGTCCACCCGGCCAAGGTGATTTCGCCTTCAAAAAGGACTTAATCCACTAATCTTGAAAGATTACACAAACAACCGCCTAAGAGAATAACAATCCCTTAGCCCTCTCAAGTAATCAGACTTCACAAATTCACTTGAGGAAATATATTAGCAATAATATGATTATAGTAATGAAAAGTGCTTCTAACAATAAGCAGAGATTACACAAGATAAGTACAAGAGTTATTCTCACGTTAGAGCATCAGCTCGTGAGAGAAGGAATAATGAATGGCGGAAGTGTTGTATTCTCGTGTGTTTCCAGTATTTCTTTTGGATGGCGTTCCGTTCTTTATATAGGAGTAGTGAGCAGTCCGTTGAGTGATGTTAAAGTCAGAATCTTGAGCATTGAAGGATGGTTAAGGTCATTAATCTCCGTGTTCTTTCCAAAGCAATTTTTGAAGCGTCATAACATCCTTCTAAAAATAGTTTCTTTCCATAAGCGATTTTCTTCATGGTTAAGCTTTCTGTATCAGAGGATCCTAACGTCATAGTCTTGATTTCCACTTTAGATGATGCTTGTTGCTGACTGTCTTTAGAGTTTCTTTTTACTTTGACTATGTCAGAGCATACGTCTTCAGATCTAGAGTCATTCTTCCACTTCAGAGTGTCTGACTTCTTTAGTTTAGCTTGCACTTGAGTTTGATCAGAGTCGGAGCTTCTGAGTAGCATCTTAGTGCTTCATTTTGTATCTGATGATTGTCTATCTAATTTTTTTGATCAGAGTCTTGCACACTTAGAAAAATTTCGTTAGGGTACCATTTTTGTTTCATCCTTTGTTATCATAAAAATCTTAGAGATACATTGTAGAACTAAATTTGTTCTTACATTTACAACATTCTGGAAAACATCCAGGATAAACATCATTCTTAATAAAATACTCTTTAACAAATGGTAATGGAGTAGTCACAAAATTCACATCCATGATCAAATTCAAATTTTCACCATCTTCAATGGCATTGATAACTGGTCCATTATGAGCAGGCATCGGATTCTAAATACCATTAGGTCCATTATCTGGGGTGAATTGGATGTCCTTTGAATCCAACAAATTATGTACCACATATTTCAACACCAAACAATTTTCTACATCATGACTTACACCAGCGGAATGGAACTCACACTGAGCACTAGGATTGTAATTTGCAGGAAGTCTCTCAGGAGGAACTGACATATTTCTCAGGTTAACTAACTTGAGTTGAAGTAGATGCTGAAGTACTTGATAGAAAGGAATCGGATCAAACACATTCTCAGGTCTGGGTTGTCTCTGTTGATTATAGTTATGGCGAGGAGCATTCTGGTGCTGTTGATACTGCGATTGTGGTGGTTGAGAAGCTGCAACGACCGGTATAGTCATAACATTCATTTTGTTGTTGTTGTTGAGTTCTTCCTCGACCCCTTTAAAAGTACGCAACACTAGACTCACCATCCTTCTTCTTGGGATACCTATTAAACGGTTTCTTACCACTTCCACCTGCAGAACTACCAACATTAGCAGACTGGATTTTGCCGATCTTAAGACCAACTTCAATTCTTTCTCCCGCCATTACCAACTCAGAAAACCCAACAGAAGTATTCCCCACATTCTATAATAATATGGACCTTTCAGAGTGCCCATGAACATATCAACGAGTTCTCTCTCCATCATTGGAGGTTGAACTCGAGCAGCTAATTCACTCAATTTCTGGGCGTACTCTTTGAAGGACTCATTTGGGCCCTGGGTTAGACTTTGCAGCTGGGTCCTATTTGGAGCCATTTCTATGTTGTATTGATAATGCCTCACAAATTCCTCGACCAAACCTCTCCAATTCCGGATATAGGTTCTTTCCAAATGCATATACCACTCCAGGGATGCCCCTGACAGACTGTGTTGGAAGAAATGCATCATCAGCCTTTTATCCTCCGAATACATATACATTTTGCGGTAGTAAGCTTTCACATGAGTTTTAGGACAAGTTGTGTCGTTGTACTTATCAAGAACATGAACTTTGAATTTTGGTGGAACTCTTACTCCGAGTACCAGCCCCATGTCATTCACATCCATCCCCAAAACTCCTTGGCCTTCTACTGCTTTCAATCTCTCTTCCAGCATGCAGTACTTCCTATCTTCAGCAGGAAAACCAAAATCGATGTTGTTCATAGAGTACATGTCTTCATTACGATCCATCTCCAATTCTTATACCTAAGGATCCCCCCTCCCATTTGGATGTCCCAACATCTCTCTAGCAATGAGATGTGGTCCATGATTATATGGTGGAGGTGGTGGAAAATGGCCTTGGTTGCCATGCAAACCATGATTACGAATGACATTCCTATAACCATTAGCATGTTGATCATTGATGTTCAAATCAGGGAAATTCATAGTGGCATTGGGACGAGGCTTCCTCATAGAAATATCCTCAAACATAAACTCAGGATGTTCATTCTCATTCTGAACCACTCGAGTCCTCTCAACAAGAGCCCTCAACTCCTCTTGACCATGATACAAGTTGGTAATAACCTCCATAAACTGCGCCATTCTATTGTCCATCTCACTCATCATATCTGCAAGACCATCCTGAATCTGCTCCATCTAATGACGTTGATTGCTTCTAGTGGAATACCGGTGGAAATTTGGATTTTCAATCTTTGATAAGAAAAGAAGAATCAAGATAAGAAGACCTGACATAAAACCTGTTATGCATGGGAGATATGAATCTGTGAATGCATCCAATGTATGCAATGACATGTTCAAATATTTCCAGGGATCTAGAACTTCGATTCGAGTTATTTGAGCAAGATAAAAAAAGATAAACATTGAACACTGATAAATCAACCACCATACTCATTAAATCGAAATAAAGTGTAATACAAGCAGTTCACACAAAATAAAAAACTAGCCAAAGGCAACAATACACATCAAAGAGACCCCATCAACAACCCTGATGATGATCACCACATGAAAAAGATAAGACAAAATCTAATATTCCCACTCTACATAGGTCAAAGGCCCTCCATTCTTGAAATACTTCAAACTCCACCTCTTGGACTCCTTGAATAACTTCCTTGTTCCTTCTTAATCACGCCTCAGAACAAGACTTTGAATAACCACATCCTTTCGGAAAACAATGCCATCTAGGTATTGACATTGCTCAATTAATTTCTCACACTCATCGCATTTTGGAAGCGGAATCTGATCATCATCTTTTCCCTCCAACTGAAACTTGAGACTTGCAACCTCCTCTACAACTTTTCCCAACTGAATGTTGCTTCCTTTGAGTTGAGTCTCCATCCCTAGCCTCTGAGTGTTTTCCTATTCAAACTGGACATCTTTATCTCGGAGTTGCTTCTCTAACTCTTCAATCTTCGCTTTGTATCTTTTCTCCATCTTGGTTTTGGATGCTTTATGAACTTCATAAGCTTGGCGCTTTCCCTTGATCTTCTCTTTAGCTTCTTCAAGAACCTTCTTATGAACTTCAACAAAAACAGACGTGCTTCCTCTACCATCTTCAAACGTTGATCTCTTCTTAACTTTCACAACCCCGTTCATTTCTCTTTGAACCTTCTTAAGCTTGTGAGACAATTGAGCTTTCCCTTGACGGGCCACAATAAGATTTACCCATAATTCTTCATTCTTTGTAAGTAGTCGGAGGTTCTGAGCTTGAATTTGGTCATAGGATCCCTTAGGCACAACATCTGGCTGATCAGGCTCTTGTGGATACCGAGGAGCCTCTAGAGAGAAAGGCCAATAGCGACATTTTTTCCTTTCCTCAATCCACTTAACATAAGGTGAATAGATTTCACGATCTTTCTTCCTAAAATAAGTCCCTCCTTTCAGATGAATACTTCCCCATGCTTTGGCAGCTCTTTCCATCCATCCAGTACTATCAGGCACAACATAAAACAAGGATTCTTGCACATCTCTGTCCTCAGGACGGTCTTTCAAAGCATACCCTAATTGTGTTCGGGAAGGAGTTAGGTTGTAATTAATGCTACCCCTAATCCCCATGAGAGGCACATTGGGAAACTCCCTACAGCTAAAGATCACTTATTTACTTTCAGGCCTGCTCAAACTATGCTTGTACTAGTCAATATCCTTGGAAGTGATTCCCATCATCTTTTGGGGCCACTTGAAGGTGTCTTGGGTATCAACAAAAGCACATTGGCAAGGGAGATGACTTCTAAACCACTGGTATAACAGTGGCGCACAACAATGAACAACACCATATTTCACTTTATAACTCCTAGAGTGTATGGAATGATAAACATCTCCTAAGAAAGTTGGCACCGGATTCCTTTGAATGAAGATAGCAACAACATTCTCATCGACAAACTTCATTTCATTAGGAAATAACATAATCCCATAAATACAACAAGCTAGAATAAAATTGAAATCCTTCTAATCTCCCTTGTCAGCCATACCACCAACTTCTTTTAATATAAAACTCAAATGATAACCATTGAAACTCCCCTTTTTCTTAAAGTTAGCCTTCACAACAGATTCTCTCAAATAAAGAGCAGCAACTGTAAGACCCCAATTTTGACCCTAAGATCCCTCATGCCATCTCATAACCTTGCATTGGCATTGGGATCACATCTTGGTATCCTCCTTACCTATCATTCATTGGGTTTGCATTGGGAGATATCACCAAGAATATTTGATTGTATCATAATTTATTTTCTTTGTTTACTAACTAAAATACCAAAAATATGTCTAGTGTATCCTTGTTTCTTTTATAGGTAGTGTGTGTATCCACCTATGCGTCATCAAGCTCACAACTAGGGTTTGAGACCCTCAGTGCAAAGGATCAAGCAAGCAATGTTCCACTTGAGTTCAAAACATCATATATGGATCACCATGTTATCTATTTGTCAATTTGATCAAGAATTCAACAAGAGTTTGAAGCTTGTTTGTCAAGGAAGCCCTAACTCATCTGGGTATCTTGTGTGCCTTCCTCAGCAAGTTTCTTCAACATTTGGTCAAAGATATTATGGTATACTTCATTTAACTTCATCATAAGCTTATATGATCCTCCATGAGCCCAAAAAATAAAGAGAACTTCAAGTTTGCAAGTTGGTTCAGGGAGGTTGACTAGAAAAGTCAATTGATCAAATCTAGGGTTCCCTAAACCCTATCTCCTACAATTTTTGTCATATGAAAATTCTTCTAAGAGAAACTTTAATCTTTATTATACTCCAAACAACTTTCATGTTGGCATCAAGAGCTTATTTTGCTTGGAAAGTCATTTTTTATGGTGAAAGATTATAGGTCATTTTGTCTATGCCCTAGATGGAAGGTCAACTTCCAAGAACCATAACTTGCTCAATTTTTATTATATGATGATGATCCAAGTTTAATGATCAATTTAAATATGTATTATTAAAATTTTCTTCTTTGAGAAAGGTCAAATTCCACTTTCAAGGGCATGTTCCATGAGGAAACATTATAGGTCCATTTTGGTCCTCATCATTGAACAAGCAATTTCCTCAACTTCTAAAACCCATAACTCCATCATTCAAGCTCCAAATGGTGTTGAATTTGTGACCAAATTGAATATAATTGAAATAGATACAACTTTTAAGAAGGAACAAAAGTAATTTGAAACTCATAGCAAAAGTTATTCAAGGTGAAAAAGGGGGTCATTTGACTTTTAACTTAGAATTTTTTCAAGTATGTTTGATTCCTCCAACTGCAAGGTCAGAATTAATCATGATCCAGGCTTCAAATTGGAAAAGTCCCAACATAAAAGTTGTTCCTCATTATGCTATCTTTCCAAAGAGTCCAAGGTTATTCAATTTGGACAAATATTGAAGGACTTGCACCTGGCTTCTTTTCATGGCCCACTTTTGCAACTTTTGAACTCAAATGTTACACACCTTTGCATGGCTTCATGTTATGATCTCAACATCTTTTGTGCACAAATTTGGACTGATTGCAACGATCATTTGGGCCTAAACACATGCCCATGCACCCATGCACATCAATTACTATTTTTGGACTCAAATTTTAAATGGGGTAGAAATGAATCGCTCATCCTATAAATTGAACTCCATAGCCTCAAAATGAGGGAGAACCCTTGCCCAAGCTTTGCTCAGCAATCCCATAGCCATACTTGAGAGAATACCTTGAAGATTTCATTGAAATCGAGCTTCTAGTTCAATTTATGTCTCTGAACTAGAATTCTAAGGATTCACATCCTTGTTGATCCTAATCATCTCCTGCAAGTAAGAGGAAGCAAGGCCAAGTGGAATTGCATCAAGATCGAGCTTCAAAACCACTACCCGAAGGTGAATTTTCCAAAATTTCAACTCTTCGATTCTCTCTCATTTCTTAATATTTCGGCTTGTTTTGTGGTTGCCTGAAGCCCTACCAATATAGGCAATGATATTGAGTTGCTTTGAGGCTGAATCAAAGCAACTCCAGTTTAATTTTTAAAATAGCATTTTCTCATTTAATTCACTATAATTTCAATTTTAATCCAAAAATTAGGGGACTTTCACCAACATTTCACAAATAGTTTCCTCTTCCTATTTCTGAATTAAAATTATTTTTGGATTGAATTTGATATTTTTAGTGAATTTAATGATTTTTGACTTATTTTTAATTGTTTAAATACATCTGACTTTCAAAAAATGCCAAAAAAATAGTCAAAGGTCCTTTGACCTTGATTGACCTATGATAAATCCCTTGGCCATTTCTTTGGTGATTTGAAGGGATTTGAGGTTTTCCCTTTTTAAAATGTATTTTTCTTCATTTAAAAATTGGATTTAAATTGTTTAATTGCTTTAATATTTTGTTAAGCTATGGTTTTGACTTTGTGTTGACTCAACTTTTGTTTGACCTTGATCTTGGTTGAATTGGACATTAATTTGATTAATATCATTGGATTTAGGGGGTTGATGAAGTTTGAACTTCATCCCTCAAAATGAATGGATGGTATTGATCAAATGAAGTCCATCCCTTGATCAATTTGGGATCTCTTTCACTTTATCTCTTCATCATTATCTCTCTTCTTTCCCAATCCATTCATGACTAATGATTGCTTAATAGATCAAAATGCTAGTTGATTCAGCAATGACCTTATGTTAGATGAATCAACATGAGCTTGATTGAGATAGATCCATCCCCTATCATTTTTGTGTGTGATATGCTTTAGGAGCTTGGTCTCTATACCTTGTCTCTAGCATGCATTAACACCAATATCATTATTACACGACCTTAGATAGTTTTGACTTCTACACAAGTCCAATTACGAATGCTTAACATAGCGCTAAATTTATCCCAAAAGCAATAACATTTTTTTAGGTGAGATTGTAAGTCTCCCATTCCTCTTGGTACTGTGTGAAGATTTTTCCTCTTTTCCATTTGTGAGAGCTAGTAGCATACTTGTTGATTTATCCAAGTTGGAGCCCTTCTCATAGAGGATGTCTAGGTTCATATCTTCATGCTTGTGAGTGGATGGTTGAGTGTTCTCCAACAAATGACTTAAATAATTTACTTCTTCCACTAACATTCACTAACATCTTTTGTATTGAATTTATTTTTATGTCATTTACTTTAATGCAATTTAAATTCTTGCACTTTATAATTCATTATCATTTACATTCATACAATTTGTTTATGCTTCAATCATTTTCACTTTGCTCACTTGAGCCATATTTTGTGCTTGTATTATATGTTGTGCTTGTGATTTTGTTTTGTTTATGGTCTTAGGACCTTAAAACACTTAATAAAAAACAAAAACCCTAAAAAATACATTGGTGGGCTGTTGGACCTCTGTCAGTGCCTTGATTTGATCCTTGGACTTAGAGTAGGCAACATCCCTATGCTTTGAAGGAAACTTTGCCAATGCCATTATTTTGAGACCTTGTCTTGGGCAATGCCCTTCATCTGATACAAGCTAGAGCAACTCCCATTGGTTTATCTGTTATACTCACTTTGTCTCTATGCTTAAGTTATTATTTTTGATCTTATTGTGATTATCTGATGCCTTCTCTTTGAGTATGTTTCAAGGGATATTTCATCTGATACATCTAAAGGACATTGAAGACTTCTTGCTTTTGGAGTGCTTGCTTGGATGTTTGGTTATCTTTATTTAATACCATTTGGTCTTCTTATTAATTTCTTGGGTGATTATGCTTTGTTGCTTGCTTGACAATCCAAAGGAAATGGGTTTCTATCTGACACTTTTGTCTTTGGATTCTTCCCATTGGTTAGACCTTTTCAACTAAAAACTTTTAAATCTTGTCTAGGATAGTCCCTTCATCTCCTCCTCCTTCTTTAATTTCAAAATCTCTCCCTCATTTTCAAAAAACTTCTTTGTTTGTTATTTTCAACTTATACTTGTTTTATTGAGTAGAAACCTTGGCCTTATGCCATTGATTTTCAAAATATTTTCTTTAATCAAACTTATAAATAAACTAAATCATATTGATCTTATTTTCAAAAAGACAAAAAGAACTGACAACCTCATCTAATCCTTTTGGCATTTTATGCCCTTTTCTTTTAACTTTTTCAAAAGAGAGTGTCGCATTACGCGAAAAACCGGCGGGAAAACAAAACAACAGAGCCGCCACCGTGCGTTATTTATCCCAAAAGAGGGAAAGGAAACGCTCGAAGTAAACCTGGAAAAGACATGGTCTCGCGACCAAAGAGAATGGGATCGGGAGTCGGATATGCGAAGGGAAGGTATTAGCACCCCTACGCATCCGTCGTACTCGACGGGATCCACGCACAAAAGGAAGGAATATGGTTGCTAAAACGCTACTCAAACACACATCAAACACTGGCTGAAAGAGACACAAGAAAACAAGAGACTGACTCGGCAGGATGTCGCATCCTAGGCCTACGTAGTCTATCAGGCATAGACATCAGAGTCGACGTAGTTCGGACGGGGAAAACATGCTCGCTAGGATGTCGCATCCTATGCATACGTATCTTCTTGGACTAAGAAGAATCAGAGCATCCGTAGCTCGGCTCACGCACGCAAGACAAAACAACACAGGAAATCGACTGCCAATCGCTGGACTTACGTCAAACTCCACACAAAAACAGGCAAACCTGGAATCCGAATGCCAATCGTTGGACTTACATCAGACTCCGAACCAAACACACGCACACTGAAAACCAGATGCCACTTGATGGACTTATACCGGACTCCAAGCACACGACAAGAGGATACGGAATGCCAATCGCTGGTCTTACATCCATCTCCTAACACACACAAGAGACAAAAGCAAAAGGGCGCCCGGAGAGATCAGCTCATCTCCTGCCTACGTACCTCATCTGGTATGAGGATCAGGGCGACGTAGTTCCCCTACGCAGGGACAAAGGACTAGCCTAACCAGATACAAAGGGAGACACAACTAGGGAGATTACGACTCGAGCCTAGATGTTATCATGCATATCATCCCTAAGTTAAGGTTGCTATCTAACTTGCACAGGGAGCAAGCTATCCTAAACAGCACAGGCAAAAGCAAACAATCACAAATAGCACACACTATATACACACAAAGTGGGCTCACACAAGGGTTAGGCTGTGAAACACAAGCCATCTGAAATTGGGTGATGTTAGCTCTTAACCCTAACATTGAGAGTTAGGGTGAAGCAGATGAAATAGGAAGTGAGGGGTGTGCCTCACAGCTCTTATCCCTGGCCTGGGAGAGCTTCAGATAAAGGAAGTGTGGGTTCAGAAAGTTGGAACCCTTCTACACATATGACTGACTCAACTGTACAAGGATCTTGGGTTAATATCCACAATGCATCAACACAAGGTGTGTGAGCAAAGGGATGACTCAACTGAGTAGCAGGAGATGGATTGCACATCTCTTGTATCTGCCAATTGCCTTATTAAAGGTCTTTTCTTGCTTGGGGACAAAAATAAACAATCACAAGCATTGCCTCTTAAGGAGGACTTCAGACAGGTGCCTGACCAAATAACAGGCCAGGTCTTCCAGACTACATGAAGAAGAGATGTTATACCTCAGTGCTTAAGCTATCAAGCAAAGCAAAAGCAAGTTCACAAGGGAACTATAACAACTAAGGTACCTGAAAACAATCCAACATAATCAGTACACCAGACAAACAAAAGTCAAACAAACAATGGTCAACAATCAACTGTACAGTCGAACAACAATCAAGCAAAGCAATGCACAAAGGTGAAAGCCACAAGGCCTAGGTACAAGTCTCAAAACCTACAAAACAAACTCAAGGTTAGTCATAAACAAGCAATGGACCAACTCCAATTGAGTGCACATCACCAAGTATAAGCAATTGTGCTCTTTGACCTGAAACAAAGCTCAAACATTAAGAACTAACCACTAGTACAAGACTAGGGTAAAAAATGGGAGCAATAAACCAAAACAGAACATGAAAATTATCAATAATCAATATCAATCAATTAGGAAACAAATCCAAGTGGTCTCACATTCATATCATCAACCAATATCATTTCATGAGGCAAAGAGTACAAAGCATGCAATTTGAAGCTCATAGAAGCAAACAGAATGATTCAATTCAAATCAACTCAAGAATATTTCAATAAATCTCCAAACAATTCATGGTCAAACAGCATTCATAACATGATCTACACACCAAATTTCAAGCCATTTGGACTAAGGGAAGCAAGTCAAATAAAATCCATAAGTCAAAGCATGTTCAAACAAGCTCATACAAGGCACCAAATCATGCATCAATTTCAATCAATCATAAAACAGAAAACAAACATGATATGGACATCAAACCAAAGCCATGGCATACTTCAAGATGTCTAGAATACATGTGTAAAATTTCAGGTCCATCCCATAAGCAACAAGAATTTCACAAATCATATAAGATCATGACTTACAAAAAGTCCACAATTGGTCAAACAGGGGAGAAATTCTCAAACAAATAGGAAATGCATTTAAAAATTCCAGGAAAATTCACAAGCAACCTTAACATTCATAAGTATCATCATGCAAAAATCCAGGTCAATCCAAGTTCAATAGGCATGGCAAAGAAATTCCACAAGTTGGACAAGAAATGGTGTGACACAAATTGTCACACCTCCAATAATCAGGTCATATCTCACAAACCAGGAACGCAAAAATCACAAACTCTATACCAAAATGACCATGAACATGTCTAGTTTAAGCACAAAAATTTGAGAGGCATTGGATTAAGCATCACCATTTCACAAGCAAAATGGCAAGGCATAGCAAGATAACACATGTATGAACATTCTCTAGCCAAAATAAAAATCCACACGTGCACAAATTCTGGAAAAATCACCATAAAATTCTAGAGATCTTGAGGAACATCATGGAAAAAACCTCACATTATTTGGACAAATATTGAATGAGTTATGATTTTTGGAAGATTGGAATGAAAATGAAATTAAAATTGAAAAAGAAAATGAAATAATGAATTAAATGGAAATAATGGCAAAAATGTAATTAAAATGAACTCTGGCCAAGGCAAAACGATGCGTTTCACTTAAGTGAAACGCAGGCCCAATCCGGTATCGACACCTGGTCCAACGCATGGCAACAAACACGAAAACGCATGCAAATACACGGGCAATGGATCAAAAGGCTTTCTGGAAACGTATTTTTAGGGTTCATCACCAGCTTCAACAAGTTCATCACTCAAGAACAAAGTTGCACAGAAAATTACAAGCAGCATACCAATAGAATCCTCTCTTCATGTACATCAACAATATAACACCTATTTAACCTAAATCTCAATATCCAGCACAGATCGAGCCAAAGAAATTTCATTCATCAATCTTATAATCAACATAACTTGCTTAATTCTCAATGAAAATCCACGATTCAAAGTGCAGTACAATTAGCATGGCAAGATCTATGATAAGCATATCAACATTTCAACATTTGCAAGATTCGAATTCCAACCTGATTTGAAGAGCAGAAATGGATTTGAGGTTTCCAGGACTTGTAAGGCTGAAACAGCAACTCTTTGATGCTCAAGTTGATGAAAGGATGATGGATCGTGGCTCAAAGATGCTGGATGTAGCTCAAAAATGCAACTACCATTGATGGAGCTTGATGTAACAGTTCACGATTCTGCTCAACAGTGGCGATTTCTTGCTTCAATTCAACTCCAATAGGCTTGTGTATGTTGGAACAACAAAGATCAATGCCAGTTCTATGAAGATTTTGCAGAAAAAATGAAGAGAAAAAGTTGAGAGCAAGAATGGAATTCGATCTAGATCTGAGTAGAAATGGAATGTTAATGTGTTTTCTGTTTTGATTATGCATATATACCATCTGTTAATGGTCTTTGCTAATCAAGATTAAGCCAAGCCTTGGTAATTAGTGAAATGAGTGTTTATGTGCAAATTGCTAAATCACCTCATGTGCATGGAGTGCATGCTACAGTACATGAAATTGGTCCTAAATCCACTTAAAACTCTGTTTGTAATCCAATGGAAATGTTGCCAAGTGTAAACAATGCATTATTTTAAGATTTGAAAATTCCATCCAAAAAAATCAAGTGAAAAATCAAATAATTTTGTGAAGAGAATGAATGACTTGTAATGCATGATTTTAATAGTGCATGTTAAAAGGAGAATGTAGCAAAAAAACCCCACTCCATTTGGCCTATTGGTGTGAAAGTTATTCAAGTTTGAAATTCAAAATATCTTGACAATGATTTGATCATAACTTGCCAACCACAAATGAGAAATGGATGTTCTTGGACTTTTTGGAAAGGTGAGAGCAAGATCTTCAACTTTCATGTTGGAAAAAATTTCATTTGAAGCTTGTATGATGATGTAAATTTGAGGAGAAAACCTTTCTATTTTTGGCAATTTCCAATTACAGGTCACTTACTATTTTTGGAAACTTTTCATCTGACCTCAAATTTTTCAATGTTGATCTTTGTAATGTCAAATGAGACTTGTATGGACATGAATGAGGCCTTTCAAACCATCTCCCACCTTCAAATCCATGATTTTAGGCACAGTTGACCACAGTTAACTTTCTAGGGTTTCAGATGGAATTCAACTTGACTGTTGAGCTTTGATCATCCAATCCTTGACCAAACCACTTAAAAATGATCCCTAGGTAACATGAACTTGTTGAACCAACCATAGGGCTTTGCTTCAATAGGAATGGCACTTGCTTGCTTGATTAACTGGATCTCCTGAATAGTTGACTGAATCTTGTCTGATGACTTGCACTAGGCAAAGGACAATGCAATGCTATGCAGTGGACAATGTAATGTTAATGACCTAAAATGAAAATGTATGTACAAAATGGTAGGTGCAAATTTGAGGTGCTACAGAGAGCATTTAGATTTGAGTTATCTTTGATTGAGATATAATTCTCCCATTCCATAATATATTGGTTGCAAGTCTTTCCATTTATTAGGGGTTAGTGGCATACTTGTTGATTGAATCCAAGTTAGATCGCTCCCTCTTAAATGTTGTAAAGCCCTTATTATCGATGGATGTTTGGTTGGGTATTCTCACTTTGATAGTAAAATATCTTTAAGCTTTTGTTAAAAATAAATCCACCCATCTTTGAAATTTTTACCATGAACTACGAGGTTTTGATCGTTTTTTTTAATGTTGGTACATAGGCATAAGACCGAATGTCTTGTCAAACATAAAATTGTAAATAATGAATTCTTTTCTCATCCCCTCATTCTATTTTTTAGCAAACATCTTTTTCAACTAGAACACCTGCACACAAAATAGGCTCCCTAGGAGTACCTAGGACACTTTGGGTGTTAATACCTTCCCTCTGTGTAACCAACCCCGTTATCTGTAATCTCTAATATTTTATTAGTTTTGATTTGAAAAATTCTTACCTTCGGGTTTTGTTCGTACTTTTTCCTTTTCCTTTGGAAACAATAAAAGCGCGGTGGTGACTCTGGTTTTAGTGATGTTGAGTTAACCAATAGCTCAGTGGTCATGAATTTACCACTACAGAAAGAAAGTGGCGACTCTGTTGGGGAGTAGTCCTCAGCGGGTTTAGCCTACTTTTTGTGTGTATTATATTTTTTGATTATTGATGTTTGTTTGTATATATTATATTGTGTGATACTTTCTGTTTGTTATGCTTGGTAATCTCTGTGTGGTAAGATAAGTTCTAACCTGAACTTGAGTGTAATATAAGATATGAGGGTGGTATAGTCATGTTGGCTTTGAAGGAGTAGTCCTAAAAGAGTTGACATGAGATCTCCCCACTCAGTGGAGACCCCTTTGGAGTTACTGATGTCACACGAGTAAGTCGTGGATATGCATTACTTTCTCTGATCTGGGAGTCCGAGAAGCTGAGGACCGTAGAACATTTAACCCAACTTGGCCTATTTAGGACGTAGTGCAGAGATTGTTCAACTGTATACTTGATAACAGTTGTTAAGCGATACTACACTCAAACGAATTTCTCTTGAGAATAATATGGGTTGATGAGTCAATCATCCAAACCTATAGTATTTGATAGATGGGATCAAGACTCTGGGAACTTTTTAGAATATGATATACATGTTTTTATCCTTAGTACACTCCTTTGGGATGGTTCTTAACCTGACTCCATGCTCGTGACTCACAATAAACCCTTTGATTCTTGGTTGATCCGACCAGTCTCATCAATATCAATGGAACTTGGGTGTTGATAAGGTGAAAAACCTTAATCCACCAAAATGGATGATTGATCTTGGTGATGACTTGATCCATCCCTTGACCTTTATTTGTGTTTTCCTTGTGTGTGATCCCTTGTGTTTGATTGTTGCATTCATGCATACATGCGCATCATAACATTCATCACAGAAAATAACATTTCAAGGAACTAAAGTCGTATTTGCAAATATTTCCAGACCATGGATTATGGAAGAAGGAACACTAAGAAGTACAATTTCATATGTACAGACTTGAAAGAGTTAAGGAAGCTATCATCCTTTGTAGTTGATTTGTACATTTCAAAGGAAGTCATGGGAAGATTTTATCTGTATTGTCTGCTGATGTGGTTGAAGGACTTCTGAGTGTATTGGTTTAGTTTTAGGATCCTCTTTATCGGTGCTTCACTTTTCCCGATTATCAGCTCATGCCTATGTTGGAGGAGTATGCCTATATATTGGGTATGACCGTATCTGACAAGGTACCTTTCAGTGGATTAGAGGAGATTCTGAAGTCCCAAGTCATAATTGATGCTCTTCATTTGAAGAAGTCCGAGATCGACGCCAATATGACAAAGAAAGTACATATCAGAGGTCTTACTTCTGAGTTTCTGATTGGGAGAGCTACCACTTTTGCTCAAGTTGGTAGTACAGACTCTTTTGAAGCCATCTTTGTCTTGCTTATCTATGGTTTAACATTGTTCCCTAACATTGACAACTTTGTTGATGTTAACGCCATTAGAATCTTCTTGATTGAGAATCATGTTCCAACTCTGTTGGGTGATACATATTTCTCTCAAAATATAAGGAATTCTAAGGGTGGTGGAACCGTTGTGTGTTGTATCCCTCTTCTATACAAGTGGTTTATTTTGCACTTTCCTAAGACACCAGTCTTCTTGGAAAATAAACAATGTCTACGGTGGTCTCAGAGACTTATGTCTCTCACTAATGATAATATTACTTGGTATGATTCTACATTTGATGGCTTGGATATTATTGATAGTTGTGGTGAATTCTCTAATGTTCCCTTTATTGGTACACAAGGAGGAATCAATTCCAACCCTGCTTTGGCTCATCGTCAACTTGGGTTCCCCTTGAAGGATAAACCTAATAACATTCAGTTAGAAGGTCTGTTCTATCAAGAGGGTAAAGATCTCCAAAATTTAAAGAGTAGGATGGTTTATGCTTGGCATAATGTTCATAGGAAGGGAAGATCCGAGCTTGGACCATGCAATTGTGTAGCTTTGGAAGCTTACACTAGTTTGGTGAAGAAGAGAGCTTTGGAGCTTAAGATGTCGTACGCCTGCGAGAGACCTATGTCTATGGTTATGGATGAGCCATCAACTCTCCCTAACCAAGATATAGAGGATTTGGAAGACGCACCAGCTAAAATGGATCAAGAGAGGGATCTTTGGCAAAAACGGTTCCATACTTTGCATCGAAAGCAAATGGAGTTTCAACTTAAGTTGAAATACAAGGGTGCACTCATTGAGATTCTTGAAGAGTGTGCAGTGAAGAGAGAGAGAGAGAGAGAGAGAGAGAGAGAGAGAGAGTCAGAGGATTTAATTTCCTCTAGTATTCCTCAGCCTTCCAGTGGTTGAAAGAAGATCGTCGATCATCTCGTCATTGAGAAAGCTCAGATGAAGACCGCTTATGAGTCCGAGATCAGATGCATCCGAAGGAAGTACACACCCTTGGCTAGTTCATCTGACACAGTTGCTAGGGATCCTTAAGATGATACTCTACTTTTCTCTTGTATTTGTACTTTTGGCTTCTAAAAATGTACTCAGTGTAATCCTTCCAAATTTTTATGAATGAAAAAGAGATTTTATGATCAATTCCAATTGTTATTGCTGAATATTATTATTGAAGTATTTGCAAGTAAGGCTTTATATGTTCCTTGAAATAATAAATAAACATTGCATTTCATGCATCATTTTCATAGCAAGTTTCTTGCCTTCCATCCTTTCGGCCAAATGTCTCATTGTTCTTCGTCTTTGTATTAGACAAGCTGACTCATCAATACGATACTCACACTAATTATCAACAGAGAATGGATCAGATGGAACAAGAGAATCATGAGCTCAAGGAATAAATTGCTAGACTCACTGCTCTGATGGAGTCATTCATTGCTGCTCAGAATCAACTGACTCCAATTCCTGCTACTCCTCAAAGGACTGTCATCTCAGAGATTGTTCTGACGTTAGTGTCTGTGTTTCCTGCCAGCCAGCCTGCACAAGCTATGCCTGTCAGATTCCCATGGGGAATGCCTCCGATTTTCATGCCTGAAGGTTATGCTCCAACTGTTACTCCTATGTCGACATCTTGCCTAGTCATGTTAACACCTCCTCCTGTGGTGCATGTGATGCCACATGTTAAAGAAACCATTTATCATTCTGAGCCGTTTGAGGTCCCTGATACGTACGAGAAAATGGATGAAATGAAAGTCCAATTTCAAGATCTGGAAAAAGAATTGAGGACCCTTAGAGGTAAGGACTTGTTTGGGAAAAATGTTATTGAGCTTTGCTTAGTGCCAAATCTGAAAATCCCTGTTAAACTCAAGGTCCCAGACTTTGAGAAGTATAAGGGGAATACTTGTCCTTTGAGCCATCTTGTGATGTACGCCCACAAGATATCGACCCTTACAGATAATGATCAATTGCTTATCCATTATTTTCAAGACAGTTTGACTGGTACCGCGCTTCGGTAGTATATGGGTTTAGACAGTGCTAGTGTTCGTACTTTCAACGACTTAGGCAAGGCCTTCATCAAGAAGTACAAGTACAACATAGATATGGATCCCAATCGTGATCAGTTAAGGTCCATGTTTCAAAAGGATAAAGAGATGCTTAAAGAGTATGCACAGAGGTGGAGAGAGCTTGCTTCTCAGATTAGTCCCCCATTGGAGGAGAAGGAAATATTGGTGATATTTTGGAAGACTCTGAGTTCATTCTTTTACGAGCGTATGATTTCCAGTGCTCCCAATGACTTCACTAAAATGGTGAACATGGGGAGCGTTTAGAAGAAGGTGTACGATAGGTCCATTTTTCTAAAGAAGAAGCATCTACGAGCAAGAAGTATGGAGGTAGTTTCTCTAAGAAGAAGGAGAGGGAAACCAATTCAGTATCCGTGGGGAGGCAAATGAGGCCTCATCTGAGGAAAAATCTAGATCTCAATAGCATCATCATTAAGTATCCTCAGTTATTCCAGTATTTTCCAACAATTCAGCAATTCAATCAGCACCAGTTTAATAGCAACAACAACAGCAACGTACTCACAATAATCACAACAATTACAACAATCAGCATAATAATTTTAAAAGGAAGAAGGTAACTTTTGATCCCATCCTGATGACTTATGCAGAACTGTATCCTTCTCTTGTCGTCAAGAATTTGATCCAGCTGAGGAATCCTCCACATACACTTGAGCCTCTGCTATGGTGGTACAAGCCCGATATGCATTATGCTTTGCATCAAGGGGCAACCGACCATGACATCCAGAATTGTTATCCATTAAAGTATGAAGTTCAGAAATTGGTCAAAAATGGGATGGTGTCCTTTTGAGGACCGTGCACCCAATGTCAAAGCTAACCCTTTGCCCACTCATGGCAATGCTTCTGTGAATATGGTATATGGTTATCCTGGTAAATTCAGAGTTTTTGATGTTCGTCGTATCCAAAGGTTTTTGGTGGAGATACATAGAACTTTGTGCTTGATCAGTGATTGTGAACATGACCATGATGGTTATGTTATTTGAAGTGTTAATCCACGAGGATGTATGATTGTCAAGAGGGACATTTAGAAGTTGATGGATGAAGGTGTTATTGAGATCAATCAAGACAGAGATATGGGTAATGATGTGAATATAATTGTGCCAATATTCAAGACTCCCGAGCGAATGGTAATCCAGTTGAATGTTATGCAGCAGCTGCTCCAAACACCTTTCAAGATCCCCTGTTTGAGTTGACTCATCGCCTGCTTCACTTGAGTAGTTTTGCCTTGGGTATGAACAGGTCGAGTGACCTATGTGAACAGGTCGAGTGGTCGTTGTTTGGACTCAATTTTCTGCTGTGTAATTTTACAAAATAATTATGTTATGCTTGTTACTTGGTCCATACATCACACACACACACACACACACACATATATATATATATATATATATATATATATATATATATATATATATATATATATATATATATATATATATATATATATATATATATATATATATATATATATATATAGGGATTAATTAGTATGCACTGTCAGTGTAAAAATATTTACACTGTTGATTCATCACCATCACCCGTTTGCATTACTTTATAGGTTTTTAAAATAAAAGTCAAACTTATTTTAATATCTAACGTATAGGATTAACTGACGGTGTAAAGTCCTTTTACACTGTCAGTGTATTTCAATTAATTATATATATATATATATATATATATATATATATATATATATATATATATATATATATATATATATATATATATATATATTAGAGTCTCTTCTTCAACAAATAATAAGAAAAGTGAAAAATATACACTAAAATCCTCTTCATCTTCATTCTTCATTGCATTTCTCAACAACTACACATAACAATTTTTGTTGATCACTGTGCATTACTGTGGCGATAACGTCCAAATAGAATTGTGTAATCTTAGTTTGGGTAGAGGCTTTGAGTGGGTTTTTCTTGAATAAAACCATTGAGGTTTTGTCCTCGATGAATTAGGGGTTTTTGCACTAATCTTTGCTTCATAGATTCAGCCGTGTGAAAGGTTTAAAGAATGGGGGGTTCGTTCAAACAAGTAACGGTAACGGGAGGATTGTGAACAAAGGTTAGGGTTCAAGCGTCTTGCGATTGAAGTCAACCGAGCTAGAATTTTGGAGAACATGGAGTTCTTTAAATAAGGTAGCTACAACCAGAGGTTTCATGCACATTCGATTGAAATCAACCGAGCTAGAGTTTTGGAGAATGTGAAGTTCTTGCAATAAGGTATCTATAACCGGAAGTTTGTTTGGAACGCTTGAAGGACTTGGTTTAACTAGAATCAAGGGGTGAGAAGTGAATAGGATCTGCAACAACACTTGGGGTTGGTTGGTGGTGATCATTTCTTCTCTTGTATTAACTTTGCAATTTGATAATAAATATCTCAATTCTAGTTTTAGAATTGGGGGCAGACGTACCCTAAGCGAGGACGAAAGGGGAATTGCCTAAACAAATATGGGGTTGTTCTCTCTTTCTCTTAACTTTTTAAATTCTGCATAAATTGAGTCATGTGTAAAATTCATAGTAAAATTAATCTCACTTAATTGTTGTGCATAGAAGTTGTTCGATAAATTGGTGCAATCACTTTGATTGCAACTAAGTAAAATTCTGCACATTCAATTTGAGTGAAATTGAGACTTGGTATGGAGTGCACACCAAATGTTTGATAAAATTAACCTCACGCAAGTCTATCAATATTTTACCTATTCTCTTATTGTGTTAACTCATCATTAGTGGTAACTATATCAAGGATTGGGGTAATTAAGTGATTGATTATCTCTATCTTAGTTATTCCATTTGGTTTCACGCATATCCAATATTTCCATTAATGGGTCATTTAGACGATTGTGGTCTAGAGAGCTTTTGTAACATTTGAAAACAAATTTTAAAAAGCGCCAAATATACTAATCTATTCAACCCCCTTCTAGATCGGTACTGATGTCTTTGGAGATTCAGCTTTGGTGGTGAATCAGATCAAAGGTGAATGGGAGACTAATCAACCCAGTTTGATACCATATAGAGATTATGCGAGGAGGATTTCAACTTTCTTCACAAAGGTTGAGTTTCATCATATCCCTCGAGATGAAAACTGGATGGTAGATGCTCTTGCAACGTTGGCATCAATGATTGTAGTGAAATATTAGAATGACGTTCCCAATTTGATTGTGATGCGTCTTGGTAGGCCCACTCATGTGTTTGATGTTGAAGAGGTCAAAGATGAGAAGCCGTGGTATTACGACATCAAGTGTTTCCTCCAAAGTCAGATATACCCGTCTAGGGCATCTTTTAAAGATAAGAAGACTTTGAGAAGATTAGCCGGCAACTTCTACCTAAATGGTGATGTTTTGTATAAGAGAAACTTTGATATGGTTTTGCTCAGATGCGTGGATAGACACGAAGTAAACCTATTGATGACTGAAGTTCACAAAGGTTCCTTTGGTACTCATTCCAATGGACACACAATGGCGAAGAAGATGTTGCGAGCAGGTTGTAGCGGCGTATTCGTTACCATTAGAGATATTGACTAAATCCAAGGTAAACCATACAAGTCGAGTCGCCACCGCACTTCTATTTATCCAAAGGAATGGTTAGAAAGCGAACAAAAACCTAAAAGTTTTAACAAAAACTAGTAAAAGAGAACAGAGATTTGGGTAAGGGGGTTGGTTATGTAATGGGAAGGTGTTAGGCACCCAAAACATCCTAGGTACTCCTAGGGAGCCCTTTTCACACTTGTTGTAAAGGTTGTTGTTTTTGTGAAATTTGTTTGTTTGTGCAAACATGATTGAAGAGATGAGAGGAGAATGTACAAGTTATTTACATTTTTGTGTTTGGATGGATAAACCCATTGCCTACGTACCATCTTAAAGAAGATTAGGATCAAAACCTCGTAGTTCGAGGTAAAAATCTCAAAATGAGTTGGTGAATTGATTTGGTCCAAAAGCCTTAAGGTCTCTTGTTATCAAAGGGAGAAAACTCAACCAAACCACAAATCCACCATGTGAGGATAGCTTCAACATGCTAGTGAGGGGTTAACCCTATAATAAGCATGGAAGACTCATTGTCCATCACTAAGGATATAGGTGAGTATTACATCTACCACAAGGATAACTCAAACCTAATAGCTAAAGGGTATGAAAAATTTGATTAAGGAAGTGGCCATTGGAACCACAAAAGACATTTATATTTACCAATTAGAAGTATATACAAAATGGTCAAAGTTGACTTAAAGATTCAATTCAAAATAAGTGTCATGAAAAGAAAGTTTGAAAATCAAAAGTATAAGGCTTAGGTTTCTAATGTTTGAAAACAATAGTTAAATGTTTGCACAAAAGTTTTGGCTAGGGTTAGAGTGGAGAGAAGAAGAAGAATGGCTAAGATCCTAAGCAAAGCAATAAGGATAAAGAAACAAAACCACAATGGAGTTCTGTTGGTGTAAGCCCTAGAGGCCAATACTTTTGGTACTTGTATCGAATTATTTATTAATAATAAAAGGCTTTTTCTTTATTACGTTTGTTTAATAAAGTCCCTAGAATAGCTAGTATGTTTAATGTATCAAGTATGACTTAATCATGAGATCACATTAAACATAAGGACACTATTCTTAAAGTATCCGTAGTCAAGCTTTAGTGTGAAGTGGGATAACATTAAAGCATTAAGACTATTATGTTTGTAGACTGATGATCACATCTCATGGATCATGGATAAAGAGTTATCAAGTCTTAAACATAGGTATGAATATTAAGAGTAATATTTATACCGGATTAACCCGCTATGAGAATACTATATAGAAAGTTATGCAAAGTGTAACACCCTTCTAAAATACCCCAAATATGTAATTAAAATAACAACAACAAATATCAGAGTAATTATGCACCAAGGGTGTCACACAACATTTCACACATTTCACCATAAAATCAGTCATGCTCATTATTTAATTCAACATAAACACTTCTTGCAAAATACGCAGCGGATAGAGATCATTCAACATATGTAATACATTACACATAAAATTATTCAACAAGTTAAAACATCCCGTCCCGATGTTACATCTATCAGAGCACGACCCACTACGTAGACTACTCTAGACTCCAAGCATTAGCTTCTACTCAACTCACTGCTCATTACCTGAAAAATAGTTGTAAGGGTGAGTTCCTCAATCGATATAACAAACATTATAAATTATCATGTTATGTTAAGTAAATTTACACGTTAATCACCCTAATCATATCAGGCATTCAGTAACGGCACATCAACTCAAATATCATACTCAATAACAACGTAAAATGCAACTCCATAACGACATAAAATACAACTCATTAACAACATAAAATGCAACTCAAATGAGACTCGACTCAGCATGCATGTGGTACCATTCGGAGTAAAACTCCCAACTTAAAATCATTGCCAGTTTAGTGGGCATCAAGGCATAAGCCTTCAACTTTCAACTTAAAATTTTGCCAATCCAGGCCAACGTGGTGTGAGCAAAGCTCCGACTTAATGCATATGAATGTACATGGCATACACGACTTTAAACTGTCAACAACATAATAATAACATCAACACAACAACGTTTTCAACAAAAATCAACTTATAATCAACTTTGGCTCATCAAGCCTCCAACTCAGTATTTTCAACAACTTTAATACAACTAATCAACATATTTGGATCACCATTTCATAACATAAACCCAACAAAATCATTCCTCACAATCAACTAAAATAGGCCAATCACCAATTACGTTCACAACATTAAAATATCAATTTTTCTAATTTCCAACAGTGTTAACCGGTTAACGCCCTGGGTTAACTGGTTAACGCAGGACAAATACACTTTCTGGCAAAACGCAACAGTGTTAACCGGTTAACGCCCTGGGTTAACCGGTTAACGCAGGCAAAACAGCACATTTTCACAAAATATAACAGTGTTAACCGGTTAACGCCCTGGGTTAACCGGTTAACGCAGACAAAACAGCAGTTCCTGCGCTAACACAAGGCAGAATGCAGAGTTCTCCGCATTTTCCGCCGTTGGAGGACTTCCGGACCTCCGATTCAATTTCCGTAAAAAGCTACACGTTCGGGGAAACACGACTCACACAATTACGGACTCAATTACCGCTTAAACTCAGTTTATTCATCACAATCTTTCAGCATTCAACAATCCCAATTAGGGTCAATTCAACGGTTTCTCACTACCCATGACATGTTAATCTATAATACCCATTAAGCGACGATAAACCCCCCTTACCTGAGATAATCCGGCAATCGCTAAGCTTCAAGCTTTTCCGTTCTTCAACCTTTGCTCTTTCTCCACTTTTCACCTTTCAGCCGCTTCTCTGTTTCACGTGAAAACTCTTTACCAACAATGAACCCTTTTTCTCTTATTCCAACTTATATATTTTCCACTAATTATTATTCCAAATAATAATAATAATAATAATAATAATAATAATAATAATAATCCAATAATTCAATTTATTTAATTAAATTATTAAATATATTATTAACTTAATTAAATAATCCTCTTATTTAATTCGGGGTGTTACAACTCTCCCCTACTAAAAGAGTTTTCGTCCTCGAAAACATACCTCAAGCAAATAACTCTGGATAAGACTCCTTCATCCGACTCTCAAGTTCCCATGTCATGCTTTCGCCCGCAGCTCCCAACCAAACGACTTTAACCAACACAATCTCTTTTCCTCGAAGAGTCTTTGTTTCTCGATCTTCAACTCGTACAGGCTTTGTCTCTACTGTTAAATTATCTCGCACTTGCACATCATCCATACTAACCACATGAGACGGATCTGAGATATACTTCCGAAGCTGCGACACATGGAATACATCATGCAAATTCGAAAGATTAGGTGGTAATGCCATCCGATAAGCAACTCTTCCAACCCGTTCTAAGATCTGATACGGACCAATGAAGCGAGGAGTGAGCTTTTTAGACTTCAAAGCCCTCCCAACTCCGGTCACAGGCGTGACTCTCAAAAACACATGGTCACCAGCTTGAAATTCTAAATCCTTCTTCCGCTTGTCATGGTAACTCTTCTGCCTACTCTGAGAAGCTTTCATCTTCTCCCGGATAAACTTCACTTTCTCGGTAGTTTCTCGAACTAACTCTGGTCCAAGTACTACACTCTCACCAGATTCGTGCCAACACAACGGAGTTCTACATCTACGACCATATAATGCTTCAAAAGGCGCCATTCCGATACTAGAATGGTAACTATTATTGTATGTGAACTCGATCAATGGAAGATAAGTGTCCCACGAACCTCCTTGTTCAAGAACACAAGCCCTCAGTAAATCTTCCAATGACTGAATAGTTCTCTCAGTTTGGCCATCAGTTTGAGGATGATATGCCGAACTCAACCTCAACTTAGATCCCAACGAATCTTGCAGACTTTTCCAAAATCCCGATGTAAACCTCGGATCTCTGTCCGACACAATACACAGAGGAACACCATGCAACTTTACAACTACTCGGATGTAAATCTCTGCCAACTTCGCAATTGGGTAAGTGATGTTAATAGGTATGAAGTGAGCCGACTTCGTGAGCCTATCAACGATCACCCAAATCGAATCATGCCCTCGTAAGGTAGCAGGCAGCCCCGTTACAAAGTCCATAGAAATGCTATCCCATTTCCATTCTGGAACTTCCAACGGTTGCATCAACCCAACAGGCTTCTGATGCTCAATCTTCGACTTCTGACAAGTTAAGCACGCATACACAAAACGAGCCACATCTTCTTTCATTCCGGGCCACCAAAATAATTTCTTTAAATCCTGATACATTTTAGTAGCTCCTGGATGAATACTCAAGCTGCTTCTATGACCCTCCTCTAGAATACTTCTCTTCAAAATTGCGTCGTCAGGAATACAAATTCTTTCCCCTAATTTCAACACACCTCTCGCATCAACCGTAAAGTCACTCTTCTCTGATTGACCACAACGATTAAGGATATCTACTAATTTCACATCCAATTTCTGTGCCTCTCGGATACTATCCATAAAATCATTATTAATCTTTAGCATTCCTAGCATCACACTCTGCGGTGTTACTTCGCAACCCAAACTCATATCCCGAAATTGCTCAATTAATTCCAACTCCTTAATCATCATTGCTGATACATGCAAGGTCTTTCTACTTAAAGCATCGGCCACAACATTTGCTTTTCCTGGATGATAATTCAAACCGAAATCATAATCCTTAAGCAATTCGAACCACCTACGTTGTCTCATGTTCAGCTCTTTCTGATCAAATAGATACTTTAAACTTTTATGATCGCTGAAAACTTCGAATCTGGAACCATAAAGGTAATGCCTCCAAAGTTTTAGCGCAAACACTACAGCAGCAAGTTCAAGATCATGCGTAGGATAGTTCTTTTCATGAATTCTCAACTGTCGCGACGCATAAGCAATTACTTTATTATTTTGCATGAGCACACCTCCCAAACCCATCAACGAAGCATCACAGTAAATTATAAACGGTTCCCCCGGATTTGGCAAAGTCAAAACCGGCGCCGACGTCAACCTCCTCTTTAATTCATTAAAACTCTCTTCGCACTGAACATCCCACACGAAAGCTTTACCTTTGCAAGTTAATTTAGTCAACGGAAGTGCTAACTTAGAAAATCCTTCAATAAATCTTCTATAATATCCAGCTAATCCCAAAAAGCTTCTAATCTCGGTAACCGACTTAGGAGTTTCCCATTGCAATACAGCTTCTACCTTGGAAGGATCTACAGCAATACCTTTTCCTGAAATTACATGGCCGAGAAAACTGACTTCTCTTAACCAAAACTCACACTTGGACAACTTCGCAAACAATTTCTTATCTTTCAAAACCTCCAATACTAATCTCAAATGTTCCTGGTGTTCTCCTTCGGACTTAAAGTAAATCAAAATATCATCAATAAATACTACCACAAAATGATCCAGATAAGTATGGAAAATACGATTCATGTATTCCATAAATACTCCCGGCGCATTAGTCACACCGAAAGGCATCACAGAATACTCATAATGTCCATACCGAGTTCTGAACGCTGTCTTCTGGATGTCTTCATCTTTCACTCTGATCTGATGATAGCCCGATCTCAAATCAATTTTACTGAACACACAAGCACCCACTAATTGGTCCATCAAATCATCTATCCTCGGTAGTGGATACTTATTCTTGATCGTCACTTTATTCAATTGTCTATAATCAATACAAAGCCTCATACTACCCTCTTTCTTCTTTACTAGCAACACTGGAGCTCCCCACGGCGACACACTTGGTCTTATAAACTTCTTCTCAAGTAAGTCTTCCAATTGCTTCTTTAATTCATACAATTCAGATGCCGACATTCTATACGGTGCCATCGAAACAGGCCTAGTACCAGGTACCAGATCAATAGTAAATTCAACTTCCCTCTCTGGCGGCACACTAGGAATTTCATCAGGAAAAACTTCAGGGAATTCTTTCACCACTAACAGTTCCTCTATCTTAGCTTTACTTTCAACCGACAACGTCGCCATCAAAGAAAACATCTGAGCTCCCTCTTTCATTAATTTTCGCAATTCTCTAAAAGGTAATAAGTCAACTCCTTCCTCTTCAGGAGTGGAAAACCTCACCGACTTACGATGACAATTTATATGAACATAATTATACTCTAACCAGTTCATACCAAGAATTACATCCATTCCATCCAACTGCAAACATACTAAATCAACATAGAAATCTTTATCGAAGATCGACAAAGGACATTTTAAACATACCAAAGAAGTAGTTACTGATCCCTTCGCTGGGGTCTCAACAATCAATTCACCATCCAAAGCGGACAATTTTAAACCCAGTCTTCGAGCACAGTTAGCAGAAATAAAACAGTGGGTAGCACCGGTATCAATAATAGTAATTAAAGGAGTACCATTTATGAAACATGTACCTCGGATAAGTCTGTCCTCACAGGAGGTTTGAGTTCCGGTCAATGCGAACACCTTCCCAGTCTGAGATTTCTTTGGCTTCTGACACTGACTTCCAATATGCCCTTCTTCGCCACAATTAAAACAAATCATTTCCTTGTGCTTGCAATCAGCTATTGCATGACCAGTCTTACCACAGCGAAAACACCTCTTTACTTCAGCAGTGCATACATTACTCTTATGACCAGCCTGACCACATTTGAAGCAAACTATACCAGCAGGAGCACCTCCCCTACCAGTCCTCTGAGCCGGAGCAGCTCCTTGTTTCCCTTTTCCCACTGGGGCATCATACGGCTTGCCACGGTTTTGATGCTGCTTTCCCTTGCGGTCACTGACAATCTTGTAATGAGCATTATTGTCCTCTTCAAATATCCTGCAGCTATCAACCAGTTCAGTAAAAATGCGTATCTTCTGATACCCAACAGCCTTCTTAATTTCAGAGCGCAATCCGTTCTCAAACTTGATGCACTTTGAAAATTCAGCACCAGCACCAGTGTAATGAGGATAAAATTTGGACAGCTCCACAAATTTCGCAGCATAATCAGTGACAGACATGTTTCCTTGCTTCAGCTCAAGGAACTCGATTTCCTTCTTACCACGGACATCTTCCGGATAATACTTTCTCAGAAATTCCCTACGGAATACATCCCAAGCAATGTCTTCACCTGCCACGGTCAACCTCTCGTGAGTCTCTAGCCACCAGTCATCAGCTTCGACTGCTAGCATGTGAGTACCATACCGAACCTTCTGAGCTGGAGTGCAATCCATAACACGGAAGATTCTCTCAATCTCTTTCAACCATCCCAAGGCTGCATCTGGATCATGCTTCCCTTTAAACACCGGCGGATTCTCTCTCTGAAAAGTCGCCAAGCTACGTGATCCAGCATCACCACCAGCATTTGGCAAGTTCTGCACAGCTTGTGCCATCGCTTGCATTGCGGCAGCCATTGCAGCGTCATTCCTTCCAGCCATTTCAACTTATTACTACAACACAACTTAAAAGTTAGACTAGTAACAATTACACAATTGTTAGACAGTAACGACACGACAACTGGCCGGACAGACCGACCTGCTCTGATACCACTAATGTAACACCCTTCTAAAATACCCCAAATATGTAATTAAAATAACAACAACAAATATCAGAGTAATTATGCACCAAGGGTGTCACACAACATTTCACACATTTCACCATAAAATCAGTCATGCTCATTATTTAATTCAACATAAACACTTCTTGCAAAATACGCAGCGGATAGAGATCATTCAACATATGTAATACATTACACATAAAATTATTCAACAAGTTAAAACATCCCGTCCCGATGTTACATCTATCAGAGCACGACCCACTACGTAGACTACTCTAGACTCCAAGCATTAGCTTCTACTCAACTCACTGCTCATTACCTGAAAAATAGTTGTAAGGGTGAGTTCCTCAATCGATATAACAAACATTATAAATTATCATGTTATGTTAAGTAAATTTACACGTTAATCACCCTAATCATATCAGGCATTCAGTAACGGCACATCAACTCAAATATCATACTCAATAACAACGTAAAATGCAACTACATAACGACATAAAATACAACTCATTAACAACATAAAATGCAACTCAAATGAGACTCAACTCAGCATGCATGTGGTACCATTCGGAGTAAAACTCCCAACTTAAAATCATTGCCAGTTTAGTGGGCATCAAGGCATAAGCCTTCAACTTTCAACTTAAAATTTTGCCAATCCAGGCCAACGTGGTGTGAGCAAAGCTCCGACTTAATGCATATGAATGTACATGGCATACACGACTTTAAACTGTCAACAACATAATAATAACATCAACACAACAACGTTTTCAACAAAAATCAACTTATAATCAACTTTGGCTCATCAAGCCTCCAACTCAGTATTTTCAACAACTTTAATACAACTAATCAACATATTTGGATCACCATTTCATAACATAAACCCAACAAAATCATTCCTCACAATCAACTAAAATAGGCCAATCACCAATTACGTTCACAACATTAAAATATCAATTTTTCTAATTTCCAACAGTGTTAACCGGTTAACGCCCTGGGTTAACCGGTTAACGCAGGACAAATACACTTTCTGGCAAAACGCAACAGTGTTAACCGGTTAACGCCCTGGGTTAACCGGTTAACGCAGGCAAAACAGCACATTTTCACAAAATATAACAGTGTTAATCGGTTAACGCCCTGGGTTAACCGGTTAACGCAGACAAAACAGCAGTTCCTGCGCTAACACAAGGCAGAATGCAGAGTTCTCCGCATTTTCCGCCGTTGGAGGACTTCCGGACCTCCGATTCAATTTCCGTAAAAAGCTACACGTTCGGGGAAACACGACTCACACAATTACAGACTCAATTACCGCTTAAACTCAGTTTATTCATCACAATCTTTCAGCATTCAACAATCCCAATTAGGGTCAATTCAACGGTTTCTCACTACCCATGACATGTTAATCTATAATACCCATTAAGCGACGATAAACCCCCCTTACCTGAGATAATCCGGCAATCGCTAAGCTTCAAGCTTTTCCGTTCTTCAACCTTTGCTCTTTCTCCACTTTTCACCTTTCAGCCGCTTCTCTGTTTCACGTGAAAACTCTTTACCAACAATGAACCCTTTTTCTCTTATTCCAACTTATATATTTTCCACTAATTATTATTCCAAATAATAATAATAATAATAATAATAATAATAATCCAATAATTCAATTTATTTAATTAAATTATTAAATATATTATTAACTTAATTAAATAATCCTCTTATTTAATTCGGGGTGTTACACAAAGTGTCATAAGTTATTCTCATGGTGATAATGGTGTATACCACTCTTCGACCTGAAACCACTATGGATCCTAGATGTAAAGTCGAGTGCTTTATTGCTGATCCAACATTGTCCGTAACTGGATTACCATAAAGACAGTTGATGGGTACTCCACGAAGCATGCTGAGGGACATGAGTGACCTAGATGGAATTTGCCCATCCTGCATAACAGGATAAATGTCTATGGGCCCAATATTGAACTGGACAAGGATGACACGGTCTATGCCTTGTGTTCAATATAGACATAAGGGCAAAAGGGTAATTATACACATAAGTATTATCACAGAAGGAATTGTCGGATCACATGACATTTTCGTGTCTTGGGTAGCAGTGATATGTTGCTAGATACCGCTCACTGTTTATTATGTTAAATACGTGATTTAATATAATTGCCAACGTCACGAAAACCTACAGGGTCACACACAAAGGACGGATTGATGAGAGATAAAGTAATTAAGGAACACGGTAAGGTACGGTGCCCTTAAGTGAATTGTAGAACATCGTAAAGGTACGGTGTACTTAAGTAGAATACGAAATATGGTAAGGTACCATGAGCTTAAGTGATTTTGGGCATATTATAAGATATGGGCCAAAATACACTTAAGTGGGCTTTTTAGCTTGAACCCCACACAAGTGGTTCTATAAATAGAACCCTTGTGCAGAAGCATTCAGCGCGGTTGCATTATTTTCGTTTTTTCTCTCTCTCTCTCTCTCACTCAAAGCCTTCATTCGTACCAGCTAGCACTGTGATTGAAGGAATCCGTTCGTGTGGACTGAGTAGAGACGTTGTCATCGTTCAACATTCGTGATCGCTCCGTGGATCTGCATCAAAGGTTTTTGATCGTCACAAGAGATCTGCACCAAAGGTTTCAATCGTCACAAGAGGTAAATATTTTATCACTGATCATGACCATTCGTAAGGATCTCTAAAGGAGAAAATTTTAATTTCCACTGCGTTTTGGATCGCAATTCTCCTTCAAGTTCCTCTCTTGAGATCATATAGATGATCCAAGTAGCTCCCATCCTTTGGGATAAGCAATCACAAAGCATAAACAATCATCAAAACAAGCCTTCTAAGAGATCCTCACTGTATCTTGTGTTTTTCACTTTGGATGAGCATGGCAACGGTCCTTCAATTAAGCTCATAGTATCCCCTAGCACAAAAGCACACACATTAAAAGTTTCATGAAGTAAACCAAGAATGGACAAGAGTGAGTTTAGAGATTTGGTCCCTCTAATCCATCTTCATCATTAAGGTCCATTTACTCCAATTTTGCATAAGGAAAGTCCTAGAATCTAAGTCCAATTCTCCATTCTTTGCATAGGGAAAGTCCTAGAAACTAAGTCCATTTCTTTGCATTTGGTTCACAACAATCAAGGCAAAAACACAAGCACAATAATATATACACAGTTATGTGCTCAAGTGAGCAAAAGGCAAATGGCATTAACATAAACATGTGCTCAAATGAGCAAAGAGAAAAGCAAATGGATGATATGTACAAGAATAGTAAATTGCATAAAAGTAAAGAGCAAAAAGTAAATGTTAATTGTCAATAGTTAGTGTTAGTAGTTAGTGTGCCATAAGGCAAATTTAGCGCTATGTTAAGCAATCGTAATTGGACTTATGTAGAAGTCACAACTATCTGAGGCCGGTCAATAATAATGTAGGTAACAAACACAAGTTAGGAGTCTTGATTAGTGAACCAAGTCCCAACAACTTGCCATGTCAAAAAGAGGAAGAGAATTGATCTTGTATTGGTTTAAGCCTTTTGCATGATTTAGGAAACAACATATCCTTAATGCAAAGCCATTCACTTGATCAATTGATCAAGATGAATTAGATTTGGATCAAGGAAGGTTAAATCTCCCTAATCAATGCTAACTTATCAACCTTCAACTCATTGATCAAAAAGAAAAAGGAAGAAGAATAAGAAGAAGAAGAAGATGAATAAATGGAGACAAAAGAAGGCAAAATGATACAAATGCATTAAATGAAAAATCATGTACCAATCATCATATGTTGACCAATAATATTGAAAGTCAAAGTCAAACAATCAAAAACAGAAGTGAGATGAAGATTGGAAGTCAAGAAATGAACAAAATATTTTTGGCATTTTTAATATTTAAAATTAAAGTTGAATTAAAAATAAAAAGAAAGGTCAAACTTCAAAATCACTTCAAATCAACTTTGAAAAGTCCAAGTGATTTATCCTAAGTTCAACAAGGTCAAACAAAGTTTGACAAAAAATTTCAGCATTTTTAAAAGTCAGAAACTATTTTTAATCAATTAAAAATGAATAAAAATAACCTAATTGAACTAAAATCTCAAATAAATCTCAAATCAATTTAAAAATTGATGAGAATATTTTTCATAGATCCATCATCATTCAAATAGGTTAGGAAAATATTTTTGTATTTTTTGAATATCAAAAACTATTTAAAATGAATTAAAAATAACCAGAAAAGAGAAAATTCACAAAAAATATCAAATGATGAAATAAAAAATATTAAAAATCAGAAATAGAAACTAGAAATTATTTGGAGACTAATGCAATTGGTCCCATAATTTTTGGATAAAAAATGAAAGAGATATGATTTTTTGAAATAAAATGGAATTAAAGAAAATAATATCAGAAATTAAAAATGGCAAAAAACGAGAGCCCTTGGATCTGAGCTCATTAATTGAGCTGGTAGATCCAAGCATCCAGAGGCGCGCGTCCAATGTGTTCCACGGTCAATGCAACCACACGGAGCCATTAATTAGGTCATAACATTGAACGGATCAGATCAAATCTGGAAATGGAAATGCACGGCTATGATTGGATCTGGAGTTGGGACGGCCACCGGAGCAACCGTCTTCTCCGGTGAGACCTCCAGTTCCGGTGAGAATTGCAGACATGGCAAACTCAACCAAATGGAGCGATCTATACATCAATCGAAAGAGGAAGTGATGCACATCACTCCTATACCATGCACTTCCACTCTAGATCCCTATAAATGGAGAGATCAGAGCTGGAAGTATGATGGTGTTCATCATGAACTTCATGTTTTTGCAAAATTGAAAGCACAGATCAAAGGCCTCTATTGAGAGGACTTCAGCCAAACCAAGGAACTCAAGAAATAAGCAAGGATCAAAGAGTTTCGAAGAGAAAAAGTTCTGTTATCCACCTTTGAAATGCAGGTATGGAGAGCACGATCTTTCACAACCAAGGCTTGCAATGAGATCTAGTGATGAAGAGGAAGCAAGGCTGAGGAATTATAGGTCTGAAAATCAACCAAAGAAGTTGAAATTCAGATCTGAATTTTTTAGAGAAAAGTGGAAATTCCTTTAGTGATGGCTATGGAGAGAATTCTGCAGCATTTCAGGTTGAATCAGGTGTGTATTTTGAATGGAATAGGGTCTCTATTTATAGAGGGAATGGCAAGGAAGTCATGAATTGATCCGTGTGCATGAACATGGATAATCCTTGCATGGGCTTGCATGACCATGCACAAGGCCCAAAAACAATGCCAAATGCAAGCTGAACTCAAATGCTAAAGGTTTGGACGTGTAACCAGAGCTGTAATGGCTTGTGCATCAAGATTTCATGTGAATTCCATAATTTGACCTAAACATTCATCTCTTCGAAAGTCCCAATTGGAAAGTCCAAACATGATCATGTGAGTAATGGTTGGAAAGGTCTTGATGTAAGGAAAAATTGTTATGTTGGGAAAAAATCCATTTGAAGTGTGGAAATTGATGAAATTGGAGTTTAAAGTGCAAGGTGCATGACATGTGAAGGCAAGGTTTCCAAATTTGGCCAATTTTCAAGCCGCTCTGTTTTGATGAGGCAAACCTCAAATAAAAAAACCTCTAACATCAAAGTTGTAGATATTTTCAAGACAATCAAAATGGACTTAAATTTTGCATCATTTGGAATTTTGATGAAAGAGTTATGGGCACTTGAAGTTGGACTTTTTTGCCTTTTAATGCATTTGGTCCAAAAGGACCTATAATGTCTTGCATTATCACATGTATTTACTTTAGATTTTGAAATTTTGTCCAACATAACATTTGAAGTAGACATCTTAAGCTTTCCAATGCATTTGATCCCACCTCAAAATCATAAAAAATGAAGGAGTTATATCCTTGGGAAGTTGACCCAAAATTAGGGTTTCAGTCAAAATGACCTATAATGTCTTGGAATGGGAGATGACCTTACAAGATTCAAATAAATTTTTTATGAACATTAAAGTTGTTCATATTGTCCTTAATAACATTTTTTATTTTGGAATCATCTCCATTTGACCAACACATCAAAAGTTAGGTCTCAGTGCATTTCAAAATAGTCAGATGAATTGACTGATCAACTTCCCAAGTCCACAACCCATATTTTGATGAATTGATGATTGAGGATACTCAAATAAGTTCAAATATGCATGAAATGATGAATTAAAGAACTTACCTTGATTGTATTTGACCATGGGCTGAGGTTGCTTCAAGAGCAAGGCAATATGGTACACAGATGAATTAGGGTTTCCTTGGGGCACAAACCTCAAACCCTTTCACTTGCTTTGATCAAAATGATGAATTGAGATGCTAGGGAGACATATCTGATGGATGAGAGCTTTGGGAACCATTACCATGCTTGCTTTCATCTTCTCTTGGCCATGTCATTGCACAGATGATCTCCTATAAGCTTTTGACCTTGTGATTGCTCAAGCTACAAACAAAAGATATTAGTGACATATTTTTGTGCTTTTGGTTAGTGAATAAAATAAGAAAAACAATGATATACAATTCAAGCATGCTTGGTGATCTCAAACCACTCACAAGGAGTCCCACCCAAAGGCAAGGGGAACCAAGATGCTTATGATCCTTGAGGCTTTGCAAATGCAATGTTATGATGCCATGAGGGATCTTAGGGCCAAAATTGGGGTCTTACACAGGTTACTATTGGCTGACAATGGAATCTGACTGTTGCAAGTTTGTGAAGAAATGCCACAAGTGTCAAATATATGCTGATAAGATTCATGTTCCTCCGACACTGTTGAATGTCATTTCCTCTCCATGGCCCTTCTCCATGTGGGGAATTGATATGATTGGCATGATTAAGCCCAAAGCTTCAAATGGAGATCATTTCATTTTTGTGGCAATTGATTACTTCACAAAATGAGTTGAAGTGGAATCGTATGCAAATGTGACCAAGCAAGTCGTTGTGAGGTTTATCAATAATCAAATTATATGCCGTTATGGTGTGCCAAGTAAGATCATTACTGATAATGGATCAAACTTGAATAACAATATGGTGGAAGCTCTTTGCAAAGACTTCAAGATTGCACATCATAATTCTTCTCCCTACAGTCCTAAGATAAATGAGGCTGTTGAAGCTGTAAACAAGAACATCAAGAAGATTATTCAAAAGATGGTCGTAACATATAAGGATTGGCATGAGATGCTCCCATTTGCTTTGAACGGTTATCGTACATACATCCGCACTTCAACAGGGGCAACCCCTTTCTCTCTTGTTTATGGCATGGAAGCAGTACTCCCCGTAGAGGTTGAGATCCCTTCATTGCGTGTGCTCATGGAAGCCAAGTTGACTGAGGCTGAATGGTGCCAGTCCAGGTATGATCAGTTGAATTTGATTGAAGAGAAGAGATTAACTACCATGTGTCATAGTCAGTTATATCAGCAGAGAATGAAGAAAGCTTTTGATAAGAAGGTCAGACCTCGTGTGTTCATAGAAGGCAACCTTATGCTCAAGAAGATCCTACCTTTCAAGCAAGATTCTAGGGCAAATGGACTCCTAATTACGAAGGCCCATATGTTATTAAGAGAGCCTTTTCAGGCGATGCTTTGATTCTTACAACTATGGATGGTGAAGAGTTCACTCGTCCTGTGAACGCAGATGCAATCAAGAAATACTTAGCCTAAAAAGAAAAGAACAATTCGCTAAGTCAAAAACTCGAAAGGGAGGTTTAGGAAAAAATGAGCGTCTCGGCGGATTGAAAACCTGAAAGGGCGATCCAGGCAAAAGTTAGAGACATAAAAATAGAAAAGAATTATCCCGATAAATTGAGTACCCCATCTTGGGGTAATTTATGCAAAAATTAGGGATTATGTCAAGTAACTGCATCATGCTGATCTTCAGATTTGGAGACTTTGTTGAGCACAAAGGTCGATGGTGATCCATCATCCCCAGTAGTGGCCAAGAGCGCAGTGGATATCGAGAGTTGGTGGAAGGATTAGTGGTCATTTGTATTCAATGTAACCCTTTTCCATGAAAATTACCATTTTCAACTTTGTAAAGATCTATGGGGTCTTGTCATTTACAGACTACCATTCTATTGAATAAAGTTGAGATTTTATCCAATTTCTTCTACTCTTATTTATCTCAGCCAAATAGTTTTAAATTTTATTATGATCATTTTTGAAAATTAAAGTTTTAATCAAAACACGTTTTCTTAAACATATAAAACCAGTAATTTTAAAATAATCGATTTCATTTAAAAGGAGTATCAACAATGGTTCGAAAGCAGTAAGTCCTAAATGTGGAGCAGTATTGGTTCTCCCCAAGTAGTAGGCACAATTTCTCTTTCATCCCTGATAACATTATTCAGCTCTCGACGTTCGTTGATTTATCCAGAAGATTGACTGCTCGCTATTCCCCAATAAGGTAGCCAACCGAGTTGGTTGATTAGCCCCCTACGAAGTGTTTCTTCCCCAACCGAGTTTATGATTATTCCCAGCTGAGTGCGGACATTTCATTACGGCAATTTATGTGATTTTGGCAGAACAATGGTTTCCTCATCAGTCACCATCAGATTTGCTCCCAGTCAGAGTTTCCTCCTGGTTCCTGAGCAGCTATCTGCGTTTGTTCCCCTGCAGGGTTGTCTCCCATTTGATACGGTGTTGACCTAAAATTCCCCGCAGAATCGATAATGGTTTTCATCAGTAGATCACCTATTTCCCCGGCTAGGTTTGAGCCTTTGGGATGTTGGACTCTCTTTTCTCCAGCAGTTGTTTCCCTCTTTTGTGGATTGATCGAGAATTGTATCGATGATTCAATTCTGCGACACCGTTGTATCTTTTGCGATCATTTTGTCAGCATAATCATCATATATATACATATACACTCATATAATTTCATGGTTGAATCATCACATTTGTTGACTCATTCTTGTGATTCTTATTCTCTGTTATGGATGTACCACATCCCCATACAAGTTTGGTGTTTGTCCTCCCTCAATTGTAGAGTGTCATCCCTTTAAGCAGAAAGACTTTAACTTTTCTCCTTTCCCCACTGAGTTATTTCCTCGTGGACGATTATTATTTCAGTTCCCTCCCTAGTTGATTATCTGGATGGAACCACTCCCCTTGAGTTATATCCTCATGGGGTTAAGTCTTAATTGATCGTTTCTCTCTAGATCTTACCTAGATAGATGCTTTGGATCCCCTAAGAGTTTATTACCCAGTCACTGGTAATATTCCTCAGTTTGCAGTTTGTTACTTCTTGCCCAATACCCGGCAAAAGTACCCCTGTTTTCTCCCCAGTGGAGTCTCCAACGGATTCATTTTTTGTTTCCCCAGGAAGTATATCCTTGATATGTTCATCCTAAACGATGACGGATATTTTCTTCCCCTGTTTGAGTTTATGCTTGATATGTTCATCCTAACCGTGAAGGATATTCTCTCCTTCGGTATTCTATCCAGTAAAAAGGTAGTTGTAATCCCTATTTTGTTCCCCAGAGAGTTAATCCTTGATATGTTCATCCTAACCGATGACGGATTTCCTTCTCTTTACGGTCTTCTGCCTAGTAGCCGGTAGTTGTAAATCTTGCTTTTCTTTCCCCTTGTAGAGTTTATCCTTGATATGTTCACTTTAACCATTGACGGATATTCTCTCCTTCGGTATTCTATCCAGTAACGGATAGATGTAATTCCTATTTCTCTCTTCCCAAAGTCTATCCTTGATATGTTCATCCTAACCGATGACAGATTTTCTCTTTGATGGCATTCTATCCAGCATTCAATAGATGTAATTCCTACTTTTTGTTCAGTTGGTTTATCCTTGATATGTTCATCCTAACCGATGACAGATATCCTCCTTGGCATCCCTAGGCAAGTCTATCCTTGATATGTTCATCTTAACCGATGACGGATTTTATTTCCTTTGAGTCTATCCTTGATATGTTCACTTTAGCCGGCGACGAATATTCTTATCTTTGGTCTTCTGCCCAGTAACTAGTAGTTGTAAATCCTATTTCTGTAGTTTTCCCCGGCAAGGCTATTCTTACCTAGTAACTGGTAATGAATACTTCCTCCTGGCGGTTTCCAGCGAGTCATCCTTGATATGTTCATCTTAATCGATGACGGGTGTCCTCTATGTCAGATCTTTATTATCTCCTTAACCAGTAACCAGTAATGGATAATAAATTTGTAATCCTCCTGTGTTGAAGTCTATTTCTTCCCCAGTTGAGTTGAGTGTGTATTTCCTCAATGAAATCACTTTTCCTGCATGATTCGAGTATGTCAGTTTTATCGTGATCTACTCATTTCCCCTGCAGATGTTTTTGTCTCCCCGACTGAGTCTTTCCATTTTATTGAACTCCTCTAGTCTCCCAGCAGTTTTTAAGTCATAGCCTAGCCTATGCATAACCCTTTTATTCCCCCCTAGAGTCTCTGTTTCCCCGGTGAGCTTTCCTTATGGAATGCGTTGCACCACTACGGACTTTCGTTCGCTCTGATTTTCTTTTCCTTTGTGGCAACATTTCCCCACAGAGAATTTGCTTTTACATTCACATCATACGCATCATGAGGTCTCTTAGGAACCAAAATTTGTCTCTATATGTTGTTATTTAAGACCATTCTACTGAGTCGATATGAAGATTTTTACCTTCGTCTCCTCAGTTAGAATGTTCTTAAATAGGGGCAGCTGTAAGACCCCAATTTTGACCCTAAGATCCCTCATGCAATTTCATCATATGCACTAGCATTGGGATCAAACCTTGGCATCCTCCTTACCCCTCTTTCATTGGGTTTGTTTTGGGAGAGATCACCAAGCACCATGTGATTGTATCATACTTGTATATTATCATTTCACTAACCAAAATACCAAAAATATGTCTTTGTATTTGCCTAACTCTTTTGTAGGTAGGGCATGATCCCCATTGATCTATCAAGTTCATATCTAGGGTTTAAGACCCTCATTGCTAAGAGCACAACCAAGTAATGATCTACAATGTCTATAAGCATCATATATGAGTCCCAATGATCTTTTCATGTTATTTTGATCAAGATTTCTTCAAGATTTTGGAGTTGGTTTGCCTTGGAAACCCTAGTTTGTCTGGGTATCTTGAGTAACTTCTTCAACAAGCTTCTTCACCAATTGATCAAATTTATCAAGGGAAACTTCGAAATTCATAATCTTATGCATATACGATCTACCATGAGCCTAAAAAGTTAATAGAATTTCAAGTTAGCAACTTGGTTGATGGTGGTTGGCCAGATGAATTCATCTGATCAAAATTGGGTGTCCCTAGACCATATCTCCTACAATTTTGACCATATGAAAATGATTCCAAGATCAAAGTTACTCTAAATGACATTACAAACAACTTTCAGGTTTAGGTCTAGATCTGATTTTGCTTGTAAAGTCATTTTCCATGTTGAAACATTATAGGTCATTTTGTCTAAACCCTAATTTGAAAGTCAACTTCCCAAGGCCATAACTTGCTCATTTTTTATGATATGAAAGATTTATAAGCTTCACAATTAAATTCAATATGTATACTTCAACTTTTATGTTTGGAGTGAAATCTAAATCAACTTTTATGAGCATGTGATATGAGGAAACATTATAGGTCATTTTGGACCAATACCATTGAACAAGTGATTTTCCTCAACTTCAAAAATGCATAACTCTCTCATTCTAAACCGAAATGATGTCAAATTGGTGACTATTTTGAAGTTCTTTGAAAGATCTACAACTTTTGTGAATACACTTTTCTCATTTGGAGCTCACATAAAAAGTTTAGCAAGGTGGAACATTGAAGTATATGACTTGACACTTAGAAAATTTTCCAACATGTTGAAATTTACAAAATTCCATCTTAAAATTCATCATGATACAAGTTCCAAATGGAAAAGTGTTCAACATAAGACTTGTTCCTCTGGATCTAAGCTTTCCAAATAGCCCTAATTCATTTATTTTGGATGAGGTTTGCTAGGGCTGCGCATGGTGATAACAGGCCTGCATCAATTGGCAAAATCAAAACTCCAAATTACCATTTCACTTTGCCTTGCCATTCAAGCTTCATTCAGACTTCAACACAGTTGAACTTGGACCTTAGTGCATTGCTTCATGGGCCTGTACACACCCATGCAAGCATAAGCATGACATTGCCAATTTTGGAAGAAATTTCAAGTGTGCAAATAACACTTCAATTTGCTATAAATAGCGACCCTCTGAGCTCATTTCAAAGGATCCTTGCGCGCCAGCCTTGCCTCCATTCTTCAAACCCTCATAATTCAAAGGAAAACCTGATAATTTCCACTTGAAAATTGAGTTTGAATCTCACTGTTTGGAGATTCAAAAGCTCGAGGATTCAATGCTTCTTACCATTCCTAATCCACTTTTGCAAATTATTGGAGCAAGATCAAACAAGGATTGAAGCAAGAGAGATCAAGTTCTGCACAACATTGAAGGTATTTTCTAGATTTTTTCTTATCTTTGATTCTCACTCAATTCTCATCAATTCTCTTGGATCTTTGGTTGTCTAATGTCCTACCAATATATGCAAGAAGATTGAGTTGCTTTGGGGTCAAATTGAAGCAACTCAGTTGACATACTTCAAAATTCAACTTCTCATATCTTTCTATATATTTGGAGTTAGTTAAAATTGAGGTCAAATTCGTGCTCTACGCCATTTTTTATTTCAGATCATGTCCTCCTTTTTCATTTTTATCATGGTGATGATTGAACCAGTTCGACGAGGTTCGCCTGAGAAGGTGACCGGCCTTTGGCTCTGGCAGTGATGTGGCATGGTTCAGAGCCATTGATTTCATTTAAAATGTTTTAATCACAGACTTTGGTTTTGATTACCACTTGTGTGGCGCGCTGATTGAATTCCATCATGGAACGCATGTTTGTGTCCACTTGATCTGCCACCTTAATTAATGAGGGAGATCAAGTGGTTCTAGTTTTTTTGAATTTTCTGATTTTCATTTTATTCCTTTGATTTTCATTAATTCATATTAATTTTAATATTGATCCAAAAAAATATGAGTGTTTCACCAAAAAAATTTAAATAAAATCCTCTTTCATATTTTGAATTAAAATTATTTTTTGGATCATTATTAATAATTTTCATGATTTAATTGATTTTGTGATTATTTTTAATTGTTTAAAAATACTTTTAAGTTTCCAAAATTTCTGATTTTTTTTTCTCCAAGGTCCTTTGACCTTGTTTGACCTATGATAAATCTCATGGCCATTTCTTTAGTGTTTTTATGAGGTTTTAGGAAATTGACCAACCATATTTAATTTAATGCATTATTTTTTAGTATTTTTAAATTGAATAAATGCCAAATAATTGTGTTGAGCCATTTTGATTGACTTTGTAAGTTTGACTTGTGTTGTTGGGCCTTGGTCAAGGTTGATTTGACTTTGCTAGGTTAAGATCATTGGATTTAGGGGATTGATGGAATGTACATTCCATCTCCCAAAATGAATGAATGATCTTAATTTGGTAAAAGTCCTCCTTTGTCTAATTTGAGTTTGATCTATCTTCCCTCCCTCTTCATCTCATTCCCCTTCTTTATGCATTCATGTCATGGACCTATGATATCTCTACATCCTAAGGCTAGTTGATTGCAAAAATCAACATAAGTGTGGATGAGATTAGGCCACCATTTTTGTATATTTTTTTTGTGTGTGGTATGTTTCATGAGCATAGTCCATTATACTATGTCTCTAACATGCATTAACACCAAAATTCTATTGCCCGACCTCAAATAGTTGTGACTTCTACATAAGTCAAATTACGATTGCTTAACATAACGCTAAATTTTGACACAAAAGGCATAGCATTCTAGTTAGTGATATTGTAAGTCTCCCCTCTTTCATGGTATTATGTGGAAACTTGGCCTTTTTTCCTTCCTTTGGAAGATGTCTTGGTTCAAGGATCCATGCTTGTGATAAGTGGGTTGAGTGTTCTCCAAAGAATGGCTTAAAAATAAAAAAAGCAAAAGCAATACTAACTTCTAACTCATTAAAAACCAACATTTAATTTCAAGTCATTTACTTTAATGCACTTTATTTTTTTTAAGCCTTATTCATTTGCCATTATTCATACCATTCTAATTGTTTATGTTAATGTCATTTTTACTTTGTCCACATGGACCATATTTGTATGATATATCTGGTTTATGTATATTGTGTTTGGTTGTTTGGTCTTTGACCATTAATGTACATAATAAGAATAAAAACCCTAAAAAACATCTTGTGTGGACTATTGGTTTGATCTGAGACTATTTGACTTAGAATTTAGGCAACACTCCCTATGCAAAGGACTTGACCAATGCCAACTTTCATGTAACCAAGTGTTTGTAATTTGAAACTTCATCTGATACATCATTGAAGATCCATTTGAGTTCATATGCAACATGATCACTGTGAAGCTGTTATTTTGAACCTGTGACTTGTGGCATTGTGGAATTCATCTGTTACATGGGCAAATTTGAAGAAGATCATGGAGTTGTTAAGATTGGATTTGGCTATCTTTATTTGATTCCTTTCTCTTTAAGTTGATATATTGTGCATTGATTGTTGCTGGATTCTAATGTCCAAGGGAATTTGGGTTTTCTATATGACACTCTTGTCTATTAGATTGCAGCCCATTGATCAGATCTTTTCAACTCTCAACTTTTAAATTTGTGCTTAAGATTAGTCCCTTCATCTCCTCCCCATTTCTTTAATTTAAAAATCTCTCCCTCTTGTTTTTAAAACCTTCTTTGCTTGTGCTTGTTTTTCTAAACTTTGACCACTATTGCAAATTAGAAACTTTGGCCTTATGCCATTGCATTTTCAAACTTCTTTTCTTAATCAAACTTGTAAATAAACTTAACTATACTTGACTTAAAATTTCAAAATCCAAAAAGAACTAACTCATTCAAACCATTTTTAGGCCTTTGTGCCTTTCAAACTTAATTTTTTGTTAAAAGCAATGCATTCACTTTGAAATTGATACCACGAACTACGAGGTTTTGATCCCTCATTTTTGTGTCGGTACGTAGGCACAAGTCCGAAGGTCTTGTCAAACACAAAAAATATAATTAATGAATTCTTTTCTCATCCCCCCATTCTATTTGCTCCCAAACATCATTTAAACAAAATACATATGCACACAAAAAAGGGCTCCCTAGGAGTACCTATGACATTTTGGGTGCTAACACCTTCCCTCTGTGTAACCAACCCTCTTACCTGTAATCTCTGGCATTTTATTAGTTTTGATTTGAAAACTTCTTATTCTTGGGTCTTGTTCGTACTTTTCCCTTTTCCCTTGGAAACAATAAAAGCGCGGTGGCGACTCTTATTATTTGATGTCTAGCTTATTCATAGCTTGATGATCATGAATTTGCCGCTACAGGAGGGGAGATAAGAGAAACACAAATTGGTCATGGGAGGAATTTTATCAAATTAAAATCATTCATTATTTTGGGAGATGAAATGTACATTTCATCAATCCCCTAAACCCAAGGATTTTAACTTAACAAAAGTCAAATCAACCTTGGGCAAGGCCCAAACACATAGTAAAATATCACAAGTCAATAAAAATGGCTCAAGAGATTTATCCTAGGTCAAACAAGGTCAAAGGAACTTAGACAAAAAAATTCATAATTTTTGAAAAGTCAGAAGTATTTTTAAACAATTAAAAATATGCACAAAAACAAATAATTCATGAAAAATATCAAAAATAATCCAAAAAATTATTTTAATTCAGAAAATGAAAGAGGAAAATATTTAAAGATTTTTGGTGAAAGTCCCATATTTTTTGGATTAAAAATGAAATTAATATGAATTAATCAAAATAAATGGATTAAATAAAAAAATCAGAAAATAAAAGGAAATTCAAAAAAACAAGGGCCATTAGATCTCCCTCATTAACTGAGGTGGCAGATCTGATGGCCAACCACGCGCTTCCACCAAACACTGCAGCCAATGCGTGCACATGCATGGTAATCACTTTGGACGCGTGAGATTAGAATATGAGAACTAGATCAGGTGGCCTGGATTGTTCCAGTGCACCACCAGAGCCCTAGCTCCGGCCATCTTCTCCGGTGATCACCATCTGTCTGGTTCTGGCTCAACTCCATGGAAAATGAAAAGTGAATTCACTAATTTGAAGGAAAAATGCTCAGGAGCACGAATCTTGCCTCAATTTTCTCCAATTCAAAGTATATAAAAAGATACAGGGATTTGAATTTTGAGGATCATGAACTGAGTTCTTTCGATTTGACCTCAAAGCAACTCATTCTTCTTGCCTACATTGATAGGACTTCAGACAACCAAAAATCACAAAGAATGGTGAAGAATTGAGGGAGAATCGAAGAGATGAAGTTTCTGAAAATTCACCTTCAATGGAGCTTCAAACTTGCTCGATCTTGATTCCAATTGTGTTTGGCCTTCCTCTAGAAGCTTGTTAGGTGTGATTAGGATCAAGAAATGGTCTAGACTCTTGGAGTTTCAATCTCAAAACAGATGGAGATTTGAAACTCGATTTTCAAAAGAAAACCTTCAAGATTATCCTTTAATGGAGAGGGTTTGGATTGCAGGTTCAAAGCTTGGGCATGAGGTCCTTAATTATGAGCAATGAGGGTTGTATTTATAGCCAAAGACATTCATTTCCACACACTTCCAAAAATGACAAAATTTTAGGAATTCTCTTGCATGCTTGCATGGGGCGTGTGATAGGCCCATCAAGTGATGTATTCAGGTCCACAAATGAGTGAGAATCATGTTGAAATCATGTCATATGGCCATGCATTTGTGTATGAAATGTGGAAGTGAAAATCATCCAAATGGTATCTCATATTTCACTCGTGCGCAAGTCCTTCATTCTTTGGCCAAATGAGGTGATCTTGGACTTTTTGGAAAGGTGAGATCAAGGGGAACAACTTTCATGTTGAACACCTTTTTATTTGAAGCTCGGATCATGATTAATTCTGAGGTGGAAGTTTGGTAAATCAAACATATTTGAACATTTTCTAAGTCCCAAGTCAAATGTTCACTTCTTCCACCTTGAATAACTTTTTCTATGGTCTTAAAATGAAAACGGTTCCTTGATCAAAGTTGTATCTATTTAAAACCTATTAAATTTGGTCACAAATTTGACCTCATTTGGATTTGTCATGAAGGAGTTATGCATTTTAGAAGTTGAGGAAAATCACTTTTTCAATGGTAGTTGCCCAAAATGACCTATAACGTTTATTCTTGGCACATGCATTTTCAAGTTGAATTTGAAATTCCTACAAACATAAAAGTTGAAGTAGAAATATTTAATTTGATCATGGAATTTTAATGTATTTCATCTCATAATAATTGAGCAAGTTATGGTCTTGGGAAGTTGACCTCCAAACTAGGGTTCAGACAAAATGACCTATAATCTTTCACTATAAAAAGTGACTTTCCAAGAAAATTAGCTCTTGACTTCAACATTAAAGTTGCTTGTAATGTCATTTTGAGTAAAGTTTCTCTTGGAATCATTTTCATATGACAAAAATTATAGGAGATAGGGTCTAGGGAACCCCAGTTTTGACTAGTTGACTTTCTCTCGTCAACCACCATGAACCATCTTGCTAGCTTGACATTCTCTGGTCAACCACCATGAACCATATTTCTAGCTTGACATTCTATTGACTTTTGGGACTCATGGAGGATAATATATGTGTAAGATAATGAAATATGAAGTATCCCTTAAAATATTTGATTAAATGTTGAAGAAACTTGTTGAAGAAGTCACACAAGATACCCAGATGAATTAGGGTTTCCAAGGCAAACAAACTCCAAACTCTTGATGATTTCTTGATCAAAATGATATGTGAAGATCATGGGGATCCATATATGATGCATAGAGCCAATGTGAACCATTTCTTGATTGAACTCCTTACATTGAGGGCCTTAAACCCTAGATATGAGCTTGATAGAGCATAGGTGAGCATGCACACACTACCTACAAAAGTAACAAACTATACATTGACATATTTTTGGTATTTTTGTTAGTAAATAATGAAAAACAAAGCATGATACAATAAAAAATATGCTTGGTGATCTCTCCCAATGCAAACCCAATGAATGGAGGGGTAAAGAGGATGCCATGGTATGATCCCAATGCCAATGCATATGATGAGATAGCATGAGGGATCTTAGGGTTTAAATTGGGGTCTTACACGTATCATTTCCATTTTTTACAAGGAACATTACGCCATAGAAAAATTCAAACATGCATCGAACATGAGCCAATTAGGGGCTTCTTGTTGAAAACGATCATTTCATGTATCCCCAAAAGAGTAATCCTCACAAAAATACCCTGATACATGGTTCACTACCAGTTTGGGCCTTTTTCTCAGAGTCCAGTGTTTACTGGCGTTCTGCGGCCAGGTCTGTTTAGCCCTCCTTGGTTAAGTCCAATCATTATTGGCATTTCTCTAGAGTCTAGTGTTTAGTGGCGTTCCTTGGCCAGGTCTGTTTAGCCCTCATTAGTTAAGTCCAATCGTTATTGGCATTTCTCTAGAGTCCAGTGTTTACTGACATTCCTTGGTCTGGTATGTTTAGCCCTTATTGGTTAAGTCCAATCGTTATTGGTATTTCTCTAGAGTCCAGTGTTTATTGGCGTTCCTTGGTTAGGTATATTTAACCCTCCTTGGATTAAGTCCAATCGTTATTGCCATTTCTCTAGAGTCTAATGTTTACTGGCTTTCCTTGGTCAAGTCTGTTTAGCCTTCCTTGGTTAAGTCCAATCGTTATTGGCATTTATCTAGAGTCTAGTGTTTACTGGCGTTCCTTAGTCAGGGTTTCTTAGCCCTCATTAGTTTAGTCCAATCGTTATTGGCATTTCTCAGAGTCCAGTGTTTACTAATGTTCCTCGGTCAAGTCTGTTCAGCTCTCCTTGGTCAAGTCTAATCGTTATTGGCATTTCTTAAAGTCTAGTGTTTACTGGTATTTCCTCTATCGAAAATAGAAAAGAGAAATTTTAACCTCTACCCAATGCATTACCATTCCTCGGAGAGTAAATTTTATGGTTCTTTTGGTATTCAATCCTCTTTCAGGTCAAAGAAGATTGAATAGGGGCAGGTGTTGTACCCCAAAGTCTACCCTATTATTTTCAACCCTAATTGGCTTATGTCTCTTTATCATACATACTCATGCATATCATTAGTTATATGGCTTTTGGATCAAGGTATCTTGTTCTATTGGTTTATTTCAAGCAAGAAAGAAGAAGGACTAACATTCAAGCCAATGGTGAAGAGATGTCATCAATCTCTTGGTTAATTCAAGCCACAAGGGTTCCATATGCATCTAGAAGTTTCAACATGTTCATTATATCATCAAATGATTGAGATTGGCAAGGGATTTGAAGATGATCGTCATTCTCATATCATTTAGCTATCAACTAGGGTTTTGGTCAAAGTCAGTTTGTGACTGACTTTTTGAGCAAAACTTGTTTCCATGGTCTTATATATGGCTAAAAGCATTAATTTGTGAAGTATTCGTCATTAGATTTAATCATAAGAAGCTCAATTGATCAAGAGAGAGGATGAATTGATTGTGTAGAACAAAAGTCAACTATGCAACCAAAACGTTAACTCCTAACTTTTTAAGGTCAAACTTGTGTCTCATGAGTCAAATATGGCCAATGGTTGAGATTTGTCCAAATTGAATCACAAGAATCAAGAAAATCAAGAGTTTTGTCAAAATTGCATAATTTTGGAATTAGGGTTTTTAAGAACTTACTATTTTTGGCAAGTTTGGTGTGAATGATCAGCTGTTTTCGTTGTCAGTTTTACCTATGATCAAGGCTTCAAATCAAGTTGGCCTTAACAAGATATTTTTTCTCCTTTCTTCAAGCTTTAAGGAGATACCAAGTTTGTGGAATTTGGAGCATCATGGTGCAAGTTATGAACATTTGGAGATGGTTGTTTCAAATTCATCAAATGCTGAACACTTAGAAAATTTTCTAAGTGTTTCAAGTCAGAATTTGCAAGCAATTTAATGACAACTTTAAGGTGTTTTAGAGGCCTCATTTCCAAATACTTTCAACATGTAAGATGTTCCTTGATATTCTCTCTTTCCATTGGTAGCAAGTTTGGGAAGTTTGGATGAACATTCATCAAGTTGTGTTCGTGCAAAGATGATTGCATGGCCATGCATAAACCTTAAGATGAGAACATGCATCAATCAAATTTTGCACATTTTTCTCCAAATGGCCAAGCATTTTTCATTTCCATCACATACGCCATTCTATCCTTTCCCTAAATGGCCCAAACAAGAGGCATTTCATGTTGACCTTGTTCCCATGCATTTGGCAAAAAGAAGGAAATGTTTAAGTGTGTTCCTTGTTGAATCCACTCCCTCTCACGTGCCAGCCTGCTAAGGCTTTCTCCATATCATCTCCCTTTGTCCAAAACGCACCATACATTCCCTTGGATCAGCATGAAACGCACCCTGCTACCTCATTCTCATTTTGCACCCCAAATTCCAAACTTACCCCTTAACGGATTTCCATCCTTGGCTAACACGTTACCTCACTCCATACACTCTATATAAGACCCTCATGCTTCCATTTCACACTGCCACGCCCTTTAATAGAGAGAAATCATATATGTCCATGAAGCTTGCAAGCATTTTTTTCTCATTTGAAGCTCTTATCTCTTTATTTCTCTTGCTCCATTTCTATCATTTGAAGATCAAAGAGTATTGTTGGTGGAGTTTTCTGAAATTGTGAGGAAGCACAAGAGGCAGTGGACCTTTTCCACTAGGTAAGCTTCTCCTCTCTTCATCTCTTTCATTCTAGATCTAAACATGCCATGAACACTTTGCATACATTAAATATGATTGGTTTAAAATGATAGTTTTGCTTGATTGCTTGGATGTTAGATGTTTGAAGTTCCTGAAACTTTTGAGAACAATGGTTTTTGCTTGACTTTCGTGCTAATTTTCTCCACGTTTAATCCATCATTTTGAGATTTGCTTGACATGGTTGTGTTCTATTCTATGAGATCTACATTTTTGCTTTTTATTTCATTTAATTTCATGGATTATGGATGAAGTTGTATAAGTGTGAAGTTGGTGGGTAGAGATGCATGAAGTTAGGGTTTAGGGCATGCATAGTTTTGGTCTGAGGTTATGGCCCTTATTTTTTTGAATTTCTTTTTATTTTCTTATTTTTCATTTATTCCATTTATTTTGATTAATTCATATTAATTTCATTTTTAATCCAAAATATATAGGACTTTCACCAAAAATCTTTAAATATTTTCCTCTTTCATTTTCTGAATTAAAATTATTTTTTGGATTAACTTTGATATTTTTCATGATTTAATTGATTTTATGCATATTTTTTAATTATTTAAAAATACTTCTGACTTTTCAAAAATTATAAAAAAAATTGTCTAAGGTCCTTTGACCTTGTTTGACCTAGGATAAATCTCTTGGCCATTTATTTGGTGTTTTGAAGAGGTTTTAGGTTTTTGACCAAACATAATTCAATTTAAATGCATTTTAATTTGATTTTTAATTGATTAATTGTGTAGAAATTATGTTGAGCCATTTTTATGGTCTTGTGATGTTTGACTATTTGTTTGGGCCATGACCAATTTGTGTTTCTCTCATCTCCCTTCCCTCTTCATCTTCAATCCCATTATTTCCCATCTCTTCCATTGACCAATGAAGTCTCAATGTCCTAAGGATAATTGGTTCATCAATAACTTTGTATTAGATGAACCAATACAAGTATGGATGAGATAGGTCCATCCTTTGATCTGTTTCTTTTTATGTGTGGCATGTTTTAGGAGTATGGTTCATTACACTACGCCAAATAAGGGAAAAGAGGGCGCTTATTTTGGCCTATAACAGCGCTTTTAAGCGCCCTCTAAAGTGGCGCTGGCATAGGTAAAGACAGCGCTTTGTTTTCCTGGAGAAAGCGCTGTCTAAAGTGGCCACATTATAGTGCGCTTTCAGAAGAAAGCGCCCTCTGGAGTGGTCCATAAAGGGACACCTTAGAGGGCGCTTTCTGGAAAAAGCGCCCTCTAAAGTTGTCAATGTAAAGTGTTTAGAGGGCGCTTTCAGGAAAAAGCGCCCTCTAAAGTTGTCAATGTAAAGTGTTTAGAGGGCGCTTTCTGGACAAAGCGCCCTCTAAAGTGTTAGTTATTTTAAAAAAATTTGTTTGAAAAACATTGGATATTTAATTGGTAACCTGTTCGCATGCTGCAAAAGTGTAAAATTCATATTGATTTCATCCTTTAATCCAATGTTATACACCATTAATCCATTGATATATACAACATGAATCCATTTATATACAACATTAATCCTCCATATATACAACATTAATATATGATTCTTTGATCAACAATATACAACAACACCTAGTGACGAATCGAGATAACGAATCGAGATAATACACTATTAGTCTCGAAAGATCCATAGCAACCAACACCCAGTGACCACTGTATCCAAAAGCTGTCTAGTAGTTCTAACCAATACTAAACAAAATAACGCCCATCCACCCATGGTGGCAAACATGTTCTGTATATCCAAAAGCTGTCTAGTAGTTCTATCGCACATCCATACAAAATAAGGCTCAACCAAAAAAACAGATGGCAGCATAAGTAGTATATCCAAAAAAGGCATGGTGAATATCCTAACTCCCAAATCTATCCTCGAAGCTTGTACGACAAATCAAGAGCAACAGTAAAACATTACTTCTTTGACGTTTTCCAAGATAGATGGCAGAGTCGACACAAAGTTGGTGGCACTCCTATTTCCACTTGCAGAACCAGAATCAGAATTTTCAACTTCACTTATGTAGTATCTAGCGCGGAAAGCTAGCAAGTGTGCATAATAGGCAGGAGGAACTGCATACAAGATAACATTTTTGTTAAACTAAAGTTTTGTATAGCCTAAAACAAAAACAAGCAAAGGGAATCGAGTAACAAACCTATTGAGACAGATCGAGTACACCTCGCATAACTGAATGGAAAAAAATAGTATCAGAAGGCTTCTAAAATTAAATGAAAACAGTACAAGTTTAGAAAACATTAATTAAGATTAAAAAAGCAAATCATATCATTACGTGTAGCACAAGTTATTGGTCAAACTCTGTAGCTGGTCTGCAGTGAATTTATTTTCATCATACAGCACATGATAATGCGTTGGTCGACTAGTCCCCTGCAAAAAGAACACGTCCAAATGCAAATAACACAGAACTGTCAAAAGGCGATTGAGCAACAAATAGTAAACAATGGCATAAAGTTAAATGACATAGCTAATATTACCTGAATTCCTGCATGGCTGTTAAGGTAAAAATCAAATTCCCTAGGGTGACAAATGCTGGTGTCTACCACGGTTCCTTTGACAATTTAGAACAACAAAATCAGCAAAAAGTGATAAATTCAAATGATAATATATACCAGCTGCGTTGAGAAATATATTGAAAAAACCTGGCATAATATTTCCACTTCTATCGGTCTCTTTGGGGTTGACAGGAAAGAGACGGGTGTGATGTCTCTTTTGGACCACTACAAAAGTAACTTTAGGTAGATACCCATCCTCTATTGAGACACAAGCCTGATGAAAAAAAATTAAAAATTAAACGCAGAGAATTTAGTGGTGTATTTTATGAACGACAAAGCAACAAGAAATCAACTTTGAGAAGTCCTAAATTCTGCCTACAATACAGGGCTGCAAAGTTGATGCAAAAAAAACATATAACAATATATGGTAAGTACCTGTATCTCCGACCATATTTTTTCTTTGCCAACCTTCAAGTCCGGACTTCTCCAATTATCACATGTAATCGGAATATGTTGTCGAACAAGGAAACCAATGTAACTTGCCAACATTGAACCGTTAGGCTCAATTACTTGGTCTTCAGCACTCCAATGTACTTCAAATTTTACACCCTTGTCTCTTGCACGAATGATTGACTTCATAACAGTCAATTCTCGTTTGATTTCTTTTTCAACATTGTTATGTGATCCATTCGCGTCATGGGTATCGTCTTGGTTAGCCATTTTATCTGTAATATAGAAATGATTCAATAAGACCCAAGTAAGACAATGATTCAATACGTGAACACATTCATATACCTTCCATTTCTCTCATGTTACAACAATCTAAACTCTTTTTTTTTTATCATTATTGAATACAAACTCACACACACCTACTGCATGCAAAAGACCAATGCAAACTTATGGTGTTTGGAACATGAACAAACTTGCATCCATAATCATCAAACTTCCAAGCACAAGCTCAAACACACTTCAAATGATATCAGTTTTCAATCAGAAATAAAAAACTCAGTTTGCCCTAAACAACATTAATCAACATAATGCACAAAATGTAAAACTAAGTTTAGAAAATGCCCTAATCAAACACATGAAGAAAGTGAACGGTAACGATGGAGAAGAGAAATACCTTCAAGGTGACGGTAACGATGGAGAAGAAAGTGAACAGTAACGGTGGACGCAGATAACTTAGTGAACGTGAACGCAGCAGCAGAAAAAGGCGACGGCGACGATGACGGTGAGGGAGGGAGAACGAACGGAGGACGAGAGTAATCGCAGTAGAGAGTAATCGCAGTAGAGAGAAAACCCAGTTACAGATAAAAAGGGAAAATAAAGAGACATGCAGTATATGTTATAATTTTAATGTTTACTAAAGGGGATCTTAGAGGGCGCTTCTGAAAGCGCTCTCTAAGGCTTTCCAAAAGCGCCTTCTAAACTGGAAATGTACATGGACTTAGAGAGCGCTTTTTTAAAAGCGCCCTCTAAGGGTAACCTTAGAGGGCGCTTTCACTAAAGCGCCCTCTATTGTTGTCCCTCCATTTCCTCATTATTTTTTTTTGGCTTCACTTTAGAGGGCGCTTTGTTACAAAAGCGCCCTCTAAAGGGGGCCTAAGAGGGCGCTTCTAAAAACGCTCTCTAAGGCTTTCCAAAAGCGCCTTATAAACTGGAAATGTACATGGACATAGAGAGCGCTTTTTAAAAAGCGCCCTCTAAGGTTACCCTTAGAGGGCACTTTCAATAAAGCATCCTCTATTGGTGTCCCTCCATTTCCTCATTATTTTTTCGCTTCACTTTAGAGTGCGCTTTGTTACAAAAGCGCCCTCTAAAGTGCGCTGTCTATTCCAATAGTATGCTCCTTATTTTTTCTCTTCACTTTAGAGTGCGCTTTTGTAATAAAGCGCCCTCTAAGGGGCGCTGTCTATTCCAGTTTTTGGCGTAGTGTTATACCATATCTCTAACATGCATTAACACCAAAATTTATATGGCCTGGCCTCAGATAGTTGTGACTTCTACGTAAGTCCAATTACAATTGCTTAACATAGCACTAAATTTTGACCCAAAGGCATAGCATTCTAGTAAATGAGATTGTAAGTCTCCCCCCTTTCATGGTACTGTGTGGAAACGTTGCCTTTTTTCCTTCCTTTGGAAGATGTCTTGGTTCAAGGATCTATGTTTGTGAATAGAGGGTTGAGTGTTCTCCAAAGAATGACTTAATCAATTGAAAAGCAAAACTCCACTAACATCTAATCAACTAACACTTTACTAACTTTTTATTATTCTTGCTTTTAATTTCAAGTCATTTAATTTATGCATTTTAAATTCAAGACATTTACCATTTCATTTGTCATTTACATATAATTTAAATTGTTTATGTTTATGCCATTTTCACTTTGCTCACTTGAGCCATATATTGTGATTGTATATATTTGTTTGTGTTTGTGGTCTTAGGACCTTAAAATACTTAATAAACAACAAAAACCCTAAAAAATGTTTGTGTGGACTATTGGTTTGATCTGAGCTTTTGGACTTAGAATTAGGCAACATCCCCTATGCAAAAGGACTTGTCCAATGCCAACATTTCTGATACCAAGTTGTTGTGATTTGCGCTTTCATCTGATGCAAGTATTGGGATCCTCATGAGGTCATCTGCTACATGGTCTTGATACAACTGTTACTTTGAACCTGTGTCTAATGCCTTATTCTGAGCCAATCAAGGAGTATGTCATCTGATACATGAGAAGAAGAAGATTATGAAGTTGCTTGCTTGGATATGGCTATCTTTATTTGATGCCTTGCTCTTCATTTTTCTACTTGCTTATTGATATTGCTTGATTTAAAGTCCAAAGGGAAAGTGGGTTTTCTATATGACATTCTTGTCTGTTGGATTGCAATCCCATTGGTCCGATCTTTTCAACTCTTAACTTTTAATTTTATGCTTAGGATTAGTCTCTTCATCTCTTCCCACTTCTTAAATTTCAAAATCTCTCCCCCTTTTCAAAAACCTTCTTTGCTTGTGATTTCAAAACTTAGACTATATTGCAAATTAGAAACTTTGGCCTTATGCCATTGTATTTTTAAACTCTTTTCTTAATCAAATTTGTAAATGAATTTAACCATATTGACTTAAAATTTCAAAAGACAAAAAGAACTAACACTCATTCAAACTCTTTTGGGCCTTTGTGCCTCTTTTGAAATTTAAATTTTGTTAAAAGCAATCCACTCATTTTGAAATTGATACCACGAACTACGAGGTTTTGATCCCTTATTTTTATGTTGGTACGTAGGCACAAGTCCGAAGGTCTTGTCAAACACAAAAATATAATTAATGAATTATTTTCTCATCCCTACACTCTATTTATTGCAAACATCTTTTATACCAAAAACACATACACGCATAAAAAAGGGCTCCCTAGGAGTACCTGGGACACTTTGGGTGCTAACACGTTCCCTCTGTGTAACAAACCCCCTTACCTGTAATCTCTGGAATTTTATTAGTTTTGATTTGAAAACTTCTTATCCTTGGGTTTTGTTCATACTTTTCCCTTTTCCTTTGGAAACAATAAAAGCGTGGTGGCGACTCTGGTTTTATTGACGTTAAGTTTATCCGTAACTTAATGGTCATGAATTTACCACTATAGATAAGACCTTCATCCATCAACCTCTAAATATCCCTCTTGACAATAACACAACCATGAGGGTCCACACTACAGATCACACAACCATCATGGTCATGTTCATAGTCACTTACCAAGAAAATATCCTTATGCATTGCCAATAAAGATCTTCTGATATAGAGGACATCATAAATCTTCAACTCATCGGGACAATCGTCCACCATGTTCACTGATGTGTTACCAATGAGGAGGTAACATATTTGCTTTCATGTTCGGAGCTATGTACTCAAAGGACACCATACCCCTCTTCACAAGTGTTTGAACTTCATACTTCAGTGGATAGCAATTCTCTATATCATAACCAGGGGATCCCTGGTAAATGAAGATCAGGTTTGAACCACCATGGTAGTGGCTCAGGAATTTGTGGAGGGTTCCTTGGCTGAATAATATTCTTGAGTACCAAAGACGGGTACAACTCTGCATACGTCATAGGAATAGGGTCAAAAGAGAGCTTCTTCCTCTCGAAATTTTGCTGATGATTGTTGTTGGTGTTGTGGTTGGTTCTTTGTTGTGGTTGTTGCTGATGTTGTTGTTGAATTAGAACTGGTTGATTGTTGGAATTGTTGGAAAAAACCGGAATCACTGAAAATACCTGGTGTTTGTAAGACCCTAATTTTGACCCTAAGATCCGTCATGGCATCATATCATTGCTCATTGCATTTGCCTCAAGGATCATAGCATGTTGGCTCCTTAACCCTAGGGTGGGACTTGTGTGAGTTGGTTTGAGACCACCAATCATGCTTGAATTGTATATTATTTCTTTTCTTATTTTGTCTACTAACCAAAAGCACAAAAATATGTCACTAACTTGTTTTGTTTTGAAGCTTAAGTAGTCATGTGATCCCTTGCTCCTAGGAGGCTCCTATGCTCAAAGAAGTGGCTAGATGAAAATGAAAGCAAGTATGACAATGGTTACCAAAGCTCTAAATCATCATATATGTCTCCCAAGTATCTCAATTTACCATTTTGATCAAGATAAACCAAAGGGCTTGAGGCTTGTGTCCCAAGGAAACCCTAATTCAACTGTGCATTGATTGTGCCTTGCTCATGAAGCAACCTCAACCTATGATCAAATTAAATCAAGGTAAGTTCTTTCATTCATAATTTTACGCATATATGAGCTTATGTGAGTATCCTCAATCATTCATTCATCAGGATTTGAAGTTTGGACTTGAGAAGTTGACCAGTCAATTCATCTAACCAAATTGAAGTCCACTGAGACCTAACTTTTGATGTGTTTGTTAAATGAAGATTACCCCGAGAGAAAAACTTTTCTTAAGAACCATATGAACAACTTTCATGTTCATCAAAAATCTATTTGAAACTCGGAAGGCCATCATTCATTTCAAAACATTATAGGTCATTTTGACTGAAACCCTAATTTTGGGTCAACTTCCCAAGGACCTAACTTCTTATTTTTTTATGATTTTGAGGTGAGACAAATTGCATTGGAAATTTTGAGATGTATAATTCAAATGTTATGTTGGACAAAATTTCACAATCCTAAAATAAACACATGTGATAATACAAAACATTATAGGTCACTTTGGACCAAAGCCATTGAATCTTGAAAAAGGCTAACTTCAAGTATCCATAACTTTCTCATCAAAAATACAAATGATGAAAAATTTAAATCCAAATTTATCATCTTGAAAATATCTACAACTTTTATGTTGTAGGTTTTTCCATTTGAGGCTTACATCATTAAAACAGAAGGGCTTGAAGTTGGTCACTTTTGGCAAATTTTTCAAAGACATGTTTTGTACATCAAACTTCATGGCCAGTTTTCACAATTTTCCAAACTCCAAATGGATTTTTGTCCAACATAGCTTTTGTTACTTATACCAATACCTTTCCAACCATTACTCACATGCTTATGTTTGGATTTTCTAAGAGTGACTTTCGAAGAGGGAAACATTTATGCACAATTATGGAATTCATGATGAAAGTTCATGCACAAGCATTTGCCACTCAAACCACATGTCCAAATCAATTCATTATGCTATCAGCTTGCAAAACTATCAGCTTTTGGGCCTCACATGCGCCTGTACAGGCCCATGCATGGAGGACCCAAGGCTTCATGCACACGGATTCTTCACCTCTTGGCATCAGCTTCAACTATAAATACATGCCATGCTTCATTCATTTCTCATCCTTGAATCAACCTGAAGCCCTGCAGAATTGGAAACCCAACCACACAAAAGGAATTTTGAATTTTCATTTCTCTTTTCAAGTTTGAATTTCAACAAAATCAGTTGATCTTCAACACTTATTCCTTAGCCTTACACTCATACCATACCTCAAGAACAAACTGCAAGCAAGAATTTGGTTGGATCGTGCTCATCAAAGCTGCACTTCAAAGGTTTACATCTCAACTATTTTGATTCAAATCTCATCATATATTATGCTTTGCTTGTGTTTGTTTGGTTCTCTGAAGTCCTCGTGTGAGAGGCAAGCCAATGATGGCTTTAATTTTATGAATTGGTGCATTTCAGATTGAACACTTGGATTTTCCATCTCACATTTCCCCTTCCATAGGGATCTTGAGAGAAATCCAAGGTTACAGGGGTGATGTACATCACCCCAGCTTTAATTTGGTATAAAGATCATGCAATTTGGTTGAGGTTGCAAAACCTGCAACTGGTGGCCGGTTTCTGTTGGCTCACCGGAGAAGACGGTGGTTTTCACCACCGTCCCCACGTGGAGCTCCTTTGGCCTTTGGATCTGACTCCTATGATCTAATCTCAGCCTTTGTTCTATTTGACTTTTTTTAATTCATGGTGTGACGCACTTGACTCATGATCACCATGCGCGCGCGCTTCTGGACCACTTGATTGTCCACGTCAATTAATGAAGTTGAATCATGCGCTACTGATTTTTTCTATTTTCTTAATTTCTGTTTTATTTTCTTTAATTCCTTTTATTTTCAAAAATTCATAACTCTTTTATTTGGAATCACAAAAATATGAGACCAATTCCAAAAAAATTCTTTTAAAATCTAGTTTCATAATCTGATTTTTAATTATTTTTGTGATTCCATTTAATATTTTTTGTGAATTATTTCATTTTTGATAGTTTTTAATTCATTTTAATTACTTTTTGATATTCAAAAATTCCAAAAAATATTTTCTTAACACATTCGGATCATGATAAATCTATGAAAATATTCTCATCAATTTCTTAATTGATTTGAGATTTATTTGAGATTTTAATTCATTTGTGTTATATTTTAATGCTTTTAATTAATTTTAAAATAGTTTCTGTTTTCAAAAAATGTTGAGAAAATTTGTCAAACCTAGTTTGACCATGTTAGACTTATGATGATCCAATTGGACTTATCCAAGTTGATTTGAATTGGATTTGAAGTTTGACCTTACTTTGTTCATTTTATTTTATGTATTATTTTAATTCCAAAAAAATACCAAAAATATGTTTGACCTTTCTTGACTTCTAATCTTCATTTCACTTCTGTTTACCATTGATTGATGTTGATTCCATCCATATTTGATCATTGTGTTTTGATTATGTCATTTGGAGTCTCATTTTGTCCATTTCATCTCCATCTCTTTTCTTCTTCTTTTTCTTTTGACCAATGAGTTAATGATTTATTGTTAGCCTTGACATATGAGAGGCTTAACCTTCTTTGATCCAAATCAAATTAAACTTGATCAAAGATCAAGTGAATTGCTTTGTGTCCAAGATAGGTTGCTTCTTGGTCAAGCAAAAAACCTAAAATCCATACAAGGTCATTCTTCTTTTCTTTTGGCATGGCAAGTTGTAGGAACTTGGCTTACTAGTCATGATCTCTAACTTGTGTTTATTTGCCTATAGTTTTATTGACCGGCCTCAGATAGGTGTGGCTACTACATTAGTTCACTTACGATTGCTTAACATAGCGCTAAATTGCCTTATGGCACATTAACACTAACTACTAATTACTAACTTTTAATCCAAGTATTTAATTCTTGCAATTTACTTTAATGCAATTTAATTTCTTGCTCATTTATTCATATTGCCTTTTCCCTTTGCTCACTTGAGCTCGTGTTTATGTTTATGCCATTTTCTTTTTGCTCATTTGAGTACATTATTGTGTAAATATATTATGGCTTTGTGCTTGTTTTGTCTTTGTTTGTGTGAACCCAATGCAAAAAAGGAGAAAGGACTTAGAATTAGGACCTCACCTATGCTTAATGGAGTTCAAGAGCAACTAGGCCTCATGCCTTTAGAATTCTAAAATTGATTGAAGAGCAACTAGGCCTCATGCCTTTAGAATGCTTAAATCTTGAAGTTGACTTGAAAGGACCCCTGATCTAAACTCTCTCTTTGTCCATTCCTCTTATTGCATTGTGAACTTTTTGATTGTTTATTCTTGTGTGATAGGGATTCCAAGCTTGAGATAGTTAGAAGGACCATTGTCATAAGCATCCAAGTTAAGAGAGACAAGCCAAATGGAGATCCTAGGAGCTTGATTGAATATTTGTTTGATTGCTTGAGTTAATTGCTAAGTCCAAAGGAAAGGAGCATCTTGAATCATCTTTATAATCTCAAGAAAGGAACTCCAAGGGTTTTTTTCTCTTCCCTCATCTTTGCATGTTTAGGACTAGCCCTTCTCTTCTTCTCTCCACTCTAACCCAGGCCAAACTCATTTTGTGCAAACATTGACATTGTTTTCAAAACTAGAAACCTAGGCATTATGCCTTTGATTTTTCAAACTCTTTCATTAATACTTATTTTGAATTGAATCTTAAGTCAACTTTGACTTCACTTTGTAAATACTTTTAATTTGTAAATACAACTCACTTCAAGTTGTTTTTGTGGTTCCAATGGCCACCTTTGTTAAAACCTTTTTCATCAACACCTAGTAAGTGGGATTGTAAGTCTCTCATTCTTCATGGCATTGTGTGGAAACTTGACCTTTTTTCCTTTCATGAGAGCTAGTGGCATACTTGTTGAATTATCCAAGTTGGAGCCCTTGTCATGGAAGATGTCTTGGTTTAAGGATTCATCATTGTGAATGAATGGTTGAGTATTCTCCAAAGAATGACTTAATCAATTAAAACTCAACACTAACCATTGACTAATTTCTTAATTAACATTGCTTTAATTTTAAGTCATTTACTTTATGCAATTTAAATTCCAAGTACCTTTATCATTCATTGCCATTTATATTTCATGCAACTTGTTTATGTTTCAAGTCCTTTTCACTTTGCCCATTTGAGCCATATCTTGTGATTGTATATATTGTTTGCTTTCTTTTGTTTAGACTTATGTAGAAGTCACAACTATCTGAGGTCGGGCAATAAAAATATAGGTGTTGATGCATGTTAGAGATTTTAAACAAAGAACCAAACTCTTAAAACATACCACACACTAAAAATAAAAAGGGAAGGACCTATCTCAGTCATACTTGTATTGATTCATCTGACACAAGGTCATTGATGAATTAATTAGCATTTAGACATAAAGAGATTTCATTGGTCAATGAGGGAATGAGGAAGAATATGGATGAAGATGAAGAGGGAGGGGGAAATAGAAACACAAATTGACCATGAGAGGAATTTCATTTTATCAATATCATCCATTCATTTTGGGAGATGAAATGTACATTTCATCAATCCCCTAAATCCAATGATTTTGATCAAACAAAAGTCAAATCAACCATGACCAAGGCCCAAACAGAAAGTCAAACATCACATGACCATAAAAATGACACAACATAATTTTTAAACATTTAATCAATTAAAAATCACATTAAAAATGAATTAAAATGCATTTTAATATGGACAAACCCTCAAATCCCTTCAAAATACCAGATAAATGGCCAAGGTATTTTTCCTAGGTCAAAGGACCTTAGACAAAAAAATTCATGATTTTTAGAAAGTCATAAGTATTTTAAAACAATTAAAAATATGCATAAAAATATTTAATTCATGAAAAATATCAAACTTAATCCAAAAAATAAGTTTAATTCAAAACATGGAAGAGGAAAATATTTAAAGATTTTTGGTGAAAGTCCCATATTTTTTGGATTAAAAATGAAATTTCTATGAATAAAATAAAATAAAGGGATTAAATGGAAATTTAGAAAATAAAAAGAAATTAGAAAAAACGAGAGCCATCAAATCTCCCTCATTAATTAAGGTAGCAGGTCTGAGGCCCAAGCGCGCACTTCCATCATGTTCTCCAGTCAACGCGTGTACACGCATGGTAATCAGGAATGGTGGCCAAGAATAAAATGTGGATGTGAGATCAGATGGTCTGGGATGTTCCAACGCATCACCGGAGCCCTAGCTCCGGTCATCTTCTCCGGTGGACCTCATCGGACTGGTCCACCATAAAAATAAAAAGTAAGGACATGGTTTTAAAGGAAAAATGCTCAGGAGGTCGAATATGACCTCCATTTCATCCAATTCCAAGTATATTAAAAGATACATGGATTTGAAATTTGAGGTGTATGATCTGAGTTGCTTTGATTTGACCTCAAAGCAACTCAATCTTGTTGCCTACATTGGTAGGACTTCAGTCAACCAAAAATCAAAGAGAATGGTGAAGAATTGAGAGAGAATCGAAGGCTCAAAGTTTCTGAAAATTCACCTTCGGGTAGCTTAAATCTGGCTTGATCATGCTTCCAATTTGCCTTGGCTCGACTCTAGAAGCTTGCAGGAAGTGAAATGGATGAACGAAAGGCTTGGATTCTTGGAGTTTCAATCTCAAAACAGAAGGAGAATTGAAACTCGATTTCAAGTGAAATCTTCAAGTTTATCCTCTAATGGAGGTTAGGGAAGTAATGCTTCAAAACTTAGGCAGAAGGAATCCTTATTTTGATCACAATGGCAATGTATTTATAGGATTATGCATTACTTTTCACACACTTGCAAAATTTGCCAAATTTAGCAAGCTTGGTACATGGATGCATGAACATTAATTTAGGCCTAATTCATGATGTAATCTCACTCCAATTCGTGCACAATGAATACTAAAACAATAACATGTAAGCATGCAATAGGAAATGGTTATTTGAATTCAAAACTTGCCAAAACAAACCTATGAAAGGAACCATGTGAAAGTCCCTCAATTCTTGTCCAAATGAGGTAATCTTGGACTTTTTGGAAATGTGACATCAAGGGGAACAACTTTTATGTTGAACACTTTCCATTTGGAGCTTGGATCATGATGAATATTGAGGTGGAAGTTTTAGAAATCAAACATAATTGAAAATTTTCAAAGTACCAAGTCAAATGACCACTTCTTCCACCTTGATCATCATTTGCTATGAGTTCCAAATGAAAATGGTTTTTTCATCAAAGTTGTAGCTCTTTCAGCCCTCTTCAATATGTTAATAAATTTGACATCATTTGGATTTGGCATGAGGGAGTTATGCATTTTAGAAGTTGAGGAAAATTGCTTGTTCAATGATGATTGCCCAAAATGACCTATAATGTTTCCTCTTGGCACATGCCCTTGCAAGTTGAATTTGACATTTCTAAAAGAATAAAAGTTGGATAAGGTATCTTGAATTTGATCATGAAACTTGTATGGACTTTATCGCATAAAAATTGAGCAAGTTATCGTCCTTGAAAGCTGACCTCCTAACTAGGACACATACAAAATGACCTATAATCTTTCACCATAAAAAATGACTTTCCAAGCAAAACTAGATATTTATGTCAAAAGGAAAGTTGTTTGGAGTGTAATAAAGAGTAACTTTTCTCTTAGAATAATTTTCATATGACACAAATTGTAGGAGATAAGGTCTAGGGAACCCCAGTTTTGACCAGTTGACTTTCTCTGGTCAACCTCTTTGAACCAACTTGCAAACTTGAAGTTATCTTGAGCTTTGGGACTCATGGAAGATCATATATGTATAAGATGATGTGAAATGAAGTATCCCTTTAAATATTTGACCAATTGTTGAAGAAACTTGCTGAGAAAGTCACACTAGATACCAAGATGAATTAGGGCTTCCAAGGCAAACAAGCTTCAAACTCTTGATGAATTCTTGATCAAAATGATAAATGAAGATCATGAGGATCCATATATGATGTTTATAACCAATTTTAATCATTTCTTGATTGATCTCCTTGCACTGAGGGTCTCAAACCCTAGATGTGAGCTTGATAGGGCACAAATGAAAGCACACACTACCTACAAAAGCAATAAAGCTATACATAGACATATTTTTGGTATTTTGGTTAGTAAACAAAGAAAAATAAAGTATGATACAATCAGATGTGCTTGGTGATCTCTCCCAATGCAAACTCAATAAATGAGGGGTAAGGAGGATGCCAAGGTGTGATCCCAAAGCCAATGCAAATGATGAGACAACATGAGAGATCTTAGGGTGAAAATTGGGGTCTTACACAATGCTATTCTTGTCTTTATTCCCTTATTCACTGTCAAATATGTTTGTTAAAAGAGGTGGTGCAAACATTGAAGTCAATTTCCATGGACGATACCAAATGGTCTAGGAAAAAAATTATAAGTTTTACAAACGAGGAGTGAACTAGGATCGATGGAAAACTTTGCTAATGGTTGTGATGTCTAGATATTATGGTCTAGCAGCGGGGGTACATGAAAACACGTTGACGACAAAGTCAATTACAACTAGGGTGAGACATGTTTAGGATTAGAATAACATGTCCATTGAACCGACGTCTTTATTATCCTTTTATAATAAGGTTCTATAGTTTTTCAGGACCTAAAACCTTCTATTTTAGACATTTGTTCGAGAGGGAAAATGTCAGATGATCCTTTTAAATACAATATGTCAGTTCTTCTCCTTTTAGTTTTTTTTATTAGGTTCCTCTTAGGGAAGGACCATATTAGATTTTGTGGTACCAAAATATTTTTTTGTGAATAAGTGCTATAAAGAAGTGACAACATATGTATGTCGTCATAGGGGTGACATAAGTATTCCTTGATATTCAAATATGATGGTCCTTAGACTAGGTCCTCGTATATATCTCATATTTGGTAACATCAAAAAAATTGGGTCTTGGCCTTGACCAGAACACTAGCTCTCAAGGTTGTGTGACGAAGAGTTGGTGGTGACAATTATTTTGACTATGTTAAGTCCAATCAAATATCCAAACAAGCCCTCAAACTAATCCTAAATGATCAACTTGAGACTAGAACAAAGACAATGCCTCTGACAATAACAAGTAACTTAGAGATCGATAATGCTCATGTCACCCTATATAACCTCAATCTCATTGAAACAAATATGTAAAGCTTAAGAATCAATGTTTAAAATATACAACTTCTGTTTCAATATTTCTCACTTCATCTTCATTTACTGACTTGAGCGGCATAATATTTGCAAATATCATCTCTTGTTGATCATCTAAAACATCCACCAACTTGCATTTCATTCTCTAAAATCACTCATCTAAATACATTTAATTTGCCGGCTTGAATCAATTTTAAATGTTGCTACATGGCTCCGTATTTACAAAACTAATATTAAAATATTAACATGTTTTAAATATTTAAATTAAACACCACATGATATACTATTTCAAAACCTTTTACTAATACTTGTCTATCTATCTTCCAATCACATATAAAATGGTATTTTATATATTTGTTTAAAATAGGTATGTTCTTTTTTTCCCAAGAAAATAGTATTCTTTTTAAATTAATTGAATTTGTATAATGCAATTCTTTTCAAACATACATCCAATGAAATCACATAATTTAAAAACAGTTTGTAAAATTATTTACACATAAAAAAGTTGATCTCTTTTTAAATAATACCACACGCAGTACTACAAACTAAGCAGAATAAAAATACGATAAGAATGTCTGATATAACATAATGTTACTACTAATTTTCATGTTCGTGAATCCTAGCCGTTATTTTTCCGCAATTAACGTTAAATCTACGGGTCCCTCTCCAGAAGGTTGATGGTAGTTGACACCGACATGTGTCTGATCGCGATCAACGGTAATTCGATGGCCGAAATTTCAGGAGACACAATAATCGTGGCCCTATCATATACAGCCATTTACTACATCACCATGTGACTCCTCGTGTCGCTTCCCAATGTCAAGTGGGCCCTTCCATGTGATGCTTTAATTCCCTACGACCCTACTTCCTCCCATGCACGTGCTCTCTCATCTCATCCTCTGTCTTTCGAACATTTCGACACGTAGCAACAAAGATACAACTACTTCCATCTATATTCAATTTTTTTGTTTAATTTAAAAACAGTTATATCCGCCATATTAAGGGACACTTGTTACAGTTCGTAAAAAATAAACATTTTTTTAAAGTTACTTACTATCATTCTAGAATTTTTTTATATTAAATTAATGATGATAATGTATCTTGGTAAATTATATTAAAATTTTTAAAATATTTATAGGACAATTTTGTCGATATATCTTTATTAAATTATTTATTTATTATAGTTTTTAAGTAAAAATTATAGGAAGAAAGTTTAATATAAAATAATTTGTTTTGAGAAAATTTAGTTTATTTTTTCCCACCATATAGAAAAATGATTTCCATCATGGTAAATACCAATAATTATTAAATGACAACTTTTCAAAAAATATATTAAATGGACTTAAAAAAAGGTTATTGAAAAATAAAATCAAAATTAAGTGAAGAGTTTATTTTGAATGATATAATCAACTGTAGTAGATTTATTATACTTTAATTTGTTGATTTAGAAATATTATCAACTTTTACGTTAATGCATAAATATAAATAGATTTAAATAGTTTTTTTCATCTCTATAAGTTGACGTGCTTTTTTATTTTTGTTTATGTATTGTTTTTTAAATAATTTTTGAATGTTAATTTTTTTTTTAATCTCTAAAGTTAAAATCCACAGCCTACGGATTTTTTGGAGATTTTAACTTTAGCGATTAAAATCAAATGAAATTCATTATTAAAGACTTTATTTTAAAAAAAATATATAGAGATAAAAAACAAAACTATGTCAACTTATAAGGATCAAAAGCCTATTTAAGCTATATAAATAAATACAATTACCAAAAGTTGAAATTTAAATTAACATTTTATACACATTTAACTCAACTAAAACATATCAGTTTAATTACATTATTTAACTTTTTATAGCAAAATCAATTGAGTTTTGTTTATATTTTAGATTATCAAACATGATATTTTGTTGCCTATTTAAAATTGAAGTATTATCTTCCACCTCAAATATAATTTTTTAATTAATATAAATTAATTTATTTAATCTAACTATATCAAAATTTGTTGATAGAACTTTATCTCATATTTTAAATTAGAGAAAATAATATATAAGAAAAAACAATTAGTTATACATTAATAAGTATATTGGTTTACTTTGATTAAAAGTTTTAATTTATAAAATAAAATTATATTCATTAAAATAAAATCCTCTATTCAATTTTGTTAAACTTAGTGATCTTTGAGAAGACTAATTTGATTCATAAAAGAGTCGTGAATTTAAATTTGATGGTGAACTTCAGTGTACTTTAACATTGGAGTGTTAGAGAGGCGAGGAATAAATGCAAACACTCTGACGCTAAGTTAATGACACTAAAAGTGAGAGGTATTTTGAATTAGAAAAGTGTGTATTTTAATTTGATGCCTTGGTTTAGGCTTTATAGCGGAATTCTAGGGTTTGAAACTCTAAAACCTTCTTTTTAGAGACACGTGTCTCAAGGGACAGATGCCTTCAAATCTCTCTTCGTCGTAATTTGGCGATCTTTGTTACTTCACAGAGCATTTGGACCTTTATTTTATCTAGATAGTTTTCCTTGTTTGACCTTTATAGGATGGGATTGGTCTAGACCAAGTAGTAGTCCTTCAAGCCTAATTTTGTGTGATCGGAACATGACTTATAGCTCTGGTTGTCTTCATACACGTGGGGCATACTTTACATTGTTGAGTTTTCAATGAGAATTAACTTTCTAAAACATTTCAACATTTCATGACTTTTTGTAATCTTTGCTTTCTTGGTGTCAAATTAGGATTGACCTTTAATGGTTTTGGCCCTTGCCTCATACTATGCGAACTTATGATTCATACGTTTATGACCTATAAATATGTGTTCCGTAATTACTGGCTGAGAATCATAAATGTCATTATGACTTTGATGACGTATTCATGGTAATATGGTGCTAGTTTTAAGTGGGTGCGCACAAATGATTTTTTTTAATTTCACCTATTACATCTCTTTTCTTATAATTATCTATTTCATTTTAAAACCCATATTAACTCTACTCACTTCACTTAATTAACCACAAAGTAATAAAAAAACTTGTAATTTATGCATATATTTAAAATAGCCTTAAATATGGGAATTAATTCCTTATTTTTTTATATGTAATGTGAATCATGAATAAAAATAAAATTCAAAAGGATCAAGGATATATGCATGAATAGCAAGGAATCTAATATTCTAAGCCAAATCTGCTTAGCAAGCCACTGCTCAATTAGTGAAAACAAGATAGAAGCAAACCCTTGTGAAAATTGGAAATTTTATAATTGAGGAATGTTTCGATCAACAAATGTAAGGAGGTCTGACAGGTGTAATCCCAACATCATTAATCAATTGTTAAATTTCATCTGTATTTTATCACTTTCAACAATATCAAAATCACTTATAAAAATCATTTTCACCTCAACTATAATGATTGCAAAAAAGATGTTTATCACAAATGTCCTCATGGATATGATATAAAAAAACTTACTTTTGATACTTCATTGAAATAACATTGTTGTTCAGGGATTAGCGGTTAGATGCTACAAGCATGTCAACAATTTTAATCACTTTAAGTGATTTTACACATTGGTATATATTTGTATATAGCCCTATTTGTTTAATCCACAGTATTACTAGTTTGTTTGGTTAGATTTCTAAACTTTGTTTATGCGTGAAAAAACTCTAGGAGACCAATTGTTGTTTGATCATGAGATTGAAAGGACAACTCTTAGGAACAATAGAAATATGAGGAAAATGTGGATTTATGTGCTTGTAGGTACAAATGTATGCAAACTTAAGATATCCTTGGTGGCTTTGATGATGACAACAACCAATGTCAAATGACATTCAGTGAAGTCCTTGATGGTTTATGCTTCAACATCCTCTAATGATGGTGTCTATTAAAGAAGTTATATCAAGCCTTATTGGTAGAAGAGTCAAGTTCCAGATGAAGTGTCAAATCAGTTATGAATCAAATAGAGGATCTTGAAGCTTCAGCGTTATGAAAGACATAAAGTGTAAAAGCTTGCTTGGTCCTTGTCTAACTGATCAATGTATAGTAAAGGTATTAGAGTAATTCATAAAACACTGAGACAATCACACACACATAAAATAGTCTCTTAAAAGCTCTCTTGTCTCTCAGAATCTTTTGATAACATATCAATGCTTGTGTCGAATTTATTAAGAAGTACCATATTCTTCATGAGATTTACGATGTTAGTGTTGTCGCACTTTACAGAGATAACACCAAGCTTTACTCCATAATCACTCAGTTGGTGCTTCATCTAGATAATTTACATGCAACAACTACCCGCTGTAAGACCTCAATTTTGACCCTAAGATCCCTCATGCTATCCCATCATTTGCATTGGCTTTGGGATCACACCTTGGTATCCTCCTTACCCCTTATTCATTGGGTTTGCATTGGGAGAGATCACCAAGCACATTTGATTGTATCATACTTTACTTTTCTTTATTTACTAACCAAAATACCAAAAATATGTCTATGTATAGCTTTGTCTCTTTTGTAGGTAGTATGTGTATCCATCAATGCCTCGTCAAGCTCACAACTAGGTTTTGAGACCCTCAGTGCAAGGATATTAATCAAGAGATAGTTCACAATAATTCTAAGCATCATATATGGATCCCCATGTTCTTCATTTATCATTTTGAAACTTGTTTGCCTTGGAAGTCCTAATTCATATGGGTATCTTGTGTGACTTCCTCAGCAAGTTTCTTCAACAATTGGTACAATATATCAAGGTATACTTCATAATATATCATCTTATGCATATACGATCCTCCATGAGCCCAAAAGATTAACATAACTTCAAGTTTTCAAATTGGTTCAAAGAGGTTGACCAGAGAAAGTCAACTGGTCAAAACGGGGGTTCCCTAGACCTTATCTCCTACAATTTTTGTGATATGAAAATAATTCCAAGATAAAAGTTACTCCATATGACATTCCAAACAACTTTCATGTTGGCATCAAGAGCTAGTTTTACTTGGAAAGTCATTTTTTATGGTGAACGATTATAGGTCATTTTGTTTGTACCCTAGTTAGGAGGTCAACATCCACGAACCATAACTTGCTCAACGTTTATGAGATGAAGCCCATCAAAGTTTTATGATCAGTTTCAAGATTTCCTCTCCAACTTTTATTCTTTGAGAAATGTTAAATTCAACTTTCAAGGGCCTGTTCCAAGAGGAAACATTATAAGTCATTTTGGGCCATCACCATTGAACAAGCAATTTTCCTCAACTTCTAAAATGCATAAATCCATCATTCAAAATCCAAATGAGGTTAAATTTGTGACCAAATTGAAGAGTATTTAAAGAGATAAAACTTTGGTGAAGGAACCATTTACATTTGAAGCTCATAGCAAAAGTTATTCAAGGTGGAAGAAGTGGTCATTTAACTTGGTACTTTGAAAATTTTCAATTATGTTTGATTTCTCAAACTTCCATCTCAAAATTCATCATGATCCAAGCTTATAATGGAAAAGTGTTCAACATCAAATTTGTTCCCCTTAGTGTCACCTTTCAAAAAAGTCTAAAATCACTTCATTTGGACAAGATTTGAGGGATTTGCGCATGGTTCCTTTCATAGGTTTGTTTTGGAAAGATTTGAATCCAATTATCCATTTCCTTTTGCATGATTACATGTTATTGCTCCAGGGTCAATTGTGCACGAATTGGAATGTGATAGCATCATGAATTGGGTCCAAATCATTGCCCATGCATTCATACACCAAAGTTGCTAAAATTGTCAAAATTTCAAAGTGTGTGAAAAGCAAGTTACTAGACTATATATACATGACCATTGTGATCAAAATGAGAATCTTTTCTGCCCAAGCTTTGAACCCTTGCATCCATAGCCTCCATTAAAGGATAAATTTGAAGATTTCACTTGAAATCGAGTTTCAATTCTCCTTCTGTTTTGAGATTGAAACTCCAAGAATCCAAGCCTCTCTTTGATCCATTTCACTTCCTACAAACTTCTAGAGTCGAGCCAAGGCAAATTGGATGCAAGATCAAGCTGAATTGAAGCTACCCTAAAGTGATTTTTCTCAAACTTTTGTTCTTCGATTCTTCCTTATTTCTCAACTATTTTTCTTGATTATTGATTGTCTGAAGTCATACCAATGTAGGAAACAAGATTGAGTTACTTTGAGGTCAAATCGAAGCAACTCAAATCATAAACCGTGTCAGGCCTCATGTACCGGGGTTTTCCACTCCTTTGCTTGCCATAATCTCGCATTGTCTTACTCTGAGTTCCCTGGCTCTTTTACCTGGACCTGTCGGACAAAAACACAGATATCCCACGCATAAAATCACAAAAATATAAATAAAATGCAACAATGAATGGAAATGCTTAAATATTATACCGGAAGTAAAATTGCCTTGAAAAGTATCAAAAATGCTTGCACAGTGTCTCAAAATCCTCGGTTTCTTGTCGGATTAGTAACGAAAATATAATGCAAATGGTGACTGATCATCAACTTCCAAGAATCATAACTTGCTCAATTTTTATGATATGAAGACCATACAAGTTTCATGATCAAATTCAATATGTCTTCTCCAACGTTTCGTCTTTGAGAAAGATCAAATTCAACTTGCAAGGGCATGTGCCATGACGAAACATTATAGGTCATTTTGGGCCATCATCATTAAACAAGCATTTTTCCTCAACTTTTAAAATCCATAAATCCCTCATGCAATATCCAAATTGTGTCAAATTTGTAACCAAATTGAAGCGGAGTGAGAGATCTACAACTTTGAAGAAGGAACCATTTTCATTTGAAGCTCATATCAAAAGTTATCCAACGTGGAAGAAGTGGTCATTTGACTTTATATTTAGAAAATTTTCAACCATGTTTGATTTCTCCAACTTCCACCTCAAAATTCATCATGATCCAAGCTCCAAATGGAAAAGTGTTCAACAGAAAATTTGTTCCCCTTCATGTCACCTTTCCAAAGAGTCCACGATCATGGCATTTGGATCAAAATTAAGAGACTTGCGCATGGTTCCTTTGCTTGGTTTGTTTTGGAAATTTTTGCACTCAAATGATAATTCATATTGCATGGCTTCATCATAGGACTTCAACATCATTTGCACACGAATTGGAATTGGATCACATCATTTTTTTGGGCCTTGTTGCATTTCCATGCAACCATGCACAAGAGTTTCTATTTTTGACATTTTTTTTTGGAATGATGTGAAAATGAATGCAAAAGCCTATAAATACATTGCCTCCTGCTCATAATGGAGGACACCTTGCCTAAGCTTTTCTCCTGCAACCTTACCATCTCCATTAGAGGATAATCTTGAAGGTTTTTATTTGAAAATCGAGTTTCAATTTCACTTATGTTTTGAAGTTGAGACTCCAAGAGTCCAAGCCATTTGAGCTCTCATTTCATCTCCTGCAAACAAGTAGACGCAAGCCCAAGCCAATTGAGATCCAGATTAAGCTTCATCACAGTAAATAGAAGGTGAATTTCATGAAACTTTATCTCTTCGATTCTCTCTCAGTTTTCCATCATTTCAATTAATTTTTGGTTGGCTGAAGTCCTACCAATGTAGGCAACAAGATTGAGTTGCTTGGAGGCCAAATCGAAGCAACTCAGATCATGCACCTCAAATTTCAAATCCATGTATCTTTGAATATACTTGGAATTGAGAGAAATTGAGGCCAATTCGAGCTCCTGGGCATTTTTCCTTTAAATTAGTGTATTCACTTTTTATTTTCATGGAGGTTGGTGTTGGACCAGTCCGGTGAGGTCCACCGGAGAAGAAGACCGGAGCTAGGGCTTCGGTGTTGTGTTGGCACCTTCTCAACCATTTGATCATGCATCCACGTTTTAATCAGGTCCTTTGATTTGAATTACCATCCCTACACATGCGTTGACTGAGGCGTTTAGTGGATAGCGCGCGTTGGCCATCAGATCTGCCACCTCAATTAATAAGGGAGATCTGATGGCCCTTGTTTTTTTTTAATTTAATTATATTTTCTGATTTTATTTTTAATCCACTTATTTTGTTTAATTCATATTAAATTCATTTTTATTCCAAAAAATATGGGACTTTCACCAAAATATTTTAAATATTTTTCTCTTCCATATTCTGAAGTAAAATCATTTTTTTGGATTAATTTTGATATATTTTTGTGAATTAAATTATTTTGGACTTATTTTTAAATATTTTAAGATACTTATGACTTTCCAAAAATTATGAAATTTTTTGTCTAAGGTCCTTTGACATTGTTTGACCTAGGATAAATCCCTTGACTATTTATTTGGTATTTTGAAGGGATTTAAGGTTTTGTCCATTTAAAATGCATTTTAATTCATTTTAAAATTGATTATTAATTGAATAATTATTTAAAAATTGTGTTGAGCCATTTAATTGATCTTGTGATGTTTGACTTTTTGTTTGACCTTGGTCATGGTTGATTTGACTTTTATTTGACCAATACTATTGGATTTAGGGGGTTGATGAAATATACATTTCATCCCCCAAAATGAATGGATAGTATTGATCAGATGAAATTCCTCATATGATCAATTTAGGTTTCTATTTCCCCTTCCCTCTTCATCTTCATCCCTATTCTTTCCCAATACATCATTGACTAATGAATTCTCTTCGTGTCTAATGCTAGTCGATTCATCAATGACCTTGTGTCAGATGAATCAACATGAGTCTGACTGAGATAGGTCCCTTCCATTTTTTTAGTGTGTGGTATGTTTTAGGAGTTTGGTTCTTTGTACCAAATCTCTAACATGCATTAACACCTGTATTTTTATTGCCCGGCCTCAGATAGTTGTGACTTCTACATAAGTCCAATTACGATTGCTTAACATAAAGCTAAATTTGTCCCGCAAGGCATATCATTCTAGTAAGTGAGATTGTAAGTCTTCCATTCTTCACGGCATTGTGTGAAAACTTGACCTTTTTCCTTTCATGAGAGCTAGTGGCATACTTGTTGATTTATCCAAGTTAGAGCCCTTCTCATGAATGATGCCTTGGTTCATGGATTCATACTTTTGAATAGATGGTTGAGTGTTCTCCAAAGAATGACTTAAATAATTAAAAGTCTTCACTAACAATTGACTAACTTCTTATTAATATTGCTTTATTTTCAAGTCATTTACTTAATGCAATTTAAATTCTATCACCTTTAACATTCATTTCCATTTACATTTCATGCAACTTGTTTATGTTGCAGTCCTTTTCACTTTGCTCACTTGAGTCATATCATTTGTGCTTGTATATGTTGTGTGCCTTTAATTTTGTTGTGTTTGTGGTCTTAGGACCTTAAAATACCTAATAACAAGAAAAACCCTAAAAAATATGTTGGTGGACTGTTGGACTTGATCTGAACTTTTGGAATTAGAGGTAGGCAACATTCCCTATGCTAAAGGACTTGGCCAATGCCACTATTCTGAGACTGAGCTATCCTTGATTGTGCCTTTCATCTGATGCAAGCCTTGAGTGCTCCTAATTCATCTGTTACTTTGTCTTTGTGTTTAATTGTTATACTATTATTATTGTTAATGTCTGATGATTATTTTGAGTCGATCAAGGAATATTTTCATCTGATACATTGGAAAACATTGAAGACTGTTAGCTATTGGAATGCTTGCTTGGATATTATGGACATCTTTATTTGATGCCTTGGTCTTCATATGGTTTGCTTAGATATTGCTTATGCTTATTGTCTGCTCAAAAGTCCAAAGGAAAATGGGTTTTTATATGACATTTTTGTCTGTTGGATTGCATCCCAGTGGTCAGATCTTTTCAACTCTCAACTTTTAATTTTTGTCTAGGATAGTCCCTTCATCTCCTCCCACTTCTTTAATTTCAAAATCTTTCCCTCTTTTCAAAACCTTATTTATTTGTGTTTTTCAACTTAGACATTTTTAATGAGTGGAAACGTTAGCCTTATGTCATTGAATTTTTAAACATTTTTTCTTAATCAAACTTGTGTATAAACTTAACCATATTAACTTAAATTTCAAAAAGATAAAAAAGGAACTAACAACCCCATTCAAGTCTTTGGCCTTTTGTGACTTTTCATTTAGACTTTTGTTAAAATCAATTCACCCACTTCTTTGAATTTTTTACCACGCACTACGGGGTTTTGATCCCTCATTTTTATGTTGGTACGTAGGAATAAGATCGAAGGTCTTTTCAAACACAAAAATATAATTAATGAATTCTTTTCTCACCCCCACTCTATATTTTACCCAAACATCATTTTGACCAAAACACTTGCACACAAAAAAGGGCTCCCTAGGAGTACCTAAGACACTCTGGGTGCTAACATCTTCCCTCTATGTAACCAACTCCCTTACCTGTAATCTATGACATTTATTAGTTTTGATTTGAAAACTTCTTATCTTTGGGTTTTATTCGTACTTTTCCTTTTTCCTTTGGAAATAATAAAAACACGATTGTGACTCTGGCTTTATTGACGTCAAGTTTATCCTTAGCTTGATGGTCATGAATTTACCGCTACAGTTACCACTAGTCAGCTTCAACATACTGAACTTCACATTATTAGGAATCTCTTCACACACCAAACTCATGTCTCTGAATTGCTTAATTAATTCCAACTCTTAAACCACCAATATCAACATATGCAACAACTTCTGACTAAAAGGGCCAGCTACAACATTGGCTTTTCCAGGATGGTAAATCAATCCAAAATCATAATGCTTCAGAAATTCGAGGCATCTCCTCTTCCTTATATTCAACTCTTTATGATCAAATAAATACTCCAAACTCTTGTGATCACTGAACACTTCAAATCTAGATCCAAATAGATAATGCCTCTAAATCTTCAACACGAATACCATTGCTGCCAACTCTAGATCATGCGTATGATAATTCCTTTCATGAATCCTCAACTGTCTAGAGTCGTAAGCCACAAACTAACCATTATACATCAACACACCACCTAAACCAATCTTCAAAGCATCTCAATACACAACAAAGTACTCACTTAGATTTGGCAAAATCAAAACTGAAGCAGACGTCAACTTCCTCTTGAGTTCTCGAAAACCTTCTTTGCAATGCACATCCCAAACATATGCTTGAACCTTTCGAGTTAACTGAGTCAAAGGCAATGATAACTTCGAAAAGCCTTCGATAAACTTCCTGTAGTAACTATCCAACCCAAGAAAACTTCTAATCCCCATAACAGACTTTGGAGTCTCCCATTATAACACTATCACTATCTTCGATGGATCAACAACAATACCACTACTAGAAATTACATGACCAAGGAAACTCACTTCCTTCAACCAGAACTCGCACTTGGAAAACTTCGCATATAGCTTCTTTTATTTCAAGGTCTTCAACACAACTCTTAGATGCTCAACATGCTCTTTATCCGACTTCGAATATATCAAGATGTTATCGATGAACACAACCACAAGCTGGTATAGGTACAGATGGAATATTCTATTCATGTACTCCATGAACAATCTAGGTTTGACACTCCAAACAGAATTACTGAGTACTCATAGTGATCATACCTCATTCTGAATACAGTCTTTGGAATATCTTTCAGTTTCACACGAATCTGGTGATAACCCGACTACATATCGATCTTGCTAAACACATAAGCACCTATCAACTGATCCATTAAAACATCATTCCTCAAAAATGGATACTTGTACTTGATAATCACTTTACTCAGTTGTCGATAGTCAACACACAACCTCATGCTAACGATCTTCTTCTTTAATAACAACACTGACGCACCCCATGACGAAACACTTAGCCGAACAAACTTCTACTCAAGCAAGTCTTCCAATTCCTTATTCAGTTCACTCAACTCTGAAGCAGGAATCATATACAAAGCCATCGATATAGAACTAGTACCAGGTACCAAGTATATATCAAAATTAACCTCACGCTCCGGCGGAAAATCACTGATATCATTTGGAAATACCTCAGGAAAACCACACACCAGAGGTAGCTCACCAATCGCATATTTTATTTTCGCCTTCATAGAAGCCAATATCATGAATACTTTAGCCTCGTCCTTTACGAGCTCATGAATTTTCTTAGCAGACACAAACAACTCATCACTTGCATCAAACTCCGGAAATGACATTGCCTTATCGTAAGAGTTGATACGAACATGGTTGAACTCCAACCAGTTCATTCTAATGATAACATCGAGATTTCTTAAAGGTAGACAAACTAAATCCATCCCAAAACTCTTACTAAAAATAGTAAGTGGGAAATTGAAACAAACCCACGAAGTGGTTACCGAACCTAGAGTCGGTGTATCAACAATCCTACTCCCAACCATAAAAGACAATTTCAAACCCAACCTCTTAGCATAATCAATTGAAACAAGCAAATATGTTGCGCCCATGTCAATAATAGCAATCAACAAAATACTATTAATAAAACACGTACCTCGAATCAATCAATCATCACTAGTCTCTGATCTTGACAGAGCAAAGACTTTCCCTCCAAACGGTGTCTTTTTTGGCTTCTGACAATTGGTATTGATGTGACCCTGTTCGCCACAGTTATAACAAGTCGGCCTAACACTCTTCCAATTTGCAATGCGGTGACCCATATTTCCATATTTGAAGCACCTTAGAACATTATTCTTGCACTCATTAGAACGCTAACACAACTCACCACACTTGAAGCTTGAAAGAAGCCAGAGTCTCTCCCCCCTTGGCTTTTTCTCATCTACAGCTTTATGATTCCCTCTATCAGCTGGGCACTATGTGCATTCTCATGATACTAGTTCTTTCCCCTTTTCTCACTAATGCTCTTATAGTGAGCATAACGATCCCCATAGTCCTCATCATAAATCCTACACCTATTCACCAGCATATGAAACATGTGAATCTTTTGATAGGCAATACCCTGCTTAATCTCAGGATGCAATCTGTTTTCAAACTTAATGCACTTCAACCCCTCCACAGTCACACCAATGTAATGAGGATAAAACTTCACCAATTCCTCAAACTTGGTAGCATTCTCTGCAACTGTCATTTTTCCTTGCTTAAGTTCAAGGAATTCAATCTCCTTCTTGCTACGCACATCCTCAGGAAAGTACTTCTTAAGGAATTGCACCCTAAACACAACACAAGTGATCTCAACACCAACAACCTCTAGTCCCTGGCACGCATTGTCCCACCAGTCTTTATCTTCCTTAGACAACATGCGAGTTTCAAACAATACCTTATGTTCCTTAGTATAGGCCATCACTCGAAAAATCTTCTCGATCTCTATGAGCCATACTTAAGCACCTCTCGATCATACATGCCCTTGAATGTTAGCAGATTATTTCTCTGAAGTTTCCCTAAACCACAAAACTCATCACCAGCCTGATTCAGCTGACCTTGTAGCACCTGAGCCACTGACTCCAAATCCTCATCAATAACACGAATGCGTACCATCAAATAGACATTAAAAGAAACAATGCATCAACAATGTACACACACATATCACATACTATGGAATATACAATATTACAAAATTGGCCGGACGGACAAACCCGCTCTGATACCACTCTGTAACACCCTAAACTCCGAAACTTATAAATAAAGCATTGCTCGAAAAATTTTAAGGTGTCACCAACGACAAACCTTTGAAAATACATCAAATCATTTGAAACTACACATCGGAAAAACATTCCATGACAACTTCATAAATAAATTTATAAACTTCAAAACAACAAATTCAACATCAACATCAAAAAACATAACAACTCCAGTCCCCGATGTTACACAACCAGAGCACTAAAACCATTATATATATATATATATATATATATATATATATATATATATATATATATATATATATATATATATATATATATATATATATATATATATATATATATATATATATATATATATATATATATATATATATATATATATATATATATATATATATATATATAATATATATATATATATATATATTATAAAGAGGATAAATAAAAGTGAAGAGTAGCTCCAACAAGACACCTTCCAACACATAGCAATAAGTATCACTTCTGAGTATCTGCAAGATGTCCATGGTGGACAACATAAAACAAAGGGGGTGAGAAACAACATTCAATATAAACAGTATAAAGAATGCTAAGGTAGAGAATATAGAACAAACACACATTCATTACAAAATAAAAAACAACATAGTATCACACCCATTCATAACAACATGCACATTTATGTATATGTAATGCAACTCACGACACAATGTGATACTTATGCATGTGGTACCATTCTGGACAACGCAGGTCCATCTCGCTCCTGAATCTCCAACATAGAACCGTAACACACCAAATCATTACTATCGCCATAAGTAATACTTCATCAATTTCCATATGGAATCAACTACTCACTTTTGAATCCCCACCATAGGACCAGAGCACACCAAAACTGGACTGAAGGCCGTACACCTTGATGCACGACTCTCAACAACATGCATTATCACTAAAAGGTTCACCAAAATTATCACCATGCATATTTCATCATTATGCACAAAATCACTCACCATACACAATAATTAGTCAATTTTACAACAATTAACAAACAACACCAAACTGCAGCAACTCAACAAATTCATATTCACAAGCATTCAATCATGTTAGTTCATTATAACATCAACACCTCATTAGTTAACCACAACGAATCACTAATCGATCATATTTGTCATCACACACATCCCTAACATAGACACATGACTACAACAAAATTATTTCACCAAGCACTACCAGAGGTAGTTCTCCGTGTTAGCTTCCTAACGCTTCAAACGACACCTCATTTGGACCTACAGAACGAATGTTATGGCCAAAATTATCGGACAATGCAACAAAAGGAAAATCATAATTTTTCACAATTTGGCCTAAGACAATCGATTGTCATCAAAGATGATTAGATACTAACTTAAAAAAAAAACATGTTTCCAGGCCAGACAATCGATTCTTTTTTCCCTGCAATCGATTTTCATCATCATTTTTTAAAAATTTGAACTAGTGCAATCGATTGTCACTGTGTTGTTTTCCAAAAACCCAATTTTTCCCACATGTTCTTCATCTCCTTCATCCCTAAACCTCCATACATGTCTGCAATCAAAATTTCCCAAAATCAAGTGACCAAAAATACGAATTTAATAGTGAATTATATTATCACAACCATTATCATATTACAACACTTATATTCATCATGATTCATAGAAATTCATCAACAATTTCATCAACAATCATGTGCACAATTCAAGCACTCAAACATTCATTAATGGCCGGATTTTATACATGCATATTCATGATAATTCAAACATAATTTCAGTCATAGAAACCTATGCATGAAAACAATCAATCATCAAATTCCAGATTTATAACATAACAACAATTCATCAAATTAAATCACGGAACCCTAATGAGAGCAAGAATCTCTCTTCTCTACCCCATCATACAATACACTCATATTGAGAGCCATTTCTCTCCACTTACCTTATTTTCCAGCAATAATAGCAAATCAAACAGCTCATATGGATTCTCCTTTCAAAACCTAACTCTCCTTCCAAATGCTATTGTTTTCTCCAAGCCTCCTTGTTTTTACGTACTGACAAAAGATTCCCTAAAACCTATTTTTCTCAAACTTTTAGAATATATAGTATTATAATTATTTTTGCTTAATTATTATTATTGCCCACTAATTTTTTAGCTTCTCTCATGTCACCTCATACTTCCCTCAATTCACACAATTGGCTCAATTCCTTATTTATTTTTATCAATTTTCTTAATTCATTTCGATTATTAATTAAAATGCTAATTATTTTAATTATTTTCTAAATTATTCTACCAATATCCTACCTTCTCACCACACCCCACCATCACCACTACACCCTAACAACACATATAGTCACATGATTTTATTTAAAGGCACACCAAATACCATAATTCAATAAAAAATATAAATAATTAAATTAAATAAATTAATCGAATTTGTGATGTTACACTTATGCCCATTGAGAAAAGCTCAGAAGAAACATTGCTACTTAAGGAGACTTAATTCCATCTTTGAAGATGAAAATCACGTATTGAAGATACTTAGTGTTAAGATTTTATTTGAGTCATTTGTTTGTGTTTTCTGTACACCACACTAGCACCCTCATCCATATCATAAGACATAGTGTTGGTTTGTTTAGTTGAGTTGTAATTCAACATTCTATAAGTTGTTTATTGAAGGAACAATCAATTGGGATTAGTGATTAAAAGAAAGTGAGAGGGATTCTCATATTTAGGGAAAGATCTAAATAGAAAATCACTAGGATTAGGAAGAGACATTGAACAACATGAGGTTGTTGTTCCTATAAGACTAATTGTACTAATTCAAAATAGTGAATTTCTTTTTTTGGGTAGAGTGCACCCCAAACGTAGGTGTGATTTCACCGAACTGAGTTAACAATTTTGTGTGTTTCTTTATTGATTTTCTGCTTCATCATCTTGTTTATCATTTGTGTGTTTATTCTGGTGTAAGATCTCCAACACCCTTGCTTAAGCATCTGGTCCAACATCTGTCCCCTTAAAAACATAATTTCAAAGTGCAGTGTCCGCTCCGTCCCACTCTCACATTTTTGCGTGGCGGGGCAAGGTTTTAGGCCTGTATCATTGACAATGACTGTCTGCCCTGCCTATTTTTTTAGCGGGACAAGTCTAAACAAGACAGACATACCCGTTTGACACTCATACTCATAATGTGTTATACTTCGGTATTTGCTTTTGACATGTTTATTGTCAACTTAATTAGCATGTATATTTCAAAACCAACCGAATTGCATTTACAGACTACTAAAAAGATATTAAGATATTTGAAGGGGGCTAATAGCTATGAGGTCTTCTACAAGAAGGAGGGAGTTCTAGTTATGTTGGGGATGAAAAAGTTTCTAAAAGCGCACCATATTGTGTTTTCTTATTAAGTTATTGAGCAATGTCATACATATCTAAGAAACAATCAATTGTTATTCTCTTAACAACTGATGTCGAATTTGTGGTTGCTCCAGCAAATGCATGTCATGGTGTGTGGATGAGACATATTTTGAGAAACTTAGGTCATGTTTAAGAAAGTGACACCCTCATCATAACAATTCAACCGTTAAACTTTCAAAAAATAAATCCAACAATGCATGGATGGATTAAATATATCAGACTTTGCTTTTTTTTAAGAGATGTTGTAAAAGATAGAGAGATGGAACTAGTGCATTGTGTAAGTGAGAAGCAGGTTCCATACTTGATGCCTAAAGCTTTGAAGTTTGAGACATTTCAAAAGCTTAAAAAGAAGATAAAAATGCTTGATTACACTAAAGTAAACTAGTCGTATTCTACAAATAGTTTAAGGGAGGGATTGAAAGAACATTTGTTGTTTTTAGTTTCTTGTTATAGGTTAAGAATGATATAAGTTTATGAATAAATGAACTGTTTGAATCATGCAAACTAGTTTGTTGCTACATGCTTGATTACATTGAAGTAAACTAGCTGTAGTTTAAGTCTTTTTTCTAGCATACGAGTTTATAGCTTTTCAGTTGCTAGTTGTTTCGACTATCGAATAGTCTAAGTTTTATGAATAAATGAACAGTTTCAATTATATTTCTATATCTCTACGATTACAGAGTGAAATCAAGGTGCATTGTGTGGTTACAATTAAAAATAGTTTTATCCATTTTGCTAGTTGGGACTGTAAATGTTTTAGCGATTGTGAGTTTACGCCGTTGTTGTTAAAGAGGTTCTAAACCTTTTGTGAAATGCTTAAAACCTATTATTTATTTATTTATTAATTATATATCTATTTATTTCGATTTTTGTTAAAAAAAAATTTATAATGTTATATATTTTATTGTAAAAAGATTTTATAATTTTTTTTTATAAAAGTTTTAAATAAAAAAATTTAATTTGAATAATTATTTTAAAAATGTTATTTTAGGTATTTCATATTTTTGAATATCAAAATATTAAAAAAAAATTATTTCAAATAGTTTTTCATAAAAATTATTTTTGAGATATAATATTTTAAAAAATTATAATTTTGACTATATTTTAATCTTCAATAATATGTTTATGTTATAGAATGTCGACATTAATTTTTTAATTTATAAAAAATAAATTTAAAAAATTTATTATATTTTGAAAAACATTTTTTTTAAATTGATTTTCAAAAATATTAAAAAATATATTTTTTTTAAAGTTAAAACAAACTGATCCAGTACGAGATGGGTCACTATTTTATTAATTGAGTTGGACTTTTAAAATAGGAAAAAGTTTGGTTAGAGAATTTAATTTGTCACCCCATTCTTGTATTTGACACTTCCTTATATTTTCATAATTCCATAACTACCATTTACAAAAATTCAAAATTTTCAATATACAAATCAAATTTTTTTATGCAAATTAAATTTTCTGTAGTGTATTTATAATTTTCGTTATACCAAAATTTCTGAAATTCATTGAATTTGCAATATTAACGAAAATGTGTAAAAATACTATGTTATACAGAAAATTTCAATCTAGTTCATATTTAATAAAATATAAATTTTTTTAACACTATCAGAAATTTTAAAAAGTACTATAGTTTACTATAAATTTCAAAAAATTTAATAGTGCCAAAAATATTTTTCAATTTTTTTTTTTGAAAATTTTGACATTCTTCAATTTTTTTTAAAAGTATTAATTTTTTATCAGAAATTTTGATAGAAAATGGAATTTTCAATTTTTTTTAATACATACTACAAATTTTCAATAAGAACAGGTAAGTTTCAAAAATATTTTTTTACAAAAAGATATAACAATAAAAATGCTATAAATATTGTTGGGGGTGTCAGATTAAAGAGTGGGGATAGCAAATTAAATTTAAGGGGAATTATATTTTTTGTACACTCATTCATTTTGGGTTCACGGGTGTACCTTTGTGCATAACTGTATAAAATGATACTCATTTAATTTTAAATATTTCAAATGAAGGGATAATGAATAGCATAATAGTGACACAATTTTTTTTCTTATTGTTGTACCTCTTAAAATAAGATTATATATTAATAAAAACGATTATATAAATTAAAATATAAAATTTATCTATAAAAACTATTATAAATAATTTTGTTGATTATTGTCCATAAAAAGTGTTACCTTATCATGCCCTAGTTTGCAATTGTTTTAGTTTTTTTTTGAGAAATGGAAATGAACTCATAGGTACTATTTGTTAACTATGTATCAACTAATAAAACATACTACTAAAAATCCAACAATGTCCTCTGTTTCAAATATTTACATATACAAAAGGACAAATTCCTAAATGACAAATGTTCTCAATATTTAACCTTCAAATTCAATCAAATTTTGACACGTGACAACCAAATTTCAACAAGTCATTTCAAAATTACTTTTTCCTTCTTTATCCATTTTCACACTCCTTCCTCCATTTAATTTTTCTCTCTTTCATTCACACTCTTTTATTCTCTACCATTCATATATGTGGCACAGCATTTCCATCATTTCAAATTTCAGATTTGATTTTCTCTTTCTTCCATATTCCTCAAACCTTCTTTCATTTTCCTCCATCCTCCTCAAACATCGTCCTTTCACTTTTCCTATTTACTTTTTCTTCTCAACTAAAAAAATAAAGCTATAGAGTTCAACTACAACAATAATGTAGAGGAATGAGGCAACAATGTAGAAGGTATCCTCGGGTTAGAAAAGAAGGAAAAAAAAAATATCGTCAGATCTATCCGAGAAATGGTGATCGGAGTTACATCACCCACCAAAGAAACGCGAGTCTTTTTTTTTTAATTTTTATATCGGATTATACACATAGAAGTAAGTTTGTGCATGACGAATCTATTTCTCTCTTTTATTCTTAATTTTTGGTTGATTTTTCCTCTGAATTTTGTTTACGTTAACCATAATGGAGTGAAATGGTAGAAGACAATAAAATAACACTTTCTTTTCAACCTTATTCGAGTTGTGTCAACTTATGTTTTCATGGAAAGTGAGTTAAAATAACACTTTGTAAACCAATCAATGTTTCCTTCATTTCCGTTTTTGTTTATGTGCAGTTATGTTTCTTGTCTGATTTTTAGTGTGATTTTTTTTTCTTCTTTTTTAGTTTGTAGTTTTCACTACTATAAAAAAACACATTTAATCTCAGACATAAAATTGATTTAACCTCAGTTACAGAGGTGAGTTAACGAATGACGTCATGAGAACTCTTCAATATACCCTTCTATTTTAGAATAATTTAGGAGATAGTTGAAATAGTCATTGCTTCAATCCCCAACAATTATTTTTTTATATTTTTAAAACTAACGCCACATACCTCTCGATTTATGGCCAAAACCAAAGGAAAAGATAACTTTTTAAAATAATATTCATTACATTATTTACACAGAATATTAATAAATTCATTTATTTATAAACTACATTGTTTACACATAATATTAATAAATTCATTTATTTTTAAACTACATTATTTACACAGAATATTACATTGTTTTACACACAATATTAAAATAAAAATATATAACAAATTTTAAATCCGATTCATCGTCATCGTTGTCGGTGAAGAATAAATGTATGATATCTTGGGGAAGAAAAAAAAATGTTAAATAAATAAAATCAATATTCAGTTATATGATTATTAAGAACACAAATTTTGAACGCAAATAATTTGTTTCTCTTGCAATCCATCATAGAGAACTTTTTCAAGTTTCTTTAAGTTTCAAAGTCTTTATATCAAATATTTCATTTAACAACTTTTAATATTTAGAATAAATTTATAATATCTTTTAGGTTTCACGCGGATCAATAATAACAATGTTTTGAGTGTTGATACTCATTAAATGGACGACAAAGATTTGTTTAAGGACGATGAAAAAACTAAATACACACGCTTATATTTTTCCTCGGTTATTACTCAAAACCGAGGTAAAATATGTTTTTTTTAAATAAAGAATACAATAAAATATGTTTCATCCCAAACGTCACATACCTCTCGGTTTCTGTAAAAAAAACAAGAAGAATAATTTTTTTTAAATTAAATTGTTTACACATAATATTAAAATACATTGTTTAAACAAATTTAGATTTTGACAATGGATTCTTAAAAAACAACAAATCTTTATTGTTATCCAGATTTTTTTGTATACCCTTTAAGCGCATTCTTTTCAAGTTCAATGAATTGCATGCATCAAATCTTTGATGTTATCTATTTCAACTATGAAAAATTTTTATGCACTTGCAATCTATTTCATAGATCTGTTCGAAGATTTTATTATATTGAGCAAATATTTTCATGACAAACGCTTTCACAAGAAAGAGAACAAGATATATGTGCTTGCAATTTACATCAAATTTAGGACTAAATTTCTCAATATTGTCAATCGAGAAAAGCAATAAATTATGGAGTATTTTCTTTGATTGACAACATAGGAAAGTTATTCCAAAAATACAACAATAACATAAACACCATTATGTTGGGGTGGGTTGCAAGAGTAGAAAAAATATTTTGTTTAAGATAGAAGAACATTAAAGATTTTTTTTTTGTCTTGCAATCCATCCCAATGAATGATGCGTACAAGTTTGGAGCGACTACATATAAATTAGGTTTAAGATAAAATCTGATTAACGAGTGTTTTTATAGTAAAATCTGATTATCTAATCCCTTAATTATTAAAGATAATCGAAGGAATAAATCATAAATTTATAAAATAAGAAATAAAATAAAAAGAAAGACATCATTTTAAAAATAATAATAACATTAACTACATTTGTTGGGACGCGAATCATATCCTGAATTATTTTTCTCCTTAGTTATATTTAGAAATCGTGAAAATATGTGGTATTTATTTTAAAATAAAAGATAAAATATGGTGCGCCATGACATTCTACTCAGTTTTTTGTTGGGCGAAATAAAAGTTTTATAATAAAATGTATTATTTATAGGGATTAATTACTATACACTATCAGTGTAAAAAGATTTACACTGTCGATTCATCACCATCACACGTTTGCATTATTTTATAGGTTTTTAAAATAAAAGTCAAACTTATTTCAATATCCAACAGATAGGATTAACTGACGGTGTAAAATCCTTTTACACTTTCGATGTATATCAATAAATCCTTAGTGTCTACACTAAATACATATCATTTTGATATGATTGTTTGTTCATTTCTTTTACTCTTAATGTCTAACTCTGCTTCTTGTTTAGTTTTAAATGCTACTGTTGTTTTCAGTTTGTGTCTTTTTAGCAACAACCATATTTTTTTCACATCTTCAATACTTTTCGTTCATTCATGTTTGACCATAGATGATGATGAAAATTGCTGCACAATTCTTTTTTCTATTCAACATGCATTATTTGCAAACATATGATATAGAAACCGATAACATTTGTGTTCCTCTGTGCAAACATATGATTGCAACTGAAATTCATGCCCCAAATGATATATCATTTAGGTTTTATATATATTGATCACTTTTAGATAAGTGATATCATAGAATTTAAGTTTTTATTGGTAATTAAGTTGTATCTCTAAAATGATTTTTAGGAAAAATTATTTGAAATTGTTTTAAAGTTAAGTAATTTTTTGAATTTTTGATATCTAATTTTTTTTAATAAAATTTTTAAAATAATATTTTAAAAATATCCATACAAATTAAATTTTCATTTAAAATTTTTATAAAAAATTTCTTTGTAATTTTTTTTACACAAAAATTATGCTTTATTATAGAAATTATTTTTTAAAAAAAGTTTTACCCATAACTTCATAATCCTATAACTAAGATAATACTCATGCACCATCTAAAAATTGGTGCAATTTAAGAATCTAGTCAATACAAACCTCATGATTCAGTAAATATTTATGGCATTCCATAATATTGAATCTTGGTTAGAGATCTGCTTATGAATGTATCAGTTTACTTGTTCAATCTAAAAATTAGGAAATAAACATCAAAACTTTGAGTTGTAAATAGATTAGAATTATAAATATGTTGGTTGTTTTATTAGTATTTTTTCCCTCTATAATGGCTCAAACTCTGATCTTTTAACTATTTCTCTTATCATGGTGTTTCACAACTATCAACTGAGCTTTGTAAATTAAGTTTTGATTCTTGTGCATATTTAAACTGCATTTTATAATAAAATATATTATCAACTCTAAAAAATGGAGAAAAAGATTTTCATAGCTTAAAGCACATTATCTGCAAATGACTGATTGGATAATGGATCAATGATGTTAAGATTTGCAACACAAATCTTTTCTAAGGAATGAAAAGGAATATAGTTGAAGTTATGCATGGAAAATAGGACAAAAACTTGGTGTTTTTAATTTTTAATATTTGATTTTACTTCAACTTCAACCTGTATATACAAGGAAGAGGTAGGAAACAAATTTAAGACTATAAAAAATAGTCTGTACAAACAATTAGCTAGAAAAAAAAAAGATTTTAATGTGTTACAGAAAGAAATTATTGAAGTCACTATGCAACTAAACAATTGGTATAATTAAGTCTTCAATGGTAGGTTGCTAAAAAAAACAAAACATAAACCACTCGGAATATAAATTTTGCTTTTGTACATGCTAGAAAACGAAAAAAAAATCACCTTTATCCACTCTATGGTAATAACGGTGAACTTATAAAAAATATAGAGTGAAGAGAATATACTTTAACTTAGAGTTTTAATATAAAAAAAATTAAGAGTGAGGATTACAATGGAGAACCTCAACCAGAGTTTTACCAGACCAATTGTCGAGCCAAAGGTTGATATAGTCACCTTTACCCACCAATTAGATAGAGTTTTCTCTGAAGATAGAATACAATAAAATTGCTTTTGCCAAAATACGATAAAATTATATAAATGATATTAATAATATCATTGGATACACTCATCTATATATGGGTTAAAGTGGACTCTTTTGTTAGGATAGGTTAGGTTTCAATCAATATATATATATATATATATATATATATATATATATATATATATATATATATATATATATATATATATATATATATATATATCACTTTTATGGTTAAGATTCGAAGACAATGCGAAGAGGTGGTAAACATAGTAGGAAAACTTAGAGAGGAAAGTGATAGAAATTCTTTGGATTCATGGAATTTTGGAAAATCTTAGGAGTTATCTAAAGGAATCGAGAAATAGTTCTAGATGCATTGAGTTAGTTTAATTCTTATCTAAAGAGTTTGATCTTTGGTAGAAAATAGAGTTTGTTGTTGAAAACTTGGGAGACTATTTTTTTTTATATTATTTGTAATCTTTTGTAACAATTTTTGGAAGTATAATGAATTATAGAGTTACTCACTTATCCAAATTATATTGGTTTGATCAAACTTGATCAACAATTTATTTGTGTTATCATTTTTTATATTCCTCTTGCTTGTTGTGGTTTGCTTACACTGATTACAAATTATTTTGTAGATTGAGGCTATTTATTTTGGTTGACATTGTTCTTTGTCTCACACATCTTTATTATCAACGAAATAAATATTATTGTAAAATATTAACGATATTTTTCGTGTGGTTGAATCTTTCAATTTCACAATAATTTACACCCCGCGTTGAGCAAAAAGGTTTTGAAAACGAGTAAGCATCATGGGGTACTAAATGGGACATGTAGAAGTTTTTCGGAGACAACACTTTTTATATTATTGGAAGTGAATATGCAAGCAGTTTTAATTCAGGAGAAAATTGTTGAATTATTGAAGGGTGAGACACCAGTTCCTACATCCCTAACACAAATAGAGATTACCAAGATGGTGGACAAGGCAAAAAGTCTCATTATATTGTGCCTCGGGGATAAAGTTCTAAGGAAAGTCGTCAGGGAGAAGATTGTGGCTTCAATGTGAGAAAATATTAAATCATTGTATATAACCAAGTCTTTGGCTCACATGTTGTGGTTGAAACAACAAATCTATTCATTTTGAATGGTATAAAGCAATTTCATAGTGGCGCAATTAACACAATTTCACAAAATCATTGTTGATTTAAAGAATATTGAGGTGACGGTTGATCATGAAAACAATGTTCTACTCTTGTTAAGCTAATTATCTAGATACTTTGAGCACTTCAAGGATTCCCTTATTTATGGTAAGAGGTACTATTACTTTGGATGAAGTCAAGGTGACTATCTGATCCTAAATATTTTCAGAGGTGAAATATTTGAAGATTGAAGATAATGGTGAATGCTTGAGTGTCTCAAGGTAAGGAAATAAGCATAGAGGTATGTCCAAATCTAGGGACTTCGATAAGTTAAGGTGTAAATATTTTAGTTTTCATAAAACTTGTCACTTCATGATGTATTGTCCCAAGAGGGAGTATAATGAAGATTTTGTTTAAATTGTTGTTGCTTCATATGAGGACAATTATGATAATATTGGTGTTGTAGTTGTGTCAAGTTTCGAGACTAAAGAGAGTTGAGTTAGAGATTCTGGATTTTCACATCAGATGTGCCCAAGGAAATGGTACTTTGAGACTTTGAAGTCGAAAGATAGTTAGCAATCAAGCTTGAAAAAGTCACGGTGTTGGTACAATAAGACTTAAAAGTTTGATCAATGTGAGATCCATCAATATAATGTGAGGTATGTTCTAGAGCTCATGATAATTCGTTATCAATAAGTTATGGGTCTATGTGCTTACAGTTATAGATTGTAAAACCTTTGGATAACAAGAATGTAAGTCAACCAGCACCTAATTACTTTTGATGATGACAACACTTGAAGTAAAACAACAACTAAATTTAGCTCAAGCGGTCAAAGATTCATAAGATGGTTGATCAAAGATATCCTCCTGAATCAAGCTAAAGAAGTATGTTTATAGTCAACAATATAGTCCAATGACTCTCAAGTGAAGACTTCGAGTTTATGATCAATGATGGTTTAATCTTTAAATATCTCAAATAATGGTAATTAATATGGAGATATGTGTAGCAGTAAATTCATGACCATCAAGTTGTGGATAAACTTGACGTCAATAAAACCAGAGTCGCCACCGCGTTTTTATTGTTTCCAAAGGAAAAGAGAAAAGTACGAACAAAACCCAAAGGTAAGAAGTTTTCAAATCAAAACTAATAAAATGTCAGAGATTACAGGTAAGGGGGTTGGTTACACAGAGGGAAGGTGTTAGCACCCAAAGTGTCTTAGGTACTCCTAGGGAACCCTTTTTTGTGTGCAAGTGATTTGGTTTAAATGATGTTTGATAAAATATAGAGTGAGGGGATGAGAAAAGAATTCATTAATTATATTTTTGTGTTTGACAAGACCTTCGATCTTATGCCTACGTACCAACATAAAAATGAGGGATCAAAACCTCGTAGTTCGTGGTAAAAATTTCAAAGAAGTTGGTGAATTGATTTTAACAAAAATTTAAGAAGAGGGCACAAAAGGCCAAAGTTTTGAATGGGGTTATTAGTTTTTTTTGTCTTTTTGAAATTTGAAGTCAATATGGTTAAACTCATTTACAAATTTGATTTAAGAAAAAGTTTTGAAATTCATTGGCATAAGGCCAAAGTTTCTAATCATTAAAACATGTCTAAGTTAGGAAGCACAAACAAAGAAAGTTTTTTTTGAAAAGAGGGAGAGATTTTGAAATTTAAGAAGTGGGAGAAAATGAAGGGACTATCCTAGACAAAAATTAAAAGTGAAGGGTTGAAAAGATCTGACCAATGGGATGCAACCCAACAGACAAGAATGCCATATAAAAACCCATTTTCCTTTGGACTTTGACAAGCAATAAGCAATAAGAAATAAGCAACATCCAAGCATTATGTGAAGATCAAGGCATCAAATAAAGATGACCATAATATTCAACAAGCAGTCTTCAACTTCCCATATAACATATGAAATATTCTTTGATCAACATAGAACAAAACATCAGACATAGACAATAATAACAAGATAATTTAGCACATAGACAGAGTAGCAGATGAATCCAAGGCATCCAAGGTTTTGTATCAGATGAAGGAACAGGTAGAGGTAGCTCAGTCTCAAATGTTGGCATTGGCCAAGTCCTTTAGCACGGGGAATGTTGCCTAATTCTAAGTCCAAAAGCTCAGATCAAATCCAACAGTCCACCAAGATGTTTTTTAGGGTTTTTGTTGTTATTAGGTGTTTTAAGGTCCTAAGACCACAAGCTAAATCAAAACAAGCAAACAATATACACAATCACCAGGATATGGCTCAAGTGAGCAAAGTGAAAAGGGCTGAAAGATAAACAAGTTGCATGAAATGTAAATGACAGATGAATAATAAAGGTGTTGAAATTTAAATTGCATAAAGTAAATGACTTGAAAGTAAAAGCAAAAATGAATAAAAGTTAGTCAAGTATTAGTCAAATGTTAGTGATGATTTTTAATTGATTAAGTCATTCTTTGGATAACACTCAACCATTCATGCACAAGTATGAATCCTTGAACCAAGACATCATCCATGAGAAGGGCTCCAACTTGGATAATTCAACAAGTATGCCATTAGCTCTCATGAAATGAAAAAAGGTCAAGTCTCCACACAATTCCATGAAGAATGGGAGACTTGCAATCTCACTTACTGGAATGTTATGCCTTTTTGATCGAATTTAGCTCTATGTTAAGCAATCGTAATTGGACTTATGTAGAAGTCACAACTATCTGAGGTCAGGCAAGAAAAATATAAGTGTTAATTCATGTTAGAGATTTGGTACAAAGAACCAAACTCCTAAGACATACCATACACTAAAATAAAAGTGGGAAGAACCTATCTCAGTCAGACTTGTGTTGATTCATCTGACATAAGTCATTGATGAACCAACTAGCATTTAGACATTAGAGAAATCATGGGTCAAATGAAGGATTGGGAAAGAATAAGGATGAAGATGAAGAGGGAAGGGAAAGTAGAAACACAAATTGATCATAAGAGGAATTCCATCTGATCAATACCATCCATTCATTTTGGGAGATGAAATATACATTTCATCAATCCCCTAAATCCAATGGTTTTGATTAAACAAAAGTCAAATCAACCATGACCAAGGCCCAAACAGAAAGTCAAACATCACAAAACCATAAAAATATCTCAACATAATTTTCAAGCATTTATTCAATTAAAAATCAATTAAAAAATGAATTAAATGCATTTTAATTTGGTCAAAACCTCAAATCCCTTCAAAACACCAAATGAATAGCCAAGGTATTTATCCTAAGTCAAACAAGGTCAAAGGACCTTAGACAAAAAAATTCATGATTTTTGGAAAGTTAGAAGTATTTTTAAGAAATTAAAAATATGCACAAAAACATTTAATTCATGAAAAATATCAAAATTAATCCAAAAAATAATTTTAGTTCAAAATATGGAAGAGAAAAATATTTAAATATTTTTTATGAAAGTCCCATATTTTTTGGATTAAAATTGAAATTATTATGAATTAAACAAAATAAGTGGAATAAATGAAAATTCAGAAATTAAAAAGAAATTAAAAAAAAACAAGGGCCATCAGATCTCCCTCATTAATTGAGGTGGCAGATCTGATGGCCAACACGCGCTATCCACCAAACACCCTAGTCAACGCACATGTAGCAATGGTAATCAGAATGGATGATCATAATTAAAACATTTCAAACAAATCCAATGGTTGGAGACGCGCCACCATATCACCGGAGTCCTAACTCTGGTTGTCTTCTCCGGTGTACCTCACCGGATTGGTCAACCCTCAACCAAACGGAAAATGAAAAACAAAGACACCATTTCAAAGGAAAAATGCTCAGGAGCTCGAATCTGACCTCAATTTTGTCCAATTCCAAGTATATTGAAAGATACGAGGATTTGAAATTTGAGGAGCATGACCTGAGTTGCTTCGATTTGACCTCAAATCAACTCAATTGTGTTGCCTACATTGCTAGGACTTCGGCTAACCAACAATCAAGCAAAATAGTTGAGAAATGAGAAAGAATTGAAGAATCAAAGTTTGAGAAAATCACCTTCGGGTAGCTTCAATTTGGCTTGATCTTGCTTCCATTTACCTTGGCTCAACTCCAGATGCTCGCAGGAAGTGAAATGGATCAATGAAAGGCTTGGATTCTTGGAGTTTCAATCTCAAAATAGAAGGAGAATTGAAACTCGATTTCAAGTGAAATCTTCAAGTTTATCCTTTAATTGAGGCTAGGGAGGCAATGGTTCAAAGCTTGGGCAAGAAGGCTCCCCATTCTGATCACAATGGTCATGTATTTATAGGGTTTTGTATTGCTTTTCACACACTTCAAATTTTTCCAAAATTGGAAATGTTGGTACATGCTTGCATGGGCGTATGATAGGCCCATGAGATGATTGGTAAAGGTCCACAAATGAGCATGAATGATGCTGAAATCTTAACATGAGGCCATGCAATTGTACTTGATAAATGATTATGTGATTCATCCAAATGGGACCATGAAGAGTAACCATGTGAAAGTCCCTTAAATCTTGTCCAAATGAAGAGGTCTTGGATGTTTTGGAAAGGTAACATTAAGGGGAACGACTTTTATGTTGAACACTTTTCCATTTGGAGCTTGGATCATGATGAATTTTGAGGTGGAAGTTTGAGAAATCAAACATGATTGAAAATTTTCTAAGTCCCAAGTCAAATGACCACTTCTTCCACCTTGAATAACTTTTGCTATGAGCTTCAAATGGAAATGGTTACTTCACCAAAGTTGTAGATATTTAATTCCTATTAAATTTGGTCATAAATTTGACACTATTTGGATTTTGCATGAGGGAGCTATGCATTTTAGAAGTTGAGAAAAATTGCTTGTTCAATGGTAATGACCCAAAATGACCTATAATGTTTCCTCTTGGAACATGCCATTTCAAGTATAATTTGACATTTCTAAAAGAACAAAAGTTGGAGAAGACATCTTTAAATTGATCATGAAACATGGATGGACTTCATATCATAAAAATTGAGCAAGTTATGGTCCTTAGAAGTTGACCTCCTAACTAGGGTTCAGACAAAATGACCTATAATCTTTCACCATAAAAAATGACTTTTCAGGCAAACATAGCTCTTGATGCCAACATGAAATTTGTTTTGGAATGTCATAAGGAGTAACTTTACTCTTGTAATTATTTTCATATGACAAACATTGTAGGATATAGGGTCTAGGGAACCCTAGTTTTAACGAGTTGACTTTCTCTAGTCAACTTCTTTGAACCAACTTGCAAACTTGAAGTTACTTTGATCTTTAGGACTCATGGAGGATCACATATGCTTAATATGATGTAAAATTAAGTATCCCTTGATATATTTGACCAATTGATGAAGAAACTTGTTGAGGAAGTCACACAAGATACCCAGATGAATTAGGGCTTCCAAGGCAAACAAGCTTCAAACTCTTTATAAATTATTGATCAAATTAACAAATTAAGAACATGGGGATTCATATATGATGTTTATAACCAAAGTCTATCATTGTTTAATTGATCTATTTGCTTTGAGTGTCTCAAACCCTAGTTGTGAGCTTGATAGGGCATATGTGGATGGATACACTACCTACAAAAGAAACAAAGACAAATATAGACCTATTTTTGGAATTTTGGTTAGTAAATAAAATAAAATAAAGTATGATACAATCAAATGTGCTTGGTGATCTCTCCCAATACAAACCAAACGAATGAGGGGTAAGGAGGATGCCAAGGTGTGATCCCACAACCAATGCAAATGATGAGATGCTTTGAGGGATCTTATGGTCAAAATTGGGGTCTTAAAATTTGTCAAGCCTCATAAAGAAGACTCAAGGTTCTCGTGTGATACTAAAGTCAAATATAATGATGTCAAAACATGAAGCTTCAGAATATGAAAGAGAGGAAGTGTGAAAATTCATTTGATCATGTATGTCTGAGTGATCAATGTATTGTAAAGACAAAAGGGTATTTATATAAGTATTATGGCTAAATCACACACATATTAAAAACATTTAGAAGTCTCTCATTTGTTTAATTAAAATCACCAAACAATTGCTTTTGGGGTCTAGTCAGTTGATTAGAGGACTGCTTGATTGATTAGTAAAACCTTTTTTAAATTGTATAATCAATTAAATTATATGCCTAATCGATTAAATGATGCCTAATCGAGACTATAATAGATTATGACAGTATCTTAATGATTGGTAACGAGTCTTTATCTAAACCTTCTATTTTGGAACATAACAATCGATTATTTACATTTCCTAATTTATTAGATCATTAATTTGGCTGATGAACTGTTTCCAAATTTACACCATGTCTTAGCCTATAAATAAAGAGCTTATTTATCATTTTTTATCATCTAGAAAACGTGAAAAACCTCACTTTTCATTTCTATCATCTCTCTAAAATCATTCTTATTTTTCTCACATTTTAACCATAGTACTTATGGATTATTCTCGAGTCTCATTGAGAATATTATTTTGAGTGAGGGTATAATTATAATTTACCAAGAGTAGATTTCTCTGTTTAGTAAATAATTCTTCCTTAGGAAGTTATCATTTTGATCTTAAGTTAATCCATTTGAAAAGATCTTGTCTGTATTTAGGGGATTTGTTTAAGTCTCTATTTGGTTCATGAGTTCCGCCACTGAAAAAGATCTCTTTTGGTTCGTGGAAATCAGTCATTAAAAATCTCCACAATTGTTCTTGAGCTCAACCCAGTTAAAAGCTCTATCGGTTTGACATCAGGCTAGTGTACAATCTCTATTGGTTTCTAAGTTTAGCTTGGTGTAAAAACTTAGTATGTTCGAGATTATCCCAGTATAAATCTCAGTTTGGTTCATGGTCGACATGTATAATACCCCGATTGAGTTTGAAGGATAAACAACTTAAAACTCTGTCTTGGTTCGAGATCATCCTCTGTAAAATCTTGATTTGGTGTGAAGATTAACTACTTCAATCCCTGTTCGTTATTTATTTTGGAGACTAATCACTTCAAGTCTTGTTCTTTGTTTGGTAACCATTTCAAGCCCTATTCGCTGTTTATTCAGAAGTCATCCTGAAAACTTCATTTCCTTGTATAAGGGGCTTCATGGGCATAACCTTCTAAAATATCTCAACCATTATGCATACTCTCAAGATTAATTCTTGGAGACGGGAGTATGCCACTTCATTAGACTGAGTCTCTATGATTCTCCAGTTTCATTTCTAATCCCTTATCTATTTTATTTTCCACTTAATTTCTTTACTTTGAATTTTTGCTGCATATTTATCAAACATTTTTATAAAATTGCTTAAAACTCTGATTTCGAATATGAATTTATTTTAAATCAACTATTTTCAAACCTCCACAATTCACCCCCTCTCTTGTGTATGGAGTTACATGTTTAAAAAGTTGCATAAGATCCTAACTCCTATTTAAAAACTATTCGTCTCAAGAGGAAGATGACTTCCAACACTATTATTAACAAGTAGACTTTCCTAAATATGGCTCCACCATTTAATGGTGATATGTTTAAATTATGGAAAACTAGATTTAAAATATCCATTCAAAGTTTTGATATTGAATCGTCAGAAACAATAATCAATGGTTCATTTATCCCTACTTACTACATTAATGGTGAAGTAGTAGATAAACCTATTTTTTCTTTGGACCAAATAAGAAAAGAGAAAGTTTGAAATTGATTTTAAAACTAGATTTTTTTAGTTATGTCTTTATGTAAAAATAAATTTCTTTATGTTCTAAATTGTAATTCCTCCAAGGAAATGTGTGACACTATTGAAATGATCTATGGAGTTTCTTCAAGAATTGAATAACAGGGAATGAAGACACAAGGAAAAGAAGATGAATGCTTTTATCACAATTTTGTTCAACCTTTATAGACTTTGGAAATAATATTATAAACTTGGTCACTAACAAATATCTAAGAATTAGTAATTGTAATTAAAAACCTGATCCAATCCTTAAATCGAGAGATGGTAATGTTTATGATTTTTAGAAAGAATCCCAAAAGGAATAAATAATCGAGAAATTGAATGAGTTAATTCAACAATTAAAGGGTGAAGTCATGAGCTCAAACCTAGAATAATATATAACAACTTCATCAAATAACTCTTTTGAATAAGAAGAATAAAACTTAACTCCAGTAATCTCCTTTAAAAGAACAGGCTCGGTGGTTGAATAATCCTTAGAAGATTCAGCGTCCTATGGAGAAACTTCATCGAGAAGAGATGAGAAGTAAGTCTCAAAAAGAAATATATTTAGAGACTCAACATCAAGAGGAAATCTCGAAGACTTAACCTCTGGTAGAGTCTTCAAAGAATCTTCTTCCATCAAAGACAATAAACATATTTGCTTGAAAGTTTCTCACAAAGAAAGTGATTGTGAGGTAATAAATTTATCATACAAGCATTTGTTAATAGAGTAACATGATAATATTGAAAAGTGTAACATGGATATTAAATACTAAATTGAGTTTCTAGAAAATAGTAATGAAACATTAAGGTTAGAAATGACTAATATTAGAAACCAAGCTGAAAAGTGTGAAACTTGTGTGTCGATGAAAAAGAAAGTGAAAGATCTGCATGAAAGTCTAAGTAAATTTAATAAGGGAAAATAAAACCTAGACTTTATTCTATAAAATCAAAGTATTTCCTTAAATAAAGTTGGATTAGGGTTTAAATATAATAGATCACATTGTAAATGTTCTAATAGGAAAACATTGAAAAGCCTCGTTGACAAATGCTCTTACTATGATAGATTTGGCCACTTAGAGCCATTTTGTTTTGATAAATTAATAAGGTCTAAAGGTGATAACCCTAGAACTCTAAAAATACTAGTGCACCAGGACCCAAAAATATTTGGGTACCAAACATGAAAAACTAGTGTGTTTTGCCGGGATGCTTTTCATCTTTAATGAAGCCATAATGCGTATTAAATGAAGTTATGCAAATCAAGATGTATACCTTTGAGTATACATGATATGCATGGCAATGTTTGATTGTACTAATGATTGTGATGCAAGAATGTTCGCTGATGGTGTATATCAACAGTTGTAATCAAAGACACTTTTTGTTGAGGGTGGTTTTAACACTTATGATATACGACAATCAGTTAATATCTTAATAAGTTGAGAATATAAGTCTATAGTGGATTTGTCTATCTCGTGGTTTTAACCAACTCCGTATCCAATGATTCATAGAGAAGGATTTTTGAAATTGTTTTATCGTTCCCTCTAAAGGGGTGAAAACATAATGAAAAAGGTTGTAAAAATTAGTATGCCAAATTTAAACTCAAGGCCTAAAAAAGACCAAGGAGGATAAGATTAAAGGAGATAATCTATTAGCCTAATTGGTTAGATAATCCTTGCGTTTTAAATTTTAAATCAAACTAGATTGTATCTTCGCCTCCAAGCAAATCAAATTAGATAATTGATGGAGAACATGCGAGATCTTCAAAATCATCATTACCTAATCGATTAGGGCATAAAAATAATTGGTTAAATGACCTATTTTATAAAGTTTTGGTTTTGATATTTTCTAGGACAAATATTCAAGGAATTTGTGAAGTCTTTGAATGCTCAAACCGTCATAAGGAACGTTATAAATAGGCCATTTTATTCCCTTCTTTTGCATCATTCTCTCTCTCTCTCTCTCTCTCTCTCTCTCTCTCTCTCTCTCTCTCTTCTAATTTGTGTTTTTTGTGAGTTCTACTCTGCGCCATAAGTATCATCACCAATGGCTCCAGAGAAAAGCTTTCAATTTGGAAAATCTTCTTCAAAAATATTCGTGAAAGGTTCAACCTGAAGAAGTCAAGAAAGGAAGGGAATGTCTAATTGAAAGGTAGTAAACCTTCCAAGGGTTGCTAAGGGAATTCTTCACAAAATTACCAGGTCGAATATTCTTGGATCTTGTAAGAGATTTCTAATCAAACATGCAGTTTGAAGATCTATCTCTGAAATCTTTTGTAAGAGGAAAGTATATTGATATTCACAGAGATTAGTTCGAAAGAATGTTTGAAATGCCCTTCTTTGGTGTTTCCTATACCTATGAAGGGCCAATAAAATCCAAAAGATTCAAACTTTCCAATGCCATCAAATCTTTTGTCATTTACCCTATGGAGGATAAGAAACTTACTATCAAAGTAAGCTGCCTTAAAGCAAAGACTTATATGGCCCACTACATAATCAAAATGATATTCCTCTCGAGGCAAGACAACCTTTAAGTAATCATTAGAGAGGATATGATCCCAATATGGCTACTAATATATCAATTTTAAATAAACTAGGTTGATGAAATACTTCTTTATATGATCTATTGCAATAAAAAATGATCAGCAAGTTTACCATATAGAGCTTTGATCACCAAGATATTAGTTGTGACTAGAGTCGAGACTATGGGAGAATCAGTGGATTTCATCCACTCTAAGATCAACCACTCCTTGCTCAGTAACATGAGGGATTGTATATTTTGAGGAGAACTAAGGAACGAATCAATGGATGAATACGAAGTTGTAGCCCAACCAACGGTAGCAAATGACACATCTTTCAATACTCTTCTGGAAATAACACAACAAAATGCTTTGGCCATTCAAATTTTAAAAAAGGACATGGGTATCATCAAAATAAACACCTCAAGATATGATGATATAGATGGAAACGAGTAGTCTCACTTATATGTTTTTATCTTTAAGTGTGTTTAATTTTACGCACTTTCCCGCTTTCTAGAATGATTTCAAATCCCACAATTTCTTGCTTTATGTAATTTGAATTCTAGGGTTTGAATCCATGATGTAACGTTTTTCCTTTCTTAACAAAATATGTTTTACCTATGTGAATGTTGTGCTTGCATATTTATAATTATATCTAACATCTTTATCATCCTATTAAATTATGGAAAAAAGGGAAAAGTATACTCTCAAATGGAGTAGAGTATACTCTCTACTTATGTGAGGGGGAGTTTAATCACTCCAAATTTTAACTACCTCTTTTATCTTTTACCATCTATCTGAGAGATGTGTTGTCATCATCAATAAAGGGGGGGGGGGGATATGTATATATGTGCTTGCATGTATATACGGTAAAGCCTTGGATAACAAGGATGTAAGTCAACCAATAGATGTTTAGTTTTGGTGATGACATCACTTGAAGTCAAGCAACTGTTAAAGATAGCTCAAACTATCAAAGATACATAAGATGGTTGATCAAATATATCCTTCATAATCAAGCTAAAGACATATGTTTAAAGTTAACAATGCAATCCAAGGACTCTCAAGTGAATATATAGGATTTATGATCACTGATGGTTTAAACTCTCAATCTCTCAGGTGAAGGTAATTAGTATGAAAATATCTTAACCCTCATCAAGAAGACTCAAGGATCTTGTGTGATGCTAAATTCAAAGATAATGATGCCAATACATGAAGCTTCAGAATGTGAAAAAGAGAAAGTGTGAAAGTTTGTACAATCGTGTCTGTTAGAGTGATCAATGTATTATAAAGATACAAGGGCATTTATAGAAGTATTATGTCTAAATCACACACAAAAACACATACACACACAACATTGAGAAGTCTCTCATTTTTTAAATTAAAATCACCAAAAAAATATTTTTGGAGCCTAGCCAATTGATTAATAGATTGTCTGATGGATTAGGAAAACCTTTTTTAAACTATCTAATCGATTATATTATATGCCTAATCAATTAGATGATTCTTAATCGAGACTATAATGGATTATGACAGTCTCTTAATGATTGACGGCTCTCTATCTAAAACCTTCTATTTTGGGCCATAGCAATTGATTATTTACACTACCTTCTCTATCATTTTTACCATCCAGGAAACATGAAAAAACTCATTTTTCATTTCTACCATCTCTCGAAAATTAATCTTATTTTTCTCACATTTTAGCCATGGTGTTTGAGAGTGTTCTTGAGTCTTAGTGAGGATAGTGTTTTGGGTGAAGTTATAATTGTAAATTTATCAAGAGTGGATTTTTCTCATGAGTAGATAATTATTCTTTAAGAAGTTAGCATTTTGGTTGAGAGTTAAACCATTTTAAAAGCTCTTCTTTGTATCTCGAGGATTTGTCTAAGTTTTTGTTTGATTTGTGATCTTCTATGTTGAAAAAGCTCTCTTTTGGTTTGTGGAAATTAGTCAGTGAAAATATCATCAACGGTTATTATGCTCAGCCCGGTTAAAAGCTCTATTGATTTGAGATCAGCCTAGTGTAGAATCTCTCTTGGTTTCTAAGTTCAACCTAGTGTGAAAGCATGCCATTGTTGCTATTGCAGACTCTAACATGAACTTGAAGTGACTACAAAGCATGCCATTTTTATGGATTCTAATATAAGTGATACAATCCAGACTTGTATTATCTTGGGAAATCATCGAGTTGCACTAAAAGTGAAAATGAAATTCAAGTTTCAGGTGATAAACCATGCTCCAATTCTCATGCTTTAAAATATGTTTCTTTGTTATGTGTGTTTGTGTGTTAAATATGCGTGTATGTTGATTCAAGGTTCAATAAAATCTAGTACTGCTGATGGATTCATGAGAAAATAGATTCCAAGGATGATGATTTAAAATTTGTTACTAGTGCTACTGAAAAAGTTGGTTCAAGAAAAGTCAGGTGCATTTTTCACCTTTTGAGATAGAAAAAGTTTGCAAAATGTTGAGCAACGATAGTTTCATTCAGGGAGCTTATAAAGATTGGTTTCAAAGTTAGAGTTGGAGTTAAGAATGCTGAGAGGTGGTGCTCTACATGGTTTCGTTGACGCAATCATATGTAAAATGTACTCTACATGAACACATATAGGTAAGTCCTGCAAATAAGGGAATGGTTGAAGATAAAGATGTAACTCCAAAGACTAAGATAGTATGTGCTCAAATATGGATTCAAATTTAGAAGTATGTTATCATTATAGCTATGTAATATTATTGAGCTTTATTTTAATGTGATGGTTTTTTCTACTGGTTTCAGCTATACACAATGTTGCACGTTTGGATCTTCTAAGAGCATCCAAAAATGTTATGGAAGTTTGTACCTAATATGAGGTTATATAATATTTAATTAAATTTAAGTATTTGTTTTAGGTCCAGTTTGTTCTATCTGCATAAGATATTTGTGACATTTGGCTAGAATGGAGTTGATTATATGGTCAGAAGCATAAAATGGAGTTGATTCGTTTAGGGTGGATGAAGTAACTAGTTAGGAAGCTGTTTGAATTTGTAATTATCTCAAGAATCATATCGTGATGTGGCCCCTCTTTTCTCTTAGATCACATATAAATTGAAGGGTCACCAGAAGCGTATTACAAGTTTAGCTTTCTCAACTCATTTAAACATCTTAATTTCATCTTATGCCAATGCTCATGTATGCTCAATCATGAATTCCATGACAATCTTGGTGTCCTATGATTTTTTCAACTTTGAAATATTATTTGAGTTTTCCCTTAATTTATGTATTGCATTATTGATAGTTTGCACCTAACATGCTAACTAGGTGAATGACCCCAATTTTGGTTAGTTGAAACTTAGATCCACTAAGTTGAATTTGGTTCTAACACAGGGAACCCAATCCCTCGTTTCTTCAGTCTCTAAAATGTACTTCATCTTACTTGGTTGGGATTTAACTATTTCATTTTTTAATTGTTGAATTGACTTAGAATTTTCAATATCTATAGGTTGCATGCTTGAGGTACACACTAGAAAAAGTAGGTTTGACCAAACACAGATGTTACATATTCCATGTTGTGGTCTCGCGCTTAAAATTGAAGTTGTATTATGAATGTTAGTTACTGATAATATATTTATTGACTTATGCGACCATTAGGGTCAGGCCCATGCTAGCCATAATATGTTGACTATTGAAGTTTGACTTTAGCATTGGTCATGTCCATGTTACTGAATTTTGTTGACTTTTGAAGCTTAACTTTAAGGTCGGTCAGACCCACACTTCTAAAATTTTGAAGTTTGACTTTAACGTCGTTCAACCCCCGCTAAATATAATTTGTTGACTTTCGAAGTTTGAATTTAGCATGGGTTTGGCCCAAGCTATAGTATTTTGTTGACTTTTGAACCTTGTCTCTAGCATCGGTCAGCCCCCGCTAAATATGATTTGTTGACTTATGAAGTTTGATTTTAGCGTGGGTCAAGCCGACACTAATGTACTTTGTTGACTTTTGAAGTTTGACTCTAGCGTCGGTTAGCCCCTGCTAAACTTGATTTGTTGATTTTAAAATTTTAACTTTAGCATGGGTCAGGCCCACACTAATACATTTTTGTTGACTTTGGAATTTGGTTTTTTAGCGTTGGCTTTAGATTAACATCGGCTTGTCCCTGGCTAACTTAGACATCACTTTTTTATCGATGCTAACTTTTTACCTTCAAACCATTTAGCCTTCCCCGACACTGACACTAGACCGACACTAAAGCTAATGTAGCGTCGACTTTTTCAGCTTATACCATCAAAAAATGACAAAATCTAAATACCGTTTTTCTAGTAGTGATACCTAAGTGCACCTTTTTGTAACAAGGCCTTTCACATCATGTGATCAGATCCTCTAAACTACCATAATCACCACTGTACAGGGATTCTCACGTCGTGGGTAATCGATAACCATCGTTATTTGTTCGCTACCAACTATCATCATTATTTGTTGTACACCTACAAATCTCGTGCATCAGTTTACTACCAACTATCATAAAAAGATGTCCACCACCACCCTCTTCAACATACGATATGGTCCATTAGAATTAGTGAGGGACTACCTTGCCCAATTTATGGAGGCCTCCATCAAGGACATTCCACCAAACCAAAAAATCTTTATGGGGGAATTCCAAAATGGACTCAAGGCTGGAAACTTCAAGTAATCTCTTCCCTAAAAGCCAACGCTCTCTTTGGTGGAGTTGGTCACAAGAGCAGAATGCTACATTAAAGGCGAGGAGAGAAACGCCGAAAGGAGGGCGCATGATGTTAAGGAGTGTGTTCCCAATTCCAAAGGTTCACACTAATTGGGGAAGATAAACTATATGTATCTCATAAAGGAGAAGAGTATGTTCAAGAGGATATGAAAGGAGACATAGAACTTCACGCCCCTGAACACCTACTGTGAGAAGATCTGGCGTGTAGTTCTTCACTTACACAACATTTCTACAACGACGGACCCAAAGGAGGATATAATGGGCCCTGAATGTGAAAGATAGTGCAAGTTTCATAGAATCAAGGGACACCACACTAAAGATTTCTACTAGCTCAAAAAGGAAATCGAGTGGTTGATCGAGGAAGGGCGCCTCAATGTAAGACCCCAATTTTGTCCCTAAGATCCCTCATGGCATCATATCATATCATATCATTGCCTCAAGGATCTTTGTGCACCTTTGCTTCCCTCCTAGTGGGTGGGTTATCTTGTGAGTGTGGGTCTTGATCACCAAGCATGTTTTGCATTTGTGTATCATTGCTTTTCATCTGTCTATTAACCAAAGGTACAAAAATATTGTCATCTAACCATGCTACTTGCAGATGAAGCCAGCTAGGTCAAATCAGTCAAAACAGCCATTGAGCAGTGGATGGTGACCATTCTTGAAGAATTTGGGCACCATGATCATTCATCAAGAGTTCATATAAGTTGTGACATCATTTTGAATCAAGATCTCAAGTGGTAGGGGCTTGGAATTCATCAGAACATGGTTCAGTCAACCAAAACCCTAGCAAAGTCAACTGTGGTCAACTGTGCATTTAATCAGTGATTTGATGGTGGGAATTGGTTTGAGAGGTCTCATTCATGTCCATATAAGCCTCATATAACATGTCAAACATCCACAGTGAAGAATTTGAGGTCAAACAAAAAAAATTCCAAAAATAGTAAGTTGACCTGTAATTGGAATTTGCCAAAAATGGAAAGTTCTTCTCCTCAAAATTACTTCATCATACAAGCTTCAAATGAATTTTTGTCCAACATGAAAGTTGAAGATCTTGTTCTCCCATTTCCAAAAAGTCCAAGAACACTCATTTCTCATGTGTGGTTGGCAAGTTATGATCAAATCATTCTCAAGAATTTTTGAACTTCAAAGTGAGATAACTTTCAAACCATTTGGCCAAATTGAGTGAGGTTTTTTGCTACAAGTCATATTTGATATGCTCTATCCAAATCCTTCATCACATTTCACCAAAAATATTCCAATCAAAATGGCCTTTTTCAAGTGCATTGAATTAAAAAAGAGAGGGGTGAAAAATAAACTTTCAAATTAAGCTTTGCCAATACATTCTACCAATTGCCAATGTTCAGAAATTACATTTGGAGATTGCCTAAGCCCATTTTGCACTGTAGCATGCCATGCACATGCAATTTGAGTGGATTTCACCAATTAACCAAAACACTTCATTTGAGCTAATGTGATTACCATTCCACTAACCAAGCTTATGCATTATTAAACAGAGTATATATGACTCATTTCTGATTGAAAAACCCTAGCCACTTTTGACAAACGAGATCTGAATCATTTTCTCTCAAAAAACACTCAATTCTTCATCTGAATTTTTTTCTGAAAATCTGCAAAGAACTTGTGCTACTGTCCATTGTGCCATCATCTACCAACATCTTTGGAGCCTTAGCAAGCATCATTTCATCACTGTAAAGCCAAGGAACCGCACTGTTGCATTGAAGCTCTCACATGGCAGCTGTTGATTTGGACCTCACCAAGCATTGTTGAGCCACGATTCCTCACTTATTCATCATTTGGAACATCATTGTGCATCTGTTTCAGCTCAACACGGCCAAATAACCACTGTTTCATCACTGCACCTTCAAAGAGGTTGGTTTTCGATTCTCTCTATTCCTGAAATCATGCTATGCTTATTAAAGATCCTCCCATGCTGATTATATTGAACTTTGAATCGTGAGAAATGGTTGTGTATTGAGAGAGAAACATGGATTTAAAGTTTGTTGGTCAAATGTTGTTGTGCTCATTTCTTTCTTGTTAGCTTGAATTAGTGAAAATCAAGGTTGGATTTGTGATATACACTGTTAGATGATGTGAATGCTATCCTTGTTTCCAAATTCTGGGAAATTTGTTCATCACGATGATGAACAAGTTGCTGTAGCTTAAAACCCTAATTTCTCTGTACCCAGAATCGCGTTTGGCCATTTGGAGCTTTTGTCTTGCATGAATCCACTGTTCCATTGCCATGCACCAATCAGCACACGACACATCCTTAAGTGAAACGCAGCGTTTCACTTAAGGGACCAACTATTTACAAAATTGCCACTGCCGTGTTTAATTTATTTAAATCATTTTCTCTTTTCAATATTTATTTCATTTTGTATGCCAATCTTCAAAAATTCATAAGTTCTTCAATATTTGTCCAAATTTGATGGGATTTTTTGTGAAATGCTCCTCATGATCTCTAGTTTATTATGGTGATTTTTCCAGATTTTTTGCACGTGTAGATTTTAAAAATTCCTAGGGTTTGTTCATGTGTGTCCATTTTGTGTATGCCATGCCATTTTTCTTGTGAAATGATGATACTTAATCCAATGCCTCTGAAATTTTTTGTGCTTAAACTAGACATGTTCATGGTGATTTTGGTGTAGAGTTTGTGATTTTATCATTGCTGGTTGATGAGATATGATGTTTTGAATAGAGGTGTGACAATTTGTGTCACACCATTCATGTCCAACTTCATGATTTTAATTACCATGCTTATTGAACTCAAAATGGTCTGGATTTTGCATGAATATACTTATGGATGTTTAGGATACATGTGAATTTTTCTGGAATTATTGATGGCATTTCCTATTTGATTGGAATTTTCTCCCCTGTTTGGTCATTTGTTGATTTTTTGTGATACATGTTTGCATTTGATTTGTGAAATCCTCATGCATTATTGGATGGACTTAAAATTTGACATGTGAATTGTAGACATCTTGAAGTTTATCATGGTTTTAGTCCCATTCATTTATCATGTTTTGTTTCTGTTTTATGATTAATTGAAGTTGGTGCATGTTTTGATGCTTTGTATGTGTTTGCTTGAACTTGCTTTGACTTTCTGATTTTCATTGACCTACTTCCCTTTATCCAAATGAGCTGAAATTTGGTATGCTTATCATGTTATGGATGATGTTTGATCATGAATTATTTGAGGATTTATTGAAATGTTTGTGATTGGATTTGAGTTAAATCTTTCTGTTGACTTCTTTGAGGTTCTATATGACATGCCTTGACCTACTTTGTTTGTGAAATGATAATGATGAATGATATGAACATGAAACCACTTGGGTTTGTTTCTTAATTGTTTGAACTTGATTTTGGATAGCTTTCACTTGCTGTTTTGGATTTTTTATCTCCTTTTGACCCTAGGCTTGTCCTAGTGGTCTTGTTGCTCATGTTTAAGTTTGGTTTTTCAGGTTAAGAAGCAAACGCCTTAAGGAGACTTATGCAAGTTGACTAAGTTTGATTGATTATCATGAACTAACTTGTTTGTTTTGTAGGATGCTTAGCTCATATGCTTTGAGCTTTGTGCATTGCACATTTGACCGATTGTGTTGACTGTTAATCCTTATCTTATATTGGTTTTGAGTTTGAATTGTATACTGATTTTGTTTGACTGGTTTCAGGTACCATTAGTTGCTCAGTTCTTTTAAGAACTTGCATTGCTTTGCTTGATAGCATTTGCATTGAGGTAGAATCTCTTGTCTTCATGTAGTCTGGAAGACCTGGCCTGTTACTCGGCCAGGCAACTGTCTGAAGTCCTCCTTAAGAGGCAATGTTTGTGATTGTTTAACTTTGTCCCCAAGCAGGTAAAGACCTCATGTGAGGCAATTGGTAGACAAAAGAGATATGTAGCCTATCTCCTACTATTCTGTGTGTCACTCACCTTGCTCACACCACATGTGTTGATGCATAGTGAGTAAAAACCTAAGATCTATCGAGTCTAACTTGTGGAGAGAGTTCCATCTTTCTGAACTCCCACACTTTCTGATATTCAATGCTCTCCCTGACCAGGGATAAGAGCAATGAGGCACACCCCTCATATCCTTTCATCTGCTTCACCTTGGCTCTCAATGTCAAGGTTAAGAGCACCATTAACCCCATTCCAGTTGGCTTCAATGCCTAACCCTTTGTATGAGCCTAATTGTTTGGTTATAGAGTATGCTGAATGCCTTTGGTTGATTGATTACTTAGTTCATTTGTACATGTCTGCTTGCATGCTTTGTGCATTTATCATCATTAATTGCTCATTAGTGCATGATCATTTCATTTGTCTTTGTGACATATCTTTGTTGTTTGCCCATTGAGGACAATTGTAAGACCAGTCATTGGCCATTGTTCCTATGATATGGAAGTGAGTATAAGACCATTTCATTGGCCACTCATCTTCTCTTTGCTTGATGCATTTGTTTGTTGTATGTGAGGATGCAATTGTAAGTCCATGTAATTTGGCATTTGTTTTCCTATGATCATATGTTGGAAGTTAGAGTAAGCCCAGATAGATTGGCATCTGACATCCAAGTGTTTGCTTTGTTTTTGTTGGAGATTGGTATAAGCCCAGATAGATTGGCATCCGGTATCCACTTTTTATTTCTTTGTTGAGGAGATTGGTATAAGTCCATAGAGTGGCCTCTGATATCCAGTTGCGTTTTAGGAGATTGGTATAAGTCCAGTGATTGGCATCCGGTATCCGCTTTTCTTGGCTTTTCTTCTTTTGCTTTGCTTGTTTGTTATTGCTCATTGTCTACTCCAAAGGACACACTTGAATCATCTTCTATATGATCTCAAGAGGTGAACCTTCTAGGAAGTTTTACACTTCATCTTCATCCATTTTGTCCTAAACCTTTTCACACATTGCTTTTAAAACTTGAGATAAATATTGTGCAAACATCTTCATGCTTTCAAATTAGAAACCTGGACCCTAAGTCCTTGACTTTTCAAACTCCATTTCATAATACTTCTTTTGAATCAATCTTAATCATACTTTGACCCTCCTTTTGTAAATACTCATAATCAATTAACTTCACCCATTCAATTGTTTTGTGGCTTTGTCCATTCTTGTTAAGTTTTCACACATTAGCCATAGGTTTGATTTATCCTAGTTGGTTGATGTTAATCTCGCCTATTTGTCCTTAGTTGATTGAATTGTAAGTCTTCCTTGCTTATTATAGGGTTAACCCCTCACTAGCAAGTTGAAGCTTTTCTCACATGGTGGACTCGTCGTTTGTATAAGGTTGAGTTTTCTCCCGTGGATAACGTAAGACCTTAGGGCTTGTGTTTAAAATTGAATCCACTAACTTTTGGAAATCTTTTAGCCGAACTACGGCGTTTTGATCCTTACCTTTGATGGAAGGTACGTAGGCAACGGGTTCATCCGTTCGAACACAAAAACAATAAAAATTGTATATTCTTTTCTCATCATCCCAATCATGTTTGCACAATAAATATTTCATAAAAAATAACAATCTTATACAACAAGTGTGAAAAGGGCTCCCTAGGAGTACCTAGGACGTTTTGGGTGCCTAACACCTTCCTATTGCGTAATTTACCCTTACCCAGACTCTCTGATCTTTTCATTAGTTTTCTATGTGTAAAACTTCTTAGGCTTTTGTTCGCTTTTTGGCCAGTCCTTTGGATAAATAAAAGTGCGGTGGCGACTCGATTCATTGTATGCTTTGCTTATGGTTTAATCAATAAATCATATAGCGACGAATACACCGCTACAGAAAAGTGGCGACTCTGCTGGGGAGAATTGCTCCTTGGTGGTATTGCCTACTTTTCACCCTTGTTGTGTGATATATTGTTATTTGTTATATGACATATTTTTGTACCATTTGGGATAACTGTATTGATTGTAATGTGTGAATTGCTTGATATACAATTGCTGTTTGCTTTGGTGATCTGTGAGATGAGTTCTATACCCGAACTCGAGTGCACTCTAGGATAGGAGAATGGCATAGTCTTGTTGACTGGTGTGGAGTATTCCTTAGCCAGTTGACTTGCGAGCCCATTCACTTGGTGGAGGTCATGTTGGATTAATAATGTCACACAAGTTATTTGTGGTTAGGCATTATTCTTTCAATCATGTGCCGCAGAAGCCAAGGACCGTAGTTTACCAAGCCCATCTTGGCCTATTTTTAGGACGTAGTGCGGAGGTCGTTCAGATGTAAGTTCTGATGCGATTGTTACGCGATACTACACTCATAAGAGTTTCTCTTGAGAATATTTTTGGAATACGAGTATTCGTTCCTCCGATAATATTCGAAAGATGGAACGATGATTATGGGAACCTCTGGTAGAACATGTCTGGCAGGTATAAACCCTAGTACACTCCCTTTGGGTGGTTTTTAACCGAGACTCCATGCTCGTGACTCTCAGCAAACCCGTGATTCGTGGTTGAGTCGTTCAGACAACCTTAATATCAATGGAACATGGGTGTTGATCAGGTATAAAACCTAAATCCCCCAAAACGGATGGTTGATATTAAGGATGTTCGAGCCGGTTCATGTACCGTTAATATCAATGGAACTTGGGTGTCGATAAGGTGAAAACCTAAATCCACCAAAATGGATGATTGATATTAGGGATACAATGAGCTTTCCCATGACCTTTGTTTGGTGTGACTTGTTTGATCCTTGAGTGTGATTGTTGCATTCATGCATTCATGCATTCATCTGCACTTCATGTCATCAGAGAAAAAGAAAATTTTCAAGGAACTTAAAAGGGTTTATTTGCAAAATTTTCAGACATGGAAAGACCAAAAAGGCATACAAAGAAGTACAGCTTTAGACAGCCCGATGTAAAAGAGTTAAGGAATCTGACATCTTATGTATTAGATCCCTTGGGTTTCAAAGCTCGCTATGGGAAGCTTCTGCCTCTGCTGACTACTTAGGTCGATGAAGGGTTGATGAGTACTCTAGCCCAGTTTTATGATCCTCTGTATCACTGCTTCTCTTTCCCGGATTTCCAGTTGCTGCCTACTTTGGAGGAGTATTCTCACCTTATTGGGATCCCGATTCTGGATCAAGTGCCGTTCAGTGGCCTAGAGAGTATTCCGACTGCTCGAGAGATTGCCAACTTGTTGCACATAGATGAAGATTTGATTAGGGATAATCTGACTACCAAAGGCGGAATTTAGGGTTTTCCTTCCGAGTTCCTCATTGCTCAAGCTACCTTTTATGGGAAGGCCGTGAGTGAGGATGCCTTTGAGGCTTTGTTTGTGCTGCTCATCTATGGATTGGTGTTGTTTCCCAACTTCGACAAGTTCGTGGACATGAACGCTATTAGGATCTTCTCAGTTCTTAATCCTGTTCCGACTTTGTTGGGCGATGCCTATGTCTCTTTGCATCTGAGGAACGCAAAGGGTGGAGGAGTTATTGTCTGCTGTCTACCTTTGCTATAAGTGGTTTATTTCGCACTTGCCGCAGACAGTTGCTTTCAAGGAGAACAAGGGATGTCTACGGTGGTCTCAGAGACTTATGTCTCTCACCAATGATGATATCACTTGGTATGATCGCGTGTATGATACCGTCCAGATCATTGACTATTGTGGTGAATTCCCTAATGTGCCTCTTCTTGGCACATGTGGTGGGATCAGCTACAATCCTATTCTCGCACGACGTCAGCTTGGGTTCCCCCTAAAGGATAAACCTCATAACATTCTGTTAGAAGGTGTATTCTTCCAGGAGGGTAAAGATCCCCAAGGCCTGAAAGCCAGATTTGTCCGTGCTTGGCGCAGTATTCACAAGAAGAGTAGGAACGAGTTGGGTCCAAAGAACTGCATTGCTTTGGAGCCATATACCTCTTGGGTCAGACAGAGAGCTGCCGTGTACTTGATGCCATATGATCACCCGAGACCTACACCGTTGGATGTGGTTGGGCCTTCAACCCTCCCTACCCAACGTGTAGAGGAGTTGAGAGAAGAAGACCTTTCACGTGCTTGGATCCGTGAAAGAGAAGAATTGCTTCAGCAGCTTAAGGAGAAGGACGCTATGATTGAGTTCCTCGAGCATCGAGTGATCGACGATCCGAACGACACTTGGACCTCTCTGCTTCCTCAGTCTTCCAAATTCTGGAAGAGGAGGTATGATCGAATTGCAAAGGAGAAAGCAGACATGGAAGCGGCCTATGAGAGAGAGATCAAGAAGCTGTGTACTTCTCGTCTTCCAGCATCCCGAGCTTCTAGGGATCCATAGGATGTTTATTTCCCTTTTCTCTTTGTAATAATCAAAAATGCTGTATTTCTTTGTCTCGATATGTTGAATGAGATATTTTCCGTGAGAAATTAAAATGCTTTAACTATTCAAAAATATTGCAAATAATACCCTAAGGGTTCCTTGAAAATAAACAAAGCATCTGCACAAGCATTTCATGCATCATTTTTGCATAAGCAGGTACCCTTTGTTTCTGGTCTTCTTGTCCTAACTCTGTGTTCTTCATTTATTTTGAAGACAAGCTGACTCACCGGTATTATACTCGAGTCAATTCTGCAAGAGTCATGGAGCAGTTAGAACAAGAGAACAGAGAACTGAAAGAAGAGGTCGCCAGACTTGGCGCTTTGATGGAGCAACTCCTCGCTGCTCAAAATCAACCTGCTCAACCGCCTGCAACTCCTACCCAGAGGACGGTCATCTCAGAGGTCGTCACTTCGACTGTGCCAGTCAGTGCTCATCAGGTGCCCAATGCCATGCCAGCCGGGTTCCCTTGGGGGATGCCTCCAGGTTTTATGCATGATCGGCCTGCTCCAACTTTTGCTCATATGCCGGCATCTAGCCCGGTCCTTGTTGCTGCTCCTCCTGTCGTGCATACCATGCCAAGGGTAGACGACACCATCTATTACTCCGAGCCGTCTGAGGGCCCGGACGTTTATGAAAAGATGGACGCCATGAACGACCAATTCCTTGAGCTGAGAAAGGAATTGAAGACTCTTCGAGGTAAAGATTTGTTCGGCAAGTCTGCTGCCGAGTTGTGCCTTGTTCCCGGTGTGAAGATACCGATTAAATTCAAAGTACCTGACTTTGAAAAGTATAAAGGGAACACATGTCCACTCGCTCACCTGGTCATGTACGCCAGGAAGATGTCTACCCAGACTGACAATGATCAGCTTCTGATTCATTATTTCCAAGACAGTTGTCCGGTGCCGCGCTCAGATGGTACATGAGCTTAGACAGTGCCAATATCAGATCCTTCAACGACCTTGGCGAAGCCTTCGTCAAGCAGTATAAGTATAACGTCGATATGGCGCCTGACCGAGATCAACTCAGGTCCATGTCGCAGAAGGATAAGGAAACTTTCAAGGAGTACGCCCAGAGGTGGCGAGAGCTGGCTGCTCAGATTACTCCACCGCTGGAGGAGAAAGAAATGACCAAGATCTTTTTGAAGACTCTTGGCTCATTCTATTATGAGCGGATGGTAGCAAGCGCTCCCTCTGATTTCACCGAGATGGTGAACATGGGGATGCGTCTTGAAGAAGGTGTCCGTGAGGGACGATTGGCGAAGGATGAGAGCTCTTCTTCTAAACGATATGGGGCGTTTAAGAGGAAGGATGGGGAAGCACATGATGTGCAATCCCATCCCAAGCACAGAAGACCCTCTGCTCAGAGGAAGCCTGCACGTCGTGCCGGTCATCAGCACCAGGTGGCTCATATAGCACCTGTCTTTAAAGACAATGCTCAGCAACATCAGCAGTATCAACATCAGCAACAATATCAACAGCCTCAGTATCAGCAACAACACCGTCCACAGCAACAGGCTTACCAGCCTCGTGGAAGTACAACCAATCAAGCTAACTTGAGTTATGATAGGAAGAAGATCAGCTTCGATCCAATTCCTATGACATATGCAGAGCTTTATCCTTCCTTGTTGGAAAGGAAATTGGTTTCTCCCAGGGATCCTCCGGCCATTCCTGCAAATCCACAATGGTGGTATAAACCAGATCAGCATTGTGTTTACCATTCCGGTGCTCCGGGCCACAACATCGAGAATTGCTACCCACTCAAGACTAAGGTTCAAGACCTTATGAGATGTGGAATCTTGAGTTTTGAAGATTCAGGCCCGAATGTCACCAAGAACCCATTGCCTGCACATGGGAAATCAGTTAATATGGTTCAGGAATGCCTTGGGAAGTACAAGGTCAGATATGTAAGCCACATTAGGAAGTCGTTGGTTGAATTACATCGTTTGCTGTGTCAGTACAGCTACTTAGAGCATAACCACGACAAGGGCCGCGTCTGCTCGGTTAACCGCTTGGGTTGCGATCCAGTACGAAGAGAACTCCAAAAGTTGTTGGATGAGGGTACCATTGAGATTCTGCAGAATCGCAATGTTGATGAAGACGAGCCTGAAGTGAATGTGATTTCACCAGTGTTCAAGCTGCCTGAGCCTGTTGTTATCCGCTATGATAGCAGCAAGCCGATGGCTTCCCCTTCTTTGGTCATTAAACCTGCAGGCCCTGTGCCCTACTCTTCAGACCAAGCGGTGCCATTCAGATACAATCCTGTCGCTGTGCAAGATGGGGTAGAAGTGCCTTTGCCTTCGACTTCTGTGACCAACGTCGCTGATGTAAGTGGGTTGACCCGAAGTGGTCGTGTGTTTTCTGCGCCTCCTAAGGCTGTTGCTTATGATACGGTTGAGCGTCCGGTTGGGACCGCTGTTAATATTCAGAATCAGGCACGTGATGTTGCCAAACCATCCTCCTCTGTACAAAAAACTCCCGTTTCTTTAGTTGGCCCGAGTGGCATTGTAGATGAAGAATCTGATGAGATGCTGAGGCTCATCAGAAAGAGTGAGTACAACGTTGTAGACCAGCTTCTACAAACGCCATCCAAGATTTCCATTCTTTCTCTGCTGCTGAATTCAGAACCCCATAGGGAGGCTCTGCAGAAAGTCTTGGATCTGGCGTATGTTGATCACGACGTCACCATTGAGCAATTTGATAGTATTGTTGCAAACATTACCGCTTGCAACACTTTGAGCTTTTGTGACGCTGATCTCCCTGAGGAGGGAAGAGACCACAACATGGCTTTACATATCTCCATGAATTGCAAATCTGATGCAATGTCCAATGTGCTGGTGGACACTGGATCTTCTCTAAATGTATTGCCAAAGACCACACTCTCCAGATTGTCATATCAAGGTCCTCCTATGAGGCAGAGTGGGGTTGTTGTGAAGGCATTCGATGGGTCGCGTAAGACAGTGATTGGGGAAGTTGATCTCCCTATCAAAATCGGACCAAGTGACTTCCAAGTTACCTTCCAGGTAATGGATATCCACCCATCTTATAGCTGTCTCTTAGGCAGACCATGGATTCACGAGGCTGGCGCCGTGACATCCACCCTACACCAAAAGCTGAAATTTGTCAAAAATAAGAAACTGGTGGTGGTAGGGGGAGAAAAGGCTCTCCTGGTTAGCCATCTGTCTTCTTTCTCGTACATTGACGCTGAGGATGAAGTTGAAACGCCATTCCAAGCTTTATCTATTGATGAACCAATCGAGAAGAAGTCTCCTTCATTCACTTCCTACCGTGATGCAAAGCTGGCCATTGAATGTGGTGCAGTTGCTGGATTAGGGAAGGTGATTGAACTTGAAGACAATAGATCCCGGGCTGGCATTGGCTACTGTTCTGGGGCATGTAATGAGCAAGGTTTGTTCACAAGTGGAGGATTCATCCATGATGATCAACCTGAGGAGGAAGCTGCTGCTATCTTGGAAGAGGATGCAGAGGATGTGAACAACTTCGTTATTCCTGGTGGTGTCTGCCACAATTGGGTCGCTGTAGATGTTCCTACGGTCATCCATAGATCAGAGTAATTGTTCACTTTGTTTGAAACCCTTCTCCCATGCCAAAAGGAGAAGTGATGACATTGTTGGCAAAGCATATATACAATGATGTTTTCATTCAATTAATGCATTGTTAAACATTTGTTTTTCCTTTTGTTTTCACTTTTTGCTTTTTGCATGAAATCAGTGATCACAAAAAACCCATAAAAACAAGAATAAAAGCAACATTTTTTTCATCTGCATAATGATTTGCTTGTTTAAATTCTGAAGTTTTTCATTAACCAAAATCATTATGCAGGTTGATCCTAAAACCCATTGAACATAATGATCCAACGCCATCTCCCAATTTTGAATTCCCTGTATTTGAGGCAGAGGAAGATGACGTTGAGGAGATTCCTGATGAGATTACCCGTCTCCTTGAGCACGAAGAGAAGATCATTCAGCCGCATCTCGAAGACTTGGAAACAGTCAACTTGGGGTCTGAGGATTGTGTTCGTCTGGTGAAGATTGGGGCACTTCTTGAAGGGTCTGTCAAGGAAGATTTGATCAGTTTGCTATGAGAATATTCAGATATCTTTGCTTGGTCCTATGAAGACATGCCGGGTTTAGATACAGATATTGTGCAACATTTCCTGCCTTTGAAGCCTGAGTGCGTGCCTGTGAAGCAGAAGCTCAGAAGAACTCATCCAGATATGGCAGTGAAGATCAAAGAGGAAGTTCAGAAGCAAATTGATGCGGGGTTTCTGGTGACTTCTACATATCCTCAATGGGTGGCCAATATTGTGCCTGTTCCTAAGAAGGACGGAAAAGTCCGTATGTGCGTTGATTATAGAGATTTGAATAAGGCTAGCCCGAAAGATGATTTTCCTCTACCACACATTGATATGTTGGTAGACAATACAGCTAAATTCAAAGTCTTTTCGTTTATGGACGGATTTTCCGGATATAATCAAATCAAGATGGCACCAGAGGATATGGAGAAGACAACATTCATCACACCTTGGGGAACATTCTGTTATCGAGTGATGCCCTTCGGTTTGAAGAACGCCGGAGCCACGTATCAACGAGCTATGACTACCTTGTTTCATGATATGATGCACAAGGAGATAGAGGTCTATGTTGATGATATGATTGCTAAGTCCCGAACGGAAGTTGAGCATATTGAGCATTTGTTGAAGCTTTTTCAGCGTTTGAGGAAGTTTAAACTTCGCCTGAATCCGAACAAATGTACATTTGGAGTCCGTTCCGGCAAGTTGTTGGGTTTTGTGGTAAGTGAAAGAGGTATTGAGGTTGATCCTGCAAAGGTCAAAGCAATACAAGAGATGCCTGCACCCAAAACTGAGAAGCAAGTCCGAGGTTTTCTTGGCCGCTTGAATTACATTTCCAGATTTATATCCCACATGACTGCCACATGTGCGCCGATATTCAAGCTCCTCCGGAAAGATCAGTCTCATGATTGGACCGAGGATTGCCAGAAAGCTTTCGACAGTATCAAAGAATATCTGTCTGAACCTCCGATATTGTCTCCGCCTGTGGAAGGAAGACCTCTGATCATGTATTTGACAGTTCTTGAAGACTCGATGGGTTGTGTACTCGGTCAACAAGATGAATCAGGGAAGAAGGAATTTGCTATATACTACCTCAGTAAGAAGTTTACTGATTGTGAGTCTCGGTACTCTATGCTTGAGAAGACGTGTTGTGCTTTAGCTTGGGCTGCTAAGCGTTTGCGCCAGTACATGATAAATCATACAACTTGGTTGATATCCAGAATGGATCCAATTAAGTATATCTTCGAGAAGCCTGCTTTAACTGGGAGGATTGCCCGTTGGCAGATGTTGTTGTCTGAGTATGATATTGAGTATCGAGCTCAGAAAGCTATCAAAGGTAGTATCTTGGCTGACCATTTAGCGCACCAGCCGATCGAAGATCATCAGTCTGTTCAGTATGACTTCCCTGATGAGGAAATTCTGTATTTGAAGATGAAAGATTGCGATGAGCCTACACTTGATGAAGGTCCGGAACCTGGTTCCAGATGGACGATGGTGTTTGATGGCGCTGTTAATCAATATGGAAATGGAATTGGGGCAGTGATCATTACTCCTCAAGGTTCACACATTCCGTTTACAGCAAGGCTAACTTTCAAATGCACGAATAATATGGCGGAGTATGAAGCCTGTATTATGGGACTTGAAGAATGCATTGATTTGAGAATCAAGTATCTTGATGTGTATGGTGATTCGGCCCTGGTTGTTAATCAGATCAAGGGAGAATGGGAGACGAATCAACCTGGTCTCATTCCATACAGAGATTATGCAAGGAGAATTTCAACATTCTTCACAGAAGTTGAATTTTATCACATTCCTCGAGAGGATAATCGGATGGCAGATGCTCTTGCTACGCTTGCTTCCATGATTGTGGTCAGACGGTGGAATGATGTCCCCAATATTACTGTGATGCGCTTGGACAGACCAGCTCACATATTTGCAATCGAAGAAGTGAAAGATGACAAGCCTTGGTATTTTGATATCAAGAATTTCCTCCAGAACCAGGTCTACCCGCCTGGGGCATCTGTGAAAGATAGGAAAACTTTGAGAAGGTTGTCAGGCAGTTTCTACCTCAGTGGTGAAGTGCTGTATAAGAGAAATTTTGATATGGTTTTGCTCAGATGCGTGGATAGACACGAAGCAAACCTGTTGATGACTGAGGTCCATGAGGGTTCATTTGGTACTCATTCCAATGGACATGCCATGGCTAAGAAGATGTTGAGAGCAGGCTACTATTGGCTGACAATGGAGTCTGACTGTTGCAAGTATGTGAAGAAATGTCACAAGTGTCAAATTTATGCGGATAAGATTCATATTCCTCCGACACTTCTGAATGTGATTTCGTCACCATGGCCTTTCTCTATGTGGGGAATCGACATGATCGGCATGATTGAGCCGAAAGCGTCCAACGGACACCGGTTTATTCTCGTAGCAATTGATTACTTCACCAAATGGGTTGAAGCCGCTTCGTACGCGAATGTAACCAGGCAGGTGGTTGTGAAGTTTATCAAAAACCAGCTGATTTGCCGTTATGGTGTGCCAGAGAGGATCATTACTGATAATGGATCTAATCTGAATAACAAGATGATGGATGAGTTGTGCGCTGAATTCAAGATTGCACACCATAATTCCTCTCCCTACAGACCTAAGATGAATGGGGTTGTTGAGGCTGCTAATAAGAATATCAAGAAGATTATCCAGAAGATGACTGTCACGTACAAAGATTGGCATGAGATGCTGCCATTTGCTTTGCATGGATATCGTACGTCTGTACGCACTTCAACAGGGGCAACCCCTTTCTCTCTTGTTTATGGCATGGAGGCTGTTCTCCCAGTAGAGGTGGAGATCCCATCAATGAGAGTCTTGATGGAAGCCAAGTTGACTGATGCTGAATGGATTCAGAGTCGTTATGACCAATTGAATTTGATTGAAGAGAAGCGGTTAACTGCCATGTGTCATGGTCAGTTATATCAGCAGAGAATGAAGAAAGCATTCGATAAGAAGGTCAAGCCGCGTGTGTTCCGAGAAGGTGACCTCGTGCTCAAGAAAGTCTTGTCTTTCGCGCCCGATTCCAGGGGCAAGTGGACTCCAAACTACGAGGGTCCATATGTTGTTAAGAGAGCCTTTTCAGGCGGAGCTTTGATGCTTACAACAATGGATGGGGAGGATTTCACTCGTCCTGTGAATTCAGATGCAGTCAAGAAATACTTTGCCTAGAAAAAAAGTATATGCAAATGAAAAACAGAATAGCTCGCTAAGTTGAAAACCCGAAAGGGCGGCTTAGGCAAAAATGAGCGTCTCGGTGGAGAACCCGCAAGGGTAATCCAGGCAAAAATTAGAGACTTGAAAAAAAAAAAAGAATATTTGCATCCCGCTAGATTGAGTACCTCACCCTGGGGCAGTCTAGGCAAAAATTAGGGATATGGCAAGTAACTGCATCCCGACAAGACTTTCTGTTTCACCAGCTGTCATTTCGTCAGAGGATTCTCGATTCGTCGTCAAACTGAAGCTTCGAATATATCGAGATTCAAATTGGTAGAGAAAGGATCATTATGTTCAATGTAGCCCTCTTCCAATATATATCACTGATTTCAAATTTGTACAGATCTATGGAGTCTTGCCATTTGCAGGCTACCATTCCATCAAATCAATTTGAGCTTTTTGTCCAATTATTTGCACTCCTATTTGTTTCAATTCAACAAATGTTTTGCATGTTTTAATTGATAAAATGTCATTGTTTTAAACGAACAGATTTTTCAAAATTTGTTGTTTTAAACAAAGTGAATATTCACAATGTCGAAAGGATACTCAAAGATATCTCAGTGCTCTCCCAAGGGTGGCATGATCTCCAACAGGTAAGACATTTGGTTCATATTTCTGGCTTGGTTGTATCTTCTTTCTCCAGATCTTGTGATGGGGTTGTTCCCCAGCATAGTTGCGAGCAAAGTTTTGTTGAAGACTCAGTTTTCTCCAGCAGCAGTTTTCCCCAGTAGAGTTGCTTATGCAGTTGGATTCTACTTGGATGATGTTCTTCCCCTTCAATGGGTTATTCCCCGGAGTTGTTTGGAGTTGCAGAACTTTTTGTTTCTCAGTTGATGCTGAGATCCCCTGCGGATCTTCGAGATTTTCTCTTGTTCCCCAACAGATTCGTCTTGGTGGCTGTTTTGCCCGTTGTGACTTTCTGTACCCTAGTTAGGTTGTTTGCCGATCCGTCACTCAGAGATTTGGTGTTTCCTGATATCTCTGATCCTCTGCTCCCCAGCAGTACCCGCAGATTTATGCTTTATAGCATGTAGATCTCCGCAGATTGGCTTTCCAGTTGGTTCTCCCCTGGAAGTATAGTACCGGGCGTTTGATTCCTGGACCTGTTTGTGTTAGATATGTCTGTTTTGTCAGCATTCATCAAACATAAATCACGCATAATCATGCATATTCATAAACATTCAGATATTCATGTTGCATTTCTCGCCATATATCTTTTGTTGATTGTTCCTTGCTATGGTGGTGCAGATCCCTAATAGATCTCCCCTAGCAGAGGTCGGGTGTTAAATCTCTCCATATAGAGTCAGCCCCATAAGCAGAAAGTGTCTTTTGTCTGTCCTTCTGCAGTTCCCCACTGAGATATATCCTCGTGGATGACGGTTTCTTCCGTTTCCTCCCAACATATATATTGGGATGGATTTTCCTATTTGAGCTACATCCTCATTAGGACGTGTCTTGATTCAGTCTGTCTTTTCGGTTTATTCCCGAATTGGCTATTTGTCAACTGTCTTGTGCTTCCCAGTGGGTTGTTCCCCAGCGGAGTTTTGCGGGCCTCTACCCTTATACCGGTAGTTGTAAGTCCTATTTTCTTTGCCCTTTCAGCGGAATTGGTGGTTATATACCTATTATTCCCCGACAAGTTTTTTGGTTTTCTACCTCGTATTCGGTAGATGTAAACCCTAATTCATAGTTATCCCCACCAGAGTATGGCTATTACCCCGTATTCGGTAGTTGTAAGTCCTATCTCTTTTCCCCTAACAGAGATAACCTTTGTGGTTCGTCCTGATTGTAAGTGGATTTCTGTTGTTGTGGTTTTATCCCTAACAGAGTTGGTGTCTCCCTGTGGTGATTTCTATCCCCAGTTGAGTTTGTGGTCTTCTACCCCGTATTCGGTAGTTGTAAATCCCAAGTGGTGATGTTTCTCCCCAGTGGAGTTTGTGCCGTGTGGTACAGTTGGATAATTGCCGGATGCTTGCAATTTATCCCCAGCGGGTCTCCTTTCATTTACCCTTGTGTTGGTAATGTTGTTGTTCCCTTTGATTGGTCATCATTATATACCTAGTTTGGTATCCCGATACCTTTCTTTTCGGTTGATTTATCCTTTATTAACCCAGTAACCGGTTGTGGATAATCTTCCATGCGAGTATGTTATTCACGGTCTGCCGGTAATGAATAATATGTCTCAAGCGCTCTTTAGTTGGAATCCTTTGTTGATTTTCCCCAGCTGAGCAAGATTCGTATTCTCTGTAGAATCGAATATCCATCCTTTAACCAGTTTGTGTTTCGGATGCTGAGTGTTTTGGCATATATACCAATTCACGTGTTCGGTAGATCACCTATTATATGCTTCGGTATCTCTGGTGTTTCTTACCATGCGAGTTTATTATCTACGTTCTGACGGTAATAGATAATATATCTCATGCGAGTATTCTTATCCACGGTCTGCCGGTAATGGATATTATATCTCATGCACTCTTTGGGTTTGTGTCCCCAGTTGAGTAAGGTTCGTTTTCCCGTTGTGGATTCGAATGTCCATCCTGCAAGTCGATTTGCTTTTTCAAGCCCTCCTTTTGGATGATGAGTGTTTTGGCATATATACCAATTCACGCTTTGGTCGGTCACCTATTATATACTTCGGTATCCCTGGTGTTCCTTCCTGTCTGCTCCCTATTATGACTTTGGTCCCTTGTGGAGTCAGATTTTCCTGAGTTTATGTACCTTTTTCAGGTCTTTCTCAGATGTGTGGATGATTGATATCTCTCACCCTCATACCGGTCTTAGATATTCACTCTTCCTGAGTTTGTTACCCTTATACCGGTAACACCTCATTGCTTGATGTTTCCCCAGTGGAGTTTCCTATTGCTTCTTCCCAAGAGTCAGCTTGTGTCTCTCCAATGGATGTTCTTCCTTTGGGATTTCCTTTTCCCCAGTGTGAGTCCTTCACTCCCCAGTGAGGTCTCCAGTCTGATTTCTGTTATTACCCTAATCAGAGTCGTGTCTTGTTCACACTGTGTCAGTTTTGTTTTTTCCCCAACTTGAAGTCGTGTCCTGCTCACGCATTCTTTTTCTTTTACTATCCCCAATAAGAGTCTTGTTAGAGTCTCTGTCCCTGGTGAGTGTATTACTCCGATGGATCGTCTTTTCTTCTGTGTGAATCATATTCCCCACAGAGTTTGTGTCTTTTGCATACATACATTTGCATCATGAGGTCTCTTAGGGACCAAAATTTGTCTCATTACTGTTATTTAAGCCCATTCTACCGCGTCGAGATGAAGATTTCTAAACTTCACTTCTCCGGCTAGAATGACCTTAAATAGGGGCATATGTAAGACCCCAATTTTGTCCCTAAGATCCCTCATGGCATCATATCATATCATATCATTGCCTCAAGGATCTTTGTGCACCTTTGCTTCCCTCCTAGTGGGTGGGTTATCTTGTGAGTGTGGGTCTTGATCACCAAGCATGTTTTGCATTTGTGTATCATTGCTTTTCATCTGTCTATTAACCAAAGGTACAAAAATATTGTCATCTAACCATGCTACTTGCAGATGAAGCCAGCTAGGTCAAATCAGTCAAAACAGCCATTGAGCAGTGGATGGTGACCATTCTTGAAGAATTTGGGCACCATGATCATTCATCAAGAGTTCATATGAGTTGTGACATCATTTTGAATCAAGATCTCAAGTGGTAGGGGCTTGGAATTCATCAGAACATGGTTCAGTCAACCAAAACCCTAGCAAAGTCAACTGTGGTCAACTGTGCATTTAATCAGTGATTTGATGGTGGGAATTGGTTTGAGAGGTCTCATTCATGTCCATATAAGCCTCATATAACATGTCAAACATCCACAGTGAAGAATTTGAGGTCAAACAAAAAAAATTCCAAAAATAGTAAGTTGACCTGTAATTGGAATTTGCCAAAAATGGAAAGTTCTTCTCCTCAAAATTACTTCATCATACAAGCTTCAAATGAATTTTTGTCCAACATGAAAGTTGAAGATCTTGTTCTCCCATTTCCAAAAAGTCCAAGAACACTCATTTCTCATGTGTGGTTGGCAAGTTATGATCAAATCATTCTCAAGAATTTTTGAACTTCAAAGTGAGATAACTTTCAAACCATTTGGCCAAATTGAGTGAGGTTTTTTGCTACAAGTCATATTTGATATGCTCTATCCAAATCCTTCATCACATTTCACCAAAAATATTCCAATCAAAATGGCCTTTTTCAAGTGCATTGAATTAAAAAAGAGAGGGGTGAAAAATAAACTTTCAAATTAAGCTTTGCCAATACATTCTACCAATTGCCAATGTTCAGAAATTACATTTGGAGATTGCCTAAGCCCATTTTGCACTGTAGCATGCCATGCACATGAAATTTGAGTGGATTTCACCAATTAACCAAAACACTTCATTTGAGCTAATGTGATTACCATTCCACTAACCAAGCTTATGCATTATTAAACAGAGTATATATGACTCATTTCTGATTGAAAAACCCTAGCCACTTTTGACAAACGAGATCTGAATCATTTTCTCTCAAAAAACACTCAATTCTTCATCTGAATTTTTTTTCTGAAAATCTGCAAAGAACTTGTGCTACTGTCCATTGTGCCATCATCTACCAACATCTTTGGAGCCTTAGCAAGCATCATTTCATCACTGTAAAGCCAAGGAACCGCACTGTTGCATTCAAGCTCTCACATGGCAGCTGTTGATTTGGACCTCACCAAGCATTGTTGAGCCACGATTCCTCACTTATTCATCATTTGGAACATCATTGTGCATCTGTTTCAGCTCAACACGGCCAAATAACCACTGTTTCATCACTGCACCTTCAAAGAGGTTGGTTTTCGATTCTCTCTATTCCTGAAATCATGCTATGCTTATTAAAGATCCTCCCATGCTGATTATATTGAACTTTGAATCGTGAGAAATGGTTGTGTATTGAGAGAGAAACATGGATTTAAAGTTTGTTGGTCAAATGTTGTTGTGCTCATTTCTTTCTTGTTAGCTTGAATTAGTGAAAATCAAGGTTGGATTTGTGATGTACACTGTTAGATGATGTGAATGCTATGCTTGTTTCCAAATTCTGGGAAATTTGTTCATCACGATGATGAACAAGTTGCTGTAGCTTAAAACCCTAATTTCTCTGTACCCAGAATCGCGTTTGGCCATTTGGAGCTTTTGTCTTGCATGAATCCACTGTTCCATTGCCATGCACCAATCAGCACACGACACATCCTTAAGTGAAACGCAGCGTTTCACTTAAGGGACCAACTATTTACAAAATTGCCACTGCCGTGTTTAATTTATTTAAATCATTTTCTCTTTTCAATATTTATTTCATTTTGTATGCCAATCTTCAAAAATTCATAAGTTCTTCAATATTTGTCCAAATTTGATGGGATTTTTTGTGAAATGCTCCTCATGATCTCTAGTTTATTATGGTGATTTTTCCAGATTTTTTGCACGTGTAGATTTTAAAAATTCCTAGGGTTTGTTCATGTGTGTCCATTTTGTGTATGCCATGCCATTTTGCTTGTGAAATGATGATACTTAATCCAATGCCTCTGAAATTTTTTGTGCTTAAACTAGACATGTTCATGGTAATTTTGGTGTAGAGTTTGTGATTTTATCATTGCTGGTTGATGAGATATGATTTTTTGAATAGAGGTGTGACAATTTGTGTCACACCATTCATGTCCAACTTCATGATTTTAATTACCATGCTTATTGAACTCAAAATGGTCTGGATTTTGCATGAATATACTTATGTATGTTTAGGATACATGTGAATTTTTCTGGAATTATTGATGGCATTTCCTATTTGATTGGAATTTTCTCCCCTGTTTGGTCATTTGTTGATTTTTTGTGATACATGTTTGCATTTGATTTGTGAAATCCTCATGCATTATTGGATGGACTTAAAATTTGACATGTGAATTGTAGACATCTTGAAGTTTATCATGGTTTTAGTCCCATTCATTTATCATGTTTTGTTTCTGTTTTATGATTAATTGAAGTTGGTGCATGTTTTGATGCTTTGTATGTGTTTGCTTGAACTTGCTTTGACTTTCTGATTTTCATTGACCTACTTCCCTTTATCCAAATGAGCTGAAATTTGGTATGCTTATCATGTTATAGATGATGTTTGATCATGAATTATTTGAGGATTTATTGAAATGTTTGTGATTGGATTTGAGTTAAATCATTCTGTTGACTTCTTTGAGGTTCTATATGACATGCCTTGACCTACTTTGTTTGTGAAATGATAATGATGAATGATATGAACATGAAACCACTTGGGTTTGTTTCTTAATTGTTTGAACTTGATTTTGGATAGCTTTCACTTGCTGTTTTGGATTTTTTATCTCCTTTTGACCCTAGGCTTGTCCTAGTGGTCTTGTTGCTCATGTTTAAGTTTGGTTTTTCAGGTTAAGAAGCAAACGCCTTAAGGAGACTTATGCAAGTTGACTAAGTTTGATTGATTATCATGAACTAACTTGTTTGTTTTGTAGGATGCTTAGCTCATATGCTTTGAGCTTTGTGCATTGCACATTTGACCGATTGTGTTGACTGTTAATCCTTATCTTATATTGGTTTTGAGTTTGAATTGTATACTGATTTTGTTTGACTGGTTTCAGGTACCATTAGTTGCTCAGTTCTTTTAAGAACTTGCATTGCTTTGCTTGATAGCATTTGCATTGAGGTAGAATCTCTTGTCTTCATGTAGTCTGGAAGACCTGGCCTGTTACTCGGCCAGGCAACTGTCTGAAGTCCTCCTTAAGAGGCAATGTTTGTGATTGTTTAACTTTGTCCCAAGCAGGTAAAGACCTCATGTGAGGCAATTGGTAGACAAAAGAGATATGTAGCCTATCTCCTACTATTCTGTGTGTCACTCACCTTGCTCACACCACATGTGTTGATGCATAGTGAGTAAAAACCTAAGATCTATCGAGTCTAACTTGTGGAGAGAGTTCCATCTTTCTGAACTCCCACACTTTCTGATATTCAATGCTCTCCCTGACCAAGGATAAGAGCAATGAGGCACACCCCTCATATCCTTTCATCTGCTTCACCTTGGCTCTCAATGTCAAGGTTAAGAGCACCATTAACCCCATTCCAGTTGGCTTCAATGCCTAACCCTTTGTATGAGCCTAATTGTTTGGTTATAGAGTGTGCTGAATGCCTTTGGTTGATTGATTACTTAGTTCATTTGTACATGTCTGCTTGCATGCTTTGTGCATTTATCATCATTAATTGCTCATTAGTGCATGATCATTTCATTTGTCTTTGTGACATATCTTTGTTGTTTGCCCATTGAGGACAATTGTAATACCAGTCATTGGCCATTGTTCCTATGATATGGAAGTGAGTATAAGACCATTTCATTGGCCACTCATCTTCTCTTTGCTTGATGCATTTGTTTGTTGTATGTGAGGATGCAATTGTAAGTCCATGTAATTTGGCATTTGTTTTCCTATGATCATATGTTGGAAGTTAGAGTAAGCCCAGATAGATTGGCATCTGACATCCAAGTGTTTGCTTTGTTTTTGTTGGAGATTGGTATAAGCCCAGATAGATTGGCATCCGGTATCCACTTTTTATTTCTTTGTTGAGGAGATTGGTATAAGTCCATAGAGTGGCCTCTGATATCCAGTTGCGTTTTAGGAGATTGGTATAAGTCCAGTGATTGGCATCCGGTATCCGCTTTTCTTGGCTTTTCTTCTTTTGCTTTGCTTGTTTGTTATTGCTCATTGTCTACTCCAAAGGACACACTTGAATCATCTTCTATATGATCTCAAGAGGTGAACCTTCTAGGAAGTTTTACACTTCATCTTCATCCATTTTGTCCTAAACCTTTTCACACATTGCTTTTAAAACTTGAGATAAATATTGTGCAAACATCTTCATGCTTTCAAATTAGAAACCTGGACCCTAAGTCCTTGACTTTTCAAACTCCATTTCATAATACTTCTTTTGAATCAATCTTAATCATACTTTGACCCTCCTTTTGTAAATACTCATAATCAATTAACTTCACCCATTCAATTGTTTTGTGGCTTTGTCCATTCTTGTTAAGTTTTCACACATTAGCCATAGGTTTGATTTATCCTAGTTGGTTGATGTTAATCTCGCCTATTTGTCCTTAGTTGATTGAATTGTAAGTCTTCCTTGCTTATTATAGGGTTAACCCCTCACTAGCAAGTTGAAGCTTTTCTCACATGGTGGACTCGTCGTTTGTATAAGGTTGAGTTTTCTCCCGTGGATAACGTAAGACCTTAGGGCTTGTGTTTAAAATTGAATCCACTAACTTTTGGAAATCTTTTAGCCGAACTACGGCGTTTTGATCCTTACCTTTGATGGAAGGTACGTAGGCAACGGGTTCATCCGTTCGAACACAAAAACAATAAAAATTGTATATTCTTTTCTCATCATCCCAATCATGTTTGCACAATAAATATTTCATAACAAATAACAATCTTATACAACAAGTGTGAAAAGGGCTCCCTAGGAGTACCTAGGACGTTTTGGGTGCCTAACACCTTCCCATTGCGTAATTTACCCTTACCCAGACTCTCTGATCTTTTCATTAGTTTTCTATGTGTAAAACTTCTTAGGCTTTTGTTCGCTTTTTGGCCAGTCCTTTGGATAAATAAAAGTGCGGTGGCGACTCGATTCATTGTATGCTTTGCTTATGGTTTAATCAATAAATCATATAGCGACGAATACACCGCTACACTCAAGAAATATGTGAATGGTGACTCCTCCCATGGGTTAGGAAAATCTAACTCGCATGGGCGAGAGGGTGTGGGAAGTCCTAGACCTAAAAAATCAAAAGATGTATCTTAAGGCGAGGGAAGTAATATTGTGCTCCACGTGCTTAACAATATAGTAGGAGGATTCGTTGGGGGCCAAAAAATTTGCTTCGCCAACAAAGGGTATGCTCACCAGATCCTGAGTATAGAAGACCTTCCAGAAATCGAGAGCATGGGTGAACCCCGTGCACCCGATGCCATGATCGCCTTCTTAGAGATATATGCAGTTGGCATCCACATTTATAATGATAAACATGTGGTCATTATAGTCAAGTGTGGTGAATGAGAGATAAAAAGGGTTCTCGCCGACCAGAGGAGTTCTACATACATACATTACTATGAGGCGTTTGAAAGACTTCGCCTCAATCTGAAGATTTAAAGCCTTTTAAATGATCGTTGGTTGGATTCTCTAGATAATAGGTACAAGTAAATGGATATATCACCTTTAAGATCTCTTTCGGAGAATAGGACCAGGCCAAAGAAGTAAAGGTTAGGTATTTGGTCATCGACTCCCCCTCTTTGTACAATATGATTATGAGGAACCAACTTTAAACCACCTGGGATCCGCCTTATCAACTTTTTATTTATGCATGAAATACCTTATCCCCAATGGGCGAATGGGTTTCATCCAATGAGACTAGGAGATTGTTAGGAAATGCTATGTGGAGAGCCTCAAGCTAAAGAAAGCCTGCACTCCAAGTGTAGTCGCCATGAAGGAAAAATTAGGAATAAAGTCACTCCGAGAAACCTATAAGGGTGAGGAGGCTTCCCCTCCAACTACTGAGGAGACTGAAGATTAAAGGGTTAGGAGGAATGCCCCCTAGAGTTGGTTGCATAGTAGTTATTTATTTACTTTCTCTTATTGAGGAGACTGAAAAAAGGTGAGTGCACCTGAAGAAAAAAAAGATTAGAAAAGTTGAAAAATCAACTTAACTGGAAAAAGCAAGATAAAAGCACTCACCAGAAGGAGAACTCTGTGGATTCCAACAATCAAAGAAAAATCCAAAAATTGAGTAGCCCATGATGGCTAGTCGTGAAAGGTAAATACCAGAAGAATTCCAGCAGTGATACTTTGGAATGGTCATGGTGAAAAGAATTATCACAATTAACTCTGAACCATTAGCCTACTTATCCAAATAACTATCCCACCTTAACTCTAGCCTCATTACAACCTTGAAGGACCTTAAAAAGTGCACTGGTATCTTATAATTGAAAGAAAGTTCATTCATGCATATGGTATGGTATTGCATACTGCGAATTTTGAGTGTAAATACATGAGCACCTGAGAGAAATGACGAGAGTGTGAATAGAGCTGATAGGAGAAACAGTACCATCAAGTGTAGGTGTGACAGATCATTTGACCTTGATGATCAGACCAAACGGAAGGTAGCAACAAAGCATAATCATGGAATATCTCAAAGGTATGATTTAAAAAAAATTGTTCTGTTAAATTGAGTGTGACATGATATTTTTATGCTAAAAGTTGCTTGAGGGAAAGCAATAAGCTAAGCTTGGGGTTACGATCAGTCACCATTTGTGTAGATTTATCATCATTTGAATGTCAAAACATGTGAATTACCGTTGGTTTCATAGTAGTTTCGTATGTTTTTAGTAGATTCATGTCTTGTCTTGATCTGCGGTGGTTTTATTGTTTCTGAGTTATTTTGCGCGCTTGAGGTATTTTTTCATGAGTTGACAGGTCTGAAGAGACAAAAAGAAAATGATCAAAGAAAAATACATACAAGAACGCATGAGCAAAGGAAAAAAGAGAAAAGTGTATGGTCATTCCTCTCCACCATGTGCTTTACATGTAAAAGTAGAAAGGGTATAACAACCATTCCCCTACCCATGCACGTAGGGGTGGCCCGTACGTGTATGGGGGCTCCCAATTCAGACCTCTAGGTCCAGGCCTAACCCTTACGTGTATCAGTCTATGAAGTTCATACGCCTTACCCTGGGCCATACGTGTATGAAATAGTGAAAACAGGCTCATACGAGTATTAGATAGGTCGATATGCGTATGATACGACCCATATTAGAAAAAGCCCAAAATTGCCCTATTTAGCTAGAAAACATAAATTTTCAAGGGTTGGACGATTTTTCACTACAATAACACTTTTTGAAGGCTGGAGAACTCAAATTTTTATGGTCGATCAAGGCATGAATTCTACATCATTCCACGCGTATTTTAATCCAAACACATTCCCTATAAATAGAGGAACCTGTTGCCTTCATTTGCAAGCTTTTGAGAACCAAGAAACCCCTCTTGCAACTTGAAGTTTTTCCAGAAAATTCAACTATTGTGTTTTGAGTTTCAGCATGTTCCAATCCATTTTCTTGATTCTATTAGCTCCATCGGCATCCTCTGAAACTTTTGCAACAATTCCCAAGCTCTAAGACCTTTTGAATTGCTCCAACCAGATCAAGCTTCATTAACTTCTAATCACCATCTGGACAAGGTAGTTCTGAACATCATTTGAACTCAAACAAGTTACCAAAATGTAGTCCTTCACTCTCTGATGCTTTCCCCTAACTTATCTGGTGTTGATTGATCATGTTCATCATTTAATTTTACTTTTCGTGTTTTGCTTGTTTCTGAAACTTCTTTGAAATTCCCTTTGCTCAGTTCACATAAATGAATTTGAGGTATAAGGTTGAATTCGGGATGAGAAGAGGATCATAATGGTGGTGGTCTCGTGTCTTGAAGTTGCCAAACGATGAAACTCCAATTAGAGCTCACCGGAGAAGATTGACCGGACTATTTCTCAGGTGGTCTGAGTTTGGACCAGACACATTAACATTTTGAAATATTTTGATTGGTTAAATTCAAACATTTGGAGTGTTGGATCTGCCACGTCAATTAATGAGGCGTGATCCAATGCTCCTGTTTTTTTTTCTTTCTGATTTTAACTCTTTTTCTTTTATTATTTTAAATTGCCTTTTCTTTAAAAATTCATAGTAATTTCATTTTTTATCCAAAAAATCCCAAAATAATTTCTAAAATTCTCATTTATTTTTCTTCATCTGATTTTTATTTTTCCACATTTTATTTCACTTATTTTATATTTTTCATGAATTTTCTCTTTTCTCCTTTGTTCTAATTGGTTTAAAAATACTTTTCTGCATTTTAAAATTCTGAAAATTTTATTATATATTTCTCATTTTATTTCTAACCTTCCAAAATTTTATTGGCCATTTATTTGGTGTTTTGATGGATTTTATGGATTTTCCATTTTATTTCTATTTTAAAAATTATTTAAAAATACCTTTAATGCATTTTTATTTCATTTAATTGTATTTTTAATTTATTTGACCTTGTGGATTTCTGTTGGCCTTGGATCATGATGATTTTGACTTCAAGTCTCATCAAACTCAATGGATCTTGGGTGTTGATAAGGTGAAAACCTTAATCCACCAAAATGGATGATTGATTTTGACGATGACTTGATCAAATTTGTGATTCAATTTGGGTGTGACCTATTTTGTCCTCTTTCATATTCATCCCTTTCTTTTCTTTTGATCAAATGGATCGATTTGTTTCTATCTTGTTCATGATATGTGGATTGGTGCTTGATGAACTTTCATCATTTCAAATATACCTTCTAAGTGATCATGAATCATTTAAGGTACTTTGGATCATGATGATTTTGACTTCAAGTCTCATCAAACTCAATGGATATTAGGTGTTGATAGGGTGAAAACCTTAATCCATCAAAATGGATGGTTGATTTTGATGATGACTTGATCAAATTTGTGATTCAATTTGGGTGTGACCTCTTTTTTCCTCTTTCATCTTCATCCCTTTCTTTTCTTTTGATCAATTGAATGAATTTGTATCCATCTTGTTCATGATGTGTGGATTGGTACTTGATGAACTTTCATCATTTCAAATCTACCTTCTAAGTGATCATGAATCATTTAAGGTACTTTAGATTGATGCATAAGTTTGTCCTAAGTGTCATGAAATATGGATTGAAGTAATAAACCATCCTCCTAACCTTTGTGCTTGATCATCCCCTTTCATTTTCTTTTCTTGTGTGGCATAACTTTAGGAGGATGATTTGCATATCATTTCTCTAGCATGTATTAACACAAACATTATTATTGACCGGCCTCAGATAGTTGTGACTTGTACATATGTTCAATTATGATTGCTTAACATAATGCTAAATTTTTCCCAAAAGCTAATGGCATTTTTATAAGTGAGATTGTAAGTCTCTTATTCCTCATGGTATTGTGTGAAAATTTTGCTCCTTTTCCATTTATGAGAGTTAGTGGCATACTTGTTGATTTTATCCAAGTTGGATCCCTTATCATAAATAATATATAGGCTCATATTTTCATGCTTGTGAGTAGATAGTTGAGTGTTCTCCAAAATGTGACCAAAACATCTTTTTATCTTTGATTACTAACATCACTTACTAACACTTTACTTGTATTAACTTTTATTTCTAAGTCATTTATTTTATGTTCTTTTATTTTTTATGTCATTTACTTTATGCTTTATATTTAGCATTTCATATTACATTGTGATTATGTCATTTTGTTTTCGGTCCATTTGGACCATTCTTTATGTCATTATTAAAAAAATGTAAAAAGAAAACTTGTTTCTCTTAATTCATGGACTTGTGGTTACTATCCTTGGCATATTTGTGGAGTTATGAACTTAGAATTAGGATCTTGACCTTTGCTTTGGGACTTGTGACCTGAGACCTTGAAATTCATTTGATGCATTTGACTTGGGATTTCCTTTGGAAACTTGGATTGGTTACTCTGGTTTCATCTGACACATGAATTACTATTTGCTTATTTTGCTTACTTGAGGTTTAATCCAAAGGAGGGAATTCTTGCTTGACTTATGTCACAAAAATTTCCATCTCTTAGTTAGATCTTTCTTCTTTAGCTTTTAATTTACTACTTTATGATAGTCTCTTCTACTCCTTCCCCCTTCTTTAATTTTCAAAATCTTCTCTCTTTTTCAAAATCTTCTTGTTTTAACTTGAACCACTTTCTCAATAAACCTTGACTTTTGTCAAGTGCTTTTCAAAACATTTTTCCTAATAATACCAATCCATCTTAAGCATATTTAGACCAATTTCAAAAGACTAAAAAGGCATAACTCATTCAAACAATTTTATGCCCTTGTGCATTTTTCCTTTTAAACTTTTTCTCAAGGCAATAGACATGAGTCATTTCAATAGTTGAGTTATAATCCTCCTATCTCCATAGTATTGATAATGATTCTTTTCCAATTGTGGGAGCTAGTGCCATACTTGTTGATCCCTATCCAAGTTGGAGCCATTCTCATGATGATGCAAAGTTCTCATACTTGTGGGTGACTAGTTGAGTATTCTCCTTAAAATGATAAAATGTCTTTTTCCATAAAAAATGAATCAAAACAAATATCTTTGTTATTTTTACCATGAACTACGAGGTTTTGATCCTCCATTGCATTTTGTTGGTACGTAGACATGACACTTTAAAAGTCTTAGCAAACACCAAATCATAATAAAAATGCTTTTTTCCCATCTCTCCAATATTTTAACAAACAACACCCTTTTGAAAACCAAAATGTGTATATTTTCAAAGAGGTTCCCATGGAGTACCATGAATGTTTAGGTTTCTAATACCTTCCTGTCTCACCTCGAAAAATGAGAATACGACCTAGCGAAGCGCAATCGCACGCTCGCATGATGGACTAAACAGAGTCGCCATCAAACTTTATTTATTCCTAAAAAGGAAAGAATAAATATCGATAAAACCCAAGAAAGAACAACAATGATTATGGTCGTCACAACCAATATCAGGGTTCGGGAGTCGATTACGCAAGGGGAAGGTATTAGCACCCCTCACGTCCGTTGTACTCAACGGGAACCATTAGGTTAGTTGTGCACATTAGTGTTAGCTTAGAAATGTTTGGCTTTCTCGAGTTATTATGAGGGAAAGAATAATAGGATCAAAAGAAAAGAGAAAATGCTTTTGGATTTTTTTGCAACGAAGGGGACTAAACCTAAGTTTTTTATTAATGGGCCTGACAAGATTTCACAATCCTGCTCCTACGTATCTTAATAGAGAACTCAAGGCTTACGTAGTTCTAGGTAGAAAATGTTTGTTTGTTGGTCGATTTTAGCGAAAGTTATATTGTATTAATCGACGGAAACATTGTTTTACCCAAAACAGATGAGGAGCGGACGTATACCACACATCGAATGGATTTACAAATCAACATTCAGAAAAACGTCACTTATCTCAACTCAACAATTGTGGCCGAAGCATTGCTTTGCAACATCTCAAGACAAGATGTCTTTCGTTTATGAAAAGAGTTTTTAAAGATCAATCGCACGGCGGCGAAAAAGAGTTTGATTGGTTGAATGTATTTTTTGGCTTGAAAGACGAATATTTATGACTTGCAAGCTCTTACAACTTGGGTCTAATACTCGGGACTACGTCTGGACCTTTCACCCAGGTAATCTTTTTCTTTCAATTTTTTTGAGAAAAGACATTTGAATATTTATAAATATTTTAAAGAGAAGACGAATACATAGGGCTTACAAGCTCTTACAACTTGGGCCTAATATTCGAGATTACGACTGGATATTCCGTCCAGGGTAATCTTTTTCTTCAGATTTTATTGAGAAAAATATGTTTGAATATTTGCAAATATTTTGAAGAGAAAACGAATACACAGGGCTTACACGCTCTTACAACTTTGGCCTAATATTCGGGATTACGACTAGATATTACATTCAGGTAATCTTTTTCTTCAGATTTTATTGAGAAAAATACGTTTGAATATTTACAAATATTTTGAAGAGAAGACGAATACATAGGGCTTACAAGCTCTTACAACTTGGGCCTAATATTCGGGATTACGACTGGATATTTCATCCAGGTAATCTTTTTCTTCCAACTTACTTATGAAAATAGTTTGAATACTTACAAGTGTTTTGGAGGGAAGACGAATACTTATGGCTTGCAAGCTCTTACAACTTGGGCCTAGCATTCGGGATTACGACTGGATATCCCATCCAGGGTAATCTTTTTCTTCATATTTTAATAAAGAAAATTGTTTGAAATTAAATTAAAAATAATTAATGGACAAATGTTTGAAATTATTGAAAGTTAAGTTGATATTTCTTAAGAGCTCATTGTAAGAAGGCCCAAGAGTAAGTCATGTGATCGGAAACCAACCGAAATTGAAAGCAACTGAATTTAGCTCTAAGGTAACTTAGAGTGGATCATGTAAGAACCACTCTATAAGAATTTGAGCCAACATAAATCTATGCGTCCAAACAATTTTCGAAAGTCAAATTGGATTTTAACTCCCGAATCACAACACAATGAAAAATCAAACAACAAATCAAATATATTTATTATCATTATATAAGTTTTACAGTTTTTACATCAACTCAAAATAATCAAAAAAATACAAATTTAACACGACACACACATGCTATTCACAATGAATCCATATTATTACAAAATTGACATAAAGCTAACAATAAAATATAATATCAAAACAGTATTAATAATAATATATATATATATATATATATATATATATATATATATATATATATATATATATATATATATATATATATATATATATATATATATATATATATATATATATATATATATATATATATATATATATATATATATATATATATATATATATATATATATATATATATATATATATATATATATATATATATAAACTAATAACAATATATATACATAAGTAATAAAAAAAGAGTATATATTATAAGAAACTAAAAGAGAAAATATTAAAAAAAGAAAAACTGAAAAATATATATGTATATTAAAAAAACGGCAACGTATATATAATAAATATAAAAAAAACTGAAAGTTTATAGCCTAAACATATATATCAACTTAAAATAGAGAGTTTATATACATTATAAAACTAAAAAATATACAAATTTGTGTGGTTAATTTCTTTCTTTCTCTCATAACAGTAGCAATAGCACTGTGGAATGAGTTGTTGGCATAAAAGAGATACAAGAAAGGTTAGGCCTTTGTGAATTTCGAAAAGAAGTTGGTGTAGTATATGAGAGCTATGAAGTTTGGAGTAGTGATATAAAAATGTTGTAGCTTTTTGAATCAATCAACAAAATAAGGAATAATATCAACCTAGTGTGGATAGAAAAATTAATATGATATAGAAACAAAGCGGTAGCAAGTGGCGGGTTAGAGATGGGTGCCGTTTGACATTTTGAGTTTTTGTGTGTCTTTTTTCTTTCAATGCCGAGTACATGATTATATAGTAGTCACATTAGGGTTGTCAACTTATTTAATATCAACAATGCCCCTTGGAGTGTTGTTAATATAAAAATTGTTGTAAACAAATTAGATTAAATAAAAATAATACTATTACAAATAAATAAAATTAAATCGGAACCAAAACATAAAAAATTCTAATTAATTATTATAAACTTTTTGACAAAGAAATAAAAATAAAATCACTCAAGATGAATAAAATTTGGGCACGAAAATGCTCGAAAAATTAAACTGATTGTACCAAAATGATCAGCACGAAATAAATCTCTTGGAAACATACATATTTTTGTCAAATTTTAAAATAAAAAATTACCGGTTTAAACGCTCAGACGAATCAAATTTTGACCGGAAAATTAGCCGAAAAAATAAATTGAACACATCAGATTAAACTTCGTGAAACATAGATTAATAAAACTGATGTCTGCAAGCTTGATTTGGAAATTTTTCGTCCGCTGATTTGACGCACATCCGTCGATTAATTCAACTGATTTGTCTGCAGATCCGAAAAAATTATTTCGACTGATATTCTAGGCACTATGCGATATGGAATACATGTTATGATATGTAAAGATGCAACGACTATGACGAATGTGTTAAATTGGCGATTCAGGATCAAAATTGGGGTGTGACAGTTGCCCCTATTTAAGTATCTTCAACTAGAGAATATGAAGCAGGAAACTCTTCATATGATCATAGTGGAAGATAATTAAATACTAAGAAGACCCGAATTTTGATCCTGAAATGCAAATGATATGATATGATAGGAGATGTTATGAATGTATGAATGACTCTTTCTGTTTTTGGTTTGCTAGGGATATACTCAGACATAAGATAAACCCTAGCATGATGCTTTATGATGGATGCAAAATGAAACAAATATCCGTGGGGAATTATGGAGATATGTGATAAAGGTGGCCCATAAGAAACAAAAAATGAAGGTAGAAATTCAATAGAGATAACAATCTTGCTGGAGGAAAAACAACTGGGGATATGCCAAAAACATTTATCAACATGTTCATACATGACCTGACAACACTGGAATATTCAAAAAAATCAACAGGTTCAAACATGACTTGACAACACTTGAATATTGAAAGAGCGCTCAATTAACAGGTTCAAACATGACCTGACAAAATTTGGGAACATACAAAGAAGGTTTGGACAACAGGCTTAGACATGACCTGTTGACAACTTGAATATCAAGGAAAGTTTAGTCAACAGGTTCATACATGACCCGACAACACTGGAAAAAATCAAAGAGTTCCATCAATAGGTTCATACATGACCTGACCATTGGAATATTCAAAGAGTTTCAATAACAGGTTCAAACATGACATGGCAATGCTGAGGGACATCAAAAGGTTCCATCAACAGGTTCAAACATGACCTGACAACATTGAAAAAAATCAAAGAATTCCATCAATAGGTTTATACATGACCTGGCCATTGGAATATTCAAATAGTTTCAATAACAGGTTCAAACATGACCTGACAATGTTGTGGAATATCAAAAGGTTCCATCAACAGGTTCAAACATGACCTGGCAATACTGGAAAACAGAGAAAGAAAGTTCCATCAACAGGCTCATACATGACCTGACATCATTGGAAAATTCAAAGTGTTTCAACAACAGATTCATACATGACCTGATAATACTAGGAAATCAAGGAAATTTTAATCAACAGATTCATACGTGACCTCAACATTTGGATATTCAAAGAAATTTTCACCCATAGGTTCATACATGACCTGACAACACTTGGGAAAAATAAAAGGGAGTTTTATCAACAAGTTCATACATGACTTGACGACACTGGGAAATTCAAAGAAAGTATATCCATAGGTTCATGCATGACCTGACAATTTTAGAGGTTTCAAAGAGATTTTATTAACAAATTCAAACGTGACTTGACAACAATAGAAAACCCAAAGAAAACTTCAACAACAAGTTCATACATGACCTGACAATATTGGAAAACATGCAAAGCAAGTATCATCAGTAAGTTCATACATGACCAGGCACTTTAGAATACATCTGACAGTTCTGGAGATTTCTCACAAGAAATTCATCCGATCAAAGATTTTTGAGATTCCTAACAGGGAATTTATGCAAAACAAAGATAAGCAGAAGTCTTCTTATAAGTAGATCATCCGTGCAAAAGACTATGATGATTCTTTACAAAGAAATCAAACAAAACCAACATCATTGGAGTTTTCTAACACGAAAAATCTCCAAGCTTCTAGGAATTCCTCAAGATGATGAGTCATACATGACTTTCACAGAACCATCAGGAGAGACAGGGTAGTTAAACTCTCTGTACGTGCCAACAATAATTGGACGTTAACCGTAAGCAATGGATTACAACCAGCTTGTAACGAATTTTGCCAACAACAATTGGACTTTCACCGTAAGCAATGGATTACAACCAACTTTTAACAGATTTTGCCAACAACAATTGGACTTTGATTGTAAGCTTTAGTAAAACAATTACTGGCTACAACAGAGTTTGCCAGCAACAACTGGACTTGAAATGATGTTGGCGACAACCAAACTTCAGATATCAATTATGATTGTATTTACCAATGAAGTGACAGTGATGCCAACAAAAATTGGGTTTAAAATGAGTTCTAGTGACCATTGAGCTTGGAATAATGCCTAGTAACAACTGAACTTTAGGAGACACCAATGAGTCTTGAAATAATGCCAGGGAATGGCATATGGGTTCTGGAAGTGCATCAGAGCAAAAATGAAATGTCCGGGAATTCATTGGGGAGAAAAAGAAAGAAATTTTGGAACTGCATCAAAATTACAAGTGATATTCTGGAAATACATCAGAATACAGATACATCCGGTAATACATCGAGGAAATTCTAGAAATACATCAGAATACAAGATAGACATATTCAAGAATACATCAGATAGGCGGGGAAACATCTGGAAACATATCAGACAAGTTATGGAAATACATCATTAACAAAGGAGTAATCCAGAAATTCATCAGATACATCAAAAAGGAATTGAACCACATGGATAAAATTTTGATAAGTGCCAACTGAGTTGGACTTGAAAATGACTGTAAAAACTGGATGATGGTTTAAGGGCACCAAAGACAAACTGGAATTAGAGGTCAAAGGATATAGGATCGACAACAAGACCCGAGTCAATGCAAAATGAGCACGAAGTACATTTCGGCTAGGCATGATTTGGATTTTTTTATGCATGATATATGAATGACCATGATATGAAAAATGCTGACACTTGAGTGGACTGGGAGTTTGTAAAGGCTTTTATGGAGGTCATGATTCCTTAACACCGAGAACTCAACCAAATATTTTGTGATAGATGTTGTCAAAGGAGAATTCTATCAAGTTTGATAGCCATAACTTAGCCAATGGGATTCTTTTGGAGGATTAATGAATCGTGCTAGCATAATTTTCGGGTACTCATCTTAAACTCAATAGTTGTTGACGTGTGGCATAATTTGTTTGAGTAGTTTGAAAGCACGAAGAAAGAGGTTTTGTCCCTCTGTGGCTCATCTTGCCCCAGTCTGTTGGGTCTTTGAAAATGTTCACCTTGAAAGTGAGTTTGAAACAGCTTGACATGAGACGATCTCAAGATGGCTTGCCCCAAGTGTTCGAGACTTGCAGGGGTCTACCCCTGATTAACCAAATCTTAGAATGATAGACTTTTGATTGACTGTCCTTGGCTTGTTGGACTCAATGAGCGTCTGAGGTGGCTTGCCCTAGTCTGAGTCTTGAAGCAAATTACTCTTGACTAAATGACCCTTGGGGTGATTGGCTCAGATCGACTGATACTCAAAGTGATTTCCCCTGACTGGATTTCTTTCACTTTATCAATTTACTCAACTGTATATTGTTGGAATTTCTTTGATGCTAAGTGTTGACTTGCAAATAAGATTGTTCATTCAAAAAATGGTAATTTTAATGCAGTGCTTATGAAAAAATTTGAAATCAAAATTTATTGATATGAATGGGTGAAATACAATGAACGAGTCACTGATAAGAATATAATGATGATCTAGTCATAAACAATGTGCAAGTCTGTGCCATCAAATGATTAACAAAAATCGTTTGGAGTCAGGTTAACACAACCTTGTTGTAGTATGCTTTCAGAATAAACCTGCCTCAGTTAGGTCTTTTAAGGGTTGTAACATGGTCTGGTTCATGGTTTTTTGAAACAAAAGGATATAAGGCTCAAAATTTAATTTTTACCCACCCTTCTTCTTGATGATCTCCAGTTCCTATGTTCAGTTAATTCAATACACGCATTCGACTTCGAAGGTGTGAAGGTGAAAATGAGGATTCAAGATGAGATTTTATTGAAATGGCAGTCACCTTATTTTATTTTTGTTAAGGATTTAATGAACTCTTTTAATTTATTTATTTTATCCCTAATTTTTCCTGGACCACTTCTTTAAAGCTTTCGGTCCACCGGGATACCCTAACTTTTCCCTAAGTCATTTTGTGGTATTTGACTTAGCGGACCTTTTTTCTGTTTTTTTTAAACGTGTTGACTGCCACATTATTGGTGGGTGAGGATCAACCAACACTAATTTTAGCTTTTCTCAACTTCTTCGACACTTCAACATGTGCGCGAAGGATAACATGTGGTTGAACCTGTCGCATCTCGGAAAATACGATTCTTCGCGATGGTCGCGGAAAAAATTATGTTCGAACAGAGTCGCCACCGAACTTTATTTATCCCAATGAAGGAATAGGAAAATATCGATAAAACCTTTTAGAAAATGGAATAATGGTCGTCGCAACCATATTCGGGTTCGGGAGTCGATTACGCAAGGGGAAGGTATTAGCACCCCTCACGTCCGTTGTACTCAACGGGAACCTTTTAGTCCAATTTGCTATTTGAATGTTAGTTAAATGTTATTTGCTTGCTTCGAGTAATTAGAATTGATGATAGATATGGATGAAGACCTCAGGAGGGAAAAGGGGAGGTTTTTTATTAGTGTGCTCGCCAAGATCTCGCAATCTCGTGCCTACGTATCCTTATGGTGCAATAAGGAAGTCAGAGCATTCGTAGTTCGGGGAACTACGGTTTTGGTGTGTTTTTTTTTATGAACGACCGTGTAGGTCGGCGTTCTAACGGCTAAACGCTGGCTTGTCTACTCTCGGCGGAGGCTTAAGCGTTGGTTTGTTGTGCGTATTAGAAAGGATTGACAATGCTTTTTTGAAAATAAATTTTAAGTTGTTGGTCGCATGGGGGCGAGACATTAATTTGATTTGTTAAGGTGTTTTGAAGAACGACGAAAGATTGAGCAATGTGGTGCACACCAATCGTCCAATTCATCCGAGGAATAATAAGGCGTCCGCCTTCTACTCCTTTTTCGTTCGAATTATTTTTGAAAGTTTGTTTGAGGATGTCGAATGTGCACGGTAGTGAGACGTATGCCTCCTACTTGCTTATTCAAAGAATAATGAAGCGTACGCCACTTATTCCTTTATCCAAGTTTATTTAAAATGTATTAATCGGAAGTCGATGATTCGAGCAATGTGGCGTACGCCAATTATTCAAATAATCAAGAGATGGCGAGGCGAACGCCTCCCATCCTTTATCATCCGAAGTTTAATTTATGAGAAAATACGTTTTTGAATATTGTATTCGATTTACGAAAATAGTTTGAATTTTGAATTGGTAGGTTTGGATTTGGTATATTTGGAAAGTCGATGATTTGAGCAATGTGGCGTACGCCAATTATCCGAATATTCGAGAGATAGTGAAGCGGACGCCTCCCATCCTTAATTATCGGTAATTTAGAATTAAAAGAATTTGGAATTTGTAGTTGATTTAAAATAAATGATTTGAAATGTTATGGTTGGATGTCTTAATCGGGTGACAAGAACTCGAGCAATATGGCGTGCGCCAATCATTCAAGTACTTGAGAAATAGTGAAGCGGACGCTTCCTATATTCTTTTCATCCCAAGTTTATAAAAAGATATATTTTGAGTATTACCTTAATTTAGAAAGATGATTTGTATTTTGTATGATTATTAAGGTTTTAATTGAATGACAAAAATCCAAGCAATATGGCGTACGCCAATTATCCGAATAATCGAGAGATAATGAAGCGGATGCTCACTATTCTCCTTTTCATTCAAAGATTAATTATTAAAATAAAGCTTTTAGAATTTATAATTAATTCAGGGAAGTGATTTTAATTTTATGGAGTTTTTAGGGTTTTAATTGAATGACGAAAACTCGAGCAATGTGGTGAACGCCAATTATTCGAATAATCGAGAGATAGTGAAGCGGATGCTTACTATTCTCCTTTTCATTCAAAATTAATTTAAATAAATTTGGAGTGCATGTTAATTAAATATGTTGACTTTGAATTTTGTAGAAGTAATCGGGTTTAAATGGATTACTCAGTGTTGGACCGAGATTGACTTCATTTTAGAAGAGAAATGAATTATTTGCTTATACTGACAATTAACCTTTTAATTATTTAATTTTCTAATGAAGTACATAAATAAATATAATTTAAGAGTAATATTAATAAATATTTTACTATTTATTGATTAGGATTACTTTATTTAAATAAATGTGAATTTAAAAATACATACAAAAGAAAAGTTGGGGTGCATGGTTCAAACAATGGCTTGGTTTAGCATACAGTAGGCCCTAAAGCCATTACCGCACCGGTCAATCCAAGAGACTAAATGGGAAATGAAAAGTTGTAGAATCACATGCATCAGCAGACAAATAGTGACAATAGCTTTATTGTGATGGATTGGAAATACCAAAAGTTTAATTGAACTTTTAATTGCTATCTTAAAAGAAAATAACGTAGCTGCCCATTGGCTTCAAAAACGGCAGGTTTCCAAAAGGTATTAATTAATATTCTTTGTTCAAAGCTAAAATTATATTTCTTTCTTTTTAAAAAAAAACATCAACTGGAATCTATAACCTTCCTCTCACTTAGGTTCCTGCCCTCTCTCTCTTTCCCGTTCCATCAATCCTCATCTCCTTCACCTTTCTCCGACTCAATCGAAATTTACTAAAACCTACAATTTCTTGATGAACATCACAGAGGCATTCATCATTTTTTTTCGGAAATTAGTGAAACGACTCCCTCCAAGATGAACGAAACCTAACCTCCCCTCATAAATCCCAATCTAAACCCGGAGTTTTTAAAAGAATGAACAAATTAGAGATCTTCTACAACCAAACCTAACCACATGATCATATCTAAGTAAAACAAACCAACAAACAAATAGTCACGGGAATACACAAGCAGGTGTTCAACATTATATTCAAACGAGAAACGATAAAAAGCAGTAAGTAAAGCTTCGCTTTTTGGGCGAGGGTACCGTTACTAGATCTTGGCCTTGCGGTAAGTCGTCCTTCTCACTCTTTTTTTCCTGACTCTTGATGTGTGTTCTAAGTTTTTAGAAGAAATCTCTTGCTGTGCATATGCTGTTCTTGCCGTGCCGTTCTGGTCTAGGGAAAAAAGTGCATCTGTGTTGTTGTGGCGGTTTAGGGTTTTTAGAAGAAATTTCTTACTCTGTTCCTGCTAACTTTTTTTGCTGCTGTATTATGAAGAAAGGATTCAGTCTTAAAAAAAAACTCACTCCTCTTCTTGATTTTTTCATCCCAGATTATGTGGGATTTGCTCTGTTCTTGTTTTAAGCTAATGTAAAAAGTGCTTTTTGGATGTTTAGATTAATCTTCTGGGTAAAGCTTTAAACTGAGTGATTTATTTTGTTGTTTTGCAGTTTCTTAAGCGCTTTTGGAAAGTGCTTTTAAAATAAGCTGCTTTTGTTCTCTGCAGATTACAACTTTGAAGTGACTTGATGAAGGTGGCTTGTAAGAATGCCAAACTTGGAGGCGCCAGCGTTTTGGTCACTAACAACACTTTTTCATTTAATTAGAAATGTAATTATTTAAGGTTTTATTTTAAGACAAATGTGTATATTTGGATTTATCTGTAACTTATTGAATTACAAGTCTAATAGCCATTGTAACTTGTTGGATTTGGGAAAGAATTGAATTATTAAAGTGTATTTTCTATTATTTGGAATATTGTTTGGATTATTATTTATTTGTGCAATTGGTCTCTCTTTTTTTTTTAATTTTAAATTTTGTCTTAACAATTTAATTGTATTAATCAAAAAGAAAACTCTAAGCTATGTCTCAAATTTAAAAATGGGTTGCGCCAAAAAATGTAATTTTAATGGATTTTCAACTTTGATTAACTTTAACACATTAATGAAACATGCCAAAAGGTCTAGCATAAAACATGCTACAAAAAAATGTTGCAATTTCAAACTTGATCCTAAAAACCAATCCAATACTCATATATGTGGTATCCTGATATAAACTAAGCACAGTCATATTTAGAAAAGATGCAAGTTTAGTTTAAAGTTTTTTTTATGAACGGTTTAGAGATTTGGTATTTGTTTGAAATGTGCAAATGGGTTTAATGACAAGTGATCATAAAAATAATCATGTCTCTTAATACTTACTGATAATCGAATGGACTTTTGGATCAGTGTCGTAAAAAGATTCAAACCATATTTTGCAACATTAATCATGGACATGTCTATGTAAATGGCCCTTTTGAAACAAAGCAATCTCATGGATAAACCAAAATGGCCAGACAAAATTGGGGTACGACAGAACCTAATTGGAGGGTGTACATATGGATGAATTTTTTTTGAAAGATCAAATGCACGATCAAACTATCTGAACACAACTACCCTGCCCCAGGTTAAGATTAAGGGTTTTAGATCCGAAATAAACACCAACTTCTAGGCTCAAAGTGGTTGACTGGGGATTAACTCCTTATCTCTTCAGTGTTTGGGGATTTGAAATAATGCCTTACATCATCGACAAGGTTTTACTCAAAAGCATACTACAACAATTTCAGGTGTTTCGTTTTCATCATCCTCCTTCCAATCTTTGTTAACACAACGGTTTGATAAACAAAAGTGAATGAGAGGAGTATTTTTGTTTTTAACATGAATGAAAAACGAGTGAATACGAATGGATTAATTCAAAATATGCATAAACATTTCATTAATCTTACCAATTCAAAGAAAACAACAATGCTTAAAAGCAATTAACAATCAACATGCGAGGAAACTACAAAAGAAATGCTGAAACAATCAAATGATTGCCAGCTTTAGGGAATGACTTCTTCAAACTTGATCCATTAACTTATGGGGACACCCCTTGAGATCTTCGCACTTATCCGGTCGATGAGTTAACGTTTACCACCAAGCTTCCTTCTTGAAAGGCTATGTACCCGTTGTCAATCAACTGTTATACTTTGGCTTTGAAAGTGTTGCAGTCTTCGGTTGAATGCCCTTCTGATCCAGCATGATATCCACATTGCACATTTGGATCATACCCGGGTGGGTAAGGTTGTGAAACCAGCTTAAGAGACTTGGGAACCACCAACGAGTTTTGAATCAGAGGCTGTAGAATTTGGCTATATGTCATGACGCTTGGATGGCGAGGGGCATTTCTTCTTTCCAAGTTAGTTTGGGGCCTAAGCTGATTTTGACGTTGATTTCAATATCTCGGGCCTTGGGCTTGTTGATTTGGATGAGGAGCAAACCAGGATTGTTTGTAATGAAGATCAAAAGGTAGTGTTTGCTGGTATGGCACTTTGGGCATTACTAACTGCTCATTTTCAGCCACTTGAAAGTTGGGATCAACAAGCTTTTTGACATTGGCACAATGATCTTCAAATTTTTTTCCTTCAATCTCATCGTTGAACGCAACCCTCTTGGATCCACTACTCACTTCTCTTTTTCTTTTGTTGGTATGGGTCGTGACATTGGAAATCCAAGGCGATATCTCAATGCTCTTACCAGGAAATGATGATATCTCATTAGCCACATCCTTGACCTCTTCCTTGTGGTACAAAACCTTGAGGGGTTTCAGGGGTCCTTTCCCTTTCTCATTACCTGGCCCAGAAATCAAGATATATGTACCTAAGCCTTCCTCCTTGAGTGTTGGTGACCTTATGTCAATCAATCTTTGCAGCTTGAGCTTAAAACTCTTGCATTCCTCGGTGGAGTGCCCCATTGTTCCAGTATGGTATCCGCACTTGACCTTCGGGTGATCTTCTTCAAAGACTAAGCTCTTTTTGTTAATCAGCTCTCGTACAAAGGCTTTCAGCGCTAAGCAAGAATCTAGGTCATGTCCCACTGCCCCTTTATGGAATTCACATGTTGCATTTGGATTGTACCATGGCAGGTATGGTGACGTAGGTGTGAAAGCTCGAGGGGTTACCAAAGCATTCTGGATCAGTTGCGAGTAGAGCTTGTTATATGGCACCGGAATCGGGTCATTGCGATCTTTGTTCCCCTTGTTCTGATTCTGATTTTTGTTCTGAACCTGACTTCGGTGATTTTGAGGAGGAATAGCCAGAGGATATTGATGATGATGTCTTGAGGGAGGTCCATATACCGGTAGATGAGGAGTTTCCACATAGAATTTCCCTTGACTTGGAGTAACACCTAATGGATGTGGAGCAGTAGCTCCCTCCGCTGCAGCAATGGGTATGGGATGACCCTCTTTTCTCAATAAGGCTTGCAGGGTTTCCACGACCCATCCCATTTGGCTCTTCAAAATATTGAGTTCCTCCTTCAATGTTTCTTGACTTTTCCTTAGCTCGTCCATCATCTCTTGAGACATGGTTCTTTGTTCTAAACGCGTGTCAGGAATCACTTTGCTAATCATGGACAAAGGATGGATGAGTTTTTTTTTTGTATTTTGTCTGGAAAATGACATGCATTATGATGGGATGCAGGTGCAATGGAATGTGAATGAATGCAATGCAAGACATACATATTTGTTTTTTCCTCAATACATGGGTTCAAAAGTCTGAGGTACTGATGAATCTGATTACTTTCCAAGAATAGGTTCTCATCGGGTACGATCTAGGGTTACAAAGGCTCCCGGAGTCATGGATCCATTAGACTGTTTGCTGCCTGTGGCAACTTACTTGCCGGGCATCAACTCCATCCAAAGAATCTACTCCAAGTGAGGTTCTGGCATCGATCCAACGAGAAATTCATCTCGCAGACCCACGCTACGCAACCATCTTTCCTTGTTGGACAAAGGATTCAGTTTCTACAAATGGTCCTCAGAGTCATGGATCCTAAAGAAAATATCGAAGCTTACGACAAATTACTTGTCGGGCGACAACCTCCTCCCAAGGATCTACTCTAAGTAAGGTTCTCGCACTGACCCAACGAGAAATTCATCTCGTGGACCCGCACTACTCAACCTCGTCCTATCTTATGTTTTTACTCGAGACTCGGGTAAAAAGTCTTTCCCACATGGTTTGCAATAAGAGTATCCAAGTACTAAATCATAATGGAACCAATACAACAGATTTATATCAATATTACTATAAAGATAGCAAAAGCAAGAAAGAAAATTCACACAAGTAAACAAACAAAGGCACACAAACGACCTAACTAGGCTTGACACAATTAGGGAAATCATCATCCCCAGCAGAGTCACCATCTGTCGCACCTCGAAAAATGAGAATACGACCTAGCGAAGCGCAATCGCACGCTCGCATGATGGACTGAACAGAGTCGCAATCGAACTTTATTTATTCCTAAAAAGGAAAGGGTAAATATCGATAAAACCCAAGAAAGAATGACAATGATTATGGTCGTCGCAACCAATATCAGGGTTCGGGAGTCGATTACGCAAGGGGAAGGTATTAGCACCCCTCACGTCCGTTGTACTCAACGGGAACCATTAGGTTAGTTGTGCACGTTAGTGTTAGCTTAGAAATGTTTGGCTTTCTCGAGTTATTATGAGGGAAAGAATAATAGGATCAAAAGAAAAGAGAAGATGCTTTTGGATTTTTTTGCAACGAAGGGGACTAAACCTAAGTTTTTTATTAATGGGCCTGACAAGATTTCGCAATCCTGCTCCTACGTATCTTAATAGAGAACTCGAGGCTTACGTAGTTCTAGGTAGAAAATGTTTGTTTGTTGGTCGATTTTAGCGAAAGCTATATTGTATTAATCGACGAAAACATTGTTTTATCCAAAACAGATGAGGAGCGGACGTATACCACACATCGAATGGATTTACAAATCAACATTCAGAAAAACGTCACTTATCTCAACTCAACAATTGTGGCCGAAGCATTGCTTTGCATCATCTCAAGACAAGATGTCTTTCGTTTATGAAAAGACTTTTTAAAGATCAATCGCACGGTGGCGAAAAAGAGTTTGATTGGTTGAATGTATTTTTTGGCTTGAAAGACGAATATTTATGACTTGCAAGCTCTTACAACTTGGGTCTAATACTCGGGACTACGTCTGGACCTTTCACCCAGGTAATCTTTTTCTTTCAATTTTATTTAGAAAAGACGTTTGAATATTTATAAATATTTTAAAGAGAAGACGAATACATAGGGCTTACAAGCTCTTACAACTTGGACTTAATATTCGGGATTACAACTGGATATTCAGTCCAGGGTAATCTTTTTCTTCAGATTTTATTGAGGAAAATATATTTGAATATTTATAAATATTTTGAAGAGAAGACGAATACACAGGGCTTACAAGCTCTTACAACTTTGGCCTAATATTCGGGATTACGACAGGATATTACATCCAGGTAATCTTTTTCTTCAGATTTTATTGAGAAAAATACGTTTGAATATTTACAAATACTTTGAAGAGAAGACGAATACATAGGGCTTACAAGCTCTTACAACTTGGGCCTAATATTCGGGATTACGACTGGATATTTCATCCAGGTAATCTTTTTCTTCCAACTTACTTATGAAAATAGTTTGAATACTTACAAGTGTTTTGGAGGGAAGACGAATACTTATGGCTTGCGAGCTCTTACAACTTGGGCCTAGCATTCGGGATTACGACTGGATATCCCATCCAGGGTAATCTTTTTCTTCATATTTTAATTAAAAAAATGGTTTGAAATTAAATTAAAAATAATTAATGGACAAATGTTTGAAATTATTGAAAGTTAAGTTGATATTTCTTAAGAGCTCATTGTAAGAAGACCCAAGAGTAAGCCATGTGACCGGAAACCAACCGAAATTGAAAGCAACTGAATTTAGCTCTAAGGTAACTTAGAGTGGATCATGTAAGAACCACTCTATAAGAATTTGAGCCAACTAAATCTATGCGTCCAAACAATTTTCGAAAGTCAAATTGGATTTTAACTCCCAAATCACAACACAATGAAAAATCAAACAACAAATCAAATATATTTATTATCATTATATAAGTTTTACAGTTTTTATATCAACACAAAATAATCAAAAAAATACAAATTTAACACGACACACACATGCTTTTCACAATGAATCCATATTATTACAAAATTGACATAAAGCTAACAATAAAATAAAATATCAAAACAGTATTAATAATAAAGATATATATATATATATATATATATATATATATATATATATATATATATATATATATATATATATATATATATATATATATATATATATATATATATATATAAACTAATAAAAATATATATACATAAGTAATAAAAAAAAGAGAATATATTATAAGAAACTAAAAGAGAAAATATTAAAAAAAGAAAAACTGAAAAATATATATGTATATTAAAAAAACGGCAACGTATATATAATAAATATAAAAAAAAACTGAAAGTTTAAAGCTTAAACATATATATCAACTTAAAATAGAGAGTTTATATACATTATATAACTAAAAAATATACAAATTTGTGTGGTTAATTTCTTTCTTTCTCTCATAACAGTAGCAATAGCACTGTGGAATGAGTTGTTGGCATAAAAGAGATACAAGAAAGGTTAGGCCTTTGTGAATTTCGAAAAGAAGTTGGTGTAGTATATGAGAGCTATGAAGTTTGGAGTAGTGATATAAAAATGTTGCAGCTTTTTGAATCAATCAACAAAATAAGGAATAATATCAACCTAGTTTGGGTAGAAAAATTAATATGATATAGAAACAAAGCGGTAGCAAGCAGCGGGTTAGAGATGGGTGTCGTTTGACATTTTGAGTTTTTGTGTGTTTTTTTTCTTTCAATGCCAAGTACATGATTATATAGTAGTCACATTAGGGTTGTCAACTTATTTAATACCAACAATGCCCGTTGCAGTATTGTTAATATAAAAATAGTTGTAAATAAACTAGATTAAATAAAAATAATACTAATACAAATAAATAAAATTAAATCAGAACCAAAACATAAAAAATTCTAATTAATTATTATAAAATTTTTGACAAAGAAATAAAAATAAAATCACTCAAGATGAATAAAATTTGGGCACGAAAATGCTCGTAAAATTAAACTAATTGTACCAAAATGATCAGCACGAAATAAATCTCTTGGAAACATACATATTTTTGTCAAATTTTGAAATAAAAAATTATCGGTTTAAACGCTCAGACAAATCAAATTTTGACCGGAAAATTAGCCAAAATAAATAAATTGAACACATCAGATTAAACTACACGAAACGTAGATTAATAAAACTGATGTCTGCAAGCTTGATTTGGAAATTTTCCGTCCGCTGATTTGACGCACATCCGTCGATTAATTCAACTGATTTGTCTGCAGATCTGAAAAAATTATTTCGACTGATATTATAGGCACTATGCGATATGGAATACATATTATGATATGTAAAGATGCAACGACTATGACGAATGTGTTAAATTGGCAATTCAGGATCAAAATTGGGGTGTGACACTTGCCTTTGCATAACTAATCCACGAGCTCTTGTTCTCTTTTTACTAGTTTTATTTTAAAACTTTTTTGGATTTTGTTCGTACTTTTCCCTTTTCCTTTGGAAACAATAAAAGCGCGGTGGCGACTCTTGCTTTGCGAGTTAAGTCAATCAATAGCTTAATCTCAAAAAATTTACCGCTACAGTATGTCACTGAGATGAATAGTTATGATTGAAGATAAATGACATGGATTATGAAAGATATGGGTGGTGCCTTAAGGCAGAAGGAAGAATACTTATGAATGAAAAGGGAATCAATAATTAGGATAAAAGGGGGATCAATAATTAGGATGAAAGAAGAATCCATTATTAGGATGCTCACCAAAGATTCAAAGCCTTATGTCTATGTATTCTCAACGTGCAATGAGAAAGTCAGAGCTCCGTAATTCGTGGAACTAATGCGGAACAAAGAAAGAAAGAGATTTGATTGGGTTTCCAAAAGGCGAGGTAAATTGCTTGAAAATCAAGAGTGTGGAATTAACCAATGATGGTAATTAGCCCAGGTAACAAATGAGATATGATTAGCCTAAACACGAGAGAGTTTACAAGGCAAAGGGATTCATCTAAACACAAAAGGTCTTATAAGATGAACAGTGAATAAGAGATGATTTTCCAAGACACTAGAGGGTTTATAAGGCAAAACAGCTCAGGGGGTTTTCCTAAGCACAAGAGGTCTTATAAGACAAACAATGAATAAGAGATGATTTGCTAACACACGAGAGGGTTTACAAGGCAAAAGGATTTGTCTATGCACGAGAGGTATGATAAGACGAACAATGAATAAGAGATGATTTTCCAACACACGGGAGGATTTACAAGGCAAAAGAGCTCATGGGGGTCTCCTAAGCACGAGAGGTCTTAGAAGGAAAACACTAAATAATAGAGTGGGCCTGAGCACAAGAGGGTTGATAAGGCACATAAGGAATGAATAGGGTTTTCCAAAGCACCGGAGGAATGATAAGGAAAACAATGATTGGATTTGACAAAGCACAAGGGGAATGACAAGGCAAACAATGATGGATTGATTGATTGGGATTCAAAGATTTAACCACAAGGAATTAATCCAAAGGATGTCTGAATGTCAATGAGAGTATGATTAGTGATCTAAAGAGGAGTGAGTGATTTATATGCTTAAAGAAGACTTTGTCAATTACTTGATTCGAGTTGCACTAAAGCCCATTAACAAAGGAGAATACCTTGAGCAGCTGGGTCATTTGTCTCGTACCCAAAGATATTCTAGACAAGGATAGGAATGCTCCACTCTCATCATTCTTCGTTGCTTAAGGCTCATGGCATGTAACCCTCATTGTGATTGACAAGTAGTTGATAGAAGCTCCTGATTGTTGACCTTGATAATGCTGTGTTGCTTATTGTGAGAAAAGATTTGACAATCATTTTATTCAAATTATGCTAAAGTCTCTAAATAGAGGTGAATATGATGAGCAATAAGTTCATTCGTCCCGTACCCAAAGATATTCAGAATAAGGATAGGAATTATCTACTTTCACCCCTTCTCTATTGCTTAAGGCTCATGGCACACAATTTGAATCAGGATTGACAAGTGTTGAGACACCTTTGTTATGCTTGAACTATAGTTCAGTCTGTCTGCAATGTGAGGCCTTGTACTGATTTGAAGTCTTGAACTCTTGATCTTGGATCTTGAGGTCCAGTACAGATAGAACACAAAGGATTTGCCTTATCAAGTGATCAAGGGTCTTTTAATCACTTGAATAGACTTGGGGATTTAAGCACAGTGCAAAGAATTTGGTTGATCAAAGTAAACTTTGATCAAGACATAATCAGTGGGGTGAAAGATCAATTTAATTATGTACAATGAATTGAGGATCTAGAAACCCTAATTAATTAATCAAACTATGTTAATCTTGATTCTGAAAACCAACCTAAACTAAGGGAACATGTCAAGGATATATGTATTATCAATTATCTACATGAATTAACCTAGAAAAAATTAAAATTCTATTTAACATGGTAATCATGATTATATTCAATTAATTCCAAAATTCAAGAAAAAACAATTATTATTTTATTCTGAAATAATAACTATATTAGTTCTAAAACTATACATCAAAACAAATATTTTCCTTTATTTTTCCATTAAATAAATGCTAAAAATAACATAAAACGATTAAAAATAAAAATAAAAATAGAAATATGGGGTTTTTGCTGCCAAACAGGGTGCAAAAAGCACCTTGGGCGCTTGGCCCATGCAGCAGGCCCAACATGCCATTTGCAAGCTACACAGGGGGTGTGTGAGAAAAACACAATGTCATGAGCAAAATATTGGGCCTTAAGGGGAAAAGAGGCCCATTCGGATTTAAACATACGAGAGGGAAACTACTTCAAGTAACACCATGTGCTTCACAATCTCACATATGCTCCACTCACTCAAACAATGTCCGGTGCTTTATTGTAGAGTTGAGTGCTTTATTGCTGACCAAACATTATCCGTAACTAGTTGACCATAAAGACATTTGATGGGTACTCCACGAAGCATGTTGAGGGATATGAGTGACCTAGATGGAATTTGCCTATCCTGCGTAACAGGATAAATGTCTAAGGGCCCAATATTGAACTGGACAAGGATGACACGGTTTATGCCTTGTGTTAAATATAGACATAAGGTCAAAAAGGGTAATTATACACACAAGTATTATCACAAAAGAGTTTGTCAGATCACATGACATTTTCGTGACTTGGATAGCAGTGATGTGTTGCTAGATACCGCTCACTGTTTATTATGTTAAATATGTGATTTAATATAATTGTCAATGTCGTGAAAACCTACAGGGTCACACACAAAAGGATGGATTGATGGGAGAAAGAGTAAATAAGGAACATCGTAAGGTACAGTGCACTTAAGTGAACTGTAGAACATCGTAAGGTACGGTACACTTAAGTAGAATACGAAATGTGGTAACGTATCACGCGCTTAAGTGATTTTCGGTATACTATAAGATATGAGTTCTCTAATCACTTGAACTGAGTGTTTTTAGACTTGTCTCTCAAGGGGAACCGAAGTTGACGACGAGCCAAAGCAGGGTTGTAGTTAACTCCTCCTCGTGTACCAATGAGAGGCACATTAGAGAATTCACCACAACTATCAATAATATTCAAGTTACCCAAGAGAGAATCATACCAAACAATATCATCATTAGTGAGAGACATGAGTCTCTGAGACCACCGTAGACATTGCTTATTCTCCACGAAAGCAGGCGTTTGAGGCAAGTGTGAAATAAACCACTTGTACAGAAGAGGAACACAACACACAATAGTCTCACCACCTTTAGAATTCCTCAGATGCAAAGAGAAGTACATATCACCCAACAGAGTAGGAACAGGATTCCCAATCAAGAAGATTCTAATGGCGTTAACATCAACAAAACCATCAATGTTAGGGAATAAAGCTAAACCGTAGATGAGCAACACAAAAATGGCTTCAAAAGCATCCATACTACCGGCTTGAGCAAAGACAATAGCTTTCCCAATGAGGAACTCAGAAGTCAACCCAAACATTCCTCCTTTCTTCACCCAATGAGCATAAATCTCATACTTCTTCAGATGAAGAGCTTCAACTATGAGATGAGATCTAGGAATCTCCTCTAATCCACTAAAAGGCACCTTGTCAGAAAATTCTGTAGCGGTAAATTCATGACCATTAAGCTATGGATAAACTTAATGTCAATAAAACCAGAGTCGCCACGCGCTTTTATTGTTTCCAAAGGAAAAGGGAAAAGTAAGAACAAAACCCTAAGGTAAGAAGTTTTCAAATCAAAACTAATAAAATGCCAGAGATTACAGGTAAGGGGGTTGGTTACACAGAGGGAAGGTGTTAGCATCCAAAGTGTCCTAGGTACTCCTAGGGAGCCCTTTTTTATGTGTTTATGTGTTTTTGGTATAAAAGATGTTTGCAATAAATAGAGTGTGGGGGTGAGAAAAGAATTCATTAATTAAATTTTTGTGTTTGACAAGACCTTCGGACTTGTGCCTACGTACCAACATAAAAATGAGGGATTAAAACCTCGTAATTCGTGGTATCAATTTCAAAGTGAGTGGATTGCTTTTAATAAAAAAATAAGCTTAAAAGAGGCATAAAGGAGCCTAAAAGAGTTTGGATGAGTGTTAGTTCTTTTTGTCTTTTGAAATTTTAAGTCAATATGATTAGATTTATTTACAAGTTTGATTTAAGAAAAGAGTTTAAAAAATGCAATGGCATAAGGCCAAAGTTTATAATTTGCAATAAGGTCTAAGTTTAGAAATCACAAGCAAAGAAGATGTTTTTGAAAAAGGGGAGAGATTTTGAAATTTAAGAAGTGAGAGGAGATGAAGAGACTAATCCTAAGCATAAAATTAAAAGTTAAGAGTTGAAAAGATCTGCCCAACGGGATGCAATCCAATAGACAAGAATGTCATATAGAAAACCCACTTTCCCTTTGGACTTTGAATCAAGCAATAATCAGCAAGCCATGAGCAATATCAAGAGCAAGGCATCAAATAAAGATGGCCATATCCAAGCAAGTAACTCCATAGCTAAAAGTCTTCTTTGTCTCCTCATGTATCAGATGAAATACTCCTTGATTAACTCAGAATAAAACATTAGGCATAGGTTTAAAGTAACAGTTGCATCAAGACCATGTAGCAGATGAAATCAAATGAGTTCCAAGACTTGCATCAAATGAAAGTTTAAATCACAATAAGTTGGTCTCATAAATTTTGGCATTGGCCAAGTCCTTGTGCATAGGGGATGTTGCCTAATTCTAAGTCCAAAAAGCTCAGATCAAATCCAATAGTCCATACAAACATTTTTTTAGGGTTTTTGTTGTTTATTAAGTATTTTAAAGTCCTAAGACCACAAACACAAACAAAACACACAAACAAATATATACAATCACAATATATGGCTCAAGTGAGCAAAGTGAAAGTGACATAAACATAAACAAGTTAAATGATATGTAAATGACAAATGAAATGGTAAATGACTTGAATTTAAATTGCATAAAGTAAATGACTTGGAAATAAAAGCAAGATTAATACAGGTTAGTCAAATGTTAGTTGATTAGATGTTAGTGATGTTTTGCTTTTCAATTGATTAAGTCATCCTTTGAAGAACACTCAACCCTCTATTCACAAGCATGGGCCCTTGAACCAAGACATCTTCCAAAGGAAGGAAAAAAAGGCCAAGTTTCCACACAATACCATGAAAGGGGGGAGACTTACAATCTCACTTACTAGAATGATATGCCTTTAGGGTCAAAATTTAGCTCTATGTTAAGCAATCGTAATTGGACTTATGTAGAAGTCACAACTATCTAAGGTCGGGCAATAGAAATTTTGGTGTTAATGCATGTTAGAGGTATGATCAAAGGATGGACCTATCTCATCCATACTTGTATTGGTTCATCTAACAAAAAGTTATTGATGAACCAATTAGCCTTAGGATATTGAGATTTTTTTGGTGAATGGAAAGGATGCAAGAGAATGCGGTTGAAGATGAAGAGGGAGGGGAGATAAGAGAAACACAAATTGGTCATGGGAGGAATTTTATCAAATTAAAATCATTCATTCATTTTGGGAGATGAAATGTACATTTCATCAATCCTTTAAATCCAATGATTTTAACTTAACAAAAGTTAAATCAATCTTGACCAAGGCCCAAACACACAGTCAAACATCACAAGTCAATAAAAATGGCTCAACACAATTTCTACATAATTAATCAATTAAAAATCAAATTAAAAATGCATTTAAATTAAATTTAGTTTGGTCAAAACCTAAAACCTCTTCAAAACACCAAATAAATGGCCAAGAGATTTATCCTAGGTCAAACAAGGTCAAAGGACCTTAGACAAAAAAAATCATAATTTTTGAAAAGTCAGAAGTATTTTTAAACAATAAAAAATATGCACAAAAACAATTAATTCATGAAAAATATCAAAATTAACCCAAAAAAAATTTTAATTCAGAAAATGAAAGAGGAAAATATTTAAAGATTTTTGGCGAAAGTCCCATATTTTTTGGATTAAAAATGAAATTAATATAAATTAATCAAAATAAATGGATTAAATGAAAAATCAGAAAATAAAAGGAAATTCAAAAAAAACAAGGGTCATCAGATTTCCCTCATTAATTGAGGTGGCAGATCTGATGGCCAAGCGCGCGCTTCCACCAAACATTGCAGTCAATGCGTGCACACGCATGGTAATCACTTTGGACGCGTGAGATTAGAACATGAGAACCAGATCAGATGGCCTGGATTGATCCAGCGCACCACCGGGGCCCTAGCTCCGGTCATCTTCTCTGGTGACCACCACCGGTCTGGTTCAGGCTCAACTCCATGGAAAATGAAAAGTGAATACACTAATTTAAAGGAAAAATACTCAGGAGCCCGAATCTGACCTCAATTTTCTCCAATTCCAAGTATATAAAAAGATATAGGAATTTGAACTTTGAGGATCATGAACTGAGTTGCTTCGATTTGACCTCGAAGCAACTCAATCTTCTTGCCTACATTGATAGGACTTCAGACAACCAAAAATCACAAAGAATGGTGAAGAATTGAGGGAGAATCAAAGAGATGAAGTTTCTGTAAATTCACCTTCAATGGAGCTTTAAACTTGCTCGGTCTTGATTCCAATTGTGCTTGGCCTTGCTTCAGAAGCTTGTAGGAAGTGATTAGGATCAAGAAATGGTGGGGACTCTTGGAGTTTCAATCACAAAACAGATGGAGATTTGAAACTTGATTTTCAAAAGATAACCTTCAAGATTCTCCTTTAATGGAGAGGGTTTGGATTGCAGGTTCAAAGCTTGGGCCTGAGGTCCTCAATTCTGAGCAATGAGGGTTGTATTTATAGCCAAAGAGATTCATTTCCACACACTTCCAAAAATGGAAAATTTTGAGTAATTCTCTTGCATGTTTGCATGGGCGTGTGATAGGCCCATCAAGAGATGTATTCAAGTCCAAAAATGAGTGAGAATCATGTTGAAATCATGGTGTGTGTCCATGCATTTGTGTATGAAATGTGGAACTGAAAATCATCCAAATGGTATCTCACATTGCACCCATGCACAAGTCCTTCATTCTTTGTCCAAATAAGGTGATCTTGGATTTTTTGGAAAGGTGAGATCAAGGGGAACAACTTTCATGTTGAACACATTTTCATTTGAAGCTTGGATCTGGATGAATTTTGAGGTGTAAGTTTGGGAAATCAAACATATTTGAAACTTTTCTAAGTCCCAAGTCAAATGTTCACTTCCTCCACCTTGAATAAAATTTCTATGGACTTCAAATGAGAAACGTTCCTTCATCAAAGTTGTATATATTTCAAACCTCTTCAATTTGGTAACAAATTTGACCTCATTTGGATTTGGCATGAATGAGTTATGCATTTTAGAAGTTGAGGAAAATCACTTGTTCAATGGTAGTGGCCCAAAATGACCTATAATGTTTCCTCTTGGCACATGCATTTTAAAGTGGAATTTTAACTTACTCCAAACATATACTTTGAATTATACATCTTTAATTTTATCATGTAATTTTAATGGCTTTCATCTCATAAAAATTGAGCAAGTTATGGTCTTGGGAAGTTGACCTCCAAAATAGGGTTCAGACAAAATGATTTATAATCTTTCACCATAAAAAATGACTTTCCAAACAAAACTAGCTCTTGACTTCAACATGAAAGTTGTTTGGAATGTCATTTTGAGTAAATTTTCTCTTGGGATCATTTTCACATGACAAACATTGTAGGATATAGGGTCTAGGGAACCCCAGTTTTGACCAGTTGACTTTCTCTGGTCAACCACCATGAACCATCTTATCTTGACTTTTGGGACTCATGGAGGATCATATATGTGTAAGATGATGAAATATGAAGTATCCCTTAAAATATTTGATCAAATGTTGAAGAAACTTGTTGAATAAGTCACACAAGATACCTAGATGAATTAGGGTTTCCAAGGCAAACAAACTCCAAACTCTTGATGATTTCTTGATCAAAATGATATGTGAAGATCATGGGGATCCATATATGATGCTTATAGCCAATTTGAACCATTTCTTGATTGCACTCCTTACATTGAGGGCTTTAAACCCTAGATATGAGCTTGATAGAGCATAGGTGAGCATGCACACACTACCTACAAAAGTAACAAACTATACATTGACATATTTTTGGTATTTTTGTTAGTAAATAATGAAAAACAAAGTATGATACAATAAAAAATGTGCTTGGTGATCTCTCCCAATGCAAACCCAATGAATGGAGGGGTAAGGAGGATAACAAGGTGTGATCCCAATGGCAATGCATATGATGAGATAGCATGAGGGATATTAGGGTCAAAATTGGGGCTCATTGAGGATCATATATGCATAAGATGATGAAATATGAAGTATTCCTTGAAATATTTGATCAATTGTTGAAGAAGCTTGTTGAAGAAGTTATACAAGATACCCAGATGAATTAGGGTTTCCAAGGCAAACAAACTCCAAACTCTTGATGATTTATTGATCAAAATAACATGTAAAGATCATGGGGATCCATATATGATACATAGAGCCATAGTAAACCAATTTTGGATTGAACTCCTTGCAATGAGGGTCTTAAAACCTAGATGTGAGCTTGATAGAGTATAGATGAGCATGTGCACTACCTACAAAAGAGTTAAACTATACAATGACATATTTTTGGTATTTGGGTTAGTAAATGATAAAATAAAAAGTATGATACAATCAAATGGTGCTTGGTGATCTCTCCTAATACAAACCCAATGAATGAAGGGTGAGGAGGATGCCAAGATATGATCCCAATGCCAATGCATATGATGAGATAACATGAGGGATCTTAGGGTCAAAATTGGGGTCTTACAGCTCCCCCTATTTAAGGGCGTTCTAGCTGAGGAGATGAAGGTTAAAATATTTGTATCGACTCAGTAGAATGGACTTAAATAACAATATATAGAAACAAATTTTGGTCTCTAAGAGACCGCATGATGCATATGATATGAATGTTGAAAAGAATCTTTGTGGGGAAAATATTGCCACAAAGGAAAAGAATCTGGAGAGACTGAAAATCCACATGAGCATAATGCATTTCATAAGCGAAACTTACTGGGGGGCAGAGATTCTGGGGGATAAAAAGTTATGCGTAGGCCAGGCTACGACTTAAAAATTGCTAGGTACACGAGGGTAATTCCATGAAAATAAATAACTGGAAAGACTCAACCAAAGATAAAGGGAAAATCTGCAGGGGAAGCGGGTAAATCAGAACAAACTGAAATACTCAAACCAAACAAGGGATTGGCGACTTCACTGAGGAAGTACGCATTCAAACTCAACTGGGGAAGAATGAACTTCAACACAGGAGTGCCAAAAGTATATTATCCATTACCGGTTATTGGGTAGGAGTATAACATAATCTGACAGGGGGACATCCGTTACCGATTAGGGTAAACATATCAAGGATGATTCGCTGAGGAAAAAATGTATGTTCATTACCAACTACAGGGTAAGAACAACCTGCGAGGGAAAATATCAAATAGGATTTACAACTACCGGTTACCGGGCAGAAGACCAAAGGAGGAGAATATTTGTCATCGGTTAAGATGAACATGTCAAGGATAGACTCAAAGGGAAGAATATTTGTCATCGGTTAGGATAAACATATCGAGGACATACTACCTGGGGAAACGTAAAACGAATCCACTGGGAAAAACAAGAGGAAGTAGATTACTGTTACCAGGTATTGGGTAAGAGTAAGGTACTCGTAAATCGAGAAGAATGTTACCCGTTACTGGGTAATAGGCTCTCGAGGGACTAAAGCATCTACCTAGGTAAGATCTAAAAAGAAACGGTCAAACAAAGACTCAACCCGGTGAGGATATAACTCAGGGGGAGTGGTTCCATCCAGATAATCAACTAGGGAGGAAGCTGAAATAATAACCATCCACGAGGAAATAACTCAGTGGGGAATGAGAAAGGTTAAATTTTTTCTGCTTAAGGGACTGACACTCTACAATTGAGGAAGGACAGACACACAAAATCTGCATGGGGAAGAATAATGTCACCATAATAGAGGATCAGAAAAATAAGGAATCAAAATGCGATAAATGTATATGTATATGTAGATATAACCAATGATTATGCTGACAAATCGATCATGAAGGATATAAATGTCACTAATCTGAATCACCGCCACAACACTCGGCTAATCTCGGCAGGATTGAGGCATCAATTGGAGAAAAGCTAGGGATGAACATAAATCGTCCACCACAAATAAACTCGACCCTGACTGGGGAGATAGAAACGATCCGCTGAGGATCTGAATCATCAATTCAGCGGGGATCCTTAGGTCAACACCATACCACATGGGAGACAACCTTGTAGATGACCAAAAGTACTGCTCAAGAATCAGTGCTGGCGGGGTTCAGGAGGGAACTTTGCTGGCGACCTGAGGGGAATAAAAAATCTTGTGCTGAATCTATGTAAATCGTTGAGCATATGCGCTTACAACTCAGCTAGGGAGGGGATCACATAACTCGGCTAGAGAAACTGAATTGTCGTTGGGAAGGAAAAGTGATCAAACTAACTGCTTGGGGAAGACCAACAATGTTCTGCATTTTTAAGACTTACCTGTTCTCGGGTTGCTGGTTGATATTCCTTACTGAAATCAATTGCTTTTTAAAAGTAATTGCTTTTATTATGTTAAGAAAAATGCTTTTTATTATTAAATTCAATTTCAAAATGATCATCATAAAATTCAATTCTATTTAGCTGAAAGATAAATCAGAGTAGAAACAATTGGATAAAAAGCTCAACTTTATTTAATAGAATGGTAGTCTGTAAATGACAAGACTCCATAGATCTTTACAAAAGTTGAAAAATGGTAATTTACATGGAAAAGGGCTACATTGAATACAATGATCACTAATCCTTCTACCAACTTCAATATCCACTGTGCTCTCTGCTTCGGTTGAAAATGATGAAACCGAGTTGACTGACTTGCTCAAGACCGGAGATCGAACGAGTGCAGTTAATTGCCATAATACCTAATTTTTGCATAAATTACCCCAAGGTGGGGTAGTCAATCTATCGGGATAAACTTTTGTTTTATGTCTCTAACTTTTGCTTGGATCGCCCTTTCGGGTCTTCAATCCACCGAGACACTCATTTTTGCCTAAGCCGTCCTTTCGGGTTTTCAACTTAGCGAGTTGTTCTTTTATTTTTTAGGCGAAGTATTTCTTGACTGCATCGGCATTCACAGGACGAGTGAACTCTTCACCATCCATAGTTGTAAGAATCAAAGCACTGCCCGAAAAGGCTCTCTTTACAACATATGGGCCTTCATAATTAGGAGTCCATTTGCCCCTAGTATCTGACTTGAAAGATAGAATATTCTTGAGCACAAGGTCACCTTTTCTGAACACACGAGGCCTGACCTTCTTATCAAAAGCTTTCTTCATTCTCTGCTAATATAACTGACCATGGCACATGGCATTCAACCTCTTCTCCTCAATCAAACTCAGCTAGTCATATCTGGTCTGGCACCATTCAGCTTCTATCATTTTGGCTTTCATCAAGACCCGCAATGATGGGATCTCAACCTCTATTGGGAGCACAACTTTCATACCATAAACAAGTGAGAAAGGGGTTGCCCCTATTGAAGTGCGGATGGATGTATGATACCCGTGCAAAGCAAATGGGAGCATATCATGCAAATCCTTATAGGTCACAACCATTTTTTGAATGATCTTTTTAATGTTCTTGTTTGCAACTTCAACAACCCCATTCATATTAGGTCTGTAGGGAGAAAAATTATGATGTGCAATCTTGAAGTCTTTGCAAAGAGCTTCCATCATATTGTTATTCAAGTTAGATCCATTATCAGTAATGATCTTATTTGGCACACCATAACGGCATATAATATGATTCTTGATAAACCTTACAACAACTAGAGAGGGTCATAAAACTGAACCAACACACTCAAGAGTCCTTCAACCACATCAGTAGATAACATAGATAGAAGCTTCCCATGACGTTGCTTGAAGTCCAAGGGATCTAATACAAAGGATGATAACTTCCTTAGCTCTTTCAAGTCGGGACATCTGAAACTGTACTTCTTAGTGTTCCTTCTTCCATAATCCATGGTTTGGAAATATTTGCAAATAAAACCTCAGTTCCTTGAAGTTATTTTTCGTGTGATGAATGTTATGATGCGCGTGAATGCATGAATGCAACAATCACGAATAAGGATCACACATAAGGCAAACAAACAAAGGTCAAGGGATGAATCAAGTCATTATCAAGATCAATCATCCATTTTGGTGGATTATGGTTTTCACCTTATCAACACCCAAGTTCCATTGATATTGATAAGACTTGATTGGATCAACCAAGAATCAAAGAGTTTGTTGTGACTCACGAGCATGGAGTCAGGTTAAGAACCATCCCAAAGGAGTGTACTAAGGATAAAAACCTGTAGATCATGTTCTAAAAAGTTCTCAGAGTCTTAATTCTATCTATCGGATATTACAGGTTAGGATGACTAACTCATCAACACATAATATTCTCAAGAGAAACTCGTCTGAGTGTAGTATCGTGTAACAACTATTATCAGGTCTACATCTAAACAGTTTATGCACTACGTCCTAAATAGGCCAAGTTGGGTTAAATGTTTTACGGTCATCAGCTTCTCGGACCCCAAATCAGAGAAAGTAATGCCTAACCACAAATAACTTGTGTGACATCAATAGCTCCAAAAGATTCTCCACTGAGTATATGGGTCTCAAGCCAACTTGTTAAGGACTACTCCATACAATTCGAACATGACTATACCATCCTCTTATCTTAATTGCACTCAAGTTCGGGTTAGAACTTATCTCACCACTCGGAGATCACCAAGCACAACAAGTAGAGTATATCACACAAACAAATATACAAACATCAAATATACAAATATATACACACATACAAAAGTAGGCTAAACCCACTGAGGACTACTCCCCAGCAGAGTCACCACTTAATTTTTGTAGCAGTAAATTCATGACCATTAAGCTATGGATAAACTTAACGTCAATAAAACCAGAGTCGTTACCACACTTTTATTGTTTCTAAAGGAAAAGGGGAAAGTACGAACAAAACCCTAAGGTAAGAAGTTTTCAAATCAAAACCTCGTAGTTCGTGGTATCAATTTCAATGTGAGTAGATTGCTTTTAATAAAAAATTAAGCTTAAAAGAGGCATAAAGGAGCCTAGAAGAATTTGAATGAGGGTTAGTTCTTTTTGTCTTTTGAAATTTGAAGTCAATATGATTAGATTTATTTACAAGTTTGATTTAAGAAAAGAGTTAAAAATGCAATGGCATAAGGCCAAAGTTTCTAATTTGCAATAAGGTCTAAGTTTAGAAAACACAAGCAAAGTAGATTTTTTTGAAAAGGGGGAGATATTTTTAAATTTAAGAAGTGGGAGGAGATGAAGAGACTAATCCTAATCATAAAATTAAAAGTTAAGAGTTGAAAAGATCTGACCAATGGGATGCAATCCACCAGACAAGAATGTCATATAGAAAACCCATTTTCCCTTTGGACTTTGAATCAAGCAATAATCAGAAAGTCATGAGCAATATCAAGAGCAAGGCATCAAATAAAGATGGCCATATCCAAGCAAGTAACTGCATAGCTAAAAGTCTTCTTTGTCTCCTCATGTATCAGATGAAATACTCCTTGATTAACTCAGAATAAAATATTAGACATAGGTTTAAAGTAACAGTTGCATCAAGACCATGTAGCAGATGAAATCAAATGAATTCCAAGACTTGCATCAGATGAAAGCTCAAATCATAATAACTTGGTCTCAGAAATGTTGGCATTGGCCAAGTCCTTTTGCATAGGGTATGTTGCCTAATTCTAAGTCCAAAAAGCTCATATCAAAGCCAATAATCCATACAAACATTTTTTAGGGTTTTTGTTGTTTATTAAGTGTTTCAAATTCCTAATACCACAAACACAAACAAAACACATAAACAAATATATACAATCACAATATATGGCTCAAGTGAGCAAAGTGAAAATGACATAAACATAAACAAGTTAAATGATATGTAAATGACAAATGAAATGGTAAATGACTTGAATTTAAATTGCATAAAGTAAATGACTTGGAAATAAAAGCAAGATTAATAAAGGTTATTCAAATTTTAGTTGATTAGATGTTAGTGATGTTTTGCTAATTGATTAAGTCATCCTTTGGAGAAAACTCAACCCTCTATTCACAAGCATGGACCCTTGAACCAAGACATCTTCCAAAGGAAGGAAAAAATGTCAAGTTTCCACACAATACCATGAAAAGGGGGAGACTTACAATCTCACTTACTAGAATGATATGCCTTTAGGGTCAAAATTTAGCTCTATGTTAAGCAATCATAATTGGACTTATGTAGAAGTCACAACTATCTGAGATCAGGCAATAAAACATTTGGTGTTAATGCATGTTAGAGGTATGGTATAATGAACCATACTCCTAAAACATACCACACATAAAAAGAAAAAGATCAAAGGATGGACCTATATCATCCATACTTGTATTGGTTCATCTACCACAAAGTTATTGATGAACCAATTAGCCTTAGGATATTGAGACTTCGTTGGTCAATGGAAAGGATGGGAGAGAATGCGATTGAAGATGAAGAGGGAGAAGAGATAAGAGAAACACAAATTGGCCATGAAAGGAATTTTATCAAATTAAAATAATTCATTCATTTTGGGAGATGAAATGTACATTTCATCAATCCCCTAAATCCAATGATTTTAACTTAACAAAATGCAAATCAACCTTGACCAAGGCCCAAACACATAGTCAAACATCACAAGTCAATAAAAATGGCTCAACACAATTTCTACACAATTAATCAAATAAAAATCAAATTAAAAATGCATTTAAATTTAATTTAGTTTGGTCAAAACCTAAAACCTCTTCAAAACACCAAATAAATGTCCAAGAGATTTATCCTAGGTCAAACAAGGTTAAAGGACCTTAGACAAAAAAGTTCATAATTTTTGAAAAGTCAGAAGTTTTTTTAAACAATTAAAAATATGCACAAAAACAATTAATTCATGAGAAATATCAAAAGTAACCCCAAAAATATTTTTAATTCAGAAAATGAAAGAGGCAAATATTTAAAGATTTTTGGTGAAAGTCCCATATTTTTAGGATTAAAAATGAAATTAATATGAATTAATCAAAATAAATGGATTAAATGAAAAATTAGAAAATAAAAAGAAATTCAAAAAAACAAGGGCCATCAGATCTCCCTCATTAATTGAGGTGGCAGATATGATGGTCAAGCGTGCGCTTCCCCCAAACATTACAGTCAATGCGTGCACACGCATGGTAATCACTTTAGACGCATGTTATTAGAACATGAGAACTAGATCAAATGGCCTGGATTGATCCAACGCACCACCGGAGCCCTAGATCCGGTCATCATCTCCGTGACCACCACCGGTCTGGTTCAGGCTCAACTCCATGGAAAATGAAAAGTGAATACACTAATTTGGAGGAAAAATGCTCAGGAGCACGAATTTGGCCTCAATTTTCTCCAATTCCAAGTATATAAAGAGAGACAAGGATTTGAATTTTGAGGATCATGAACTGAGTTGCTTCGATTTGACCTCAAAGTAACTCAATTTTCTTGCCTACATTGATAGGAAATCAAACATATTTGAAAATTTTCTAAGTCCCAAGTCAAATGTTCACTTATTCCACCTTGAATAACTTTTTCTATGGACTTTAAATGAGAAATGTTACTTCATAAACGTTGTACATCTTTCAAACCTCTTCAATTTAGTCACAAATTTGACCTCATTTGGATTTGACATGAAGGAGTTATGCATTTTATAAGTTGAGGAAAATCACTTGTTCAATGGTAGTGGCCCAAAATGACCTATAACGTTTCCTCTTGGCACATGCATTTTCAAGTTGAATTTGAACTTCCTCCGAACATAAAAGTTGAATTAGACATCTCGAATTTTATCATGGAATTTTAATGACTTTCATATCATAAAAATTGAGTAAGTTATGGTCTTGGGAAGTTGATCTCCAAACTAGGGTTCAAACAAAATAACTTATAATCTTTCATAATAAAAAATGACCTTCCAAACAAAATTAGCTCTTTACTTCAACATGAAAGTTGTTTTTAATGTAACTTTAAGTAAATTTTCTCTTGGAATAACTTTCATATGACAAACATTGTAGGAGATAGGGTCTAAGGAACCCCATTTTGACCAGTTGACTTCCTCTGGTCAACCACCATGAACCATCTTGCTAGCTTGATATTCTCTTGACTTTTGGGACTCATGAAGGATCATATATGTGTAATATGATGAAATATGAAGTATCCCTTAAAATATTTAATCAAATGTTGAAGAAACTTGTTGTAGAAGTCACACAAGATACCCAGATGAATTAGGGTTTCCAAGGCAAACACACTCCAAACTCTTGATGATTTATTGATCAAAATGATATGTGAAGATCATGGGGATCCACATATGATGCTTAGAGCCAATGTGAACTATTTCTTGATTGCACTCCTTACATTGAGGGCTTTAAACCCTATATATGAGCTTGATAGAGCATAGGTGAGAATGCACACACTACCTACAAAAGTAACAAACTATACATTGACATATTTTTGGTATTTTGGTTAGTAAATAATGAAAAACAAAGTATGATACAATCAAAAATGTCCTTGGTGATCTCTCCCAATGCAAACCTAATGAATGGAGGGGTAAGGAGGATACCAAGTTGTGATCCCAATGCCAATGCATATGATGAGATAGCATGAGGGATATTAGGATCAAAATTGGGGTCTTACAGATAACCTTGAAGATCTTGCTTGGAGAAGCTTAGATTGTTATTAGGTTAACTTAGGTTCTCTCATTGGCTTGGGAGAACAATTGTGCTAGGGACCATAATTGTTTCATTTTGTATGTATGTTAATGCATGTGAATGTATGTTGGTGTATGTGAGAGACTATTTATATGATAAATAAGCGGGTGAGATCAAAATAGTTACAAATTCCCTCAAATTAAATACTAAGTTTATGCTTTCCAAGTGTAACACTCATTAAGAATAGTATCGAATAATGTAGGTTTCTCCTACGCGAGGTGAATGTTCTATATTAGTAAAGTGCGATGGGATAATTGTAATATCCAAATGCTAAAACAATGGGTCAAACTTAACTAAACAAATTATAATACAATTATCAACGTTTAGAAGCAAGAGTTGGAAATAATCCATATGATGGATTGGAATAAAGAGTTATTCACCCAACTAAAATATTCGAGAGTTGTATTAGATACAATTGGAAGGAATTTCTACCTAAATAGCCTAGTTTTGTGTAATCCGCCTATGCGGACTTAAAACAAAGTGAAATGTGGATCTCGACCCACTAGAAAATCTTCCAACGGGATTTTCCGAATCAAATGGTGAGGGTCATTTGTTTTGAGTAAAATAGTGAGAGCATATTTAATTAAAGGCCTAATTGAATATGTTATTTTAATGATACTTATATTTTTCATATTTTTCATGTAGATTATCATAACAACAAACACCTCTAACAACATTTTGCAATCAATCCTTGATAAGGAAAAATTGTCTGGGACAAATTTTCTGGATTGGCACCGAAATCTGAGGATTGTCCTCAAGCATGATAAAAAGCTGCATGTCTTGGAGGAACATGTTCCTGAAGAGGAACCTCCTAGTTCTTCACCTAAGGCAGAAATAGATGCTTATAAGAAGCATGTTGATGATGCCAATGAAGTTGCTTGCCTCATGCTAGCTACCATGACCTCGGAGTAGCAAAAGCAAAATGAGAACATGGCGGTGTTCGATATGATCGAACACCTGAAGATGCTCTATCAAGAGCATGCAAGGCATGAAAGTTTGAAGTTTCAAAAGCCCTTTTTCAAGGAAAGTTAACTGAGGGAGCTTCTGTAGGTCCCCATGTGCTCAAGATGACTGGGTATGTAGATAACCTTGAGAGGTTGGGTTTTTCCCTCGGAAAGGAACTTGCGACTGATTTGATCTTGCAATCGTTGCCAGAGAGCTTCAGTCAATTTGTCCTTAATTTCAACATGAATGATACGGACAAAACTCTTTCTTAACTACTAGGCATGTTAAGAACTGATGAGCAGAAACTGAAGTCAAAAGGGAAGTCCATTCTGATGATCGGAAATGGAAAGAAATAGAATAAAAGGCCCACCAAGTAGGGTGGTAAAGGGAAAGGAAAGGAAGTTGTCAAACCCAAACCCAAACCCACTACTCCTGCTTTGAAGCCTAGTGAAGGCATATCAAAGGATGGAACTTGCTTCCATTGCGGTAAGACCAGACACTGGAAGAGAAATTATCCAAAGTACATGGAAGATAAGAAGAATGGAGTAGAGACTTCAACTTCAAGTATTTTTATTATTGAAATTAATCTATCTACTTCTGCATCATGTGTATTAGATACTGGATGTGGTTCTCACATTTGTACCAATGTGAAGGGGATAAAAAGGAGTAGAGATTTGGCAAAAGGTGAAATTAACCTACGAGTTGGCAATGGAGCAAAGGTTACTGCTTTAGTTGTAGGATCTTATGTATTGACTTTACCTAGTGGTTTAATAATTCAGTTAGAGAACTGTTATTATGTACCTGTAATTAGCAGAAATATTGTTTTCGTTTCTTGTTTGGACAGGTTTGGTTTTTCATTCATAATAAAGAACAATTATTGCTTCATTTATTTGAATGATATATTCTATGCTACCGCATAAATGAACAATGGATTATATGTCCTTGATCTTGAAATGCCTATTTATAACATTAATACTAAAAGGATGAAACCTAATGAGTTAAATCCAACTTACTTTTGGCATTGTCGATTAGGCCACATAAATGAGAAACGCATTTCCAAACTCCATAAAGATGGACTCTTGGACTCTTTTGATTATGAATCATATGAGACATGCAGATCTTGTTTAACTGGAAAGATGACAAAGTCTCTATTCACAAGAAAACGTGAAAGAGCTAATGATCTTTTTTGGCCCTCATACATACTGATGTATGTGGACCACTGAACATTTCAGCTAGAGGAGGTTTTCAGTACTTCATCACATTTACTGATGATTTCAGTAGATATGGTTATGTGTATTTCATGAAACACAAATCAGAGTCCTTTGAAAAGTTTAAGGAATTCAAGAATGAAATACAAAACCAACTAGGTAAGAGTATTAAAACTCTTCGATCAGATCGAGGTGGTGAATATTTAAGCCTAGAGTTTGATGACCATCTAAAAGAGTGTGGGATTCTATCCCAACTTACTCCTCCTGGAACACCCTAATGGAACAGTGTATCTGAGAGAAGAAATCGAACCTTATTAGACATGGTCTGATTCATGATGAGTCACGTTGATCTTCCAAACTCCTTTTGGGGATGTTCACTATTGACAGCAACTTACACACTTAACTGTGTTCCATCCAAAAAGATTGAGAAGACACCATATGAGATATGGAGTGGTAAGAAACCACATATGTCTTACATGAAGATTTAGGGTTGCGAAGTTTATGTGAAACAAAAATTTTCAACTAAGCTTGAGCCAAAATCTGACAAATTCTTATTTGTGGGGTATCCTAAAGAAACAAGAGGGTATTACTTCTACAATCCTTTTGAGGGCAAAGTGTTTGTCGCTCGAACTAGAGTTTTCCTAGAAATGGATTTTATTTCTAAAGGAATCAATGGGAGGAAAATAGAGCTTGAAGAAATTCAAGAATCACAAAGCATTGATACACCTATGGAGGAATTAGAGAAGAAGACACAAGTAGTTGTGGAAGAGCAACCTGCTTAAGTAGAACAAGACCAGCGTAGGTCAAGCAGGATACGTCACCTACCTGAGAGATATGTATATCTCATAACTGATCAAGATGATGTATTACTCATGGATCAAGATGAGCATGTGATCTACCAAGAGGCCATAACTGGTCTTGAGTCTGAGAAGTGGCTAGAAGCCATGAAATCTGAAATGGATTCCATATACACAAACCAGGTTTGGACCTTGGTAGAGCCTCCTGTAGGAGTTAACCCTATAGGATGCAAGTGGGACTTCAAAAAGAAGACTGACATGGATGGTAAGGTACATACCTATAAGGAAAGATTGGTCATAAAAGAATATAAACAAATTCATGGGGTTGACTATGATGAAACCTTTTCACCAGTTGCAATGCTTAAATTTGTTTAAATTTTACTTGTTATCGCTGCATATCATGATTATGAAATATGGTAGATGGATGTCAAAACTTCTTTCCTTAATGGGATTCTTCTTGAGGGTGTGTACATGACACATCCTGAAGGATTTGACATACCAGAAGAAGCCCAAAAGATATACAAGTTACATATATCAATCTATGGATTGAAGTAAGCTTCCAGAAGCTGGAATCTTTGTTTTGATGAAACAGTAACATGATATGGATTTATCAAGAATGAAGATGAGTCTTATGTCTACAAGAAGGTTAGTGGGAGCATGACCGTCTTCCTAGTATTATATGTAGATGACATGTTACTCATTGGAAACAATGTCCCTACCCTGTAACAAGTAAAGACTTGGTTGGTGAAATGCTTTTCTATGAAGGACCTAGGTGAAGCAACCTATATATTAGGAATCAGGATCTATAGAGATAGATCATAAAAACTACTTTGTCTAAGTCAGAGTACATACATAGAGAAAGTGTTAAGACGCTTTAATATACATGATTCTAAGAAAGGATTCATACCTATGCAACATGGCATGTATCTATCAAAAACACAATCCCTTTTAACTAAGGAAGAAAGGGATCGCATGAATAAGATTCCATATGCATTTGCAATAGCATCTATCATGTATGCCATGGATTCTGCTGATACTGAGGTTGGTACGGAGGTTGCTGATATTGAGCAGCGACAATGTACGGATAAGGGTAGTATGGCATAGGAGACATAAAAGCTTAAACTTGGGGGTATACATTTGCTATCATAACACTTGCCTCTTCCTCCTTCTTCTTAGTAAAACCCTGATATTTCTTGGCCACAGTTTGATTATCAATGCTAGCAATCCCCATTTTCAGCCCATTCTCAATGCGCTCTCCAATGGTTACTATATAGGCAAAGTTGAATGATGAACTACTGATCATTTTCTCATAATACATACCTTGAAGAGTGATCATGAATAATCAACCAATTTAGTGTCTGTCGACGCAGATCTAACTTGGGAAGCCATTTCACGCCACCTCTACGTGTATTCTTTAAATGCTTTGTTGCTCTTGCAGGCTTGATTTTGTAGCTGGAACCTGGTGGGAGCCATATCCAGGTTATACTTGCATTGCTTTAAAAAGGCTTCATACAAGTCCTTCTATGATCTAATTTTGCTGCGGTCCAAGCTCATGTACCAATCTAAGGATGCCTCAGATAGGTTGTCTTGAAAGTAATGGATCAGAAGCTCATCATTGTCAATGTAGGATGCCATCTTCCTATAATACATAATAACATGCCTTCTGGGACAACTTAAACACTTGTATTTTTGTAAATCTGGCACTTTGAACTTATGAGGAAGCACCGTATTAGGAACCAAGCATAAATCCTTAGCATCCATATCGTAAGCGGAGAAACCCTCATTGGCTCTTATCCTTTCATCCAATAATCGATAGTTTGCCCATCTATTCGCATATGTACCAAAAGCAATCTGATTAGCAGGCTGAAGATTACTCTGATGATTGGGGAGTTGAACACCCTGAGAATTTTGCTGAGCAAGGACTAGAGGAGAAGCAAACTAGGGATACACCTGAGGGTACATCATTCCCGGATTAACTATATGACCAGCAGTCTGACCATACTGACCTTCATATGGAGCATTGGGTGCCCTAGGATAAACAAGTGTAGGTACTACAGCAGAAGACGCCCCGTATAAGGAGGAGGTATCTAAACACCTTGATTCAAGTTCTAGATAGTAGGTTGAATAGATTAAGGAGGAACATGAAAATGAAGGCGAGGACCTCTGTATTCATCTTAGTTATCATCAGGAGTTTCAACAGTAACTGGCGCAGAAGTCTGAAAAGCCATCCCCTAGTTAATCTCATGGTTGTCACTCCGACCATCTGAGGAGAATGGGTGGTCATGCCCCAAGGATGGGCGACAAAGTTTCCATTGGCAGGAGGCATAACAAAAGGTTGATATGGCATAAAATCATTCCCAATAGCAAATTGGGGAGTAAAGTTTTGAGGCAACTCCCATAGATAGGCAGCAGCATGCCCATTAGGACTAGGCTAGCAGATTGGCTGGCTCATCACCGGTTGGATTACAGTATTAACAGCGTAGTATTAGTAATAGTAGTGACAGCAATAGTAGCATCAGTGACAACGGCGGTAGCATGGTTGGCAGAAGCGGTGGAGGTAGTAGCTTCCTGAGCTTGAAGGTACTCCATTATGGTGTCCATATTACCCTGGAAAAGATCCATCTTGTTGTAGCACCTCAAATTTGCACCTACCTTTTGTACATACATTCTCATATTAGGTCATAACATTAACATAGTCCACTGCATAACATTGCATTGTCCCTTTGCCCAAGTGCAAGCCATTCAGAAGAATTAGGTCAAACTGGTCAGGAGATCAGTCAGTCAAGCAAGCCAGTGCAATTTCCATTGAGACAAGGCCCTAGGGTTGGTCCAACATGTTCACATGACCTAGGGGTCCTTTTGAAGTGTTTTGGTCAAGGATTGGATGCTCAGAAGTCATCAGTCAATGTGCAGTCCACCAGAAACCCTAGAAAGTCAACTATGGTCAACTGTGGTCCACTGTGCCTGATTTTATGGATTTCAAGGAGGGAATTGGTTTGAGAGGTCTCATTCATGTCCATATAAGCCTCATATAACATGTCAAGCATCCACATTGAAGAATTTGAAGTCAAACAAGAAATTTCCAAAAATAGAAAGTTGACCTGTAATTGGAATTTGCCAAAAATGGAAAGTCTTGCTCCTCAAAATTACATCATCATACAAGCTTCAAATGAATTTTTGCCCAACATGAAAGTTGAAGATCTTGTTCTCCCATTTTCAAAAAGTCCAAGAACACTCAATTCCCATTTATGGTTGGCAAGTTATGATCTAATCATTCTCAAGAATATTTGAACTTCAAAGTGGCATATCTTCCAAACCATTTGGCCAAATTGGGTGGGGTTTTTTGCTACAAGTCCTATTTGATGTGCTCTATCCAAATATTTCATCACAATTCACCAAAAATTCACCAATCAAAATGACCTTTTTCCAAGTGACTTGAATTAATTAAGTGAGGTGAAAAAGTGACCTTTCAAAATAACCAATTCCAACAATTTCTACTAATTGAAAGTGTTCAGAAATCACATTTAGAGTTTGCCCAAAGCCCAAATTCGTGCATGTACATGCACCCCCATGCAACTTGAATGGATTTTAGCAAATGACCAAACACACTTCATTATGCAAATTCCAATTAACACTTCCATTAACCAACTTAAACCAACACTAAACAGAGTATATATGTCACTTTTCTGCTGAGAAAACCCTAGCCACAATACTCTAAACAGATCAAAAAGTTCATTCTTTCAAAAAACTCTCAATTTCTTCATTTGAATTTCTGCTGAAAAAACTCCAAAGGCCTCGAGCTTGGTTGGTTTGTTTCATCACTTGCCATTATTTCTGAGCCTTTTTCAAGCCACAAATCACAACTGTAAGCAAGGATACAACACTGTTTCATCAACCTTCTTCCATGGCAGATCGTGATTGACGCTTTTCCAAGGGTTGTTGAGCTAAGATTCATCATCCATTCACCAGTACAAACCTTCATGAGCATCTGTTTCAGCCATTTGAAGCCAAAGAACCACGAATCAACTCAGTTCTTCTAATCTGGTAAGAAATTCGAACTTAACCATTCCCAAAATTATGATATGCTTCTTGTAGACCTTTTTATGCTGAGTACAATGAACTTTAAATCGTGTAAAATGGTTGTGTATTGAGTGAGAAACATGGATCTAAAGTTTGATAGTCAAATATGTTTGTGTTTGTTTCTTACCGTTTAGCTCGATTTGATCAAAACTAAGCTTAGATTTGGATTGTATGGTGTTTGCTGGTTTGAATGCTATGCTCAATTCCAATTTCTGGGATTTTTGTTCTTCATCATGATGGGCGTGCACTGTAGCTTGAAGAAACCCTAGATCACTTGCCCATAATTTGTTGAATCGTGTTTGTATGTGCTGTGCATGGGATTTCCCTGTTTCATTGGCCATGACCAATCATATTGCAGCATTCCCTTAAGTGAAACGCTGCGTTTCACTTAAGGGACCAAATTATTACCATTATGCCATTGCGTGTTTAATTATTTAGTTTAATCATTTTATTTTTCAATTTTCATTTCATTTTGATCACCAATCTTACAAAAATCATAGAACACTCAATTTTTATCCAAAATTCATGGGATTTTTTGCAAAATGCTCTGCATGATCTCTAGCTTTTTATCATGATTTTTCCAGATTTTTTGCATGTGGGGATTTTAAATTGTGTTAGGGTTTGTCATATGTGTCCATTTTATGTATGTATTGCCAAATCAATTGTGAAATGATGATACATTATCCAATGCTTCCCAAATTTTTTGTGCTTAAACTAGACATGTTTATGGTGATTTTGGTGTAGAGTTTGTGAATTTATCATTGCTGGTTTGTGAGTTATGATTTTTTGAATAGGGGTGTGACAATTTGTGTCACACCATTGATGCCCAACTTCATGATTTTTATTTCCTTGCCTAATGAACTCTAAATGGTCTGATTTTTTGCATGAACATGCTTATGGATGTTGATAATATGTGTGAATTTTTCTGGAATTTTTGGAAGCATTTTCTATTTGATTGATAATTTCTCCCCTGTTAGACCAAAATGTTGACTTTTGTGACACATGATGCCATATGATTTGTGAAATTCTCATAAATTATTGGATGGACATGAAATTTGACATGTGATTAGTAGACATCTTAAGGTTTATCATGGTTTTAGTCCCATTCATTTCTCATATGTTGTCACTGATTTATGATTTATTGAAGTTGGTGCATGTTTGGTTGACTTCTTTGAGCATGTTTGAACTTGCCTTGCCTTTCTGATTTTCATTGACCTACTTCCCTTGATCCAAATGAGTTGAATTTTGGTATGCCTATCATGTTGTGAATGATGTTTGATCATGAATTATTTGAGAATTTATTGAGATGTTTGAGATTGAATTTGACCTAAATCATTCTGTTGACTTCTTTGAGCTTCCATATGCCATGCTTTGACCTAAATTGCTTATGAAATGATGATGATGATTGATATGAACATGAAACCAATTGAGTTTTTTTCTTGATTGTTTGAAATTGATTTTGGACACTTGTCACTTGCTGTTTTGACTTTCTTATCTCTTTTTGACCCTAGGCTTGTCCTAGTGGTCATGTTGCTCATGTTTAAGTTTGTTGTTTCAGGTTAAGCAACAAATACCCAAAGAGATCAATACAAATTGATTGAGCTTGATTGATTATCATGACTAACTTGTTTGTTTTGTAGGTTGCTTGGCTCACATGCTTTGAGCCTTGTGCATTGCACATTTAATTGATTGTGTTGACTGTTGATCTCTATCTCATTTTGATTTAACTTTGAATTGTATACTGATGTTGTCTGACTGGTTTCAGGTACCTTTAGTTGCTTATAGTTCCTTGTGAACTTTGCTTTGCTTTGCTTAATAGCAATTTGCATTGAGGTATGATTTCTTATCTTCATGTAGTCTGGAAGACCTGGCCTGTTACTTGGCCAGGCAACTGTCTGAAGTCCTCCTTAAGAGGCAATGTTTATGACTGTTTACTGTTGTCCTTGCATGTGTTCAAAGACCTCCTAAGTGAAGAGGCAATTGGCAGAACCCAAGGGATATGCAATCTATCCCCTGCTATTCTGTGTGTCATCTGCTTTGCTCATACCACCGTGTTGATGCATTACAGATACAAACCCAAGATCTTGTACAATTGTACAGTTGAGTCAGTTTCAAATGTGTAGAAGGGTTCCCCCTTTCTGAACCCACACATTCTTGTCTTAAGCTCTCCCAGGCCAGGGATAAGAGCTGTGAAGTCTTATCTTCATTCACCTTTCATCTGCTTCACCTTAGCCCCTCAATGGCAAGGTTAAGAGCTAACACTACCCAGTTACAGTGTTTTGTTTGTTGAGGTTGATATGACCCCTCGACTAAAACCTAACCTTGTTTGAGCCCATTGCTTGCATATAGTGTGTGCTACTTGTGTTTGTGTGTTTGCTTTAGCTTGCTTCCTGTGCAAGTTAGGTTTAGTTTGGCTTGCTTCCTGTGCAAGTCATGTTTAGGATAGGCTTGCTCCCTGTGCAAGTTAGCTAGAAACCTTAACTTAGGGATGATTTGCATGATAACATCTAGGCTCGAGTCGTAGTCTCCCTAGTTGTGTCTCCCTCTGTTATCTGGTTAGGCTAGTCCTGTGTCCCTCCGTAGGGGAACTACGTCGCCCTGATCCTCATACCAGATGAGGTACGTAGGCAGGAGATGAGCTGATCTCTCCGGGCGCCCTTTTGTTTTGTTTGTGTGAGTTGTTTCTCCTTTTCTGGTTGGAGTCCGACGTAAGTCCAGCGATTGACAGTTGGTTTCCTGTGCGTGTTTGTTGGTTCGGATGCTGATGTAAGTCCAGTGATTGGCATTCAGGCTCCACGTTTGCCTTTGCCTGTGTTTGTTTGTGTGCGTGTTAGCCGAGCTACGAATGCTCTGATTCTTCTTCGTCCAAGAAGATACGTATGCATAGGATGCGATATCCTAGCGAGCATGTGTCGTTTCCCCAGTTCGAACTACTTTGACTCTGATGTCTATGCCTGATAGACTACGTAGGCCCAGGAGGCGATATCCTGCCGAGTCAGTTTCAGTCTGTTTTCTTGTGTCTCTTTCAGCCAGTGTGTGTGTGTGAGCAGTGTGTTAGCAACCATTTTCCTTCCTGTTGTGCGTGGTTCCCGTCGAGTACGACGGATGCGTAGGGGTGCTAATACCTTCCCTTCGCATAACCGACTCCCGATCCCATTCTCTTTGGTCGCGAGACCATGCTTTTTCCAGGTTTACTCTGAGCGTTTCCTTTCCCTCTTTTGGGATAAATAACGCACGATGGCGGCTCTGTTGTTTTCGTTTCCCGCCGGTTTTTCGCGTAATGCGACAGCTGGCGACTCTGCTGGGGATCTAGAGAAGTTGACCTATGCTGGTCCATCTTCCCTAAGCGAGTCTCTCCTAGCGCTCTCTAGGTTAGGGTTTTGGTTGCTGTTTGCTGTTTTGTTATTGCATTCATTATTTATTGTTTGCATTCATTATATATTGTTTGCATTTATGTTTGCACTTATGTTTGCATTCATTCACATTCATTATTCATCTGGCTGGTTGTCTGTTTTTCTCTGTTGGGGTGGGAGTCACTTGAGGTAAAAGGTCCAATACCCAGACCACGAGTGAAATCTAGGATGCTTAGGAATAAAGTGATTCATGGGAAGCGGGTGGTATTGCGCCACTTAGCGGAACATTGATATCACGAGCAGTTCAGACCCTGGTGGGATATTGTCGTTGCATACTTCAGGTGTGTATATGATGGTATTCTGCGAAAGGTTATTTATGCTGCGTTTCTCTCGACTTTACCCTGGCCTAGACGACACCCGTGAGTGGGGAAGGGTTTGATCATTATTACAGGTACTGTTGGTGACTTGTGTTTCTGTTGGTGACTTTGGGTTCAGACGATAGTGTCTCAGTTGACCTTGGGTTTTCAAATTGGATTTGGGTTCTGAGTTTAGACCGAAGCTTCGACCTTGTGATTCAGAGATGCAACCAGCCAGTCCAGTCTGCATCATGTGCATCATAGCATATTTATTTTTCAAAAGAAACGCGATAAAAAAAAGAAGATGAAAAAAAAATGATGAAAAAAAAAAGAAAAGAAAAAAAAACTAATCTCTGCATGCATATCATTTCTCAGGTACATTCCAGAGCTTGTTCACTGATAAAGATGGCAACAGTCCCAGAACCGAAGCGGAAGACCTGTTCCTACAACTTTCATCGTGAGCCGTTGACTTCATTGATAGAGTTGGGTAGCTTTGTGACTAGTGATCGTCTGAAGGGATTTGTTGACCAGTTTGGGGATATTCTGACGTTGTTAAAACGGTAGTCGATCCGGTGCCGCTGCAGACTCTTCTTCAGTTCTACGACCCGGAGCTTAGATGTTTCACCTTCCAAGCCTATCAGTTGGCACCTACTCTCGAGGAGTATTCTATTTTGTTGGGTGTCCAGATTCAGCATCAGGTTCCTTTCTTGGACATACCGAAGGAAGTTGATTTCAGAGTTGTTGCCAGAGCTCTCCAGTTGAGTGTCAAAGAAGTTTGTGATAATTGGAAGCCCAGTGGGGATGTTGTGGGTCTGCCGTTGAAGTTTATGCTGAGAGTTGCCAGAGGAGAAGCGGAGAAGGGGAACTGGGGAGCTTTTCATGCCCAGTTTGCTGCCATGATCTATGGAATCGTCCTATTCCCGAGCATGCCCAATTTCATTGACCATGCTGCCATCAGTGTCTTCATTGGAAGGAATCCAGTTCCCACCCTGTTAGCTGACACTTACTATGCTATTCACAGTAGGCATGGTAAGGGTGGAGCTATCAGATGTTGTCTACCTCTCCTACTCAGATGGTTCATGTCCCTTCTGCCAGCCAGTGGACCCTTTGTGGATGTTCAGAGCACTCTTAAGTGGACTCAGAGGATCATGTCGCTTACCTCCTACGACATCAGATGGCAATCTTACCGGATGGATGTGAAGAATGTTATTATGAGCTGTGGAGAATTCCGGAACGTGCCACTCGTGGGGACCAAAGGTTGCATAAATTATAATCCAGTTCTTTCTCTTCGTCAGTTAGGGTTTGTAATGAAGGGAGAACCACTTGAAGCTGAGGTAGCTGAAAGTGTGTATTTTGAGAAGCAGAGTGACCCGGCTAGATTGGAGCAGATAGGAAGAGCTTGGAGGTCTGTTGGAGTGAAGGATGGATCTGTCTTAGGAAAGAAGTTCGCCATTGCTATGCCCGATTACACTGATTGGGTAAAGAAGAGAGTGGAAACTTTGTTGCTACCCTACGATAGGATGGAGCCACTTCAGGAGCAACCACCTTTGATCCTTGCTGAGAGTGTGCCTGCTGAGCACTATAAGCAAGCCCTGATGGAAAATCGCCGGTTGAGGGAGAAGGAGCAAGATACCCAGATGGAGCTCTACAAAGCCAAAGCTGATAGGTTGCACTTGGCCCATCAACTCAGGGAAGTGCAAGGAGAGGATGCTAGCAGAGCAAGAAGCAAGAAGAGATCATACGAAGAGATGGAATCCATGTTGGATGCAGAACATCGGGAGTGTTTGAGACTACAGAGAGCCGAAGCCAGTTACCAGAAAAAGATCAGAGACTTGGAGAAACGACTCAAAGACAAGGACGTCCAGTTGAAGAAGGAGGTAGACCTGAGATAGGCATCAGAGGACTATCTTGGAGGAGAAGTCATGGAGCTTAGAAGACAATTGAAGGAGAAGATCACCCCTCTACCAGAATGTTCAGAATGCACACTGTTGATAGACCAGTGCCAGTACCTGAAGACCCTCATTCCGGAAGACCGTTTGTCTTAGATTGTACCTTTGATGTTTATGTTGAGAATCACCTCCAGGCTTGTTGGATGGGTTTCATTTGTTTGTACTCTGTTTATTCGGATATTTGTTGACTCGGTTGTATGATCTTTTTTCCCTTATTTATAGATAAGGTTGTTGGTATTTCCCTGTTGTTTTCATTTACCTTGTATTGTGTTCCTTTGTTGCTGCAGGTTGCCATCTTTTGAAGATGGATCAGGCTCTTTGAATGCCTGAGAAATGAGCATATCATGTGCATCATACGCATCATTAAACATCATACTCATCTCATTTGCATAGCAGGTGTTCTTGTGCCGACTTCTCACTTTGGTTCCTGTGTTCAGGCAGGATAGCTGATCAGAGACCGCACCGCTACTCAACGAGACTCAACCATCAAAGGAACATGGATCAAGTACAAGCTGAGTTAGCAGAGATGCAAGGGGTTGCGCAAGGACAAGAAGAACTCCGAGCTCTAGTTCAGAGACAGGAAGCTACAGTGCCACCAGTCAATCCACCTCTGCAAGAAGGAAGCCCAATCCATGACCCTGCTGCTGCTGTTGTGCCCATCAACAACTATGCTGTAGGTGAAGAGTTGAGGGGTATTCGAGTCGACGGTCAACCGATTGCTCCAGATACTGCTAATGCCAGAGTCATCCATGTTCCGGCCCGTAACCAAGTTCCGATTGTTGACAGACAAGAGGACATGTTCACTATGCTCAGCGAAGACGACGACATTTTGGGAAGAAATGATGCGAGAGACCGCAAAGTTGAGGCCCTTGCTGAGAAGATCCGGGCTATGGAATGTCAAAACTCTCTCGGTTTTGATGTAACTAATATGGGATTAGTGGAAGGTCTGAGAATCCCACATAAGTTCAAAGCACCCACTTTCGACAAATACAACGACACTTCTTGCCCTCGCACTCATGTGCAAGCATACTATCGAAAGATCTCGGCGTATACTGACGACGAGAAAATGTGGATGTACTTTTTCCAAGATAGCCTATCTGGGGCATCTTTGGACTGGTATATGGAGTTGAAAAGAGATTCGATCAGATGCTGGAGGGATTTGGGTGAAGCGTTCCTCAGACAATACAAACATAATATGGATATGGCGCCGACCCGGACTCAGCTGCAGAGTCTGTGTCAGAAAAACAATGAGAGCTTTAAAGAGTACGCCCAGAGATGGCGCGAGCTTGCTGCGAGAGTTCAACCCCCTATGCTGGAAAGGGAGTTGACAGATATGTTCATCAGCACTCTTCAAGGTGTGTTTATGGACCGGATGGGAAGCTGCCCATTCGGTAGTTTTTCTGATGTCGTCATCTGTGGCGAGAGAACAGAAAGTTTAATCAAGGCCGGCAGAATTCATGATGTGGGTTCTTCTTCGTCATCGAAGAAACCCTTCTCTGGGGCACCTCGCCGTAGAGAAGGAGAGACCAATGTTGTACAACACCGAGGGAATGTGTACAGAGGAAGTGTGAGTAGAGAACAATATCGCCCGGTAGCTGCAGTGACCATTCCTGCACCTCAGCCTCGTCAACAACAACAACAGAGGGTTCAACAACCGCAACAACAACAACAGCAACAACGTCCATATCAGCCCAGACAAAGAATGGTTGATCGACGTTTTGATCCGTTGCCAATGTCGTACGCCGAACTGTTGCCCGAACTACTCAGGTTAGGGTTTGTTGAGCTGCGTACAATGGCTCCACCAACAGTATTGCCACCTGGATACGACGCCAACGTCCGCTGTGACTTTCATTCTGGGGCACCAGGGCACCATACTGAGAAATGCCGGGCGTTCCAGCACAAAGTCCAGGATTTGATCGACTCCAAGGCGATCAACTTTGCTCCGGTACCTAATGTAGTGAACAATCCTATGCCTCAGCATGGAGGACATAGGGTGAATTGTGTTGAAGGGGCTGAAGCTGAAGATTTTGTTGTCATAGTGGATGAGATTCAGACTCCTTTGTTGACTATAAAGGGCCGTCTGCTGAATGGGGGTGTCTACCCGGGCTGTAATGTGGGCTGTTTGGGTTGTGTTGAAGCTATTAATGGTTGTGACCAGTTGAAGGCTGGTATTCAAAAGTTGATTGATGAAGGTTGTGTTCAGTTCAGTCGGGCTGTCAAAGACAACGGGTCGGTGTCGACTGTCACCATTTACTTCAAACCAGCTGAAGGACGTGGACGAGGGGTCGTTAGGTCATCTGCAGCAAGTGGTATTCCAGTTACCATTTCCGCTCCGGTAACCATCAGTGCTCCAACTACTATAGTGGCGTCTGAAAGAAGACCAGTTGAGAATAGTAGGGCTGTCCCTTGGAGGTATGATAATGCCTATCGCAGCAATCGACGGGCTAATAATCAGGCGAGGCCGACCAATCAAGCGCCAGTAACTATTGTGGCACCTAGTAGAGCTCCGGCAGTTGTCAATCCAGTTGTGGATAATGTTGGTAGTCCGGGTGGTTTTACTAGAAGCGGACGACTGTTTGCTCCTCAGCCGTTGAGAGATACCAATGCTGAAGCATCTGCTAGGGCGAAAGGCAAACAGGTCGTGGTTGACGAGGAACCGGCTCAGAAGGAGGCTGAGGGTTCATTTGAAAAGGACGTGGAGGAATTTATGAAGATTATAAAGAAGAGTGACTACAAGATCGTAGATCAGCTCAACCAGACTCAGTCCAAAATTTCAATTCTCTCTTTGCTATTATGCTCCGAGGCACATCGTGATGCTTTGTTGAAGATGCTGAACATGGCATACGTACCGCAAGAGATTTCCGTCAACCAACTAGAGGGAGTGTTGGCCAACGTGAGCACCAGGCATGGTGTAGGTTTCACTGACCTAGACTTGACGCCTGAGGGTCGCAATCATAACAAAGCCTTGCATATCACTATGGAATGTAAGGGAGCAGTTTTGTCTCACGTGTTGGTAGACACCGGGTCATCGTTGAATGTCCTACCAAAGCAGATTCTGAAGAAGATTGATGTTGAAGGAGTTGTGCTCACTCCCAGTGACCTTATTGTGCGTGCATTTGATGGATCCAAACGTTCTGTGTTTGGTGAAGTTACCTTGCCAGTGAAGATAGGTCCAGAGGTTTTCGACATCGTTTTTTATGTTATGGACATTCAACCCGCCTACAGCTGTCTGTTGGGGCGTCCGTGGATTCACGCAGCAGGAGCAGTCTCGTCAACTCTCCACCAAAAACTCAAGTATGTCTGGAACGGTCAGATTGTGACCGTGTGTGGCGAAGAAGAGATTCTGGTGAGTCACCTGTCCTCGTTCAAATATGTCGAGGTAGATGGCGAGATCCACGAAACCTTATGCCAGGCATTTGAGACCGTGGCGCTTGAGAAGGCAGCTCATGCTGATCAGAGGAAGTCGGGTGCTTCGATTGCTTCATACAAGCAAGCCAAGGAGGTGGTTGACTCCGGTAGAGCTGAGGGCTAGGGCAAGATGGTAGACTTGCCAGTCAAGGAAGACAAGTTCGGTATTGGTTATGAGCCTCTCCAAGCAGAGCAGAGTGTGCAGACGGGTCCGAGCACCTTTACCAGCGCCGGGCTGATGAATCATGGCGACGTCTTTGCAACCGGTGGTGAAGACCGTGACAGCGACTGTGATCTAGACCTCTGGGTTCGCCCATGTGCACCAGGGGAGTCTATCAACAATTGGACGGCTGAAGAAGTGGTTCAAGTTACTCTTCAGACAGAGTAATTTTCCTTTGTTTTTTCATTTTGCATGAAAACCCTACGTTCTGCCCAAGGCGTAGTGGTTCATTGTAGGGCCTCATCATGTTTTAATGATTATCATAAATAAAGGACGTTTTGCAATCAAATTTTGAGATCTTTGTCTTTCTATTTTTGGTTTTCCTTTTTTTCAAAATAATAAAAATGGCAATGTTTTTGTTTTTTTGTGACTTTATTGAAATCTTTTTCTAAAAACAAAACATTAAACATGCAGAAGTGATCTTTTGGCATCCACTATGAACGGTTCTGTTATGCCTCGTCATGATTTCAATAATCCCATCTACCAAGCTGAAGAGGAGAGCGAGGAAGACTGTGAACTCCCCGCAGAATTGGTCAGATTGCTGAAGCAGGAGGAGAGGGTCATCCAACCTCATCAGGAGGAGTTGGAGATTGTTAATCTGGGTACTGAGGACGCCAGAAGAGAGATCAAGATTGGGGCTGCTTTAGAGGACTCTGTCAAGAGGAGACTGGTTGAGATGCTAAGAGAATATGTGGAGATATTCGCCTGGTCATATCAAGATATGCCTGGGTTGGATACAGACATCGTGGTGCATCGACTACCCCTCCGAGAAGAGTGTCCGTCAGTCAAGCAGAAGCTTCGCAGAACAAGTCCTGATATGGCTGTCAAGATCAAGGAAGAGGTTCAAAAGCAGTGGGATGCAGGTTTTCTGGATGTTACCAGTTATCCACCGTGGGTAGCCAACATCGTTCCTGTGCCGAAGAAGGATGGCAAAGTCAGAATGTGTGTCGATTACCGAGATTTGAACAGAGCGAGTTCGAAAGATGATTTCCCATTACCTCACATCGATGTATTGGTTGATAATACGGCTCAATCCTCGGTATTCTCTTTCATGGACAGTTTCTCAGGCTATAATCAGATCAAGATGGCGCCGGAGGACATGGAAAAGACGACATTCATTACACCTTGGGGCACGTTCTGCTACAAAGTGATGCAATTTGGGCTGAAGAATGCCGGTGCTACCTATCAGAGGGCAATGACGACTCTCTTTCATGACATGATGCACAAAGAGATCGAAGTGTACGTGGATGATATGATTGCGAAGTCGCCGACGGAAGAGGAGCACCTGGTTAATTTGCAGAAATTGTTCGACAGATTGGTCAAGTTCAAACTGAGGCTGAATCCGAATAAGTGTACGTTTGGGGTGAGATCAGGGAAGCTGTTAGGCTTCATTATCAGCGAAAAAGGGATTGAGGTTGATCCAGCAAAGGTCAAAGCTATTCAAGAGATGCCTGAACCGAAAACGGAAAAGCAAGTCCGTGGGTTTTTAGGGAGGTTGAATTACATTGCAAGGTTCATATCTCACCTGACGGCCATGTGTGAACCAATTTTCAAATTGCTTAGAAAGAATTAGGCGATCAAGTGGAATGATGATTGTCATAAGGCTTTTGACAAGATAAAAGAGTATTTACAGAATCCTCCAATCCTTATACCTCCAGTTCCAGGGAGACCTCTGATAATGTACCTATCAGTTACCGAGAACTCAATGGGGTGTGTATTGGGACAGCATGACGAGTCTGGTCGAAAAGAGCATGCCATATACTACCTTAGCAAAAAGTTTACCGACTGTGAAACAAGATATTCACTGCTCGAGAAAACTTGCTGTGCTTTGGCCTGGGCTGCTCGCCGACTAAGGCAGTATATGTTGAACCATACTACCTTGTTGATTTCTAAGATGGATCCAGTAAAGTACATCTTTGAGAAACCGGCTCTCACCGGGCGCGTTGCTCGATGGCAGATGATCTTAATAGAATATGACATTCAGTACACATCGCAGAAGGCCATCAAGGGTAGTATTCTGTCAGACTACCTTGCCGAGCAACCAATTGATGACTATCAGCCTATGATGTTTGAATTCCCTGATGAGGACATCATGTATTTAAAGATGAAAGATTGCGAAGAGCCACCTGTCGAGGAAGGACCGGATCCTGATGACAAGTGGACACTGATGTTTGATGGGGCTGTGAATATGAACGGTAACGGTGTTGGGGCAGTGCTCATTAATCCCAAAGGTGCTCATATCCCTTTTTCTGCCAGATTGACGTTTGATGTCACCAATAATGAAGCTGAGTATGAGGCTTGTATCATGGGGATAGAAGAAGCCATTGACCTGAGAATCAAAACTCTTGACATTTATGGAGATTCCGCTCTAGTAATCAATCAAGTCAATGGAGATTGGAATACGAACCAGCCGCATCTGATTCCGTATAGAGATTACACCAGAAGAATACTGACGTTCTTCAAAAAGGTGAAGTTGTATCATGTCCCCCAGGATGAGAATCAGATGGCTGATGCCTTGGCTACTTTATCTTCCATGATAAAAGTTCATTGGTGGAATCATGTGCCACATGTTGCGGTAAATCGACTCGAGAGGCCTGCGTATGTGTTTGCGGCCGAGTCTGTTGCGATTGATGAGAAGCCGTGGTACTATGATATCAAGAACTTCCTCAAGACTCAAGAGTATCCTGAAGGTGCGTCAAAGAATGATAAGAAGACCCTGAGAAGGCTAGCTGGAAGCTTTTACATAAATCAGGATGATGTGTTGTACAAGAGGAACTTTGACATGGTCTTGCTCAGATGCGTGGATAGACACGAAGCAGACATGTTAATGCAAGAAGTGCATGAAGGTTCGTTTGGTACACATGCTGGTGGTCATGCAATGTCGAAGAAACTGTTAAGAGCCGGTTATTACTGGATGACTATGGAATCCGATTGTTTCAAGTATGCTCGGAAGTGCCATAAATGCCAGATCTATGCCGATAAGGTGCATGTACCACCAAGCCCGTTGAATGTCATGAACTCGCCTTGGACGTTTGCCATGTGGGGCATTGACATGATCGGGAAGATTGAGCCTACTGCTTCGAATGGACATCGCTTCATCTTGGTCGCTATTGATTACTTCACCAAATGGGTAGAAGCAGCTTCCTTTGCTAATGTCACCAAACAAGTGGTTGCCCGGTTCATCAAGAAAGAAATCATATGTCGTTATGGAGTCCCTGAGAGAATCATCACTGACAATGGTTCAAATCTTAACAACAAGATGATGAAAGAGCTGTGCAGAGATTTCAAGATTGAACATCACAATTCTTCTCCTTACAGACCGAAGATGAATGGCGCTGTAGAGGCGGCAAATAAGAATATCAAGAAGATTGTGCAGAAGATGGTCGTTACGTACAAGGATTGGCATGAGATGCTGCCTTTCGCTTTGCATGGGTACCGTACTTCAGTGCGTACGTCGACCAGGGCAACCCCGTACTCCCTTGTGTATGGTATGGAAGCAGTCCTACCAGTTGAAGTGGAGATCCCTTCTCTAAGAGTCCTGTTGGATGTCAAGTTAGACGAAGCCGAATGGATTCGGACAAGGTTCAACGAGTTAAGCCTTATCGAAGAAAGACGGTTAGCAGCTGTGTGCCACGGGCAGTTATACCAGAGAAGGATGAAGCGAGCCTTTGATCAGAAAGTGCGTCCTCGGACATTTCAGACTGGTGATCTAGTTTTGAAGAGGATCCTTCCTCCCGGTACAGATAACAGGGGCAAGTGGACTCCTAATTACGAAGGTCCATATGTTGTGAAGAAGGTTTTCTCCGGTGGAGCCTTGATGCTTACAACAATGGATGGTGAAGATTTCCCGTCCCCTGTTAACTCAGATGTAGGTCAAAAAATACTTCGCGTAAATTGACCCGCTGGACAAAAAGAATAAAAGAGTCCAGGCAAAAAAGGGCATCCCGGCGAACCAAAAAACAGAAAGAAAAGGTTCGGGCAAAAATTAGGGATAAAAATGAAAAGAATTTGTACACCCGGTAAGTCGAAAACCCGCAAGGGCGGCTTAGGCAAAAATGGGTATCCCGGTGGATTGAAAACCCGAAAGGGCGATCCAGCCAGAAGAGGGATTAAAACGAAGACTACAGTCTGAGTTATCTGTACTTCATCACGCTTCATTCGTCTGCCATCTCGAAAGATGTGATCGGTCCAGTCAGTCTTCTCAGAAAGCAAGGAAATTGGGAGGAAAATTGATGATCTATGAGTTATAACAGAATTGGGAACCAGTGGATGCCGTGTTCACATTGCCATTAGGATAGTTTATTTTCCTTTTGTGCGCAATTACCTCTTCCTAGGAATTGCTTCCCAATGTATTTGCCCTTTCAGGCACATTTTCAATCAATAAAAAGTCGTTATTCAGATAAATTGCTCTCTTGTTTTTACTTTTACTGTTTTGTTTGCAAAAACGTCCGAATTTTTGATAAACATTGCATATAAGAACACGAAGGCTAAACAATAACGTGCAAAAGATCAAAACATTTGAAAATTATTTTGAACGTTGAGGACACTTGAGCGTATCTTGTCCGTGTGTCCCCTGGGGGCATTTGTTGTCCGTTTTGCAGGTCGTCATCTGTGAGCATTCCCCAGCAGTTATTTTCCCAGAGCAGAGTTCATCCTACCAGTGGATTGGACAAGTTTCCATAGCAGACTGATATCTGCATCCCTAGCTGAGTTGATTCTACCTGTGGATTGCATGGGTCGTCCCCAGCGGAGCGGTTATTTCCCCAAGCAGAATTTATCCTACTTATGGATTGCTTGGGATATTCCCAGCAAAGTTGCCGGTTTGTCAGTAGCAAGTTGCTTTATTACTCCCCAGCGAGTTGCCTTATCTTCTCCTAGCGGAGTTGTATTGATGGTTCTCCGGCAGTTGCCTTGTTTTTTTTCCTAGCAGAGTTGTATTGATGGTTTCTCAGCGCAGTCGTCCCGTGTATTCCCCGGCGGAGTTTTCATCATTTTTGCATTTTGCATGTAGTGATCATTGCATCCTCCCAAACTGCGTAGCATTTCCATTCCATATGGAGCATTACGCCATAGAAAAATTCAAACATATGCATTCATGTGTTCGAAACCCTCAGACCGTATCCCCAGGAGGCGAATCATTTTAGTCAACATCGGCACAGCACGTCTGCTACAGTTGCTTTGACAGCATTCAGGATTGATATCCCCATAGAGGTTTATTTCCTCACCCGTTGGTGACAGAAAGTTTGTTTCTCCTCAGTGAGATCCCTCCTCAGCAAGTGGTCAGCCTTGCCTTGACATACTTAAGATGTCGTTCTTGTGATACCAATAAGTGTCATGTCAGCACCCGCGTGTGTTTCCTTGTTTGGTGTCGGTAAACACCATTGTTTCGATGTCGGTAAACATCGAGTCTCACTCCAGTCATTGGTAAATGTCTGGTCATTTTTGGTGTCGGTAAACACCATTGTTTCGGTGTCGGTAAACATCGAGTCTCACCCCAGTCATCGGTAAATGTCTGGTCATTTTTGGTGTCGGTAAACACCATTGTTTCGGTGTCGGTAAACATCAAGTCTCACCCCATTCATCAGTAAATGTCTGGTCATTTTTTGGTGTCGGTAAACACCATTGTTTCGGTGTCGGTAAACATCGAGTCTCACCCCAGTCATCGGTAAATGTCTGGTCATTTTTGGTGTCGGTAAACACCATTGTTTCGGTGTCGGTAAACATCGTGTCTCACTCCAGTCATCGGTAAATGTCTGGTCGTCTTTGTTTGATGTCGGTAAACATCATCTTTCGATGTCGGTAAACATCAAGTTTTTCCTCAGTCATCGGTAAACGTCTGATAATTCCCCAGCTAGAGATCCCCAGTAGAGTCATCGGTAAATGTCCTATCTGGTTTCCGGTTGCGAATATTTGTTTTTCTCTTCCCAGTAAATTTTTCTCCAGTCATCGGTAAATGTCTGGTCGTTTTTGGATGTCGGTAAACATCGAGTTTCATCCCAGTCATCGGTAAAGGTCTGGTCGTGCGTTATTTTTCTTGTTGATAAAATCAAGATCTCCAAGAGTCGTCAGTAAACGTCTTGTCTGATTCCATTACAAGAATATTTTGTTCCTCCCCAAGCAGAGATGCCATCGGTAAATGGCCCCGTTCTCTTCGATATCGGTAAATATCGAATTCCCAGTTGCAGCAGCCATCGGTAAATGGTCTTGTTGAAGTTGATATCGGTAAATGTCAAGTTTCTTTGAAGCCACCATCGGTAAATGGTCTTGCTTCAATTTACATCAAGTTGTTTCCCAGCAGCCATCGGAAAATGGTCTCGCTGAAGTTGATATCGGTAAATATCAAGTTTCCAGTTTCTAGCCATCGGTAAATGGTTTCGCTTTCTTGAAGTTGTCATGCAGTCGTCATCGGTGAATGACGTGGTTCTTCTTGTATCATATCCAGCAGGGTGCAAATTTCTACGGTTCTTTGGTATTCAATCCCTGTTTACCCTGAAAGTCTGACAGCCGTTGCTATCATCCGTTCGGGTTCCCAGCTGTTTGAATAGGGGCAGCTGTAGCACCTCAAATTTGCACCTACCTTTTGTACATACATTCTCATATTAGGTCATAACATTAACATAGTCCACTGCATAACATTGCATTGTCCCTTTGCCCAAGTGCAAGCCATTCAGAAGAATTAGGTCAAACTGGTCAGGAGATCAGTCAGTCAAGCAAGCCAGTGCAATTTCCATTGAGACAAGGCCCTAGGGTTGGTCCAACATGTTCACATGACCTAGGGGTCCTTTTGAAGTGTTTTGGTCAAGGATTGGATGCTCAGAAGTCATCAGTCAATGTGCAGTCCACCAGAAACCCTAGAAAGTCAACTATGGTCAACTGTGGTCCACTGTGCCTGATTTTATGGATTTCAAGGAGGGAATTGGTTTGAGAGGTCTCATTCATGTCCATATAAGCCTCATATAACATTTCAAGCATCCACATTGAAGAATTTGAAGTCAAACAAGAAATTTCCAAAAATAGAAAGTTGACCTGTAATTGGAATTTGCCAAAAATGGAAAGTCTTGCTCCTCAAAATTACATCATCATACAAGCTTCAAATGAATTTTTGCCCAACATGAAAGTTGAATATCTTGTTCTCCCATTTTCAAAAAGTCCAAGAAAACTCAATTCCCATTTATGGTTGGCAAGTTATGATCAAATCATTCTCAAGAATTTTTGAACTTCAAAGTGGCATATCTTCCAAACCATTTGGCCAAATTGGGTGGGGTTTTTTGCTACAAGTCCTATTTGATGTGCTCTATCCAAATATTTCATCACAATTCACCAAAAATTCACCAATCAAAATGACCTTTTTCCAAGTGACTTGAATTAATTAAGTGAGGTGAAAAAGTGACCTTTCAAAATAACCAATTCCAACAATTTCTACTAATTGAAAGTGTTCAGAAATCACATTTAGAGTTTGCCCAAAGCCCAAATTCGTGCATGTACATGCACCCCCATGCAACTTGAATGGATTTTAGCAAATGACCAAACACACTTCATTATGCAAATTCCAATTAACACTTCCATTAACCAACTTAAACCAACACTAAACAGAGTATATATGTCACTTTTCTGCTGAGAAAACCCTAGCCACAATACTCTAAACAGATCAAAAAGTTCATTCTTTCAAAAAACTCTCAATTTCTTCATTTGAATTTCTGCTGAAAAAACTCCAAAGGCCTCGAGCTTGGTTGGTTTGTTTCATCACTTGCCATTATTTCTGAGCCTTTTTCAAGCCACAAATCACAACTGTAAGCAAGGATACAACACTGTTTCATCAACCTTCTTCCATGGCAGATCGTGATTGACGCTTTTCCAAGGGTTGTTGAGCTAAGATTCATCATCCATTCACCAGTACAAACCTTCATGAGCATCTGTTTCAGCCATTTGAAGCCAAAGAACCACGAATCAACTCAGTTCTTCTAATCTGGTAAGAAATTCGAACTTAACCATTCCCAAAATTATGATATGCTTCTTGTAGACCTTTTTATGCTGAGTACAATGAACTTTAAATCGTGTAAAATGGTTGTGTATTGAGTGAGAAACATGGATCTAAAGTTTGATAGTCAAATATGTTTGTGTTTGTTTCTTACCGTTTAGCTCGATTTGATCAAAACTAAGCTTAGATTTGGATTGTGTGGTGTTTGCTGGTTTGAATGCTATGCTCAATTCCAATTTCTGGGATTTTTGTTCTTCATCATGATGGGCGTGCACTGTAGCTTGAAGAAACCCTAGATCACTTGCCCAGAATTTGTTGAATCGTGTTTGTATGTGCTGTGCATGGGATTTCCCTGTTTCATTGGCCATGACCAATCATATTGCAGCATTCCCTTAAGTGAAACACTGCGTTTCACTTAAGGGACCAAATTATTACCATTATGCCATTGCGTGTTTAATTATTTAGTTTAATCATTTTATTTTTCAATTTTCATTTCATTTTGATCACCAATCTTACAAAAATCATAGAACACTCAATTTTTATCCAAAATTCATGGGATTTTTTGCAAAATGCTCTGCATGATCTCTAGTTTTTTATCATGATTTTTCCAGATTTTTTGCATGTGGGGATTTTAAATTGTGTTAGGGTTTGTCATATGTGTCCATTTTATGTATGTATTGCCAAATCAATTGTGAAATGATGATACATTATCCAATGCTTCCCAAATTTTTTGTCCTTAAACTAGACATGTTTATGGTGATTTTGGTGTAGAGTTTGTGAATTTATCATTGCTGGTTTGTGAGTTATGATTTTTTGAATAGGGGTTTGACAATTTGTGTCACACCATTGATGCCCAACTTCATGATTTTTATTTCCTTGCCTAATGAACTCTAAATGGTCTGATTTTTTGCATGAACATGCTTATGGATGTTGATAATATGTGTGAATTTTTCTGGAATTTTTGGAAGAATTTTCTATTTGATTGATAATTTCTCCCCTGTTAGACCAAAATGTTGACTTTTGTGACACATGATGCCATATGATTTGTGAAATTCTCATACATTATTGGATGGACATGAAATTTTACATGTGATTAGTAGACATCTTAAGGTTTATCATGGTTTTAGTCCCATTCATTTCTCATATGTTGTCACTGATTTATGATTTATTGAAGTTGGTGCATGTTTGGTTGACTTCTTTGAGCATGTTTGAACTTGCCTTGCCTTTCTGATTTTCATTGACCTACTTCCCTTGATCCAAATGAGTTGAATTTTGGTATGCCTATCATGTTGTGAATTATGTTTGATCATGAATTATTTGAGAATTTATTGAGATGTTTGAGATTGAATTTGACCTAAATCATTCTGTTGACTTCTTTGAGCTTCCATATGCCATGCTTTGACCTAAATTGCTTATGAAATGATGATGATGATTGATATGAACATGAAACCAATTGAGTTTGTTTCTTGATTGTTTGAACTTGATTTTGGACACTTGTCACTTGCTGTTTTGACTTTCTTATCTCTTTTTGACCCTAGGCTTGTCCTAGTGGTCATGTTGCTCATGTTTAAGTTTGTTGTTTCAGGTTAAGCAACAAATACCCAAAGAGATCAATACAAATTGATTGAGCTTGATTGATTATCATGACTAACTTGTTTGTTTTGTAGGTTTCTTGGCTCACATGCTTTGAGCCTTGTGCATTGCACATTTAATTGATTGTGTTGACTGTTGATCTCTATCTCATTTTGATTTAACTTTGAATTGTATACTGATGTTGTCTGACTGGTTTCAGGTACCTTTAGTTGCTTATAGTTCCTTGTGAACTTTGCTTTGCTTTGCTTAATAGCAATTTGCATTGAGGTATGATTTCTTATCTTCATGTAGTCTGGAAGACCTGGCCTGTTACTTGGCCAGGCAACTGTCTGAAGTCCTCCTTAAGAGGCAATGTTTGTGACTGTTTACTGTTGTCCTTGCATGTGTTCAAAGACCTCCTAAGTGAAGAGGCAATTGGCAGAACCCAAGGGATATGCAATCTATCCCCTGCTATTCTGTGTATCATCTGCTTTGCTCACACCACCGTGTTGATGCATTACAGATACAAACCCAAGATCTTGTACAATTGTACAGTTGAGTCAGTTTCAAATGTGTAGAAGGGTTCCCCCTTTCTGAACCCACACATTCTTGTCTTAAGCTCTCCCAGGCCAGGGATAAGAGCTGTGAAGTCTTATCTTCATTCACCTTTCATCTGCTTCACCTTAGCCCCTCAATGGCAAGGTTAAGAGCTAACACTACCCAGTTACAGTGTTTTGTTTGTTGAGGTTGATATGACCCCTCGACTAAAACCTAACCTTGTTTGAGCCCATTGCTTGCATATAGTGTGTGCTACTTGTGTTTGTGTGTTTGCTTTAGCTTGCTTCCTGTGCAAGTTAGGTTTAGTTTGGCTTGCTTCCTGTGCAAGTCATGTTTAGGATAGGCTTGCTCCCTATGCAAGTTAGCTAGAAACCTTAACTTAGGGATGATTTGCATGATAACATCTAGGCTCGAGTCGTAGTCTCCCTAGTTGTGTCTCCCTCTGTTATCTGGTTAGGCTAGTCCTGTGTCCCTCCGTAGGGGAACTACGTCGCCCTGATCCTCATACCAGATGAGGTACGTAGGCAGGAGATGAGTTGATCTCTCTGGGCGCCCTTTTGTTTTGTTTGTGTGAGTTATTTCTCCTTTTCTGGTTGGAGTCCGACGTAAGTCCAGCGATTGGCAGTTGGTTTCCTGTGCGTGTTTGTTGGTTCGGATGCTGATGTAAGTCCAGTGATTGGCATTCAGGCTCCACGTTTGCCTTTGCCTGTGTTTGTTTGTGTGCGTGTTAGCCGAGCTACGAATGCTCTGATTCTTCTTCGTCCAAGAAGATACGTATGTATAGGATGCGATATCCTAGCGAGCATGTGTCGTTTCCCCAGTTCGAACTACTTTGACTCTGATGTCTATGCCTGATAGACTACGTAGGCCCAGGAGGCGATATCCTGTCGAGTCAGTTTCAGTCTGTTTTCTTGTGTCTCTTTCAGCCAGTGTGTGTGTGTGTGTGAGCAGTGTGTTAGCAACCATTTTCCTTCCTGTTGTGTGTGGATCCCGTCGAGTACGACGGATGCGTAGGGGTGCTAATACCTTCCCTTCGCATAACCGACTCCCGATCCCATTCTCTTTGGTCGCGAGACCATGCTTTTTCCAGGTTTACTCTGAGCGTTTCCTTTCCCTCTTTTGGGATAAATAACGCACGGTGGCGGCTCTGTTGTTTTCGTTTCCCGCCGGTTTTTCGCGTAATGCGACACTTGCCTTTGAACTGAGCCAAGGTTTCCCTATATGTAGCATTCTCTTGTTCCATATCTTCCATAATTCTTGATTTATTAGCACTCGTGAAATGTTGGTGTCAAAGAGTCATCGTCTTTCTGTCTGAGGAAAGGACAAAGTGAGATATTTCTAGTTAATAAGCATGAGATGTAAATTAATGGATGCATATGTTGGGGATGGAATGGAAATAATCATACAACATCTATATATTCAAAGCATTGATGGTATAATAACCCAGGTTCAAAATTCCGGAATATATACAACAATGCAATAATGATATACAATAAAGTATGTTAACAACATAATATAATTCGGATAATCTGCGTATACTGCCTGATGCAGGATCAAAGGTCCGACTTATCCATGAGAATAAAGGTATGTAGAGTTTATGGATTCCTGCAGAAAAACCCATATCCCCCTCACAGGTAGGTTGTAGTCTTTAAAAGGTAGTTCTTAGAAGGTTCCCAAAGTCATCGATCTAAAATGAAAATACCCTTCCATAGAGAATTCTCGCAGGACAAAAGTACTTCAAAGTGAATCTAGTATGCGTGTGGGTCTCATGCCAACCCAACGCGCGAAATGCAGGTTGACACGACTTCCACGAGTCTATCACTTGTGTGTACTCAAGTCGGTTATAGAGTTTCTCTCATATAGCATCATCCCAACCCAACAGAGAGTGTAACAGATATCCAACATATGATGAATATTTAAGCAATAAAGAAATGTGATAAATAACATAAAATATAGTGAGTAAAGAAATAAAGATAAATACCTAAAGCAGGGAAAAAAAGTAATCAAAACTAGGCTCGACTCCTACCTACCTAATCAAGGACTCCCCGGCAGAGTCGCCAGCTGAAACTGGGGAGTCTCAAGAAGAGATCCAAAACTGCAAGCTATCCCCAGCAGAGTCGCCAGCTAAAGCTAGCGGAAACATACCCAAACGCCTTGCACGCTCGAAGGTATAATATAGTCGCCATCAAACTTTATTTATTCTCGAAAGAAAGGGAAAACATCGATAAAACCCATGGGTAGAGAAACGAGTAAGGAAGTCGGTTATGCAAGAGGAAGATATTATCACCCCTCACATTCGTTATACTCAACGGGAACTGTTTTGAATGCTCTAAGCTCGGATAGGTGTGATATCTAAAGGTTACTCGTGAAAGAATAAAGGGAAAAGGAAAAGGAATAGATATAGTGCTTGGTGAGGATTAGGGCTTTCATGCCTACGTATCCTTATAGTGCAATAAGGAATTCATAGCTTCGTAGTTCATAGAACTAATGGTGGGAGATGAAAGAAGAGTGATAAACTATAGTTTGAACAAAAGGATGATGTGGTTTGAACCCATGAAGGGATGAAATCTGAACCAGAGAGTAAAGGTGGCATGAACCAATTGAAGGTGTGAAAAACACAAGAAATGGGGGGGGGGGGTGAATTGGGTTTTAAAAACAAAATCTTTTTACCAACTCAAGAACACCACACAAATACTAAGAATAAAGATATAAAAACACAAGTATTTTTATCCTGGTTTGTTTGAAACTCAAAGCTACTCCAGTCCACCCGCCAAGGTGATTTTGCCTTATACACAAGGACTTAATCCACTATAATCAACTTATTACAATAATCATAAAGAATAACCTTCTTTGTCTTCTCAAGGATCATACTATACCCTAGTCTCCTTAAGGAATCACAAATAACACGTTTGAATCAAATGTTTTATGTTACAAGATGCTTCTACACAAGTAGATTTTACACAAATGAAATATAAAACACTTAAACAAAACTCTATACAAAATTGATATATTTTCACGTAGAAACAGACTTGTACAAAATTGATATATTTTCACGTAGAAACAGACTTGTGAAATAATGTAGTGTCTCTCAGCATCATTTCTTCAAGTCTCCAAGTCCCACTTATATAGCATAAGAAAATAGATTGTTGGAGGGTAAAATTGGGGATACCAAATAGAGCGATTGTCCACTATTGTATTGGTGAAAGGAGTGAAACAATGTACAGTCCTTCGCCCATAAATTCAGTGACAGGTGTGATGTATAGTACAGTCATTTTCCCATGATATCAGGTAGTGAAAGGAATATTTAATTTTTACTATGTAGTATTTGATCATATATCCATTCTAATCTTATCTTCAAATTCACTAGCTACTGATGAAAGTTGATGAAGCATCAAATGAAGAAACATACAGCTAGATTCAGAAGCTTCGGAACCTTGATAGTGTTAGCAGTCTGGCTTGAGATCTTCAGTATCTTTAGAATCTTTAGAATCTTCAGAATCTTCAATCAGAACCTTGATAACCTCAACATTTGGCTTGAGATCTTCAAAATCTTCAGCTAAGTAACAAAACTTCAAAAGCTTGCCATTCTTCAGAAGCTTGATGATCAGAGTCACGTCCAGAAGTAAAAATGGAGAGAAAATTGCAACAACAACATAACATATCTTCATAAACTTCTCAGGAGTGAATCAACATAGAAGCATAAAGAATATTTCAGCAGCAACTTGATATCTTTCAGAACTTCTTATGGTTAGCGCATAAGCGGAATTTGGAACACAATGTTCAGAAACTGACGATGTTGCACGCCATATACTTAGAATTAGAACTGGTTGTTAAAGCTACACAATAACAAACTATTAGGGTACCAAAATTGTTCTCACACAAGTACAACATTGTTATCATCAAAACTTAAGGTATAAATGCAGAACCAAATCATGTTCTAACAATCTCCCCCTTTTTGATGATGACAAAAACATGCATTTTGATGAACAGATTTGTACAGGGTAATCATAGAAAGATACATCTTACAGAAGCACAAAGCTCCCTCTGAGATGTATAATCCTAAAAATATAAAATCAGAATGAAAGCACACTTTCTTGATTAACCTTTTTGAAGTACCAAAATGATCTTCCATAAGAATCTGGTTTGTCTTCAGAAGTTGCTTGAACTTATCTAGAGCACGGATTGTCAAAATAAACATTTTGATTAACTTCACTTCAGAAGCTTGGTTGAACTATTTTGAAAAAGTTTCAGAGCCTGGTTCTCTTTGAAATTCTCTTTGAATCTCTGAAAGAGCTTTCAGAGCCTTGTTACGAATTCTTCTTAAAGAGCTTGGTTGCCAAGTCTGATTACCATGGAATTCGCAATTCCTCATAACTTTGATTCCGAATTTTCAATCCCTCAAAACTTGATGCCTGGTTCTAATTCCTGGTTGAAATCTTTCTCAAATAGCAGAGTTAAAGCTTAAGACTCAAAGAGTAGACGATTTCTTCAAAAACTGGTAACTTAAGTTTTGATCTGAAAAACTTCAAGACCTTCTAATGTTCTTGACTTTTCCCTGTAAGACAATTAAGAAACTCTTCTTTGAAGTAGTTGTCATCAGAAACATTAAAAAATGTTTGGGTTCTGATTCATGAATATAGGTATATCAAAATTAATTACGATTCTCCCCTTAAATATGTATCTCCCCCTTTGTCATCAATCAAAAAGACAGAGACAAAAAATAATGGAAACAAACAAACATAATTTTTATTAACAAGTTCCATAAGGCAGAAAAGAGTACAATCGTGTTACAAAAACACAAAAACACTTAAGCAAAATGAAAACACACATGTGCAAAGACTATTTCGAAAACTAAGGGTTTTATGGAGGAGGTGGAGGAACAACTAGGTAGTCATCAGGTAGATTGAAGGGATCCACCAACAGATCAATATTATCCTCGAGACAACTTTCCATGTAGTACGCCAAAACTTCCGGAGGATCGATCTTGGTGAAGATAGGATAGTTTTTCGATGGGATACTACTACCGTTGATTTCTTCATTGGATGGATGAGTGTTCTTATCAGCGACTGACTAAGGAGAATATTGAGGTTGAGCTTGTTGTTGTTGTTTTTTTATCATCCATAGAAGAAATTTGAAGATGAAGATGAACAGTTGCAGAGAAAGTGTTTGAAAGTTTGAAAGAAAGAAAGTGTGGGAGTAAAGTGCGCGTAGTGTGAAAATGTGAGTGAAATGGGTTTATATAAAAAAAATACAATGACGACAATAAAGGAATACGCCCACATAGAGGGTAGCGTAAGAGACTTTAACCTAATTCCAAGAAATATGAAACCCAATGTGTCACGCTAAGATCACGCATGCTCAGAAAGTGGAACAGTTGTCACCACTAAGAACCACATGATATTAAACGAAATGAAAAACATTTAATGCAACAACTATTCAAAATCAAGAAGAAAAATCGATAAGATTGCTCCTGATCAGAACCTTTATGATTCATGAAACTTCCTCACTTCAGAAAGCTCATGTCTCAAAATTAACAAATAAATTCTCAGAACCTAATCAAGAGTTCTGGAAGCTTAACATTCTGAAATTCATCTTTTCATTCTGGACAAGAGTCCATAAATAAGTTTTTCAGAATGAAAACGAATCTATCTTCAGTAAGGGGTTTTATAAAGATATCAGCCCATTGATGGTCTGTATCAATAAATTTTAAGTGAAAAATACCCTTATTAACATAGTCACGTAAAAAGTGATGTTTAATTTCAATTTGCTTAGCCCTATAATGCAAGATAGGATTCTTAGACAAAAAAAATTGCATAAGTATTATCATAGAGAATAGGAATGTTACTCTCAAATATCTGATAATCTTCCGATTAACTCTTAATTTGGAGTATCTGAGTTTCGCATCCAGAAGTTGTGATATACTCAGCTTCGGCTGTTGAAACCGCAATTGTTGATTGTCTCTTGTTGGACCATGAGATCAAATTGTCTCCCAGAAATTGACAACTTCTAGAAGTACTTTTCCTTTCTATTCTATCTCCAACATAGTCAGCATCATAATACCCTACTAATTTATATTCACTTGATTTTTTATAAAACAAACCAAGGTTAGTAGTACCTTTCAGATACCTAAAGATTCTCTTAACAGCAGTTAAGTGAGTTTCTCTAGGATCTGGTTTAAAGCGAGGCATAAGCAGACACTAAATAAAATATCAGGTCTAGAAGCGGTTAGATAAAGGAGAGAGCATATTATACCTCTGAATAGCTTCTGATTTATCTTATTGCTTACCTCTTCTTTCTCCAGAATTCATGTAGGATGCATTGGAGTCTTTCCTGACTTGCATTCTGACAAGTTAAACTTCTTTGAAAGTTCCCTTGTATACTTGCTCTGATGAATGTACGTTCCTTCTGAACATTGATCAATCTGGATTCCCATAAAGAACTTAAGTTCTCCCATCAGACTCATTTCAAGTTTTGCCTGCATTAACTTAGCAAAATCCTTGCACAATGAAGCATTAGCATAACCAAAAATAATATCATCAACATAAATGTGCACAACAAGAATATCATTCTTAAAGGTTTTACAAAAGAGATTTGTGTCCATTTTCCCTCTGGTAAAATCATTTTCCAAAAGGAAGATACTTAGTCTATCATACCAAGCTCTGAGAGCTTATTTCATACCATATAACGATTTTTTCAGTTTAAAAACAAAATCTGGGTTTTGAGAACTTTCAAAAATAGGGGGTTGGTGCACATACACTTCTTCAAAAATGTATCAATTTAGGAATACACTCTTAACATCCACCTGATAAATAATGATGTTATAATTGACTGCAAATGAAATTAAAAGACAAATAGACTCTAACCTGGAAACTGGAGCAAAGGTTTATATATATTGTATACCTTTTTGTTGACTATAACCTTGTGCTACCAGTCGAGCCTTGTTTGTGACGACTTCGCCCTTCTCATTGAGCTTGTTTCTAAAAACCCATCTAGTTCCAATGATATGGAAACCCTTTTGTTTCTAAAAAAGATCCCATAAGTCATTTCTAGTGAATTGATTCAGTTCCTCTTGCATAGCCAGAATCCATTCATTATCTAGAAGAGTTTCATTAATAGATGTTGACTCTATCAAAGATACCAAACCCATAAGAGTTTGTTCAGAAGGTTTGAAAGAAGATTGAGTTCTGACTGGTGCATCTTTATCTCCCATAATCAATTCTTCAGAATAGGAAGTTCTTGATCTACTCTTCTTCTAATGAGTTGAACCAACAATGGCTTCTGGTTGAGTCACTTATGAGTCTTTTTCTTCAGTGTCCTTTGCTTTTCCTTCTGAGTCTTTATCTTAAAATTCTAAGAAGTTAATCTTCATATCTGCAAATTTCTAAACTAGCTTTGACTTTTGAGGGTCAAGCTTATCATTGAATCTAACATGAATTGATTCTTCGATAATTCGTGTCTCAGTGTAAAAGACTTTGTAGCCTTTAGAGCATTCAGAATATCCTAACAATAAACACTTATGTGACTTAGAAACAAACTTGCCAAGATTTTCTTTAGTGTTCAACGTGAAACACTCACAATCAAAAGGATGAAAGTAAGAAATGTTAGGCTTTCTATTCTTCCACAATTCATAGGGAGTCTTGCCCAGAATAGGTCTAATAGAAATCATGTTCTGAATATAACAAGTTGTGTTAACTGCTTCTTACCAGAAATGTTTACCCATATCAGTCTCTTGGATCATGGTGCAGGCCATTTCTTGCAAAGTTATATTCTTCCTTTCTACAACCCCATTTTGCTGTGGAGTTCTAGGACAGGAGAAATCATGGTAAATTCCATTAGCATCAAAAATATTTTCAAAATGTAGAGGAGAAATCACTTATGACTTTGACTATTTTGCAATCTTTCTCTGTTTGCACTTATGAGCAGAAAGTAGAGAACACATAATGTGACTCATCCTTGTGTTCCAAGAACTTTACCCATGTCCAACGACTATAGTCATCAATGATTACCAATTCATACTTCTTACCATTTATAGAGGCAGTTTTCACTAGCCCAAACAAATCAATATGCAGAAATTCTAACGGTCTAGAGGTAGAAACATAAGTTTTCACTTTGAAAAAGTTTTAGAAAACTTGCCTTTCTGACATGCTTCACAAAGAGCATCTGAAGCGAACTTCAGGTTGGGTAAGCCTCTTACTAATCCAAGCTTATTTAGCTGGGAAATTCTTCTCATGCTAACATGGCTCAAACGTCTATGCCATACCTATTGACCCTCATTAACAGACATTAAGCATTTCACATTTTGATCCTCAAGATCAGAATGTTCGGTTTTATCAATGTTGTTCTTTCTCTTTTTGTTAAAAAGGATTGTACCATCTTTCTGACTAATAGCCTTACAGGACTTTTGATTAAAAATGATATCATAACCATTGTCATTAAGTTGACTAATAAATAATAAGTTATGCATCAAACCATCGACCAAAAGAACATTAGTAATAGAAGAAAGTTTATCGTTACCAATAGTTCCAGAGCTAATGATCTTCCCTTTCTGGTTTTCTCTGAAACCAATGAAGCCTCCAGGCTTAAGTTCCAAATCTTAGAACATAGACCTTCTTCCCTTCATATGTCGTGAGCATCCATTTCCCAGGTACCATGACTGGTGTTGCAACTGACCTACTAAGGATGTCTGCAACAAAGATGCTCTTATCCTTAGGCACCCACTTTCTGGGTTGATCGAAAAAATAGCAAGTATACTATTTTTCCTTTTGTGGTAATAAAGGGGAAATTCCCCAAATGTCGATCTCATGGACCGCAAGTCAATATCGAGTTCAAATTATCTTTTAATTAAACAAAAACTAGTTTTGGGGTTTTTTAATTCAAAATTATAAAAATAAAGGCAAAGGAAAATAATACTGTAAAATAAAGGTTTGCAAGGGAAAATGAACAATGCCAGGGAAGGTGTATGATTTATCCCTATAACAACTCTGAGTCACTATTGTATCAATAAATATCGATTACTACAAGTTCTCAAGGGTATTTTCTCCCAAGTCCTTGGTGAGGAAACCTTTAATCATTCTACCATAATTTCTATGTCCATAGGCAATTATGGTGAAGTTAAGCCTTATTATATCAAGAATGCTCTGATTCATACAGGGTATCCCTAGTCCTAGGTGATATCTATTGCAGATTAATCTTATGAAAACCTTATCAATGGCAGTCTAGCCTAATTGATAAACAGATAACAATCTCAATTGGTACGGAAGAGAAAGCATTAAACACATAAAAAGATTACCGTAAAAACAATATTATAAATGCAATTGTAAACTCAAAGTCATTACAGATCTAAATCAGGGACACCCCCTAGCATTGGGGGTTTAGCTACTCATATTGTTCAAAACAGATTCAAGATAAAAAATACACATTACAAGTAATTGGATGACTTGGATCTTCAATGCTTCCGCTCATGAAAATCTTCCGCTCTCCGAATTTCTTGATCTCTGTAATTCTTGATCGTGACAATTTTGTGTTCTCCTTGTTCCCAGATATATTTATCTCTTGTAGAAACTCTCCTTTAATAGTGAAAAATCCCTTGGAAAAGGTTGGAAATCCCCAAAACATCCTCACAGCTCAAGCCCAGGTAAAAATCTCAAAAATTGGAAGAATTTGCGGCTGGCACGGCCCGTGTCAGCTCTCTACCTTGATATTTCCTTGCTGACACGCCCCAGGTGACCTGACACGGGCCGTTCCATCTGACACGGGCGGCCGTGTCAGGCTACTGTCTTAGGCATTGCTTGTTCCTTTTTTTTCCTTTCTCCTGACACGGCCCGTGTCAGGTGACACGGGTGGCCGTGTCAGGCCTCATGGACTGGGAAATCTTCTTTTTTCGAACGTCGGAACTTTCCACTTTCTCGCATTAAGTCCGTTGGATCTTCTATGGGGACCTGGAGGGCATAAACACAGACAACCAAAGCATAAAATCACAAAAACACAAAATAAACGAGAATTTTATAAAATGCTGATATAACTTATGGAAATGAAAATTAACTTCAAAGGTACCATAATACGCATAAAGCATTCCAAAATCCTTGGTTTCTTGTCGGATAAGTAACGAAAACATAGTGAAAATGGTGACCGATCACAACCCCAAAGTTAGCTCATTGTTTGTCCTCAAGTAATGTCCTACATGTCAAAGTGTGTCACTTCCCAAAATTGCATTCTTACCACAATACTGCTGAGATCTTTCGCCAACGCCTTCACCCTCCCTTTCATAGTCCCTGCTTTTCCTAATGAGTTTTCCGCCGCATTTCCATATTGACGTACTGCTTCACCTGTCAGCTTATATCACACTCTCACCAAGTCTCTCCGGATTAAAGTGTTTACACTCAAAGTTCAGAATATGCAATATTAACTTATAAGTTTGAATAGTTTCTCCTTTCGTATCAACTACATATAACACACGCTTTTTGAGGTATTTTTGGTTGTAACGGGGCTTGGGTTACGGTGTGGTAAATAAAAACAAAAGGGAAAATAAGTGGTTTAGGTTCAAGACCAATGTCATTATTCTTTTCACTGTGTTCGTTGATTTTAACTTCTTTTCTTTTTCAATTTGCATTGCTCAGTTTTTATTTGATCTTATTTTTTTTCAACTGAGTGTTTTTCCTTCGACGAGTGCTTCTTTCGAACCATTGACTACATTTTGTTTCGTTTTCTTATCTCTTTTTTTATGGTCGTTTTTCTTACTTTTTCCGCACTCACCTTGGTTTCAGACACTTATGGGGTTTACCCCAAACTTAGAATTTAACATAGCTTAATGACATCACAGTGACTCTGAACAGGGTAAGGAAGTGTTTGGGCCATGGTTTACATTTATGTGGTTATATAAACAAACAAAAGGGTACAGGCTCAACGAGGTTAACAATTGATAATATTAAAGGGATAACTAGAAAGGCTCGGGGTTATTATTCAAACAACGTGCCTTAGTGTGTGTATATATGCAGTGATATTTCCAGAGAACCTACGCAAAGTCAGAGTGATAAAGACATACCTGAATATGGCTCATGATGACAAATGTTTTTGGCTTTTTATGCACTCACCATGTTAGGTAAAGCTTGACAGCATCCACGGTACTTCGAGTATGGTGCGGCTTCTTACTTAACTCGGAATGCACATGTAACCTACGTTAGTTGAGCTTTAGAAGTTGCGTTCGACCTTTGCTTCAGCAGTATCGACTTTCTAGGAAGAGCCTTCACAACAAGCAACAGTATGTGGAGTGATCATTTCATCCACTACCGCTAGTGGTCATTACCTAATCCAACAATCATACCAAGAACCTGAAATACATGCAGCACATAGTACCCAACAGTAAAAACAAACCAAATGCAAAACAGTAACAATGGGGAAATAATCAAAAATAAACATAATAAAAATAAACAAAACAAATAGAAAAATAAAACCTCCCCCATACTTGAACTAAACATTACCCTCAATGTTCTAGAACAAGGTAGAAAGAGAGGAAATCATAGTGCCCTACTGAGGAGGCGGGGGCGGAAAATGCAACATCAACTGTCGCATCATCAGGTTTATCTCATCCAACATCGCCCCTTGTCGAGCCTGCTCGATGCCTTGTCGTGATTGCTCGATACTCAGTTCGTCGAGCTCGGTTTGTACCCATGACCACTAGTCGTGATTCATGGATGAAGACCCAACGCCTTGATGGAATGGATCATGAGGCGGGTGTACAAACTGCTCTTGAGGCTCCTCCTCTTCGTTTATCTCTTCACCTGCAACTTGTTCACCTGCAACAAGATTCTCAGCTTCGTAGCCTTCCTCTGCATCAGGGTTAGCACTCACATATAACCAATTTGCAAAATTTGCAATACTTACTCTATTAGGATTAGGCAATGTAATGATAAATCGTTTATGAATTAAAACAAAGTAGTAGTTATATGCAACAGAAATCATACCTTGCTGGATGAGAGCTGCCATATCTATTTTTGTATTACCTGCAACCGGGGTGTCTTCAAGCAAAACCGCATGATACCTGAAATGTTCAGCAATTTGGGTAATCATGCCTCCAACGGAAATACCCCCGGAGTCTGCCCGGCCAACTCTCCCCAAGTAATCAGCTGCAAAGGCAGAAACATTTATGGCTTGGTTTTGCACCATTTAGTACATGAAGAACAACTCTCACTGAGTTGCCACACTCGTGCTATCAACTCGTCCAAACAGAGTGTACGCCAAACCTTTCTGGACATAGAAAAACACGGGTTCTGGATGCCGGAGGCCTTAGCACCTTTTGAGGTGTAATCAGTCCTCCCTGTAATGGTAATCCATAAATCTTTTGGGGAAAACCCATCAGGGACCGCACCCGGTCCGTATAGTGGGAGTCAGAGAATACTGGCCAACTCCTCAACAGAAAGCTCATGATAATTATTCAAAAGGCGGAAGCGTAGAGTACCAAAGTAGTACCCTGTCGTGTTAATCCACCATTTTTCCAGTTGGAATTCGAGTGTGCTCAAGAATTCAAGTGTGATGCGCTCATAGGTCGGCACTTCGAGGCTCATGATTTCCAACATCCCCAGCACATGGAACATCCTGTCAACTTCAAGTTTTAGACCTAAAGCATTAAAGGTTTCTTCGCACATATACCTGGTGGGTGTGAGCTTCCGTTTTCTATGAACTTGGTACCGTTGCTCCTGCTCTGGATTGTCGAAGACAATGTTGTGCGGATTCGGGTTTCGGCTGGTTCTTTTCCGTGGCCTCGAGGTTTCGGCAAGTTGTTGCTTTCCTGTCAAAATACTTCTTGGGGGCATTTTCGTACCTGTAAAAAATGTCAAAAATTTTGAAATAGGAATTAGAGAAAACTGAAATTGTGGTTAGGATGAGGGCGGAAAATGGAGAAGAATTCGTGAAGGGGGTTTATGATTTGGGTTTGTGGTTGTGGTAAATGTGGAAGTTTTAGAGTGAAATTTTAATTGAGGAAGAGGGTTTTTAGAGATATGAAGATTGGAGAAGATGAAATTATGAGAGGTAATGATTGGAGATTAGTGAAATCAAATTTTGGGGAAGGATAAAGTGGTTAGTGGGTATTTATGATGGGTGGGCCCACACAAAATTTATATTTTTCCCAAAAAAATTCAAATCCGCATGCCTGACACGGGCAGCCGTGTCAGGCCACTGTCTCTTGGTTCCCATGAGTGTGGCTTCAGTGCTCATAACACGGGTCGTGTCAGCTGACACGGGCAGCCGTGTCAGCTGACACGGGAGGCCGTGCCAGGCTTCTGCCAAGGTGCAATTTTCTCCTTTCTTCAATGCTTCTGACATAGGAGGTCGTGTCAGGCCACTGTTTATGCTCACTTTTCAGACTTTTTCATGGCCCTGACACGGGCGCCCGTGTCATCCGAGATAAGTGATAAGCAACATTATTTTCACTACCCTTTTTGTCTCTGATTTCTAGATCAAACTTTTGTAGAAGTAGAATCCATCGCAGCAACCTTGGTTTAGATTCCTGTTTAGCAAAAAGATATTTTAAAGCTTCATGGTCAGTATAAACAATTACCTTTGATCCTAACAAGTAAGATCTGAATTTATCAAACACATAAACAACTTTGAGCAACTCTTTTTTAGTGGTTGCATCATTCATTTGGGCGGGATTCAACACGTGGCTTGCATAGTAAATCACATGCAAGAGCTTCATCTTTTGTTGTCCTAGTACTTTTCCCACTGCATTATTACTTGCATCACACATGATCTCAAAAGGGAGAGACCAATAAGGAGCAATTACTATAGAAGCAGACACGAGTTCCCTCTTCAGGGTCTCAAAATCTTCTCTGCACTTTTTGTCAAAAGGAAAAGGTGTGTCTTTCACAAGTAAGCTTGTTAATGGTTTGGCGATTTTAGAAAAGTCTCTTATGAATCTGCGGTAAAAACTCGCATGTCCCAAGAAGCTTATGATGCCTTTTTCATTCACCGGTGGTGGTAAATTCGTTATCACCACCACTTTTGCTTTGTCAACTTCTATGCCTCAGTTGGAAATTTCATGTCCCGGCACGATCCCTTCATGTACCATAAAATGGAACTTCTCCCAATTTATGATCAAATTTGTTTGTTGGCATCTTTCTAGCACAAGGGATAAGTTAGTCAAACATTTATCAAAAGAATAACCAAAAACAGAAAAGTTATCCATAAATATTTCCATATGTCATACACCTCTGAAATGTGGCAGGTGCGTTGCACAACCCAAATTGCATTCTCCTATATGCGAAAATACCATAGGGGCATGCGAAGGTGTCTTCTCTTGATCTTCAGGGACCACAACAATCAGATTGTACCCCGAGCACCCATCAAGGAAACAATTGTAATTATGACCAGCTAACCTTTCCAACATTTGATCAATGAATGGAAAAGGGGAGTGGTCCTTTCTTATTTCAATATTTAGCCTTCAGTAATCAATGCATACTCTCCAACCTGTAACAGTTCTAGTTGGGATTAACTCATTTTTCTCATTTTTTATCACAATAGTTCCCCCTTTTTTGGGTATCGCGTGCATTGGACTAACCCGTGAGTTGTCGGATATGGGGTAAATTAGCCCCACATCCAACAATTTTACAACCTCTTTGTGAACCACTTCTTTCATGGAGGGATTAAGTCTTCGTTGTGGTTGAACTATCGGCTTATGATCATCTTCCATCAAAATCTTGTGCATGCAAACTGTCAGGCTAATACCTTTCAAATCCTCAATCGCCCATCCAATCACACTCTTGTATTTTTTTAGTACTTGAATGAGTTATGCTTCTTGGACACTTTTTAAACTGGCATTGATAATAGTTGGGCACTTCTTTTCAACATCAAGAAACACATATTTCAGATTTGTCGGTAATTGTTTCAAATTTTCCCCCTTTTTGGGTTCTTAGTATCTTATGATGGTGGAGGTGGTCTTAAATCTTCCCACTAGTGTGGTTTAGATCTAAACCACTGAGGTTGTTCCTCCATCATGGCTAGCACTTCTGACTCTCTCTCATCTTCATCACTTTCAAAAATTGATAAGCTCAAAACACGTTCTAACGGTGACTGCGGTATTTTCTTTGCAATTTCTTGAGCAATCACTTGATCTATTACCTCTACAGTGTGACTCGTGCCAACATCATATTTGTATTGCATAGTTTTTCGAACATTAATTTTCAATTCTTCGTCATAGACTTTGAGAGTCATTGTTCCTTCCTCTATGTCTATCATACACCGTCTTGTCTCTAAAAATGGTCTACCCAATATGAGAGGGATCTCCTCATCTTCAGGCATCTCAAGAATGACAAATTCAATCAGAAATACAAACTTATCTATCTTTACCAAGACATCTTCCACGATTTCATAGGGTCTCCTAACTGAGCAATTGGTAAACTAAAGCGTCATCCAAGTGTCTTGAACGGTTCCAAGGCCCAACTTTTTGTAAATGGACAGTGGCATCAAACTCACATTAGCTCCCAAATCAATCATAACCTTTTTGAATTTTCTATCACCGATAGTGTAAGGAATAGTAACCGAACCCCTATCTTTATTTTTCACAGGAATTTTCATACCTTGGAGAATAGCACTACACGTTTCAGTTAGGATGATCGGGTCTACATTTGTGGAGCGCTTTTTGGAGATGATGTCTTTCATGAATTTGGAATTTATTGGCATTTGTTCTAGCTCTTCAGAAAATGGAATGTTTATTTCAAGTTTCTTAAACATTTCCAAAAACTTCTCAAAACAAATTCATGTCGATCTTTCTTATTTTGTCTCGGAGGGTAAGGGGGTTTGATGATAGGTTTAAAAGCTTTTTCTTTCTTCTTTACAGGCATTATCACAACTTCTTCTTCTTGGTTCTTGGTTCTTGGTTTATTTTATTTCTAAATAGACCTCTAACAACCCATCTTCCTCCGCATTGTTTTCTTCTAGTTCTTCAATTGACTTACCACTTCTGGTCACTACCGCGTTAAATTTGTTATGCTCACGCGGATTTGTCACTGTACTACTTGGTAAGGTACCTGGAGCTTGAGAATTCGAAGTTAACTGTTGTGTTATCTAACCCATCTGAACTTCGAGATTTTTTATTGAGGTAGTGGTGTTCTTTTGATTGTTTCTAGTCTCCTCTTGGAACTGAATATTGTGAGCGGATAATTTTTCAATGGAAATATCCCAGTCTGCCTTTTTAGGAGCTTGTTGTTGTTGTTGTTGATACTGGGTTTGATATTGTCCTTGACCCTATTGCGGAACATTTCCTCTCTGACCTTTCTAGGAGAAATTAGGATGATTCTTCCATCCTGGGTTGTAAGTATTCGAGTATGGATTATTATACTTCAAGAAATTTTTCTCTTCAATTTCTTAAGGAGTTGCAAAGCAATACACGGTATGGTGAGGTCCATTACATATTTCACAAGTGATGGCTTAATCCGGTTGAACTTGAGCTATCTGTTGAGTACCTATATTCATAGCCTTTAATTTCTTTTCCACTTCGGCAACGACTGTGTCTTCTAGACGGATTTTATTCGCTTCCAATTTCATATCAATGACTCCTTCAGGCTTGCTTGTACACCTGTCGTATAATTCTAGATGCTCATTGGCAGCTATCGCTTAAATAATCCTTTTAATACTTGTGGTTGTTGAGAAATTTGTTGAGCACCGATTGCTGTATCAATCAACTGTTTTGTCTTTATTTTCAGCTTGTTAACAAACATCTGCATTTGTTCAATCTGATCCATATTATGAGTTGGGCAAGCTACTAAGACCCTTTTGAATCTTTTGTAGGCATCTTCTAAAGATTCACCATCCTTCTGTTTGAAGTTCAGAATTTCATACATTTTTCTCATGAATACTGGTGCTGGAAAATACTCATTTAAGAACACAGTTTCCATCTCTTCCCATGATGTAATACTTCCATCTGGGAGAGAGTAGAACCACTCTTCCGCATCTTCAGCTAAAGTGAACGGGAACATTCTTAACTTTTTTGCTTCATCAGTATGACCATCAATTTTCAAAGTAGTACTCATGGTCAAAAATCTCTGCAAGTACTTGTTGGCATCTTCATTCACCTTTCCAGTGAAAGGTTTTCTTTCAAGTTGATTGATTGTGCTAGGATGCAGTTGAAATTTTTTCACATTCACCGGTTGGTTGACAATGGTCAGTCTATCACTTGGCGCATTTGCACCTCCATAGTCACCTAGGAGTCTTTCCGGAGGGGGAGGAGGTGGAAGCGGAGGAATTTCAGCCATAGTTTCTTTTTCTGAATCTGAGTGATCAGAGGGAGCTTCTTCTTTGGAATATAATCTCCCGTTTCTGTATCTCCGGTGAAGGGCTCTCTCGATTTCTGCGTCAAAATGAAATTCAGCTAAGGGCTCTCCTCGCATACACAAATTAGTAAATTAAATTATATAAATGACAGAAAAATAATTTTATTGCAAAGCAACAAAATTTTAATTGAACTTAAAACTAAACTCCATATTTTGGCAGTCCCCAGCAACGGCACCAAAAACTTAATCGGAAAAATAGCAAGTGTATTATTTTTCCTTTTGTAGTGATAAAGGAGAAATTCCCCTAATATCGATCTCAAGGACTGCAAGTTAATATCAATTTCAAATTATTGTTCAATTAAACAAAAACTAGTGTTGGGGTTTTTAAATTCAAAATTATAAAAATAAAGGCAAAGGAAAATAATACTGTAAAATAAGGGTTTGCAAGGGAAGAGGAACAATGCCAGGGAAGGTGTATAATTTGTCCTTATAACAACTCTGAGTCACTATTGCATCAACAAATATCGATTACTACCAGTTCTCAAGGGTATTTTCTCCCAAGTCCTTGGTGAGAAAACCGTTAATCATTCTACCCTAATTTCTATGTCCATAGGAAATTATGGTGAAGTTAAGCCTTATTATATCAAAAATGATATGATTCATACAGGGTATCCCTAGTCCTAGGTGATATCTACTACAGAGTAATCTTATGAAACCTTATCAATGACGGTCTAGCCTAATTGATAACCATATAACAATCTCGATTGGTCCGAAAGAGAAAGCGTTTAACAAATCAAAATATTACCGTAAAAACAATATTATAAATGCAATTGTAAACTCAAAGTCATTACAGATCTAAATCAGGGACACCCCCTAACATTGGGGGATTTAGCTACTCATATTGTTCAAAACAGATTCAAGATAAAAAAATGTACATTACAAGTAATTAGATGACTTGGATCTTCAATCGCTTCCGCTCATGAAAATCTTCCGCTCTCCGAATTCCTTGATCTCTGTAATTCTTGATCATCTGACAATTATGTGTTTTCCTCGTTCCCAGATATCTTTCTCTCTTGTAGAAACTCTCCTTTAATAGTGGAAAATACCTTGGCAAAGGTTGGAAATCCCCAAAATATCCTCACAGCTCAAGCCCGGGTAAAAAACCCCAAAAATTGAAGAATTTGCACTTAGGCTGACATGGCTCGTGTCAGCTGACAGAGCCAGTGTCAACTGACATAGCCCGTGTCAACTGACATGGGCGGCCGTGTCATCTCTCTGCCTTACTATTTCCTTGCTGACACGCCCCAGGTGACTTGACATGGGTTGTGCCAGTTGACACGGGAGACCGTGTCAGGCCATTGTCTTGGCATTGCTTATTCCTTTTTTTCCTTTCTCCTGACATGACCCGTGTCAGATGACACGGGTGGTCATTTCAGGCCTCCTGAACTAGGAAATCTTCTTTTTTCGAACATCGAAACTTTCCACTTTCTCGCATTGAGCCCGTTGGATCTTCTACGGGGACCTGAAGGGCATAAACACAGACAACCTAAGCATAAAATCACGGAAAGACAAAATAAATGAGAATTTGATAAAATGCTGAAATAACTTATGAAAATGAAAATTAACTTCAAAGGTACCATAATACGCACAAAGCGTTCCAAATCCTTGGTTTATTATCGGATAAGCAACGAAAACATAGTGAAAATGGTGACCGATCATGGGTCATCTCTTGTTATTTTTCTCAAAGTTTCTTACGCCCTTAGGTCTTTGTGCAACAGAATAATCAAGTGAAATTTGTGCATGATACTTAGGTTTCAGAACTAATTTCTTATCCTTAGTGAGTTTCTGTGTTTGTGCAGAAAAATCAAGCTCAGTGTCAGCAAGCACAAAATGCTCATAGAGAGGTTTCAGTTTTACCTTTTGACTTTCGTCAGGTTTTAAAGTTTTTGTACAACCTAAACCTTTCTTGCGATTTTTTCTAACTCCATAGATCAAATAATCCAATTTGGTTTTATCTATGCTTTTAGCCAGAAAGTACTGAAATTCTCTGTCATATCTAATGACGCAATCAGTACTAGAAGCTTTTGAGACTATTTCTTCCCCTAGTTTTAAAAATTTACTTTTCAAAGCAGAGTTGTTACTTTCTAAAGAAAATAATTTTTCATTCATGGAAGAAATATCTTTCTCAAGCTCACTACGAGTTTCAAAAGCAACTACTTGGACTTGTTTAAGGTCCTTGTACCTACTCTGAAGACTCTGGTACTTTTCCAGTATTTCAGAGAGACATGACTCTAAATCAGAATGAGATAGTTCAGAAAATACCTCTCCAGAATCGGAGTCTGATTCTGATTATGACAACATCTTGTCTTTTGGTTCTTCAGAACCTTCTGGATCAGTTATTGTTGCCATCAATGCAACGTTGGCTTGTTCCTCGCCAGAATCTTCTTCTTCTGATTCTGAGTATTCCCATGTAGCCATCAGCCCCTTCTTGCCTTTAGAAAACTTTTCCTTATGCCTTCTGTCCTTTTTCAGCTTAGGACACTCATTCTTGTAGTGGCCTTGCTCCTTGCACTCAAAGCAGATAACCTCTTTACTAGAACCTTGCTTCTACTTTCCAGACGATGAATTAGAATGACCAGCAGTCCTCCTAGCTCCTCTGAACTTCCCTTGACCATTCTACCTGTGCTTCCAAAGTCTGTTGACCTTTTTTGAAATCAAAGACAACTCGTCATCATCTTCTGAGTCATCATCAGAAACTTTTGATTCTTCCTCAGCTTGATAAGCTCTGGTCTTCTCAGGCTTATACTTTAAAGCAACAGATTTACCTCACTTCTAAGGTCCATCTTCCTCTAGCTTTATCTCATGGCTTCTCAAAGAACTAACAATTTCTTTAAGACTTATATTGTTAAGATCATTTGCCAAGTTCAAAACAGTTACCATAGGTCTCCATTTTTTAGGGAGACTTCTGATTATCTTCTTGACATGGTCATCCGTAGAGTATCCTTTGTATAGAACTTTCAGTCCTGCAACAAGCATATGAAATCTTGAGAACATAGTCTCAACGGTTTCATCATCTTCCATTCTAAGTTCTTCGTACATCTGGATTAAGGTCAAAGCCTCTGTCTCCTTTACTTGAGCATTCCCCTCATGAGTCATCCTCAGAGAATCAAATATGGACTTAGCAGAATCTCTGTTTGTTATCTTCTCATACTCAGTATAAGAGATAGCATTTAGCAATGTAGTTATGGCCTTATGATGATTTTTGAAATCCTTCTTTTGACGAATTTGTCTTTCTTGCTGGGTTCGACAGGATTCTTCCTGTTTGACGACTTCAACAATTTACATACATAGGAGTTCCTGACTTAAGTTCAGCCATGTTGACCTCACTCTCTTTGACATATTTGTCGCCTAGGTCTGAGATGTATTCATCTGCCTCTACATATGCAACCTTTTCTTTTTTATAATACTTATTCGTTCTATCTTTTTCAGATTTCAAGTGTTCGACCTGGAGAACCCTATCTACCAATTGCGCCATATCACTAAGGTATTTAGTATTCGGTTTCTTCCTAATGGAATAATCTAGGCCACCTACATTCATTTTGACTAACTCGTGTTCATGGACTTATGTAAAGAATCTTACTTTAAGAAGTCTGAACTTATTCAAATAATCATCAATCGACTCAAGAAATTTTTTCCTAACACTCGCCAACTCTTTCAGACTTATCTTCGACTGACCCATGTAAAATTATGGAACAGTCTCTCCAACTGACTCCATGTTTGAACATAGTGTGGAGGGAGTGTAGTGAACATATTGAAGGTGTTTTTTGTTAGATAATTTGGAAAATACTTTATTTTCAAATTCTCGTTGTTCGCAATGTCGTTAGTCTTAATTTGATAGCAAGCAAAATGTTTAATTGTCGACTCACTAGTGTCACCAGCGAACTTAGTAAGTTTGGGGACTTTCCAACCTCTTGGTGTAGCGGTAAATTTTTGAGATTACGTTATTGGTTAATGTAACATCCCAAAATTTGCCCTCCTCTTCTTGGGACTAGTTTAGCATATTGCATTTCATGTTTTAGGACATTAGGCATTTGCATATGGCATATCATGTGGAAATAATGAAGTCATCCTCCAAAGTCTTTTCAGAGATGGAGAAGTGATGTGGTTCAAGCCTGAGGGTTTCTATGGTCTGATTGTCAACCATCTGAGGGTGTGCACTTCAATTAGGGTTTTCTTGATCCTTCAAAGGTTGATCATTATATTGGTTGCAAGGGTATATCACCATCATCATGGTTCTATCATCATCCAGGGTTTCATTGTGCTTGCTCAAGTTCCTTTGGATTAGGGTTTTGACCTCTGGTCAACCCTAATCAATGACTTCTATTCCAGCCAGGGATTCTCAAGGAGGTGAAGTATTCTATTGAGGTGGAGATCACATGATCATGATTATGAGCTTATTTGAGCTAGGGTTTCATTTCTGAGCCATTTCCTCAGGTGGTAGAGGCTCAAAGTCCACAGTGCATTTTCAAGTCATCTGGGGCCCATAAAAGTCAACTGAAAGTCAACTGAGGGCTAGGAGGGGGAGAAATGAGTTTCAACATCTCATTCATGTCCCAAAGAGGTTCATTTATCATGTCAAACACATACCTTGAAGATTTTGAAGCCAGATCAAAAGTTTCCAAAAATGGAAAGTGACCTGTAATTGAAAGTTTCCAAAAATAGCAAGTTTTAAACCATCTTCAACTTGACTTTCCAACATCAAAGAAGCTTCAAATGAAATTTTGTCCAACATTAAAGTTGAAGATCTTTCTCTCCCATTTCCAAAAATTCCAAGATCATGAGCATCTGATGAATGGTTGAGGAGTTATGAGCAAATGATCATCAATGGTGCATGGAACTTCAAAATGCCATATCTTTTGTTTCAAAACTCCAAATGAAGCCACTCTTTTTGCAAAATGCTTGTTATGACATATATTTTCCAAATCCATCATTGCATTGCATGAAATAATATCACATGATCATTTAGCCATGCATGTGCTTTTTGGAGGGAAAATCATTAATTTGAAATTGGTTGATCACATGAACTTAATTCCAAGCCAATTATGCTCATGGGATGATTTTAAGGGTATTTGAACCATGCATGTGTACTGTTCACGTTCATATTGCCATGCATAAGGTGAATTTTGCAATTTGGTCATACACCTCATTTTGCATTAAACTTTCATTAGCCATTGCAAATTGTCATTAGCAAAGTAATTAGCATGTGGTATAAAGCCTTAATCATAACAGAATTGTTCATTCTATCACATTCTAGATCTCAAATTTGCTTTCCCTCCAATTTTTCTCTCAATCCAAATTCAAAAATTCTTCACATAACACTTGAATTTTATTGCATATTCTTGTTCCTTGATCATCATTTGGTAGGATTCAAGCATTGATTTGAAGAAATTGGTGAAGAATCAAGCAAATCCATACATGAACATGAACATGGAGTTTTGAGTTTCAGCTAGATCCAGACCAATTCAAGCCTCAATTCGTGCATCAGACTTCATAACAAGAGTAGAGGAGCAGATTTGAACACTTGCAAGGCCTTGAATCTAATGTTTCCATTGACTGTTCTTCAAAGAGGTACTTTAGTTGCTTTAGCTCATTGCTTGAGCTTTGCTTTGCTTGTGGTTGGCATACCACCTAGGTAACCATTCTATTCTCCATGTAGTCTGGAAGTCCTGCCATTTCTTTTGGCAGGCACCTGTCTGAAGCCCTCCTTAAGAGGCCATGTTTGTGATTGTTTAAATTTGTGCTAAAGACCTCAATGAGGCATGGTTACATATTAAGACCTCCTAAGTGAAGAGGCATTGGTAGATAGAAGGGATTTGCAATCAATCCCCTGCTATTCAGTTGAGTCTTTCATTAAGCTCGCACTACGTGCTGATGCTTTTGAATGAACACCCAAAATCTTGTACAGAGTCAGTCAGGTGGAACAGGGTCCCTCATTCTGGACCCCCACACATTCTTTATCTTGAGCTCACCCAGGCCAGGGTTAAGAGCTATGAGGTCTAACCCTCATTACCTTTCATCTGCTCACCCTGACGGTCAATGTCAGTGGTTAAGAGCCTCAGACACCCCTTCCAGTGTTGGCTTGTTTGTCGAGGTTGATATGACCCCTTGACTAAAGCCCAGCCTTGTATGAGCCGCTTGTTTGCATATAGTGTGTGATACCTGTTCACCTGTGATGTTTACTTGCTATTTATTTGCTGTTTCAACTTGCTTCCTGTGCGAGTTAGGATCTGTTTAGATACCTCAACCTAGGACTATTGTGGATTGCATGACAACTATTAGGCTCGATTCAGTCTCCCTTTTAGTTTGTTATTCCCCGGTCTCTGGTTAGGAGAAAGTTTCTCCCCTGTAAAGGGGAACTACGTCGCCCTGATCCTCATACCAGATGAGGTACGTAGGCAGGAGATCGTGCGAGATCTCTCTGGGCGCCCTTTTTCTTTTTTTGCGTGTGTTTTGCTTGGCAGCTATTAGGTCCGAGTTCCCGACTCCCTTTTAGTCTGTGTATTCAACATCTTTGTTTCTTCTGACGTCTCAACATCTTCTTGGTGTTTGCTTGACAGCTATTAGGCTCAAGTGCCGGACTCCCTGTTAGCTTGTCTGTTTGATAACCTTTTGGTGTGTATTGGAGTCGGATGTAAGACCAGCCATTGGCATTCCGTTTCCTTATTTGTGTTTGTTGTTCAGAGTCGGACGTAAGACCAGCCATTGGCAGTCTGTTTCCTTGTTGAGTTTCTTTTGACGTCTCAGCGTCTTTGTGTTGTGTTTTGTTTCGGCGTGCGTTAGCCGAACTACGACAACTCTGATTCTCATTCTAGATGAGATACGTAGGCATAGGATGCGATATCCTAGCGAGCCCGTTCCCCATTTCCCCGAACTACGTTGACTCTGATGTTTGTTTCTGACAAACTACGTAGGCCCAGGATGCGATATCCTGCCGAGTCCGCTTCCTCCGTCTTCTCCCATCTGTGTTTTATTCTAGTGTGTGTGCATTCTTTTGAGCAGTTATTTAGCAACCTTATTCTATTCTCTTGAGTGTGGATCCCGTCGAGTACGACGGACGTGAGGGGTGTTAATACCTTCCCCTTGCGTAACCGACTCCCGTACCTTTGCAATCTCCGGTCGTAAGACCATTCCTTTCCAGGTTTACTTCGAGCGTTTCCTTTCCCTCTTTTGGGATAAATAACGCACGGTGGCGGCTCTGTTTGTTTGTGTTTTTCCCGCCGGTTGTTTTTCGCGTTGCGACAGTTAACTTAACTCATAAAGCAAGAGTCTCCACCGTACTTTTATTGTTTCCAAAGGAAAAGGGAAAAAGTATGAACAAAACTCTAAGAAGTTTTAAAATAAAACTAAAAAGAAGAGATAAGGGTCTGGGGGTTAGTTATACAAAGGGAAAATGTTAGCACCATAAATATCCATGGTACTCCATGGGGACCTCTTTGAAAATGTACCTTTTGGTTTAAAAATTGGTATTGTTTGCAAAAGATTGCAGAGATGGGAAAAGAAATATTTTTTATGACTTTTGTGTTTGTCAAGACCCTTTGAAGTCTTATGCCTACGTACCAACAAAGTGAAATGGAGGATCAAAATCTCATAGTTCATGGTAAAAATAAAAAAGATGTTTGTTTTTATTCACTTTTAATGGAAAGGCATTTTATCATTTTTAAGGAGAGTACTCAACTAGTCACCCACAAGTATGAAGACTTTGCATCACCATGAGAAGGGCTCCAACTTGGATAAAGATCAACAAGTATGCCACTATCTCTTACATATGGAAAATAATTATCATAAATACTATGGGGATAGGAGAATTATATTTCAACTATGGAAATGACTCATGTCTAAATTTTGAGAAAAAATTTAAAAGAAAAATGCACAAAAGGCACAAGATAGTTTGAATGAGTTAGGCATTTTTTATTCTTTTGAAATTGGTCTGAGTATGCTTAAGATGAATTATCATTTATTAAGAATAATGTTTTAAAAATCACTTGACAAAATTCAAGGTTTATTAAGAAAGTGGTTCAAGTTAGAAAACAAGAAGGTTTTGCAAAAGAGAGAAGATTTTAAAAATTAAAGAAAGCGAAGAGAAGAAGAGATTATCCTAGAGCATAAAGTAAAAGCTAGGGAGGAAAGATCTAACAAGAGATACCAAGCTTTATGACATAAGTCAAACAAGAATTCCCTCCTTTGGATTAAGCCCCAAACAAGCTGTAAGACCCCAATTTTGTTCCTAAGATCCCTCATGGCATCATAATATTGCATTTGGCATTGCCTCAAGGATCATTAGCATCTTGGTTCCCCTTGCCTTTGAGTGAGACTCCTTGTGAGTGGTTTGAGATCACCAAGCATGCTTGAATTGTATATCATTGCTTTTCTCATTTTATTTACTAACCAAAAACACAAAAATATGTCACTAACATCTTGTGTTTGTAGCTTGAGCAATCACAAGGTCAAAAGCTTCAAGGAGATCATTGGTACAAAGACATGGTCAAGAGGAGATGATAGCAAGCATGGTAATGGTCCCCAAAGCCCTCATCTATCAAATATGCCTCCCTAGCATCTCAATCCATCATTTTGATCAAATCAAGACAAAGGGTTTTAGGTTTGTTCTTCAGAGAAACCCTAATTCATCTGTGCATCATAATGCCTTGCTCATGAAGCAACCTCAGCCCATGGTCAAATATAATCAAGGGAAGTTCTTTAACTCATTATTTCATGCATATTTGAACTTATTTGAGTTTCCTCAATCATCAATTCATCAAGATATGGGTTGTGGACTTGAGAAGTTGATCAGTCAATTCATCTGACTATTTTGAAATGCATTGAGACCTAACTTTTGATGTGTTGGTCAAATGGAGATGATTCCAAAAGAAAAGGTGTTCTTAAGGACAATATGAACAACTTTCATGTTCATAAAAAATTGATTTGAAGCTTGGAAGGTCATCATACATTCCAAAACATTATAGGTCATTTTGACTGAAACCCTAATTTTGGGTCAACTTCCCAAGGACACAACTCATTCATTTTTTATGATTTTGAGGTGGGATCAAATGAATTGGAAAGATTAAGATGTCTAATTCAAATTTATGTTGAACTAAATTTCAAAATCTTAAAGGAAATACATGTGATAATGCAAAACATTATAGGTCCTTTTTGACCAAAGGCATTAAAAGGCAAAAAAGTCCAACTTCAAGTGCCCATAACTCTTTCATCAAAAATCCAAATGATGCAAAATTTAAGTCCATTTTGATTGTCTTGAAAAGATATACAACGTTTATGTTGGAGGTTTTTCTATTTGAGGCTTGAATCACCAAAACAGAGGGACTTGAAAATTGGCCAATTTTAGAAACCTTGCCTTGACATGTCATGCACCTTGCACTTTAAACTCAAATTTCATAAATTTACACACTTCAAATGGACTTTTGCCCAACATAACAATTGTTCCTTACATCAAGACCTTTCCAACCATTACTCACATGACCATGTTTGGATTTTTTCATTGGGACTTTCGAAGAGATGAATGTTTAGGTACAAATGAGGAATTCACTTGAAATCTTGGTACATAAGCAATTGCCTTGCAAGTCACACGTCCAATTTCATTTGGCTGATGCTCAGAATTCATTTGGCATTGTTTTTGGGCCTTGTGCATGATCATGCAAGCCCATGCAATGAAGCTTCACATGCCATGCACACGGATTGATCACATTTTCCTTGCCACTTCCTCTATAAATAGATATCTCATTCCATTCATTTTACACACCTGATTCAACCTGAAATGCTGCAGAATTCTCTCCATAGCCATCACTAAAGAAGCTAGTTCATTTCTCTCGAATTTTTTCAGATCCAAAATTCAACTACATCTGGTTGAATCCTTGGATCTAGAGCTTCTAAACCTTCATCATTCATCTCACTGATCTTCTGTTTTGGCAAAGCAAGCAAAGAATCAAGTCCAATTCTCCAGAAATCAAGCTTACTCTTCAACTGGTATTTTCTTCGAATCTCTCATTTCTGTGATCTATTTGCTTGGCCAAAATATTTTCTGAAGTCCTCACTTGAGAGGCAAGCTAGTGGTAGCTTCAATTTTGCTTTTCCTTAATCTGCATTTTGCATACCTGAATCTTCCACCTCAAATTTCTCCATTTATAGGAATCTTGAGTGTGATTCAAGGTTACAGGGGTGATGTACATCACCCCAGCTTCATTTTGGTGTAAGGATCGTGCATTTTCATTAAGGTTTGAAAACCTGCAAAATTGTCCGGAATCTGGAGGCTAACCGGAGAAGAAGGTGGCTCCGGTGGTCGCCTGTTGCCAGTTTGAATTCTGGCCATTGGATGTGTTTCCCAGATCGAATCCTGACCATTACTTATTATGACTTTTCTTTGGTTTCCATGTGATTGCATTGACCGTGGATTTTCATGAGCGCGCGCCTCTGGATCCTTGGATCTGCCAGCTCAATTAATGAGCTCAGATCCAAGGGCTCTCGTTTTTTCCAATTTCTAATTTCTGTTTTTATTTTCTTAAATTCCATTTTATTTCAAAAATCAATATCTCTTTCATTTTTAATCCAAAAATTATGGGACCAATTGCATTATTTCCCAAATAATTTCTAGTTTCTATTTCTGATTTTTAATATTTTTTATTTCATCATTTGATATTTTTCATGAATTTTCTCCTTTCTGGTTATTTTTAATTCATTTTAAATAGTTTTTGATATTCAAAAAATACAAAAATATTTTCCTAACCTATTTGAATGATGATGGATCTATGAAAAGTATTCTCCTTAATTTTCAAATTTATTTGAGATTTATTTGAGATTTTAGTTCAATTAGGTTATTTTTATTCATTTTTAATTGATTAAAAATAGTTTCTGACTTTTAAAAATGCTGAAATTTTTTGTCAAACTTTGTTTGACCTTGTTGAACTTGGGATAAATTACTTGGACCTTTCAAGGTTGATTTGAAGTGATTTTGAAGTTTGACCTTTCCATTATTTTTAATTCAAGTTTAATTTTAAATATTAAAAAATGCCAAAAATATTTTATTCATTTCTTGACTTCCAATCTTCATCTCACTTCTGTTTTTGATTGTTTGACCTTGACTTTCAATGTTATTGGTCAACATATGAGGATTGGTACATGTCATTTCATTTAATGCACTTTAATTTTGCCATTTTCATTTCTCTTATCCATCTTCTCCTTCTTCTTCTTCTACTTCTTTTCTTCTTGATCAATGAGTTGAAGGTTGATAAGTTAGCATTGGTTAGGGAGATTTAATCTTCCTTGATTCAAATCTAATTCATCTTGATCAATTGATCAAGTGAATGGCTTTGCATTAAGGATAGGTTGTTTTCTAAATCATGCAAAAGGCTTAAACCAATACAAGATCAATTCTCTTCTTCTTTTTAGCATGGCAAGTTGTTGGGACTTGGTTCACTAATCAAGACTCCTAACTTGTGTTTGTTGCCTACATTATTATTGACCGGCCTCAAATAGTTGTGACTTCTACATAAGTCCAATTACGATTGCTTAACATAGCGCTAAATTTGCCTTATGGCATACTAACTACTAACACTAACCATTAACCATTAACATTTACTTTATGCACTTTACTTTTATGCAATTTACTATTCTTGTACATATTATCCATTTGCTTTTCTCTTTGCTCACTTGAGCACATGTTTATGTTAATGCCATTTTCCTTTTGCTCACTTGAGCACATAATTGTGTATATATTATTATGCTTGTGTTCTGTTTTGATTATTGTGAACCAAATGCAAAGAAATGGACTTAGTTTCTAGGACTTTCCCTATGCAAAGAAATGGAGAATTGGACTTAGATTATAGGACTTTCCTTATGCAAGTTGGAGTAAATGGACCTTAATGATAAAGATGGATTAGAAGGACCAAATCTCTAAACTCTCTCTTGTCCATTCTTGTTTTATTTCATAGAACTTTTGATGTGTGTGCTTTTGTGCTAGGAGTTTCCATTTGAGCTTAATTGGAGGACCATTGCCATGTTCATACAAATGGAGGATACAAGATACATTGAGGATCTTTTAAGAGACTTGTTTGATTGCTTATGCTTTGTGGTTGCTTATTCCAAAGGATGGGAGCTACTTGGATCATCAATATGATCTCAAGAGAGGGACTCCATTGTGGTTTTGATTCTTTATCCCTTCTCTTTTTGTTTTACTTAGGATTTAGCCCTTCTTCTTCATCTCTCCACTCTAACCCAAGCCAAAACCTTTTGTGCAAACATTTAACTATTGCTTTCAAACATTATAAACCTAAGCCTTATGCTTTTGATTTTCAAACTTTCTTTTCACAATACTCATTTTGAATTGAGTCTTTAAGTCAACTTTGACCATTTTTGTACATACTTTTAATTGGTAAATATAACCCATCTAAATGTCTTTTTGTGGTTCCAATGGCCACCCTCTTAATCAAATTTTCCATAACCTTTAGCTATTAGGTTTGAGTTATCTTTGTGGTAGATGTAATACTCACCTATATCCTTAGTGATGGACAATGAGTCTTCCATGCTTATTATAGGGTTAACCCCTCACTAGCATGTTGAAGCTATCCTCACATGGTGGATTTGTGGTTTGGTTGAGTTTTCTCCCTTTGATAACAAAAGACCTTAAGGCTTTTGGACCAATCAATTCACCAACTTGTTTTGAGATTTTTACCCCGAACTACGAGGTTTTGATCCTAATCTTTTTTAAGAGGGTACGTAGGCAATGTGTTTATCCATCCAAACACAAAATGTAAATAACTTGTACATTCTCTTCTCATCTCTTCAATCATGTTTGCACAAACAAATTTTCACAAAACAACAACCTTTGCAACAAGTATGAAAAGGGCTCCCTAGGAGTACCTGGGATGTTTTGGATGCCTAACACCTTCCCATTGCATAACCAACCCCCTTACCCAGATCTCTGTTTCTTTTATTAGTTTTTGTTAAAACTATTAGGTTTTTGTTCGCTTTCTAACCATTCCTTTGGATAAATAGAAGTGCGGTGGCGACTCGACTTGTATGATTTACCTTGGATTTAGTCAATATCTCTAATGGTAACGAATACCCCGCTACAGAAAAGTGGCGACTCTGCTGGGGATTTTGCCTAGTGGGTTTTGCCAACTTTTCATGCTTGTTGTATTATATTTGTCTGGTGACATATTTTTGTGCAATTTGGGATTACTGTATTGTATGTAATGATTGATTTGCTTGATATTAATCCCTTGTATGCTTGGTGATCTTTGTGAGATGAGTTCTATACCCGAACTAGAGTGCACTTAGGATAGGAGAATGGCGTAGTCTTGTTGACTTGTGTGGAGTTATTCCTTAGCAAGTTGACTTGCAAGCCCATTCACTTGGTGGAGGTCATGTTGGGATCAATAATGTCACACAAGTAAGTTGTGGTTAGACATTACTCTTTCCAATATAGACCGTAGAAGGCAAGGACCTTAGTTTACCAAGCCCATCTTGGCCTATTTTTAGGATGTAGTGTGAAAGTTGTTCAAGTGTAAGATTTGATACGATTGTTACGCGATACTACACTCATAAGAGTCTCTCTTGAGAATATTTTTGGAATACGAGTAGTCGTTTCTCCGATAATATCCGAAAGATGGGATGATGACTATGGGAACCTCTTGTAGAACATGTTTGGCAGGTTAAACCCTAGTACACTCCCTTTGGGTGGTCCTTAACCAAGACTCCATGCTCGTGACTTGCAACAAACCCTTGATTCATGGTTGATCCGTTCATGTGTTCTTAATATCAATGGAACTTATGTGTTGATAAGGTGTAAGCCATAATCCACCAAAATGGATGATTGATATTAAGGATAACATGATCCATCCCATGACCTTTGTTTGGTGTGCTTTGCTTGATCCTTGAGTGTGATTGTTGCATTCATGCATTCATGCACTCATTTGCATCCATATCATCAATAAGGAAGAAAATTGTCAAAGAACTTAAGGGGTTTATTTGAAAAAATTTCAAACATGGAAAGACAAAGAAGGAATACCAAGAAGTACAGTTTCAGACAACCAGATTTGAAAGAGTTAAGGAATCTGACATCCTATGTACTAGATCCCTTGGGTTTCAAGGCTCGTTTTGGGAAGCTTCTTCCTCTTCTGACTATTCAGGTGGACGAAGGGTTGATGAATGTATTGGTGCAGTTTTATGATCCCTTGTACCGTTGCTTCACGTTTCCGGATTTCCAACTTTTATCTACGCTTGAGGAGTATGCCTATCTTGTGGGTATACCTATTCTAGACCAGTTGTCGTTCAGTGGCTTGGAGAGTATTCCTACTTCTTAAGAGATAGCTGACATGTTACACATAGATGAAGAGAGGTAAAGAGACTTCGCGCATCCTATCTTCCTGTGTCCCGAGCTTTAGACGATTGTTTCTAGGGATCCATAGGATGATTATTTTCCTTTTCTCTTGTATATGATTGACAATGCTGTACTTCTTTTCCCTGATATTATTTGATGAGATATTTCCATATGTGATAAATGTTTAATATTTCCAAAATTTGCAAATAAAACCCTAGAGTTCCTTTGAAATAAAAACAAATCATATGCACAAACATTGCATGCATCATGTGCATAAGCAGGTTTTGTTCCCGGCTTCTTGTCCTGTGGTCTAACTCTGTGTTCTTCATTTATTTTGAAGACAAGCTGACTCACCGGTACTACACCAGAGCCAACATTTCAAGACTGATGGATCACCTAGAACAAGAGAACCGTAAGCTGAAAGACGAAGTGGCCAGATTAAGTGCCTTGATGGAATCATTCTTGGCTGCCCAGAGCCAGTCTTCTCCGATGCCTTCAACTCCTCCCCAGAGGACAGTCATCTCTGAGATTGTCTCCTCAACTGTGCCTGCAGCCAGTGCACACTTTGCTCCAACGGCCATGCCAGCCGGATTCCCGTGGGGGATGCCTCCCAATTTTATGCCTGAAGGTCCTGCTCCAATTTTTGCTTCTATGTCGGCATCTAGCCTGGTCCTTGTTGTTCCTCCTCCTATCGTGCATACTCTGCCCAGAGTAGACGACACCATCTATCATTCTGAGCCGTCTGAAGGCCCAGATGTCTATGAGAAGATGGACGCTATGAACGATCAATTTCTTGAGCTTCGCAAGGAATTGAAAACTCTTAGAGGAAAGGATCTTTTCGGCAAGTCTGCTGCCGAACTTTGCTTGGTTCCCAATGTGAAGATCCCTGTGAAATTCAAGGTCCCTGACTTTGAAAACTACAAGGGAAATACTTGTCCTCTCAGCCACCTGGTCATGTATGCCAGGAAGATGTCAACTCAGACCGACAACGATCAGTTACTCATTCACTACTTTCAGGACAGTTTGTCCGGTGCCGCTATGCGTTGGTATATGGGTTTAGACAGCGCGAACATCCGATCCTTCAACGATCTTGGCGAGGCCTTCGTCAAGCAGTACAAGTACAATATGGATATGGCTCCCGATAGGGATCAATTGATAGCCATGTCCCAGAAGGATAAAGAAACATTTAAAGAGTATGCCCAGAGGTGGCGAGAGTTAGCAGCACAGATCGTGCCTCCGCTAGAAGAGAAAGAGATGACCAAGATCTTTCTGAAGACCTTGAGTTCTTTTTATTATGAGCGGATGATTGCTAGCGCTCCTTCTGACTTCACCGAGATGGTGAATATGGGGATGCGTCTAGAAGAAGGGGTTAGAGAAGGACGTCTAACCAGAGAAGAAGGCTCTTCTGCCAAATGTTATGGGGCGTTTGCAAAGAAGAAAGATGGAGAGGCACATGCTGTGACTTCCCATGTGAAACCAAGAAGACCCTCGGTGAGGAGGAAGACCGTGCGTCCCGCCGGTAACCAGCACCAGGTGGCTCATATAGCACCTGTTTTCATAGACAATCAACAGGATCACAGCCACAATCAGCAACCACATCCGCAATATCAACAACAATAGCACCGTCCGCAACAGCAGGCTTACCAGCCTCGAAACAGTAATCAAACCAGCACGAGTTACGAGAGGAAAAGGGTCACTTTTGATCCTATTCCAATGACGTATGTAGAATTATATCCCTCTTTGATAGAGAGGAAGTTGATTACTCCGAGAGACCCACCGGCTATACCTGCTAACCCCCAGTGGTGGTATAAGCCCGAATTACATTATGTTTACCATTCTGGTGCTCCCGGCCACGACGTGGAGAATTGTTACCCTTTGAAGACCAAGGTTCAAGACCTTGTGAGGTGTGGCATTCTATGTTTTGAGGACGTAGGTCCTAATGTGAAGAAGAACCCATTGCCCGAGCATGGGAAATCTGTCAACATGGTCCAGGGCTGCCCTGGCAAGTACGAAGTCAAATATGTCAGTCATATTCGACAGTCTCTGGTCGAAATGCATCGTTTGCTATGTGAGTACAATCACTATGAACACGACCATGATAGATGCCGAGTATGCTCTGTTAATCGATTGGGTTGTCGCCAGGTGCGCAAGGATATTCAGGAAATGCTGGATGAAGGAGTCATTGAGATTCTTCAAAATAGGAATGTTGACGAAGATGAGCCTGAGGTCAACGTAATTTCCCCAGTATTCCGGATGCTCGAGCATGTTATCATCAAGTATGATGGTAGCAAGCAGAAGGCTTCTCCTGTTCTTATCATTAAGCCTGTCGGTCCGGTATCGTACTCTTCCGAAAAAACAATTCCCTTTCGTTACAACGATGTTGCTGTAGAAGATGGGAAAGAAGTGTCTTTACCATCCTCCTCTGTTGTTAGCATTGCGGATGTAAGTGGTTTGACCTGCAGCGGTCGCGTGTTTTCAGCACCTTCCAGGCACCAAGCTAGTACTGATTATATTGAACGCCCGATTGGGAATGCTGTGAGCATCCCGAATTCGGCACCTATTGTTAGGCCCTCCTCTACATTGATAACTCCTACTTCTGTTGGCCCGAGCGGCAATGTGAAAGAAGACTGTGATGAGATGCTAAGGCTCATCAAGAGAAGTGAGTACAATGTTGTAGACCAGCTTCTACAAACGCCATCCAAAATATCGGTGTTATCTTTGCTCTTGAATTCAGAACCACATAGAGAGGAACTGCAGAAGGTATTGGATATGGCATATGTAGATCATGATGTCACAATAGAACAGTTCGATAGCATTGTTGCAAACATTACTGCTTGTAACAACTTGAGTTTCTGTGACTATGATCTCCCCGAGGAGGGAAGGGACCACAACTTGGCTCTACATATATCTATGAACTGCAAAGACGACGCCATGTCCAATGTGCTGGTGGACACTGGGTCATCACTGAACATATTGCCAAAAACCACTCTGTCGAAACTGTCATATCAAGGGCCTCCCATGAGGCAGAGTGGAATTGTTGTGAAGGCTTTCGATGGGTCTCGCAAAACTGTGATTGGGGAGGTTGACCTCCCAGTCAAAATCGGACCGAGTGATTTCCAAATTACCTTTCAGGTTATGGACATCCACCCATCGTATAGTTGTCTCTTAGGTAGACCATGGATTCACGAGGCAGGTGCTGTGACATCCACCCTACACCAAAAACTGAAATTTGTGAAGAATAAAAAGCTGGTGGTGGTAGGGGGAGAAAAGGCTCTCCTGGTTAGCCACTTGTCTTCCTTCTCATATATAGATGCTGAGGATAAAGTTGGAACTCCTTTCCAAGCTTTGTCTATTGCTGAGCCTATTGAGAAGAGAGCTCCTTCATTTGCTTCCTATAAAGATGCAAAGCTGGCCATTGAGTGTGGTACAACTGCTGGTTTAGGAAAAATGATTGAGCTAGAAGACAATAAGTCTCGGGCTGGCATAGGCTTTTCTTCTGGGGTTTTCAACACCAAAGTGTTGTTCAAGAGTGGAGGTTTCATCCACACCGGTCAGGATGAAGAGGCTGCTGCTGTCTTGGAAGAAGATACAAAGGATTTTGGCAGTTTCATCATCCCTGGAGGGGTCTGCAACAATTGGGTCGCTGTGGATATTCCAACAGTTATCCATAAGTCAACGTAATGATCACTTTGTTTAAAAACCATTCTCCCATGCCAAAAGGAGGAGTGATGACATTGTTGGTATATAAATACAATGATAATTTCATTCAATAAATGCATGTTAAATGTTTGTTTTTCCAATTATTTTCCCTTTTTGCTTTTTTGCATGAAATTGGTGATCACATAAAACCTAAAAAAAATAGAATAAAATCAATCTTTTCATCTGCATAATGATTGCCTTGTTTGAATTCTAAAGCTTTTCATATCCAAAATCATTATGCAGGTTGATCAAACCCATTGAACATAATGACCCAACACCATCTCCCAATTTTGAGTTCCCTGTATTTTAGGCGGAAGAAGATGATGTTGAAGAGATTCCTGATGAGATTACCCGTCTACTTGAGCATGAAGAGAAGATCATTCAGCCGCATCTCGAGAATCTGGAAACAGTCAACTTGGGGTCTGAGGATTATGTGCGAGAGGTGAAGATTGGGGCACTCCTGGAAGAATATGTTAAGAAGGGGTTGATTGAATTGCTACGAGAATATGTTGATGTCTTTGCATGGTCATATGAAGACATGCCCGGTCTAGATACAGATATTGTGCAACATTTCCTACCTTTGAAGCCTGAGTGCGTACCTGTAAAGCAGAAGCTCAGAAGAACTCATCCTGATATGGCAGTAAAGATCAAAGAGGAGGTTCAGAAGCAAATTGATGCATGGTTTCTGGTGACTTCTACATATCCTCAATGGGTGGCCAATATTGTGCCTGTGCCTAAGAAAGAAGGAAAAGTCCGGATGTGTGTGGACTATAGAGACTTGAATAAAGCTAGTCCGAAAGATGATTTTCCTCTACCACATATTGATATGTTGGTAGATAATACAGCTAAATTCGATGTCTTCTCATTTATGGATGGATTTTCCGGATATAACCAGATCAAGATGGCACCCGAGGATATGGAGAAGACAACATTCATCACACCTTGGGGAACATTCTGTTATCGAGTAATGCCCTTCGATTTGAAGAATGCCGGAGCCACGTATCAACGAGCTATGACCACCTTGTTTCATGATATGATGCATAAGGAGATTGAGGTATATGTTGATGATATGATTGCTAAGTCAAGAACGGAAGTTGAACATGTAGAGCCCTTGTTGAAGCTTTTTCAACGTTTGAGAAAGTACAAGCTCTGTCTGAACCCCAACAAGTGTACATTTGGAGTCCGTTCTGGCAAGTTATTAGGCTTTATTGTCAGTGAAAGAGGTATTGAGGTTGATCCCGCAAAGGTCAAAGCAATACAAGAGATGCCTGCACCCAAAACTGAGAAGCAAGTCCGAGGTTTTCTTGGCCGCTTGAATTATATTTCCAGATTCATATCCCACATGACTGCCACATGTGCGCCAATATTCAAGCTCCTCCAGAAAGATCAGTCTCATGATTGGACCGAGGATTGCCAGAAAGCCTTCGACAGTATTAAAGAGTATTTGTCTGAACCTCCGATTCTGTCTCCGCCCGTGGAAGGAAGACCTTTGATCATGTATCTAACTGTTCTTGAAGACTCAATGGGTTGTGTCCTTGGTCAGCAAGACGAATCAGGGAAGAAGGAGTATGTTATTTACTACTTGAGCAAGAAGTTCACGGATTATGAGTCTCGATACTCAATGCTTGAGAAGACATGTTGTGCGTTGGCTTGGGCTGCTAAGTGCTTACGCCAGTATATGATAAATCATACGACTTGGTTGATATCCAGAATGGATCCAATCAAGTACATCTTCGAGAAGCCTGCTTTAACAGGGAGGATTGCCCGTTGGCAGATGTTGCTATCTGAGTATGATATTGAGTATCGAGCTCAAAAGGCTATTAAAGGTAGTATCTTGGCTGACCACTTGGCACATCAGCCGATCGAGGATTATCAGTCAGTTCAGTATGACTTCCCGGATGAGGAGATTCTGTATTTGAAAATGAAAGATCGTGATGAACCTACACTCGATGAAGGGCCAGAGCTTGGTTCCAGATGGAGTATGGTATTTGATGGCGCTGTAAATCAATATGGAAATGGTATTGGGGCAGTGATTATTACTCCTCAGGGCGCACATATTCCTTTTACAGCAAGGCTAACTTTCAAATGCACGAATAATATGGCGGAGTGTGAGGCCTGCATTATGGGATTGGAGGAGTGCATTGATCTAAGGATCAAGCATCTTGATGTTTATGGTGATTCGGCCCTTGTTGTTAATCAGATTAAGGGTGATTGGGAAACGAATTAGCCTGGTCTCATTCCATATAGAGATTATGCGAGGAGGATTTCAACGTTCTTTACTAAGGTTGACTTCCATCATATTCCTCGAGATGAGAATCGGATGGCAGACGCTCTTGCTACACTTGCTTCAATGATTGTGGTTAAACTTTGGAATGAAGTTCCCAATATCACTGTGATGCGCTTGGACAGACCAGCACATGTATTTACAGTAGAAGAAGTGAAAGATGATAAGCCATGGTATTATGACATCAAATGTTTCCTTCAGAACCAGATTTACCCGCCTGGGGCATCTGTGAAAGATAGAAAGACTTTGAGGAGATTGTCGGGCAGTTTCTACCTCAATGGCGAAGTGCTTTATAAGAGAAATTTTGACATGGTTTTGCTCAGATGCGTGGATAGACACGAAGCAGACCTGTTGATGACTGAGGTGAAGGAGAATTGCGGTCCAAAACGCAGCGGAAATTAAAATTTTCTCCTTTAGAGATCCTTACGAATGGTCATGATCAGTGATAGAATATTTACCTCTTGTGACGGTTGAAACCTTTGGTGCAGATCTCTTGTGACAATCAAAACCTTTGATGCAGATCCACGAAGCGATCACGAACGTTGAACGATGACAACGTCTCTACTCAGTCCACACGAACGGATTCCTTCAATCACAGTGCTAGCTGGTACGAATGAAGGCTTTGAGTGAGAGAGAGAGAGAGAGAGAGAGAGAGAGAGAGAGAGAGAGAGAGAGAGAAAACGAAAATAATGCAACCGCTATTTTTATGCTTCTGCACAAGGGTTCTATTTATAGAACCACTTGTGTGGGCTTCAAGCTAAAAAGCCCACTTAAGTGTATTTTGGCCCATATCTTATAATATGCCCAAAATCACTTAAGCCCATGATACCTTACCATATTTCGTATTCTACTCAAGTACACCGTACCTTACGATGTTCTATAATTCACTTAAGGGCACCATACCTTACGGTATTCCTTAGTTACTCTATCTCTCATCAATCTGTCCTTTGTGTGCGACCCTGTAGGTTTTTGTGACGTTGGCAATTATATTAAATCACGCATTTAACATAATAAACAGTGAGCGGTATCTAGCAACACATCACTGCTACCCAAGACACGAAAATGTCATGTGATCTGACAATTCCTTCTGTGATAATACTTATGTGTATAATTACCCTTTTGCCCTTATGTCTATATTGAACACAAGGCATAGACCGTGTCATCCTTGTCCAGTTCAATATTGGGCCCATAGACATTTATCCTGTTATGCAGGATGGGCAAATTCCATCTAGGTCACTCATGTCCCTCAGCATGCTTCGTGGAGTACCCATCAACTGTCTTTATGGTTATCCAGTTACGGACAATGTTGGATCAGCAATAAAGCACTCGACTCCACATCTAGGGTCCATAGTGGTTTCAGGTCGAAGAGTGGTATACACCATTATCACCATGAGAATAACTTATGACACTTTGCATAACTTTCTATATAGTATTCTCATAGCGGGTCAATCTGGTATAAATATTACTCCTAATATTCATACCTATGTTTAAGACTTGATAACTCTTTATCCATGATTCATGAGATGTGATCATCAGTCTACATACATAATAGTCTTAATGCTTTAATGTTATCCCACTTCACACTAAAGCTCGACTACGGATACTTTAAGAATAGTGTCCTTATGTTTAATGTGTTCTCATGATTAAGTCACACTTAATACATTAAACAGACTATCTATTCCAGGGACTTTATTAATCAACCATAATAAAGAAAATGCCTTTTATTATTAATAAATAATTCGATACAAGTACCAAAAAGTATTGGCCTCTAGGGCTTACACCAACATGAGGTCCATGAGGGTTCATTTGGTACTCATTCCAATGGACATGCCATGGCTAGAAAGATGTTGAGAGCAGGCTACTATTGGCTGATAATGGAGTCTGACTGCTGCAAATATGTGAAGAAATGCCACAAGTGTCAGATTTACGCGGATAAGATTCATATTCCTCCGACACTTTTGAATGTGATTTCATCACCATGGCCTTTCTCCATGTGGGGAATTGACATGATTGGCATGATAGAACCGAAAGCGTCCAATGGACACAGATTTATTCTCGTAGCAATTGATTACTTCACCAAATGGGTTGAAGCGACATCATATGCAAATGTGACCAGGCAGGTGGTAGTGAAGTTTATCAAGAATCAACTCATATGCCGCTATGGTGTGCCAGATAAGATCATTACTGATAATGGATCTAACTTGAACAACAAAATAATGAGAGAGTTGTGTAGTGAGTTCAAAATTGCGCATCATAATTCTTCTCCTTACAGACCCAAGATGAATGGGGTTGTTGAAGCTGCTAATAAGAATATCAAGAAGATTATCCAGAAGATGGTTGTCACGTATAAGGATTGGCATGAGATGTTGCCATTTGCTCTACATGGATATCGTACGTCTGTCCGTATTTCAACAGGGGAAACCCCTTTCTCTCTTGTTTATGGCATGGAAGTTGTACTCCCAGTAGAGGTGGAGATCCCATCAATGAGAGTCTTGATGGAAGCCAAGTTGACTGATGCTGAATGGGTTCAGAGTCGTTATGACCAACTAAATTTGATAGAAGAGAAAAGATTGACTGCCATGTGCCACGGTCAATTATATCAGCAGAGGATGAAGAAAGCTTTTGATAAGAAGGTCAAGCCTCGTGTGTTCCGAGAAGGTGACCTTGTGCTCAAAAAAGTCTTGTCTTTCACGCCCGATTCCATGGGCAAGTGGACTCCAAACTATGAAGGTCCATATGTTGTTAAGAGAGCCTTTTCAGGCGGTGCTTTGATGCTTACAACTATGGATGGGGAGGATTTCACTCGTCCTGTGAATTCAGATGCAGTCAAGAAATACTTCGCCTAAAAAAAATAAAAACAGAATAGCTCGCTAAGTTGAAAACCCGAAGGGGCGGCTTAGGCAAAAATGAGCGTCTCAGTGGATTGAAAACCCGAAAGGGCGGTCCAGGCAAAAGGTAGAGACATAGAAAAAATGAATATTTGTATCCCGCTAGATTGAGTACCCCACCCTGGGGCGATCTAGGCAAAAATTAGGGATTTGGCAAGTAACTGCATCTTGATAAGACTTTGTTCTACAACTGTCATCCGTCAGAAATTCTTGCTCATTCGTCATCAACCGAAGCTTCAAATACATCGAATTCAGAATGGGTGGAGAAATGGTCATTATGTTCAATGTAGCCCTTTTCTAATATATATCACCAATTTCAAATTTGTAAAGATCTATGGAGTCTTGCCATTTGCAGACTACCATTCCATCAAATAAATTTGAGCCTTTTATCCAATTATTTGCACTCTTATTTGTTTCTATTCAACAAATGTTTTGCATGCTTTTAATTGAGAAAATATCATTGTTTTGAAAAATGAAATTTTCATAACTTGTTTTTAAACAAGGTGAACATTCACAATGATGAAAAGGATACTTAGGAGATCCTCAATGCTCTCCCAAGGATGGTATGATCTCCAACAGGGTATGACATTTATTCATATTCCTGGCATGACTGTATCTTCTTCCTCCGGGGCCTTTGGTGGTTTTCCTGCTTGTTGAGATGTTCACCACTCTCCCCTTCAGCGGGGTATCAACCTTTCCTCCTCAGCAGATGTGATCTCTTCGGTGAGTACGGTACTTGGTGGTTGATCCCCAGAATCCCTTTATCCCTTAGATAGATTCCCCAGTAGAGTTGCTTATGTGGCAGATTCTACTTGTGCAATAAACTCTTTTCCTCAGCTGTGACTGATGATTCATCCCCTGCAGAGATTTTGTTGCTTCCCGATATCTCTGATTCCCTACAGATTGGATACTCTCTGGTGGAACCTGGCTTTCTCTCTTGAGATGTAGTACCGGGTGTTTTGTGCTTATTTCCCTTGGAGCGGTTTGTGTTAGAAATGTCTGTTTGTCAGCATTCATCATACATAAACCATGCATGCTTGCTTGTAATTTTTCAGCATTCGGATGTTCATATTGCATTTTTTGCCATATATCTTTGTTTGTTATCCTCTGCTAGTTGGTAATGTATTTCCCAAGCAGATGTCGGTGTCTGATCCCTCAACGTAGAGTCAGCCCATTAAGCAGAGAGTGTTTATCTTTCCTTCCGCATTCCCCACTGAGTTATATCCTCGTGGACGACGGTTGTTTTCTCTTCCTCCCAACACATATATTGGGATGGGTTCCCCTATTGAGTTATATACTCACTAGGACGAGTCTTGATTCAGTTTGCCTCTTTGGTTTGATCCTAAATTGGCCTCTTGTGACTGTTTCATGTGTTTCCCCGTGGTATAAATGAATAATGGCTCAGTAATCGGTAATCATTCATCTTATCCCCGACGGAGTCTGTGGTTTACTACCCTTATACTGGTAGTTGTAAACCCTATTTTCTCCCCTTTGCAGAGTTAACCTTTTTGGTTCATCCTAAGTTGATGACAGTTACTTTCCCGTGGCTTTCTACCCAGTATCCGGTAGATGTAATCCCCTCCTTGATGGTTATCATTATCCAATATGCGGTGATGATATTCCTTTCTCTTGGAAAATTGCTCTGATTAGACAATTTTTCCCCAGCAAGTCATCTTTCATACCGGTTGCCGGTAATGTTTGTTGCTCCCCTTGATTGGTCATCATTATATACCTAGTTTTGGTATCCCGATGCCTTTCTCTTTGTCGGTCGATTTATCCTTTATTAACCCAGTAACCGGTTGTGGATAATCTTCCATGCGAGTGTATTATCTATGTTTTGACGGTAATAGATAATATATCTCATGCACTCTTTGGTCGAAGCTTTTGTTCTTCCCCAGGTGAGTAAGATTCGTATCCCTGTTTTGGAGTCGAATGTTCATCCCTTAATCGAGTTTGCTTTTTGCCCTCTTTTTGGATGATGAGTGTTTTGGGAATATTCCCCAATTCACGCTTTGGTTGGTCACCTATTATATGCCCAGTAGCCGGTATCCCTGGTGTTCCTTCCTTCTGCTCCCTATTATGACTTTTGTCCCCTGTGGAGTCAGATTTTCCTGAGTTGAGATATACCTTTCTAGGTCTTCCTCAGCTGATTTGGTTGATTGATATCTCTCACCCTTATACCGGTCTTAGATATTCATTCTTCCCGAGCATGTTGTTCTCTCACCCTTATACCGGTGTTCAGATCACACGTCTCTTTGATCTTATTACCTAGTAACCGGTAATACCTCATCCTGTTGCTTCCCCGGGAGGGTCCTTTTTGGATATCCCCAGCGAGGTCCCTTAGTGGATTATCCTCACCTGAGTCCGGATTTTTATCCGAAGTATCCATTGTGGATAATGTTGTTGTGTTGGCATATTCCCCAACACATGCACCTTCGAGTCAGCTCGAGTCTTTCCATTGGATTTACTCCCTTTGGAATTCTGTTCCCCAAGTTTTGAGTCGTGACCTACTCACGTGTTTTCACCCTTTACTCCCCCAGAGTCTCTATCTCCCTAGTAAGTGTATTACTCCTATGGATTGTCGATTTCTCCGGATTTCTTTTCTTCTTTGTGGACACATATCCCCACAGAGTTTGTACTATTTGCATGCATACATCTGAATCATGAGGTCTCTTAGGGACCAAAATTTGTCTCTTTGTTATTATTTAAGCCCATTCTACCCCGTCGAGACGAAGATTTTAACCTTCACTTCTCCGGTTAGAATGACCTTAAATAGGGGCATCTGTAAGACCCCAATTTTGTCCCTAAGATCCCTCATGGCATCATAATATTGCATTTGGCATTGCCTCAAGGATCATTAGCATCTTGGTTCCCCTTGCCTTTGAGTGAGACTCCTTGTGAGTGGTTTGAGATCACCAAGCATGCTTGAATTGTATATCATTGCTTTTCTAATTTTATTTACTAACCAAAAACACAAAAATATGTCACTAACATCTTGTGTTTGTAGCTTGAGCAATCACAAGGTCAAAAGCTTCAAGGAGATCATTGGTACAAAGACATGGTCAAGAGGAGATGATAGCAAGCATGGTAATGGTCCCCAAAGCCCTCATCCATCAAATATGCCTCCCTAGCATCTCAATCCATCATTTTGATCAAATCAAGACAAAGGGTTTTAGGTTTGTTCTTCAGAGAAACCCTAATTCATTTGTGCATCATAATGCCTTGCTCATGAAGCAACCTCAGCCCATGGTCAAATATAATCAAGGGAAGTTCTTTAACTCATTATTTCATGCATATTTGAACTTATTTTAGTGTCCTCAATCATCAATTCATCAAGATATGGGTTGTGGACTTGAGAAGTTGATCAGTCAATTCATCTAACTATTTTGAAATGCATTGAGACCTAACTTTTGATGTGTTGGTCAAATAGAGATGATTCCAAAAGCAAAGGTGTTCTTAAGGACAATATGAACAACTTTCATGTTCATAAAAATTTGATTTGAAGCTTGGAAGTTCATCATACATTCCAAAACATTATAGGTCATTTTGACTGAAACCCTAATTTTGGGTCAACTTCCCAAGGACACAACTCATTCATTTTTTATGATTTTGAGGTGGGATCAAATGAATTGGAAAGCTTAAGATGTCTAATTCAAATTTATGTTGAACAAAATTTCAAAATCTTAAAGTAAATACATGTGATAATGCAAAACATTATAGGTCCTTTTTGACCAAAGGCATTAAAAGGCAAAAAAGTCCAACTTCAAGTGCCCATAACTCTTTCATCAAAAATCCAAATGATGCAAAATTTAAGTCCATTTTGATTGTATTGAAAAGATATACAACTTTTAAGTTGGAGGTTTTTCCATTTTAGGCTTGAATCACCAAAACAGAGGGACTTGAAAATTGGCCAATTTTAGAAACCTTGCCTTGACATGTCATGCACCTTGCACTTTAAACTCAAATTTCATAAATTTACACACTTCAAATGGATTTTTTCCCAACATAACAATTGTTCCTTACATCAAGACCTTTCTAACCATTACTCACATGATCATGTTTGGATTTTTTCATTGGGACTTTCAAAGAGATGAATGTTTAGGTACAAATGAGGAATTCACTTGAAATCTTGGTACATAAGCAATTGCCTTGCAAGTCACACGTCCAATTTCATTTGGCTGATGCTCAGAATTCATTTGGCATTGTTTTTGGGCCTTGTGCATGATCATGCAAGCCCATGCAATGAAGCTCCACATGCCATGCACACGGATTGATCACATTCTCCTTGCCACTTCCTCTATAAATAGAGACCTCATTCCATTCATTTTACACACCTGATTCAACCTGAAATGTTGCAGAATTCTCTCCATAGCCATCACTAAAGAAGCTAGTTCATTTCTCTCAAATTTTTTTAGATCCAAAATTCAACTACATCTGGTTGAATCCTTGGATCTAGAGCTTCTAAACCTTCATCATTCATCTCACTGATCTTCTGTTTTGGCAAAGCAAGCAAAGAATCAAGTCCAATTCTCCAGAAATCAAGCTTACTCTTCAACTGGTATTTTATTCGAATCTCTCATTTCTGTGATCTATTTGCTTGGCCAAAATATTTTCTGAAGTCCTCACTTGAGAGGCAAGCTAGTGGTAGCTTCAATTTTGCTTTTCCTTGATCTGCATTTTGCATACCTGAATCTTCCACCTCAGATTTCTTCATTTATAGGAATCTTGAGTGTGATTCAAGGTTACAGGGGTGATGTACATATTTGAATGATGATGGATCTATGAAAAATATTCTCATCAATTTTCAAATTGATTTGAGATTTATTTGAGATTTTAGTTCAATTAGGTTATTTTTATTCATTTTTAATTGATTAAAAATAGTTTCTGACTTTTAAAAATGCTGAAATTTTTTGTCAAACTTTGTTTGACCTTGTTGAACTTGGGATAAATTACTTGGACCTTTCAAGGTTGATTTGAAGTGATTTTGAAGTTTGACCTTTCCATTATTTTTAATTCAAGTTTAATTTTAAATATTAAAAAATGCCAAAAATATTTTATTCATTTCTTGACTTCCAATCTTCATCTCACTTCTGTTTTTGATTGTTTGACCTTGACTTTCAATGTTATTGGTCAACATATGAGGATTGGTACATGTCATTTCATTTAATGCACTTTAATTTTGCCATTTTCATTTCTCTTATCCATCTTCTCCTTCTTCTTCTTCTACTTCTTTTCTTCTTGATCAATGAGTTGAAGTTTGATAAGTTAGCATTGGTTAGGGAGATTTAATCTTCCTTGATTCAAATCTAATTCATCTTGATCAATTGATCAAGTGAATGGCTTTGCATTAAGGATAGGTTGTTTTCTAAATCATGCAAAAGGCTTAAACCAATACAAGATCAATTCTCTTCTTCTTTTTAGCATGGCAAGTTGTTGGGACTTGGTTCACTAATCAAGACTCCTAACGGTGTTTGTTGCCTACATTATTATTGACCGGCCTCAGATAGTTGTGACTTCTACATAAGTCCAATTACGATTGCTTAACATAGCGCTAAATTTGCCTTATGGCATACTAACTACTAACACTAACCATTAACCATTAACATTTACTTTATGCACTTTAATTTTATGCAATTTACTATTCTTGTACATATTATCCATTTGCTTTTCTCTTTGCTCACTTGAGCACATGTTTATGTTAATGCCATTTTCCTTTTGCTCACTTGAGCACATAATTGTGTATATATTATTATGCTTGTGCTCTGTTTTGATTGTTGTGAACCAAATGCAAAGAAATGGACTTAGTTTCTAGGACTTTCCCTATGCAAAGAAATGGAGAATTGGACTTAGATTATAGGACTTTCCTTATGCAAGTTGGAGTAAATGGACCTTAATGATGAAGATGGATTAGAAGGACCAAATCTCTAAACTCTCTCTTGTCCATTCTTGTTTTATTTCATAGAACTTTTGATGTGTGTGCTTTTGTGCTAGGAGTTTCCATTTGAGCTTAATTGGAGGACCATTGCCATGTTCATCCAAATAGAGGATACAAGATACATTGAGGATCTTTTAAGAGACTTGTTTGATTGCTTATGCTTTGTGGTTGCTTATTCCAAAGGATGGGAGCTACTTGGATCATCAATATGATCTCAAGAGAGGGACTCCATTGTGGTTTTGATTCTTTATCCCTTCTCTTTTTGTTTTACTTAGGATTTAGCCCTTCTTCTTCATCTCTCCACTCTAACCCAAGCCAAAACCTTTTGTGCAAACATTTAACTATTGCTTTCAAACATTAGAAACCTAAGCCTTATGCTTTTGATTTTCAAACTTTCTTTTCACAATACTCATTTTGAATTGAGTCTTTAAGTCAACTTTGACCATTTTTGTACATACTTTTAATTGGTAAATATAACCCATCTAAATGTCTTTTTGTGGTTCCAATGGCCACCCTCTTAATCAAATTTTCCATAACCTTTAGCTATTAGGTTTGAGTTATCTTTGTGGTAGATGTAATACTCACCTATATCCTTAGTGATGGACAATGAGTCCTCCATGCTTATTATAAGGTTAACCCCTCACTAGCATGTTGAAGCTATCCTCACATGGTGGATTTGTGGTTTGGTTGAGTTTTCTCCCTTTGATAACAAAAGACCTTAAGGCTTTTGGACCAATCAATTCACCAACTTGTTTTGAGATTTTTACCCCGAACTACGAGGTTTTGATCCTAATCTTTTTTAAGAGGGTACGTAGGCAATGGGTTTATCCATCCAAACATAAAATGTAAATAACTTGTACATTCTCTTCTCATCTCTTCAATCATGTTTGCACAAACAAATTTTCACAAAACAACAACCTTTGCAACAAGTATGAAAAGGGCTCCCTAGGAGTACCTAGGATGTTTTGGGTGCCTAACACCTTCCCATTGCATAACCAACCCCCTTACCCAGATCTCTGTTTCTTTTATTAGTTTTTGTTAAAACTATTAGGTTTTGTTCGCTTTATAACCATTCCTTTGGATAAATAGAAGTGCGGTGGCGACTCGACTTGTATGATTTACCTTGGATTTAGTCAATATCTCTAATGGTAACGAATACCCCGCTACACAAGCCAAATAAACAAAAAAATAATTCATGCATCAGATGAAACCAAAATAACTAAATTAAGTCTTCAGAGGAAGTCCCCAAGTCAATGATACCAGATGAATTCCAAGGTCTCAAATCACAAGTCCTAGAGCAAAGCTCAAGATCCTAATTCTAAGTCCATAACTCCACAACATTGTTAAGGATAGTAACCATAAGTCCATGAATCAGGAGAAACAAGTTCTTTTTTTTTTGTTTTTTTATTATTAGTGTTTTCCTTACAATGACATAAAAGAAAAAGTCCAAATGGACAAAGAACAAATGACAAAATCACAAATAATATGATATGGGATGCTAAACATAAAGTATAAAATAAATGGCATAAAATAAAAGAGCATAAAGTAAATGACTTTAAAGTAAAAGTTAATACAAGTAAAATGTTAGTAAATGATGTTAGTAATAAAAAAAGGAATGGTTTGGTCATTTTTTAGAGAACACGTAACTATTCACCCACAAGCATGAAAATATAAACATATACATCATTTATGAGAAGGGCTCCAACTTGGATAAAATCAACAAGTATGTCACTAGCTCTCATAAATGGAAAGGGAGCAATATTTTCACACAATACCATGAAGAGTAGGAGACTTACAATCTCACTTATGAAAATGCTTTTGCTTTTGGGATAAATTTAGCGCTATTTTAAGCAATTGTAATTGGACTTATGTAGAAGCCACAACTATTTGAGGTCGGTCAATAATAATATTTGTGTTAATACATACTAGAGAAATGACATGTAAATCATTCTTCTAAAGTCTTGCCACACAAAAAAGAAAAAGGAATGATCAAGCACAAAGGCTAGGAGGATGGTCCATTACTTCAACCCACACTTCATGACACTTAGGATAAACTTATGCATCAATCCAAAGTATCTTAAATGATCCATGATCAATTAGGAGGTAGATTTGAAATGATAAAAGTTCATCAAGTATCATTCCACACATCATGAACAAGATGGACACAAGTTATCCAATTGATCAAAGGGAAAATAAGGAGGTGAAGAAGAAGGAGACAAGAGAAGTCACACCCAAATTGGACCAAGATTTTGTTCAACTCATCATCAAAACCAATCATCCATTTTAGTGGATTAGGGTTTTCACCCCATTAACACCCAAGATCCATTCGGTTTGATGAGACTCATGATCGAAACCATCATGATCCAAGGTCAACAGAAATTCACAAAAGTCACATAAATATAAAATGCAATTAAATGAAATAAAAATGCACCAAAAGTATTTTTAAATAAATTTTAAAATAGAAAAAAAATGAAAAATCCATAAAGTCCTTCAAATCACCAAATAAATGGCTAAAAAAATTGTGGAAGGTTGGAAATATAATAATAAGCATATAATAATTTTTTAAGAATTTAAAAATGCAGAAAAGTATTTTTAAACCAATTAAAACAAAGGAGAAAAGAGAAAATTTATGAAAAATAGAAAATCAATGAAAGAAAATGTGAAAAAATAGAAACCAGATGAAGAAAAATAAGAGAGAATTTTATAAATTATTTTGCGATTTTTTGGATAAAAAATGAAATTACTATGAATTTTAAAATAAAAAGAAATTAAAAATAAAAATAATTAAAATAATTAAAATCAGAAAAAACACGGAGCGTTGGATCACACCTCATTAATTGACGTGGCAGATCCAACACTCCTTAGGTTAGAGAGCACGATGGAATGCGCTATAAGCAGCACACATAATCCAATTCAAATCCAACCAATCAGAACACCTTAAATGTCCAACGTGTCTGTCCAAACTCAGACAACCTGGAACACTCCGGTCATCTTCTCCGGTGAGCTCTCACCGGAGCTTCATTGTTTGGTAAATTCAGAATACGAGACCACCACCACTGTGATCCTCTTCTCATCATGAATTCCGCCTTATGCTCCGAATTCATTTATATAAACTGAGCAAATGGAATTTCAGAGAAGTTTCAGAAATAAGCAAGCCACGAAAAATAAATGCAGCAGGGATTAAATGATGAATATGATCAATTAAACTCAAAACACAATAGTTGAATCTTTTGGAAAATTTTCAAGTTGCAGCAGGGATTTCTTGGCTCTAAAAAAGCTTGGAAATGAATTATAGTAGCTTCCTCTATTTATAGGGAATGTGATGGGATCCAAATACGTGAGAAAAATGTGACTTGAATCTCATCAAAACTCATCCAAATGATGCGTTTTAAGGGTTAATTAACTTTTGGAGACTTGGTTAAACATGTTTAGTTCCAAAACACATGCTAATTTGGCTTGGAATTGAGATTAGTGAAGTTCAAACTTTGGGAAATGGCAATTTCTTCAGTTTCAAGTTACCATATTCAACCCAATGGGACATCCTACTCAGGAGGCTTTTTTATCCCATTCTTTTCGCAATGTGTTAACATCATGGTCAAGATCATAATGTGCCAAGAAAGGTTGAATTTGGATGTTTGCACACAAAGTTATGTCATGTTGAAGTTGGCATGAAAAACTGATCATATAATTTAGAAAAATTCAAGTGTTCCATGGTTGAAAATGACCTGTAATGTTTTAATGAATTTCATGGCCTTCCATGCATATTCTGACCTTGATCCTTGAAGAAAACTTGTAGAGGGCATCACAAGTTACATTGTGCAAAAAAATAAGCCGCAAATGTTGAAAATTTAATAAGTTATGATCTTTGAACATTGAGGAAAAGTCACTTGAAAATAGGTCAAATTTCACTAAGTCCACAAATGACCTATAATGTCTTCAAACGTTTGATGATCCTCCAAGCATAATTGGCTCTTGTCATGTAAAGAGAAGTTGTAGAGGATGTTGAGAAGAGTCATATTCAAAAAGAAGCATTCAAAAATATTTAGAATTGAAGGAGTTGTGATCCTTGGAACCTTGACTTCAAAATGTTGACTTTTTTGTCAAACCCCTTGGAACAAGCTTGTGTACTTGGACTTTCCTTGCATTTCAAAGCACATGAGTGATCATATGAACTCAAAATAAGGTATCCTTGATTTCCTCTTGATTAAATTGCTCAAAGCTTGAAGTTGCTTGTTGAAGAAGGCATGAAAATAAACACATGAACCTTTGACTTCCTTGAGAAGTAAGCAACAAAACTTTGAGATGCTCTTGATTGAAAAGTCCTACCTTGCACAATAAACTTAAGGAAAGTAAAAACATATTTTTGCTATTTTGATTAGTGGTTAGATAAGAAATTAATCATGTAATCACAAAGGTAAAACAAACCAACAAAGAGGTGTTTGGTGATCACTGCAAGAAGCAAACCCAAAGATGGATAAGGGAAGGACCAAGATGTGATCTTGTTTGTATGCAATGATGCAAATGATATATGGGATCTTAGGGTTAAAAATTAGGGTGTGACAGATGCCCCTATTTAAGTTTCTTCAATTTGGAGATATGAAGGTTGAAATCTTTGTCTCGACATGATTGAAGAGACTTAAATACCAGAGACCCAATTTTTGGCCCTAAGATGCCGCAAAATGCTTATGATACGATATGAATGCAAACCAGGACCTCTGTGGGGGAATAACAGTTTCCACAGGGGGTACCCGGTTGGAGACAAACAAAAGTTCCACAGGAGAAAAGAAAAGACTTGGGAATAACCAACATTTGGAAAGAAACCAAAGTATAGTTAGCGAAATGACCATAACAAAGGCCCTACGGGGAAGTCTTAACAAGGCAAGGCTCCACCGGGGAAAAGAATCGTCAAAAGGGGAAAAACCCAACTCCACTAGGGGAGGAATATTACTTAACTATCAGCCAAGTGATACCTTAACAAAGGTGATAAGCTCAAACATAATGATTACCAACTACCAGCCAAGTGGTAACTTAACAAAGGTAATCAATCAGAGGTAAAAAGGAAATATTACCTATTATCAGCCGAGTGATAGCTTAACAAAGGTAATAAGCTCAAACAGAATGATTATTAACTACTAGCCAAGTGGTAACTTAACAAAGGTAACCAATCAGAGGTAAAAAGGAACTATTACCTACTATCAGTCGAGTGATAGCTTAACAAAGGTAATAGGCTCAAACAGAATGATTACCAACTACCAGCCAAGTGGTAACTTAACAAGGGTAACCAATCAGAGGTAAAAAGGAACTATTACCTACTATCAGCCGAGTGATAGCATAACAAAGGTAGTAAGCTCAAACAAAATGATTACCAACTACCAGCCAAGTGGTAACTTAACAAAGGTAACCAATTGGAGGGGACCAAAGTTCATCCCAGGAATGAAAAGGAGGGAAGCGGTTAAAAATGACTTCACCCAATGAGGAAATTAACTCAATTGGAGATTAATTCCATACAGATAATGAACTAGGAAGGGAAACTGAAGCAAAATCTTCCACGAGAATCAGACTCAGTGGGGAATTAGAAAGGATAAACTTTTTCTGCTTAAGGTTGACACTCTATTGGAGAGAGGACGCATACACTTTGTGGGGTGAAAAATTCCATAGAGCGGGGGAGCACCAAGAAATGAAAAATGCGCATAAACATCATGATGTTATGCACATGCGTATGATTATGCTGACAAAACAAGCACATAGGGTGTTAGACTGATAACACGGTACAACCGGATACTCGGCTAATCTCAGCAAGGTGGAGATGTTGGCAGAGATTGTAATACGTTATATATATATATATATATATATATATATATATATATATATATATATATATATATATATATATATATATATATATATATATATAATATATATATATATATATATATATATATATATATATATATATATATATATATATATATATATATATATATATATATATATATAGGCAAAATATATATTTTTTACTTGCTAACTTTTGCCTAGATTTCCCTTTCGGGTCAACCTACTGGGATGATTACTTTTTGTTTATGTCTCTAACTTTTTCCTGTACCGCCCTTCCGGGTTTTTAATCCACCGAGACGCTCATTTTTGCCTAAGTCACCCTTTCGGTTTTTCAACTTAGCAAGTTGTTCTTTTATTTTTTTCTAGGCAAAGTATTTCTTGACTGCATCGGCATTCACGGGACGAGGGAGCTCCTCAGCATCCATAGTTGTAAGAATCAATGCATCACCGGAGAAAGATCTCTTAACAACATATGGGCCTTCATAATTAGGAGTCCACTTGCTCCTAGAATCAATGTTGAAAGACAAGATCTTCTTGAGCACAAGGTCAGCTTCTCTGAATACACGAGGTTGAACCTTCTTGTCAAATTCTTTCTTCATTCTCTTTTGGTATAATTGTCCATGACACAAAGTCGTCATTCTCTTCTCTTCGACTAAATTCAACTCATCATATATGTTCTGACATCATTCAGCCTTAGACAAATTTTCTTCCATCAAGACTCGCATTAATGGGATCTCCACCTCTATAGGGAGCACTACTTCCATGCCATACACAAGAGAGAAAGGGGTCACCCCTGTTGAAGGGAGGACAGGTGTACAGTATCCATGCAAAGCAAACTGGAGCATTGCATGGCAATCCTTATACATCATGAACATCTTCTAGATAATTTTCTTAATATTCTTATTTACCGCTTCAACAGCCCCATTCATCTTGGACCTGTAAGGAGAAGAGTTATGATGTTCAATCTTGAAGTCATCACAAAGCTCTTTCATCATCTTATTATTCAAGTTCGACACATTATCAATAATGATATTACTTTGAACACCATATCGGCAAATAATTTGATTCTTGATAAATTGGACCACAACCTGCTTGGTCAGACTAGCATAAAATGCTGCTTCAACCTATTTGGTGAAGTAGTCAATGACCACCAGAATGAAACGATGTTCATTCGAAGCCTTGGGTTCAATCATACCAATCATATCAATTCCCAACATAGATAAAGGCCACGGAGATGAAATAACATTGAGAAGAGTCAGAGGCATATAAATCTTATCAATATAAATCTGACATTTATGGCACTTCTTAGCATATTTATAGCAATCAAATTCTATTGTTAGCCAATAGTAACCCGCCTTTAACATCTTTTTAGCCACTGTGTGTCCATTGGCATGAATAGCAAAGGATCCGTCATAAACTTCTTGCATTAACACATCTGCTTCGTGTCTATCCACACATCTGAGCAAGACCATATCAAACTTTCTCTTGTACAGTACATCTTCATTCAAAAAGAAATTACCAGCCAGTCTTCTCAAAATCTTTTTATCTTTGTTGGATGCCCCAAGCGGGTATTCCTAGCTTTGGAGGAAACATTTAATATCATGATACCAAGGCTTATCATTTGTAACTTCTTCTTCTGCAAACACGTGAGTAGGCCTATCAAGGCGCATAATCTTGATATTGGGCGCGTCATTTGAATGATTTACTTTGTACATAGAAGATAGAGTAACCAGAGCGTCTGCCATCTGATTCTCTTTCATGAGGTATATGATGAAACTCAACTTTATTGAAGAAAGTCGACAACCTCCTTGCATAATCTTTGTAAGGAATTAATCCAAGATGACAAGTCTTTCATTCTCCTTTAATCTGATTTATCACCAAGGCTGAATCTCTATACACATCAAGGATTTTAATTTTCAAATCAATGGCTTCTTCAAGACTCATGATACAAGCTTCATATTCTTCCATGTTGTTCGTACAATCAAACATTAATCTTGCAGTGAAAGGGATATGAGAACCCTTAGGAGTAATAATGATTTCCCCAATCCCATTACCATAAGCATTAACAACTTCATCAAACACTAAACCCCAACGGGATCCAGGCTCTGGTCCTTCTTTAGGCAACTGTTCATCGTAATCTTTAGCTTTGAAGTACATAACATCTTCATCAGGGAAGTCAAACTTGATGGATTGATAATCATCGATCGGCTGGTGAGCCAAATGATCTGCAAGAATACTTCCTTTAATTTCTTTCTGAGTACGGTACTCAATATCATATTCATACAATAGCATGTGCCAACGAGCTATCCTTCCAGTCAAAGCAGGCTTTTCAAAAATATACTTGATTGGATCCATTTTGGATATCAACCAAGTGGTGTGATTGATCATATACTAGCATAAACGTTTGGCAGCCCAGGTTAAAGCACAACAAGTTTTTTCAAGCATGGAATACCAAGACTCACAGTCTGTAAACATCTTACTCATATAGTAGATTGCATGCTCCTTTCTACCAGTTTCATCTTGGTGTCCAAACACATAACCCACAGAATCTTCTAATATAGTCAAATACATAATCAATGGTCTTCTTGTAAGAACAAAGTTGGTTCTACAGTGTATCTCTAAGATTTTGATGATAACAAAGGATGAAACAAAAATGGCACTCTAACGAAATTTTTCTTAAGTGTGTAGGACTCTGATCAAACAATCAGATAGATAAAAACATCAGATACAGAATTCAACTATCAGATGCTGCTCAGAGGAAACGCGTCCAGAAGGTTCTGACTCTGATCAACACAGGTACCAGCAAAATAGAAAGAAGTCAACAACTCTGGCAAAGAAGATTGAATCCAGACTCTGAATCTGAAGAAGTCAAGAACTTAGAGAAACTCTGATGTAGTCAGATAAAAGCAACCTCTGAAGTTAAACTCTGACTAACAAGACTCTGATACAAATTCACCAGTTCATAACGCGTAACCATGAAGAAATCTGGTTTTGGAAAGAAAGTATTTCTAGAAGGAAATTATGACGCGCACAAAACTGTTTTAGAAAGAAACAAAGAGAGTAATAACAATAAACAGTCTTCAATGACCAAGATCCTATCATCACTCCAACGGTTCTTCTCAACGCTTATCTAAAGGACTGAATACTTCACAAGATAAGACACATGAGACACACAAGAATACAACTCTTATTCATCCTCTCTTTCGTTTTCACAAGCTGCTGCTCTTACGTGAAAAATTGTTGCTCCTATAACTCTGTAATATTTGCTTTTTGTTAGAAGCACATTGCATTACAAATCATATTTTTTGCTAAGATATTTCCTCAAGTGACTCTGTGCAGTCTGAATACTTGAGAGGGCTAAGGGATTATTCTCTTAGACAGTTGTTTGTGTAATCTTTCAAGATTAGTGGATTATGTCCTTTTTGAAGGAGAAATCACATTGGCCGGATGGACTGGAGTAGCTTTGAATTTCAAGCGAACCAGTATAAAATTTTGTGTCACAATTTTATTATGTGTGTGTCGAATGGTTATTTTGTAAACTTGTCATCACTGTTGTTGGCATTCCAAAAGGTTGTTCACGCCCTGGTATGGGCATTGTAAAGTTTGTGGAAAAAGGCCTATAGTCTGATGCCACGATTGGTCTTGGAGTCACTATATGACTCTGAGGTATTGGGGACAAAACCGTCCCTTCAGGCAGCGTTGTCGGTACCATCATTGTTGATGGTGTTACCATAGCACAAGTGGTCGAGGAGTGGGTTCAGTTACAGTTGCCGAAATCATTCCCGTCCCAGAGCTATTAGAAGGTTGGTCTCCATTGTTGTTCCTAGGATTCATCATTCTTCTAACAGGTCTCCTCACTTCTCTCTTTGTTATTTTTCCGCACCTTAATCTCATACACACTCGTACACAGGATGACAAGTTGACGAGAACACAAATAAAAATTATGATTTTAGAAACACAAATAAGTAAAACAAAACACACAAAACGGTCCCACTGAGCATGCCAATTTATTTGCTGTGAAATTTGGTAAACAAATACAAGTTTATATTAATACTTAAGGGATCAAACTCGAAAATCTCCTGGACATATTTGTGTGTTTTTATGACCTGTGAAAAACCATAATTGCCAAAAAATGTCAGGTGTGATTGCTTGTAATAAGAAAAGTTCAGGGAATAAAAGGACTACAAGTAGAATGCAAGTAAAGTAAAAGCTTTTAAATCAAAAAGGAAAAGAAAAGGCATAAATTAAAGCGAAATTAAAGTGCAAGTGATGTAAATTGACATGAAAAGTAAAGGAAATCGAAAGGCAAGTTAATGCATAAAAAATGACTTTTAATGTAAAGTTGCTTAAAATGTACAAAATGCACGCATACGTACATCCTTCCTCACTCATTTCTCAACATGCGTGTACTTTGAGTTTGCTGAAATGTGTACAATTGAGGATCCCTTACAAAATAAACTTGAGGATCCTTATATACTACTCTATGATAATTGTCTAAGAATGGTAAACTACTCCTATGGTGACACGTCCCAAGTCCATGCAGTGGTTTTCTTTGACGTGCCCTCACGTTTTTCTGAATAACCGTTGATGCCAACTCACTTCCCGCCTTGTGACATCATTCAAATTTCCTAACTGCTTTGTTGGCCGCCAAACTGACTATCCTCGTCGAAGTCTTTGTTGTCGACTATGTTAAGCTAACATATTTTGTTGCATTATCCATTATAATGGTGAACTCCACATGTGCTGATTGAGTCGATATTGCTTTCATTATAGTGATGAACTTTAGCCTTAGCCAACATAGCACAATTTCACTATGTCCACAAGTTCCTCACAATGTCTTTCAACCTTGCCACCTTCGACCGGTATCACTATATGTGACTTCCGACCTTGAGTCATATTAGTCATATGGACCCAATCTATCTTTGACCTTACACATGGCATATTCATAGATTTCCTCATTAGTAGTTGTCGCTTATGGTCAGGTCGAAAAATCCAGTGTAACAGGAATGTGATCATAAAGTCAATTATTCAATCTACTTATATTATGACTAGGAATGGAAACTGGGTGGGACGGGTTATGGTTTTACCTTGCCCATACCCAAACATGAATATCAAATAAATACTTATTCTCTATATAAACCCAAATGGAGATAAATAATTGAACCCGAAATTCGCCTCAAATGAGTTTAGGTGTCTCATCGCTATAGCGGTGTATTCGTCACTTTATGATTTATTGATTAAATCAAAAGCAAAGCATACAAAGATAGAGTCGCCACCGCACTTTTATTTATCCAAAGGAATGGCTAAAAAGCGAACAAAAGCCTAAGAAGTTTTACACATAGAAAACTAATGAAAAGGTCAGAGATCTGGGTAAGGGGTTAATTACGCAATGGGAATTGGGAAGGTGTTAGGCACCCAAAACGTCCTAGGTACTCCTAGGGAACCTCTTTTCACGCTTGTTGTACAAAAAAGTTTATTTGTTTATGACATATTGTGCAAACAAAGATGGAAGGGATGAGAAAAGAATATACAATTTATTATTTTTGTGTTTGAACGGATGAACCCATTGCCTACGTACCTTTCCATGGAAGGTAAGGATCAAAACGCCGTAGTTCGGCTAAAAGATTTCCAAAATATGAGTGGGTTCATTTTAAACAAAAGCCCTAAAGTCTTTCGTTATCCATGGGAGAAAACTCAACCTTATACAAACAACAAGTCCACCATGTGAGAAAAGCTTCAACTTGCTAGTGAGGGGTTAACCCTATAATAAGCAAGGAAGTCTTATAATTCAATCACTAAGGACAAAAGGTGAGATTAACATCAACCAACTAGGATAAATCAAACCTATGGCTAATGTATGAAAACTTATCAAGAATGGACAAAGCCACAAAACAATTGAATGAGTGAAATTAACCAATTAGGATTATTCACAAAAATATGGTCAAAGTATGATTAGAATTCAATTCAAAAGAAGTATTATGAATATGAAGTTTGAAAAAATCAGAGGCCTAAGGCCTGGGTTTCTAATTTGAAAAGAAATGAAAATGTTTGCACAATAGTTTTCAAGTTTTGGATTAGCATGCAAATGAAGGTTTAAAGGACAAAAGGTGGGTGGGTGAGGGAGTGTAAAACTTCTTAGATGTTCACCTCTTGAGATCATATGTAGATGATCCAAGTGATTCCTTTGGAATAGGCAATGATGCAAATAACAGATAAACAAAGTATCAGGCAAAGCTAACAAAAGTGGATACCGGATGCCAATCACTGGACTTATACCAATCTCCTAAAACAAAGATGGATACCAGATGCCACTCAATGGACTTATACTAGTCTCCCAAAGCAAAGAAACAAAACATGGATATCAGATGCCAATCAACTAGACTTATACTAATCTCCTAAACCAAAACAAAGGATGGATACCGGATGCCAATCAACTGGACTTACACCAATCTCCAAAGGGATGATCATGGGAAACAACTGCCAATAAATGGGCTTACTATTGATTCCTCACACACAACAAACAAAACAAAAGTAAAGAGGAAACAAGTTGCCAATAAATGGTCTTATACTCGACTCCTACCAGATCATAGGAAACAAATGCCAATAGCTGGACTTACAATTGACTCCTCAATGGTCATAGGAAACAACTGCCAATAAATGGACTTACAATTGACTCCTCAACAGACAAAACAAGATGTCATAAAGATATGAATAATGATCATGCAATGATGTACAATTAATGATGATAAATGCACAAAGGCACACATAAGCAGATATGCACAGATGAATCAAGCAATCAGACAAACAAGTCAATTAGCACACACTATATACAAGCAATTAGGCTCAAGCAAGGTTAGACTTTACAGTCAACTGGAATGGGGTAAGTTGTGCTCTTAACCTTAACATTGAGAGTTAAGGTGAAGCAGAAGAAATGGAGATGAGGGGTGTGCCTCATAGCTCTTATCCCTGGTCAGGGAGAGCTTTGAATAATAGAAGGTGTGGGAGTTCAGAAAGTAGGAACTCTTCTCCACAAGTGATTGACTCTATAAGATCTTGGGTTAAGATCCACAATGCATCAACATGTTATGTGTGCAAAGGGATGACACACTGAATAGCAGGAGATGGACTACACATCTCTTTTATCTGCCAATTGCCTTATCAAAGGACTTTTCCTGCTTAGCACAAAATTAAACACACAAATACATTGCCTCTTAAGGAGGGCTTCAGACAGGTGTCTGACCACATAATAGGCCAGGTCTTCCAGGCTACATGAAGAAGAGAGGTTATACCTAATTGGTTAAGCAACCAAGCAAAGGCAAGTTCAAAGTGAACTTAAGCAACTAATGTACCTGTAGAAACATCAAACAAATCAGTATACAACTCAGACAATCAAACAACGGTCAATAACAACAGTCAAACCCAATAAGCAAAGGCATAAGCCACAAGTCAAGCTCAAACGAGTTAACAACCCTACAAAACACACAATATTAGTAGTCAAAAGTAAACATCAAATGCTCAAGTGTTGAAGCATAATGAACCATATAACTTGGATGTTCAACCTGAAATCAGAGCTCAAACATGAGAAGCAAACCACTAGGTCAAAGCCTAGGGTCAAAGATGGAGAAAAAATTCAAAACAGAAGCTGAAAATTAACATGAATCAACTTCAAACAAATCTTGAAACAATCCAAAAGGTCTCACATCAATATCATATACCAAGTCCATTTCATGATCAATTGAAGTTCAAGACAAATTTGAAGCTCAAAAGTGACCAACCAGAATGAAAAATCTCAATTAAATCAGAAATCAATCAAATAATTCCAAGAAAATTCATGCTCATTCAAAACATCCATAATATGCATCACACAAAAAATCATAACAATTGGAAGTCATTTGATAGGGTAATCACATCACATAAGTTGAACAAACAAAGATGTGACACACATTGTCACACCTACATTCACATGATCATAAAACAGAAGCTACAAATGGTAAAAATACCAAATCAACACCAAAATGTCAAGCCAAGAGTCTAGTTTCATCATGCAAATTTTCAGATTCATTGGATAAAAACTCAACATTTCACAAATGAAGAAGCAAGGCAAGGTCAAGATATGATACATGTTTACAAACCCTAGGGCAAACAAATTTCCAGCCAAGCACAAATTTGAAATTAATCATCAAAAAATAATAGACAGAAAATGTGACACAATGCAAGAAACCACATATTTTTTGGAGCAATATTCAAATTGATATGATTTTTAGAAGATGAAGAAAAAATAAAAAAAAATGCATGAAGCATGGTACATGAAATAGGATGAAAATAAGAGAAAATCATGAAGCATTTGAAATTGTTGTCTCCGCCAAGAATCGAACACGGAGCGGATTTGAATGAATTAGGCGCCAAGCTGCAAACGCAGCGTTTCATTTAAAATTGCCTTGGCCAATCAGAACGTTGCATGAGCGTTCCATGCAACCAGTAGCGCGCTAACCCTAGGGAACAAAGGCAACGGTTTTTGCACGGATCAAAGCGTGGCCAAAGACACTGAACTTCATCTTCTCTAAAACGCGTTTTCATGAACAGTGAGCTTCAACAATCATCAAGAACAATTTCTCCAATTTTTAAAAACAAACACATCAACATGTTGCTCATACATCACAGGTCATGAATCAAGCATTAATCAAGCATGGATCATCATGTATCAAATGGATCGAGCAAATCAAGTTTCATCATCAAGACTTTAAATCATCGAATCTCACTCAATAATGCATGGATTTCAGTGATTCAAAGCTCAGAATAACCACAACAAGGAGATCTACAACAATAGCATAAGCAATTCGAGAAAAGAGAGAAACGATTTCGTGACCTCTTGAAGTGCAGCTTTGAAGTTCGATGAAATCAGGCCTTGCAATGCTCAAACGATCTTCTATGCAGCTTGTACAAGTGTTTGGAAGGAAGGTGGAGGCTCAATTGCACACGATTCAACAGAATTTTGATTTCACCATTGATGAGTTCAAGCTTCAAGCTGCTTCAAACTGCACGAATTGCTATGGATCTTCCTTCAAACTTGCTCCATGATGCTTCCAAATGATGAATCAAGTAATGGATTGTGCTTTGGTTTGAAGAAAATGAGAGAAAATTTTGAGAGAAAAAGTGTGAAAAATTTTGAGATCTGAAAATTGTGAGTGTTCTTAGCTGAAAACAGTTAGGGTTTGTGTTATATACTCCCTCCTAATCATGCCCTTAATCATGTTTAGCCAAATGCTAATGGTAATTAGTGAAATGAGGTGTTTATGCAAAATGGCAATTTCACCCTATGCATGAAAATTGCATGTGAACAGTACACGAATTCATTTTAATTTCACTTAAAAAACCATTTTGGAGCCAAATGCAATGGTGGAATGTCCAAACAATGCACCAATTTTAAACTTGAAAAATTCCCTCCAAAAATCAAGTGAATTTTCAAATGTTCATGTGATCATAATTCATGAAATGCAATGCATGATTTGGTAAGTATAGGTCAAGAGAAGAATGTACAAAAAAGAGCCACTTGAATTGGAGCTTTGGTTGAGAAGTTATGCACATTTGAATCTTCAAGTACACTTTGCCATGTTTTGATCATATCTCCTTAACCACACATGAGAAATGGATGATCTTGGACTTTTTGGAAATGGGAGAGAAAGATCTACAACTTTCATGTTCAACAAAATTTCATTTGAAGCATTCTTGATGATGTAATTTGAAGTTGAAGTTAGGTTAAAACCTTTCCATTTTTGGCAAATTTGAATTATAAGTTACTTTCTATTTTTGGAAAGTTTTGACCTGACTTTATTTTCTTCAATGGTGATGTTTGAAATGTCAAATGAGACTTGTTTGAACATGAATGAAGTATTTCTAATCACTTCCCACCTCCAAATCCACAGTTGGCTTGGCAGTTGACTTTCTAGGCCTTCAGTTGACCTGGCAATGTTCTGATGAAATTCAAGCCTCTACCACTTGGGATTTTGATTCAAAATAACATCATGGCTCATATAAGCTCTTGTGAATGAATGTGGTGTCCAAAATCTCAAGAATGGCCACCATCTATAGCTCAATGACTGCCTTTTGACTGCCTTGACCTGTGGTTGCTTCATCTGCAAGTAACAAGGTTAGATGACATATTTTTGTACTTTTGGTTAGTGGTAAAAAGAAAAGCAATGATATACAAATGCAAAACATGCTTGGTGATCAAGAACCACTCACAAAAAGATAACCAACCCACAGGGAAGGAGCAAGGTGCACAATGATCCTTGAGGCAATGCAATGATATGATATGATGCCATGAGGGATCTTAGGGACAAAATTGGGGTCTTACAGATGCCCCTATTTAAGGTCATTCTAACCGGAGAAGTGAAGTTTAGAAATCTTTATCTCGACGTGGTAGAATGGGCTTAAATAACAGTAATGAGACAAATTTTGGTCCCTAAAAGACCTCATGATGCAAATGTATGTATGCAAAACAAACAAAACTCTGTGGGGGATATGGGTCCACAAAGAAGAAAAGACGATCCATCGGAGTAATATACTCACCAGGAACAGAGACTCTAACAAGACTCTCATGGGGAAAAAGAAAAAGAAAAAGAATGCGTGAGCAGGACACGACTATGAATTAGGGGACAAACTGACACGGCGTGAACAGGACACGACTGGATTGGAGACCTCACTGGGGAGTAAAGGACTCAACTGGGGACAAAAAGAATTCCAAAGGAAGACACATTCATTGGAAAGACTCAAGCTGACTCAAACTATCCACAAAGGATACTTCGGATAAAAATCCGGACTCGGACTAGGGAAAGATTCACACAGAACCTCCCTGCCGGGGAAAAATTGCATATATTGGGGCAAACGCCAATACAGCAACAGGGTAAAAATCACAACGGAAACCCACTGGAGAAGGTCTAACAAAGAGACTCTCCTGGGGAAGTAACAAATAGTGAGGTGTTACCGGTATAAGGGTAACAAACTCAGGAAGAATGAATATCTAAGACCGGTATAAGGGTGAGAGATATCAGTCAACCAAACATCTGAGAAAGACCTGAAAAAGGTACATCAACTCAGGAAAATCTGACTCCACAGGGGACCAAGGTCATAATGGGGAGCAGAAAGGAGGGAACACCAGGGATACCGATTACTGGGTATATAATAGGTGACCGACCAAAGCGTGAATTGGTATATATGCCAAAACACTCATCATCCGAAAGGAGGGCTTGAAAAAGCAAATCGACTTACAGGATGGACATTCGAATCCGCAACGGGAAAACGAATCTAACTCAACTGGGGACACAAACCCAAAGAGCGCATGAGATATAATATCCATTACCGTCAGAACGTGGATAGTATACTCGCATGAGATATATTATCTATTACCGTCAGAACGTAGATAATACACTCGCATGGAAGGAACACCAGGGATACCGGTTACTGGGTATATAATAGGTGACCTACCGAAAACGTGAATTGGTATATATGCCAAAACACTCATCATCCAAAACACAAACCGGTTAAAGGATGGATATTCGATTCCACAAAGGAATACGAATCTTACTCCGCTGGAGAAACAATCAAAAGATTCCAACCAAAGAGCGAAAGAGATATATCATTCATTACCGTCAGAACGTGAATAATATACTCGGAAAGGAAGAGACACCAGAGATACCGGTTACTGGGTATATAATAGGTGGCCAACCAAAAAGAGAGACAATCGATACCAAAACAACAGGGTAAACGAAAGATAACTCACATGGGATAAATTGCAAGCATCCGGCAATCATCCAAGAAACAACAAATATTCGATTCCGCAAAAGGAACACGAATCTTACTCGACCGGGGAAACACAACAGGCTTCGACTGAAGAGTGCATGAGATATATTATCCATTACCGTCAGAACATGGATAACATACTCGCATGGAAGATTATCCACAACCGGTTACTGGGTTAATAAAGGATAAATCAACCGAAAAGAAAGGCATCGGGATACCAAAACTAGGTATATAATGATGACCAATCAAAGGGAGCAACAATCATTACCAAGCAAACGGGTAAATGAAAGAAGACTCGCTGGGGATGAATTGCATAGACAGCAATTATCCACAAGGACTTGCTGGCGACTTCAAAGGGGATAAAATTGCAGGCAAACGGCAATTATCCAGAAGCAAAGGAGGAATATCAACATCGAATACTGGATGAAGATAACCACAAAGAGTAACCATCATCGGTTAGGATGAACAACAAGGTTAACTCTGCAAAGAAGAAAAATTAGGGTTTACAACTACCGGTTACTGGGTAGAATACCAAATTCTGGCTGAGGAAACAAGAGGTTTAACACTACCGACTACTGGGTAGAAAACCAAAGACTCAACTGGGGATAGAGTGAATGAATGCCAAATACTGAGCAATTATTCAACTTATTCCACAAAGAAGCAGACTCCGTTGGGGATAAAACCGCAACAACATAGGATTTACAACTACCGAATACTGGGTAGAAGACCACAAAATCCACCAACAACCAGAACGAACCACAAGGGTTACCTCTGCTAGGGGAAAAGAAGTAGGACTTACAACTACCGAATACAGGGTAGTAGCCAACAACTCTGATGAGGATAAAACGAATTAGGGTTTACATCTACCGAATACGGGGTAGAAAACCAACACGTCCGCGTGGGAATGAAAGAATCGCAAATCCGCACGGGAAACAACATAGGGTTTATAACAAACCACCAACTGCTGAGGAGCAGGAAAATAGGATTTACAACTACCGAATATTGGGTAGAAAACCAATCGACTCTGGCTGAGGAATAAAAGGTATATAACCACAAATTCTGCCAAGAGGAAAAGGAACATAGGACTTACAACTACCGGTATAAGGGTAGAGGCCCAAAAGATTCCGTTGGGGATAAAAGAATTATTATCGGTTACTGGGCAATTCATTCATTTATTCCACAGGGAAGCACAAGAAACAGTTGATAAATAGTCAATTCGGAATCAAACCGAAAAGACAAACTGAATTAAGACTCGTCCTAATGAGGGTATAACTCAATTAGGAAAATCCATCCCAATATATGTGTTGGGAGGAAACGGAAGAAACCGTCATCCACGAGAATATATCTCAGTGGGGAACTGCAGAAGGAAAGACAGACACTTTCTGCTTATGGGCTGACTCTATATTGAGAGATTAAACACCCGACATCTGCTTGGGGGAGATCTATTATGGAGATCTATATCAACCACAGCAGGAGACAACAAACAAGAGATATATGGCAAAAAAATGCAATCATGAATATCTGAATGTTGAAAGTATGCATAAATATGCGGAATTTATGTTTGATGAATGCTGACAAAACAGACATATCTAACACAAACAGGCCCAGGAATCAGACGCCCGGTACTACACTTCCAGAGGAAAACCAAAGAAATCCAACTGGAAAGCCAAATTGCTGGAGATCTATATGCCAAAAGCAAAGATCTGCGGGGAGGAAAAAGATCAGAGATATCAAAGAATTCCCAAAATCTCTGAGTGATGGATCAACAATCAACCCAACTGGGGAACAGAAAGTCACAACAGGCATAAACAGCCACCAAGATAAATCTGTTGGGGGGAAAGGAGAAATCCCGAGATATCTGCAGGGGAAAGGGAGTTCACTACACAGGCGAGAACTGCCACGAAGGCAACTCCAAATAACTCCGCTAGGGAACAACCCACAAAGGGAGAACAGATCATCCATGTAGAATCTAACTGCACAAGCAACTCTACTGGGAAAACTGTCAGCCACTCCATCGGGGATAAACCCACTGAAGGAAGAAAATAGATCACACATGTAGATTCTGCAACAAGCCACTCTACTAGGGATCAAGAGCATCAGGGAATCAACCAAATCTCTGGATGATAGATCACCAACCAACCTTACTGGGGAAAACAAACTCTGGCGGGGATCCTGACTTTGTTGGGGATACCAACTCTGGCGGGGACTCTGGGGGAAATCACACAGATATAATCCACCATACCACAAATCTACTGGCGGCTCAACTGGGGAATCCACCGGGGATGAGGAGGAGACTGGGGATCAACCACCAAATTTGGACCTTCCAAAAGGAAACCAACAACTGTTGAGGAGGAAAATATCCCTACCCTGCTGAAGGGATAAGAGGTGAACACCTCAACAAGCGCTCCGATGGGGAGATATAGCATAAATGCAGTCCGTCATATCAACAACTCTGCCAGCGACTTCATCGGGGAAATAGACAAAGCAACGAGTGTCAACCCGCCAACTTACTGAGTCTTCCAAAAAGAAATCGACCGTGCTGAGGAAAGATAGCAACAATCCCGCTGGCGACTGCACTGGGGAGAGTGACGGGGTACCGGGATGTCAACCCACCAACCACCGAATCTTCCAAAAAGGAAAGCAACCATGCTGGGGAGAGACTACTGTTGGAGAAGAAACTGAAGTCTTCAACAAATACTCTGCTTAGGGAACAACCCCAATAAAAGCTCTGCTCGGGGAACAACCCCAACAACAATCTGGAGAAAGAGGATACAACCATGCCAGGAACATGAACAAACGTCTTACCTGTTGGAAATCATGCCACCCTTGGGAGAGCACTGAGAAATTCTTAAGTATCCTTTCATCATTGTGAATGTTCACTTTGTTTAAAACAACAATTTGAAAAATTTATTTGTTTAAAACAATGACATTTTATCAATTTAAAACATGCAAAACATTTGTTGAATTGAAACAAATAAGAGTGCAAATAATTGGATAAAAGCTCAAATTGATTTGATGGAATGGTAGCCTGCAAATGGCAGGACTCCATAGATCTGTACAAATTTGAAATCAGTGATATATATTGGAAGAGGGCTACATTGAACATAATGATCCTTTCTCTACCAATTTGAATCTCGATGTATTCGAAGCTTCAGTCAACGACGAATCGAGAGTCTCTGACGAAAAGACAGCTGCGGAACAGAAAGTCTTGTCAGGATGCAGTTACTTGCCAAATCCCTAATTTTTGCCTAGATTGCCCCAGGGTGAGGTACTCAATCTAGCGGGATGCAAAATCATTTTCTTTTATGTCTCTAATTTTTTCCGGATCGCCCTTTCGGGTTTTCCACCGAGACGCTCATTTTTGCCTAAGCCGCCCTTTCGGGTTTTCAACTTAGCGAGCTATTCTGTTTTTGATTTGCATATACTTTTTTTTAGGCAAAGTATTTCTTGACTACATCTGAATTCACAGGACGAGTGAAATCCTCCCCATCCATTGTTGTAAGCATCAAAGCACCGCCTGAAAAGGCTCTCTTAACAACATATGGACCCTCATAGTTTGGAGTCCACTTGCCCCTGGAATCGGGTGTGAAAGACAAGACTTTCTTGAGCACGAGGTCACCTTCTCGGAACACACGAGGCTTGACCTTCTTATCGAATGCTTTCTTCATTCTCTGTTGATATAACTGACCATGGCATATGGCAGTCAATCTCTTCTCTTCAATCAAATTCAGCTGGTCGTAACGACTCTGAATCCATTCAGCATCAGTCAACTTGGCTTCCATCAAGACTCTCATTGATGGGATCTCCACCTCTACTGGAAGAACAGCCTCCATGCCGTAAACAAGAGAGAAAGGGGTTGGCCCTGTTGAAGTGCGGACAGATGTACGATAACTGTGCAAAGCAAATGGCAGCATCTCATGCCAATCTTTGTACGTAACTGTCATCTTCTGGATAATCTTCTTGATATTCTTATTAGCAGCTTCAACAGCCCCATTCATCTTGGGTCTGTAGGGAGAGGAATTATGGTGTGCAATCTTGAACTCAGCGCACAACTCATCCATCATCTTATTATTCAGATTAGATTCATTATTAGTAATGATCTTATCTGGCACACCATAACGACAAATCAGCTGGTTCTTGATAAACTTCACAACCACCTGCCTGGTCACATTCGCATACGAAGCGGCTTTAACCCATTTGGTGAAGTAGTCAATTGCTACGAGAATAAACCGGTGCCCATTGGACGCTTTCGGTTCAATCATGCCGATCATGTCAATTCCCCACATAGAGAAAGGCCATGGTGACGAAATCACATTCAGAAGTGTCAGAGGAATATGAATCTTATCCGTGTAAATCTGACACTTGTGGCATTTCTTCACATATTTGCAGCAGTCAGACTCCATTGTCAGCCAATAGTAGCCTGCTCTCAGCATCTTTCTAGCCATGGCATGTCCATTGGAATGAGTACCAAATGAACCCTCATGGACCTCAGTCATCAACAGGTTTGCTTCGTGTCTATCCACGCATCTGAGCAACACCATGTCAAAATTTCTCTTATACAGCACTTCACCACTGAGGTAGAAACTGCCTGACAACCTTCTCAAAGTTTTCCGATCTTTCACAGATGCCCCAGGTGGGTAGACCTGGTTCTGGAGGAAATTCTTGATATCAAAATACCAAGGCTTGTCATCATTCACTGCTTCAACTGCAAATACATGAGCTGGTCTATCCAAGCGCATCACTGAGATATTGGGTACTTCATTCCAATACTTGACCACAATCATGGAAGCAAGCGTAGCAAGAGCATCTGCCATCCGATTATCCTCTCGAGGAATATGATGAAAGTCAACTTCTGTAAAGAACGTTGAAATCCTCCTCGCATAATCTCTATACGGAATGAGACCAGGCTGATTCGTCTCCCACTCACCCTTGATCTGATTAACAACCAGGGCCGAATCACCATACACGCCAAGATGCTTGATTCTCAAATCAATACATTCTTCTAATCCCATAATACAGGCTTCATACTCAGCCATATTATTCGTGCATTTGAAAGTTAGCCTTGCTGTAAATGGAATATGTGTGCCATGAGGAGTAATGATTACTGCTCCAATTCCATTTCCATACTGATTTACAGCGCCATCAAACACCATCGTCCATCTGGAACCAGGTTCCGGACCTTCATCAAGTGTAGGCTCATCACAATCTTTCATTTTCAAATACAGAATCTCCTCATCTGGGAAGTCGTACTGAACAGACTGATGATCTTCAATCGGCTGGTGTGCTAAATGGTCAGCCAAGATACTACCTTTGATAGCTTTCTGAGCTCGATACTCGATATCATACTCAGACAACAACATCTGCCAACGGGAAATCCTCCCAGTTAAAGCAGGCTTCTCGAAGATATACTTGATTGGATCCATTCTGGATATCAACCAAGTTGTATGATTTATCATGTACTGGCGCAAACGTTTAGCAGCCCAAGCCAAAGCACAACACGTCTTCTCAAGCATTGAGTATCGAGACTCACAATCAGTAAATTTCTTACTGAGGTAGTAGATAGCAGATTCTTTCTTCCCTGATTCATCTTGTTGACCGAGTACACAACCCATCGAGTCTTCAAGAACAGTCAGATACATGATCAGAGGTCTTCCTTCTACAGGCGGAGACAAGATCGGAGGTTCAGACAGATATTCTTTGATACTGTCGAAAGCTTTCTGGCAATCCTCGGTCCAATCATGAGACTGATCTTTCCGGAGGAGCTTGAATATCGGCGCACATGTGGCAGTCATGTGGGATATAAATCTGGAAATGTAGTTCAAGCGGCCAAGAAAACCTCGGACTTGCTTCTCAGTTTTGGGCGCAGGCATCTCTTGTATTGCTTTGACCTTTGCAGGATCAACCTCAATACCTCTCTCGCTGACTACAAAACCCAATAACTTGCCAGAACGGACTCCAAATGTACATTTGTTCGGATTCAGGCGAAGTCTGAACTTCCTCAAACGCTGAAAAAGCTTCAACAAATGCTCAACATGTTCAACTTCCGTTCGGGACTTAGCAATCATATCATCAACATAGACCTCTATCTCCTTGTGCATCATATCATGAAACAAGGTAGTCATAGCTCGTTGATACGTGGCTCCGGCGTTCTTCAAACCGAAGGGCATCACTCGATAACAGAATGTTCCCCAAGGTGTGATGAATGTTGTCTTCTCCATATCCTCGGGTGCCATCTTGATTTGATTATATCCGGAAAATCCGTCCATAAAGGAAAAGACTTTGAATTTAGCTGTATTGTCTACCAACATGTCAATGTGTGGTAGAGGAAAATCATCTTTAGGACTAGCCTTATTCAAATCTCTGTAATCAACACACATACAGACTTTTCCATCTTTCTTAGGCACAGGCACAATGTTGGCCACCCATAGAGGATATGTAGAAGTCACCAGAAACCCCGCATCAATTTGCTTCTGAACTTCCTCTTTGATCTTCACTGTCATATCTGGATGAGTTCTTCTGAGCTTCTGCTTCACAGGCACACACTCAGGCTTCAAAGGCAGGAAATGTTGCACAATATCTGTATCTAGACCCGGCATGTCTTCATACGACCAAGCAAAGATATCGAAATATTCTCGTAGCAAACTGATCAACCCCTTCTTGACAGACTCTTCAAGAAGTGCCCCAATCTTTACCATTCGAACACAATCCTCAGACCCCAAGTTGACTGTTTCCAGATCTTCAAGGTGCGGCTGAATGATCTTCTCTTCGTGCTCAAGGAGACGGGTAATCTCATCAGGAATCTCTTCAACATCATCTTCCTCTGCCTCGAATACATGGAATTCAAAATTGGGAGATGGCGTTGGATCATTATGTTCAATGGGTTTTAGAATCAACCTGCATAATGATTTTGGTTAATAAAAACTTCAGAATTTAAACAAGCAAATCATTATGCAAATGAAAAAGATTGCTTTTATTCTTGTTTTTATGGGTTTTTTGTGATCACTGATTTCATGCAAAAGCAAAAAGTGAAAACAAATGGAAAAACAAATGTTTGACAATGCATTAATTGAATGAAAACATCATTGTATAAATGCTGCCAACAATGTCATCACTTCCCCTTTTGGCATGGGAGAAGGGTTTTGAACAAAGTGAACCATTACTTTGATCTATGAATGACTGTAGGAACATCTACAGCGACCCAATTATGGCAGATCCCGCCAGGTATGATGAAGTTGCTCAAGTCCTCTGCATCCTCTTCCAGAATAGTAGCGGCTTCCTCAGCTTGATCAGCGTGGATGAAACCTCCACTCTTGAATAGCCCTTGCTCATTAAATGCCCCAGAAGAATAGCCAATGCCAGCCCGGGATTTATTGTCTTCAAGCTCAATCATCTTCCCTAAACCAGCAACTGCACCACATTCAATGGCCAGTTTCGCATCACGGTAGGAAGCAAATGAAGGAGACTTCTTCTCAGTTGGCTCAGCAATAGACAAAGCTTGGAAAGGAGTTCCAACTTCATCCTCAGCACCAATATACGAGAAAGAAGACAAGTGGCTAACCAGGAGAGCCTTTTCTCCCCCTACCACAACCAGTTTCTTGTTCTTAACGAATTTCAGCTTCTGGTGTAGGGTGGATGTCACGACGCCAGCCTCGTGAATCCATGGTCTACCAAGGAGACAGCTATAAGATGGGTGGATATCCATAACCTGGAAGGTAATCTGGAAATCACTTGGTCCAATCTTGATTGGGAGATCCACTTCCCCAATCACGGTCTTGCGCGACCCATCAAATGCTTTCACAACAACACCACTCTGCCTCATGGGAGGCCCTTGATATGACAGTCTGGAGAGTGTGGTTTTTGGAAGTACATTCAAAGATGACCCAGTGTCCACCAGCACGTTGGACATGGCGTCGGTCTTGCAGTTCATAGAGATGTGTAAAGCCATGTTGTGGTCTCTTCCCTCCTCAGGGAGATCAACGTCACAGAAACTCAAAGTGTTGCAAGCAGTGATGTTTGCAACTATACTGTCAAACTGTTCTATCGTGACATCATGATCAACATAAGCCAGATCCAAAACTTTCTGCAGAGTCTCCCTATGGGGTTCTGAATTCAGAAGCAATGATAGCACGGATATCTTGGATGGCGTTTGTAGAAGCTGGTCTACAACGTTGTACTCACTCTTCTTGATGAGCCTCAGCATCTCATCACATTCTTCGTTCATAATGCCACTCGGGCCAACAGAAGAAGCAGGAGTCTTTTGTACAGAGGAGGGTTTGGCAACAGGTGCCGGATTCGGAACATTCACTGCAGTCCCAACCGGACGCTCAGCAGAATCCGAAACAACGTGAGGCTTCGGGGGTGAAAACACACGACCACTACGGGTCAACCCGCTCACATCAGCAATATTAACAACGGAAGTTGAAGGCAACGGCACTTATTTCCCATCTTCCACAGCAACGGGATTGTATCTGAAAGGAATAGCTTTATCCGAAGAATAAGGCACAGGGCCTGCAGGCTTGATAACAAGAGAAGGAGAGACCTTCGGCTTGCTACCATCATAACGGATGACAACAGGCTCGGGCAGCTTGAACACAGGAGAAATCACATTCACCTCTGGTTCATCTTCATCAACATTTCGATTCTGCAGAATCTCAATGGTACCCTCATCCAACAGCTCTTGAAGCTCTCTTCGCACTTGGCGACAACCCAATCTATTGACGGAGCAGATACGGCATCTGTCATGGTCGTGCTCCATATGACTGTACTGACACAGCAGACGATGCAACTCGACCAATGACTGTCGAATATGACTCACATATTTGACTTTATACTTCCCAGGGCAACCCTGGACCATGTTAACCGACTTCCCATGCTCGGGCAATGAGTTCTTCGTAACATTCGGGCCTGAGTCCTCAAAGCTCAGGATGCCGCATCGCATAAGGTCTTGAACCTTAGTTTTCAACGGATAGCAGTTCTCAATATTGTGACCCGGAGCACCGGAATGATAAACACAATGTTGATCTGGCTTGTACCACCACTGCGGGTTAGCAGGCACAGCCGGAGGCTCCCTGGGAGTAACCAGTTTCCTCTCCAACAAGGAAGGATATAGCTCAGCATATGACATAGGAATGGGATCGAAGCTGATCTTCTTCCTATCATAATTCAGATTAGCCTGATTACTGGTGCTACCACGAGGCTGGTAAGCCTGTTGCTGTGGACGATGTTGCTGCTGATATTGAGGTTGTTGCTGATGTTGATGATGATTAGGCTGCTGATACTGCTGAGAATTATCTCTGAAAACAGGTGCTATATGAGCCACCTGGTGCTGACTGCTGGCATGACGCACAGGCTTCCTCCTAACAGAGGGTCTTCTGGGTTTAGCATGAGATTGCACAGCATGTGCCTCCCCATCTTTCTTCTTAAACGCCCCATACCGTTTAGAAGAGCTCTCATCTTTAGACAATCGTCCTTCACGGACACCTTCCTCCAAACGCATCCCCATGTTCACCATCTCGGTGAAATCAGAGGGAGCACTCGCAACCATCCGCTCATAATAAAATGAACTAAGAGTCTTCAGAAAGATCTTATTCATTTCCTTCTCTTCCAGCGGAGGAGTAATCTGAGCTGCTAACTCTCGCCACCTCTGGGCGTACTCCTTAAATGTCTCTTTATCCTTCTGGGACATGGCCCTGAGTTGATCACGGTCAGGCGCCATATCAACATTATACTTGTACTGCTTGACGAAGGCTTCGCCAAGATCGTTGAAGGATCGGATGTTTGCACTATCAAGGCTCATATACCAACGAAGAGCCGCACCGGACAAACTATCCTGAAAATAATGGATCAGCAGTTGATCATTATCTGTCTGAGTAGACATTTTCCTGGCGTACATAACCAGGTGAGCGAGAGGGCAGGTGTTCCCCTTATATTTTTCAAAGTCAGGGACTTTGAACTTGACCGGAATTTTCACACCGGGAACCAGGCAGAGTTCAGCAGCAGACTTGCCAAACAGATCTTTCCCTCGGAGGGTCTTCAATTCCTTGCGAAGCTCGAGGAATTGGTCATTCATAGCTTCCATCTTCTCATTAACGTTTGGGCCCTCAGACGGCTCAGAATGATAGATGGTGTCGTCTACCCTGGGAACGGTATGCACGACAGGAGGAGGCATTGCGACGACCGGGCTAGATGCCGGCATAGAAGCAAAGGTTGGAGCAGGAATATCTGGCATGAAACCTGGAGGCATACCCCACGGAAACCCGGCTGGCATGGAATTCGGCATGAAATAAGCACTAGCAGCTGGCACAGTCGGAGCAACCACTTCTGATATAACAGTCCTCTGAGGAGGAGTTGCAGGAGGTAGAGAAGGTTGATTCTGGGCAGCCAAGAGTTGCTCCATCAAAGCACCAAGTCTGGCGACCTCTTCTTTCAGCTCTCTATTCTCTTGTTCAAGTTGATCCATCACTCTAGCAGAATTGGCTCTGGTATAGTACCGGTGAGTCAGCTTGTCTTCAAAATAAATGAAGAGCACAGAGTTAGGCCACAGACAAGAAGACCAGAACAACACCTGCTTATGCAAAATGATGCATGCAATGCTTGTGCATATGCTTTGTTTTTAATTTCAAGGAACTTTTAGGGTTCTATTTGCAATTTTTTTTGAAATTTAAAGCATTTAATAACATATGGAAAAATATCTCATCAAATATATATTTGAGACAAAGAAGTACAGCATTGTTGATTATTACAAGGGAAAAGGAAAATAGACATCCTATGGATCCCTAGAAGCTCGAGATGCTGGAAGACGAGATACACAAAGCTTCTTGATCTCTCTCTCATAGGCTGCTTCCATATCCGCTTTCTCCTTAGCAAGTCGATCATACTTCCTCTTCCAGAATTTGGAAGACTGAGGAAGCAGAGAAGTCCAGGTATCATTCGGATCATCGATCACCTGATGCTCGAGAAACTCAATCAGAGCGTCCTTCTCCTTCAGTTGTTGAAGCAACTCTTCTCTTTCACGGATCCAGGCACGTGAAAGGTCTTCTTCTCTCAACTCCTCTACGCCTTGGTTAGGGAGGGTTGAAGGCCCAGCCACATCCAACGGTGTAGGTCTCAGATAGTCATATGGCATGAGATACTCAGAAGCTCTCTGTCTGACCCAAGAAGTATATGGCTCCAAAGCTATGCAGTTCTTCGGACCCAACTCATTCCTACCCTTCTTCTGAATCTTGCGCCAAGCGCGGACAAACCTGGCTTTCAGGCCTTGGGGATCTTTACCCTCCTGAAAGAACACACCTTCTAACAGAATGTTATGAGGTTTATCCTTTAGGGGGAACCCAAGCTGACGACGTGCTAAGATAGGATTGTAGCTGATCCCACCACATGTACCAAGAAGAGGCACATTAGGGAATTCACCACAATAATCAATGATCTGAACTGTATCATACACGCGATCATACCAAGAGATATCATCATTAGTGAGAGACATAAGTCTTGTGGACCACCGTAGACATCCCTTGTTCTCCTTGAAAGCAACCGTCTGCGGTAAGTGAGAAATAAACCACTTATACAACAGAGGCAAACAGCACACAATGGCTCCTCCACCCTTTGCATTCCTCAGATGCAAAGAGAAATAGGCATCACCCAACAGAGTCGGAACGGGATTAAGAACTGAAAAGATCCTAATGGCGTTCACATCCACAAATTTGTCGATGTTGGGGAATAATACCAAACCATAGATGAGCAACACAAATAAAGCCTCAAAGGCGTCCTCACTCATGGCCTTCCCATAAACGGTAGCTTGAGCGATGAGGAAATCGGAAGGAAGACCCTGAATTCCACCTTTGGTGGTCATATGCGCTTCAATCAGGGATTCATCTATGTGCAACAAGTCTGCAATCTCTCGAGAAGTCGGAATACTCTCTAGGCCACTGAACGACACCTGATCCAGAATCGGGATCCCAATAAGATGAGCATACTCCTCAAGCGTAGGCAACAACTGGAAGTTCGGAAAAGAGAAGCAGTGATACAGAGGATCATAAAACTGCGCCAAAGTACTCATCAACCCTTCGTCAACCTGAGTAGTCAACAGAGGCAGAAGCTTCCCATAACGAGCTTTGAAACCCAAGGAATCTAATACATAAGATGTCAGATTCCTTAACTCTTTCACATCGGGTTGTCTAAAGCTGTACTTCTTTGTATGCCTTTTTGGTCTTTCCATGTCTGATAATTTTGCAAATAAACCCTTTAAGTTCCTTGAAATTTTTTCTGATTTTTCTGATGACATGAATGCAGATGCATGCATGAATGCATGAATGCAACAATCACACTCAAGAATCAAGCAAAGCACACCAGACAAAGGTCATGGGAAAGCTCATAGTATCCCTAATATCAATCATCCATTTTGGTGGATTATGGTTTTCACCTTATCAACACCCAAGTTCCATTGATATTAACAATACATGAACCGGCTCAATCATCCTTAATATCAATCATCCATTTTGGCGGATTATGGTTTACACCTTATCGACGCCCAAGTTCCATTGATATTAAGGATGTCTGAACGACTCAACCATGAATCACGGGTTTGTTGAGAGTCACGAGCATGGAGTCCTGGTTAAGAACCACCCAAAGGGAGTGTACTAGGGTTTAAACCTGCCAGACATGTTCTACCAGAGGTTCCCATAATCATCATCCCATCTTTCGGATATTATTGGAGAAACGAATACTCGTATTCCAAAAATATTCTCAAGAGAGACTCTTATGAGTGTAGTATCGCGTAACAATCGCCTCAGATCTTACATCTGAACGACCTCCGTACTACGTCCTAAAAATAGGCCAAGATGGGCTTGGTAAACTAAGGTCCTTGGCTTCTAAGGCACATGATTGAAAGAATAATGCCTAACCACAAATAACTTGTGTGACATTATTAATCCAACATGACCTCCACCAAGTGAATGGGCTCGCAAGTCAACTTGTTAAGGAATACTCCACACAAGTCGACAAGACTATGCCATTCTCCTATCCTAGAGTGCACTCGAGTTCGGGTATAGAACTCATCTCACAGAGATCACCAAAGCAAACAAGCAATTGTATATCAAGCAATTCAAACATTACAATCAATATAGTAATCCCAAATTGTACAAAAATATGTCATATAACAAATAAACAAATATCATACAACAAGGGTGAAAAGTAGGCAAAACCACCAGGGAAGGTCTAATGTTGTCCCCAGCAGAGTCGCCACTTTTCTGTAGCGGTGTATTCGTCACTTTATGATTTATTGATTAAATCAAAAGCAAAGCATACAAAGATAGAGTCGCCACCGCACTTTTATTTATCCAAAGGAATGGCTAAAAAGCGAACAAAAGCCTAAGAAGTTTTACACATAGAAAACTAATGAAAAGGTCAGAGATCTGGGTAAGGGGTTAATTACGCAATCGGAAGGTGTTAGGCACCCAAAACGTCCTAGGTACTCCTAGGGAACCTCTTTTCACGCTTGTTGTACAAAAAAGTTTATTTGTTTATGACATATTGTGCAAACAAAGATGGAAGGGATGAGAAAAGAATATACAATTTATTATTTTTGTGTTTGAACGGATGAACCCGTTGCCTACGTACCTTTCCATGGAAGGTAAGGATCAAAACGCCTTAGTTCGGCTAAAAGATTTCCAAAATATGAGTGGGTTCATTTTAAACAAAAGCCCTAAAGTCTTTCGTTATCCATGGGAGAAAACTCAACCTTATACAAACAACAAGTCCACCATGTGAGAAAAGCTTCAACTTGCTAGTGAGGGGTTAACCCTATAATAAGCAAGGAAGTCTTATAATTCAATCACTAAGGACAAAAGGTGAGATTAACATCAACCAACTAGGATAAATCAAACCTATGGCTAATGTATGAAAACTTATCAAGAATGGACAAAGCCACAAAACAATTGAATGAGTGAAATTAACCAATTAGGATTATTCACAAAAATATGGTCAAAGTATGATTAGAATTCAATTCAAAAGAAGTATTATGAAAATGAAGTTTGAAAAAATCAGAGGCCTAAGGCCTGGGTTTCTAATTTGAAAAGAAATGAAAATGTTTGCACAATAGTTTTCAAGTTTTGGATTAGCATGCAAATGAAGGTTTAAAGGACAAAAGGTGGGTGGGTGAGGGAGTGTAAAACTTCTTAGATGTTCACCTCTTGAGATCATATGTAGATGATCCAAGTGATTCCTTTGGAATAGGCAATGATGCAAATAACAGATAAACAAAGTATCAGGCAAAGCTAACAAAAGTGGATATCGGATGCCAATCACTGGACTTATACCAATCTCCTAAAACAAAGATGGATACCAGATGCCACTCAATAGACTTATACTAGTCTCCCAAAGCAAAGAAACAAAACATGGATATCAGATGCCAATCAACTGGACTTATACTAATCTCCTAAACCAAAATAAAGGATGGATACCGGATGCCAATCAACTCGACTTACACCAATCTCCAAAGGGATGATCATGGGAAACAACTGCCAATAAATGGGCTTACTATTGATTCCTCACACACAACAAACAAAACAAAAGTAAAGAGGAAACAAGTTGCCAATAAATGGTCTTATACTCGACTCCTACTAGATCATAGGAAACAAATGCCAATAGCTGGACTTACAATTGACTCCTCAATGGTCATAGGAAACAACTGCCAATAAATGGACTTACAATTGACTCCTCAACAGACAAAACAAGATGTCACAAAGATATGAACAATGATCATGCAATGATGTACAATTAATGATGATAAATGCAAAAAGGCACACATAAGCAGATATGCACAGATGAATCAAGCAATCAGACAAACAAGTCAATTAGCACACACTATATACAAGCAATTAGGCTCAAGCAAGGTTAGACTTTACAGTCAACTGGAATGGGGTAAGTTGTGCTCTTAACCTTAACATTGAGAGTTAAGGTGAAGCAGATGAAATGGAGATGAGGGGTGTGCCTCATAGCTCTTATCCCTGGTCAGGGAGAGCTTTGAATAATAGAAGGTGCGGGAGTTCAGAAAGTAGGAACTCTTCTCCACAAGTGATTGACTCTATAAGATCTTGGGTTAAGATCCACAATGCATCAACATGTTATGTGAGCAAAGGGATGACACACTGAATAGCAGGAGATGGACTACACATCTCTTTTATCTGCCAATTGCCTTATTGTCATACGGTGAACTGACTTTGTGTGTTTTTGCTTTGGAAAGCAAATGTCGCGGATAGCAAGAGTCGCCACCGACTTTTCTTTTATCCAATAAGGAAAGGCGGAAAAGAACAGGAAAGACTTTGATTAGATTTTGGGTTCGGGAGGTACATTATACAAAGGGAAGGTGTTAGCACCCTTTGTATCCATGGTTATCCATGGGCTCTTAATTGCTTGATCACTTATGTTTGTCTGAAAAAGTGTTTGTGAATTGATTAGAAATTGTTTTGAAAAGAGAATTTAACTTTGTAATGATTCTTGTATGAATGTATACAAAGTGATTATCTCATTTAGTTTTGAAAGTTGTTTAGAAAAATATAACTCAGTAATGATTCTCGTATGAATGTATACCAAGTGGTGATTTTCTAAAAGATGTTTCGAAAGGTGTGAGGTGTGAAAAGTATTTTAAGTCGTGAATAAGCAATTAAGAGGGTAAAACTGTCCTTACGATTGAGAAGTAAGTAGTTTTATCCTTTGGATGTAAAAGGGTCATCGTAGGGTCATCGATCGGTCATTGAAGGCAACAGTTGTAAGGATACCTTAGCATTCGGAGGGACGATCATCATTTAACCGTAGGCTACACCGAAGGGTCATCGAGGGACAAAAATCATATATTCGAAGGCAACATCCGAGGGACTATGATTTGTTTTAGAGGGACATGATGATTTAATCGAAGGGTCTTGGCTAAGGGTATCCCCACATTCGCGGGACATGACCGTAATACCGTAATATCGTAAGGCAACAAAGAGAGGTCCAAGATCACATATTCAAAGGCAATATTTTACAATTAATTAAGTATTTAAGATGAATTTCCATCTTGTAGTCAATTAAGTAATTAGGATGCATATCCACATTAAAACCAATTACGTAATCAGGATGAATTTCCACATTAAAATTAATTACGTAATCAGGATGAATATCCACATTAAAATTAATTAGGCAATTCGGATAAATCTCCACATTAAAATTAATTAGGTAATTCAGAGTCCATCTCCATAAGGGTACCCCACAAATAAAGTGGAATACCTAGCCGGCCGTTTCTTCGAGAATACGTAAGCCTTTACACAATTCAGCACACGGGTTAGAACATCGAGACAAAGTGCAATTGAAGATTGCACCACCAAAATAAACACAGCAGTCATAAGGCCAAATAATGCATGATTATAATAAACCCCGATTAGACAAGCATAAGACAAAACAAACAAAAAACTACTGTTACGTTCGCCCCTGCCTCGCCTAGCGAAGGCTTAGCGAGTGCTCGCGACAGGCTCGCTTAGCGATGTGCTAGCGAGCGGCTACGGGTTTTGAATTTGACAACAGCACCATCGCCGGAACCTTGAACTTTATGGCATTTAATTACAGGAATAGCATGGACAACATTCAGGATATTCAGGCATACTTAAATTCACATGTGAAATCAAATTATATATCCGAAAATTTAATCATGATGCATTATGTATGTAGAGATTACCGATCAAAAGCATAAAACAGTAGTGACGCGCCAACCTGTTTGCAACTGAGCTGCGATGTTGAAGGGACTGATCACTCTTGGTATCGGATGGAGTTGGGCGGCGGTAACTTCGGTGCGGATGAGATGCCTTCAGGGTTTCTTTACTCTGAATGCTCTGGGTTGGTCTCCAGGGTTTCTACGCCAGGGTTTCTGTCCGCCTTTTTTCTGTCTATTTTCGTGACTAAAGTGTCGGTATTTATAGTGATTGTGGTGACCTAATGGGCTCAGAATGAAGCCCGAAAATTCTGATGTTCGCAGGCTTCGCTAGGCGAGCGTTGTGGCGAAGGTTCGCTAGGCGAAGTATTTGCTCGCCTAGTGAGCAGGCAATTTGTGACCTAATGGGCTCAGAATGAAGCCCAACCATTCTGGTATTCGCAAGCTTCGCTAGGCGAAGGAGTTGCTCGCCTAGCGAGCAAGCTAGTTTGGGCCTTTTTCTGAATTGGGCCTCTTGTGAGCTGGGATTTTGTTCCCTTAAGGTCCATCCCTTGACAAATGAGTTGGAGCGCCTTAGAAATCCCTTGTAATATTAACGGACAAATTTTGGGGTATGACAGCTGCCCCTGTTCAATATTCTTGAACCGAGAGAGTTAGAATGGTGTGTACGTGATCTGGAGGTGGAAGATTATTGAACACTAGAATGCCCCCAAAAATTTGCACTTGTTAATCGAAAGTTGGTCTTGATGGAGATGGGCTTAAAGATGCCATCCAGGAAGTTTGATGATGAGAGCTTCAGAGTGCGTCGTACATTAGACGATATCTGAAGACATGGGTGTCATACCGGGTCATACGCTAGACCGTATAGTGAGTCATCCATTAGGCTGTCGACTTCGCTGGGGAGTCAGAGTGTGTTATACACTGCTGGGGATAAAGGATCAGAATGGATCATACGCTAGACCGTATCTGAATAGCAAAGTGAGTTGTTCATTCGGCGGATGACTTCGCTGGGGAGAATGGATCGTACGCTAGATCGTATCTAAGTTGCGGAATGAGCCATGCGTTAGGCTGTATTTGACGAAGGTAGAATCAGAATGGATCGTACGCTAGATCGTGTCTGAGTAGCAGAAGGAGCCGTCCGTTAGGCTGCATCTGATGATGAAAGGGGTAGTCATACGCCAGACTACACTTTAGAATGTACCGTACGCTAGGTAGCATCTGAGCAGCAGAATGAGCCGTCCGTTAGGCTGCATCTGAAGAAGAAAGTAGCCGTACGCTAGACTACACCCCTAAATGTACCGTACACTAGGCAGCATCTGAGGATTTGAAGGTCCAAATGGGTCGTACGCTAGACCGTATTGGCGTTGTTGAAGGTCAGAATGGATCGTACGTTAGATCGTATCTGAGTTGAAGGAGTCATATGTCGAGCTGAATCAGAATGAACCGTACGCTGGGCTGTATCTGATACTATTTGTTGTACTTGCAGTAATTGTTTGAGATGGGCTTAGAGATGCCATCATTAGGAAGATGTCAGAATGTTTGCCAGAATGGATGTTTATATGGAATATATCTGAAAGATGTATCTGAATCTTGAATGTGATTGATAGGAGTATCCGCCTGACTGGATCTTCACTTTGACTGTATCAGGAGGATAATTAACCTGAAAAATAAAGTTAGCTTCATGCCATGTCATGATGCATGAGACGTTTTCTGATTGCGAAAAATAAATGGAACGTTGTATGCATGTGTATGTTGTGAAATGATGTAATGAATGAGTTATGCGTCTGAGAAGTTCTGCCGGCGACTCCACTGGGGAAAATAAATCCCCAGATACTGGTTGGAGATATTTGCGTTCATGACCCTTTCTCAGCTGGGGTATTTGGTTTCTGTCCGATGGTAGAAATATTCAACAGAGCCTGGCTGGGGGTGGGTGAAATGATCAACCTATCTGGTAATGCCGACCTCTTCTGGGAAATAGCTGGTTTATGCTGGGGAATAGAATTAGCGACCGGATTCATTGGAACGCATGGTTAGACCTCATCCTCGATCCCGAAGTCTTGTAGTAATCGCTATTTCTATTTTATGCATGTATTTTGGTAAATATTGATCATATTCAAATGCACATACTAATTCAAATTAAATCAATGGACATTTACGCAAACAAAACAGAGGAAGTAAAACAAAAGCATCTTTTTCGGAAATGAAATTGTATTGATTTTGAAAGAGGGCCTATAAACAGGCAATTTGTGTACAAAGGGACAGATATCCTAGTAAGAGGAAATTGTCGAAAACAAAGAGAAAGCTATGCAGAAACAGTCCTATTGATTTTAGTTCCACTACTGTCATTATGTCTTCAAGCATCTCATCTCCTGCTGTCGGATAGAAGTGATTGGCTTGTTCAGTCCCTTGAATTTGGGTGAAGCTGACTGAGAACGGGACATAGTCATACGCTTTTAATCCCTAATTTTTGCCTGGACCGCCTTTTCAGGTTTTCAGTCCACCAGGATACTCTTTTTTGCCCAAGCCGCCTTTTCAGGTTTTCGACTTGCCGGGTGTACATTTTTATGCGTTTATCCCTAATTTTTGCCCGAACCCTTTTGGTTCGCCGGGATGCCCTTACTTTTGCCTAGGTATGTCGACCTAGCGGGTCTCTTTTATGCGTAGTATTTTTTGACTATGTCTGCGTTCACGGGATGTGGGAAGTCTTCGCCATCTATCGTAGCGAGTATCATGGCTCCACCAGAGAATACCTTCTTAACTACAAATGGCCCTTCGTATGTGGGAGTCCATTTGCCTCTGGGATTACCTTGTGGTAGAATGATACGCTTTATCACCAAGTCGCCAATTTGATACGCCTGTCTCCTGACCTTTTTGTTGAATGCCTAGGTCATGCGCTTCTGATATATCTGCCCATGACAAACAGCCGCAAGTCTCTTTTCATCAATCAAATTTATCTGATCGAGTCGAGTTCGAATCCATTCATCCTCGTCTAAACCTGTCTCTTTCATGATTCTTAGAGAGGGAATCTGAACTTCTACCCGTAAGACGGCTTCCATTCCGTAGACTAAAGAGGAAGGAGTTGCCCCTGTCGAAGTGCGCACTGAAGTGCGATAACCATGAAGAGCAACGGTAACATCTCATGCCAGTCTTTGTACGTTACTGTCATCTTTTGTATGATCTTCTTGATATTCTTATTAGCAGCCTCCACGGTTCCATTCATCTTTGGCCGGTACGGACAAGAGTTATGGTGTTTTATCTTGAACTGCGTGCAGAGTTCAGTAACCCTCTTGTTGTTCTTCCGGAGAGAGCAGGTTTCTCAGATATATATTTGATAAGATCCATCTTAGAAATCAATAAAGTGGTATGATTCAACATATACTGTCTTAGTCGGCGAGCAGCCTAAGCCAAAGCATAGCAAGCTTTCTCGAGCTGTGAGTATCTTGTTTCACAGTCGGTACCTTTTGCTAAGGTAGTATATTGCATGCTCTTTTCGACCAGACTCATCATGTTGCCCCAACACACACCCTATTGAATTTTCTAACACGGTTGAATACATGATTAGAGGTCTTCCTTCAACTGGTGGCATCAGAATTGGAGGTTCTTGGAGATATTTCTTGATTTTTCCCCAATAATTTTCTTGTCTACTTCAGTACCCAGATTCAGTTGATTTCTCATGCGGCTGTATGGTCTTTTCTTCTTGCAGTACTAGTCTGGCAAGTGTTCCAGGGACTTCACAATCTTCCTCACTTCCATCCTCGGTTTGGTAGATCGGATTTTCAAAGTCATAATGAACAGTAGCAGAACTATTATCAACGGGATCCAGAGTGGATATGGATACGCAATTTGTTACGTGAGTGTGTGCAAGAAAACATAGCTTGTTTGAAAAATGACAGGAAAGATAAAGAGCACAATATTTGAATGCAAAAAGTCCATTGATTTATTGAATGTGAATATGCTTATGAAAATGACAAAACATTTAACCAAATTTGATACACTAAATAAGCAATAACAATCACTCCTGACTAAAGGAAATCGAGATAGTGTCTTCAGCCTTCCAATTGTTGAGTCCGTCACCAATTGTTGGGAAAATCCAGCTATCCCAGTCGCACTCGCTATCAGCCTCTTCTACAGCATTAACAGTCTTGCCCTGATTAGGTAGAGGAGCAGTGATGACATTAGGAGTCTCCGGAGGATCAAAATCAATTGCCCCGGCGTCGATCATATCCTGAATCTTATTCTTCAATGACCAACAATCGTTTGTATCATGCCTGGGGCTATCAGAGTGATATGCACACCTGGCATTGGGATTATAACGAGGAGATGTAGTGTTGAGATTTGCAGGAGGATCTCTGAGGGTAATCAACTTTGCCTTTAGCATACCCTGCAGCGCTTGTGCTAAAGTCATATTGATCTTAGTAAACTGCCTTCTGGGTCTGTCTTGAGATGGCGGTGCTGCAATCGTAACTGCCCCCACAGTATGGTCACGATTTTCCTTGTCATGACCCCTTTGACCGTACACAGCATTTGATTCATCCCTCTCCTGATAGGACTTTTTGGTGCTTGCAGAGATGGCTGCCTGTATCTTTCCACCTCGAATGCCGCTTTCCACACGTTCACCTGTCAATATAAGTTCAGTGAAACCTGACGAAGAACTTCCCAATAGATGGCTGTAGAATGGGCCAGTCAGTGTACCCATGAACATGTCCACTAACTCTCGATCAGTCATAGGGGGTTTGACTCTGCCAGCCAAATCTCTCCATTTTTGAGCATACTCTTTGAAGCTTTCTTTAGAGCCCATAGTCATATTCTGCAACTGTAGCCGAGTAGGCGCTAATTCAGAATTATACTGGTAGTGCTTGTAGAAAGTTGTTGCTAAGTCAGTCCAGGTGTGGATGTTAGAGCTCTCGAGCTAATAGTACCATTCCAACTGTGTGCCAACCAGAATCTCTTGGAAGAAATGGATCCATAGCTTCCTATCAGTGGTGTACGGCTGAATCTTTCTCACGTAAACTCTCAGATGCATCTGAGGACAAGATGCCCCATCGTATTTAGTGAACGTGGGGATCTTGAATTTGCGAGGAATGACCACATCAGAGACCAGCCCTAAGCCTTCGAAATCCAGACCGGGTGCCTTTTGACCCTCCATAGCTAGCATACGCTCTTCTAGTAACTTGTACTTATCATCTTTTGGAGAGTACTGTTCATTTTCATAATCTTCATCGTCGTCCTCAGAGTTGAAGAGATCAACCTTCTCGTCCTCAGAGTCATTTTCTGTCTCCTTCTCGAGCAAGAGAGCTTTCAGTTCCTCCTGCCCCTTGGATAAGTTCAAGATCATCTCCTGGAGTTGAGCATTCTGAGCCTGGAGATCTTTAACAGTTTGTTCGAGGGCCATTTTTCTGTTTGAATCTGTTTGCAATAGGAAGACCGTGAGAATATTGATCCTTTAGAATACCTGTTATGCGATGTTATGTTATGCAATGCATGAAATGTTTTCAAGGACTGTTGGAATTTAACTTTGAGTAAACCAACAAAAAGGAAACTTATTTTTTTTTTTTTTTTTTTACAAAACAGAGCAAAGTTAAATCCCTAAGTCCTCGAAATGGTTAGTACAATGCCATGATGTTATGATGTTATGATGTTGTGATGTTGAATAAGTAACAAGCACAAACAAGTCACACAACGATCATTCCTAGGTTTTAAGGCTTGCATGAGTTCCATAGGTAAGTACCCTCCCCACTGAAGTTTGGTTGGTTCAACCTGTCCTAGAATAGTAACCGGGTTCTAGAAGGATCTCAAATCATTGACCTTCCTTTAAGTCCACTTCAGTGCAACACCAAGTGGTTGACCGAAGCTTCCCTAAAGTCCAATCTCAAAGAGTGTAGTATCGAGTCTCAACCAACCTCAGTCGGAACCGAAGTCAGTTATCTCACTACTTTCTAATGGCTAGGATGAGTCAATTAGGGTTCTAAAGGTCTGGTTAATGCTTTGATGACACCACGCGGAAGCCAAATTTTTCCTCAAGTAAACATGAGGAACATCAGGACATCCAAAGTGTCACATTAACCGTAGCCATCATTTTGACCATTCCAGTATACGCCGGATAGTCGCGATGATCTTTTGCTACTTACCTAAGGTACACTAGATCCGGGTGTAGGATCTTTCACTCAAACATAACATACCCAAGCAATCCCTTAAAAGTAAATCAAACAATTTGAATAAGTGATCTTGTTTTTAAGGTAACCTCTCTTTTTAAGGTCCCTAGCAGAGTCGCCAGTTCTGTCATACGGTGAACTGACTTTGTGTGTTTTTGCTTTGGAAAGCAAATGTCGCGGATAGCAAGAGTCGCCACCGACTTTTCTTTTATCCAATAAGGAAAGGCGGAAAAGAACAGGAAAGACCTTGATTAGATTTTGGGTTCGGGAGGTACATTATACAAAGGGAAGGTGTTAGCACCCTTTGTATCTATGGTTATCCATGGGCTCTTAATTGCTTGATCACTTATGTTTGTCTGAAAAAGTGTTTGTGAATTGATTAGAAATTGTTTTGAAAAGAGAATTTAACTTTGTAATGATTCTTGTATGAATGTATACAAAGTGATTATCTCATTTAGTTTTGAAAGTTGTTTAGAAAAATATAACTCAGTAATGATTCTCGTATGAATGTATACCAAGTGGTGATTTTCTAAAAGATGTTTCGAAAGGTGTGAGGTGTGAAAAGTATTTTAAGTCGTGAATAAGCAATTAAGAGTTATACCTATCCGAGGTCTTTATAAGTATTTCCTATCCTTATGAGGGTAAAACTGTCCTTACGATTGAGAAGTAAGTAGTTTTATCCTTTGGATGTAAAAGGGTCATCGTAGGGTCATCGATCGGTCATTGAAGGCAACAGTTGTAAGGATACCTTAGCATTCGGAGGGACGATCATCATTTAACCGTAGGCTACACCGAAGGGTCATCGAGGGACAAAAATCATATATTCGAAGGCAACATCCGAGGGACTATGATTTGTTTTAGAGGGACATGATGATTTAATCGAAGGGTCTTGGCTAAGGGTATCCCCACATTCGCGGGACATGACCGTAATACCGTAATATCGTAAGGCAACAAAGAGAGGTCCAAGATCACATATTCAAAGGCAATATTTTACAATTAATTAAGTATTTAAGATGAATTTCCATCTTGTAGTCAATTAAGTAATTAGGATGCATATCCACATTAAAACCAATTACGTAATCAGGATGAATTTCCACATTAAAATTAATTACGTAATCAGGATGAATATCCACATTAAAATTAATTAGGCAATTCGGATAAATCTCCACATTAAAATTAATTAGGTAATTCAGAGTCCATCTCCATAAGGGTACCCCACAAATAAAGTGGAATACCTAGCCGGCCGTTTCTTCGAGAATACGTAAGCCTTTACACAATTCAGCACACGGGTTAGAACATCGAGACAAAGTGCAATTGAAGATTGCACCACCAAAATAAACACAGCAGTCATAAGGCCAAATAATGCATGATTATAATAAACCCCGATTAGACAAGCATAAGACAAAACAAAAAAAAACTACTGTTACGTTCGCCCCTGCCTCGCCTAGCGAAGGCTTAGCGAGTGCTCGCGACAGGCTCGCTTAGCGATGTGCTAGCGAGCGGCTACGGGTTTTGAATTTGACAACAGCACCATCGCCGGAACCTTGAACTTTATGGCATTTAATTACAGGAATAGCATGGACAACATTCAGGATATTCAGGCATACTTAAATTCACATGTGAAATCAAATTATATATCCGAAAATTTAATCATGATGCATTATGTATGTAGAGATTACCGATCAAAAGCATAAAACAGTAGTGACGCGCCAACCTGTTTGCAACTGAGCTGCGATGTTGAAGGGACTGATCACTCTTGGTATCGGATGGAGTTGGGCGGCGGTAACTTCGGTGCGGATGAGATGCCTTCAGGGTTTCTTTACTCTGAATGCTCTGGGTTGGTCTCCAGGGTTTCTACGCCAGGGTTTCTGTCCGCCTTTTTTCTGTCTATTTTCGTGACTAAAGTGTCGGTATTTATAGTGATTGTGGTGACCTAATGGGCTCAGAATGAAGCCCGAAAATTCTGATGTTCGTAGGCTTCGCTAGGCGAGCGTTGTGGCGAAGGTTCGCTAGGCGAAGTATTTGCTCGCCTAGCGAGCAGGCAATTTGTGACCTAATGGGCTCAGAATGAAGCCCAACCATTCTGGTATTCGCAAGCTTCGCTAGGCGAAGAAGTTGCTCGCCTAGCGAGCAAGCTAGGTTGGGCCTTTTTCTGAATTGGGCCTCTTGTGAGTTGGGCTTTTGTTCCCTTAAGGTCCATCCCTTGACAAATGAGTTGGAGCGCCTTAGAAATCCCTTGTAATATTAACGGGCAAATTTTGGGGTATGACACTTATCAAAGGACTTTTCCTTCTTAGCACAAAATTAAACACACAAATACATTGCCTCTTAAGGAGGGCTTCAGACAGGTGCCTGACCACATAACAGGCCAGGTCTTCCAGGCTACATGAAGAAGAGAGGTTATACCTAATTGGTTAAGCAACCAAGCAAAGGCAAGTTCAAAGTGAACTTAAGCAACTTATGTACCTGTAGAAACATCAAACAAATCAGTATACAACTCAGACAATCAAACAACGGTCAATAACAACAGTCAAACCCAATAAGCAAAGGCATAAGCCACAAGTCAAGCTCAAACGAGTTAACAACCCTACAAAACACACAATGTTAGTAGTCAAAAGTAAACATCAAATGCTCAAGTGTTGAAGCATAATGAACCATATAACTTGGATGTTCAACCTGAAATCAGAGCTCAAACATGAGAAGCAAACCACTAGGTCAAAGCCTAGGGTCAAAGATGGAGAAAAAATTCAAAACAGAAGCTGAAAATTAACATGAATCAACTTCAAACACATCTTGAAACAATCCAAAAGGTCTCACATCAATATCATATACCAAGTCCATTTCATGATCAATTGAAGTTCAAGACAAATTTGAAGCTCAAAAGTGACCAACCAGAATGAAAAATCTCAATTAAATCAGAAATCAATCAAATAATTCCAAGAAAATTCATGCTCATTCAAAACATCCATAATATGCATCACACAAAAAATCATAACAATTGGAAGTCATTTGATAGGGTAATCACATCACATAAGTTGAACAAACAAAGATGTGACACACATTGTCACACCTACATTCACATGATCATAAAACAGAAGCTACAAATGGTAAAAATACCAAATCAACACCAAAATGTCAAGCCAAGAGTCTAGTTTCATCATGCAAATTTTCAGATTCATTGGATAAAAACTCAACATTTCACAAATGAAGAAGCAAGGCAAGGTCAAGATATGATACATGTTTACAAACCCTAGGGCAAACAAATTTCCAGCCAAGCACAAATTTGAAATTAATCATCAAAAAATAATAGACAGAAAATGTGACACAATGCAAGAAACCACATATTTTTTGGAGCAATATTCAAATTGATATGATTTTTAGAAGATGAAGAAAAAATAAAAAAAATGCATGAAGCATGGTACATGAAATAGGATGAAAATAAGAGAAAATCATGAAGCATTTGAAATTGTTGTCTCCGCCAAGAATCGAACACGGAGCGGATTTGAATGAATTAGGCGCCAAGCTACAAACGCAGCGTTTCATTTAAAATTGCCTTGGCCAATCAGAACGCTGCATGAGCGTTCCATGCAACCAGTAGCGCGCTAACCCTAGGGAACAAAGGCAACGGTTTTTGCACGGATCAAAGCGTGGCCAAAGACACTGAACTTCATCTTCTCTAAAACGCGTTTTCATGAACAGTGAGCTTCAACAATCATCAAGAACAATTTCTCCAATTTTTAAAAACAAACACATCAACATGTTGCTCATACATCACAGGTCATGAATCAAGCATTAATCAAGCATGGATCATCATGTATCAAATGGATCGAGCAAATCAAGTTTCATCATCAAGACTTTAAATCATCGAATCTCACTCAATAATGCATGGATTTCAGTGATTCAAAGCTCAGAATAACCACAACAAGGAGATCTACAACAATAGCATAAGCAATTCGAGAAAAGAGAGAAACGATTTCGTGACCTCTTGAAGTGCAGCTTTGAAGTTCGATGAAATCAGGCCTTGCAATGCTCAAATGATCTTCTATGCAGCTTGTACAAGTGTTTGGAAGGAAGGTGGAGGCTCAATTGCACACGATTCAACAGAATTTTGATTTCACCATTGATGAGTTCAAGCTTCAAGCTGCTTCAAACTGCACGAATTGCTATGGATCTTCCTTCAAACTTGCTCCATGATGCTTCCAAATGATGAATCAAGTAATGGATTGTGCTTTGGTTTGAAGAAAATGAGAGAAAATTTTGAGAGAAAAAGTGTGAAAAATTTTGAGATCTGAAAATTGTGAGTGTTCTTAGCTGAAAACAGTTAGGGTTTGTGTTATATACTCCCTCCTAATCATGCCCTTAATCATGTTTAGCCAAATGCTAATGGTAATTAGTGAAATGAGGTGTTTATGCAAAATGGCAATTTCACCCTATGCATGAAAATTGCATGTGAACAGTACACGAATTCATTTTAATTTCACTTAAAAAACCATTTTGGAGCCAAATGCAATGGTGGAATGTCCAAACAATGCACCAATTTTAAACTTGAAAAATTCCCTCCAAAAATCAAGTGAATTTTCAAATGTTCATGTGATCATAATTCATGAAATGCAATGCATGATTTGGTAAGTATAGGTCAAGAGAAGAATGTACAAAAAAGAGCCACTTGAATTGGAGCTTTGGTTGAGAAGTTATGCACATTTGAATCTTCAAGTACACTTTGCCATGTTTTGATCATATCTCCTTAACCACACATGAGAAATGGATGATCTTGGACTTTTTGGAAATGGGAGAGAAAGATCTACAACTTTCATGTTCAACAAAATTTCATTTGAAGCATTCTTGATGATGTAATTTGAAGTTGAAGTTAGGTTAAAACCTTTCCATTTTTGGCAAATTTGAATTATAGGTCACTTTCTATTTTTGGAAAGTTTTGACCTGACTTTATTTTCTTCAATGGTGATGTTTGAAATGTAAAATGAGACTTGTTTGAACATGAATGAAGTATTTCTAATCACTTCCCACCTCCAAATCCACAGTTGGCTTGGCAGTTGACTTTCTAGGCCTTCAGTTGACCTGGCAATGTTCTGATGAAATTCAAGCCTCTACCACTTGGGATTTTGATTCAAAATAACATCATGGCTCATATAAGCTCTTGTGAATGAATGTGGTGTCCAAAATCTCAAGAATGGCCACCATCTATAGCTCAATGACTGCCTTTTGACTGCCTTGACCTGTGGTTGCTTCATCTGCAAGTAACAAGGTTAGATGACATATTTTTGTACTTTTGGTTAGTGGTAAAAAGAAAAGCAATGATATACAAATGCAAAACATGCTTGGTGATCAAGAACCACTCACAAAAAGATAACCAACCCACAGGGAAGGAGCAAGGTGCGCAATGATCCTTGAGGCAATGCAATGATATGATATGATGCCATGAGGGATCTTAGGGACAAAATTGGGGTCTTACAATCCCCACACCGAAATCATTTTTTTAATTGAAATAATTTTCTCCCAAAGTTCATAATATATTTGGATCTCTAATATAAATTAGAAATAATAAATTAAAAAAATCTTGAAAAAATTTCCTACATTTCAAATACTTCAAATAATAAAGTCTAAACCAAATAATTAATATTTTAAATTATCAAAATCAAATATTCTAAATTCTAAAAAGGGATGGGTTCAGTGTGGGTACTAGAGTCACTATTACCCATCTCATACTCATATTTTAAAATCGGAGAAAATCCAAACGCAAATCTGAATCCAATTAAAGTGGATTTTCTCTATCAAACTCGTGGTGGATTTGAACAGATACCAGTATCTACAAGAAAGTGCAAGTTGGAATAACTCGCTTCGTATTTAAGCCTAAACTCAAATTATTAACATTTATACCAAGGTTCTCCACCATGCACATATCTATTTTTTTGTCTAAATAGAGCATGTAGGATATGTATGGTTCAACTTGGGGTGTTAAATATAATATTTTTTATTTTAGTTAGTTAGAACTTATACACAGTTGTACCCCAAAAAACTTGTACATAGTTAGTTTGGAGTTTGGAGTTGATTAGTTACTAATTACTTATTTGGTTAGTTTCATTTATGAGTTTGTTATATTTTTGTATTCTTAGTTTCCTTTTGATTAATTATCGTATATGATTAGGAAAAGACAATCTATATGGTTCGCGTCGAGTATGATGGATGTGAGGGGTGCTAATACCTTCCCCTTGCATAACCGACCTCCGAATCCGCTCATGGTTGCGATGAGCATTCTTTTGGAGGTTTTCTCGATATTTTCCCTCTCCTTTGGAATAAATAAAATCAGATGGTGACTTTGTATTTTTCGTGTAGCGACAATAATGAAATGAGGTCCAGCTGACGCGTCTGGCGGTGACTGGCGTATGGGCAGAAGGCAATGTCACCTACTACATAATGGTCAAGATACACCAAAAATGGCTTGATTGCCTAATTCTCTCTGAGTAGGGCAAAGACGGAAGCACATGGCCAATCCTCAGTGGAGTCAGGCAAAGGTTCCCACTCGGAGATAAGAGGAAAGTGAGAGGTGATTCATCCCTTAAAATGGTTTAGATACAATATTAATAACAAGTGTAACAAAAGATTTTTGAAAATATTAGTAACGGAAAAGTATTATAAGTAGTGTCCAGCTTCTTGTCATCTATTTTGTCTTCTAAAGACAACCCTCACCTAGCTTCGAGTACAGGTAGACCAAACAGGCGGCCCCCAGTTGTACTTGTGAATCACCGTCAAGTCGATGAAGTATCTAAGGTATACCATATCAACGAAGGTTGCACTTTTCTCCACAAACATGGACTTGCCAACCAGGAATAAGAGGTAACACATCAATGCACACTATATATGCTACTCAACCAGTATATCATCACCTTTATCATCCATAACCATATGCAGGTGGTCTTTATAGAGTTCTTCCAAAAATTTAAATCTAACATGAGAATCTCTGGTGTCAGCTACCTCATTTTCGGAGTCAGTTAGGCCATCCCCCAAATATGTAACCAGCATCTCACTAGCTTCCTCTTAATCGAGCCTTTCATGGTCCATTAATTTTCCCTTGGTGGGAAGATGTATGAGGCATGAGACGTCATTCAGGGTGATGGTCATCTCGCCAATAGAAAGGTGGAAAGATGACGTATTTAAATTTCATATCTCTACAAATTTTGTATGTGTGCCATGGCTTATGGTAGTGTGCGCAACAACACATACACCAGCAAGACCAGAGTAGCGGGTAACATTATTGAACTAGTTAACATCGGGTTGTTCCAAATCTAATATCTTTCTTCTGTGGTTTACATATTTTAAACATGGACGCTCCTATAAACAAATATCACCATCATTCGCGATTAAATTAGTTTAAAACGGATGTAATAGAAAGGTAAATAAGTATACCTCTCCTTCCCAGACATGCATAGCAGCATGGTATCCATACAAATGAAGTAAGGAGGTGTCTAATGGGACTTCTGTATAACTATCTATAGCGAAATTAATAATGGATTCCTCCTGGGCTTCAAGGGTTTCATGGGCTTCATGGGTTAGAGACACATGGCCCCATGAAGTAGATGCATCAGACAGACGACTACGGAAAGTAGAAATATATGGTTGTGTACCTCGACCTTGTGAACCATCAAACAACGTGTCATCGACTCGTGGTCTCATGGCCCTGCCCCTGGCCCTCTCGCATCGTACATATGCATGTTAGGACACACGGTCGAACCTAATTATATCCTGGTTATTTTTAGCCATTGCATCTATAATAAAACCTAAAAGTCATATCAATAATTCAACCAAAATGCAGCCATGCACAAATCTGGAGATACATCTCCGAAAACAACACAAAGAAAATATGGAAATGCAAATCTCCAAATGAAATCGCAATTTTCAACAATGGAAAAACCCCATTTCTTCCCTAACCTCAAACCAAATGGCAAGGCATGTCTGTATCAGGTACCTATTTCGATTTTACTACGATCTAATGTAACTTAAATAACATATGTTACGATCATTCAAAACAAACAAAAAATGAAATAAGAAACTTACCAAATTTGAGTTGTGGATAAGGAGCTTGAATTGAGTGAGTAACTTTGTAACAAATGGAGTATAATGGAGTGAGTGAACTTGATGAAACTAGCTCAAATGGGGTTTGGAAATGGTTTGTAGCAAAAGAGCTCAAATGGAGTTTTATAAGCGGCTTTTCGGAAAATGAAGGAGTAAGAGGGAAGAGTCTGATTCGGTTTTATGAGTAAAATGCGTTCGGAGATGCATCTATGTATAAGTCCCTGAATTTTTAATTAATGGTTTTTACGGAGATATGTCTCCAGAGGCACCCTTATATTATACAGAGATACATCTCTGAATTAAATTTTGGAAAAACAAGGGTGGCTCATCCATTTTCATTGAAGGGTGTGTAAAAGAGGTGCGTCTGAATATGCATCTCCAGACACTAAGAGAATTTTTGAAATTTCACAGTGGTGAAGAAGCATCCCATGGGGTTTAAAGAGCAACCCATATATAATTATGTTTTCAGTAGAAATGAGATTAGATCAATTATGATTAATCCTTAGTTTCCTCTTCAGAGTGAAGAAGGAACATGCCATACTTCTGAGTTAGCTCTATTGTTTGGAGGTTTGGGTGTTGGGGCCAAATGACTTATTTCGGAGAATTTATCCTGCCACCCCCAAATTTGACCAAACACTCCATATGAGCAATGCTTTTACCTTTATGCTCTTTCTTAATAATTCCATATTTTTTAAAGTATCAACAATTACCGTATTTTTTAAAAAGATTACCAGATTTTTTGCATTTTATTTGCAGAAATATCGAATATTGGAAAAAAGATATTGCATACTTTGAGATTTTTTTGAAGAAATACTAAAAAATTCCGAAATTTTCGATAAAAAGACATTGTTTTCTAGTAATTGCAAGAATAAATATCAGTATTTTAAAATATTCAATGCATGTATACCGGACATTATAAAAAATTCAGTAACCAATCAAACGTACTGGATATTTTGAAAAATCTGATAAATATCAAATTTTCGGAATATATGAAAATTTGGTAGGCAGTGGTGAGTTTTCAAAAATTCTTTAAGTTTTTGATTTTTTTAATAAAATATACCAGATAAAAATATATACATATAATACAAAAAGTGTTACAATATTAATACAAAACAAATTATATTGACTTCCTAAATTTGATCTATTCTAAAAAAAAAAATTGTACCTAATTTTTCTGCATACTAGTTCTCCAAAGTGAAATATAATTTTTTTATGTAAATAATGGAAATGATATTTTTTTTATTATAAAAATAGATGGAGGTGTCAGATTCAACTTAGAGTGGCAGGATAAATTCTTATTTCATTTTTTTACTCAACTCCTTATTTCATAGTATTTGGTGTTTTGGACTTTTTATTATCTACATTATTTGGAGAATTTTACCTGAAACCTATTTACTTGTACCTGATACCCCACAATAATAGTGTTTTTATCATAATATATATGTGTGTAACTTTCACTATTTAAATTGTTGATTTTTGAATATTTTGAAAAACCTTGAATTTCTACCGTATTTTTTTAAAGTTTATATAGAATATTAATGAACATTTTTTCTATTAAACTTTTGCACTTATACCTGTAATTTTTAATTTATATAGGATTTTTCATGAAAACTATTTTTTTATCGGTATTTCTAAAAATATAGTTACATGCATATTAGAATTTTTAATTTTTTACATTTATATTTATCGGAGTTTTCAAAAAATATAGTATCATATATGTGTTTTTACCGGTAAACATACATGTATACCAGAAATTTAAAAAATTCCAATAATATGCATGTAGAATACCACTTCTTGTTGAAATAATGAAAGTAAGTGGATAATCATGCTCAACAAAGGGGTGTAGAGCTACTACGCTGAAACTTGTAGCAACAGAAACTATGTATGCTATTTGGCGCTACTCTAATGAAAATATTTTTGGAAAAGAGGTGAATAATACAAACATTGTAGAAAGAATTATTGATAATAAAGTTTATTGGGTTAGATCAATAAGAAATTTAGGTCTCACTTAGCTAGGTTGACGATGAATTAGTTAGTGTTTTTTTTTTCTTTTCTTTTCCTTATCCTTTGATTTTTTTTTTTTGGGTGAATCCATGCGATCGTCTTTTACTTTTCATTTTTTTAATTAATTCAAAGTGTTTGATTAAAAAAATATAGATCACATTTTTCAAAAGTGCCCATATATATATATATATATATATATATATATATATATATATATATATATATATATATATATATATATATATATATATATATATGTGTGATAATTTCCTAATTCTTAAAAACCGGTTAGTTGGTTTTTCATTTTATTCTTTTTTTTTTCATTTTTGAATTTTTTTTAAATGTCGATAAAATTTGTCACCCACCAAATTTTTTGAAACTATGGATTAAAATGCAAATCGGATTTTTAAATGGTCTACTGAGTTTTTTTGTGTGTGAAAAATAAAATTCTAGCACATTTTTAATGAAATAAATAAAGGAATGTTTGAAGCTCTCGCCTTTTATTTAACTTTAAAATATATATGAAATTTCTACTTAATTTTTGTATATTTATTTTTCTACTTATTTTATATCAACAATTTGATTATTTTTTAACATAAAAATAATATTTTAGTTTTGTAACTTCTCTTCGTGTAGCATAATTCTATTCTTTTAAATAAGGAAATTTTTGGAAATATAAGCAAACAAAAGCATAGTATTAAGATGAGATTTAGGTGTATCCAACATTCTTTGTAGAGAATAGATTAGGCAAAACTAATTTATCTCCAAGAGAAGCTTCAATAGGAGTATGATGAGATCCTTGTGCGAGAGGAGATTCATTAGTATTAAAACTCTAGAGATGATTGGATTACATTGGAAGATCGTAACACCAATTTTTTTTATGTCAATACGGTAATCAGGCGAAAGAGAAATAAAGTCCATGGCCTTCATCTTCTCAATGGTGTGCAATGATGATACTATTCTCAGGAAAGAAGAATTGACTTTTTTAAAGATATTTTATGTCCTACATCTCTTATACTCCCCGCTAATATGAGTGACTCAACTATGACTTTGATCCTTATTGAAGAAGTCTAACACTTTTTGACTCAACATCTGGCGAGGGAAGAAGTTACTTATGCGTTGAATCAAATGCACCCTTTCAAGGCGCCTGACCCTGATGGATTCTAGGGTGTTTCCTTTAAACAGTTTTGGCATATAGTTGGAGATGACTATGTTCAACTTATATCAAATGCTTTTGTGATATGTAGCTTTCACTCCTCTCTTTTTTAGACTCTTCTCGATTAATGCCCCTCATTACTATAAAGTTGATCACGCATTATGTAACTAAATTTTATATGTTTATTCTTTGGAATGGGAGAAGGCTGCCGAATTTTATTCTGACTAGAGGATTACGACAATGTGACCCCCTTTCACTCTATCTTTTTTGTTATCTACATGGAGTTCTTGTCACAAACAATCATCAGGGTAGTCGATGAAGCCCATTAGAAACATGTCAGGTTATCTCGTAATGGACCCCCTCTATTGCATTTATTTTTTGCTGATGATGTTTTTCTTTTTGTGAATGTTTCTAACTCTCGTGCAGGGATCATTTCTGATAACTTGAATAGTTTTTCCATATTTTCTTCCTTAAAGTGAATGTTTCTAAATCAAAGGTGTTCTTCTCCGCTACCACTATGAAGAATAAAATGGATTTAATTGTCTCCAACATAGATATTAAGCAAACGTTTATTCTAGAGAAGTACTTGGGTTTCCCAATGTTGCATGATCATCTTCAACGCAAGGAATTTAAGTTTCTAGAGAATAAAATATGTCATAGGTTAACATTTTGGCAACATAAATTGTTAAACAAGACTAGTCATTTGACTCTGGTTAGGCCTATCTTGAACTCCATCAAAATTATTATATGCAATTTGTTTGGCTATCTCAACCAACATGTGATTTTATTGATATGATGGCTAGGAATTTTTTATGGAAAGGTAATTCAAACTCTGGTGTGCATCTAGTTGGCTAGAATAAAATCATTAAGCCCAAAATGTTTGGTGGTCTTGGGATCTGGAAAGCGAGAGAGACCAATATTTCTATGTTGGATAAGATGGTTTGGGGTCTCCATCAGGATTGTGATTCCATATGAGTCCAAGTTTTGAAGCCATTACTAGAAAAAAGCACAATTAGTGTTGGACATGAAATGCATTTAACCTCGGCTATAGAGGCGAGGTAACGAAGGGCGTCATAAAAAATGCACACTTTACCTCTCGGTTTTAAAATAACCGATTGGTATGTGAAAAGTTCATGGGTTCGATCTTCGGGAAGACCTTTTTGGAATTTTGATATACCACATTTTCACCTCGTTTATCTAATAAAACTGAGTGGTAAAATAATTTTGAATTTATTAAATCTAATGTTAATTTCTTATTTCACTAAACCCTATATTAAACATATAACTTCTCAAAATTGGTTAGCAAAATAATTATATGAACAATTATGTTATATTTAAATAACAACTTACATTGATTATTGTTTTTGAAGTATTTTGTAACTCATCATTCATCTCACGTTGTTTTATGGTTAAAATCTCTCTCATGTTTCAAGTTCTTTATCCAACACTTCATTTTCTACTAATTCATTCTTGAAAGCATAAAATTCGATGCTTTGAAAAATGATTAAATATGGAAAAAAGTGAACGAGAACTAGAAGTATTAGAGAGATTTTAATGATAAAACAACATGGGATGAATGATGATTTGCAAGATGCTAGAAAATTATTAATCAATGCAATATAAGTTTCAGATACAACATAATTTTGCATATGATTATTTCCAAAATCATTTTACTAGGTTATATATTCAAAGAGGGGTTAGTGAAACAAACAATCGACATTAGATATAATAAACTCAACTTGATGGAACAAGATGAGAGATGCACAAAGAATCACAAAAAACATAAACTCAATATAAATATCAATCTAAAACTCAAACTCAATAACAACAACTAAACTACAACATATAGATTTCCATAACTTTGGATAGTAGAACAACTAAACAACAACAACAATAACATCAACAACTCAAAAACAACAGCTTACATTAAACAACAACTCAAAAAAACAACCTCTTAACAAAACTACAACAACATCATCAATAAACCTACAACATAAATCAATTTATACAACAACAACAATATTAAACCTCTAGGGTTTAGGGTCTTAACAACAACAACAACATCAACAACATCAACAACAACTTCAATAAACATATAACATGAATTTGCTTAAACAACAAAAACACTATTAAACCTCTAGAGTTTAGGGTATCAATAACAGGTATCAATAACAACAAAAACAACAATATTAATAAACTTATAATATAAATAATATGTTTAAACAACAACAATAACAACAAGATAAAACCTCTAGGGTTTCAGATCTCAACAATAATAACAACAACAATAAAAATAGTATGAGTAGTGATGTTTGACGTACCAGATCTCTAAAGAATAAGTAAAAGAAAATGATTTGGATCTCTGAAGAAGAAACAAAATCACTAAACACATAACATCTTCATATTGAAGATGGCTTGTGTTTATGGCTCTCATTGTTTAGGGCTCTTTGTCAGGGTCCTGTTTGTGTTGTTTAGACAAATGAAATTGGATGCTATAAGCTAAAGCTATATATCAGAGAAACATATTCCCCTCGGTTGGAAAGAAAACTGAGGTGAAAAGTAGCATACTTTTAGATTAAAAATAAAATATTCAAAAAGACACCACTTTTAATGAGATAAAAATATAAATTGAGATTGATGGGATTCGAAGCATGTACACTGAATAAGTTTACCCCTCGATTTTCAAAATAACCGACGGAATATATTCTATATTTTTTAAAACAAAATAAAAATAGGGTGCGTCCAGGAATTATACCTCGATTTTTTCAATATGTGAGGTGAAATCATCGTCATGTAATATATTATTTGTAGTAGTGAGCATAAGTACATCAGTGAGGAAACACTCCTTAATATGAAAAATAAACTGGGATCAGTTACTTAAAATGCAATTATGAAAACTCTCCCTGCTCTTAAATATGACTTTGAATTTAGATTGAGGGATGGGAACTCCTATTTATGGTTTTTCAATTGGCCTGGGGTAGGGAAATTAGCGGAGCAAGTTCTCTATGTGGATATCTACGATCTGAAAATATGAGTGAATGGTGTTTACTTGGATGAGAATTGGAACTTCAATTCATTATGTATTAATATTCTTTTAGTTTATTGTAAGTTCCTTACAGCGCTTCCCATTTGTTTAAATTCTCTGGTGCTTGATCGGTTAATCTGGATAGGCAAATTATATTGTATCTATACTACTCAGAATGGTTATAACTGACTCAATAAACTTGAATTTGTTCAGAATACAATAGACATAACCATTGGGAGTGGGTATGGCATATTCCTGCTCCCGAGAAGGTGAAATTCTTCCTTTGGCCGACTTTACATAAGTCCTCTCCTATGAGATCGATGTTGTGTCATTGTGGTATGCTCTAGACGAATCTTTGTCCTAGATGCAATCAGAATGCTGAGACGACTCTACACTTTTTGAGAGATTGTAAATTTAATACTCATTTTTGGAAATCTATTGGCTTCTTAGATCCACTATTTTTCAAAGGGATAATTTATATGATTAGGTTAGACATGAAATTGATGTTGGCTCTATCGTTTTACTACTTACTAGTGGTTATTGTGCACTACGAACAAACGGTGTCTTGCGAATGAAGTGGTATCTTCTTGTACTTTGACACTCATCATATTGAATTATGCTAATTTGTTAGCTAAATGTTTTCTCAAGTATAATTTGTCTCATATAACAAGAGCAATCACATGGAATGCATACAAAGATAGTAATATGATTTTGAATCTTTATGGTAGTAGCCTCGGTGATCCCAACGCCTCGGGTTTTGATGGATTGATTTGGAATACTGATGGTGCTTGGGTTCATGGTTTTATAGATAATATTGGTTATTTCAACATCCTTCATGTTGAGTTGATGACGTTATATATCATGGTTTACGTATGAACTGGGAACTTTGCATCAAAGATCTGATGTGTTATTCTGACTCCAACTTTGTTATCAAACTTATCTCAGAGTTTGTTAATGTTTGACATCACTATGCCATGACTCTTCATAAAATTAAAGAATTTTTTTCTATGGAATGGTGAGCTCAAATATTTCATACTCTTAGGTAGGGAAATGTTTGTGTTGACTATCTAGTAAAACATGAAACTAATAATGATGCGACATACTAATCTTTTACGGAGCCTCCTGTTAGAATTATCACTCTTCTAGTAGCTAATACTAGTGGAATGTTATTATATAGATCATTTTCAACTTAAATAAAAATTGAGGTCTTATTGTTGGAAAATTTTCATATATATCATTTTAATATTTTAATGATTATATATATATATATATATATATATATATATATATATATATATATATATATATATATATATATATATATATATATATATATATATATTAGTTATTTTATCAAATAAAGTATTTTAAATAATTAAGTGATAAAAAAATATTAAAAGATTTTTTTATTTCATTTAGAATTTATTTAATTAATTAATTAAGTATGAGCTCAAATATGACTGGATCTCAGGATGATCCATTTGCGAATAATAGAAATTATAATTGATCATCACTATATATATATATATATATATATATATATATATATATATATATATATATATATATATATATATATATATATATATATATATATATATATATATATATATATATATATATATATATATATATATATATATATATATATATATATATATATATATATATATATATATATATATATATATGCTATGATCTCCAATATACCGTACACAAGTAATTTATCTCTTCTCTCCATCTGAAGAGAAATGATGAATCACAAGTCAAAAGGACATTTATTATTTATCTCTTAGTCTTCAGGATTACCATTAACATAATCTATGCCTATATATATATATATATATATATATATATATATATATATATATATATATATATATATATATATATATTATGATCTCCAATATACCGTACACAAGTAATTTATCTCTTCTTTCCTTCTAAAGAGAAATTAAGATATTAGGAGTATCGGTTGATGATGAATCACAAATCAAAAGGACATTTATTATTTATCTCCTAGTCTTCAGGATTACCATTAACATAATCTATGTCTATATAATTCTGGCTTCCACAATTATATATTATATTTATTGAGCATGTATATTCTATTGAGGCGTTATTATTTTTTAATTCTAACAAAAAGTTTCAGAGCTGGAATTAAAGTTATCGGCTTTAAAAATATTGAAATTAAAATTGCCAAATGGATTATATATGCTATTGAATTTTTAATAATGTATAATGAAGTAGTTACATATAGTGGCAAGAATTTGGCTCGATAGGATTTCAATACTATTAGATTTAATTATTAGATTTAATTCATATTTAAGTTTGTTAGATATTAGATTTAAATATTAGATTTGATTCATATTTAAGTTTGTTAGATATTAGATTTAAATATTAGATTTGATTCAAATTTAAGTTTGTTAGAGGCTTATAAATAGGGTGTCAATCATTGTAACTTTTAATCCTTTTTGTAGCCGTCATTCTCTGAATAAGAATATTTCCATTCATCATATATTCTACCTTTGCACCAACAATTGGTATCTAGAGCTCCGGTTCAGATTCATTGGGAAACACGGGAAACACGAGTGAACGTGAGGTCTTGTGTGTTTGATTTTGATTCTTAGATTCGTGTTGAATCTTGAACAAAATCTGATCAGAATTTTAATTCTGTGGGTTGGGAAACACTGTGTGAGAAATCTGAGTGTATTGTGCAAGGTAGAAAGATGAACGGAAACGGCAACATGAACACCAAACTTCCAGTATTTGACGGTAAAAACTGGAATCGTTGGATGATCCAAATGCGTGTACTGTTCGGTGCTCAAGATGTTCTAGATCTTGTCACTGATGGTTATGTTCCGGTAACAGCAGATGCGACGGATGAACAGAAAAACACGCAGAAGGAAGTAAGGAAGAAGGATCAAAAAGCATTGTTCTTCATTCATCAATGTGTTGATGTAAATGTGTTTGAGAAGATTGCAGATTCAACGACAGCAAAGGCTGCGTGGGACACACTGGTTAGATGTTATGGTGGTGACGCATCAGTGAAGAAGGTGAAGCTTCAGTCCTTGAGAAAGCAATATGAGAATCTCAACATGAAGAATAATGAGAAAGTTTCTGAATACATCTCCAGAGTGATTCTGATCACTAATGAGATGAAAGCGTGTGGAGAAACTCTTTCTGAAGAAACAATCATGGAGAAGGTATTGAGATCCCTTACCTCTCAATTTGATTACATTGTGGTAGCAATAGAACATTCCAAAGATCTGAGCACCATGAGAATTGAAGAGCTGCAGAGCAGTCTAGAAGCGCAAGAGTTGCGTTTGACTGAGAGAACTTCTGAAAGGGAAGTAGAGCAGCAGGCTCTGAAAGCAACTTCTGATAGGAGGTATCAGAAGCAGTCAGAAGCCAGGAGAAGATCTGATGGTGGTCAGAAGTCAGAAAGCTCAACCTCTGATAGACAAAAGAATGTTCAGAAGGGAAAAGAGAAGTATGACAAGAAGAAAATCCAATGTTACTGCTGTAAGAAGTTTGGTCACTTTGCTAGAGACTGTTGGTCAAACAAGGAGAGAAAATCAGAAGAAGCAAATATAGCCAGAAGTTCTGATGACGAATCTGTGCTATTGATGGCCTCTGAATCTGGTGATATGGATCTGATAGACTGGTGGTATATGGACACTGGCTGTTCAAATCATCTTACTGGAAACAAGAAATGGCTGGTTGACTTTGACTCTGAAAAGAGGACAAAGATCAGATGTGCTGATGACAAATATCTTAATGCAGAAGGGATGGGAAATGTCAGAGTGACTCTGAACAATGGGAAAACAGCATTGATTCAGAACGTGTGGTATGTACCTGGCATCAGAAGCAATCTGATGAGTGTGGGACAATTAATTGAGAAAGGTTTTTCAGTTACCATGAAGGACAATCTTCTGAAGCTGTATGACTGCAATCAGAAGTTGATTATGGAGTCAGAACAGGGAAGGAATAGAACATTCAAGGTGAATGTCAGAACTGCAGACTCAGAATGTCTTAGTGCAACAAGTGCTGAGAAGGAGAGTGAGCTGTGGCACAGAAGATTTGGTCATTTGAATTTCAGAAGCTTAAAACATCTGAATTCAAAGAAGTTGGTACATGGAATTCCTGCAATTAAGAAGCCTGAAAAGTCATGCAAAGTTTGCATGGAAGGAAAACAACCACGATTGCCATTTGCGTCAGAAACTGCTCCAAGAGCAAAACATGCCTTGGGAGTTGTACATTCTGATGTGTGTGGTCCATTTCCAGTAGCATCGATTGGAGGGAATAAATACTTTGTGTTATTTGTTGATGAATTCACAAGAATGACATGGGTATCCCTTATTAAGTTTAAACACGAGGTGTTTGATGAATTCAAGAAGTTCAGAATGAAGGCTGAGAATCAGAGTGGTCAGAAGTTGAAGATTCTTAGAACTGACGGTGGAGGTGAGTATAACTCCAAAGAGTTCCAGAAGTTCTGTGAGGAGAATGGAATTGAGCATTAGGTTACTGCTCCTTATACCCCTCAACACAATGGTCTTGCTGAAAGAAGAAACCGAACTTTGCTTGATATGGTGAGAAGCATGCTAAAGGAGAAGAAGCTTCCTCAGAAGCTCTGGGGAGAAGCTGTTGCCACCGCAACGTATGTACTCAACCGATGTCCTACGAAGAAGTTGAAGGAAATAGTTCCAATACAGAAGTGGACTGGAGATAAGCAAAGTGTTAGTCATCTGAAGGTGTTTGGTTCTGTTTGCTATAAACATGTTCCAGAAGCCAGAAGACAGAAGCTGGATGATAGAAGCAAAGTGATGATTCTGATAGGGTACCACAGTACAGGTGCATACAAGCTCTATTGTCCAGAAACCAATAAAATTGAATTCAGCAGAGATGTGATTGTGAAGGAATCAGAAGTTTGGAATTTGGATAAGTCTCAATCTGATTCTGATGTTAGAACTTCTGAAGAAAGGTCAGAGTTCAGAATTTCTGAGGTTGGAGTAAATTCTGACGTTGATTCTGACTCTGATAGTGATCCAGAATCTGATGTTCCAGACTCTGATGTTCCAGACTCTGATGTTTCAGACTCTGATGATCCTGACTCTGATGACCCAGACTCTGATGGTAATCCAGATTCTGGTGGCAATTCAGACTTTGGAAATATGCCAGAACCTTCAGATGGTCAAAGTTCTGGAGGAAGTCAACCATCTGAAGGTAGAAACTCTGAAGTTGAAGACTCTGAACAAGTTCAAAGACCACAAAGAGTCAGAAACATCCCCAGAAGATATGCAGAATTTGACATGCTGCAAGACACTGAAGTAGACTCTGAAGGAGAAGTTATTCAGTGTGCCATGTTAGTAGACTCTGAACCCATAAGTACAGAAGAGGCTCTTAAGCAGAAGTTCTGGCTGAAGGCCATGAAAGAAGAACTTGATGCTATAGAGAGAAACAAGACTGGAAGTTCTGAACAAGAGATAGCCAAGTTCAAGAAAGTTCTGATGAATGAATTCGAAATGACTGATCTAGGCAAAATGACATACTTTCTAGGGATGGAGTTCAGATACTCTGAGAAAGGTATTATTTTGCATCAGCTCAAGTATGAATTAGAACTTCTGAAGAGATTTGATCTGAAGAATTGTAAGATTGCTGTTACTGCATGCCAAGCTGTGTGGATTCTGAATCTATTGCAGGATCTGAAGATTAAAGTAAACAAACCTCTGAAGCTGATGATTGACAACAAGTCTGCAATCAATCTTGCCAGAAACCCAGTGTTGCATGGGAGAAGCAAGCACATTGAGACCAAGTATCATTTTCTGAGACATCAAGTTCAGAGGGGAGTGTTAGAAGTTGTACACTGCAGCACTCAGAAGCAGTTGGCAGATGTTCTGACGAAAGCTATCAAGACTGATCAATTTCTCAGATTAAGGGATGGAATTGGTGTTACAAGTTTTGATGGAATATGAATTAAGGGATGGTATTAGATTTAATTATTAGATTTAATTCATATTTAAGTTTGTTAGATATTAGATTTAAATATTAGATTTGATTCATATTTAAGTTTGTTAGATATTAGATTTAAATATTAGATTTGATTCAAATTTAAGTTTGTTAGAGGCTTATAAATAGGGTGTCAATCATTGTAACTTTTAATCCTTTTTGTAGCCGTCATTCTCTGAATAAGAATATTTCCATTCATCATATATTCTACCTTTGCACCAACAAATACTGTATCCTTTGGTTTTAGGGTAATAGCACCGTCATAGTGTTGTAACTATTGCATTTTTTTCTGTGAGTAATTAGAATTATATGGTATGGTTCTGAATAATTTTTTGTTACGTGGATCCAATGTTTAAATAATTTTCTTTTTCATTGCTTTAAACAAGTGTTGTATCGTAAAAATCCAGTGTTGAATCAATGTTATTGTGGTCCTTGTGAATTGCATAAACAATTCTTGTGCGGATGGTTAATTATATCAGTTTCTTTATATCATTCTATAGTACTACCGTAGAATTATGTTTCTATTCTAATTGATAACAAAGTTATCATCTATTTACGGTAATGTGCTGAAACAATTTCAATACGTGAAATTTTGTGATTGCAATTTTTTTAAAGTAGCGTTGCGGCAACACTAAAAGGTATATTAGGGATTTTATTTCATATATAATAATATGAAAATAAACTGTGGTAACCCTATTATGTAGTAACGTAGCGGCAACGGTAGATAACAATTATGCATTCTCATACAAGAGATTTAATTCTTTTCATGAGTATTAATTTAATTTAAATTTAACTCTTTGTTTTTTTATTTGAGATTCGAACCCCTGTAAAAGAGGCTCACTTCTATATATATTTTTATTTTGATGGGTATGCACTTTATCGACACGGATGACTATATATTTTTATTTTGATGGGTATGCACTTTATCGACACGGATGACTCGTATCACAATCCGTTCGTTATTGCCAATTTTATTTAAAAATAAATGAATCAAGGAAACAAAACAAAAAAAACTCTTTTTTATTTTTTAATTTTAACCCTTTCCTTAGACTTTAAACTTACAGATCTCGATAGAAATTTTGAAAAATCAGGATTTGTGGAAAAAATATGTAAGTAATATGGAAAAAAGATATAGGACTCGAGATTCTAATCTTCTATATCCGAACCCATTGGTGATTTTAAGAGAACACCAAATGGATTTTATCTAGGGATGTGCATGGATCATAAACCAAACTAAATTGAACCATATATATGGTTCGGTTTGGATCTTAAAACCATTTTCATAAAACCAATTTATTTTATTAAAATCGGTTTATAAGTGGATCGGTTCGATTTTAAACCGATTTTTAACCAAAAAAATAGTTAACAAAAAACAGTTTTAAATCAATTTCTTTAAAACCAATTTTTTATTTTCTTAAAAAAATCAATTTCAAAACCAATTTTATAAAAAAAAAATATCTCGATTAAAAATAATCCCAAGTATGGTGTGTTACATAAAAACGCTAATAAAATAAAATAATTATGAATCATATCTCTATAAATCATAATTGTTCATAAAATAAATAATTCATAAAAAAAATTGTTCGAACTTCTAAAGTCTCTCATAATTGTTCATAAACAAATTTTATGAGGTTTTAAAATTATTATTTTTTTAATTTAAAAAGCATAAAAAAAACAATTTTTTTAGAAAAAAATATCAAATATTAAGAAAAAAGAAAAAAAAATTGAAAATAATAAAATTATATTCTGAAAAAAAAATTATTCCAAAAAATAAAAATAACTGAAAAAAATTATTTTAATGGTATTTTTTTGGTATCTTGTCTTGGTCTTATTTAATTTCCATATAAAGAATATTGTGAATGTCTATATGTTAATTGACATACCTACTAATATTATTGTATGTTTTTTGTTCTTTTCAATTGATCCAATTGTCGTTGCTACCACTCCAAATTTTGCTGCTCAGATTAACTCTATCCCTATGTTGAGTGGGATGAACTTTAAGTCTTGGAAAAAATATGTGGAGATCGTCCTTAGATGCATGGATTTAGACTTATATTTGAGGGAGGGACGTCTCACCGCCACTACTAAGAACCCAAATGAAACTAAAATAGAAAAATGGGGTTGATTTAACCGGATGTGCCTCATGATGATCAAAAGATTCATACCTGAAATGATTAGGGACTCGATTGTTGAGAGTGAAAGCGCCAAGAAGTTCCTTGAAACCGTGGAGCAATTATTTGCTAAAAATGATAAGGCTGAGACAAGTAATACCTTGTCCAAACTCATTTCAATGGTTTATAAAGGCAAAGTGAGCATAAGGGAGTATATTTTGGAGATGTCTAATCTTGAATCAAAACTCAAGGCATTGAAGTTAGAATTTCCTGAGGATTTGATTATGCATTTGGTTTTGATCTCTCTCCCGACAAACTTTGGGAAATTCAAAGTGAGTTCAATACTCAGAAGGACAAATGGTCTCTCAATGAGCTCATATCTCACTGTGTGCAGGAGGAAGAGAGGCTAAAGAGAGAGAGAAGGCGGAAAGTGCTCACTTGGCTACCAGTTCTTAGAATAAAAGGAAGAGACATGCAAGAATTTTATCTCAAAATAAGAAGGTAAAGGAACAACCTAATGAGACCACTTGCTTCTTTTTCGAAAAGGTGGGACACATGAAAAAGGAGTGTTCCAAGTATGTCGTATGGCGTGAAAAAGTAGGTTAATTTTATCACTTATGTTTGTTCTGAAATTAATTTAGTTTTTGTACCTAAGGATATTTGGTGGATAGATTCTAGTGCTACTACTCACATTAGTATGCCCATGCAGGGTTGCCCGTGAAGCCACCCGCCAAGTGATGTTGAAAGATTCATCTATGTGGACGATGACAATAAAGTTGAAGTAGAGGTTATGGGGACTTTTAGATTATTATTATTAAAAAATGGTTTTCATTTGGATTTGGTTTAGACTTTTGTTGTACCGTCTATTAGACGGAATTTAGTTTCTATTTCTATTTTGGACAAACCAGGTTATACTTGTTCGTTTGGAAATAATAAATTTAGCCTCTCATATGATTCAAATGTTGCTGGTTACGGTTCCGTAAATGATAATCTTTATATGATTGATATTGAATATTCTTACAACAAAAAACAGTTTTAAATCAATTTCTTTAAAACCAATTTTTTATTTTCTTAAAAAAATCAATTTCAAAACCAATTTTATAAAAAAAATAATATCTCGATTAAAAATAATCTCAGGTATGGTGTGTTACATAAAAACGCTAATAAAATAAAATAATTATGAATCATATCTCTATAAATCATAATTGTTCATAAAATAAATAATTCATAAAAAAAATTGTTCGAACTTCTAAAGTCTCTCATAATTGTTCATAAACAAATTTTATGAGGTTTTAAAATTATTATTTTTTTAATTTAAAAAGCATAAAAAAAACAATTTTTTTAGAAAAAAATATCAAATATTAAGAAAAAAGAAAATAAAATAAAATTATATTCTGAAAAAAAAATTATTCCAAAAAATAAAAATAACTGAAAAAAATTATTTTAATGGTATTTTTTTGGTATCTTGTCTTGGTCTTATTTAATTTCCATATAAAGAATATTGTGAATGTCTATATGTTAATTGACATACCTACTAATATTATTGTATGTTTTTTGTTCTTTTCAATTGATCCAATTGTCGTTGCTACCACTCCAAATTTTGCTGCTCAGATTAACTCTATCCCTATGTTGAGTGGGATGAACTTTAAGTCTTGGAAAAAATATGTGGAGATCGTCCTTAGATGCATGGATTTAGACTTATATTTGAGGGAGGGACGTCTCACCGCCACTACTAAGAACCCAAATGAAACTAAAATAGAAAAATGGGGTTGATTTAACCGGATGTGCCTCATGATGATCAAAAGATTCATACCTGAAATGATTAGGGACTCGATTGTTGAGAGTGAAAGCGCCAAGAAGTTCCTTGAAACCGTGGAGCAATTATTTGCTAAAAATGATAAGGCTGAGACAAGTAATACCTTGTCCAAACTCATTTCAATGGTTTATAAAGGCAAAGTGAGCATAAGGGAGTATATTTTGGAGATGTCTAATCTTGAATCAAAACTCAAGGCATTGAAGTTAGAATTTCCTGAGGATTTGATTATGCATTTGGTTTTGATCTCTCTCCCGACAAACTTTGGGAAATTCAAAGTGAGTTCAATACTCAGAAGGACAAATGGTCTCTCAATGAGCTCATATCTCACTGTGTGCAGGAGGAAGAGAGGCTAAAGAGAGAGAGAAGGCGGAAAGTGCTCACTTGGCTACCAGTTCTTAGAATAAAAGGAAGAGACATGCAAGAATTTTATCTCAAAATAAGAAGGCAAAGGAACAACCTAATGAGACCACTTGCTTCTTTTTCGAAAAGGTGGGACACATGAAAAAGGAGTGTTCCAAGTATGTCGTATGGCGTGAAAAAGTAGGTTAATTTTATCACTTATGTTTGTTCTGAAATTAATTTAGTTTTTGTACCTAAGGATATTTGGTGGATAGATTCTAGTGCTACTACTCACATTAGTATGCCCATGCAGGGTTGCCCGTGAAGCCACCCGCCAAGTGATGTTGAAAGATTCATCTATGTGGACGATGACAATAAAGTTGAAGTAGAGGTTATGGGGACTTTTAGATTATTATTATTAAAAAATGGTTTTCATTTGGATTTGGTTTAGACTTTTGTTGTACCGTCTATTAGACGGAATTTAGTTTCTATTTCTATTTTGGACAAACCAGGTTATACTTGTTCGTTTGGAAATAATAAATTTAGCCTCTCATATGATTCAAATGTTGCTGGTTACGGTTCCGTAAATGATAATCTTTATATGATTGATATTGAATATTCTTATAACAAAAAACAGTTTTAAATCAATTTCTTTAAAACCAATTTTTTATTTTCTTAAAAAAATCAATTTCAAAACCAATTTTATAAAAAAAATAATATCTCGATTAAAAATAATCCCAAGTATGGTGTGTTACATAAAAACGCTAATAAAATAAAATAATTATGAATCATATCTCTATAAATCATAATTGTTCATAAAATAAATAATTCATAAAAAAAATTGTTCGAACTTCTAAAGTCTCTCATAATTGTTCATAAACAAATTTTATGAGGTTTTAAAATATATTTTTTTTTTAATTTAAAAAGCATAAAAAAAACAATTTTTTTAGAAAAAAATATCAAATATTAAGAAAAAAGAAAAAAAAATTGAAAATAATAAAATTATATTCTGAAAAAAAAAATTATTCCAAAAAATAAAAATAACTGAAAAAAATTATTTTAATGGTATTTTTTTGGTATCTTGTCTTGGTCTTATTTAATTTCCATATAAAGAATATTGTGAATGTCTATATGTTAATTGACATACCTACTAATATTATTGTATGTTTTTTGTTCTTTTCAATTGATCCAATTGTCGTTGCTACCACTCCAAATTTTGCTGCTCAGATTAACTCTATCCCTATGTTGAGTGGGATGAACTTTAAGTCTTGGAAAAAATATGTGGAGATCGTCCTTAGATGCATGGATTTAGACTTATATTTGAGGGAGGGACGTCTCACCGCCACTACTAAGAACCCAAATGAAACTAAAATAGAAAAATGGGGTTGATTTAACCGGATGTGCCTCATGATGATCAAAAGATTCATACCTGAAATGATTAGGGACTCGATTGTTGAGAGTGAAAGCGCCAAGAAGTTCCTTGAAACCGTGGAGCAATTATTTGCTAAAAATGATAAGGCTGAGACAAGTAATACCTTGTCCAAACTCATTTCAATGGTTTATAAAGGCAAAGTGAGCATAAGGGAGTATATTTTGGAGATGTCTAATCTTGAATCAAAACTCAAGGCATTGAAGTTAGAATTTCCTGAGGATTTGATTATGCATTTGGTTTTGATCTCTCTCCCGACAAACTTTGGGAAATTCAAAGTGAGTTCAATACTCAGAAGGACAAATGGTCTCTCAATGAGCTCATATCTCACTGTGTGCAGGAGGAAGAGAGGCTAAAGAGAGAGAGAAGGCGGAAAGTGCTCACTTGGCTACCAGTTCTTAGAATAAAAGGAAGAGACATGCAAGAATTTTATCTCAAAATAAGAAGGCAAAGGAACAACCTAATGAGACCACTTGCTTCTTTTTCGAAAAGGTGGGACACATGAAAAAGGAGTGTTCCAAGTATGTCGTATGGCGTGAAAAAGTAGGTTAATTTTATCACTTATGTTTGTTCTGAAATTAATTTAGTTTTTGTACCTAAGGATATTTGGTGGATAGATTCTAGTGCAACTACTCACATTAGTATGCCCATGCAGGGTTGCCCGTGAAGCCACCCGCCAAGTGATGTTGAAAGATTCATCTATGTGGACGATGACAATAAAGTTGAAGTAGAGGTTATGGGGACTTTTAGATTATTATTATTAAAAAATGGTTTTCATTTGGATTTGGTTTAGACTTTTGTTGTACCGTCTATTAGACGGAATTTAGTTTCTATTTCTATTTTGGACAAACCAGGTTATACTTGTTCGTTTGGAAATAATAAATTTAGCCTCTCATATGATTCAAATGTTGCTGGTTACGGTTCCGTAAATGATAATCTTTATATGATTGATATTGAATATTCTTATAACAAAAAACAGTTTTAAATCAATTTCTTTAAAACCAATTTTTTATTTTCTTAAAAAAATCAATTTCAAAACCAATTTTATAAAAAAAATAATATCTCGATTAAAAATAATCCCAAGTATGGTGTGTTACATAAAAACGCTAATAAAATAAAATAATTATGAATCATATCTCTATAAATCATAATTGTTCATAAAATAAATAATTCATAAAAAAAATTGTTCGAACTTCTAAAGTCTCTCATAATTGTTCATAAACAAATTTTATGAGGTTTTAAAATTTTTTTTTTTTTAATTTAAAAAGCATAAAAAAAACAATTTTTTTAGAAAAAAATATCAAATATTAAGAAAAAAGAAAAAAAAATAAAATTATATTCTGAAAAAAAAATTATTCCAAAAAATAAAAATAACTGAAAAAAATTATTTTAATGGTATTTTTTTTGTATCTTGTCTTGGTCTTATTTAATTTCCATATAAAGAATATTGTGAATGTCTATATGTTAATTGACATACCTACTAATATTATTGTATGTTTTTTGTTCTTTTCAATTGATCCAATTGTCGTTGCTACCACTCCAAATTTTGCTGCTCAGATTAACTCTATCCCTATGTTGAGTGGGATGAACTTTAAGTCTTGGAAAAAATATGTGGAGATCGTCCTTAGATGCATGGATTTAGACTTATATTTGAGGGAGGGACGTCTCACCGCCACTACTAAGAACCCAAATGAAACTAAAATAGAAAAATGGGGTTGATTTAACCGGATGTGCCTCATGATGATCAAAAGATTCATACCTGAAATGATTAGGGACTCGATTGTTGAGAGTGAAAGCGCCAAGAAGTTCCTTGAAACCGTGGAGCAATTATTTGCTAAAAATGATAAGGCTGAGACAAGTAATACCTTGTCCAAACTCATTTCAATGGTTTATAAAGGCAAAGTGAGCATAAGGGAGTATATTTTGGAGATGTCTAATCTTGAATCAAAACTCAAGGCATTGAAGTTAGAATTTCCTGAGGATTTGATTATGCATTTGGTTTTGATCTCTCTCCCGACAAACTTTGGGAAATTCAAAGTGAGTTCAATACTCAGAAGGACAAATGGTCTCTCAATGAGCTCATATCTCACTGTGTGTAGGAGGAAGAGAGGCTAAAGAGAGAGAGAAGGCGGAAAGTGCTCACTTGGCTACCAGTTCTTAGAATAAAAGGAAGAGACATGCAAGAATTTTATCTCAAAATAAGAAGGCAAAGGAACAACCTAATGAGACCACTTGCTTCTTTTTCGAAAAGGTGGGACACATGAAAAAGGAGTGTTCCAAGTATGTCGTATGGCGTGAAAAAGTAGGTTAATTTTATCACTTATGTTTGTTCTGAAATTAATTTAGTTTTTGTACCTAAGGATATTTGGTGGATAGATTCTAGTGCTACTACTCACATTAGTATGCCCATGCAGGGTTGCCCGTGAAGCCACCCGCCAAGTGATGTTGAAAGATTCATCTATGTGGACGATGACAATAAAGTTGAAGTAGAGGTTATGGGGACTTTTAGATTATTATTATTAAAAAATGGTTTTCATTTGGATTTGGTTTAGACTTTTGTTGTACCGTCTATTAGACGGAATTTAGTTTCTATTTCTATTTTGGACAAACCAGGTTATACTTGTTCGTTTGGAAATAATAAATTTAGCCTCTCATATGATTCAAATGTTGCTGGTTACGGTTCCGTAAATGATAATCTTTATATGATTGATATTGAATATTCTTATAACAAAAAACAGTTTTAAATCAATTTCTTTAAAACCAATTTTTTATTTTCTTAAAAAAATCAATTTCAAAACCAATTTTATAAAAAAAATAATATCTCGATTAAAAATAATCCCAAGTATGGTGTGTTACATAAAAACGCTAATAAAATAAAATAATTATGAATCATATCTCTATAAATCATAATTGTTCATAAAATAAATAATTCATAAAAAAAATTGTTCGAACTTCTAAAGTCTCTCATAATTGTTCATAAACAAATTTTATGAGGTTTTAAAATATATTTTTTTTTTAATTTAAAAAGCATAAAAAAAACAATTTTTTTAGAAAAAAATATCAAATATTAAGAAAAAAGAAAAAAAAATTGAAAATAATAAAATTATATTCTGAAAAAAAAAATTATTCCAAAAAATAAAAATAACTGAAAAAAATTATTTTAATGGTATTTTTTTGGTATCTTGTCTTGGTCTTATTTAATTTCCATATAAAGAATATTGTGAATGTCTATATGTTAATTGACATACCTACTAATATTATTGTATGTTTTTTGTTCTTTTCAATTGATCCAATTGTCGTTGCTACCACTCCAAATTTTGCTGCTCAGATTAACTCTATCCCTATGTTGAGTGGGATGAACTTTAAGTCTTGGAAAAAATATGTGGAGATCGTCCTTAGATGCATGGATTTAGACTTATATTTGAGGGAGGGACGTCTCACCGCCACTACTAAGAACCCAAATGAAACTAAAATAGAAAAATGGGGTTGATTTAACCGGATGTGCCTCATGATGATCAAAAGATTCATACCTGAAATGATTAGGGACTCGATTGTTGAGAGTGAAAGCGCCAAGAAGTTCCTTGAAACCGTGGAGCAATTATTTGCTAAAAATGATAAGGCTGAGACAAGTAATACCTTGTCCAAACTCATTTCAATGGTTTATAAAGGCAAAGTGAGCATAAGGGAGTATATTTTGGAGATGTCTAATCTTGAATCAAAACTCAAGGCATTGAAGTTAGAATTTCCTGAGGATTTGATTATGCATTTGGTTTTGATCTCTCTCCCGACAAACTTTGGGAAATTCAAAGTGAGTTCAATACTCAGAAGGACAAATGGTCTCTCAATGAGCTCATATCTCACTGTGTGCAGGAGGAAGAGAGGCTAAAGAGAGAGAAGGCGGAAAGTGCTCAATTGGCTACCAGTTCTTAGAATAAAAGGAAGAGACATGCAAGAATTTTATCTCAAAATAAGAAGGCAAAGGAACAACCTAATGAGACCACTTGCTTCTTTTTCGAAAAGGTGGGACACATGAAAAAGGAGTGTTCCAAGTATGTCGTATGGCGTGAAAAAGTAGGTTAATTTTATCACTTATGTTTGTTCTGAAATTAATTTAGTTTTTGTACCTAAGGAAATTTGGTGGATAGATTCTAGTGCTACTACTCACATTAGTATGCCCATGCAGGGTTGCCCGTGAAGCCACCCGCCAAGTGATGTTGAAAGATTCATCTATGTGGACGATGACAATAAAGTTGAAGTAGAGGTTATGGGGACTTTTAGATTATTATTATTAAAAAATGGTTTTCATTTGGATTTGGTTTAGACTTTTGTTGTACCGTCTATTAGACGGAATTTAGTTTCTATTTCTATTTTGGACAAACCAGGTTATACTTGTTCGTTTGGAAATAATAAATTTAGCCTCTCATATGATTCAAATGTTGCTGGTTACGGTTCCGTAAATGATAATCTTTATATGATTGATATTGAATATTCTTATAACAAAATAATGCAACTAGAATCACATGGTACGAATCGAAAATTAAATTATAATTCTGCCATTTTATGGCATAAGCGATTAGGACATATATTTAAACAAAGAATTCAGAAGCTTATCTCGGACGATATTCTTAGATCCCTTGATTTGTCAGACTTTTAAGTCTGCATTCAACGTATCAAACGTAAGTAGACAAACTAGAGGGATTTTCATGCTGAAAGAGCTAAGGGTGTCTTAGAACTAATTCATAGCGATATATGTGGTCCTTTCCCTACAAGTTCTTGGAATGGACAATGATATTTTATTATGTTCATATATGATTACTCGAGGTATGTCTACCTGTATTTGATTCATAATAAATCTTAATCTTTGGACGTGTTCAAGTCATTCAAAGCTGAAGTCAAACTTCAACTTGGAAAGAAAATAAATGATTTCAAATCCGACCGTGGTGGTGAATACTATGGTCAGTATTATGGATCATGGGAACAATGTTCATGTCCCTTTGCACTTTTCCTCAATGAGTGTGGAATTGGTCTACAATACACAATGTCGGGAAAACCCAGCATGAATGGAGTTGCAGAATGATGAAAGTAGACTCTTAAGGACATAGTCATTTTGGGGAGAAGCATTAAAGATCACAATTTATATCCTCAATAGAGTACCTAGTAAATTAGTAGCTAAGACCCCTTACGAGCCTTATATGCCTCATGAAGGTAAGTTGGATACAAATACAATTAGTTGTTATTTTATTGGATACACTGAACGCTCTTACAGGTACAAGTTTTACAATCCCATCACTAGATCAATTTTTGAAATGAGAATTTCAAGATTCCTTGAGGATGTATAGTTTGGAGGGGAAGGAAGCATAATGAGTGTTGCCTTTGATGAATAAACTATTTCTCACAATGGTCAAGTCTTTGTACCTATCTTTGTTCCAGAAACAGATCCTGAAATAAACAATAATGTTATTCTTAACATCCCTCAAGAACAAGACAATACTGAGTTTCTTCCTCAAGCATCACCTATAGTTCAAACTCAACAACCTCAAGAGCCACCATTAAGCAGATCCACTAGAGAGAGGAAGAGTGAAATTCTAGATGATTATGTTATATTTCTTCAGGAACATGAGGATGACATTGGTTTGACTGAGCAAGATCCTATCAACTTTAGTCAATCTATACGGAGTCCAAACCCTCTTAAGTGGGTTGAGCCATGAAGGATGAGATGAAGTCGATGACTAACAATGATATTTGGGATATAGTTAAATTACTCGAAGGAAAGAAAATCATTGGGTGTGAATGGATATTTAAAACTAAAAAGGGTTGAAAGGGTAACATTGACAGATATAAAGCCCGTCTTGTCGCCAAAGGCTTTACTCAAAAGGAAGGCATTGATTATAGAAAGACTTTCTCTCCAGTTTCTTCGAAAGATTCTATTAGGATCATGATGGCATTAGTAATTCATTTTGATTTAGAGTTGCATCAAATTGATGTAAAGACTACATTTCTAAATGAAAACATTGAAGAGACAATATATATGGTGCAACCATAAAACTTTGTGTCAGGAGACCCAAAGTCTATGGTTTGCAAACTCAAGAAATCCATTTATGGACTTAAACAGGCTTCTCGTCAATGGTATTACAAATTTCACCACGTTATATCCTCATTTAGTTTTGAGGCTAATCCAGTTGATAATTATGTGTACCAAAAGTTCAGTGGGAGTAAATTTATTTTCTTGGTATTATATGTAAATGATATCCTTTTGGAAAGCAACAATATAGGCTCATTGCACGAAACCAAGAGATTTCTCACAAATAAATTTGAGATGAAAGATCTTGGGGATGCCTTATTTGTCTTAGGAATTCAAATACTTAGAGACCGCTCTCAAGGTATTTTAGGATTATCATAGAGGAGCTATATTAATACAATTCTGGATAGCTTCTCCATGAAAGATAGTAAACCAGAAGACACACCCGTTACTAGAGGAGACAAGCCTAATCTCAAACAGTTCCCCACTACAGATCTTGAAAAAGAGGAGATGCATAAGGTTCCATATGCTTCAGCTATGGGGAATCTTATGTATGCCCAAGTTTGCACACGTCCCGACTTAGCATTTATTGTAGGAGTTCTTGGCAGATATCTAAGTAATCCTGGTATGCAACACTAGATAACAGTAAAGCGTGTAATATGCTACCTAGAGAGAATAAGAGACTTCATACTCACTTATTGGAAGTCGAATAACTTGGAGATCATTGGATATTCTGACTCAGATTTTACAGGTGCCCGGAGAGCAAACGTTTCACATCTGGTTACATATTTCTCTTGGCTCGATGAGTCATCTCCTGCAAGTCTTCCAAACAGACATTAGTGGCTCCTTCCACCATGGCAACAGAGTTGTTGGCTTGTTTTGAGGCATCAAATCATGCAATTTAGCTACAAAACTTTGTCACAAGCCTACACATCGTTGAGAGCATCAAAAGGCCCTCGAAGGTTTATTATGACAATAGTGCAGTTGTGCTCTACTCCAACAACAATATGAGTTCTACAAAATCATAATTTATTGATATCAATTATCTTGTTGTGAAAGAAAGAGTTCAGGAGAAACAAATTTTGATAGAACATATAGGGACATACTTAATGCTAGCTAACCCACTAACCAAACGTTTGACACCTAAAGCTTTTCATGGGCATGTTGGTCACACGGATCTTTTTTTTTAGATTGCCTTAGATTAGTGAGAGTTTTTTCCTTAATTTTCTATGTTCTATGTTTTGGTACAAACTTTATGTCATGTTTGATTTTCTGCATAAATAAAAATGTATAAGGTACTATTTGTCGCATTACGCGAAAAACCGGCGGGAAACAAGAACAACAGAGCCGCCACCGTGCGTTATTTATCCCAAAAGAGGGAAAGGAAACGCTCAGAGTAAACCTGGAAAAAGCATGGTCTCGCGACCAAAGAGAATGGGATCGGGAGTCGGTTATGCGAAGGGAAGGTATTAGCACCCCTACGCATCCATCGTACTCCACGGGATCCACGCACAAAAGGAAGGGAAAACGGTTGCTAAAATCACTGCTCAAACACACACACACTGGCTGAAAGAGACACAAGAAAACAAGAGACTGACTCGGCAGGATATCGCATCCTGGGCCTACTTAGTCTATCAGGCATAGACATCAGAGTCAAAGTAGTTCGGACCGGGGAAACAACACATACTCGCCAGGATGTCGCATCCTATGCATACGTATCTCCTTTGGACGAAGGAGAATCATAGCATCCGTAGCTCGGCTAACACGCACACAAACAAACACAGGCAAGGGCAAACATGGAGCCCGAATGCCAATCACTGGACTTACATCAGCATCCGAACCAAAACACACACAAGAAGGCAAACGTGGAGCCTGAATGCCAATCACTGGACTTACATCAGCATCCGAACCAACAAACCCACACTAGAACCCGAATGCCACTCGATGGACTTACATCAGCTTCCAAGCACACAGCAAGACAAAACAAAGACACAGGCGCCCGGAGAGATCTGCTCATCTCCTGCCTACGTACCTCATCTGGTATGAGGATCAGGGCGACGTAGTTCCCCTACGAAGGGACAAAGGACTAGCCTAACCAGATAACAGAGGGAGACACAACTAGGGAGACTACGACTCGAGCCTAGATGTTATCATGCAAAATCATCCCTAAGTCAAGGTTTCTAGCTAACTTGCACAGGAAGCAAGCCTATCCTAAAGCACAAGCAATAGCAAACAAAGCATTCACAAGTAGCACACACTATAGGCACACAAGTGGGGCTCAATCAAAGGGTAAGACTGCAAGAGCAAGTCAACTGTACAGGGGTGGTGTTAGCTCTTAACCTTGACATTGAGAGTCAAGGTGAAGCAGATGAAAGGTGAGTGAAGATAAGACTTCACAGCTCTTATCCCTGGTCAGGGAGAGCTTCAGACAAAGGAGTGTGGGTCCAGGAAGTTGGAACCCTTCTACACTCAAGACACGGACTCAACTGTACAACTGTACAAGATCTTGGGTTACTGTCCTCAATGCGTCAACACAGTGGTGTGAGCAGAGGGACGACTCAACAGAATAGCGGGAGATAGATTGCATATCTCTTATATCCGCCAATTGCCTCATAGAGGTCTTTACCTGCTTGGGGACAAAAGTAAACAAGCACAAACATCGCCTCTTAAGGAGGACTTCAGACAGGTGCCTGGCCAAGTAACAGGCCAGGTCTTCCAGACTACATGGAGACAAGAATGTTATACCTCAGTGCAAATTGCTTATCAAGCAAAGCAAAGCAATATTAGCAACTAATGTACCTGAAATCAATCAAATACAATCAGTATACCAATCACATAACTAAACAGCAAATGGTTCACAATTAACTATACACAGACAAACACAAGCCAATGCACCAAGGTGCAAGCCATTAAGGCTCAAACTCAAATGTCAATCCCTGCAACACAAAGTCAAAATTAGCCATATACAAGTCACAAGTAGCTCCAATGGAAGCACATCATCAAGCAAAGGCCATTTGTGCTATTAACCTGAAACACAACTCAAAAGTGAGATTACAAGCCACTAGTCCAAGACTAGGGTCAAAAGGAGATGAAAAATCCAAAACAGTAAGTGAAAAATGATCAAAACCAAGATAAATCAATTAAGAAGAGAATCCAATTGGTCTCATATCAAAACTATGCACCAAATTCATTTCATGCACAATTTAGGTCAAAGTAGGCAAGTGTGAACCACATATGAGCAAAAAGAATGATCACAATCAAACAAATACCAAAACAGCTCAATAAATTGCATAAAAATTCAAGTCTAAACAGAACATATTAAATGAGCTTCATATCAAATTTCATGCTATTTGGACAAGAGGAAGTAGGGAAATTAAATTCAACAAGTCAGGACATGCAAAAATCAATCCAAACTAGGTCACAAAGGCACATCAACTTCAATCAAATGTAAAACAGTGCAAACAAATAAGAAATGAATGGGACCAAAGCCAAAGTGAACTCAAACATGTTAGGAATCACTCCATCAAATTTCATCTTCATATGATAAGGTATGAGAATTTCACAAGGCATGGAAGTTAATCACTCAAGAAAAACCCTAAAATGACTAAACAGCAAACAAAAATCCCAATCAAATAGGAAATGGCTCAACAAATCCTACAAAAAATCATGGTGAAACTAAACATACAGATGGTATCTCATGCAAAAATTGGGAGCAGATGGCAAAGCATAAGCATAGAAACAAAATTCATGGAGTTAGCATAACATAGTGTGACACAAATTGTCACACTCAACTTGAGCACATCATATCTCTCTAACCAGGAACTCAAAATTAGCAAACTATACATCAAAATCACCAGGAAAGAGTCAAGAACATACCTATAAAATTTCAATCATTTTGGACAAGGCATCAAGATTTCATGATAAAAATGGTAAAACATACATCAAATGCATACATGATCAAAGGCATTAGGCAAAGTCAGAAAATTCACCAGGCACAACTTTCATTATCATACCTAAAAAAAACTAGAGAAAATTTGGAGATCAACACAAAAATCCCCATCCAATTTGGATAATCCATGATTTAATTATGATTTTTTGAAGTTTATGTGATGAAATGAAATTTTTATTTAAAACCTAAAATGAAATAAGAAGCTGGCAGTGGCATATTGGTAAATAGTGAGGGGCGCGGTCAAAACGCGGAGTTTAAATTAATTGCGTGGCAACGCATGATTCGTTGGTTTGAGCGCTAAACACAAATTCGAATGGCCAGGCACGGAAACAGGATCTAGCACGCGTTTTTTCCAGAATTTGAAGCTTCGTCAAGTTCATCATTTCCAGAATTCGTGAAGAACAAATTTTAACCAAAATCAACAAATCATACACCGTTGGAACCGGCATTCAATGTAGATCACTAATATGGCCACGAAATTGTCCAGAAATTAACATACACAGAGATCCACTCAAGAATAGTTATGGTGCACAAACTTTAAATCAAGATATCTTGATGATTAGTGGATGAAATTGCACGATTCAAACGCCATTCTATTCTATGTCCAAGGCACTACCTAAACCACATGCTGATTCTAACAATTAGAGGATTCAAAAATCTCACCTCCTTGACGTGCAGTGTGGAAATCGTGCTTGTTTGGCTTTGATTTGTGAAAACAGATGGAGAAGATCAATGTAGAAGGTGAATGATGATGAATGTTCAGCTCAACAATGCTTGAATCGAAGGAAATTTGCAACTGCCATGGAAATTCGAGCTTGCAACAGTTGGTGGTTGAGCACGATTCTTGCTTTAATTGCTTCAAACAACACTTCTACTACACCTGCAAATGAAGATTCAACCAAGAAAAGGCACAAGTATTGATGAATTATTGATGAATTGATGAAAAAAGTGTGTGTGCAAAATTGTGAGATTTGAGAGAATTTGTGAGATTTTTGCTTTTTGATCTGAAAGAATGATTGTGATTAAGCATTCTGTTATGATTAGAACCTTTATACCTCCTGCTAATCCAAAATTTAATCTCAATTAAGCAAATTGGAGTGATTAGTGTAATGTGCCTTTTTCATGATTTTGGCCAAAATGCCATTTTCCAAACCAGTCAATGTAACAGTCCAAACTTGGTTCAAGCAAGTTCTAAATACCATTTGTGATGTGTATGAAAAGGTCCCATGTGCAAATTCCATGTAATTCACAAAATCACTATTTCACACCAAAAATGCTAAATAGTTCACTTAAAAAATGCCATTTTGCTATGATGATTTTTGATGAAATGTAATGATGCACCATGAAATTTCATATGAAATGTGGTTTGCTCAAAGAAAAATCAGCCAATTTGGCCTTTCCATGTGAAAGTTATGGCACTTTGAATTTAGGCATTTTCTGAAAATGATTGGGCCATATCTTGCCAACCACACATGGGAATTTCAAGTTCTTGGACTTTTTGGAATGGTGAGATCAAGATCTTCAACTTTCATGTTGGACAAAATTCCATTTGAAGCTTGTATGATGAAGTAATTTGAAGGAGCAAAACTTTCCATTTTGGGCAGTTGAAATTACAGGTCACCTGCCATTTTAGGAAACTTCTTGTCTGACCTCCAATTCTTCAACCTTGGTCTTTGATATGTCAAATGGGACTTGTATGGACATGAATGAAGCCTTTCAAACCATCTCCCACCTTCCAATCCATAAAATCAGGCACAGTTGACCACAGTTGACTTTTTATGGTTTCAGATGAAATTCAGCTTGACTGATGACTTCTGAGCATCCAATCTTTGGCCAAACCACTTCACAATGATCACATAATCACATGAACTTGATAACCCAAACCTAGGGCCTTGTCTTCTTGAGAAATGCACATGCTTGCTTGTCTGACCTGATCTCCTGACCAGTTTGACCTAATTTGCCAGCTGGACTTGCACTTGGGCAAATGGCTATGCAATGCTATGCAATGGACTTTGTTATGTTAATGACCTAAAAATGAAAATGTATGTACACAAGGAGGGTGCAAATTTGAGGTGCTACACTATTGTTATAACAATGTTAAGTTTTTATTATGTGCAAATATTGTAATTTTTAATTGCACATAAGGAACTTCAGTTTGATCTCATTAAAGACTCTATTAGGATCAGTTGAAAATATACATGATTTAGAGATCACATTGCATGAAATTTCCACGTCACTCATCCATATCGATCTATGTCATCAAGTATGTTGATGTGGTGGTCGTCGGGATTCTGTCCCGTTATATATCAGTGACGACAGCCACAGTGGTCACATTATTGATGTATGAGGTGGATCAGATTGTAAAGTTGAAATCTAAGGATAAATAGTATTCAGATGTGCGTCTAAAGAACTCTGATATAATTATTAAGATATATCGTCTAAGTGGAAGATTGTTGGAATATATTTATATATATTATTTTAATATTCAATGATTATTATGTGGGCATATATATATATATATATATATATATATATATATATATATATATATATATATATATATATATATATATATATATATATATATATATATATATATATATATATATATATATATATATATATATATATATATATTAGCTATTTTAGTAAAAAAAGTGCCTTAAATAATTATGTGATCAAACAATGTTAAAAGACTATTTAGATTTTATTTAAAAATTATTTATTTAATTAGTTAATTAATTGGGTATAGACTCAAATATGAGTGAATGTCAGGATTATCCATTTGAGAATAATTAGAATTCTAATTGATCATCACACTATATATAGACTATGGTCTCTAATATATTTACCTCTTCTCCCTATCTGAAGAGAAGTCAAGCATTAAGAATATCGGTTAAGGAAGAACCACACAAGTCAAAAAAATATTTGTTATTTGTGTCTTAGTCTTCAAATTACCGTCAACAATAACTCTCCTAATAGATCCAAATATTTTTATACTCAACTTGTATATCCTTTAATTTATATGTGCTTGTACAATTTTGGCTTTCACAATTATATATTATACGTATTGAGTATATATTGAATTGAGGCGTTATTGTTTTAGAATTTTTTATCCTTATCATTTAAGATTTTGTGTCACATAAAATAATATAAACTTATAATTTAATTATGGTATGGATGTGCTAAATGTTCAAAAAAAATTTAAATTATAGAAAAAATAAATTTAATTATAATATCATTCATATAAAAAAATTAGGAATTATATAGCTTTCTGAATTCATATGTTTCAATAAAAGTAACTATAATATAAAATATTCAAATTAATTGTTTAACAGAATATTTTTCGCAAAAGGTGTGAGCCTCATGAGTATTTAACTTGCCACCCTCAAGTTATACCTGGTACTCCCCATACTTTTATATTGTTCAAGTTGTTCCTGGCTAAAAATTGAATGAAAATTTCAGGTAGGCTTAACAAAATTTCCGGTACAGTTCATAATTTATGATAGTGCGTTTTAAATTTTCGGTATACCAGATATTTCAAAATTTCCAGTTTGTTTCATTAATTTACGAAAATTTGAAATTTACCTGTGGCTACCAAAAATTTCAACCTAAATGAAATTTCCGGTAGGGATTTTTTTTTTTTGTTGTTCAGGATTTTGCCGACAGTTTGGGATGGTTGTGATTGCAGCGACAATTTTGTGTGGTCCAGAGTAAATGCAAAGTTGTATAAATATGGGGTCACATGTTTGATAAAAACATCTCAAAAAATGTTTATTCCTTAATTTTTGATTAAGACAGAAGTGTACTTCAACGGAGTTTCACCTCCCGTAGAGTCCCGACTTCTAGATGACACCACATCTCTCGTCAGCCCGACGTCCAAGTTGAATGAATTATTGCATGATACTAATACCGGGAAGGTGAGAAAGATCGAGTTTTGTGAAAATTGGATTGATAATGAGAGGATGAAATACAACCTTATTGAGTTGAAGACCGACGCATATGTGAAGGAAATGTGGAGATCATTTCGCCGTAGGATAATAAAGGGGTCGATCGAGTTAAATGTTAGGATTTCAAGATCTGTTGACGACATAATTGAGATGCTGAAATGTCCATAATCATCTGGTAGTGTTTAGGTTTTTCTTATTTATTATTGTTTTCTTAAGTTATGTTTAAGTTAATGTTGATGTTGCATCTGTATTTCAGTTAATGTTAATGCTTAAGTTATGTCATCAAAAATATTATGTTATAAAAAGTTATGATGGAAATGTCTGAATAATATACAAATAATACATAATATACAAAATCCATGATATACAAAAGATGTCTAAATAGGTCCCTCACGGGCTATGTCTGCAGTCCGAGATAATCCAGTATAAACCTCGCCATCTGGGTTTACCAAACCCATGAGGTTATCCATAATAATTTCAATCATCTAGAGACGTTGTTGGGCATCGTCATCAACTACAGGAGGCGGCGGCCCGTCATCAACGGGTACCCCGGCACCAGAAGGCCTCACATTAACAGTAGGTATGATGATGCGCGAGTGTGACACAATGAGGTACCACTATAAGTAACCATCCTTACACTGTGGTGGATGTTGAACCCTAACTGCTCGGTCTCTAATGGCACGACCAGAGCTAATGATGTTACTCTAAAACCACCAATGAATGCCCGCAAATGGTATATCTATAACTTGTCGTGGGATACTCTAAACGTAACCATATTGTCGCAAACACCTCTCAGACAAGTATCCAGCAACCATGGTCTCCCACCGCATATAACCTGAATATAATGCTAACTCCTCGAACTCCCAGTGGACTCTATGACTAGTGTATGATGTCTATATGACATCATCTACAGTCAGCGCATCGAGCCTCCACCTGTACTCAGCAACACCACCGGGATGTGCCTATCTGGCATTCAATCTCTTCGCCTGTGGGGACCCCATTGGACAATGTTGCACCCTCCTGTCACAGATGATGGGGAAATGCTTGTATATCCATCACTTATATCAAGACAGATACACAACAGATAATAAATAATAACTGATATTCGCAACAATTAAATAAGAAAGCAACAACATGTAAGAACAAAAAGTGTTCTACAACAGACTCCATGATTTTGATGATAACAAAGGATGAAACCAAAAATGGCACCCTAACGAAAAGTTTCTAAGTGTGCAGGGTTCTATAGAAAGAAGAAATAAATCTGATGATGTCATCAGATGCAATACAAGATCAGATGCAAAATCTCAAGTATCAGAAGCATCTAAAGAGGAATCTCATTCAAGAAGCTCTGACTCTGGACAAAACTACAAAGTATCAGAAGCATCTGAACATGAAGTAAATTCTAGAAGCTCTGACTCTGAACAAATGTCCTCTGTAAACTCTGAAGTTATCAGCGCCATCTGAACTTTCAAGAAATAACATCAGAAGCAAGATTCTCCAGATACACGAAGACTCTAATCAGAATTGTTAATCATGATGAAGTAACGTTTAAGCCAAGTTAAAGTTCTGCAAATGGATTTCCTCAATTAGAAAGAGACGTTAATCTCCACTTCCAAGAGAGAAGATACTACTTGTGGTAAGTAGTCACTTCTAAGAGAAAAAGTCTACTGCAGAAGCTATTAATGGAATGGCGTAACTACATCTCAATATCCAACAGATTCAACGTTACTTCAACTCTACTTCAACTCCTATAAATAGAGAAGAAATCTCATTCAGTAAGCAAGAAATCACTAGCCAAAACTATACTGAAATCATATCACGCTCAAGAAAAACATCCTTGTTCTTCAAAGATTTTCACTAAGCTTTTGCTTATCAAGTGAAAAATTTGTTCTTAAGTTTGTAATATTTGCTTTCTTAGAAGCACTCTAGTTTACACATCTTGTATCTAATTTTTATTTGATTTCCTCAAGTGACTCTTTGCAGTCTGTAGACTTGAGAGGACTAAGAGATTTTCTTCTCTCTTAGGGGTTGTTTGTAATCTTTCAAGATTAGTGGATTAAGTCCTTGTTGAAGGCGAAATCACCTTGGCCGGGTGGACTGGAGTAGCTTTGTGTTATAAGCGAACCAGTATAAAATCATTGTGTGATTTCATTTTGCAAAAAGCGCTTATTTTTCAAACAATTCAAACCCCCCTTTCTTGTTTTTCTCACCTTCAATTGGTATCAGAGCTCCGGCTCTGTTATTGATTTTCAAATCAAACACTTAACCGTGTAGAGAGATCCAGTGCGAGAAAAACAAATGGCCCACTCAAATGAGAAAGATTCTTACAATGCCAAGCCTCCTGTTTTTGATGGAGAAAAGTTTGATTACTGGAAAGATAGAATCGAAAGTTTCTTTCTGGGTTATGATGCTGACCTCTGGGACATTGTCACAGATGGATACAAACCTCCAACCTTAAATGGAGCTGAAGTTCCCAGAAGCAAAATGTCAGAAGATCAGAAACGTGTTTTCAAGAATCACCACAAGGCCAGAACAATACTTCTAAATGCTATATCATACAACGAATACGAAAAGATCACCAACAGAGAGACGACTAAAGATATACTTGACTCTCTGAGGATGACCCATGAAGGAAACTCCCAAGTCAAGGAGACGAAGGCTCTGGCGCTTATCCAGAAGTATGAAGCCTTCAAGATGGAAGATGACGAAGCTATAGAAGCTATGTTTTCCAGATTTCAAACTCTTATTGCAGGTCTTAAAGTGCTAGACAAGGGATACACGACTGCAGATCATGTTAAGAAGATTGTCAGAAGTCTGCCAAAGAAATGGAGACCAATGGTTACTGCTCTGAAGTTATCAAAGGATCTGAACAGTATCAGCCTTGAAGAACTTGTTAGTTCTCTCAGAAGCCATGAGATAGAACTAGAGGAGGATGAGCCTCAGAAAAGGAACAAGTCAGTGGCGCTGAAGTCCAGACCTGAAAGACGGAAGTCAGACAGAACCAAAGCTCTCCAGGCAGAAACTGCAGATACTGACGATTCTGAACCTGAAGACTCTGATGATGAAGAAGAACTGTCCTTACTAACCAGAAGAGTTAAGCAACTCTGGAAAAGAAGGAACAACAACAACTTCAGAAGATCAAGACCCAGAGGGGATCGATCAGAGTCAACTTCAAAAGGTAAACCTAACAAAGATATTACCTGTTTTGAATGTAAAGAAACAGGTCATTATAGAAATGAATGCCCCAAGCTGAAGAAAGATAACTCTAAGAAAGAAAGCTTCAAGAAAAATGCCTTCAGAACAAAGAAGGGATTAATGGCCACCTGGGACGATAGTGAATCCGAATCATCAGAATCTGACTCTGATGAACAGGCCAACGTAGCTCTTATGGCTACCACATCCAGCAGCTCAGATGAAGAATCTGAAGAGGTATTTTCTGAACTTTCTAGATCTGACTTAGAATCATGTTTATCAGAAACTCTTACCTCTCTTCAGAAATTAAAACAAAAAGTTAAAAACATTAAAGGCCTTCTTAAAGCAAAATCTGAAGAGTGTAGTAAACTTGAGACAACAATTCTAGCAAGAGATGATACAATCACATCTTTAACGTTAGAAAGAGATGAAGCTAAAACGAAAAGCTTAGAATTAGAAGAAGTGTTGTCTCAAGCACCACAAACTTCAAATGAAATTATTTATAAATATGAAGAAGCCTTTCAACAATTTCTGAAGAATGGGATAAATAGGAGTATTATGGCATCCATGATTTATGGAGTAGGTCAGAATAATAAAAGGGGAATTGGGTATGATTCTGAGGAAAATAAAACCTCTACCAGTAACCAAATTAAATCGCCTTTTTCATACCACTACACACACTCACAAGAACACAAATTTAAAAATGCTAGAAGACCCAAAGTTGTAAGAAACTCTGGGAAAACTAATCTGAAAGGACCCAAGAGATTCTGGGTACCGAAAGATAAGATCATCTATGTTGCAGATATCCTATGCAGCAAAGTTCAGACACCAGTCATGGTACCTGGACTCTGGATGCTCGCGACATATGACGGGAAGAAAGTCTATGTTCCAAAGCCTGGAACTTAAAGACGCTGGATTTGTAGGCTTCGGAGGAGATCAGAAAGGAAGGATCAGAGGCTCCGGAACTATTGGTAACGGTACTCTTCCCTCTATATCTGATGTTCTTTATGTAGAAGGATTAATGCATAACTTGTTATCCATAAGTCAATTAAGTGATAACGGTTATGATGTAATCTTTAATCAAAAAACGTGTAAAGCAATTAGTCAGAACGATGGCTCTGTCCTTTTCACAGGCAAGAGGAAAAACAACATTTATAAAATAAATCTTTCTGATTTAAAAGATCAAAATGTTAAATGTTTAATGTCAGTTCACGAAGAGCAATGGGTATGGCATAGACGCTTAGGCCACATTAGCATGAGAAAACTTTCTCAGCTAACTAAACTTGAGTTAGTCAGAGGCTTACCTAAACTGAAGTTTTCTTCAGATGCTCTGTGTGAAGCTTGTCAGAAAGGAAAGTTTTCAAAAACATCTTTTAAAAAGAAAAATGTTGTTTCTACCTCCAAGCCTCTGGAGCTTCTTCACATTGACTTATTTGGTCCTGTGAAAACAGCATCAGTCAATGGAAAGAAGTATGGACTAGTAATCGTTGATGATTACAGCCGCTGGACATGGGTAAAATTCCTAAAGCACAAGAGTGAGTCTCACTCTGTATTCACCAGTTTCTGTTCTAAAGTGCAAAAAGAATTTGACTCTAAAATTGTTAGAGTCAGAAGTGATCATGGTGGAGAATTTGAAAATAAAGATTTTGAAGAACTATTTGATTCTAATGGAATATCCCATGATTTCTCCTGCCCTAGAACTCCACAACAAAATGGAGTTGTAGAGAGGAAGAATAGGACACTCCAAGAAATGGCCAGAACCATGATCAATGAAACAAATGTTGCAAAGCACTTTTGGGCAGAAGCTGTAAATACAGCGTGTTACATTCAGAATAGAATCTCTATTAGACCTATTCTGGAAAAGACTCCCTATGAACTGTGTAAGGGAAGAAAACCCAACATTTCTTATTTTCATCCTTTTGGATGCATTTGTTTTATATTAAATACTAAAGAACATCTGAACAAGTTTGATTCCAAAGCACAAAAAGGTATTATGTTAGGATACTCAGAACGCTCTAAAGGCTATAGAGTATACAACACAGAAACCAAAATTGTGGAGGAATCAATTCATGTTAGATTTGATGATAAGCTTGACCCTGAAAAGTCAAAGCTAGTTGAAAAGTTTGCAGATTTAGAGATCACTCTGGTAGAATCTGAGAAAACTCCAGAAGCAACTGTCACTCCAGACTCTGAAGAAATTAAATCTCCAGAAATTCCAAGGAAAGTTAAAAGTCGCATTAACGTATCTGAAGATTTGATCTTGGGAAACAAAGATGAACCTGTTAGAACCAGATCTACCTTCAGAACTTCTGAAGATATTCCTCTGGGACTAGTGTCTCTGATTGAGCCTACGTCCTGTGATGAAGCTCTTCAAGATAACGATTGGGTGGCAGCTATGCAAGAAGAGTTAGATCAATTCTCCAAGAATGATGTCTGGGATCTCGTTCCAAAACCCAGAGGCACTCATGTCATTGGAACCAGATGGGTTTTCAGAAACAAACTGAACGAGAAAGGAGAAGTTGTCAGAAACAAAGCACGACTGGTAGCTCAAGGTTATAGTCAACAAGAAGGTATTGATTATAATGAAACTTTTGCTCCAGTCGCGAGGTTAGAATCTATTCGTCTTCTTGTATCTTTTGCTATTAATCATTCTATCAAATTATACCAAATGGATGTCAAGAGTGCATTTCTTAATGGTTATATTTCAGAAGAAGTGTATGTTAATCAACCTCCAGGCTTTGAAAATTCAAACTTTCCAGAACATGTTTTCAAACTTAAGAAATCTTTATATGGACTTAAACAAGCTCCCAGAGCTTGGTATGAACGTCTGAGCAATTTTCTTCTGGAACAAAATTTTATCAGAGGGAAAGTTGATTCTACACTCTTCTGTAAAAACCTTAATAATGATCTCATGATATGCCAAATTTATGTTGATGATATTATTTTTGGTTCTGCTAATATCTCTGTTTGCCAAGAATTTTCTAAGTTAATGCAGGCAGAATTTGAAATGAGTCTAATGCAAGAACTAAAGTTCTTTCAGGGAATTCAAATCAATCAAACTCCAGAAGTCACGTACATTCATCAAAGCAAGTACATTAAAGACGTTCTGAAGAAGTTTGACATGACTGAATGCAACTCTGCAAAGACTCCCATGCATCCAACTTGCATTCTGGAGAAGGAAGAGGTAAGCAACAAGGTTTGTCAGAAGCTCTATCGAAGTATGATAGGCTCTCTTCTCTATCTGACTGCTACTCGTCCTGATATTCTCTTCAGCGTCTGTCTTTGTGCCAGATTCCAATCAGATCCTAGAGAATCTCATTTAACAGCTGTTAAGAGAATTCTTAAGTATCTGAAAGGAACTCCTAACCTGGGCCTGATGTATGAGAAAACATCAGAGTATAGGCTTTCTGGTTATTGTGATGCAGATTATGCAGGAGATAGAATAGAACGAAAAAGTACTTCTGGAAATTGCCAGCTTCTGGGAAACAACTTAATCTCCTGGGCTAGCAAAAGACAGTCAACAATTGCTCTATCAACTGCAGAAGCAGAATACATCTCAGCATCACTGTGCACAACTCAGATGCTCTGGATGAAGCATCAGCTAGAAGATCTTCAGATATTTGAGAGTAACATTCCTATCTTTTGTGATAATGCTGCTGCTATTTGTTTAAGTAAGAATCCCATTCTACATTCCAGAGCCAAACACATAGAAATAAAACATCATTTTATTAGAGACTATGTTCAGAAAGGGATAGTAACGCTGAAGTTCATTGATACAGAACATCAATGGGCAGATATCTTTACTAAGCCTCTAGCTGAAGATAGATTTCTTTTTATCTTAGAAAATCTGAACATTAAAAATTGCCCTGAGTAAAATTTGGCTCTGAACATGTAAAATGAGACTCTGATAAAAACAAATACACTTCTGCCTCCGACTCTGATACTTCTACCAAGTTAAGAAGATATCTGAGTTAGAAATCTTCAGAAATCCTTTGGTATTCCTGAAGATCAGATACATCAACACGTGGGGAACATGCGTCTAACCCTAGAACTTCTAGACAGCTGTCAAAAGAAATCAAAGGTCAGAACGCTTGAAATCTCCTCGAGCAGTGTGCTTACTGTTGGGATTAGACATTCATTAATGAGCTGTAATCATTTTTCCCCCAAACGTGCTATTTTGGTTTTTGTGCTAACGCTGGTATGTGTGTCGTTTTGCATGTGTTTTTACCCTTAGTATATAAACACTTTCTCTCACTTTTCACACTTATCACTCTCACTCACACTTAAACCCTAAACCCTCTCTCGAAGTTTTCTCTGCAACTCCTTCAGTTCTTCATCTTCTTCATCAATTTTCTTCATGAATCCTCAAGAGCAAGAAGTTTTTAACTTCTCCCAACAAATGGAAGCCAGTTCCAATCCCCAAACCTCAAACACTCAAACACCCACGGTTATAAGCGTCACCACAACCCCAGTTTACAAAGAACCTCACATTCTTGACCGTGAACAACACATTCATCTTTCAACTCCCTTTGAAGGTTTGGATGTACTGTGTGAATCGCTGGTAGATTTTGAGAACTTGAGAAGAAACGGTGTTGATCTTACTGAAGATCTTCGCAAGCAAGGTTGGGAAAACTACTTCGACAGGCTTTATGGTCCAATCTACCCTCTTCTGGTGAAGGAGTTCTGGAGATGTGCAGATGCTGATGACCAGTTCATTGTTTCTTTTGTTCTGGGAGTGAAGATAGTGATCACAGAAGGATCCATTGCCTCTCTGTTGAATATGGAAAGTAGTGGAGGTAAAAGGATTTACAACATTCCTCCAAGGTCAAAGCGCATCACTGAAGTCATCAACCCTACAATCTTCAAACCTAATGTTGAAGGAAACCCCTCTAAGAACAAGGAGCTTCATCAGAACCTCCGAGTTTGGCTGAAGATCATTCTGGGAACAATCCATCATCGTCCAGCCTCCAACTCTTCAGATTACATAAATGCAGATCAGAAATGCATTTTGTACTGCATCCAGAAAGGTATCAAGATCAACCTCCCTACTCTTCTCTTCAGATATCTGAGAGATTCAGTCAGAGAAACGAGGAATAATATGAAGCCCAGATCCTACATTCCTCTGGGAAGATTGCTCTCTGATGTCTTCATTGAGCATGGCTTGGTAGATGATCTGGAGAAGACCAGATGTATGGATGATCTGGCAATTGACGTGGGAAAGCCTCTGAATGCCAGAAACCTGAAGAGTATGGGAATCATCAAAGACATTAGAGTCAAGCCCACTATGGATGTGTCCTGGGAATGTCTAAAAGATCAGAGGAAGATGCCTCATGGCCTGGTCAGATTCTTCAAGGATGAGCCCAGAGACGCTGTTGCCCTCTATCTTCATCGTATGCTGGAAGAAGGTGTTGATGTTTCTGATTTCCGCCTTGAAGACTGTCTGGACTCTGTAGAAGATCTTGTCAGATACAAGAGAGGTGTCTCTGAGAAACAGATAGCTGCTGAGGCAAGGAGAGCAAAGAAAGCCAGACTTGGAGAAACTTCTGGCAGCAAAACTTCAGCACCTCTGAATGTCTCTTCTGGTAAGTCTATTCCTCCTGTCTCCTCTGCATCTATAATGGCTTCCTCTAACCCTCTCTCTTCACAACCAATATATACCACCTCTGAAATACCACCCGAACCTCCCAACCAACACCAGTTCTAAACATTGCTAGAACCTTCATTCCTCCCTCTCAACCTATACAAACCCACCAAAGCACTTCTTCTTCCTCATCTTCTGAATATGAATCACCCCCTTACCTTTCCCCTTCTTCTGACCAAGAGTTATCTGATCATGAGTCCTCTGATCAAGAACACTCTGACCCTAAGTCCCCAACAATAGCTGAAATTTATGCTAAAAATTTCGCTCCACAACCCACAAGACAATCTGAAGTAACCTCACCACTCCAAACTTCACTTCCACCACAACAAACAACAACTCTCCCCTCTGAAACTCAACCATCTGATCCCATCACCTCTTATATCACCCCACCAATTATTCCCGCTGTACCTGGACCAGACTCTGACCCATTAGACCTAAACCCACTCTATGCTTCATCCCCCAGTCTTCAACCAGAACCAGATTCTGAATTTCAAGCAGAATCTGAACCTCAACCAGAATCAGAAACTGAACCTCACTCTCTAAATCTCAGCCCTCAAAACTCTCCACCTCATTCACCTGAACCTGAACCTGAACTTACCATACCTACCCTTGAGGAGGCCATTATACAGGTTGCAGAAGCTTCAGTCCAGAAGATCAAGTCTCTGGCTAGAAACTCTGAAGTTAGTGATGATCCTAAATCTGTTAGGACACACTGGAACAGAGTCATTAGTTGGATGACCTCTGAGTCTTATAGGCTGAAGAGTATCTCTGAACAAGTCAGAAATGGCTACATCAGAGACTCTGAGGAAAGACTCCAAGAGAGACTGGCTAGAGAAGCTGAGGCCAGAAGATTAGAGGAGGAAAGATTGGCTAGGGAAGCTGAAGAAGAAGCAAAGAGGTTGGAAGAAGAACGACTGGCAAAGGAAGCAGAACTTCTAAGGATTCGGGAAGCTGAAGCCAAGGCTCAGGCAGATGCAGAAGCCCAAGCTGCTGCTGAAGCTGAAGCTCAGCAGGCTCTGATTCAGGGGGAGTCTTCCTCTGCGATCCCTCTGATTCTTAACACTCTGAAAGAGATAAAGCAAGATCAGCAAGAGATCAAGAAAGATCAGAATGAGCTTCGTGCCAGGATGGACAAGCAAGATGCCTTGAATGAAAACATCCAGAACATGTTTGCCATGTTGCTTCAGAGACTTCCTCAACCTCCGAACCCTTAGGCACTTAGGATTTATTTTGTTTGCTTGCCTAGTGTTTTTTTTTGCTTCTGTCTTCTTTTTAGCTCTGATATTTTCTTGGATCTGATGTTTTGCATGCTTTTGTGCCTTTGTGCTTCTGTTTAATGAAATGTTTTTCTCTTTATTATTCTTTTTATTTTTTTTATGCCTTTTTGATTATGCCAAAAAGGGGAGAAATTATTAAATAGCTCTGATGAAAATTATGTCTAAAACCTTAAGCATTCTGCAACAATTGTAAAAATAGTTCTGATATAAAAATAGCTCTGATTAATTAATAGCTCTGATTAAATAACTCTAACATTAAATTTAAGAATTTGCAGAAAGTTTCAGAAATCTCATTACTTGAAAAGCTCTGGTAAGAACTTCTGAACTCCCTAGTACTAACTCAGGGGGAGCTTTTGTCTATCTGATCTAATATTTTTCATGTTTCATCTGATAATTTTATTTGTTTTGTCATCATCAAAAAGGGGGAGATTGTAAGAACAAAAAGTGTTCTACAACAGACTCCATGATTTTGATGATAACAAAGGATGAAACCAAAAATGGCACCCTAACGAAAAGTTTCTAAGTGTGCAGGGTTCTATAGAAAGAAGAAATAAATCTGATGATGTCATCAGATGCAATACAAGATCAGATGCAAAATCTCAAGTATCAGAAGCATCTAAAGAGGAATCTCATTCAAGAAGCTCTGACTCTGGACAAAACTACAAAGTATCAGAAGCATCTGAACATGAAGTAAAGTCTAGAAGCTCTGACTCTGAACAAATGTCCTCTGTAAACTCTGAAGTTATCAGCGCCATCTGAACTTTCAAGAAATAACATCAGAAGCAAGATTCTCCAGATACACGAAGACTCTAATCAGAATTGTTAATCATGATGAAGTAACGTTTAAGCCAAGTTAAAGTTCTGCAAATGGATTTCCTCAATTAGAAAGAGACGTTAATCTCCACTTCCAAGAGAGAAGATACTACTTGTGGTAAGTAGTCACTTCTAAGAGAAAAAGTCTACTGCAGAAGCTATTAATGGAATGGCGTAACTACATCTCAATATCCAACAGATTCAACGCTACTTCAACTCTACTTCAACTCCTATAAATAGAGAAGAAATCTCATTCAGTAAGCAAGAAATCACTAGCCAAAACTATACTGAAATCATATCACGCTCAAGAAAAACATCCTTGTTCTTCAAAGATTTTCACTAAGCTTTTGCTTATCAAGTGAAAAATTTGTTCTTAAGTTTGTAATATTTGCTTTCTTAGAAGCACTCTAGTTTACACATCTTGTATCTAATTTTTATTTGATTTCCTCAAGTGACTCTTTGCAGTCTGTAGACTTGAGAGGACTAAGAGATTTTCTTCTCTCTTAGGGGTTGTTTGTAATCTTTCAAGATTAGTGGATTAAGTCCTTGTTGAAGGCGAAATCACCTTGGCCGGGTGGACTGGAGTAGCTTTGTGTTATAAGCGAACCAGTATAAAATCATTGTGTGATTTCATTTTGCAAAAGCGCTTATTTTTCAAACAATTCAAACCCCCCTTTCTTGTTTTTCTCACCTTCAATTGGTATCAGAGCTCCGGCTCTGTTATTGATTTTCAAATCAAACACTTAACCGTGTAGAGAGATCCAGTGCGAGAAAAACAAATGGCCCACTCAAATGAGAAAGATTCTTACAATGCCAAGCCTCCTGTTTTTGATGGAGAAAAGTTTGATTACTGGAAAGATAGAATCGAAAGTTTCTTTCTGGGTTATGATGCTGACCTCTGGGACATTGTCACAGATGGATACAAACCTCCAACCTTAAATGGAGCTGAAGTTCCCAGAAGCAAAATGTCAGAAGATCAGAAACGTGTTTTCAAGAATCACCACAAGGCCAGAACAATACTTCTAAATGCTATATCATACAACGAATACGAAAAGATCACCAACAGAGAGACGGCTAAAGATATACTTGACTCTCTGAGGATGACCCATGAAGGAAACTCCCAAGTCAAGGAGACGAAGGCTCTGGCGCTTATCCAGAAGTATGAAGCCTTCAAGATGGAAGATGACGAAGCTATAGAAGCTATGTTTTCCAGATTTCAAACTCTTATTGCAGGTCTTAAAGTGCTAGACAAGGGATACACGACTGCAGATCATGTTAAGAAGATTGTCAGAAGTCTGCCAAAGAAATGGAGACCAATGGTTACTGCTCTGAAGTTATCAAAGGATCTGAACAGTATCAGCCTTGAAGAACTTGTTAGTTCTCTCAGAAGCCATGAGATAGAACTAGAGGAGGATGAGCCTCAGAAAAGGAACAAGTCAGTGGCGCTGAAGTCCAGACCTGAAAGACGGAAGTCAGACAGAACCAAAGCTCTCCAGGCAGAAACTGCAGATACTGACGATTCTGAACCTGAAGACTCTGATGATGAAGAAGAACTGTCCTTACTAACCAGAAGAGTTAAGCAACTCTGGAAAAGAAGGAACAACAACAACTTCAGAAGATCAAGACCCAGAGGGGATCGATCAGAGTCAACTTCAAAAGGTAAACCTAACAAAGATATTACCTGTTTTGAATGTAAAGAAACAGGTCATTATAGAAATGAATGCCCCAAGCTGAAGAAAGATAACTCTAAGAAAGAAAGCTTCAAGAAAAATGCCTTCAGAACAAAGAAGGGATTAATGGCCACCTGGGACGATAGTGAATCCGAATCATCAGAATCTGACTCTGATGAACAGGCCAACGTAGCTCTTATGGCTACCACATCCAGCAGCTCAGATGAAGAATCTGAAGAGGTATTTTCTGAACTTTCTAGATCTGACTTAGAATCATGTTTATCAGAAACTCTTACCTCTCTTCAGAAATTAAAACAAAAAGTTAAAAACATTAAAGGCCTTCTTAAAGCAAAATCTGAAGAGTGTAGTAAACTTGAGACAACAATTCTAGCAAGAGATGATACAATCACATCTTTAACGTTAGAAAGAGATGAAGCTAAAACGAAAAGCTTAGAATTAGAAGAAGTGTTGTCTCAAGCACCACAAACTTCAAATGAAATTATTTATAAATATGAAGAAGCCTTTCAACAATTTCTGAAGAATGGGATAAATAGGAGTATTATGGCATCCATGATTTATGGAGTAGGTCAGAATAATAAAAGGGGAATTGGGTATGATTCTGAGGAAAATAAAACCTCTACCAGTAACCAAATTAAATCGCCTTTTTCATACCACTACACACACACACAAGAACACAAATTTAAAAATGCTAGAAGACCCAAAGTTGTAAGAAACTCTGGGAAAACTAATCTGAAAGGACCCAAGAGATTCTGGGTACCGAAAGATAAGATCATCTATGTTGCAGATATCCTATGCAGCAAAGTTCAGACACCAGTCATGGTACCTGGACTCTGGATGCTCGCGACATATGACGGGAAGAAAGTCTATGTTCCAAAGCCTGGAACTTAAAGACGCTGGATTTGTAGGCTTCGGAGGAGATCAGAAAGGAAGGATCAGAGGCTCCGGAACTATTGGTAACGGTACTCTTCCCTCTATATCTGATGTTCTTTATGTAGAAGGATTAATGCATAACTTGTTATCCATAAGTCAATTAAGTGATAACGGTTATGATGTAATCTTTAATCAAAAAACGTGTAAAGCAATTAGTCAGAACGATGGCTCTGTCCTTTTCACAGGCAAGAGGAAAAACAACATTTATAAAATAAATCTTTCTGATTTAAAAGATCAAAATGTTAAATGTTTAATGTCAGTTCACGAAGAGCAATGGGTATGGCATAGACGCTTAGGCCACATTAGCATGAGAAAACTTTCTCAGCTAACTAAACTTGAGTTAGTCAGAGGCTTACCTAAACTGAAGTTTTCTTCAGATGCTCTGTGTGAAGCTTGTCAGAAAGGAAAGTTTTCAAAAACATCTTTTAAAAAGAAAAATGTTGTTTCTACCTCCAAGCCTCTGGAGCTTCTTCACATTGACTTATTTGGTCCTGTGAAAACAGCATCAGTCAATGGAAAGAAGTATGGACTAGTAATCGTTGATGATTACAGCCGCTGGACATGGGTAAAATTCCTAAAGCACAAGAGTGAGTCTCACTCTGTATTCACCAGTTTCTGTTCTAAAGTGCAAAAAGAATTTGACTCTAAAATTGTTAGAGTCAGAAGTGATCATGGTGGAGAATTTGAAAATAAAGATTTTGAAGAACTATTTGATTCTAATGGAATATCCCATGATTTCTCCTGCCCTAGAACTCCACAACAAAATGGAGTTGTAGAGAGGAAGAATAGGACACTCCAAGAAATGGCCAGAACCATGATCAATGAAACAAATGTTGCAAAGCACTTTTGGGCAGAAGCTGTAAATACAGCGTGTTACATTCAGAATAGAATCTCTATTAGACCTATTCTGGAAAAGACTCCCTATGAACTGTGTAAGGGAAGAAAACCCAACATTTCTTATTTTCATCCTTTTGGATGCATTTGTTTTATATTAAATACTAAAGAACATCTGAACAAGTTTGATTCCAAAGCACAAAAAGGTATTATGTTAGGATACTCAGAACGCTCTAAAGGCTATAGAGTATACAACACAGAAACCAAAATTGTGGAGGAATCAATTCATGTTAGATTTGATGATAAGCTTGACCCTGAAAAGTCAAAGCTAGTTGAAAAGTTTGCAGATTTAGAGATCACTCTGGTAGAATCTGAGAAAACTCCAGAAGCAACTGTCACTCCAGACTCTGAAGAAATTAAATCTCCAGAAATTCCAAGGAAAGTTAAAAGTCGCATTAACGTATCTGAAGATTTGATCTTGGGAAACAAAGATGAACCTGTTAGAACCAGATCTACCTTCAGAACTTCTGAAGATATTCCTCTGGGACTAGTGTCTCTGATTGAGCCTACGTCCTGTGATGAAGCTCTTCAAGATAACGATTGGGTGGCAGCTATGCAAGAAGAGTTAGATCAATTCTCCAAGAATGATGTCTGGGATCTCGTTCCAAAACCCAGAGGCACTCATGTCATTGGAACCAGATGGGTTTTCAGAAACAAACTGAACGAGAAAGGAGAAGTTGTCAGAAACAAAGCACGACTGGTAGCTCAAGGTTATAGTCAACAAGAAGGTATTGATTATAATGAAACTTTTGCTCCAGTCGCGAGGTTAGAATCTATTCGTCTTCTTGTATCTTTTGCTATTAATCATTCTATCAAATTATACCAAATGGATGTCAAGAGTGCATTTCTTAATGGTTATATTTCAGAAGAAGTGTATGTTAATCAACCTCCAGGCTTTGAAAATTCAAACTTTCCAGAACATGTTTTCAAACTTAAGAAATCTTTATATGGACTTAAACAAGCTCCCAGAGCTTGGTATGAACGTCTGAGCAATTTTCTTCTGGAACAAAATTTTATCAGAGGGAAAGTTGATTCTACACTCTTCTGTAAAAACCTTAATAATGATCTCATGATATGCCAAATTTATGTTGATGATATTATTTTTGGTTCTGCTAATATCTCTGTTTGCCAAGAATTTTCTAAGTTAATGCAGGCAGAATTTGAAATGAGTCTAATGCAAGAACTAAAGTTCTTTCTGGGAATTCAAATCAATCAAACTCCAGAAGTCACGTACATTCATCAAAGCAAGTACATTAAAGACGTTCTGAAGAAGTTTGACATGACTGAATGCAACTCTGCAAAGACTCCCATGCATCCAACTTGCATTCTGGAGAAGGAAGAGGTAAGCAACAAGGTTTGTCAGAAGCTCTATCGAGGTATGATAGGCTCTCTTCTCTATCTGACTGCTACTCGTCCTGATATTCTCTTCAGCGTCTGTCTTTGTGCCAGATTCCAATCAGATCCTAGAGAATCTCATTTAACAGCTGTTAAGAGAATTCTTAAGTATCTGAAAGGAACTCCTAACCTGGGCCTGATGTATGAGAAAACATCAGAGTATAGGCTTTCTGGTTATTGTGATGCAGATTATGCAGGAGATAGAATAGAACGAAAAAGTACTTCTGGAAATTGCCAGCTTCTGGGAAACAACTTAATCTCCTGGGCTAGCAAAAGACAGTCAACAATTGCTCTATCAACTGCAGAAGCAGAATACATCTCAGCATCACTGTGCACAACTCAGATGCTCTGGATGAAGCATCAGCTAGAAGATCTTCAGATATTTGAGAGTAACATTCCTATCTTTTGTGATAATACTGCTGCTATTTGTTTAAGTAAGAATCCCATTCTACATTCCAGAGCCAAACACATAGAAATAAAACATCATTTTATTAGAGACTATGTTCAGAAAGGGATAGTAACGCTGAAGTTCATTGATACAGAACATCAATGGGCAGATATCTTTACTAAGCCTCTAGCTGAAGATAGATTTCTTTTTATCTTAGAAAATCTGAACATTAAAAATTGCCCTGAGTAAAATTTGGCTCTGAACATGTAAAATGAGACTCTGATAAAAACAAATACACTTCTGCCTCCGACTCTGATACTTCTACCAAGTTAAGAAGATATCTGAGTTAGAAATCTTCAGAAATCCTTTGGTATTCCTGAAGATCAGATACATCAACACGTGGGGAACATGCGTCTAACCCTAGAACTTCTAGACAGCTGTCAAAAGAAATCAAAGGTCAGAACGCTTGAAATCTCCTCGAGCAGTGTGCTTACTGTTGGGATTAGACATTCATTAATGAGCTGTAATCATTTTTCCCCCAAACGTGCTATTTTGGTTTTTGTGCTAACGCTGGTATGTGTGTCGTTTTGCATGTGTTTTTACCCTTAGTATATAAACACTTTCTCTCACTTTTCACACTTATCACTCTCACTCACACTTAAACCCTAAACCCTCTCTCGAAGTTTTCTCTGCAACTCCTTCAGTTCTTCATCTTCTTCATCAATTTTCTTCATGAATCCTCAAGAGCAAGAAGTTTTTAACTTCTCCCAACAAATGGAAGCCAGTTCCAATCCCCAAACCTCAAACACTCAAACACCCACGGTTATAAGCGTCACCACAACCCCAGTTTACAAAGAACCTCACATTCTTGACCGTGAACAACACATTCATCTTTCAACTCCCTTTGAAGGTTTGGATGTACTGTGTGAATCGCTGGTAGATTTTGAGAACTTGAGAAGAAACGGTGTTGATCTTACTGAAGATCTTCGCAAGCAAGGTTGGGAAAACTACTTCGACAGGCTTTATGGTCCAATCTACCCTCTTCTGGTGAAGGAGTTCTGGAGATGTGCAGATGCTGATGACCAGTTCATTGTTTCTTTTGTTCTGGGAGTGAAGATAGTGATCACAGAAGGATCCATTGCCTCTCTGTTGAATATGGAAAGTAGTGGAGGTAAAAGGATTTACAACATTCCTCCAAGGTCAAAGCGCATCACTGAAGTCATCAACCCTACAATCTTCAAACCTAATGTTGAAGGAAACCCCTCTAAGAACAAGGAGCTTCATCAGAACCTCCGAGTTTGGCTGAAGATCATTCTGGGAACAATCCATCATCGTCCAGCCTCCAACTCTTCAGATTACATAAATGCAGATCAGAAATGCATTTTGTACTGCATCCAGAAAGGTATCAAGATCAACCTCCCTACTCTTCTCTTCAGATATCTGAGAGATTCAGTCAGAGAAACGAGGAATAATATGAAGCCCAGATCCTACATTCCTCTGGGAAGATTGCTCTCTGATGTCTTCATTGAGCATGGCTTGGTAGATGATCTGGAGAAGACCAGATGTATGGATGATCTGGCAATTGACGTGGGAAAGCCTCTGAATGCCAGAAACCTGAAGAGTATGGGAATCATCAAAGACATTAGAGTCAAGCCCACTATGGATGTGTCCTGGGAATGTCTAAAAGATCAGAGGAAGATGCCTCATGGCCTGGTCAGATTCTTCAAGGATGAGCCCAGAGACGCTGTTGCCCTCTATCTTCATCGTATGCTGGAAGAAGGTGTTGATGTTTCTGATTTCCGCCTTGAAGACTGTCTGGACTCTGTAGAAGATCTTGTCAGATACAAGAGAGGTGTCTCTGAGAAACAGATAGCTGCTGAGGCAAGGAGAGCAAAGAAAGCCAGACTTGGAGAAACTTCTGGCAGCAAAACTTCAGCACCTCTGAATGTCTCTTCTGGTAAGTCTATTCCTCCTGTCTCCTCTGCATCTATAATGGCTTCCTCTAACCCTCTCTCTTCACAACCAATATATACCACCTCTGAAATACCACCCTCAATCACCAGAACCTCCCAACCAACACCAGTTCTAAACATTGCTAGAACCTTCATTCCTCCCTCTCAACCTATACAAACCCACCAAAGCACTTCTTCTTCCTCATCTTCTGAATATGAATCACCCCCTTACCTTTCCCCTTCTTCTGACCAAGAGTTATCTGATCATGAGTCCTCTGATCAAGAACACTCTGACCCTAAGTCCCCAACAATAGCTGAAATTTATGCTAAAAATTTCGCTCCACAACCCACAAGACAATCTGAAGTAACCTCACCACTCCAAACTTCACTTCCACCACAACAAACAACAACTCTCCCCTCTGAAACTCAACCATCTGATCCCATCACCTCTTATATCACCCCACCAATTATTCCCGCTGTACCTGGACCAGACTCTGACCCATTAGACCTAAACCCACTCTATGCTTCATCCCCCAGTCTTCAACCAGAACCAGATTCTGAATTTCAAGCAGAATCTGAACCTCAACCAGAATCAGAAACTGAACCTCACTCTCTAAATCTCAGCCCTCAAAACTCTCCACCTCATTCACCTGAACCTGAACCTGAACTTACCATACCTACCCTTGAGGAGGCCATTATACAGGTTGCAGAAGCTTCAGTCCAGAAGATCAAGTCTCTGGCTAGAAACTTTGAAGTTAGTGATGATCCTAAATCTGTTAGGACACACTGGAACAGAGTCATTAGTTGGATGACCTCTGAGTCTTATAGGCTGAAGAGTATCTCTGAACAAGTCAGAAATGGCTACATCAGAGACTCTGAGGAAAGACTCCAAGAGAGACTGGCTAGAGAAGCTGAGGCCAGAAGATTAGAGGAGGAAAGATTGGCTAGGGAAGCTGAAGAAGAAGCAAAGAGGTTGGAAGAAGAACGACTGGCAAAGGAAGCAGAACTTCTAAGGATTCGGGAAGCTGAAGCCAAGGCTCAGGCAGATGCAGAAGCCCAAGCTGCTGCTGAAGCTGAAGCTCAGCAGGCTCTGATTCAGGGGGAGTCTTCCTCTGCGATCCCTCTGATTCTTAACACTCTGAAAGAGATAAAGCAAGATCAGCAAGAGATCAAGAAAGATCAGAATGAGCTTCGTGCCAGGATGGACAAGCAAGATGCCTTGAATGAAAACATCCAGAACATGTTTGCCATGTTGCTTCAGAGACTTCCTCAACCTCCGAACCCTTAGGCACTTAGGATTTATTTTGTTTGCTTGCCTAGTGTTTTTTTTTGCTTCTGTCTTCTTTTTAGCTCTGATATTTTCTTGGATCTGATGTTTTGCATGCTTTTGTGCCTTTGTGCTTCTGTTTAATGAAATGTTTTTCTCTTTATTATTCTTTTTATTTTTTTTATGCCTTTTTGATTATGCCAAAAAGGGGGAGAAATTATTAAATAGCTCTGATGAAAATTATGTCTAAAACCTTAAGCATTCTGCAACAATTGTAAAAATAGTTCTGATATAAAAATAGCTCTGATTAATTAATAGCTCTGATTAAATAACTCTAACATTAAATTTAAGAATTTGCAGAAAGTTTCAGAAATCTCATTACTTGAAAAGCTCTGGTAAGAACTTCTGAACTCCCTAGTACTAACTCAGGGGGAGCTTTTGTCTATCTGATCTAATATTTTTCATGTTTCATCTGATAATTTTATTTGTTTTGTCATCATCAAAAAGGGGGAGATTGTAAGAACAAAAAGTGTTCTACAACAGACTCCATGATTTTGATGATAACAAAGGATGAAACCAAAAATGGCACCCTAACGAAAAGTTTCTAAGTGTGCAGGGTTCTATAGAAAGAAGAAATAAATCTGATGATGTCATCAGATGCAATACAAGATCAGATGCAAAATCTCAAGTATCAGAAGCATCTAAAGAGGAATCTCATTCAAGAAGCTCTGACTCTGGACAAAACTACAAAGTATCAGAAGCATCTGAACATGAAGTAAAGTCTAGAAGCTCTGACTCTGAACAAATGTCCTCTGTAAACTCTGAAGTTATCAGCGCCATCTGAACTTTCAAGAAATAACATCAGAAGCAAGATTCTCCAGATACACGAAGACTCTAATCAGAATTGTTAATCATGATGAAGTAACGTTTAAGCCAAGTTAAAGTTCTGCAAATGGATTTCCTCAATTAGAAAGAGACGTTAATCTCCACTTCCAAGAGAGAAGATACTACTTGTGGTAAGTAGTCACTTCTAAGAGAAAAAGTCTACTGCAGAAGCTATTAATGGAATGGCGTAACTACATCTCAATATCCAACAGATTCAACGCTACTTCAACTCTACTTCAACTCCTATAAATAGAGAAGAAATCTCATTCAGTAAGCAAGAAATCACTAGCCAAAACTATACTGAAATCATATCACGCTCAAGAAAAACATCCTTGTTCTTCAAAGATTTTCACTAAGCTTTTGCTTATCAAGTGAAAAATTTGTTCTTAAGTTTGTAATATTTGCTTTCTTAGAAGCACTCTAGTTTACACATCTTGTATCTAATTTTTATTTGATTTCCTCAAGTGACTCTTTGCAGTCTGTAGACTTGAGAGGACTAAGAGATTTTCTTCTCTCTTAGGGGTTGTTTGTAATCTTTCAAGATTAGTGGATTAAGTCCTTGTTGAAGGCGAAATCACCTTGGCCGGGTGGACTGGAGTAGCTTTGTGTTATAAGCGAACCAGTATAAAATCATTGTGTGATTTCATTTTGCAAAAAGCGCTTATTTTTCAAACAATTCAAACCCCCCTTTCTTGTTTTTCTCACCTTCACAACAAATAATAATTTCAAGTATACCTGTAACAAACTCAAATAGCCAGCAAGTTGTTTGGTCTCAAAGATCGTCGCCACTCCAAGGGTTGTATACATAAGTGTCAATGCAACATACCCCCAGGCCCAACTGGTGTCCTCGAGCCTACTGAAGAGGCACACGTACCAGGCGTCGATATAAACACCAGACTTTTCTGCAAAGAGAGTACATGATACTATATGTAGCATGTATGTCCTAGCGGCAATCTCATAACTCTCAGCCGCTACAAGCTCGTCGTACATCTTATGAAGTCAATACATACAAAGGTGTGAGCCCATGTTGACGCCAAACTCCTCTTGCATAGCCATCTTAGACACTTCCAAATCTCGTGCAACAGTCTGACATGTAAGGGACATGCTAAGTACGGGATCCGTCCAGAATCTGTCGTCGACAGAAGATTGAACAATAAGGAGACATCATCCAAAGTGATAGTCATCTCCCCAAATGGAAGAAAAAATAAAGATGTCTCCTTGTGCCATCTCTTAACAAAAACACTAAGTAGTGGAGTGTCAAGCATGGTGAGGGAGCAGTGGGAAAAATCAAACAGTTGAAACTCCTGTATAATCCGACTTACCTGCTCAGGCATCAAAATTTTCGGTGTCCTTCATCTTTGACCCGTGCAATGTCACCTTCAGTGTGGGACCTCCTATGACAAACAAATATAAACAAATTAGCATTTAGCTTTCATGACACAATAATAAACAAATTAGAGTTAAATATAAAAGACATATACCTCTCTCTATCATAGTCGTGACGCCACATGGTCTGTATACTCAGTAAGGAGTTGTAACCTCTGTGTCAGTAGTAACAGATGAGACTGAATCAGCAACAACAACATCTGGCTGGACCACCCGATCAACCTCTTCAAAACTAGACTCCTCAACAACCTCATCAACCACAACAATCGGATCTGCAACCTCCTTAACCACCAAATCAACAACAACAACATCTAGCACCACCTCATCTTTATGCTGCTCTATTGATCGTATCGGTGGGCGTCGATTTCAACGAGGTGCCCGAAACTGACCCAGCTTAGCCAACCTCTTCTGGTGTGAATCAGTTGGGGGCATTCGTCTAACCCGTATCTGAGAAGACTCAGGATCAGCACCCCTGGCAACCCTAGCCTGGTCTACCGCTCGATCAATAGCTCTTCCTGCAATAGTATCGTCTTTGCCTCTGTATTTCACTGCAAAAGAAGAAGAAAAATATTAGCAACTATCGGAAATTTCATAATTTTCGGGATAAAACAAAGTTTTGGCACATACCGGAAATGTCAAAATTTTCGATATAAATTTCCATGAAATATATACCAAAAATTTCAGAATTTCCGGTACAAAACTAAATTTTTATAACTATCGGAAAATTTTAAATTTCCGGTACAAAATATCGGAAATTTTGAAAAATTCGGTAGAAATACCACTGTTTTGAGATTTTCGGTAATTGCTCCAAATTTCCGGTATCGTCCCAACAATTACAAATTCACGCCTCTGCATTGTAAATTTGAAAATTTTAAAAACGATTTTACAAGAACAACATCATCTTTTCATACGCGATGGGGGATGCTAGATCTAAGTGAGGGATATTAAGTTAAATGCTCAAACCTCACACTACACTAGGTAATATATTTAAGGAAAGCCCAAACATAATGTGGTCCAAATCTTTGTTTAAGGGCTTCCAAAATTCAAGAAGAAAAAACCTTAAAATATACGTTTTACCTATCGATGAATAAAAAGAGTTTTCTTTTTTAGAATACATAGAAAAAAAGAGTTAAAATGTTTTGTTTTAGTATCTGTTTAATTCAGTTGGTCAATTTTAAGGCCTAAAAATTTGGTACAATGACTTGAAACCCAAGTTTTTCTTTACTGAATTTGGAACACAAGTTAAGCCACCACAAATCTGTCTGCATTCATATATTCCTTGCATTAGGGTTTTCGCAATCGTCCACGTCGGTAGCCGTTATCGATATTGAACGGTATAAAATTCAAATAGATATTTTTCTTTAAAGAATAAAATCTAAATAATTAAATTTAAAACCAACCCAGTCTAATTTTGATTCAACGACTACTAACATGTTTGACTCCGCGAACGTGAATAACGTGAACCCTTGTCTACTTGTAGAATTGACAAACAGTGGGCAATGAAAAACTAACCATGTGATTGTTTTTGTTACTGCATCATAGTGTGTACTAATTCTGCTTCTGCTCACAACTAAAAACATGGTCCATTCACACTTCAATGATTTTTGAAACTGTCAACACTTACCTTTCTAGTCTCAAATCTGGATCTGCATTATGAAAGTTATTTTTATTTGTTCTTAAAAATACCAGTGGCAAGACTCACAAGTTAAATGCACCAAAGAGTCGCAGATTCAAAATCCCGCCCACCGTTTATCAAATCTTCTCGAACTATATTCCGTTCTTTCCTTATAGAACATAAAAACCATTTTCTTTAAATATTATTTTTTTTAGACAAAGTAGTCTAAAAATCAACACATTTGAGTTCAAATTTAAATAATTTCAAAAAATATTTGACCAAAATAATTTTTTTAGACTAGTTTTTATTTTGTATGAAAAAACCATTGTGGGCCAACTCATTATTCTTCTCTATTATTGTCATGAAACCTTTTGTTGTATAAATAGGTAGCTAGTGGAGCAGAACACACCAATTACAAATATCATTCTCCAATCATATTCACAAGAAAGAAAGAAAAAAACATTCTCAATGGGAAGCACAAGAAGTGAATACTGTATCTTCATGAACTACGATCGAGTATACGATCGACTTCAAAATAATCGGTATGTCATCATTCGATTAACATTCTATAAACATTGCTGATTATTAATTTGAACATTTATGTTTTTTTTTTGTGTTATCTTAGAACTGAGATTGGAGCAATTGAGCTTGATTTGTACCTTAGTAGAAAGCATGATGAGGTTTTAGCAAGAGCTTTGGAGGCAGGAAGCTACATAAAGATAACATCTTTGGCTATTGTTGATGCTTTCATAGTGGAAATCACCGAGGAACAAGTAATGTAGTATGATTTTGTCACATGATGTTTTTTTTCTTGTCTTAATTAATAACTTGTTATGTTTCAAACAGGCTAATGTGCTTAGATCAGCAAATGGAGTGAGAGTTGTGGTGAAAAATGAAGTGGTATAAGCTTAGCATGTTCAAGAAAGAGATCCAAAAGTTGTTTTGGAGGAAGAGCTTTATGATTTTCAAATAATTGCTTATTTATGAATTAGTTGTATGAGTTCAATTTGTATGAAAGGATATGAAAGACTTGGTTGATATTTTATTTTCTCTTTAATTTTGTGGTTGATTATTATTACTATGATACTAAAAAATTATATGAATTTTTGTTACAATGTTACCCCACTCACGGAGATACTTTAACAAAAGTAGCTGTATAGTTTGCGTGTAAATATAGTGCAACAATGGTTGTCCAATGAGTAAAACTGGTCTATAACAAATATGTTGTTCCTATAGGGTGGAGCCAGAAAAATTGTGTTACTGGGTCATTTTTTTTAAAGATATTATTAATTTATAAATAAATATTAAAAAATTGTTTATGCTAATATATAAACATTCTCGATGATTTAATCTTAAATTAATATATTATACTCATTTAACTCAATTATTATATATTAGTTGAGGAATTTAGATTTTCGTCAACAATCATTTCAATTGGCTAATTTTGCAGCCAAATAAATGCTAATATAATTTTTTATTTGTTGATATAATTTAACTTTTATAAAAATATAATTAAGCTTTTTATTTAATCAATATTAATATTTGTTTTTAAATACAAACACATGTTTAATTGAAATATTTTCAAAAAATATTACATCTTTCGAATAAATAAAATAAATAAATTATTTCAGTATTGTTAGTTGGTGGTATGTTTATATAAAAATAAATAAATACTTTTCTATTTTAATTAAACATTTTGTTATGTTTAAAAAAATAATAGTACCAATTAAACCATGTTAAGAAAATTAAAACATATTTTTTAATAGAATTATTGAGTTTTATAAGGTGAAAATATATCAACAATTAAAAAATATGAGATATGTTCTAATCAAATGTTCAATTTTACAATATTTAATTGACTATAAATCTTGTTGTCGAGAGTATTGTTGTCCAGAATTTAGATTTTTATTAATTGAACTTATAGCGGATAATAAACCGAATCAATTTGAATATAATTTAAAATTCGATTTGACAACTAAATTATTAAACTTGTTTCATTAATCAAATTGGCTGAGAAAAAAAATAAGTTCGTCAATTAAATATGTTGAATTTAAAATTCGATTAATTAAATTTATAAGTTAATTTGATATATTTTAAAGACTTGCTCCAAATCTTACTTCTCTATCTTCTTTTAATCTTATGTCTTTTATTTTATTTTAATATATATTTTTTAAAAATAATAATTTAAAATATCAAATATATAAATAATAAATGAGTATTTATAAAATGACTTAGAAGCCTGAAGAGAATAAGTTAAATTAATAAAAAAAATCTAAAATCTAAAGAGTTAAACTGAGTTGTTCGTGAATTTAAAATGAGTCGAGTTTAAATTTTAAAAAAAGTTCATATCAAATTCGAATCGAGTTTCAAGTTAAACAAATACTTATCGAGTCGAGTCGAGTTAAGGTGAGTTCGATTCGAGTCGACTCATTTTCACTATTCAATCCACTCCATTCAAATTTATGATATAATTTATTTTAACATTTTTTAATATTGTTAATTTGACATATGAATTTAAGTATATTTATACATATGACGTAGGGTTGAATAAAGTTAAATTAAATAGGAAATTGTAGTTTAATTTTAAAAAGTAAATGTTATCGCATTTTATTTTTCATTATTAGATTCGGTTAAATATACTATAAAATTAATGCATAAGACAATATTTCATAAATTACTCTTTCTTTTATTCTAGAAAGTTGGTCATAACTATTTTTCTTAATATATTATATAATTCAACTAATTTCTTATATATCATTTTAATTCAACTAATTTCATAATATGGGTTAAAAGTGGTGAACGACAATGGTCAGAATAGTAATAAATGATGAAATAGTGGTGGTCGATGTAGTTCAACATGGTGGTTGACAGTTATTATAATGGTTATTAGTGGTGGTCATGGCATTCAAAGTAGAAATTGTAAGAACAAAAATTGTTCTACAACAGATTCCATGATTTTGATGATAACAAAGGATGAAACCAAAAATGGCACCCTAACGAAAAGTTTCTAAGTGTGCAGGGTTCTAAGGAAAGAAGGAAGAAATCACCAGATACAGAAACATATCAGATACAAATTATCAGAAGACCAGAAGCATCTGAAGTAGAAACACGTTCAAGAAAGTCTAACTCTGAGCAAAACAGCAAAATATCAGAAGCATCTGAACAAGAAGTACGCTCTAGAAGTTCTGACTCTGAACAACGGTATGTCAAACTCCAGAAGTTCTCAGCGTTATCTGAAGAAACCATCAGAACTCAAAAGAGATCAACATCAGAAGTTAGATAGCAAGATTCCAAGATCTCCAGAAACACGAAGACTCTGATTATGGAATTGCTAAATAAGGAAGAGTAACGTTAACTTCAAATAAAGTTTTGGAAATGGATTTCCTAATGCAGAAAGAGACGTTAAACTCCAAATTCAAATGAAAAGGAACTATATTTGGAAAGTAGTCATTCAAGAAGAGAAAGTCATTTTTGGCAAGAAGTTATATAAGTTATGGCATTATTTCAAAGCATTGACCATCAGTTTCAACGACTACTTCACTCCTATATATAAAGGACTGCAAATCAACATTGTGTGTAGAACATACAAGTACAACAACACAACAAGAACATATTGAAACATCAACACTCATAAAAACGTTTTATTCTCTCAATCTTCAAATAGCTTTTGCTTAAAACGTGAAACACTTTTTGTTCTTACTGTTGTAATATTTGCTTATCTTAGAAGCACTCTAGATTACATAAGTTTTTATCTTTGTTGTATTTCCTCAAGTGACTCTGTGCAGTCTGTATACTTGAGAGGACTAAGAGATCTTTCTCTTAGACGTTGTTTGTAATCAATCTTTCAAGATTAGTGGATTAAGTCCTTGTTGAAGGCGAAATCACCTTGGCCGGGTGGACTGGAGTAGCTTTGTGTTATAAGCGAACCAGTATAAAAATCCTTGTGTGATTTTCATTTTGAAAAAACGCTTATTTTCCAAACAATTCAAACCCCCCCTTTCTTGTTTTTCTCACCTTCAATTGGTATCAGAGCTCCGGCTCTGTTATTGATTTTCTAATCAAACACTTAACAGTGTAGAGAGATCCAGAACGAGAAAAACTATGGCCCACACAAATGAAAAGGATAGTTACAATGCTAAGCCTCCTGTCTTTGATGGAGAGAAATTCGATTACTGGAAAGATAGAATTGAAAGTTTCTTTCTAGGCTATGATGCTGATCTCTGGGACATTGTCACAGATGGATACAAACCTCCTATCACAGAGGATGGAGCTGAAGTTCCCAGAAGTAAGATGTCAGATGATCAGAAGCGAGTTTTCAAAAATCATCACAAGGCCAGAACCATACTCCTCAATGCTATATCTTACAACGAGTATGAAAAGATCACCAACAGAGAAACAGCCAAAGACATACTTGACTCTCTGAGGATGACTCATGAAGGAAACTCTCAGGTCAAAGAGACAAAGGCTCTGGCGCTTATCCAGAAATATGAAGCTTTCAAAATGGAAGATGATGAAGCCATAGAGGCAATGTTCTCTAGATTCCAAACTCTGATTGCAGGTCTCAAGGTTCTAGACAAAGGATACACAACTGCAGACCACGTCAAAAAGATATTCAGAAGTCTGCCAAAGAAATGGAGACCCATGGTTACTGCTCTGAAGCTGTCAAAGGATCTGAACAATATCAGTCTTGAAGAACTTGTCAATTCCCTCAGAAGTCATGAGATAGAACTAGAGGAAGATGAGCCTCAGAAAAGGAACAAGTCCGTAGCATTAAAGTCCAGATATGAAAGACGCAAACCTGACAGAACCAAAGCTCTTCAGGCAGAAACTGAAGATATTGATGACTCTGAACCAGAAGATTCCGATGATGAAGAAGAATTGTTCCTCCTGACCAGAAGAGTTAAACAACTCTGGAAAAATAGGAACAACAACTTCAGAAGACCAAGACCCAGAGGGGATCGATCAGAATCAACCTCAAAAGGTAAAACTAACAAAGATATTACTTGTTATGAATGTAAAGAAACAGGTCACTACAGGAATGAATGCCCCAAGCTAAAGAAAGACAATTCTAGAAAAGAAAGCTTCAAGAAAAATACCTTCAGGACAAAGAAAGGATTAATGGCTACCTGGGATGATAGTGAATCTGGGTCATCAGAATCTGACTCTGATGAACAGGCCAACGTGGCACTTATGGCTACCACATCCAGGAGCAGCTCAGATGAAGAATCTGAAGAGGTATTTTCTGAACTCTCTCGATCTGATCTAGAATCATGCTTGTCAGAAACTCTTAGCTCATATCAGAAATTAAAACAAAAGCTTAAAAACATAAAAGGTTGTCTTAAAGCAAAATTTGAAGAATGTGGCAAGCTTGAGATGACAATTCTAGCGCGGGAAGATACAATCAGATCTTTAACATTAGAAAGAGATGGAGCAAAAAGAAAAAGCTTAGAATTAGAAGAAGCGTTGTCTCAAGCACCACAAACTTCAAATAAATTAATTTATGAATACGAAGAAGCCTTTCAAGAATTTCTGAAAAATGGAATAGGTAGGAGTATTATGGCATCCATGATTTATGGAGTCAGTTAGAACAATAAAAAGGGAATTGGGTATGATCCTAAGGAAGTTAAAACTTCTTCTAGTGACCAACTTAAATCTCCTTTTTCATATCACTATACACACACACAATAACAAAAATTTGAAAATGTTAGAAAACCCAAAGTTATAAGAAACTCTGGGAAGACTAATCAGAAAGGACCCAAGAGATTCTGGGTACCGAAAGATAAGATTGTTTATGTTGCAGATATCCTATGCAGCAAAGTTCAGACACCAGTCATGGTACCTGCACTCTGGATGCTCGCGACACATGACGGGAAGAAAGTCTATGTTCCAAAGTCTGGAACTTAAAGACGCTGGATTTGTAGGTTTCGGAGGAGATCAGAAAGGAAGGATCAGAGGCTCCGGAACTATTGGTAATGGTATTCTTCCCTCTATATCTGATGTCCTTTACGTAGAAGGATTAATGCATAACTTGTTATCCATAAGTCAATTAAGTGATAACGGTTATGATGTAATCTTTAATCAAAAAACATGTAAAGCCATAAATCAAAACAATGGTTCAGTCCTATTCACAGGCAAGAGGAAAAACAACATTTATAAAATCAATCTTTCTGATTTAAAAGAACAAAATGTTAAATGTCTGATGACTGTTCACGAAGAGCAATGGGTGTGGCATAGACGCTTGGGCCACATTAGCATGAGGAAACTTTCTCAGCTAAATAAACTCGAGTTAGTCAGAGGCCTACCTAAACTGAAGTTTTCTTCAGATGCTCTGTGTGAAGCATGTCAGAAAGGAAAATTTTCAAAAACATCCTTTAAAAAGAAAAATGTTGTTTCTACCTCTAAGCCTCTGGAACTTCTCCACATTGACTTATTTGGTCCTGTGAAAACAGCATCAGTCAATGGAAAGAAGTATGGACTAGTCATTGTTGATGATTACAGTCGCTGGACATGGGTAAAATTCTTAAAGCACAAGAGTGAGTCTCACTCTGTATTCACTAGTTTCTGCTCCAAAGTGCAAAAAGAATTTGACTCTAAAATTATTAGAGTCAGAAGTGATCATGGTGGAGAATTTGAAAACAAAGATTTTGAGGAATTATTTGACTCTAATGGAATATCCCATGATTTCTCCTGCCCTAGAACTCCATAACAAAACGGAGTTGTAGAGAGGAAGAATAGGACACTCCAAGAGATGGCCAGAACCATGATCAATGAAACTAATGTGGCAAAGCACTTTTGGGCAGAAGCTGTAAATACAGCGTGTTACATTCAGAATAGAATCTCTATAAGACCTATTCTGGAAAAGACTCCCTATGAACTGTGTAAGGGAAGAAAACCAAACATTTCATATTTTCATCCTTTTGGATGTTCTTGCTTTATCTTAAACACTAAAGAACATCTGAACAAGTTCGATTCCAAAGCACAGAAAGGTATTATGTTAGGATACTCAGAACGCTCTAAAGGCTACAGAGTATACAACACAGAAACCAAAATTATGGAAGAATCAATTCATGTCAGATTTGATGATAAGCTTGACCCTGAAAAGTCAAAGCTAGTTGAAAATTTTGCAGATTTAGAAATCACTCTTGCAGGATCTGATAAAACTCCAGAAGCAACTGTCACTCAGAACTCTGAAGAAATTAAATCCCCAGAAATCCCAAAGAAAGTTAAAAGTCGTATCAACGTATCTGAAGATTTGATTCTGGGAAACAAGGACGAACCTATCAGAACCAGATCTACCTTCAGGACCTCTGAAGATACTCCTCTGGGACTAGTGTCTCTGATTGAGCCTACGTCCTGTGATGAAGCACTTCAAGATAACGACTGAGTTTCAGCCATGCAAGAAGAATTAGATCAATTCACAAAGAATGATGTCTGGGATCTTGTTCCAAAGCCCAGAGGCACTCACGTTATTGGAACCAGATGGGTATTCAGAAACAAGCTAAATGAGAAAGGAGAAGTCGTCAGAAACAAAGCTCGACTGGTAGCTCAGGGTTATAGTCAACAAGAAGGTATTGACTATAATGAAACCTTTGCTCCAGTCGCAAGGTTAGAATCTATTCGTCTTCTTGTATCTTTTGCTATTAACCATTCTATTAAATTATATCAAATGGATGTCAAGAGTGCATTCCTTAATGGTTATATATCAGAAGAAGTGTATGTCAACCAACCTCCAGGTTTTGAAAATCCAAAATTTCCAGAACATGTTTTTAAACTTAAAAAATCTTTATATGGACTTAAACAAGCTCCCAGAGCTTGGTATGAACGTTTAAGCAATTTTCTTCTGGAACACAATTTTATCAGAGGGAAAGTTGACTCCACACTCTTCTGTAAGAACCTTAACAATGATCTCATGATATGCCAGATATACGTTGATGATATTATTTTTGGTTCAGTTAACGCCTCTGTTTGTCAAGAATTCTCTGAGTTAATGCAGGCAGAATTTGAAATGAGCTTAATGCAAGAACTAAAGTTCTTTCTGGGAATTCAAATTAACCAAACTTCAGAAGTTACATATGTTCATCAAAGCAAATATATTAAAGATGTTTTGAAGAAATTTGACATGGCTGACTGCAACTCTGCAAAAACTCCCATGCATCCGACATGCATTCTTGAAAAGGAAGAAGTAAGCGCAAAGGTTTGTCAGAAGCTCTATCGAGGTATGATAGGCTCTCTTCTCTATCTGACTGCTACTCGTCCTGATATTCTCTTTAGTGTCTGTCTCTGTGCCAGATTCCAATCAGATCCTAGAGAATCTCATTTAACAGCAGTTAAGAGAATTCTCAAGTATCTGAAAGGAACTCCTAACCTGGGCCTGATGTATAAGAAAACATCAGAGTATAGACTTTCGGGTTACTGTGATGCAGATTATGCAGGAGATAGACTAGAACGAAAAAGCACATCTGGAAATTGCCAGCTTCTGGGAAACAATCTGATATCCTGGGCTAGCAAAAGACAGTCAACTATCGCTCTATCAACTGCAGAAGCAGAATACATCTCAGCATCATTGTGCACAACTCAGATGCTCTGGATGAAGCATCAGTTAGAAGATCTGCAAATCTTCGAGAGTAACATTCCTATCTTCTGTGATAATACTGCTGCCATTTGTCTAAGTAAGAATCCCATTCTACATTCCAGAGCTAAACACATTGAAATAAAACATCATTTTATCAGAGACTATGTTCAGAAAGGGATAGTAACATTGAAGTTCATTGATACAGATCATCAATGGGCAGATATCTTTACTAAGCCTCTAGCTGAAGATAGATTTCTTTTTATCTTAGAAAATCTGAACATTCAAAATTGCCCTGAATGAAATGTGGCTCTGAAGATGTAAAATGAGACTCTGACATAAACAAATGTGTTTCTGCCTCTGACTCTGATACTTCTACCAGTTAAGAAGATATCTGAGTTAGAAATCTCCAGGAACCAATCCTTTGGTATTCCTAAAGATCAGATACATCAAAACACGTGGAGCACTTAGCATCTAACCCTAGAACTTCTAGACAGCTGTCCAGAAGAAAATCAAAGGTCAGACGATTGAAATCTCCTCGAGCAGTGTGCATACTGTTGGGATTAGACATTCATTAACGAGCCTTAATCATTTTTCCCCAAGCGTGCTAACTTGTGTTTTGTGCCAACGCTGAATTGTGTGTCGTTTTGCATGTGTTTTCGTTTAGGGTATTTAAACACTCCTCTCACATTTCACACACTTATCACTCTCACTCACTCTCAAAACCTCTCTGAAGCATTTCTTCAAACTCTTCATCTTCATCTCCTTCTTCATCAACTATGGATGCTCAACAACAACAAGTTTTCAACTTTTCTCAGCAAATGGAATCCAACACCACTGCCCAAAGTTCAAGCATTCCAACTCCAACTGTTACAGGAGTCTCCATTACTTCAGTGTACAAGGAACCCCATGTTCTTGATCGTGAACCACACATAAACCTAGAAACTCCCTTTGAGGGACTGGAAGTGTTGTGTGAAACTCTAGTGGACTTCGACAACATGAAGAGAAATGGAGTAGATCTTACTGAAGAACTCCGTCTACAAGGGTGGGAAAATTACTTCCAAAGGTTGTATGGCCCTGTTTACCCAAATCTCATCAAAGAATTCTGGAGATTTGGTGACGCTGATGACCATTTCATCGTCTCCTATGTTTTGGGGGTAAAGATAGTGATTACTGAAAAGTCAATTGCTTCTTTACTGAACATGGAGAAAGATGGAGGAAAAAGGATTTACAACATCAACCCTAGGTCAAGGCGCATTGCTGAAGAAATCAATCCAACCATCTTCAAACTCAACACTGAAGGAAACCCTTCAAAGAACAAAGAACTTCATCAGAACCTCAGAGTATGGCTCAAGATCATTCTGGGAACCATTCATCATCGCCCAGCATCAAACTCCTCTGACTACATCAATACAGATCAGAAGTGCATTCTGTATTGCATTCACAAGGGTGTGAAGCTCTGCCTTCCTGCACTTCTCTTCAGATATCTCAGAGACTCTGTAAGGGAGACCAGAAATCACATGAAACCCAGAGCCTACATCTCTCTGGGAAGGCTTTTGTCTGATGTTTTCATAGAAAATGGGCTGGTAGATCATCTGGAGAAGAACAGACTGATGGAAGATCTGGCGATAGATACTGGAAAGCCTCTGAACGCCAGAAATCTGAAAAGCATGGGAATTCTGAAGAAGATTCAAGTCAGACCCACTATGGACACCTCCTGGGGTGCCTTGAAAGATCAGAGGAAGCTGCCCCATGGTCTTGCAAGGTTCTTCAAGAATGAACCCGTAGATGCAATCCTCCACTATCTGCAGCGTCTGAAGGATGAAGGAGTCGACATATCTGACTTCAGATTGGACGATTGTCTAGATTCAGAAGAAGACTTTGTCAGATTCAAAAGAGGTCCCTCTAAGAATAAGTCTTCAAAGGCAAAGAGAGCAAGGATAGGAGAAACCTCTGAAATAAGATCTTCAGCACCTCTGCAAATATCCACTGGTAAGTCTGCTCCCTCTATTCCCTCTGAACAACTTATGGCTTCTTCTAATCCTCTCCCAACACCACCTATATACACATCCTCTGAAACCCCACCTTCTACAACCAGAACCTCACAACCTCTACCCAATTTTAATCTTGCTCACACTACCACTTCCTCTTCATCATCTTCAGCCCCAGAATTACCTCCATACCTTGACCTCTCCTCTGACCCAGAATACTCTGACCCTAACTCTCCAACCTTAGCCCAAATTCAGGCTCAAAACCTTGCTTCACAACAACCAACACAATCTGAAGCAACTTCACCTCCCCCAGAACAAACAACCAACATTCCTTCTGAAGACCAACCTTCTGAAACTCAACCCTCTGACCTCCACACCTCTGATATCACCCCTCCAAACACCTCCGATGAACCTGAACCTGAACCTGAACCTGAACCTCTAACATTAAATCTCAGCCTTCCAACCTCTTCACCTCAAACCTCTGAACCTAACCTTTCCGTACCTACCCTTGAGGAAGCCATAATGCTGGTCGCAGGGGCTTCGGTACAAAAGGTCAAGTCTCTGACCATTAACTCTGAAGTCAGTGATGATCCTGACTCTGTAAGGACACACTGAAACAGAGTCATTGGCTGGATGACCTCTGAGGCTTTTAAGCTGAAGAACATCTCTAAGAAAGTCAGAAATGGCTACATCAGAGATGCTGAGGCAAGACTCCAGGAAAGACTTGCAAGAGAAGTTGAAGCCAGAAGGCTGGAGGAAGAGAGACTAGCAAGAGAAGCTGAAGAAGAAGCCAGAAGGCTAGAGGAAGAAAGGGCAAAGGAAGCTGAAGCTAAAGCTCTGGCCGATGCTGCTGCTGCTGCCGAAGCTGAAGCACAGGCTGCTGCTGAAGCTGAAGCAAAGGCCGCTGCTGAAGCACAACAGACTCTGACTCAGGGGGAGTCCTCTTCTGTCATTCCTATGGTTCTCCAGACGCTGGAAGAACTGAAGAAAGATCAGAAGGAACTCCGTGCCAGAATGGATAAACAAGACACTGTCAACGACAACATTCAGAACATGCTGGCTCAATTGCTTCAGAGAATGCCTCCGCCTCCCAACCCTTAGGCACTTAGGATTTTGTTGCTTTGCTTTCTTTGTTTCTGATGTTTACTTGTTCCTTTTGCCTCTGTTGTTTTTTATCTGAATACAATGTTTTTCTCTTGAATTATTATTTTTTTTTGCTATGTCTTTTTGATTCTGACAAAAAGGGGGAGAAGTCATTAATAGCTCTGATGAAAATACTGTCTAAATACCTTAAGCACTCTGCAACATATTTTTCTTAAAACTAAATTTATCTAACACTAGACTTAAGAAATTGCAGAAGGCATCAAGAAACCTCATTGCTTGGAAGCTCTGGTAAGAACTTCTGAACTCCCTAGCCTATCTCAGAGGGAGCTCTTGTCTATCTGATCTGATATTGTTTATGTTTCATCTGCTAATTAAGTTTGTTTTGTCATCATCAAAAAGGGGGAGATTGTAAGAACAAAAATTGTTCTACAACAGATTCCATGATTTTGATGATAACAAAGGATGAAACCAAAAATGGCACCCTAACGAAAAGTTTCTAAGTGTGCAGGGTTCTAAGGAAAGAAGGAAGAAATCACCAGATACAGAAACATATCAGATACAAATTATCAGAAGACCAGAAGCATCTGAAGTAGAAACACGTTCAAGAAAGTCTAACTCTGAGCAAAACAGCAAAATATCAGAAGCATCTGAACAAGAAGTACGCTCTAGAAGTTCTGACTCTGAACAACGGTATGTCAAACTCCAGAAGTTCTCAGCGCTATCTGAAGAAACCATCAGAACTCAAAAGAGATCAACATCAGAAGTTAGATAGCAAGATTCCAAGATCTCCAGAAACACGAAGACTCTGATTATGGAATTGCTAAATAAGGAAGAGTAACGTTAACTTCAAATAAAGTTTTGGAAATGGATTTCCTAATGCAGAAAGAGACGTTAAACTCCAAATTCAAATGAAAAGGAACTATATTTGGAAAGTAGTCATTCAAGGAGAGAAAGTCATTTTTGGCAAGAAGCTATATAAGTTATGGCATTATTTCAAAGCATTGACCATCAGTTTCAACGACTACTTCACTCCTATATATAAAGGACTGCAAATCAACATTGTGTGTAGAACATACAAGTACAACAACACAACAAGAACATACTGAAACATCAACACTCATAAAAACGTTTTATTCTCTCAATCTTCAAATAGCTTTTGCTTAAAACGTGAAACACTTTTTGTTCTTACTGTTGTAATATTTGCTTATCTTAGAAGCACTCTAGATTACATAAGTTTTTATCTTTGTTGTATTTCCTCAAGTGACTCTGTGCAGTCTGTATACTTGAGAGGACTAAGAGATCTTTCTCTTAGACGTTGTTTGTAATCAATCTTTCAAGATTAGTGGATTAAGTCCTTGTTGAAGGCGAAATCACCTTGGCCGGGTGGACTGGAGTAGCTTTGTGTTATAAGCGAACCAGTATAAAAATCCTTGTGTGATTTTCATTTTGAAAAAACGCTTATTTTCCAAACAATTCAAACCCCCCCCCCCCTTTCTTGTTTTTCTCACCTTCAGAAATCATATGTGGATAAATTGGTGATCAAATGTGATCGAGTTCATCGAGAGACCATTGTCGTAGGTGGTCGACATGGTTGGAGTGGTGGTCGACGATAATTAGAGTTGAAGTCAATGGCGGTCACAGTAATAATTGAAGTCGGTTAGAAGGGTGGTTAATGATGATCAGAGGTGGTCATAGTGGTGGTTGGCGGTAGTCATAATAGTGGTTGGAATAATGGAAAGTGACAATTTATGGCGGTATACCCTTTAAATAAAAAATAAGATTTTAAAAACTTTTTTATTGAGTTTTAGTGAAATATTAATTTAAAATTAAGTAAATAAAAATCAATTTTAATTTTACATAACATATTTCCACCTACTTAACTTAAAAATATTTGTTTTATCCTTATTAATGAATACTAAATAAAATTAAGGATACACCGTATTTTTGAAGACCTGAGTTTTTTTTCATAGAGTCAGATGGATATAATTGATAATTTATCTTGCAGTAAATAAATTCCAGATAAGCTTTCAACGATATTAACGATTTGAAGAAACATCTCAATGTCCCTATTCAAGTTTCTCAAGGACTCTCTTATATTGAATCTTCAACAACTCTTTTCCTTCTCTATTTAATGAGTTGAAGACTTGAAGAAAAATAAGCAATGAACTATTGACATTCAAAGAGCAATTACTCTGGCAAAATACAAGCACAAGTTTAACTTAGGATTTCTTACCTTTGTATATTCTAGAAATCCCTAAGTCTTAAAGAGTTCTTCTTGAGTTGTATTTTGTCTACACTTCTGATTGTATATCAAGTGTATTATCTCAAACAATCTTTTATTTGTTAGGTAGATTGTTACATTTTTTTACTAAGGGTTTGAGCATTTGAAGTTGTTAGACGATTTTACTTAGTGTTTGAGCATTTGAAGTTGTTAGACGATAGGCCTAGATCTAGAGGGGGGGTGAATAAATCTCAAGTTAAAAACTTATTTGAAAATTTGATTTAGAAAAATTTATGGCGCGAAAGCAAGTTTCAAATATTTTATGGATCAAAAATCGTCTAACCGAACCTACTATTGAATAGCTCGGATATGCATAAAGGTGTAAATGGTATGATAATAATCCACAAGTTGATTAACAACACTTTAAACAACAAAACGAATACTCCACTATAGTAAATATATATTCCTGATGATAACAACACACACAAAACTTGTTGACGCAATTTGTAGAACACTTTGTGTGTGATCAACAAAGTTTGGATATTAGTATAATGTTTGTAGTTCTTAGAAGTCAAATCACTACCAAATGGTATGTGATTACTACAACAACACAAATTTAACAAATGATTCAAAAGTTATTATTCAAACAATGTTGATCAAGAGACTAGAGTAATCAACAATTTGCAAATTAAAAAATAAAAGAGAGAGAGAGAGAGAGAGAGAGAGAGAGAGAGAACACAAAGATTTGTTTAGACAGTTCCCTAATCAACCTCGCTATGGGTACGTCTGCCCTCAATTCAAATTCGAATTGAGATATTAATATAATAAATCTTACTTTTCAAATATATGAATATAAGAGATGTGAAATCAAATCCCATAAAACCTAAGTTTGATATTGACTCTAACACCTCCAATAACCCTGATCAAAGATTGATCAAGTCAGCAACAATGTCGCTTCAATTCACATGTTGTTGCTACTTCCTTGCATGACCTCTTTGTCTCAAGGCTTTCATCTGACTGAATTAATCCCAAGCACACACTTGTTGAACCCAAGATTTGTCAACACGATCCATAATTTCACGCTACTCTCTTGCACGAGACACCTAGTATCAAGGCTTTCACTTGATTGGATCTGAATTGCACAATCTTGTCCAAAACCTTCAAACCCTAAAGATATTGAAGGAAAACCCCACATTGGTTTTCTTATTTGAATCCCTAAAAGATATCAATCCAATATTCTCGGTACAGTAAACCTAATTAGACTTTATCAATCATAATCTAGATGGCACCCAATAAAAAAATGATTATGTGTAGTTTGATTGTGTGTATGCATAAATTGAATTGAAGATGATGAGATGCTTTGAAATCCTGGATTCATGTAGGTTTTACTCACTCTAGAAACCTTACTAGAGAATGATGCATGTATGAAGTGTTTATATGCATGGGTGATTTAGGGCAAAAGGAAATGCAAAGGACTTGAGAAAAATATGAATTTTTGAAAAATTATATCGGATAGGTCAGCCTATAGAAGTTATGTATCAACTTGTTCGATGCATAGGTCGACCTGTCCAAAGTCATGTGTCGGCCTATGACTGTTATGCGCTCCCTATATGTCGATCTGAAGACTCGGCACATGGGACAGAGGCTACAAGCTTTAATACAACAGCATATGTGTCGACCTATAGACTGCATGTGTCGACCTATAGTCAGAAATACTTTTCCATAGGTCAACTTGTAGTTGAATATGCCGACCTGTAATGCTATTTTTTATATAAAAAAATGATTTTTCATGCATGTTTGATGCATGAGACCTTTTCCACATTGTTTTTAAGTACTTGTATGCTTCCTAATGCTAAGATGCACATAGAGATTCAGATGACACTGTCCAATATACATTAACGTTAAAGTATCATAGTTTTGACATCATACAAAACACATCTAACGGAAGTTGCACTCACATACTCCCCCTTTTTTTTCTGATGGCAAAACTTGAGACGAATTGTTAGGAATGAAAAGCTCTCCCTGAATGTATGCACCCCACAACTTCATCTTGCTTCTCCCCCTTTGACAACATCAAAAAGAAACAAAATAGTCCATGAGAAGAATCTTAAATCATGCATAGACCAATATAACACACAGAAGTTTGCAAAGATAAGAGCATTAATATGATATCACTCACATATAATGATTTGCATATTTAAAAGGAATTCCTAAACATAAATAAAAGAAAATAATGCAACAATAGAACATAATTGTCATAAGTTATGCCAAATAATCATAACACAATCATGAAAAATAAAGGATACAAAGTGAACACAAAATACTTGACATGCTATAAAAGCAACACGATTACGTGACATATGCCTTTGGTGCTCCCAAAATGTTGCACACACATGTGCTATAGCAAGGAGATAAACAAAGCACCACCCCATAAACCAAAAACAGAGATGAAAACATAACAATGACACACAATCAAGAATATTGTTAACAATGTAACATGTTCAATCATAAATCATGAGAAAAATAGATAACAAACTGATGCACCAATTACTATATTGCAAGGAAAAATAAGATAGCATAATGTCACTATAAGCATATAAATTGACATACATCAATTGGACATTGTTGGAAGTGAATATACATGAACTATCTTATACGTCAAGAACATCAATTATATGGACCATAAACAACATGCGAAAAGAAAAGCTTACACACACAAACAAAAAATGAAACGCTAGCACCTTGCTTGTGAAATGGTGAGGAATGCACTCTTATGAAGTATGTCATTCAAGAAAGGTTAAATGGACAAGGTATATTCAAAGTTAATTAACATAAAATTTAGGTAAGTGTTAAGATGTCAAGAATTCCTAATTCCCGTCGAATATTAAAGAAGGGTTCGGTCGTAAGTGGTTTTTTTAAAATATGATTTTTACTATCAACATGCTCAAAAACAACGTCGCCTTTCTCATCATGATCACGTAGGAAGTGATGAAGAATCTCAATATGCTTAGCACGAGAATGTAGCATCGAGTTGTTAGTTAGGTTAATGGAACTAGTGTTGTCGCACAAAATTGGAATACAACTTAGTTTTATATCAAAATCAAGTAATTGTTGTTTAAGCCATAAAATTTGAGCACAACAATTATCGGTCGCTGCGTATTCCGCCTCGGCAGTTGACAATGAAACCGAAACTTGTTTCTTGCTATGCCAACTAACTATGGAATTTGAAAATATGTGACAAGTCCCACTAGTACTTTTCCTATCCAATTTGCAACAGGTAAAACCGGAATCGGTGTAACCAATTAAGCTACAATCAGTCCCTTTGAAATACCAAAGCTCATAATTTGAAGTACCATGAAGATACCTAAAAATACGTTTGACGACTTTTAGATGAGATTCCTTAGGGGCTGATTGATATCGGACACACACACAGACACTAAACATGATATTTGGCCTAGATGCAGTGAGATATAGAAGATAACTGATCATACCTCTGTATTTCTTCACTTCCACATCCATACCTCGTTCCTTTCCAAGTTAGCGTTTATAGTCATGAGAGTGTTAATCGACTTTGCATCAATCATGCCAAATCTCGTTAGAAAGTCCTTGCAATACGTGGTTTAACAAACAAATGTGCCTTCATTTAGTTGTTTGATTTGAAGACCTAGGAAGTAGTTTAGCTCTCCCGTAAGACTCATTTCAAACTTTCCCTGCATAAGCTTAGAAAACTCTTTGACAAGTTTCATATTAGTATATCCAAAAATAATGTCATCAACATATACTTGTTTCATACCTTGAAATTCGCCCTACCATTCACATAATCATATAGGTCACTAACCCAAACCTTTGCATATCATCTTCGTCAATTCATTTCATTTGAATAAGCATGGTTCAACTGGAGGCGACATGTGACTTGAACTCATGTGTTTCTTGGTGCACTGATACATTTGTTCAGTCATTTCATTCAACCATGGTTTAATACGATTTACAAGTCTTGTGATCATTTGGGTTCGTTGGTTCACCGCATGTCGTTATCCGATTCATATTTTCATTATTGCATCATAATCTTTTTCCCGATTGATTTTAGTTTCCAATTTATTTTTGAAGTTAAAATTGATTTTAATACAAAATCGATTTTGGATATTCAATTTGAGTTTTGAGATTTAGATCAATTTTGGAAGTTATTTCATCTTTTATTTCAAATTAATTTTAGAAATTTCAATTGAATTTAAACTATTTCTTACTAACGGGCCATGCTTGTCAATAATAGAACTTAAGCCCATTTTAATTCAAAATCCAATTTCAATAAACCATATCCAAAAAAATCTAATCCATTTTCAATATCCAAAAGCCATTTCAATGTCCATTTTTTTAGAGCCATTGATCCATAATATTTATCCAACAACCATTAACCAATAATCTAGTTTTTCTTCCCAAATCCATATCTAATTTCATAATCCATTTTCCAACGTAATCCATTTTCCAATACAATCCATTGTCCGCACATCCAAATAAGACAAAGTAAAGTGATGTTGCATCATGAAATGCACGTAAATAAAACGCAATACGTAAGCCAAGAACGCAGCTTCCAAAACATACAGCCGCACAACTCAAACGCAGCATATCAAATTAAAACGCAACCAAAATGCGGGAGTTTACCAAACACAACACAAGCCAAACGATGCAACGCATTCCAAAATCACCTGCAAACGACAACAACCAAGGCTTCAAATGGCATAACAAAGCATAAACGACGTGAAATCCAAAATGATTGAAAAACGGCAAGTGTTATACAAAAAATAAACTTCAAAGTCTATAAATACATGAATCCGCAGTGGAAATTTTTTTGGGCGGGCGAAAACATAGCAGAGGCTTCTTCTTCCTTGGAGGCAAATTGCAGACGAACTAGTCGCCATTTTTCCTCGCCTTGCTTCAAACCTTCAATAATCGGCGAATCTCAGCATCACATCCAATCTCCACTGCATGCACCGATTCTCACGTAGTGTACGTGCCGAGCCACCGTAAGAGAATCTGCAAAACGAATCGCAAGCGAATTCATAACCGAAATCCATCGTTGCAGCGAATCAAAAAGGAGAAGATTGAACGAGAGGTGAAACGCTTGAATTTGAAATTGGCGCCGCCTTCTGTAGCGGTAAATTCATGATCATCAAGTTATGGATAAGCTAGACATCAAATAACAAGAGTCGTCACCGCACTTTTATTGTTTCCAAGGGAAAAGGGAAAAAGTACGAACAAAACCCCAAAGTAAGAAGTTTTCAAATCAAAACTAATAAAATGTCATAGATTACAGATAAGGGGGTTGGTTACACAGAGGGAAGGTGTTAGCACCCAAAATGTCTTAGGTACTCCTAGGGAGCCCTTTTTGTGTGCATATGTATTTGGTACAAAAATGATGTTTACAAACAAATAGAATGGGGGGATGAGAAAAGAATTCATTAATTACATTTTTGTGTTTGACAAGACCTTCAGACTTGTGCCTACGTACCAACATAAAAATGAGGGATCAAAACCTCGTAGTTCGTGATACAAATTTCAAAATGGATGCATTGTTTTTAATAAAAATTAAGTTTGAAAGGCACAAAGGTCTAAAAATGGTTTGAATGAGTTATTTCTTTTTGGCTTTTTGAAAGTTTAAGTCAAGTATAGTTAAGTTTATTTACAAGTTTGATTTAAGAAAAGAAGTTTGAAAATGCAATGGCATAAGGCCAAAGTTTCTATCTTTTTGCAAAGTGGTCAAAGTTTAGAACAAAATAAGTTCAATCAAAGAAGATTTTGAAAAGGGAGGGAGAGATTTTGAAATTAAAGAAATGGGGAGAAGATGAAGAGACTAATCATATGCACAAAATTAAAAGTTAAGAGTTGAAAAGATCTGACAAAATGGATAGCAATCCAATAGACAAGAATGTCAATAGAAACCCAGAATTCCCTTGGACTTTCAAAATCAAGCAACACACAAATGCACAATTATATTATCTTGAAGAGCAAAGGCATCAAATAAAGATAGTCACATCCAAGCTTTAGCCATTCCATGATCTTCTTCAGATTAGCCCATGTAACAGATGGATTCCACAAGTCACAGGTTCAAAATAACAGCTTCACAATGATCATGTTGCAGATGAACTCAGAGGGATCTTGAATGATGTATCAGATGAAGTTTCAAATTGCAAGCACTTGGTTTCACAAAAAATTGGCATTGGTCAAGTCCTTTAGCATAGGAATGTTGCTTAAGTTCTAAGTTTATTTGTCCAAGATCAAGCCAACAGTCCACACAAAAGTTTTTTAGGGTTTTTGTTGTTATTATGTACATTAATGGTCAAAGACCATACAAAACAAGCAAAGTATACACAAACAAGATATATCACACAACATGGTCCAAGTGGACAAAGTGAAAATTGCATTAACATAAACAATTAAAATGGTATGAATAAAGGCTAAAATTAAATGACAGTAAAGTAAATGGCATGAAATTAAAAGTTAGTTGTTAATGAATTATAAGTTAGTATTGTTTTGCTTTTGCTTTTCATTTTTTGACATTCTTTGGAGAACACTCAACCCACTTATCACAAGCATGGATCCTTGAGCCAAGACATCTTCCAAATGAAGGAAAAAATGCCAAGTTTCCACACAATACCATGAAAGAGGGGAGACTTACAATCTCACTAACTAGAATGTTATGCCTTTTGTGTCACAAATTTAGTGCTATGTTAAGCAATCGTAATTGGACTTATGTAGAAGTCACAACTATTTGAGGTCGAGAAATAGAATTTTGGTGTTAATGCATGTTAGAGACATGGTATAATGGACTATGCTCATGAAACATACAACACACAAAAAGAATATGCAAAAGAGGTGGCCTAATCTCATCCATACTTATGTTGATTTTTCAATCAACTAGCCTTAGGACTTTGAGATATCATAGGTCAAATGGAATGGATGCATAAAGAAAGGGAATGAGATGAAGAGGGAGGGGAATGGATCAAAACTCAAATTGGTCAAAGGAGGACTTTTACCAAATTAATATCATCCATTCATTTTGGGAGATGGAATGTACATTCCATCTATCCCCTAAATCCAATGATATTAACTTGACAAAGTCAAATCAACCTTGACCAAGGCCCAACAACAAGAGTCAAACTCAAACAAGTCATTACAATTGGTCAACAAAATTATTTGCCATTTATTCAAATTAAAAATACTAAAATAAGGCATTTAAATTAAATATGGTTTGTCAAATTCCTAAAACCTCATCAAAACACCAAAGAAATGGCCATGAGATTTATCATAGGTCAAACAAGGTCAAAGGACCTTGGAGAAAAAAATTCAGAATTTTTAAAGACTTAAAAGTATTTTTAAACAATGAAAAATAATCACAAAATCAATTAAATCATGAAAAATATTAATAATGATCCAAAAAATAATTTAAATTCAGAATATGAAAGAGGAAATTATTTGATTTTTTTTGGTGAAACTCTTATATTGTTTGGATCAATATTAAAATTAATATGAATTAATGAAAATAAAAGGATTAAAATCAAAATCAGAATATAGCAAAAACGTGAGCCACTTGATCTCCCTCATTAATTGAGGTGGCAGATCAAGTGGACTACAACGCGCGTTCCATGATGGAACCTAGTCAGCGCGCCACACGCGTGGTAATCAAAACCAACGCATCAGATTAAAACAAAATGGCAAGATCATGTGGCTGGGAGACGTGCTAACGCATGGCCGGAGCTGTAGCTCCGGTCTTCTTCTCCGGTGGACCTCACCGAACTGGTCCATCCTTAACCATCACTAAAATAAAAAAGGAAGACATGATCTGAAAGAAAAAAATGCCGTAGAGCACGAATCTAACCTCAATTTTAACTAACTCCACATATATAGAAAGATATGAGGAGTTGAATTTTGAGGTGTGTCAACTGAGTTGCTTCGATTTGACCTCTAAGCGACTCAATCTTCTTGCCTACATTGGTAGGACTTCAGACAAACCAAAGATCCAAGAGAATTGAGTAGAATTGAGAGAGAGCCGAAGAGATGAAGTTTTCTGAAAATTATCTTCAATGCTATGCAGTTCTTGATGTTGCTTGCTCCAAACACGATCTGATCACACTTGAGAAGCTAGTAGGAAGTTATTAGAGAGGTTGCAAGGCTTTGGATCCTGGAGTTCTTGAATCTCCAACTGTTAAGATTCAAACTCAAATTTCAAATTGAAATTTATCAGGTTTTCCTTTGGAATGAGAGGGTTTCAATGGGGGTCAAAGCTGGCACGCAAGGTGTGATTCAAATGAGCACAGAGGTCATGTATTTATAGCATGAATGAATGATATTTGCACACTTCAAATTTTGTCCAAATTTAGAAATGTTGATGGCACAAGTGCATGGGCATGTGCAGGCCCATGATGTAATGCAAAAAGGTCCAAAGTCATTCAAAATGAAGTGTGAATGGAAGCTTGATTGGCAAGGCAAAGTGAACTGAAGTTTTGAAGTTTGATTCTTTCCAATTATGAAGCCCTGTTAAAGCCATGCGCAAACCTAGCAAACCTCATCCAAAATGCATGAACTTGGGTTCTTTGGAAAGCTGGGATCAAGGGGAACAAGTTTGATGTTCAACACTTTTTCATATGGAGGTTGGAACATGGAGAATTTTGAGGTGTAAGTTTGGAAATTTCAACATGTTGAATTTTTTTTTAAGTGTCAAGCCATATATCTCAGTATTCCACCTTACTTAACTTTTTATGTGAACTTCAAATGAGAAACGTGTCTTCATCAAAGTTGTATATATTTCACAGACCTTCAAAATGGTCACCAATTTCATGTCATTTGGATTTGGAATGATAGAGTTATGCATTTTTGAAGTTTGGAAAAATCACTTGTTCAATGGTATAGGTCAAAAATTACCTATAATGTAACCTCATATCACATGCTCATAAAAGTTGAATTAGCTCCCACTCCAAACGTAAACGTTGAAGTAGACATCTTTAATTTGATTGTGCAACTTGGAAATATTTCATCTCATAAAAATTGAGCAAGTTATGGTCTTGGGAAGTTGACTTTCAAATTAGGGTTCAGACAAAATGACCTATAATGTTTCAACATAGGAAATGATTTTCCAAGAAAAACTAGCTCTAGGTCTCAACATGAAAGTTGTTTGAAATGTCATTTAGAATAACGTTTCTCTTGGAATCATTTTCATATGGTGAAAATTGTAGGAGATAGGGTCTAGGGAGACCCAATTTTGATCAGATGGATTCATCAGGCCAACCACCATCAACCAACTTGCTAACCTTCAATTCTTTGGACTTTCTTGGCTCATGGTAGATCATATATGCATAAGATGATGAATTTTGAAGTGTCCCTTGAGAGATTTTATCAAATGGTAAGATAGCTTATTGGAGAAGTTACTCAAGATACCCATTCAAACTAGGGTTTCCAAGGCAAATCACCCTCAAACTCTTGAAGAAAACTTGATCAATATAACATGTAGGAATAAATGGAACTCGTATATGATGCTCATAACCATTCTTGGATCAATTCATGGTTGTGCTATTTGTCATGAGGGTCTCAAACCCTAGATATGAACTTGATAGATCAATGGAGATCATGCCCTACCTACAAAAAAGAGTTAGGCAAATGCAAAGACATATTTTTGTATATTGGTTAGCAAAATGATGATATACAAGTATGATACAATCACATGGTACTTGTTGATCTCTCCCAAAACAAAACCAATGAAGGAGGGGTAAGGAGGATGCCAAGGTATGATCCCAATGCTAATGCTTATGATGAAATTGCATGAGGGATCTTAGGGTCAAAATTGAGGTCTTACAGCTGCCCCTATTTAAGAACATTCTAACTGAGGAGGCGGAAGTTAGAATCTTCATGTCGACTCAGTATAATGGACTTAAATAACAACATATAGAAATAAATTTTGGTCCCTAAGAGACCTCATGATGCATATGATATGAATGCAAAAGTAAACTCTTTGTGGGGAAATATTGCCACAGAGGAAAAGAAATCAGAGAGACCGAAAGTCCGCAGGAGTATAATGTATTCCATAAGGAAAACTCACCGGGGAAACAAAGACTCATGGGGATAAAGGAGTTGTGCGTAGGCCAGGATACGACTTAAAACTACTGGGGGACTCGAGGAATTCCATTCAAACATGGAAAGGACTCAGCTGGGGGAACAACAACATCTGCAGGGGATAAGAGTAAGTCAGGATAAAACTAAAGTACTTGAATCATGCAGGGAAAAGAGATTTCTTTAAGGAAAAACGCACTCAACTCAACTGGGGAAGAAATAAACTTCAACACAGAAGGAGCAGAAATCTATTATCTACTATCTGTTACTGGGCGAGGAGATAATAAATATTTGACAGAGAGGACATCCGTCATCGGTTAGGATGAACATATCAAGGATGACTCGTTGGGAAAAGCCAGGAGGGAGTATTCATTACCGGTTACTGGGTAAGAATAGCCTTGCTGGGGAAAATTGCAGAAAACAGGATTTACAATTATCAGTTACTAGGCAGAAGACCAAAGGATGAGAGTATCTGTCATCGGTTAGGATGAACATATCAAGGATAAACTCAACAGGGAAGAAAATTCATCATCGGTTAAGATGAACATATCAAGGATAGACTTGCCTGAGACTATCAATGAGGATACCCGTCATCGGTTAAGATGAACATATCAAGGATAAACCAACTGAACAAAAAGTAGGAATTACATCTATCAAAAGCTGGATAGAAGACTATCAAAGAGAAAATCTATCATCGGATAAGATGAACATATCGAGGATAGACTCTAAGGGGGGAGGAAAAATAGGAATTACATCTATCAGTCACTAGATAGAATACCACGAGAGAGAATCTGTCACTGGTTAAAGTGAACATATCAAGGATAGACTCTGCGGGAGAAAATAGGGTTTACAACTACCGGTTACTAGGTAGAATACCATAAAGAGAAGGAAACCCGTCATCGGTTAGGATGAACATATCAAGGATTAACTCTTTAGGGAACACAAGAATAGGGATTACAAATAACTTTTTACTGGGTAAAATACCAAGGACGAGAATATCCGTCATCGGTTAGGATGAACATATCAAGGATAAACTTGCCTGGGACTGTCAAGGAGGATACCCGTCATCGATTAAGATGAACATATCAAGGATAAACCAACTGAACAAAAATTAGGAATTACATCGATCAAAAGCTGGATAGAAGACCATCAAAGAGAAAATCTGTCACCGGCTAAGACGAACATACTGAGGATATACTTTTCGGGGAATCAGGAACACATGAATCCACTGGGAACTCCACTGCTGGGAAAACAAGGGTACTTTTGCCGGGTATTGGGCAAGAAGTAACAAACTGAAAATTAAGAAGAATCTTACCAGTTACTGGGTAATAAGCTCTTAGGAGACTCAGAGCATCTATCTAGGCATGATCTAGAAAGAAACAGTCAATCAAGACTCAACCCAATGAGGATATAACTCAATGGGAGTGGTTCCATCCAGATAAACAACTGGGGAGGAAACTGAAGTAATAATCATCCACGAGGAAACAACTCAGTGGGGAGGAGGAGAAAGGTTAAAGTCTTTCTACCTAAGGGGCTGACACTCTACAATTGAGGGAGGATAGACACTGAATTTATATGGGGATAAAGTACCGCTATACCGAGAATGAGAATCTCAAATTGACAAATCAAACAAATATGATGGTGTCAATATGCAATTATGAAATTATATGATTGTATATGTATATGTATATATGATGATTATGCTGACAAAACGATCGCGAAGGATACAAAGGTGTCGCAAAGAATTTGAATCATCGGTACAATCCTCGGTCAATCCATAAAAAGAGGGAGACAACTGCTGGAGAACAGAGGAATCACAACCCAAAGGCTCAAATCTAGCCGAGGGAGGAGATCTGCTAAGGAGAGGAGAAGTTATCGTGTCTGCAGGGAATTTTAGGTCAACACCATATCAAATAGGAGACAACCATGCAGAAGATAAACACAAATAGCTGCTCAGAAACTTGGAGGAAACTCTATTGGGAGCGAGTCGGATGGCGACTGGTGGGGAAACCAATGCGATCTAATGGGGAAAACATCTTACTATGCTGATATAATTGTGAACTCTATTGAAATACAGAAACACTGCCAGGGAAATAACACGCCACAAGGTACTGATTCAACCAACTTAGCTGGGGAAAAGAATCAGAACTCCGCTAGGGAACAAACCCTTTGCAGGGGAACCGGATCAACACAGACAACTAGGGATACCCGAATGGTTAACTGCTTGGGGAACCTCTGATGCTTAACACTTAAGGACTTGCTGCTCTTGAAGTGATGTTGATACTTCCTTTTTAATTTCTTTGAAAATTTCTTGTTTTTATATGTTTTAAGAAAAAGATTTTGATTAAAAATTTTAAATTTTCAAAATGATCATAATAAATATTTAAACTATTCGCTGAAGTAAATAAGAGTAGAAACAATTGGACAAAAGCTCAACTTTATTTAATGAGATGGTAGTCTGTAAATGACAGGACTCCATAGATTTTTACAAAGTTGAAAATGGTAATTTACATGGAAAAGGGTTACATTGAATACAAATGATCCTTAGTCCTTCTACCAACCCTTGATATCCACTGTGCTCTTGACCGTTACCGGGATGATGAATCGATGTCACCCTTGTGCTCAACTAAGGCCTTTCCGATACTGGATGATCAGTAGACTGCAGTTACTTGCCATAATCCCTAATTTTTGCATAAGTTGCCCCAAGGTGGGGGTACTCAACTTATCGGGAAATTTTTCTATTTTTATGTCTCTAATTTTTTCCTGGACCGCCCTTTCGGGTTTTCAATCCACCGAGGCGCTCTTTTTTGCCTAAGCTGCCCTTTCGGGTTTTCAACTTAGCGAGCTATTCTTTTTCTTTTTATGCGAAGTATTTCTTGACTGCATCTGCGTTCACAGGACGAGTGAACTCTTCACCATCCATAGTTGTAAGAATCAAAGCACCGCTTGAAAAGGCTCTCTTAACAACATATGGGCCTTCATAATTAGGAGTCCATTTTCCCCTAGAATCTGGTTTGAACGATAGAATCTTCTTGAGCACAAGGTCACCTTTCCAGAACACACGAGGTCTGACCTTCTTATCAAAAGCTTTCTTCATCCTCTGCTGATATAACTGACCATGACACATGGCAGTCAATCTCTTCTCTTCAATAAAATTCAACTGGTAAAACCTAGCCTGACACCATTCAGCCTCAGTCAACTTGGCTTCCATGAGCACACGCAATCAAGGAATCTCAACCTCTACGGGGAGCACTGCTTCCATGCCATATACAAGAGAAAAAGGGGTTACCCCTGTTGAAGTGCGGATGGATGTATGATACCCATGCAAACCAAGTGTGAGCATCTCATACCAATCCTTATACGTGACAACCATCTTCTGAATAATCTTCTTAACGTTCTTATTCGCAGCTTCAACAGCCTCATTCATCTTAGGTCTGTAGGGAGAAGAATTATGGTGTGCAATCTTGAAGTCTTTGCAAAGAGCTTCCACCATATTGTTATTCAAGTTCGATCCATTTCCAGTAATGATCTTGCTTGGCACACCATAACGGCATATGATCTGATTCTTGATAAACCTCACAACAACTTGTTTGGTTACATTTGCATATTATGCCACTTCAACCCATTTGGTGAAGTAGTTAATTGCCACCAAAATGAAACGATGTCCATTCGAAGCTTTGGGCTCAATCATCCCAATCATATCAATTCCCCACATGTAGAAGGGCCATAGGAAAGAAATAACATTCAATAGTGTTGGAGGAACATGAATCTTATTAGCATAAATTTGACACTTGTGGCACTTCTTCACAAACGTGCAACAGTCAGATTCCATTGTCAGCCAATAGTAACCTGCTCGCAATATCTTCTTTGCCATTGCATATCCATTGGAATGAGTACCAAAGGAACCTTCATGCACTTCAGTCATCAATAGGTCTGCTTTGTGTCTATCCACGCATCTGAGAAAAACCATGTCGAAGTTTCTCTTGTACAGTATATCACCATTGAAGTAGAAATTACCGGCTAATCTTCTCAAAGTCTTCTTATCTTTCAAAGATGCCCCAGGCGGGTAAATCTGACTTTGGAGTAAACATTTGATGTCATAATAGCACGGCTTCTCGTCTTTGATCTCTTCAACAGCAAACACATGAGTTGGCCTATCAAGACGCATCACAGACAAATTGGGAACTTCATTCTAATACTTCACTATAATCATTGACATCAATGTTGCAAGAGCATCTTCCATCCGGTTCTCATCTCGAGGAATATGATGAAACTCAACCTTTATAAAGAAAGTTGAAATCCTCCTTGCATAATCTCTATATGGTATTAAACCGGGTTGATTTATCTCCCATTCACCTTTGATCTGATTCACAACCAAAGCTGAGTCTCCAAAGACATCCAAATACTTGATTCTGAGATTCATGGCCTCTTCAAGCCCCATAATGCAAGCTTCATATTCTGCCATATTGTTCGTACACTTGAAAGTCAATCTAGTTATAAATGGTAGATACGTTCCATGAGGAGTAATAATCACTTCCCCAATTCCATTTCCATATTGATTAACAGCTCCATCAAATACCATGCCCCAATGGGAACCAGGTTTTGTCCCTTCTTCAAGCAATGGTTCATCACAATCTTTCATTTTTAAGTACAAAATCTCTTCATTAGGAAAATCATATTGCACTGACTGGTAATCTTCAATTGGTTGGTGAGCTAAATGGTCAGCCAAGATACTACCTTTGATCGCTTTCTGAGGTCGGTATTCAATATCATACTCTGATAACATCATCTACCAACAGGCAATCCTCCCTGTTAAAGCAGGCTTTTCAAATATATACTTGATCGGATCCATTTTGGATATCAACTAAGTGGTATGATTCAACATATACTGACGCAGACGCTTAGCAGCCCAAGCCAATGCGCAATAAGTCTTCTCAAGCATAGAATATCGAGTCTCACAGTCGGTGAACTTCTTACTGAGGTAGTAAATTGCAAATTCTTTCTTTCCAGTCCCATCTTACTGACCAAGAACACAACCCATACTATCTTCAAGCACAATCAAATACATGATCAACGGTCTTCCTTCAACAGGTGGAGACAAAATCGGATGTTCAAGCAAATATTCTTTGATACTGTCAAAAGCTTTCTGGCAGTCTTCAGTCCAATCACAAGACTGGTCTTTCCAAAGAAGCTTGAATATAGGCGCACATGTGGCAGTCATGTGTGAAATGAATATGGAAATATAATTCAAGCGGTCGAGAAAACCTCTGACTTGCTTCTCCTTTTTTGGTGCAGGCATATCTTGTATTGATTTGACCTTGGCAGGATCAACTTCAATACCCTTCTCGCTGACAATAAAGCCCAACAACTTACTAGAACGAACACCAAAAGTACACTTATTGGGATTCAAGCGGAGTTTATACTTCCTCAAACGCTGGAATAACTTCAACAAATGCTCAACATGTTCCTCTTCATCAATCGATTTGGCAATCATGTTATCGACATAAACTTCAATCTCTTTATGCATCATATCATGAAAAAGAGTAGTCATTGCTCTTTGGTAAGTTACACCAGCATTCTTTAGACCGAAAGGCATCACTCAATAACAGAATGTTCCCCAGGGTGTAATGAATGTGGCCTTCTCCATATCTTTGGGTGCCATCTTGATCTGATTATATCCGGAAAATCCATCCATAAACGAAAAGACTTTGAATTTAGCAGTATTGTCTACCAACATATCAATGTGTGGCAGAGGGAAATCATCTTTCGGACTGGCTTTATTCAAATCTCTATAGTCAACACACATGCAGACTTTTCATCTTTCCTCGGCACAGGCACAATATTAGCCACCCATTACGGATACTCAGCGGTTACAAGGAAACCGACATCAATCTGCTTCTACAATTCCTCTTTGATCTTTACAACCATATCAGGATGCATTCTTCTCAACTTCTGCTTGACTAGCGGGCATTCTGGCTTCAACGAAAATCTATGCTCCACAATCTCAAAATCTAAACCAGGCATGTCTTGATAGGACCAAGCAAACACAACTGAATACTCTCGAAGAAGATCAATCAACCCCTTCTTGACATCTGGACACAGTCGAGACCCAATCTTGACTTCCTTCACATCATCCTCGGAACCCAAGTTGACTAACTCAACATGCTCTTCGAACGGCTGAATGGTATTTTCATCTTGCTCAAGAAGACGAGATAACTCATCACTCACTTCTACATCACTCTCTTCTTCGGCTTCAAACACAGGGAATTCAAAATTTGGAGAAGGAGAAGGATCATTGTATTCAATGGGGTTAGACACCAACCTGCATAATGATTTGATATTTTGATTTTAGAGAAGTGAATTTATGACCAAATATTATGCAGATGGACAATTATATTATTTATTTATGTTTTTTTTGTGATTACCATTTTCAGAATAAAGCAAAAAGTAGAAACAAAACATCATAGATGTGGATGAATAGAATTAATTTTATTAATGATCAATTTGGAAATGCCCAAACAATGTTCACTTCTCCCTTAGGCATAGGAGAAGGATTTTAAAAACATATAAAAGCAACTACTTAGATTGATGCAAAATAACATGAACATCAATAACAGTCCAATTGTTGCAAGCCTTTCCATGCGTCACAAAATTGGTGCAGTCTTCCTCTTCGTCATCTTCTAGCACAACAGCTAAGTGTTGTTCATTGCCATGAATGAACCCTCCGCTACGGAAGCTAAGTTGCATATATTCAGTCCTTGCAGTTGATGAACCTCGCTGGAACCCCAAACCAGTTCTTCCTTTGTTATCGGAGACCTCTACCATGCGTCCCCATTGATCAACATTACCTTCTTCCACAATCTTCTTAGCATCTTTCAATAAGGACATAGGTGCCCCGTCTCTCTTTTCAGCAGCAATAGATAAGGCTTGGAACAGAGTCCCAACCTCATCCTCAGCCTCAACATAAGAAAAAGATGACAAATGGCTAACCAACAGCGCCTTCTCTCCACCAACAATCATAAGCTTCCTATTCTTCACAAATTTGAGCTTTTGGTGCAAAGTTGAAGTAACAGTTCCTGCTTCATGGATCCATGGCCTCCCCAACAAGTAACTGTAGGCCAGGTGGATATCCATTACTTGGAAAGTAATTTGGAAGTCACTCGGACCAATCTTAACTGGAAGGTCCACTTCACCAATAACTCTCTTGCGCGAACCATCAAAAGTTTTGACAATTGCCCCACTATATCTCATAGGCGCTCCTTGGTATGATAGCTTTGAAAGAGTTGACTTCGGAAGCATATTCAGCGATGACCCGGTGTCAACAAGCACATTTGACAAAGCATCCTCTTTACAATTCATAGAAATTTGCAAAGCCAGGTTATGATTCTTTCCCTCCTCAGGGAGTTCTTTGTAACACCCCGATAATAATAAAATAATTATTTAAATTGAGTTAATAATTTATTTATTAATTTAATTAAATAATTGGAAATTTTATTATTATTATTTTTTGGATTATTATTATTATTCGGAAAATATATATAAATTGGAATTGAGAAAAATCCCATTTTTGGTAAAAAGGTTATTTTCACGTGAAAAAGGAAAAAGAGGCAGAAAAGGGAAAAGGGCAAAAAGCCAGAGGACGAAGGTTGAAGGAAAGGAAAGCTTGGAGCTCAGAGACTGCCGGATTAACTCAGGTAAGGGGGGTTTATCATCGATTAACGGGTATTATGGGATAGTATGTGATGGGTAGTGAGAAACCATTGAAATTGCCTCTGATTGAATGATATATGTGATGAACTTGTGAATATATTGATGAACGAAATTGGATGATAATTGATGAAATTCGTAGGAATTAGATGTAGTAAGGTTAACGATTTGATAAGTTGAATGCATCTGAGTTGTAATTGATAAAACGAACGAACATGTATGAAAAATTGGACTGTGAGAGGTTGGATCGGAAGGATCTCGTAGCAGAGAGAACCCATAGCAGATCTGGAAGACTGTATTCTGGTCATACGCGTATGGCACTAGGCAATACGTGTATGGGTTGGCTTGGAAATGGGGGTTTTGGCGCTGGTACGCGCCATACGCATGTGATACGCGTAATCCCTGGAGTGGTACACGTATGGTGTATGCCATACGCGTATGAGTGGAAAAGATGATGTTTTGAACGTGAAAACGTCTCTGTTGGTACGCGTATGAGGATGTGGTACGCGTAGCATACGCGTATGAGTGTGGGCGATACGCGTATGGGATGGGCGAGGAAATGCGCCATACGCGTATGGGCATAGGCGATACGCGTATGGGCAGACTTATGGTTTTTCTGAACTGTTGTTGTGCAGTTTTTGGTTGTGTAGGCTGAGTGATGTACTTAGCTGAGGTGTGATGTTGTAGGGATCATTTCTCGTTGTTTTGAATAGTATAGGTATTAGTAGAGTGTGCTAATACTATGATTAATTGTGTGGCATGATATGATATGCTTTTGTTGATGATATGCGATGGTATACATGATGATGTGAATGTATGCATTTGTGAATAGACTGTGTTATGGCTTAGAGTGTGAGCATACTTCTATTCTTGTGTTGTTGTTGTTGGGTTGCATTGCTAGGTGATTAGCACACATATTGTGGCCCATTTGGGGTGGTAGCTAATTCCCATGGTGAGGAATTAGTGAGTAAATCATTTTGATTATTGTTGTTGTTGCATTGCTAGGTGAGTAGCGTGCATAGCATGGCCCATTTGGGGTGGTAGCTAATTCCCATGGTGAGGAATTAGTGAGTGAGTCACTATGTCTCAAATGAGTGGGACTAGTGAGCTTGGTAGCCGTGCCTGGATTTGGACGGTGAGGTTGAACTATATGTTCACAAAATAGTCGGTACCGCATGCATGGAGTCTCATTGCATAATATATGTATGGCGTGTAATATGAATGGATGTATTCCAATATTACACGTGTGTTTGTGTTGGTATGGATGTGTTGTGATAATGTATGATGTTGAGTTGATATGGCTGTTCCTGATGGTGTGTTTTGATTAGGGTAATGAAGTGTGTTAAATCACTTAACATAACATGATGTTTTATAATATTCATTATATTGATTGAGGAACTCACCCTTACATCTATTTTCAGGTAACGAGCAGTGAGTTGAGTAGAAGCTAGTGCTATGGAGTCTAGTGTCGTCCTTAGTGGGTCATGCTCTGGTAGATGTAACATCGGGAGGGAATGTTTGACTATGTTTTAATTTAGTTGTTGATTCAACTTTACATGTAATGTAGTACCTGATTTGAATGTTGTTATTTCATATCCGCTGCGAATTATGCAAAAGAGTCTTATTTGATTTAATAAATGAGCATGACAGGATATTTTGATAAATGTTGTGAAATGATTGTGTGACACCCTTCGGGGCATAATTACTCTGATTGATATGTTATTATTTTAATTAAATATTTTTGGGGTATTTAGAAGGGTGTTACATTAGTGGTATCAGAGCCTGGTTGGTCGAGTCGAGTCGTAATTACTCTGTTTCCCCTGTACAGTATAGGTGTTGTGTAACTCTATCCGTACTTATTGTTTTAGTTTGTTTGGGTTTCAGAATAGAGATGGCTGGAAGAGGTAGAGATGATGCTGCAATTGCTGAGGCTCTGGGTATGCTAGCTGGAGTACTTGGAGGAAATCCGAATGTTGTGGGAATGGGAGCTGCTCGTCAACTGAGTGAGTTCCAGAAGAACAATCCTCCAATGTTCAAGGGAGCATACGATCCAGATGGTGCTCAGAAGTGGTTGAAGGAGATTGAGAGGATCTTCCGCGTGACTGAGTGTGCCGATAACCAGAAGGTCAGGTTCGGTACGCATATGCTGTCAGAAGAAGCTGATGATTGGTGGGTTGCTACCCGCACTGAGTTGGAATCTGCTGGGAATGCTGAGATTACTTGGGCAGTGTTCAGAGAGAGATTCCTGAGGAAGTATTTTCCAGAGGATGTGAGAGGAAAGAAAGAGATAGAGTTCTTGGAATTGAAGCAGGGTAACAAGTCTGTTACTGAGTATGCTGCTAAGTTCACAGAGCTGTCAAAGTATTATACTCCCTATAATGAGGCTGCTGGGGAATTTTCAAAATGTGTGAAGTTTGAGAACGGGTTGCGTCCCGAGATCAAACAGGCTATTGGATATCAGCGGATCAGAGTGTTTTCTGACTTGGTTGACTGTTGCAGGATTTTTGAACAGGATTCCAAGGCTAGAGCAGAGAGCTATCAGCAAAGGGTTGATAGGAAAGGTAAGAGTCAGAATGACCGTGGAAAACCGTATGCAGCTGGCAAAGGTTTTCAGAGACAGAGTGGGATGAAGAGGCCTAGTGGGGGAGACTCTAGTGCTCCTGCTAAGTGTTACAGATGTGGTCAGGCTGGACATCGTATCCATGAGTGTACCAGTAATGAGAAGAAATGTTTCAAGTGTGGAAAAGGTGGTCATTTAGCTGCAGATTGCCGGTTGAAGACTGTGACTTGTTTCAACTGTGGAGAGTTGGGTCATATCAGTCCACAGTGTCCTAAGCCAAAGAAAGAAAATCAGTCAGGAGGCAAGGTTTTTGCTTTATCAGGTTTTGAGACTTCTGCAGATGATCGTTTGATCCGAGGTACGTGTTATATTAATGGCTTTCCTCTTATAGCTATTATTGACACCGGTGCTACTCATTCCTTTATATCTTTGGATTGTGCTGTGAAACTTAAGTTAGAGATATCTGAGATGCTTGGAAGTATGGTGATTGATACTCCTGCGAAGGGTTCAGTGACTACTACTTCAGTTTGTTTGAATTGTCCTTTGAGTATTTTTGGTAGAGACTTTGGGATAGATTTTGTGTGTCTTCCACTAGTGCAGATTGATGTTATCTTGGGAATGAACTGGTTGGTGTTTAACCGAGTTTCTATTAACTGTTTTGATAAGACAGTGATATTTCCTGAGATTGAAGAAGGAAAGAGTTTGTTTCTATCAGCGAGGCAGGTGAATGAGGAAGTAGCAGATGGGGCAGAGTTGTTTATGCTGTTACCGACTTTGGAGGCTAAATATAAACTGGTGATTGGCGATCTAGCTGTGGTGTGTGATTTTCCTGATGTGTTTCCGGAAGAAGTGAACGAATTGCCGCCAGAGCGTGAAGTCGAGTTCTCGATTGATTTGGTACCTGGTACTAGACCGATATCGATGGCTCCGTACCGTATGTCTGCTGTTGAGTTAACTGAATTAAAGAGTCAGTTGGAAGATTTGTTGGATAAGAAGTTTATTCGTCCGAGCGTGTCACCGTGGGGTGCACCAGTGTTATTGGTTAAGAAGAAAGAAGGTACTATGAGGTTGTGTGTGGACTACAGACAACTGAATAAAGTAACGATCAAGAATCGGTATCCGTTGCCGAGGATTGATGATTTGATGGATCAGTTGGTTGGTGCGAGTGTGTTCAGCAAAATAGATTTGAGATCGGGTTATCATCAGATACGTGTGAAGGCTGAGGATATTCAGAAGACTGCTTTCAGAACCAGGTATGGACATTATGAGTATTCTGTAATGCCTTTTGGTGTGACTAATGCACCTGGAGTATTTATGGAGTATATGAATAGGATTTTCCATCCGTACCTAGACCAGTTTGTGGTAGTGTTTATTGATGACATTTTGGTGTATTCGAAATCTGAAGAAGAGCATGCTGAGCATTTGAGAGTGGTTTTGGGAGTTCTACGAGAAAAGAAGTTATTTGCTAAACTGTCTAAGTGTGAATTTTGGTTAGAAGAGGTGAGTTTTCTTGGTCATGTGATTTCAAGAGGTGGTGTTGCTGTGGATCCTTCTAAGATAGAAGCGGTATCTAAGTGGGAAGCTCCGAAGTCTGTTGCTGAGATTCGAAGTTTCCTTGGATTGGCTGGTTACTATAGGAAATTCATTGAGGGATTTTCCAAGTTGGCGCTACCGTTGACAATGTTGACTAGAAAGGGGCAAGCATTCGTTTGGGACTCAAAGTGTGAAGAAGGTTTCCAAGAGTTAAAGAGAAGGTTGACTACTGCTCCTATTCTGATATTACCGAGTCCGTCGGAACTATTTGAGGTTTATTGTGATGCTTCATTGTTGGGTTTGGGTGGTGTGTTGATGCAGAATAAGCAGGTTATAGCTTATGCTTCGAGACAGCTGAGGGTTCATGAAAGGAACTATCCGACACATGATTTAGAGTTGGCAGCTGTGGTATTTGTTCTAAAATTATGGAGACATTACTTGTATGGATCAAGATTTGAGGTTTTCAGTGACCATAAGAGTTTAAAGTATTTGTTTGACCAGAAAGAGCTAAATATGAGACAGAGGAGATGGTTAGAATTTCTGAAGGATTATGATTTTGGGTTGAATTACCATCCGGGTAAAGCAAACGTAGTAGCTGATGCATTGAGTCGGAAATCATTGCATATGTCTATGTTAATGGTTAAAGAGTTGGATTTAATTGAGCAGTTTAGAGATTTGAGTTTGGTGTGTGAGAGTACTCACAATAGTGTTAAATTGGGAATGTTGAAGTTGACGAGTAATATTCTGGATGAGATCAGAGAGGGTCAGAAATCCGATATGCTTTTGGTTGATAAGTTGACTTTAGTGAATCAAGGTCAAGGTGGTGAATTCAGAGTTGATGAGAATGGTGTTTTGAAATTTGGTAGTCGGGTGTGTATTCCGGACGTTACTGAGCTTAAGAAGAGTATTCTTGAAGAAGGACACCGTAGTGGCCTGAGTATTCATCTTGGAGCTACGAAGATGTACCATGATTTGAAGAAGTTATTTTGGTGGCCGGGAATGAAGAAAGGAATTGCGAGTTTTGTTTATTCCTGTTTGACTTGTCAGAAGTCAAAGATTGAGCATCAGAAGCCGTCTGGGCTAATGCAACCGTTGGCTATTCCAGAGTGGAAGTGGGACAGTATCAGTATGGATTTTGTTTCTGGTTTACCGAGGACGAGTAAGAATTTTGAAGCCATTTGGGTGATTGTTGATAGATTGACGAAATCGGCTCATTTCATTCCGATCAGAATGGATTATCCGTTAGAGAGATTAGCCGAGTTGTATATTGAGAAGATTGTAAGTTTGCATGGTATTCCGTCGAGTATTGTTTCAGACAGAGATCCTAGATTTACATCGAAGTTCTGGGAAGGTTTGCAGAAGGCTTTGGGAACTAAGCTGAGATTGAGTTCTGCATATCATCCGCAGACTGATGGTCAGACTGAGAGGACGATTCAGTCGTTAGAGGATCTTTTGAGAGCTTGTGTTTTGGAGAAGGGAGGTGCTTGGGACGGTTATTTGCCTTTGATTGAGTTTACCTACAACAATAGTTTTCATTCGAGCATTGGTATGGCACCGTTTGAAGCTTTGTATGGTAGGAGATGTCGGACACCTTTATGTTGGTATGAGTCCGGTGAGAGTGCTGTGGTTGGACCGGAGATTGTTCAACAAACTACGGAAAAGATTAAGATGATTCAGGAGAAGATGAGAATTGCTCAGAGTCGTCAGAAGAGTTATCATGATAAGAGGAGGAAGTCACTTGAGTTCCGAGAGGGAGATCACGTGTTTCTTCGTGTTACTCCGATAACTGGTGTTGGTCGAGCTTTGAAGTCGAAGAAGTTGACACCTCGATTTATTGGTCCTTATCAGATTTTGGAGAGGATAGGAGAGGTAGCCTATCGTATCGCTTTACCGCCGTCGCTTGCGAATTTGCATGAGGTTTTTCATGTGTCTCAGTTGAGGAGGTACATTCATGATCCGTCGCATGTAGTCCAAGTAGATGATGTACAGGTGAGAGATAACCTGACTGTTGAAACATCACCTATGAGGATCGAGGATCGAGAGTTGAAGCAGTTGCGGGGTAAAGAGATTGCCTTGGTGAAAGTAGCTTGGGGAGGACCAGCAGGTGGCAATGTGACTTGGGAACTTGAGAGTCAGATGAAGGAGTCTTATCCTGAGTTGTTCGCTTGAGGTATGTTTCCGAGGACGAAAACTCTTTTAGTGGGGGAGAGTTGTAACACCCCGATAATAATAAAATAATTATTTAAATTGAGTTAATAATTTATTTATTAATTTAATTAAATAATTGGAAATTTTATTATTATTATTTTTTGGATTATTATTATTATTCGGAAAATATATATAAATTGGAATTGAGAAAAATCCCATTTTTGGTAAAAAGGTTATTTTCACGTGAAAAAGGAAAAAGAGGCAGAAAAGGGAAAAGGGCAAAAAGCCAGAGGACGAAGGTTGAAGGAAAGGAAAGCTTGGAGCTCAGAGACTGCCGGATTAACTCAGGTAAGGGGGGTTTATCATCGATTAACGGGTATTATGGGATAGTATGTGATGGGTAGTGAGAAACCATTGAAATTGCCTCTGATTGAATGATATATGTGATGAACTTGTGAATATATTGATGAACGAAATTGGATGATAATTGATGAAATTCGTAGGAATTAGATGTAGTAAGGTTAACGATTTGATAAGTTGAATGCATCTGAGTTGTAATTGATAAAACGAACGAACATGTATGAAAAATTGGACTGTGAGAGGTTGGATCGGAAGGATCTCGTAGCAGAGAGAACCCATAGCAGATCTGGAAGACTGTATTCTGGTCATACGCGTATGGCACTAGGCAATACGCGTATGGGTTGGCTTGGAAATGGGGGTTTTGGCGCTGGTACGCGCCATACGCATGTGATACGCGTAATCCCTGGAGTGGTACGCGTATGAGTGGAAAAGATGATGTTTTGAACGTGAAAACGTCTCTGTTGGTACGCGTATGAGGATGTGGTACGCGTAGCATACGCGTATGAGTGTGGGCGATACGCGTATGGGATGGGCGAGGAAATGCGCCATACGCGTATGGGCATAGGCGATACGCGTATGGGCAGACTTATGGTTTTTCTGAACTGTTGTTGTGCAGTTTTTGGTTGTGTAGGCTGAGTGATGTACTTAGCTGAGGTGTGATGTTGTAGGGATCATTTCTCGTTGTTTTGAATAGTATAGGTATTAGTAGAGTGTGCTAATACTATGATTAATTGTGTGGCATGATATGATATGCTTTTGTTGATGATATGCGATGGTATACATGATGATGTGAATGTATGCATTTGTGAATAGACTGTGTTATGGCTTAGAGTGTGAGCATACTTCTATTCTTGTGTTGTTGTTGTTGGGTTGCATTACTAGGTGATTAGCACACATATTGTGGCCCATTTGGGGTGGTAGCTAATTCCCATGGTGAGGAATTAGTGAGTAAATCATTTTGATTATTGTTGTTGTTGCATTGCTAGGTGAGTAGCGTGCATAGCATGGCCCATTTGGGGTGGTAGCTAATTCCCATGGTGAGGAATTAGTGAGTGAGTCACTATGTCTCAAATGAGTGGGACTAGTGAGCTTGGTAGCCGTGCCTGGATTTGGACGGTGAGGTTGAACTATATGTTCACAAAATAGTCGGTACCGCATGCATGGAGTCTCATTGCATAATATATGTATGGCGTGTAATATGAATGGATGTATTCCAATATTACACGTGTGTTTGTGTTGGTATGGATGTGTTGTGATAATGTATGATGTTGAGTTGATATGGTTGTTCCTGATGGTGTGTTTTGATTAGGGTAATGAAGTGTGTTAAATCACTTAACATAACATGATGTTTTATAATATTCATTATATTGATTGAGGAACTCACCCTTACATCTATTTTCAGGTAACGAGCAGTGAGTTGAGTAGAAGCTAGTGCTATGGAGTCTAGTGTCGTCCTTAGTGGGTCATGCTCTGGTAGATGTAACATCGGGAGGGAATGTTTGACTATGTTTTAATTTAGTTGTTGATTCAACTTTACATGTAATGTAGTACCTGATTTGAATGTTGTTATTTCATATCCGCTGCGAATTATGCAAAAGAGTCTTATTTGATTTAATAAATGAGCATGACAGGATATTTTGATAAATGTTGTGAAATGATTGTGTGACACCCTTCGGGGCATAATTACTCTGATTGATATGTTATTATTTTAATTAAATATTTTTGGGGTATTTAGAAGGGTGTTACATTCTTCATCACAGAAGCTAAGATTATTGCACGAAGTGATGTTAGCCACGATATGATCGAATTGGTCCATTGTAACATCATGTTCTACAAATGCTTGTTCCAGAACTCTCTGTAGTGCTTCTCTGTGTGCTTCAGAATTCATGAGCAGAGACAACACTGAGATTTTTGAGGGGGTTTGGAGCAGTTGCTCCACCACATTGAACTCACTTCTTTTAATTAACCGAAGCACCTCATCATCATCGTTGGCCTTCACATCGCTGGATTCACCAGACTTATCCTTTGAAGCACCAACTGGATCTACAACAGGCACTTCTACCTTCTTACTCGCAACTAATTCCTCCTTATCCTTTGGGAACACTGACCCAAACACACGACCACTGCGGATGACCTTGGTAACATCAACAATGCTCACCACAGAGCTAGTCGTAGGCAACGGGACCTCCTGACCACCTTCTATCATTGTAGCATTATACTGATATGGCACAGCTTTATCAGATGAATGCGGGACTGGACCCGCTAACCGTATAACCAACGGTGATACTGATCTATTGCTGACATTGTTACTGTTGCTGCTGTCGTACTGAATTACCAATATCTCTGGCTACTTGAAAATGGGTACTATGACATTTACGTCGTCATCCATATGACGGGATTGAACAATTTGAATCATACCTTCATCCATCAGTCGTTGGATGTCCCTTTTCATAACTTCACAACCCCTCGGGTTAACACTGCAAACAGCACAACCATCATGGCCATGCTCACAATCACCTACCAAACAAACATCCTTATGCATATGTACCAAGGATCTTCGAATAAAACACACATCAAAAACCTTAAACTCGCCAGGACAACCATCCACCATATTCACAGAAGAGTTCCCATGGGCGGGTAGCGGATTTGCTTTCATATTCGGCGCACGGTTCTCGAAGGAAACCATTCCACTTTTCATCAGCTTTTGAACCTCATACTTGAGCGGATAATAGTTCTCGATATCATGTTCGGGTGCTCCTTGATGAAAAGCACAACGGAGCTCAGGCTTGTACCACCATGGAAGTGGTTCTGGAATCTACGGTGGGTTTCTTGGTTGGATTAGGTTCTTGAGAACCAAGGACGGGTATAATTCTGCATAAGACATAGGAATCAGGTCGAAAGAGACCTTTTTTCTCTCTAAGTTTTGTTGATGATGATTGTTGGTAGTATTGTTGTTGTTGTAGGTGTTTGTTTGTTGTTGCGTTTGTTGTTGTTGACGTTGTGGTTGTTGATTAGAAAATACCGGGATAACGGAAGATACTTGGTGGTGATGTTTATGGGATGATTAATTCCTTCTGATCTGAGGCCTCCTCTGCCTCCCACTGCTTATTGCATTCGCTTCGTTGTCCTTTTTCTTCCCAAAATTGCTACCATATCTCTTACTCGAAGATGCTTCCTCTTTCGACAAACGTCCCTCTCGGTATAATGCTACAATCATTCGTTAATAAGGCAACGGGACCTCCTGACCCATGTTTACCATTTCGTTAAAATCACTGGGGGCACTAGCAATCATTCGTTCATAATAAAATGAACTCAGGGTCTTCAGAAAGATCTTTGTCATCTCTTTTTCCTCCAAAGGAGGAGTGATCTAGGCAGCTAATTCCCTCTATCTCTGCGCATACTATTTAAATGTCTCCTTATCTTTCTGAGACAGAGAACTCAGTTGGTCTCTATCAAGCGCCATATCCACGTTGTACTTATACTGCTTGAAAAAAGCCTCTCCCAGGTCATTGAAAGTACGAATGCTGGCACTATTCAATCCCATATACCAACGGAGCGTAGCACCGGTCAAACTGTCCTGGAAATAATGAATTAACAGTTGATCATTATCGGTCTGATTAGACATCTTGCGAGCATACATCACTAGATGACTGAGCGGACAAGTGTTCCCTTTATACTTTTCAAAGTCAGGCACTTTGAACTTCACCGGGATCTTGACATTGGGCACTAAACACAACTCAGCAACACTTTTTCCAAACAAGTCCTTACCTCTTAGTGTCTTTAATTTCTTGCGCAACTCAAAAAACTGATCTTTCATTTCATCCATTTTCTCATAGACATCCGGACGCTCAGACGGCTCGGAGTGATAAATGGTGTCCTCTACACGAGGTAAGGTGTGCACAACGGGAGGTGGCACAAACATGATCGAGCTAGATGCCGGCATAAAGTAGGCGCAAAGCCTTCAGGCATAAAGTTGGACGACATTCCCACGGGAATCCGGAAGGCATAGTGGGTGCAAAATGAGCGGTAGCAACAGGCATGGTAGAGGTAGCCACCTCTAAAATAAATGTCCTCTAAGGAGGAGGAGTTGCAGGTGTTAGAGAAGCTTGGCTTTGAGCGGCAAGAACTGACTCCATCATGGCAGTCAGGCGGGCGATCTCGTCCTTCAGCTCTTTGTTCTCTTGCTCTAGATGATCCATAATTCTTAGATGATTGGCGCGGGTGTTGTACCGATGAGTCAGCTTGGCTAAAGCATAAAAGAAACACTAATGAGACATCCGACGAAAGAGAAACCCGCTTATGCACATGATGCATGAAATGCAATGCTTGATTATTTTATTTTTATTTTCAAGGAACTTACTATACCATTTGCAAATATATATTTAACAACAATTGCAATAATTTTTATATGACCAAAAATCTCTTTTCATTTATATAATTGGAAGGATTACACTGAGTACAATTTCAGAAACCAAATGAAAAATACAAGAGAAAAGGAGACTAGTCATCCTAAGAATCCCTAACAACAATGTCAGAAGACCTAGCTGAAGGAGCGTACTTCCTTCGAATGCGACGGATCTCGGTCTCAAAAGAAGCCTTCATCTAAGCCTTCTCAAGGACAAGCTGATCAACAATCTTCTTCCAAGCAACGGAAGGTTGAGGCATGCTAGAAGATGAAACCTTTGGTCGTCTTTGTCTCTTCATCACTCGGTCTTCAAGTAGCTCAATAAGTGCATCTTTGTCCTTAGACTCCAACTGTAACTCTTCATGCTTCTTGCTCAAAGCACGGAAACACTCTTCCCACATATCCTTCTCTTGCTTCATCTTGTGAGCACGTCTTCCAACTCCTCTACATCTTGGTTAGGGAGAGTTAATGGCTCAACCACAACCATAGACATAGGTCTTTCACAAGGATAAGGTATCTTCAACTCCAAAGCTCTCTTTTTCACCCAAAGAGTGTAGGCTTCCAAAGCTACACAATTGCACAGGCCAAGCTCAGATCTTCCTTTCCTATGCACATTATGCCAAGCATGCACAATCTTTTGCTTAAAATGTTAGGGATCTTTACCCTCTTGATAGAAAAGACCTTCTAACAAAGTGTTATTAGGTTTGTCTCTCAAGGGGAACCTAAGTTGACAACGAGCCAAAGCAGGGTTGTAGTTAATTCCTCCTTGTGTACCAATGAGAGGCACATTAAAGAATTCACCACAACTATCAATAATCTCCAAACTGCTCAAAGAAGGATTATACCAAACTATATCATCATTAGTGAGAGACATAAGTATCTGAGACCACCTTAGACATTGTTTGTTCTCCACAAAAGCAGGTGTCTGAGGCAAGTGCAAAATAAACCACTTGTACAGAAGAGGAATGCAACAGACGATAGTTCCACCACCCTTAGAATTTCTTAGATGCAAAGAGAAATACATATCACTCAATAAAGTAGGCACAAGATTCCCAATCAAAAAAAGTCTAATGGCGTTAACATCAACAAAACCGTCAATGTTAGGGAACAAAGCTAATACATAAATGAGCAACACAAAATAGCTTCAAAAGAGTCCACACTACCGACTTGAGCAAAAGCAGTAGCTTCCTTGATGAGGAAATCAGATGGCAACCCAAACAATCCTCCTTTCTTCACCCAATGAGCCTCTATCTCAGACTTCTTCAAGTGAAGAGCTTCAACAATAATACTAGATCGGGGAATCTCCTCCAATCCACTAAAAGGCACTCTACTAGAAATAGGTATCCCCAAAAGATGAGAATACTCCTCCAAGGTAGGCACAAGCTAAAAATTTGGGAAAGTGAAACAACGATAGAGAGCATCATAGAACTGCACCAATACACTCAAGAGTCCTTCAACCACATCAGCAGACAAGATAGATAGAAGCTTCCCAAGACATTGTTTGAAGTACAAGGGATCTAATACAAAAGATGCTAGCTTCCTTAACTCTTTCAAGTCGGGACATCTGAAACTGTACTTCTTAGTGTTCCTTCGTCCTAATCCATGGTCTGAAAATATTTGTAAATAATACCTCAGTTCCTGGAAATCTTGTGTGATGATTGTTATGATACGCATGAATGCATGAATGCAACAATCACAAGTAAGGGATCACACACAAGGTAAACAAAGGTCAAGAGATGAATCAAGTTATTGTCAAGATCAATCATCCATTTTTGTGGATTATGGTTTGCACCTTATCAACAATCAAGTTCCATTGATATTGACAAGACTTGATTGGATCAACCAAGAATCAAGGGTTTGTTGTAAGTCACGAGCATGAAGTCTGGGTAAGAACCATCCCAAAGGAGTGAACTAAGGATAAAAACCTGTAGATCATGTTCTAAAAAGTTCCCAGAGTCTTAATTCCATCTATGAATATTACAGGCTAAGATGATTGACTCACCGACCCATAATATGCTCAAGAGAAACTCGTCTGAGTGTAGAATCGCGTAATAACTATTATCAAGTCTACACTTGAACAGTCTCCGCACTACGTCCTAAATAGGCCAAGATGGGGTAAATGTTCTACGGTCCTCAGCTTCTCGGACCCAAATTAGAGATAGTAATGCCTAACCACAAATACTTGTGTGACATTTCCAAATCCAAAAGAGTATCCACTGAGCAGATGGATCTCAAGCCAACTTGTTAAGGACTACTCCACACAAGTCGAACATGACTATACCATCCTCCTATCTTAATTGCACTCAAGTTAGGGTTAGAACTTATCTCACCACTCAGAGATCACCAAGCACAACAAACAAATTATATCACACATACAAATATACAAACATCACATATATACAAATATATATACACAAAAAGTAGGCTAAACCCACTGGAGACTACTCCCCAGCAGAGTCGCCACTTAATTTTTGTAGCGGTAAATTCATGATCATCAAGCTAGGGATAAGCTAGACATCAAATATCAAGAGTCGCCGCCGCGCTTTTATTGTTTCCAAGGGAAAAGGGAAAAAGTACGAACAAAAGCCAAAAGTAAGAAGTTTTCAAATCAAAACTAATAAAATGTCAGAGATTACAGGTAAGGGGGTTGGTTACATAGAGGAAAGGTGTTAGCACCCAAAGTGTCCTAGGTACTCTTAGGGAGCCCTTTTGTGTGCATATGTATTTGATACAAAAATGATGTTTACAAACAAATAGAATGGGGAGATGAGAAAATAATTCATTAAGTTTGAAAGGCACAAAGGCCTAAAAATGGTTTGAATGAGTTAGTTGTTTTTGGCTTTTTGAAAGTTTAAGTCAAGTATAGTTAAGCTTATTTACAAGTTTGATTTAAGAAAAGAAGTTTGAAAATGCAATGGCATAAGGCCAAAGTTTCTATCTTTTTGCAAAGTGGTTAAAGTTTAGAACAAAATAAGTTCAATCAAAGAAGATTTTGAAAATAGAGGGAGAGATTTTGAAATTAAAGAAATGGGGAGAAGATGAAGAGACTAATCCTATGCACAAAATTAAAAGTTAAGAGTTGAAAAGATCTAACCAAATGGGTAGCAATCCAATAGACAAGAATGTCAATAGAAACCCAGAATTCCCTTGGACTTTTAAAATCAAGCAACACACAAATGCACAATTATATTATCTTGAAGAGCAAAGGCATCAAATAAAGATAGCCACATCCAAGCTTTAGCCATTCCATGATCTTCTTCAGATTAGCCTTAGGACTTTGAGATATCATAGGCCAAACGGAATGGATGCATAAAGAAAGGGAATGAGATGAAGAGAGGGGGGGGAGGGGGGGGAGGGGGATGGATCAAAACTCAAATTGGTCAAAGGAGGACTTTTACCAAATTAATATCATCCATTCATTTTGGGAGATGGTATGTACATTCCATCAATCCCCTAAATCCAATGATATTAACTTGACAAAGTCAAATCAACCTTGACCATGGCCCAACAACAAGAGTCAAACTCAAACAAGTCATTACAATTGGTCAACAAAATTATTTGGCATTTATTCAAATTAAAAATACTAAAATAAGGCATTTAAATTAAATATTGTTTGTCAAATTCCTAGAACCTCATCAAAACACCAAAGAAATGGCCATGAGATTTATCATAGGTCAAACAAGGTCAAAGGACCTTGGAGAAAACATTTCAGAATTTTTAAAGACTTAAAAGTATTTTTAAACAATTAAAAATAATCACAAAATCAATTAAATCGTGAAAGATATTAATAATGATCCAAAAAAGAATTTTAATTCAGAATATGAAAGAGGAAATTTTTTGAATTTTTTTGGTGAAACTCTCATTTTTTTGGATCAATATTAAAATTAATATGAATTAATGAAAATAAAAGGATTAAAATGAAAATAAAAAAAATAGTAAAAAAACGTGAGCCACTTGATCTCCCTCATTAATTGAGGTGGCAGATCAAGTGAACTACAACGCGCGTTCCATGATGGAACCTAGTCAGCGCGCCACACGCGTGGTAATCAAAACCAACGCCTTATATTAAAATAAAGTGGCAAGATCATGTGGCTGGGAGACGTGTCAACGCACGGCCGGAGTTGTAGCTCCGGTCTTCTTCTACCATCACTAAAATAAAAAAGGAAGACATGATCTGAAAGAAAAAATGGCGTAGAGCACGAATCTGACCTCAATTTTAATTAACTCCACATATATACAAAGATATGAGGAGTTGAATTTTGAGGCGTGTCAACTGAGTTACTTCGATTTGACCTCTAAGCAACTCAATCTTCTTGCCTACATTGGTAGGACTTCAGACAACCAAAGATCCAAGAGAATTGAGTAGAATTGAGAGAGAATCGAAGAGATGAAGTTTTCTGAAAATTACCTTTAATGTTATGCAGTTCTTGATGTTGCTTGCTCCAAACACGATTTGATCACACTTGAGAAGTTAGTAGGAAGTGATTAAAGAGGTTGCAAGGCTTTGGATCCTGGAGTTCTTGAATCTCAAACAGTTGAGATTCAAACTTAAATTTTAAATTGAAATTTATCAGGTTTTCCTTTGGAATGAGAGGGTTTCAATGGGGGGCAAAGTTGGCACGCAAGGTGTGATTCAAATGAGCACAGAGGTCATGTATTTATAGCATGAATGAATGATATTTACACACTTCAAATTTTGTCCAAATTTAGCAATGTTGATGGCACGAGTGCATGGGCATGTGCAGGCCTATGATGCAATGCAAAAAGGTCCAAATTCATTCTAAATGAAGTCTGAATGGAAGCTTGATTGGCAAGGCAAAGTGATATGAAGTTTTGAAGTTTGATTCTTTCCAATTATGCATCCCTATTAAAGCCATGTGCAGACCTAGCAAACCTCATCCAAAATGCATGAACTTGGGTTCTTTGGAAAGCTTGGATCAAGGGGAACAAGTTTGATGTTCAACACTTTTTCATTTGGAGCTTGGAACATGGAGAATTTTGAGGTGGAAGTTTGGAAATTTCAACATGTTGAATTTTTTTTAAGTGTCAAGCCATATATATCAATATTCCACCTTGCTTAACTTTTTATGTGAGCTTCAAATGAGAAAAGTGTCTTCATAAAAGTTTTATCTCTTTCAAAAACCTTCAAAATGGTCACCAGTTTCATGTCATTTGGATTTGGAATGATAGAGTTATGCATTTTTGAAGTTTGGGAAAATCACTTGTTCAATGGTATAGGTAAAAAATGACCTATAATGTAACCTCATATCACATGATCATAAAAGTTGAATTAGCTCCCACTACAAACATAAAAGTTTAAGTAGACATATTGAAGTTTATTTTGCAACTTGGAAATCTTTCATCTCATAAAAATTGAGCAAGTTATGGCCTTGAGAAGTTGACTTTCAAATAAGGGTTTAGACAAAATGACCTATAATGTTTCAACATAGGAAATGATTTTCCAAGAAAAAATAGCTCTAGGTCTCAACATGAAAGTTATTTGGAATGTAATTTAGAATAACTTTTCTCTTGGAATAATTTTCATATGGTGAAAATTATAGGAGATAGGGTCTAGGGAGACCCAATTTTGATCAGATGGATTCATCTGGCCAACCATCATCAATCAACTTGCTAACCTTCAATTATTTGGATTTTATTGGCTCATGGTAGATCATATATGCATAAGATGATGAATTTTGAAGTGTCCCTTGAGATATTTGATCAAATGGTAAGATAGCTTATTGGAGAAGTTACTCAAGATACCTAGTCAAACTAGGGTTTCCAAGGCAAATCACCCTCAAACTCTTGAAGAAAACTTGATCAATATAACATGTAGGAATCAGTGGAACTCATATATGATGCTCATAACCATTATTGGATCAATTCATGGTTGTGATCTTTGTCATGAGCGTCTCAAACCCTAGATATGAACTTGATAGATTAATGGAGATCATGCCCTACCTACAAAAAAGAGTTAGGCAAATGCAAAGACATATTTTTGTATTTTTGTTAGCAAAATGATGATATACAAGTATGATACAATCACATGGTACTTGGTGATCTCTCCCAAAACAAAACCAATGAAGGATGGGTAAGGAGGATGCCAAGGTATGTTCCCAATGCTAATGCTTATGATGAAATTGCATGAGGGATCTTAGGGTCAAAATTGGGGTCTTACACCTTCGTTGTCACGGTAGGCTCTTCTTCTATATGCGTTGTTTGATTTGTGTGTGGTGGTTTTATGCTTATATTTGAATTCCTTGTTGTTTCCATTCGGCGTTCGGTGTATTCCGTCGATATAGTTCGGTTAGATTAGGAGAGATTGGCGAAGGATTTGGATAGGAGAGTGTGGGTCGATTCCTCCTCCGCCGCCGACAATGAGCTCCGACGCGGCGGAGTCGTTAGGGAATTCCGATTAGAGGTGAGAGTTATTAAGGAGCGTCTTTTGGCATTCATAGGGATAACGATTTGGGATCTTTCATCCCGTTGATGCAGCTTGAGGGACAGATTAGGATTTAGGCCCAATCTCCCCTAATTCCCCTTCACACTCCATAGTCTGGCTGCACCACCCTCCTGTGTGGGCTTGAGGATAGATTTTAGGCCCACTTCTGTTTGTTAATTAATTGGATATTAGAACTTTAATTTTGTCAATTCGATTTTATTTTGTCAATTGGATTAATTGTGTGATAACTAGAATAATAATTTTTCCAATTGTTGTTTGTTAATTCAGATAGTGATTTTTAATCATAGAATTAATTTGATAATTGGTAGTTTATTAGTAGAATTACTCTTGATAATTGTTGTAATTTTAGAATTAATTTTGATTAATTTCTAGAAATATTTTGTTGATATTTTAGGATTTTATTTTGTTAATATTTTAGAATTGATAGTTGGATCATGGTTTTCTTGAATATAGTTTCTACTTTGATCTAACATCTAACATGTAACACCAAACTTCTAATTCTTTAATTTTTGCTTCTAACTTTTAATTTTCACATTCTAACTTATAACTTTTAATTTTCGTTTCTAACATTTAATTTTCATCATTTACTTTACATTGCTTTATTTTGCTTTATATTACATATTGTACATTCTCACTTCATCTTAAAATGAACATAAAAATGGCAAAGACTTAAAAATTGCAAAAAATAAGATAATTCCCAAGCATGTAATGGGCATTGGAATGGACTTGGAGATTGATGTTAGGACCCTTGCAAGAGACCTTGGACAATTATTTGACCCTAACATGGAAGGAGCATTCAATACTCAAGGCGAATCGTAATCTTTTATGTGCTTTCTAGTTTATGACACAATTGCACATATAAGGCTTTCTCTTGGACTACCTGACAATGAGACCTTTTATTTCCTGCACTCTCTTGTACTTTACATGTATCCCCCTCCCCTTTATGATGTATGCTTTTACTTGCTTTGTCTTTTATTGCTGTATAGCTACTCCTCAGGCATTAGGAGCGATCACTCTTTCACAACCAATAATCAAACCCTTGATCCAATGTTAAGCGGTCTTCTTTCAAATCAAACTCAATAAGCAAACCCTTAATCCAACGTCAAGCGATCTTTTTCAAATCAAACTCAAAAAACACAATAAATACGATTAGGATTGCATGCCAAGAGCCTTAAGTGGTAAAGAATGGATGAGACTGGAGCTTTCCTACTCTCGTTTTGAATGCTTCGAACACAAGACACTTGGATTGGTAGTTTGAGGTATTCACCTTTATCCATAGTCTTTAGTGTAATCCGAAATCAATAACAAAATTCTCAAAACCTAAAAATAATTCAACACATTCAAACCTTTTGTTTGAGTCTTAGGGCGTCACAATCGAAAACCCTTCTTCAAGGTAATAAAATCCACCAAACAAACATTTTTAAACCCAAGAACTACGGGGCTCTAATTTCCCACTTCAACAAGTGGACATACGTAGGCACGAGGATCCAATCCTTGGTGAGCATACTAATTTAAAATCTACCTCTACTCCGCAAACCTTTGGCAAGCAAACATTCGATAAACAACATCCATGTAAGCGCAAACATCCTAGATGGTTCCCATGGAGTACCATGAATGTGAGGGGTGCTAATACCTTCCCCTTGTATAACCGACTTCCGAACCTGTTCGTGGTTGCGAAGACCATTCTTTGGGGTTTTCTCTATATTTTCCCTTTCCTTTGGAATAAATAAAAATCGATGGTGACTCTGTCTTTTTCGCGTAACGACAGTTGGCGACTCTGCTGGGGAGACCTCCCTAAGCAAGTCAAGCTTAATCTAGGTTTCTTCCTCACTTGTGTGGATGCTTATCCTTTTGACATTGTTGGCCTTATTTATTGCCTTTTGCTTTAAATTTTGTAATCTATTATGTGGTTCCACAATTCAATGATAGTGATGGATAATACTTTGATTTCCAAAAACCTTGTGGGAAAGACTCTCTACCCGAGTCTAGAGTGTAAACTTGAGATAAGAGAGGTTAAGTAGTATGGGCCACCGAGAATCTTTTATCGTAAGGGTCGATACGAGAACCTCGCTTATAGTAGATTCTTTTGGAGATGTTGACAACCGTCAAGCTTTTGGCGTAAGCGATCAATGTCTTCATTAGGATCAATGACTCTAAGGACCTTTGTAGAACATTGAACTCTTGACTAATTAAGATTGATGGTCATGTAGTACGGGTCCCCGAGAAGCTTTTCTCGCGTGGGTCGGTACGAAGATCTCACTCAAAGTAGATTTTCTTGATGGAGTTGTCGATCGGCAAGATTTTGCTGTAAGCGGCAAACAGTCAAGGAAGTCCATGACTTTGAGACCCTTGTCTAGAACCCGATGTCGATGGTCGTGTAGTATGGGTCCCCGGGAAGCTTTTCTCGTGTGGGTAGGTACAAAGATCTCACCCAGAATTGGCTCATTTGAGGGAGTTGACAACCGACAAGCTTTTGCCGTAAGCGCCAAACAGTCAAATGAATCGATGACTCTGGGGTCCCTATCTATAACCCTAGTCAAAGGAAGCTTGTCCACTGTAGCTGGATTCTCCTTATTTTCCTCTTCTTGTTCATCATCTTCTACTTTCTCATTTTCATTTATTTGAGGTTGATTAATCCCTTCATCGGCTTCATTGAAAATTTCATGCAAAGACACACCTATATCATGAAAAGACATACATTTCCCAACATTTTTTTGGAAAATACTCATCAAAAGAAACATGAACAGACTCTTCAACAATAAATAGCCTCTTGTTATAAACCCTATATGCCTTACTATATTATGAGTATCCTAGGAAGATACCCTCATCGACTTTAGCATTGAATTTACCTAGATTATCCTTTCCATTGTTCAAAATAAAGCATTTACATCCAAAGACATGAAGGTGAGAAACATTAGGTTTTCTACCTCTAAGTAATTCATATGGGGGTTTTGTTTAGAATATGACGTATCAATATCCTATTCAAAACATAACACGCCGTGCTAATGTCATCGGCCTAGAAGTACTTTGGTAAATTACCTTCATTAAACATCGTCCTCGTTAACTCCTCTAAAACTCTGTTTTTACGCTCCACAGCCCCATTTTGATGTGGAGTTCTAGGAGTTGAGAAGTCATGCTCAATACCATGTTTCTCATAATAATTTTCAAAGAGACTATTTTCAAACTCTCCTTCATGATCACTTTGAATGGAAACAATTTTCAAATTCATTTTATTTTGGAACAGTCTAGCAAATTGCTTGAAAGTCGGGTAGGTCTCATTTTTACTAGACAAAGACATAACCCGACAAAATCTAGAATAATCATCAACTATAAAAAAGCCATAATAGTTTCCATCTAAGCTTTTGGTCATAGAAGGACCAAAGAGGTCCATATGAAGAAGTTCGAGAGGTCTAGATGTTAAAACAACATTTTTTAATTTAAAAGAGACCTTCGTTTGTTTCCCCTTTTGACATGTTTCACATAGGTGGTCTTTTGTGAACTTCATTTTAGGAAGACCAATTACTAGATCCTTTGAGGTTACCTTGTTTAGTAAGTCAAAGTTAATATGAGTTAAGCGCTTATGCCACAACCAAGAATTTTCACTCATGGTAGCAAGGCACTTAGTACCAACCAAGGACACATCATCTAAGTTTAACATATAAGTATTATTGACTCTTAATCCCTTACAAAAATAATCCTTCTTCTCATTATGCTCAAATAAATAACAAGTACTAATGAAAGTGACTTTAAAACCCTTGTTACAAAGTTGGCTAATGCTAAGAAGGTTTGTTTAAGACCATCAACAAGCATTACATCATAGATAGTAGTAGATGAGGGATTACTTACACTACCTTTTCCAAGAATAACTCATTTGTTGTTATATCCATAAGTGACAAACCCTCTTTTCTTTGGCACAAAGTCAATGAAAAGCGATATGTCACCCGTCATATGCCTTGAACATCCGCTATCAAGATACCACATATTTTTGGTAGATTTAAGACATTCAACCTGTAGAATTAAACAAAGGAAATAGGTACCCAATTTTCATTGGGTCCTTGTAAGTGAGTGAAACCAAGGTTGCATTTAGGCAACCATTGAGAGTCTCCTTTAGGAACTAACATCTTCCTAAATTTTCACTTTTCAATGGTATGACCCTTTTTGCAACAATAATGATAAGATAGATTACGATGAGATATGATTTTACCATTCAAATACTTTTTTAAAATTTTATGATTTTTACATGAATGATTCAAAGATCTTTCATACTTATAAGTATCAATAGAAAATTCACTTTTAGGTTGTAAAGCTTTGTCTAATTTGACTTGAAGAGTATTTATCTCTTTTTGCCAATTATGACAAGATTCACAACCAAACCTAGAAGGTTCTTCACTCATATTCTTGTCACTTTGAATATCTATCATATATCTCTTAATAGCTTCTGACTTCCTTTCAAGTTGTAACACTTTAGCTTCTAATTGCAAAAATATCTTTTCATGTGAAGCTAATTTCTTAGAAGCATTTAATTCTTCTCTATGAAGATTATCAAAAGCGTCTTGCCATTGAGAATAAGATAAATCACTAGTAAGCTCAAGTTTAGAAGGACTTACTTGTTTCTTCTTCCTTCCATTTGCCATGAGATAAATCTGAGCGGATTCTACACTTGAAGTGGAGCTTTCATCGCTTGAGGAATCACTTTCACTTTTACAAGCTACATAAGCTATTCTATATTTACTATACTTCTTGTGATGCCCTTTTTCTTTTTATTTCTTAATCATGGGACATTCTAGTCTATAGTAACAAATTTCACCATAATTATAACAAGAGCTTATAAATTTACCTTTTCTATTCTCACCATCTTTTTAAGACTTGGACCCCCTTCTAAATTTGGATAAGTTTCCTTCATAATGCTTGACTTTGTTCTTTCGAATATACCTTTGGTATCTCTTGACAAATAGCTAACATCATTTTATCGGAATTCTTGTCATCCCTTTCTTCACACTCACTAGGCTCATTCTTTGAGGACTTGAAACTAGAAGTCTTTAAAGCAATAGATTTCTTCACCTCTTCCTTGTCTTTACCTTTCTTTTTCTTCATCATCTTTTCAAACTTTGTTCATGTTTTTCCAAACAAGTGAGTTCCTTCTCATGTTCTTCCAATTTACCAAACAAAGTAGTAAGATCAAGTGCTTTAAGATCATTCGCTTCTTTAATTGCGGTGACCTTGGGTTTCCATTTCCTGTTAAGACATCTTAAAACCTTGTTAGTAGAAATATCATTGAAGATATGATTACCCATAACATTCAATCTATTAATAAGATGTATGAATCTCTCTTGCATGTTGGCAATGGTTTCACCATGCTTCATGCAAAAGAGTTCAAACCCTTGGTTTAATGTGTTAATTCTAGCTTGTTTGACCTTATTAGTTTCCTCATGGGCAACTTCTAATGTGTCCCACATAGCTTTGGAGGTTTCACAACGAGAGACACGATAATACTCATCAACACCTAATGAGGATATGAGAATATTTTATACTTTCCAATCATGAGACCACAACTTCCTATCATTATCATTCCATTGATTTTCCGGTTTTGGTATGATGACACCTTCACCATTGGTCATTTTAATTTCATTAGGACTATTGGCGATGGCGTCTCGTACACCCTTATCAACGGAGTTGATATGGATACGCATACATGCTTTCCAATAGCCATAATATTCACCGGTGAAATTAGGTCCTCTATTATATGCCCCTTTAGATTCGGTAGCCATTATCTAATAAGCAAATCTTAAGACCAGAAACAACCAGAGCTCGTGATACCACTTGTTAGACGATAGGTATGGGTCTATAGGGGGGTGAATAGATCCCAAGTTAAAAAATTATTCGAAAATTTGACTTAGAAAAATTTATGGTGTGGAAGCAAGTTTCAAATATTTCCTGGATCAAAAATCGTCAAACCGAACCTACTATTGAATAGCTCGGATATGCGTAAAGGTTTCAATGGCATGATAATAATTCACAAGTTGATTAACAACACTTTAAGCAACAAATTGAATACTCCACTATAGTAAAAGTCTATCTTCAATGATAACAACGCATAAAAAACTAGTTAAAACAATTTGTCGAACACTTTGTGTGCGATCAACAAAGTTTGGATATTAGTATAATGTTTATAGTTCTTAGAAATCCAATCACTACCAAATGGTATATGATTACTATAACAACATAAACTTAATAAATGATTCAAAAGTTATCATCCAAACAATGTTGATCACGAAGTCAAAGTAATAAACAATCTGTGAACCGAAAATTTATATATATATATATATATATATATATATATATATATATATATATATATATATATATAGAGAGAGAGAGAGAGAGAGAGAGAGAGTGAGAGAGAGAGAGAGAGTACACAAGGATTTGTTTAGGCAAATCCCCAATCGACCTTGTTATGGGTATGTTTGCCCTCAATTTGAATTCGAATTGAGATATTAATATAATAAATCTTAATTTGCAAATGTATGAATACAAGAGATGAGAAATCAAATTCCATAAACCCTAAGTTTGTTCTTGACTCTAACACCTCCAAAAACCTTGATCAAAGATTAATAAAGTCACCAACAATGCTGCTTTAATTCACCTGTTGTTGCTACTTCCTTGCACGATCTCTTTGTCTCAAGGATTTCACCCGACTAAATTAATCCCAAACACACACTTGTTGAACCTAAGATTTGTCAACATGATCCACTGTTTCTTGCTACTCCATTGGACGACACACCTAGTCCCAAGGCTTTCACTCAATCAGATCCGAATTGCACAATCTTGTCCAAAACCTTCAAACCCTAAAGATCTTGAAGGAAAACCCCACCTCGATTTTCTTATTTGAATCCCTCAAAGATCTCAACCTAATATTCTCAGTACAACAACCCTAATTGGACGTTATCAATCCTAATCTAGATGACACCCAATCAAAAAATGATTATGTGTAGTTTGATTGTGTGTATGCATAGATTGAATTGAAGATGATGAGATGATTTGAAATCTTGAATTCATGTAGGTTTTACTCACTCTAGAAACCTTACTAGAGAATGATATATGTATGAAGTATTTATATGCATGGGCGATTTAGGGTAAAAGGAAATGCAAAGGACTTGATAAAAATATGAATTTTTGAAAAATTACATCGAATAGGTCGACCTATAGAAGTTATGAGTTGACCCGTTCGATGCATATGTCAACCTGTCTAAAGTCATATGTCAACCTATGACTGTTATGCACTCCCTATGTGTCAACCTGAAGACTCGACACATGAGACATAGACTACAGGCTTTAATACAACAACGTATATATCGATCTATAGACTACATATGTCGACCTATAGCCATGAAATTTTTTCCATAGGTCAACTTGTAGTTTCATGTGTCGACCTGTAATGCTATTATTCATAAAAATTGATTTTTAATGCATGTTTGATGCATGAGACCTTTTCCACATTGTTTTCAAATACTTTTATGCTTCCTAATTCTAAGATGCACACATATATTCAAAGGATACCGTCCAATATACATTAAAGTTAAAGTATCCTAGTTTTGACATCACATAAAACACATCTAACGGAAGTTGCATTCACATAACTCTCTTGCTTGTATGCTCGAGCATATAAGTCTCTTTCTTGTGTGCTTGAGCATTGAAAATCTCTTGCTTGTGTGCTTGAGCATAGAAGTCTCTTACTTTGTGTTTGAGCATTGGAGGTCTTTTGCTTGTGTGCTTGAGTAAATTACAATCTTGTGTGATTCTAGAGAAAATTTCTTGTAAGTACAAGGGGACTTAATTACTCTTAAGTTATGAGAGGAACTAATATAACTTTGTGTGTCTCTCTTCTTTCTTGCTTTATTTATCTGTTTTCTACCTCTGATTGATTCAAATTCTCTACTTTATGTTTAGAATCTTACCAAGAGTTTAAAAGAGAAAGAAAAGGTCAATACAATTCAACCCCCTTCTTGTGTTTTTCTCACCTTTAGTGTCTGTACTAGGCATATCAGAGGAAGCCCAAGCGAACAATTCAACATTCTTAATGAGTTGGTCGACTAGCTCTCATTCATCCTCATCAAAAAGTGAAATGCATATCTTTATGACTTAATGGGTGAGAATGGCCTATTTAGACCTCCTTCAATTCCTATGTGGGCGTGAACCTTTCTATTTCTGCGCCCAATCTAGGGTCCCAACACTCGAGGTTAGTATTTTGAACTTTAGAAAGGGGGCACTAACAAGAGAGAGATCTTCCCTCATTGTCACGAGACTACTTTGATAACAAACTTAAGTAATATGTTGGACTCCTCAGATTGTATCGACTCTCCCTTAAGGCAGTGGATACTTTAGGACCAGGTAGGTACAAATTGGAAATGGCAGCCCAACACGTTGATGGTGGATCACATCAAGGATATTGTTATACAATGACAAACATCCACAATAAGATAGCTACATCAATCATCGTGGCGTTTGTATCTTCATCACATGTAGTCTCCAGGGTCACATTGTAGTGGTAAATTCATGACCATCAAGCTATGGATAAACTTGTTGTCAATAAAACTATAGTCGCCACCGCGCTTTTATTATTTCCAAAGGAAAAGGGAAAAGTACGAACAAAACCCAAAGATAAGAAGTTTTCAAATCAAAACTAATAAAATGCCAGAGATTACAGGTAAGGGGATTGGTTAGACAGGGGGAAGGTGTTAGCATCCAAAGTGTCCTAGGTACTCCTAGGGAGCCCTTTTTTTACGTGTGCATATGTGTTTGGTATAAAAGATGTTTGAGAAAAATAGAGTATAGGGATGAGAAAATAATTCATTGATTATATTTTTGTGTTTGACAAGACCTTCAGACTTGTGCCTACGTACCAACATAAAATGAGGGATCAAAACCTAGTAGTTAGTGGTAAAAATTTCAAATAAGTTGGTGGATTTCTTTTAACAAAAGTTTAATAAGAAGGGCACAAAGGGCCATGAGTATGAATGGGGTTGTTAGTTCTTTTTGTCTTTTGAAAATTAAGTCAATATGGTTAAGTTTAATTACAAACTTGATTTAAGAAAAAGTTTGAAAATTCAATGGCTTAAGGCCAAAGTTTCTAACCATTAAGATAATGTATAAGTTTGAAATCACAAGCAAAGAAAGGTTTTGAAAAGAGGGAGAGATTTTGAAATTTAAGATGTGAGAGGAGATGAAGAGGCTATCCTAAGCACAAATTTAAAAGTTAAGAGCTGAAGGGATCTGACCAATGGGATGCAATCCAATAGACAATAATGTTATATAGAACACCCACTTTCCCTTTGGACTTTGAATCAAGCAATAATCAATAAGCAATTAGCAAATATCCAGACATCATGAAGATTAAGGCATCAGATAAATATAGCCACACCCAAGCGAGCAAATCCCATAGCTAACAGTCTTCTTTGTTTTCCCATGTATCAGATGAATTATTCCTCGATCAACTTAGGACAAAGCATCAGACATAAGACCAAAATAATCAGTTAAGCACAAAGAAAGAGTAGCAGATGGGTATCATAGCCATCTGATGGCCAAGCACGCGCTTCCATCATATTCTGCAGTCAACGCGTGTACATGCGTAGTAACCAGGAAGAATGGCTCAGATTAAAACGTTCCAACATGATCAGATGGCCAGGAGGTGTGCCAACACACCACCGGAGCTAGGGCTCCGATCATCTTTTCCGGTGACCTTCACCGAACTGGTCCAACTTCATCTCAATGGAAAATGAAAAATAAAGACACTATTTCAAAGAGAAAATGCTCAGGATCTCGAATCTAGCCTCAATTTTCTCAAATTCCAAGTATATAAAAAGATACGGGGATTTGAATTTTGAGGATCATGAAATGAGTTGCTTCAATTTGACTTCAGAGCAACTCAATCTTGTTGCCTACATTGGTAAGACTTCAGCCAACCAAAAATCAAATAGGATGGTGAAGAATTGAGAAAGAATCAAAGAGATGAAGTTTCTAAAAAATCACCTTTGAGGGAGCTCGAATCTTGCTTGATCTTGCTTCCAATTGGCCTTGGCTTGACTTCAGATGCTTGCAGGAAGTGAAATGGAAAAAGGAAAGGCTTGGATTCTTGGAGTTTCAACTTCAAAACTGAAGTGAAATTGAAACTCAATTTTCAATTGAAAACCTTAAAGTTTATCCTCTAATGGTGATGGTTAGGATTGCAGGTTCAAAGCTTGGGCAAGGTGTGTCTAATTCTGAGCATGATGGGTCTTATTTATAGGTTATACATTTGCTTACCACACACTTCATTCAAAATGCCAAAAATAGAAACCCACTCTTGCATGGATGCATGGAAGTGTGATAGGCCCATGAAATGATGTAATCGGGTCCAAAATTCATCATGTGAAATGATGAAAGTATGTCATGTAATCATGCAATGGAAATTGGAATTGATCATGAGATTCATCCAAATGGAGCCTTGAAGAGAAGCCATGTGCAAGTCATCCAATTCTTGGTAAAATGAGGTGATCTTTGACTTTTTGGAAAATTGAGATCAAGGGGAACAACTTTCATGTTGAATACTTTTCCATTTAAAGCTTGGATTATGATGAATTTTGAGGTGGAAGTTTGGGAAATCAAACATAATTGAAAATTTTCTAAGTCCCAAGTCAAATGCTCACTCCTTCCACCTTGAATAACTTTTCCTATGGGATTCAAATGGAAGAAGTTACTTCATAAAAGTTGTATATATTTAAAACCTCTTCAATTTAGTCAAAAATTTGACTTCATTTGGATTTGGCATGAAGGAGTTATGCATTTTAGAAGTTGAGAAAAATCTCTTGTTCAATGGTAATAACCCAAAATGCCCTATAATGTTTCCTCTTGGCACATGCCCTTGCAAGTTGAATTTGAAGTTTATAAAAGAATAAAATTTGGAGAGTAAATCTTGTATTTGATCATGAAACTTGGATGTCCTTCATATTATAAACATTGAGAAAGTTATGGTCCTTGGAAGTTGACCTCTGTCGCATCCGCGAAAAACAACCGGCGGGTTGAAACAAAAACAACACAGAGCCGCCACCGTGCGTTATTTATCCCAAAGAGGGAAAGGAAACGCTCGAAGTAAACCTGGGAAAAGCATGGTCTCGCGACCAATGAGAAAGGGTACGGGAGTCGGTTACGCAAGGGGAAGGTATTAGCACCCCTCACGTCCGTCGTACTCGACGGGATCCACGCTCAAAGAAATAGAAAAGGTTGCTAAAACACCACACACACACACGCACCGAAGACAACACAGATGGGGTTAAGAGGAAGAGAGCTCGATAGGACGTCGCATCCTATGCCTACGTATCTCGTCTGGAACGAGAATCAGAGCTGCCGTAGTTCGGCTCACGCACGCCAAACAAGCAAACACAAACACAGGCAAACATAGAGCCTGAATGCCAATCACTGGACTTACATCAGCATCCGAACCAAAACACACACAAAAAAGGCAAACGTGGAGCCCGAACGCCAATCACTGGACTTACATCGGCATCCGAACCAAACACACGCACACTGGAACCCGAATGCCACTCGATGGACTTACATCAGCTTCCAAGCACACCACAACCAACAAGTTAATAGGGAGTCGGGAACTCGAGCCTATAACTGTCAAGCACACACACAAAAAAGGAAAAAAAAAGTGCCCGGAGAGACCTCGCACGGTCTCTTGCCTACATACCTCGTCTGGAACGAGGATCAGGGCGATGTAGTTCCCCTGAAAGGGAAAGAAATTCTAGCCAGAAACCAAGGGGAGACACACTACCAGGGAGCTGTACTCGAGCCTAGTGTTATCATGCATCATTGCCCTATGTTGTGGTTTCTATCTACTTGCACAACATCAAGCTAATCCTAACCAGGAAGAACAAGCATGCAAGCATCAATCAAAATAAAACAAACATTTCAAGCAAATATTCACAAAGCACACACTATATCCAGTCAAGTGAGGCTCAAACAAGGGTGGACTGCCAAGGCAAGTCAACTGTACAGGGTATCGTTCGCTCTTAACCTTGCCATTGAGAGGCTAAGGTGAAGCAGATGAAAGGTGAGTGAAGATTAGACTTCACAGCTCTTATCCCTGGCCAGGGAGAGCTTCAGACAATGGAGCGTGGGTCCATAATGGAGGGACCCTTCTACGCTCAAGACTCTGACACAACTGTACAAAGTACAAGATCTTGGGTTTGTGTCCCAATGCATCAACACAGTGGTGTGAGCAGAGGGACGACTCAACAGAATAGCGGGGGATAGATTGCATATCCCTTGGGTTCCGCCAATTGCCTCATAGAGGTCTTTACCTGCTTGGCACAAAAGTAAACAATCACAAACATCGCCTCTTAAGGAGGACTTCAGACAGTTGCCTGGCTAAATAACAAGCCAGGTCTTCCAGACTACATGGAGACAAGAGAGTCTACCTCAACTGGTTTACACAACCAAGCAGCAGCAAGCAAGTTCTTAAAGAACTGTAAGCAACTTAATGTACCTGAAATCAATCAAATATCATCAGTACTCAGACAAACCAACAGTAAACAGCAAAAGTCAAACAGTCAATTTGTACAGTCAACACAAGTTAATGCACACAAGTGCAAGCCATGAGCCCAAGCTCAAGCATCAAACCCTACAACATAAAACAAGTTAGTTTACAACATCAAACAAAACTCAATTTAATCAGCTTGCAATTTTCTCCTTAAGGCTTTTGCATTTCAACCTGAAAATCCAAACCAAATGTGAGAAACTAGACCACTAGGCCAAGCCTAGGGTCCAAAGGGGATAAAAAAATCAAAACAGCAAGTGAAAATTATCCTAAATCACATTCAAACAAATTAAAAACAAATGCAATTGGTCCCATGCTCATATCAATCACCATTATCATTTTATGCATAAAATAGCATCAAACATGCAATTTGCAACTTCAAATGACCAAACAGAACTATCTCAATCAAAAGCATATCAAAACAATTCAATTAATTCCACAAAAATTCACACTTAAACAGGACACATTCAAGGCCTAGCGTGTCAAATTTCAGCTCAATTGGACAAAAGGAAATAGGTCAATGAAAATCAAGAAGTCCAGACAATTTCAAACAAGCCAACACAAGGCATCAACACAAGCATCAACTTCCAAAAATCATAAAACAGTGACAACAATTAAGAAATGAATGGGATCAAAACCACAATGACCTATAATGTGTCTACAATCCACATGTCAAATTCCACATCCATCCAATACACTATGAGGATTTCACAAACAAAATACAATCATGTGTCACACAATGTCACTAAATGGCTCAACAGAAGAGAAAATCACAATCAATTAGAAAATGCCATCAAAAAATCCAGAGAAATTCACATGTTATCTCAACATACATATGATCATTCACACAAAATTTCAGCTTAATTCAACATCCCTAAGCTAGGCAAATAAAATCATGAAGTTGACCTAGCTTGGTGTGACACAAATTGTCACACCTCTAATCAAAAAATCATATCTCTTCAACCAAGTGTCCAAAAATCATAAACTCTACATGAAAATCACCATCAAGATGTCCAGAACACGCATAAAAAATTTCATCCATTTCTTTGAAGGCATCATCATTTCATGAAAGATATGGTGAGACATGTTCAAATGTGACATATTGAATCAATCCCTAAGCCAATTAATTTTCTACACATGCAAAAATTCCACAAAAATCATGATTAAATTCTACACATCACAAGGAGTATTATGAAAAAAATCTCACCAAAATTGGATAAAAAATGAGTGAGTTATGAATTTCTAAAGATCATGCATCAAAATGTAAAATGAAATGAAAAAAGAAATGAAATAAAATAAATAATTATTGAATCAGTGGCATTTTTGTAATACTTAAATGCCAGGCCAAAACGACGTCGCTCCGTTTAGAAGCGTTGGCAAGCGCTCATTGGCCAGTTCACGCGCCAAACACAATTTGAAAGCCAGGCAAGAGAAATTCAGATCAAAACACGCGTATGAGTGTTCTTCACCAACATCAAATTCCAGAAAATTGAAGAACCACAAATCTCCACCAAAATTGGAAAATGATATACCAAAAGAATCGTCTCAACACGTACATGATGAATATGTAACTATTTTAACCTAACTCTAACTGTAGCGACGGGATCGATCCAAAAAAGAAATGAACACAAAACTTCAAATCATGATTACTCTCTCCATACTCAACCAAATCGCAAACTACAACTTGCATGATGTTCTATGTTGAAAGCTCTTCCTAAACCACCTAACAATTTAAGCAATTAAGGAATTCGAGGATTTACCTCTTGAAGATGGCAGATGCGAATTTGGATGTTTCAAGGCGTGAAAAGCAAAAACAAATGATGCTTATTGATGAGAAAGTTGAATGGAGAAGCTAGCTTGGCTCGAAACAGCACCAATTGCAAGAAATCTCACTTTGCCATTAATGACCTTGCTTTGAACAGTCCTTGATCTTGATGCTATTGCCACGAATTTGTCAAAACAGATGTGTAACAAGGCTTGTGGAAGATGAATCAAGAAGAATCATTCAATTTGATGAAGATTTGGTGAAGAAATCTTGAAAAATGCTTGATGAAATTTGAGAGGATTTTGCAATTTTGGAGGGAAAGTTTGTTATGATTCTTGGAATGTGAAAAATAATTAACAATTTCTGTTATGATTAGTAACTTATACCAATGCCTTAATCCAATTTGCTAATCTCAATTAACAAAATTGGAAGTGATTAGTGAAAATGAATTTCTTAATGCAAGGGCAAAAGTGACCTTTCCAATTTGTGCACTATGACAGCTCATGACAGTTCACACAACTTCTAAATGGTATTTGGAGTATGTTGGAATGGTTCTCATGTCCATAGGCCTTGTAAATCTCAATTTCACTATCTCACACCAAAAATGCACTTAAATCCACTTGAAATTTGACTTTTTGCATTGACCATTTTTGATGAATTTGGACCATACACCATGAAAGTACATGTGAAATGGGGTTTGCTCATAAAAAGATCACCCAAATTGGACATTCCATGTGAAAGTTATGCCACTTTGATTATAGGCCTTTTTGGAAAATGAATGGACCATAACTTGCCAACCATACATGGGAATTTCGAGTTCTTGGACTTTTTGGAAAGGTGAGAGCAAGATCTACAACTTTCATGTTGAACAAATTTTCATTTGAAGCTTTTTTGGACATGTAATTTTGTAGTGAAAAACTTTCCATTTTTGGAAACTTCCATTACAAGTCACTTTCTATTTTTGGAAATTTTTGTCCTGACTTTATTTTCTTCATTCTTGAGCTTTGACATGTCAAATGAAACTTGTTTCAACATGAATGAAGTGTATCCAACTCTCTCCCACCTCCAAATTCATAAAATCAAGCACAGTTGACCACAGTTGACTTTTTCAACTGATAGATGAATTTGGCAATGCACTGATCCATCTGAGCCCCAATTCTCTGATGAAATGGCTCAAGGATGAAACCCTAGCCTCCATAAGCTCAATACAATCATGAAATGATCCCCATATCCATTGTAGACCCCATCTCCTTGCTATGCCCTGATTGGCCCAATGCAACAGATTAGGGTTGATTAGGGTTGACCAGTGGTCAAAACCCTAATCTCAAGATAGCTGATCAATCTCTTGAACCTTCTGGATGATATCAAGACCATGATGATGATGATGTATCATTTCATCCAAGGATGAAGATTAACCTCCTTGAGAATCAAAAACCCTAATTTGAACCACCATATCCTCAGATGATTAGTGATCCAATCCAATAAAACCCTAGCTTGCATCATGACCTCTTCATCTTCTGATCAAGACTTATGAGGATGACTTGCACCATGTAACCACATGATATGCAATATGCAATAACTAATGACCTAAAAATGCAATGCAATATGTTAAGCCAGTCCCAAGAGAGGAGGGCAAATTTTGAGGTGTTACAACCTCCTAACTAGGGTTCAAACAAAATGACTTATAATATTTCACCATAAAAAGTGACTTCCCAAGCAAAACTAGCTCTTGACCTCAACATAAAAGTTGTTTGGAATATCATAAGGAGTAACTTTTATCTTGGAATAATTTTCATATGACAAAAATTGTAGGAGATAGACTCTACGGAACCCCAGTTTTGACTAGTTGACTTTCTCTGGTCAACCACCATGTACCAACTTGCAAACTTGAAGTTATCTTGATCTCTTTGACTCATGGAGGATAATATATATGTAATATTATATAGTATGAAGTATACCTTGAAGTATTTGATCAAATATTGAAGAAACTTACTTAGGAAGTCACACAAGATACCTAGATGAATTAGGGCAAACAAGCTTCAAACTCTTGATGAATTCTTGATCAAAATGATAAATTAAAATCATGAGGATCCATATATGATGTATAGAACCAATATGAACTATCTCTTGATTAGTCTCCTTGCATTGAGGGTCTCAAAACCTATATATGAGCTTGATAGGACAATGGTGGATGCACACACTACCTGTAATACCCCAAAATTTACCCTTCATTTTCCCTTGAAGCATGGGATTATATTTTACACTTCATTAGCATCATATTAGGTCATACTCATTGCATACTACATCAGTGACATTGAGATCAGGTTTTGATTGATCACTCCTTAACAGAAGGAACCCACACAAAGCAAGATTGAGAATTGGACTTTATTTTCTAAGTATACAAGTCTCAAGGGTCTCAGGGGGGGTCCAAGTATCTTATTATGGTCCTCAGTTCATTAGTGAAGGATTCAAAGCTATCAGAGTGTTCATCTGGATTTAATCAGAAATTAGGGTTTCATGGCTACTTGCAACAAAAAAATTTTGGTTGGAAGTAGAGGATCTCATCCATGTCATGATTAGAGAGGCATCTTGGCCTAGGAAGATTCACAATTATCTCAGAAAGATCCATAGGCAATCAGTGCAATCAGTTCCTGATCATTTTGCCCTAAAACTAGGGTTTGGTATAAAATCAGTTTATTTCTGATACTTTGGGTGAAACTATTTTCCATGGCCCTCCATATGTCCACAAGGGTCTACATACAAAAAATCAGCTCTTTATTTGAGCTAGAAGTGCTTCAATTGATCAATGGAATCGGGAATCAGACAATTTGGGAAAAGTCAACTATGGGCCTAGAAAAGTCAACTCCTGACATTTTGAGAGTGGAATCTCAAAATCCATGCCTAGGTAATCCTACATGTGAAATTTTTGGATCGTGGATTCATCATTTGATCAGGAATTGGAAAAGTTACTTAATTTGGAAATGGTTGACTTTCCATTTAGGGCAAGTTTTCATGATCGTTGCACTCACTTTAAGCCCATTTTGTATCAAGATAAAAGCTCCATTTGAAAAATTCTCCAACATGAAAGTTGTTCCTCTTGTTCCAAGATTTTTATATATATAAAGTTTGCTCGATTTGGATTAGAATTGAGAAAGTTATGCTTAGTCAAAGTGAGACATTTTTTTAGGACACTTAGAAAATTTTCGAAGTCCAAAATCATCAAAATTTGTCAAGACTTCTTGGCCAGTTTTATTGCACTTCAAAGCATTATTTGAAAATACTTTCTTCACAACAATTGTACCTTGCCATGTCCCATTTCACATCCTTTTGGAATCATCTCATTTGGATCCATGGTTTGAGAGATACATTCATTTAAGTGGGCACCATGACTTGCTTTTCTAGGCAGATTTTGGGTCTGGCTGGCCCAATCAGATTTTCTAAGCATGCTGCACAAACCAGTCACGTTTTTTTTTTACCTCTTTTGGCCATTTATTGGACATCCATTCACTTAAGTTTGGCCCAAAATAACAACATTTTACACCTCACTTCACACTTTTATTCTTATGGATAAATCACTTATTAAAAAGCCCATGAGAACACCTAATCCACCCTATTTAAGAAGCTGAAACCCTAACCCTAAAGGAGCATTGGAATTTCGTGGCAAGGAGGCAAAGCTTCATCACATATTAGATTCCATTCCACTTCTATTTTCCATTAGGTAATCATCTCTTCCATGGCCATGTTTTGATATATCCGCGCTTGCTTACCATGTTCATCACCATTAATCCTTCCATTATCATATTTATTTTTCTTATTTAAAATATTTTCTTCGTCCATAAAATTACCCAAAAGTATTTTTCACTTTTCTTAACGTTTTACTTAATTTTATATAATTTTTATTTTCGTATTTTTTTAATATTAATATTTTATTTTAATTATTTATTTTAACTGGTCCATTTTAACACACTTTTTTTTAATGATTTTATTTTTATGACTTAAAATTATTGTTAGCATTTGATTTTTGGGATGAAGGTTGACCACTGTCTCATGGTCTACCTGACATTTTCTTGGAATTTTATTTCACATTTACTATTTATTCTTGATTTATTTCTAACCTAGTCTCATTAATTGACTTTTGGTTTGACCTCGGTTTTATTTTAATTGATTTATGTACCAATTTTCGTTATTTTTAAGTTTTTGGGGGGGATGATGATGTCCTGACCCTACCTTATTTAGTTTAATTTTTCATAATTTTCTTGATTAATTTACTATTTATTCTTGATTTATTTCTAACCTAGTCTCATTAATTGACTTTTGGTTTGACCTCGGTTTTATTTTAATTAATTTATGTACCAATTTTCGTAATTTTTAAAATCTTTTTGGGGGACGATGATGTCCTGACCTGACATCATTTAGTTTGATTTTTCATAATTTTCTTGATTAATTTTCTATTTATTTGTTATTTTTTAAGTTGACTTGAATTTTCAGTTGACTTCTTTATGATCGATGTTTGACTTAGGGATTGCTTATGGCAATTGAAGAGATCTTTTGATCCTCCCTTGTTCATCTCATATGCCATGTATTAGAGGCCTTTTACCTTGATTTTATTTGGTCCTTACCTCATTTCCTGATTAAATTATTCAGTGGACCCTTCGTGTGTATATTTTCATCTGTTTGATTCATCTGTTATCTTTTATACTTGTTTCTCTCATTAATGCTTTCTATCGCTTGATTATTTAACATGTTCATACTCCCATGCATTGTTTAAATGATCCATTATTTGATTCTTTGGTTTGATTATATATTGTTTATTTATCCGATCTGATTGATAACTGTTGCCTACTTGTATGATGTATGAGGCATATATTCTTATTGTTTGTTTGCCATGAATAATCCCCCTTCATAACAAATGTACCCCCCTCCCATAAAGTGTATAATATTTATTTCTTTATTTCTTTAGTCACCTGTTAATACAAGAATTAAAACGAACATCCGATAACCATTTCAAAATAAGATCAAAAGCTCGATCCAACGTCGAGTAATCATTTTCAAAACTTAACAGAACCAACACGCATTCATCCATCCTCTTGTAAGCCGATTGCCTCAGGCATCGCCATCTACCTGTAAGTCGATTGCCTCTGGCATCGCCATCTACCCTTATCCGTAACTCCTCTCCGCGCTCCATTCGTCGACTCTTGTTCCGTTTAGGTAGCACCCATTAGGTAGAACCCTTTGTATGATAACATAGGTAGAATTCCCTTATTCTTTGCATGCTAACATTAGGTAGATGTTCCCCTTTGTAAATCCTAACACATAGGTCCATATTGCATGACTACTCTAGATCAGAGCTTCCCCACTTTTAGACCTTCCGTACGTCTCTGATCTTGTGGCATGTTAGTCTGTTCTATTGTAAAGAGGTAACTGCCTAAGACTCGATTCAGCGAGCTACGACACCTACTGCTAGGACGTTGAACACACTGCCCATCCTCCTTTGACACAGTTGGTGTCCTCTTTTGTAAGTCCATGTTCAGATGGCAATCCTTAACCCCTAGTTAGCCGAACTACGTTTTGCTCTGATTCTCATTCCAGATGAGATACGCAGGCATAAGACGTGACGTCTTACCGAGCACACTTCTCTCTAACCCATAGGTAGCCGAGCTACGAAGACTCTAATTCTCATACTCAGATGAGATACGTAGGCAGTGGATGTGACATCCTTGTGAGTCATTTTCTTTTAACCTTCCTTTTAGTAAATAGTACTTTAGATATACCTACACCCTTTAGACTAGAATAACACTTATGAAAAGGGCTCCCTATGAGTACCTAGGATGTTTTGGGTGCTTAAAACCTTCCCATTGCATAACCAACCCCCTTACCCAGATCTCTGACATTTTTACTAGTTTTTGATTTGATAAAACTTTTAGGTTTTTGTTCGCTTTCTAACCATTCCTTTGGATAAATAGAAGTGCGGTGGCGACTCGACTTGTATGGTTTACCTTGGATTTAGTCAATATCTCTAATGGTAACGAATACCCCGCTATAGAAAAGTGGCGACTCTGTTGGGGACTATCATTTGCCTAGTGGGTTTTGCCTACTTTTCATATTTGTTGTATTGTATGGCATATTGCTTTGTGACATATTTTTGTGCAATTTGGGATTACTGTATTATATGTAATGATTGAATTGTTTGAATATTAATTCCTTGTATGCTTGGTGATCTTCGTGAGATGAGTTCTATACCCGAACTCGAGTGCACTTAGGATAGGAGAATGGCATAGTCTTGTTGACTTGTGTGGAGTTATTCCTTAGCAAGTTGACTTGCAAGCCCATTCACTTGGTAGAGGTTATGTTGGGATCAATAATGTCACACGAGTAGTCGTGGTTAGGCATTACTCTTTCCAATATATGCCTTAGAAGCCAAGGACCTTAGTTTACCACGCCCATCTTGGCCTATTTTTAGGACGTAGTGCGAAGATCGTTCAAGTGTAAGATTTGATACGATTATTACGCGATACTACACTCATAAGAGTCTCTCTTGAGAATATTTTTGGAATACGAGTAGTCGTTTATCCGATAATATCCGAAAGATGGGATGATGGCTATGGGAACCTCTTGTAGAACATGATTGTCAGGTTTAACCATAGTACACTCCCTTTGGGTGGTTCTTAACCAAGACTCTATGCTCGCGACTCGCAACAAACCCTTGATTCGTGGTTGATCCGTTCTTGCGTATCCTTAATATCAATGGAACTTGGGTGTTGATAATGTGTAAACCATAATCCACCAAAATGGATGATTGATATTAAGGATGACTTGATCCATTCCATGACCTTTGTGTGGTGTGATTTGCTTGATCCTTGAGTGTGATTGTTGCATCCATGCATTCATGCATTCATACACATCCATATCATCAACAATGAGAAAACTTTCAAGGAACTTAAGAGGTCTATTTGCAAATTTTCAAACATGGATAAGCAAAGAAGGAATACGAAGAAGTACAGTTTCAGACAACCCGACTTGAAAGAGTTAAGGAGTTTGACATCCTATGTATTAGATCCCTTGGAATTCAAGCTTCGTCATGGGAAGATTCTGTCTATTCTTGCTACTCAAGTGGATGAAGGTCTAATGAGTGTGTTGGTGCAGTTCTATGATCCCTTGTACCGTTGCTTCACTTTTCCGGATTTGCAGCTTTTGCCCAAGCTTGAGGAGTATGCCTATCTTGTGGGCATACCTATCCTAGACTAGTTGTCGTTCAGTGGCTTGGAGAGAGTTCCTTCTTCTCAAGAGATTGCTGATCTGTTATGTATAGATGAATCTATTATTGGTGCTCATATCACTACCAAAGGTGGAATTCAAGGTCTCCCGTCTGATTTCCTCATTGATCAAGCTACTATGTTTGGGAAGGCCATGAGTGAGGACGCCTTTGGGGCCATATTTGTACTTCTCATCTATGGGCTAGTGTTATTCCCCAACATCGACAAGTTTGTGGATGTGAACGCCATTAGGATTTTCTCTACTTTTAATCTCGTTCCTACTCTGTTGGGTGACACTTATTTCTCTTTGCATATGAGGAATGCAAAGGGCGGTGGTACCATTGTGTGTTGTTTGCCTCTATTGTACAAGTAGTTTATTTCGCACTTGCCTCAGACACTCGCCTTCAAGGAGAACAAAGGATGTCTACGGTAGTCCACGAGACTTATGTCTCTCACTAATGATGATATCTTTTGGTACAACCGTGTATATGATGGTGTGCAGATTATCGACTCTTGTGGTGAATTCTCCAATGTACCTCTTCTTGGTACATGCGGTGGAATTAACTACAAGCCTATTTTGGCACGTCGTCAGCTTGGGTTCCCCCTAAAGGATAAACCAAATAACATTCTGTTAGAGGGTGTGTTCTTTCAAGAGGGTAAAGATCCCTAAGGCTTGAAGGGCAGGATGGTCCGCGCTTGGCGCAAGATCCATAAGAAAGGAAGGAAGGAGCTAGGACCGAAGAACTGTATCGCTTTGGAACCCTATACCTCTTGGGTTAGGAGGAGAGCTTCCGAGTACCTCATGCCTTATGAGTATCCAAGACCCACACCTTTGGTTGTGGCTGGGCCTTCAACCCTCCCTAGCCAAGGAGTAGAGGAGTTGAGAGACGAAGACCGTTCGCGTGCTTGGATCCGTGAACGAGAGGAGTTGCTTCAGCAAATCAGAGAGAAGGATGCTTTGATAGAGTTCCTTGCGCACCAGGTTATTGATGATCCTGATGACGCATTGACTTCTCTACTTCCTCAGTCTTCCAAGTTTTGGAAGAAGAAATATGATCGACTCGCCAAAGAGAAGGCAGATATGGAGGCAGCCTATGAGAGGGAGGTGAAGAGGCTTCGTGCATCTTATCTTCCGGTCTCGAGGGCTTTGAACGATTGCTTATAAGGATCCATAGGATGATCATTTTCCTTCTCTTTGTATTGTATTTGGTTACCAAGACTGTACATCTTTGGCGTAAAAACATTTCCAAATATTAATTGACGTGATGTTTCCGTATGTGATAAACGTTTAATATTTCCAAAATTTGCAAATAAGACTCTAAAGTTCCTCTGATATAAAAATTAAATCATAAGCATTGCATGCATCACGTTTATCTATTCCTAGGGGTTTATATCTTCTTCTTGATTCTAGTTGGGGTTTTCTTACACTGTTTATCTAATGTGAGACTGGAATCAATGGGTAGAATACCCTTTGAAATTGATAAACATGTCATTGCATTTGCATATTCATTAGCATGTCTTGCATAATAGGTACCGCCGCAGTGTTCTCATCTTGTTTGGTATTACATTATTAGGATAGCTGACTCAGGCATTCACCGATACGGTACCTGAAAGAATCAACAGAGAGCAATGGAAGGTTTACAAGCAGAGCTCGCTGAGATGAGGATTCGCATGAATCAGTTCATGGAAGTGGTCCAAGGAGTGGCTCAGGGACAGCAGGAGATTAGATTGTTGGTAAAGGGGAATCCCCCTACTACTCAATCGGAGGTTGTGGCTGATCCTCCCGCTGGAGAGGCTAATGGACCCAATGGACCGGGGCCTATCCCAATCCCACATGGCAACCTTGGTCAACAACCCATCCATGATGATCAGGAGGATCAATTCCCCCTGCTTTAGGAGGACTTTGGCATGGGCCATGGTATGGACCCTATGTTTCGGAGACTGGAAGAGAGGTTGAAAGCTGTGGAAGGGCAGAATGCTCTTGGTGTGGATGTTGCTGACTTGGGGCTGGTCCCAGGTGTGAGAGTTCCGCCAAAATTCAAAGTCCCCGTGTTTGATAAGTACAATGGCAACTCTTGCCCGAAGACTCATGTACAAGCTTACTTCCGCAAGATGATCGCGTATTCTGATGATGAGAAGCTGCTCATGTACTTCTTCCAGGACAGCCTAGCTGGGGCATCCTTGGAGTTGTATATGAGGCTGGACAGAGCCCATATTCGCTGCTGGAGAGACTTGGCTGAGGCCTTTGTGAAGTAATATCAGTACAATGCGGATATGGCACCTGATAGGACTCAGCTCCAGAATTTGTCTCTCAAGAGCAACGAGTGCTTCAAAGAGTATGCTCAACGCTGGAGAGAGTTGGCTTCCCGTGTTGAGCCTCTGATGTTGGAAAAAGAGACGGCCAACATGTTTATGAACACACTGCCTGGATCTTATTTGGAGCGTCTGGTGGGTTGCAACGCCTCAAATTTTGCTGATGTGGTCTCTATCGGTGAGAGGGTGGAGAACTACTTAAAGACGTGTAAGATCTAAAACGGGGTTGGATCATCTTCGGGGTCAAAGAAGTCGTTCTTTGGAGGACAAAAGAGGAGAGAAGGGGATGCAAATGTTGTGTCTTCTTATCAGAACAGGGATAACTGGAGGAATAACTTTCAGAATTACCATCAACAACCTTATGTTGCACCAGTGACCATTTCGGCTGTAACACCAGTGCAACAACAACAACCTCAACGTCAACAAAATCAATACCAACAACAATAGGGTAACAAACCTGCTTATCAACAGAGACAGAGGATGATGGATAGGCGTTTCGACACTCTTCCGATGTCGAATGCCCAGTTGCTTCCCAACCTTCAACATTTGCAACTTGTGCAGTTACGCACTCTGGCTTCTCCCGTTGGCAGGCTTCCAGTGGGTTATGACGCCAATGCTAGGTGTAATTTCCACTCTGGGGCACCTGGCCATACTATTGAGAACTGCAAAGCTTTTAATCACGTAGTTCAGGACCTTATTGATTCAAAGGCCATTAACTTTGCGCCGGCTCCTAATGTTGTCAACAATCCTATGCCGCAGCATGGTAGAGCAAATGTTAACATGGTTGAAAGAGAAGTCAAATTAGTCAAGGAGGTGTTGAAGCTGAAGACTCCGCTGTTAAAAATCAAAGAATACTTGCTAAAGGCAGATGTTTTCCCCGGCTGTGGGAGCGGTTGTTTGGGCTGTGTTGCATAGAGTGGGGGTTGTGTGAAGCTACAGCAGGGTATCCAGGCCTTGCTTGACGATGGTATCCTCCAAGCTGAAGACTTATCTGCCCAAAGGTCTGTTGAAGGGGTTGTTGAAGGGGTTGTTGAGAATGCAGATGTTGATCCTCTCTTTCCTGAAGATGCTGAAGAATTTACAAATGTTGTTCCTGTTGATTTTGTAATTCTCAATGATGTAATTAATTTTTCTGATGTTGTTGCTGATATTCCAAACATGGTGTTTGATTCTGATGTACTTGCTGAACTTGATTCCGATGTTTCGGATGTTTGTACTTCAATAAATAAGATTTCTGAGTATGACTGTGACGTTGCCACTATCACAATTTTCTACCCGACCGCTCAGATCAGTGCGTCAGTAGCGCAACCGGTACCAACAGTGCGACCACATCAATCCACCATGACCATCACGACCCTTGGTCCTTTACCTTTCACCAGCGAAAGGGCCATTCCTTGGCATTACGGGGGGAGTGTGTACACGCATGATCATGGAGTGGAGCAGCCACTAAAAGTAGAAGAGGTGCAGGATCAGAAGTCTGAACCTGGAATTGAGATAAAAGATCCCGCAGTGGACATTGTTGGTGGAATCGGGCGATTCACCACAAGTGGTAGACTGTTCTCACCACCGGTTACCCAACTTGATAGTGTTGACGCCGCGGCGAAGGCCGAAGGCAAGCAAGTTGTGAATGAGGGTACCTCTGCACCACATGCTGGCTCTGAGCCTGCTTTTGCGAAGGATGTGGATGAACTTTTGAGAATTATAAAGAAAAGAGATTACAAGGTAGTCGATCAGTTGATTCAGACGCCATCCAAGATATCTATTCTCTCACTCCTGCTGTGTTTGGAGGCACACAGGGAGGCACTCCTGAAGGTCCTTAATGCTGCATATGTGCCTCAGGAGATCTCAGTGAACCAACTAGAAGGGATCGTTGCAAATGTTCATACAAATAACGGGTTGGGTTTTACTGATTCTGACTTGACGCCAGCTGGACGTGATCATAACAAGGCTTTGCACATCTCGATGGAGTGTAAAGACACTGTGTTATCCCATGTTCTGGTGGATACAGGTTCCTCTCTCAATGTGCTACCCAAGAGAGCCCTGTCAAGGTTAGATGTAGAAGGTTTGATCTTGAAGCCTTCCGATCTTGTGGTAAGAGCCTTCGATGGTTCTAAGAGGTCGGTGTTCGGAGAGGTAGAATTTCCAATTCAGATTGGATCACAAACCTTTAACACCGTATTCTATGTGATGGATATCAGTCCTTCGTATAGCTGCTTGTTGGGTCGTCCTTGGATCCACAATGCTGGGGCAGTCTCCTCGACCTTGCATCAGAAGATCAAGTTCCCGGTCAACGGGAGAATTATCACTATCTGTGGTGAGGAGGATATTCTGGTCAGTAACCTGTCTACATTCAAGTATGTAGAGGTAGAAGGTGAGATTCATGAGACCCTGTGTCAGGCCTTTGAGGCAGTTCAAGTCAAGGATGTAGCTCCAGTGGAAGAGGTTGAAGCAGGTGCCTCTTTGTCGTCCTTCAAGCAGGCACAGACCTTGGTAAATTCAGGTGTTGCTCCCGGTTGGGGACGTCTGGTGGATTTACCTGTAAAGGAAGACAAGTTTGGGATTGGGTATCAGCCGGCATTGACTTCTACAACTTCAATGCCTCAGACTCGTCAGGGGCCGATGACTTTCTCCAGTGCTGGCATCATTCAGTATGGCCAGGTCTCTGCAATCAACAAAGAAGACGGGGATAGTGATTGCGACATCGACAACTAGGTGCGTCCAAGGGTCCCGAGTGAAGTTCTCCGCAACTGGTCTTCTGAAGAGATTATCCAAGTCACTCTTCTTAAAGAGTAATTTTCTTTGTTTATTCATGCATATCCAAGTCTTACGTTCCGCCCGGGGCGTGATGACTCATTGTAGGGCTCATCTATGTGGATACCTGCATTTTTTATCATAAATAAAGGACGTGTTTTTGCATTCAAATATTTTGTTCACTGTCTTTCTATTTTTGCAGTTTTCAAAAAAAATATATATATATATATATTGTCATACGGTGAACTGACTTGGGATATTTTGCTTTTTATCGCAATGTCGCGGATAGCAAGAGTCGCCATCGACTTTTCTTTTATCCAATAAGGAAAGGTGGAAAAGAACAGGAAAGACCTCAATAGATTTTGGGTTCGGGAGGTATATTATACAAAGGGAAGGTATTAGCACCCTTTGTATCCATGGTTATCCATGGGCTCTTAATTGCTGGATCACTTATATTTTTGTCTGAAAAGTGTTCGTGAATTGTTTAAAAAATGTTTTAAAAAGAGAGTTTAACTTTGTAATGATTCTCGTATGAATGTATACAAAGTATTTATCTCGTTTGATTTTGAAAACGGTTTAGAAAAATGTAACTTGGTAATGATTCTAGTATGAATGTATACCAAGTGGTGATTTTCTAGGATTTGCAAGGTGTGAGGGGTGGAAAATGTTTTAGGTTATGATCCAGTAATTGAGAGTTATACCTTCCTAAGGTCGTTATGGGCATTTCCTATCCTTATGAGGGTAAAACTGTCCTTACTATTGAGAAGTAAGTAGTCTGATCCTTTGGATGTTTAAGGGTCACCGTAGGGTCATCGATAGGTCATTGAAGGCAACAGTTGTAAGGATACCTTAGCATTCGAAGGGACGATCATCATTTAACCGTAGGCTACACCGAAGGGTCATCGAGGGACAAAATTGTATTTTCGAAGGCAACATCCGAGGGACCATGATTTATTTTATGATGATTTAATCGAAGGGCCATTGCTAAGTGTATCCCCACATTCGCGGGACATGACCATAATACCGTGTTATCGTAAGGCAAAAGAGAGGTCCAAGATCACATATTTAAAAGCCATATTTTAAAGTTAATTAGGTAATTAGGATGAATCTCCACATTAAAATTAATACATTAAAATTAATACATTAAAATTAACACATTAAAATTAATCAAGTAAGTTAGGGCGAATCTCCACAAGGGTATCCCACAAATAAAGTGGAAGACCTAGACAGCAATCCTTTCCTGGGACAGGTGAACCTTTACAAAATTCAGCAAACGGATTAGAGTACCAAATCAGGGTGCAATCAAGAGTTGCACCAAAGCAGTAATAGTATCAGGTAAACAAAGCCTGGTTATAATAGAACAAGTCGGATGGGTAAAGATCAAAACAGAGCGAAACAGCGGCCTCCATTACAACAATTCAAGGTATCCAGGCATACTTAAGTCCACATGCAAAACCTCAAATATATTTATGAATTCAATTATGATATCACATGTGCATTAGGAACATAAAGCGGTGATAGTAACGCAAACCTGTTGGCAATTGAATTGCAACCTCGAATTGGCCGATCGGATCGAATTGAGCGGAAGTGACCTTGCTGCCGTAGGCTTTTCCTTCCGGGTTTCCTTTAGGGTTACTCGGAATAAGTTAAACAGTAGTCCTGAACACTCCGCCACAAGCCGGTAGGATTTGTCCTTGGATTCGTCCACTAAACAACAAATTAAAACGAAGAAAATAAACTAGATCCTAACGTAAAGTTGGATCCGGTAAAAAGGTACACAATAGTTTCCTTTGTAGAAACTATTGTGTGAATAGAACTAACTAAATGCTGAAAAAGAAATAGGAAATTGCAAGGAAAATAGTGTAGAACTCGTAGGAAAAACAATGCCTAAGCTGCTGGAAAAGAAAATATGCAAAAGTGAAAACGGCAAAGGAAAAATGTGGAAAAAGCCTCCCTGTTCTAGGTTTTCTTCGTGGCTATTTATATTGGTACCATTAAGTAACTACTTGCTGCCAAGAGCTCTTCAACGTGGCTAATTTCATGGCGTGGATATAGGGCCCAATACTCCTCAACGTCTCTTCAAGTCTCTGAGGCGTTACGTGCGCCCAAAAAGTAGGGTAGTGGTGTGACGCTCGTCACACCATGTGTGACGTCCGTCACAAGGCTGCTTTGCGTGACGCTCGTCACGCCCTCCGTGACGTCCGTCACAAGCACAGCATTTGTGGCTTGCGCTTTGGGCTGGGCTTTGCTATTCGGTTCGTTTTCTCTCCTTTTTGCACCTCTTCTCCTCCATTTTTACTTGTGCTTCCAAATAAACCACTTTCATGTTATCACTAGGCGAGCGTGTAGCGAATAGGTCAGTTTGGGTCATTCGCGAGCTGGGCCTTCGTTCCCGTAAGATCAGTGTCATGAAAATGAGTCGGAATGCCTTGAAAAATGTCTTGAAATATAAATGGGCAAATTTTGGGGTATGACATATATATATATATATATATATATATATATATATATATATATATATATATATATATATATATATATATATATATATATATATATATATATATATATATATATATATACACATTTGGCAATGTTTTGTTTAGTTTCCACTTATTGTTCACACTCATAAGCACATACCATCACTCATGCAGATGCACGTCACCGGATCCTATTGATAACAGTTCTGCTATGGCTCGCTTCGACTTTGAAAATTCAATCTTTCAAGCTGAAGAAGAGGGTGATGAAGACTGTGAACTCCCTGAAGAACTTGCCAGGTTATTAAAACATGAGGAAAGGGTCATTCAACCGCATCAAGAGTCTGTTGAAGTGATTAATCTCGGTATGGAGGACGTCAAGAGAGAGGTCAAGATAGGGGTTGCTTTGGAAGATAATGTGAAGAAGGGGCTGATTGAATTGCTGCAAGAGTATGTTGACATCTTCACTTGGTCTTATCAGGACATGCCAGGGCTTGACACAGACATTATGGTACACCGTTTTCCTCTCAAAGAGGATTGTCCTCCGGTCAAGCAGAAGCTCAGAAGAACAAGACCAGAGATGGCTGTCAAGATAAAGGAAGAAGTGCAAAAACAGTTGGATGCAGGGTTTCTAGCGGTTACAAATTATCCGCCATGGGTTACAAATATCGTTCCAGTACCTAAAAAGGATGGAAAGGTACGGATGTGTGTTGACTACCGGGATCTGAATAGAGCTAGTCCTAAAGATGATTTCCCATTACCTCACATCGATGTTTTGGTGGATAACACGGCTCAGTTCTCGGTATTCTCCTTCATGGATGGCTTTTCTGGCTATAATCAAATTAAGATGGCACCAGAAGACATGGAGAAGACAACTTTCATAACTCCATGGGGAACCTTCTGCTACAAGGTGATGCCGTTTGGTCTGAAAAATGCTGGGGCAACATATCAACGAGCTATGGTAACTCTTTTCCATGATATGTTTCATCATGAAATCGAGGTTTATGTTGATGATATGATTGCCAAATCTCAGACGGAAGAAGAACATCTGGTGAATTTGCAGAAACTGTTTGAGCGTTTGAGGAATGGTGTGTACCGTTCGTGGTCTGGAGGTGAAAGATTATTGAACACTAGAATGCCCCAAAAATTTGCACTTGCCAATTAGTCTTGGTGGAGATGGGCTTAAAGATGCCATCCAGGTAATTTGATGAGGAGATTTCCAGATTGTGTCGTACGTTAGACAATGTCTGAAGACATGGACGTCATACCGGGTCATACGCTAGACCGTATAGTGAATCATCCATCATGCTGTTGACTTCGCTGGGGAGTCAGAGTATGCTATATGCTGCTGGGGATAAGGGATCAGAATGGATCATACACTGGACCATATCTGGGTATCAGAGTGAGCTGTTCGTTAGGCGGATGACTTTGATGGGGATGAAAGATCAGAACGGATCGTACGCTAGATCGGTTCTGAATTGCAGAATGAGCCGTCCGTTAGGCTGAATCTGCTTGAAGAGGGAGTAGTCATATACCAGACTACCATTCAGAAATGTACCTGTCCGAAGGTAGCATCTGAGTAAAGGGGGTAGCCGTATACCAGACTACCATTCAGGAATGTACCTGTCCGAAGGTAACACCTGAGCAAGGGGAGTAGCCGTATACCAGACTACCATTCAGGAATGTACCTGTCCGAAGGTAGCACCTGAGCAAGGGGAGTAGCCGTATACCAGACTACCATTCAGGAATGTACCTGTCCGAAGGTAGCACCTGAGCAAGGGGAGTAGCCGTATACCAGACTACCATTCAGGAATGTACCTGTCCGAAGGTAGCACCTGAGCAAGGGAAGTAGCCGTATACCAGACTACCATTCAGGAATGTACCTGTCCGAAGGTAGCACCTGAGCAAGGGAAGTAGCCGTATACCAGACTACCATTCAGGAATGTACCTGTCCGAAGGTAGCACCTGAGCAAGGGAAGTAGCCGTATACCAGACTACCATTCAGGAATGTACCTGTCCGAAGGTAGCACCTGAGCAAGGGATGAGGGTCTAACTTGGTCGTACATTAGACTGTATTTGAGCAGCATCTGGTCTAACTTGGTCGTACATTAGACTGTATTCGAGTTGAAGAAGGTCAGAATGGATCGTACGCTAGATCGTATCTGAGTTGTTGAAGGTCATATGTTGAGCTGAATCAGAGTGAACCGTACGTTAGGCTGTATCTGATAGTATTGGTATCTGCTGTATTTGCAACAATTTACTGGGGATGGGCTTATAGATGCCATCGTTAGGAGGATGTCAGAATGAATGTTGCCATGGAGTATATCTGAAAGATGTAGTCGAATCCTGAATGTAATTGATAGAGATGTCTGTCTGAATGGACCTTTGTGTTGATTGTATCAGGAGGATAATTAACCTGAAAAATAAAGTTAGCTTCATGCCATGTCATGATGCATGAGATGCAAATGTCGTATGTATGCGGGTGCTGTGAAATGATGTAATGAGGGACTTATGCGTCTGGAATAAATAAGAACATTGTATGCATGTATATGTTATGAAATGATGTAATGTATATGATGCGGAATGAACATTGTATGCATGGAATGATGTAATGAAGGCCCTATGCGTTTGAAACGTTCTTCCAGGGGGCTCTACTGGGGAAATGAATCTCGGTCTTCTGGTCGGAGATATTTGCATTGATGACCCCTTCTCCGCTGAGGATACTTGATCCTTGTCTGATGGTAGAAATATTCGATAGAGCCTGGCTGGGAGTGGAAGAGATGACTAGTCTGTCTGGTGACGCCAACCTTTTCTGGGGAATAATTGGCGTTGCCGGGGAATCGAATTAGCAACGGATTCATTGGAAAGCCTGGTTAGACCTTCTCTTCGATCCTGAAGTCGTGTAGTAATTGTCATTGTTATTTTATGCATGTATTTTTGATAAACATTGATCATATTCAAACGCATATATCAATTCAAATTAAATCAATGGACGTTCGTGCAAACAAAACGGGAAAGCAAAAATAAAATTGCATTGATTTTGAAAGAGGGCCTATGAACAGGCAATTTGTGTACAAGGAGACAGAAATCCTAGTAAGAGGAAATCGTCAAGAAACAAAGAGAAAGCTATGCCGGAAACGTCCTATTGACTTTAATTCCACTACTGCCATTATATCTTCAAGCATCTCATCCCTTGCTGTCGGATAGAGGTGGTTGGCTTGTTCAGTCCCTTGGAACGTGGTTGAAGCTGACAGAAAACGGGACATAGTCGTACGCTTTAATCCCTAATTTTTGCCTGGATCGCCTTTTCGGGTTTTCAGTCCACCGGGATACCCCTTCTTGCCCAAGCCGCCCTTTCAGGTTTTCGACTTGCCGGGTATACGTCTTTATATATTTATCCCTAATTTTTGCCCGAACCCTTTTGGTTCGCCGGGATGCCCTTACTTTTGCCTAGGTACGTCGACCTAGCGGGTCTCTGTTAGGCGTAGTATTTTTTAACTATGTCCGCGTTCACAGGATGTGGGAAGTCTTCGCCATCCATTGTAGCAAGTATCATGGCTCCACCGGAGAATACCTTTTTAACCACAAATGGCCCTTCGTATGTGGGAGTCCATTTGCCTCTGGGATCACCTTGTGGTAGAATGATACGCTTGATAACTAAGTCGCCGACTTGGTACACTCGTCTCTTGACTCTTTTGTTAAATGCTTGGGTCATGCGCTTCTGATATATCTGCCCGTGACAAACAGCCGTAAGTCTCTTCTCGTCAATCAAGTTTATCTGATCGAGTCGAGTCTGGATCCATTCATCTTCCTCTAAGCCCGCCTCTTTCATGATTCTTAGAGAGGGAATCTGGACTTCCACTGGTAAAACGGCTTCCGTTCCATAGACTAAAGAGAAAGGGGTTGCCCCTGTCGAAGTGCGTACTGAAGTGCGATAACCATGGAGAGCAAACGGTAACATCTCATGCCAGTCTTTGTATGTTACTGTCATCTTTTGTATGATCTTCTTGATGTTCTTATTAGCAGCCTCTACGGCGCCATTCATCTTTGGCCGGTACGGAGAGGAGTTATGGTGTTTAATTTTGAACTGCGTGCAGAGTTCAGTAATCATCTTGTTGTTCAAATTAGTACCATTGTCAGTGATAATTCTTTCAGGGATGCCATATCGACAAATAAGGCTATTCTTGATGAACCGTGCCACCACATTCTTGGTGACAGAAGCAAATGAGGCTGCCTCTACCCACTTTGTGAAGTAATCAATAGCGACGAGAATGAAGCGATGTCCATTAGAAGCCGTAGGTTTAATCTCTCCAATCATATCAATGCCCCACATTGCAAAAGGCCAAGGTGCTGTCAACACGTTCAATGGAGCAGGAGGTGCATGTACTTTATCCGCATAGATCTGGCACTTATGACAGGTTCTGGAGTGATGGTGGCAATCAGCTTCCATGGTAGACCAATAATACCCTGATCTCAGAATCTTCTTGGCCATTGTATGTCCATTAGAATGAGTCCCAAAAATACCGTCATGCATGTCTTCCATAATCCTTTCGGCTTCCTTTTTATCCACACAGCGAAGCAAAGTTGAATCATGATTACGTTTGTATAATACTCCATTACTCAGAAAGAATTTAGCGGAGAACTTCCTCAGGAATTTTTTGTCATTGATGGATGCCCCTTCAGGGTATTCCTGAGCTTCTAAATATCTTTTTACTTCGTGGAACCAAGGTTTTTCCCGTACTCCCTCAGTGTTAAATTCATAACAGTATGCCGGTTCATCTAACCGTCCAAGGGTAATCATGGGAGCTTCGCTGCCCCATCTGACTCTGAACATAGATGACATGGTAGCTAATGCGTCTGCCAACTGATTCTCTTCTCGTGGGATATGTTCGAATGTAATCTCTTCAAAGTATGGGATCAACGTCATCACCCGTTCTCGGTAAGGGATGAGATTCGGGTGCTTAGTGTCCCATTCTCCTTTGATCTGACTGATTACTAATGCTGAGTCTCCGTACACACTCAAAAACTTGATTCGCCAATCTATAGCAGCTTTGAGTCCAAAAATACATGCTTCATACTCAGCCATATTATTGGTACAATGAAAACATAGTCTAGCTGTGAGAGGCGTATGGTAACCCTCGGGAGAAATGAGTACAACCCCAACACCATGGCCCAATGCATTAGAAGATCCATCGAAAACCATAGTCCATCGGGATCCCAGTTCGGGTCCTTCATACGGTTTAGGTTTTTCACCATCAGTAACAAGCATGACATCCTCATCTGGGAACTCAAAATTCATAGATTGGTAATCATCCACTGCTTGATGAGCCAACTGATCGGCTAGCACGCTTCCTTTGATTGCTTTCTGGGTAGTATACTGGATGTCGTACTCTGTTAGAATCATCTGCCATCTTGCTATTCTTCCGGAGAGAGCGGGTTTCTCAAATATGTATTTGATAGGATCCATCTTAGAAATCAATAAAATGGTATGATTCAACATGTATTGTCTTAGTCGGCGAGTAGCCCAGGCCAAAGCACAGCAAGTTCTCTCGAGCAGTGAGTATCTTGTTTCACAGTCGGTAAACTTTTTGCTAAGGTAGTATATGGCATGCTCTTTTCGACCAGACTCGTCGTGTTGTCCCAACACGCACCCCATTGAATTTTCTAACACGGTTAAATACATGATTAGAGGTCTTCCTTCCACTGGTGGCATCAGAATTGGAGGTTCTTGAAGATACTTCTTGATTTTGTCAAAAGCTTCTTGACATTCGTAATTCCATATCATTTCTTGATCTTTCCTCAGTAATTTGAAGATGGGTTTGCAGGTAGCGGTCAAGTGGGAGATAAATCGAGCAATGTAGTTCAAGCGTCCCAAGAAGCCTCTGATCTCTTTCTCCGTACGGGGAACCGGCATTTCTTGAATAGCTCTCACCTTGGCCGGGTCGACCTCAATTCCTTTACCACTGACAATAAAGCCCAAGAGTTTACCGGATCTTACTCCAAAGGTGCATTTGTTCGGGTTCAATCTCAACTTGTACTTCTTCAACCTCTCAAACAGTTTGTATAAGTGATCGAGATGTTCTTCTTCAGTATGAGATCTAGCTATCATGTCATCCACATATACTTCTATTTCATGATGGATCATATCATGGAACAAAACCACCATAGCACGCTGGTACGTTGCCCCGGCGTTCTTTAGACCGAATGGCATTACTTTGTAACAGAAAGTGCCCCATTGCGTCACAAACGTAGTTTTCTCCATGTCCTCAGGTGCCATCTTAATCTGATTATAACCCGAGAATCCATCCATGAATGAGAATACTTTGTGTTGAGAGGTGTTATCTACCAGGACATCGATGTGCGGGAGTGGAAAGTCATCTTTGGGACTCGCTTTATTCAAATCTCTGTAATCTACACACATTCGCACCTTACCATCCTTCTTCGGTACCGGTACCACATTAGCAACCCATTGAGGATAAGAAGTAACGGCTAGAAAACCGGCATTGAACTGTTTCATAACCTCAGCTTTGATTTTCTCAGACATTTCAGGACGCATGCGGCGAACCTTTTGCTTGACAGGACGGCAGTCTTCCCTCGTTGGCAGTCGATGCACTACTATGTCAGTATCCAATCCCGGCATGTCTTCATAAGACCAAGCGAAAATCTCTACATAGTCGCGTAACATCTGAACCAATCTTTCCTTGACACTGTTTTCCAAACCTGCTCCTATTTTGACTTCTTTTCTGTCCACTTCAGTACCTAGATTTACGATTTCGAGTGACTCTTCATGCGGCTGTATAGTCTTTTCCTCTTGCAGTAGCAGTCTGGCAAGTTCTCCAGGGACTTCACAATCTTCCTCACTTCCATCTTCGGCTTGGTAGATTGGATTTTCAAAGTCATAATGAACAGTAGCGGAATTATTATCAATAGGATCCAGAGTGGATACGGATCTGCAATTTGTTACGTGAGTGTGTGTAAGAAAGCATAGCTTGTTTGAAAGACGACAGGAAAAATAAAGAGCGCAATATTTGAATGCGAAAAAGTCCATTGATTTATTGAATATGAATATGCTTATGAAATGACAAAACCCTTAACAAATTAGCTATTGTGCCCCGGGCGTAGACATAATGCTTTAAGAAGTTCAGTTGAAAAATTAAAGACTAAAAATAACAATTACTCCTGACTAAAGGAGATCGGGATATTGTCTTCAGCCTTCCAATTATTGAGTCCGTCGCTAATTGTTGGGTAGATCCAGCTATCCAGGTCGCAATCACTGTCAGCATCTTCTACAGCATTAATTTGACTCTTGTCAGAGCTGAACCCTAGGCCAAATTTGTCAGACTTGTATGGTACGTCGATCAATTGACCCCAGCCAGTACGACCACCATCTTCAACCACGGCTTGAGCGTCCTTCAGAGAAATCATAGCAGGAGGAACACGAATAACCTTGGGCACACAGGAAGTTGGCTTAAGGACAGGATCGGTCGGAGGAACTACTTCAAATGACTGACAAGGAGTCTCAATGAATTCACCATCCATCTCAACGTATCTGAAGGTATGCACACTACTGACAATGTACTCTTCTTCTCCACACACGGTGACAATTTTGCCCTTTGTGGGATACCTCAACTTTTGATGGAGAGACGAGGCTACAGCGCCTGCCCCATGAATCCAAGGGCGTCCCAGTAAGCAGGAATAGGCAGGACGAATGTTCATTACATGGAAGGTAGTATTGAAAACTTGAGGTCCTATCTTGATAGGAAGGACTACTTCGCCATGGACAACACTCTTCGCACCATCGTAAGCACGTACCACAATGTCACTAGGTTTCAGTTCAATGCTTTTACAATCCAGCTTATCCAGCACAGCTGTCGGCAGCACATTCAAGGAAGAGCCATTATCGATCAACACATGAGACAAAGTGATTCCCCTACACTCAATGGAGATATGCAGGGCTTTATTGTGGTTCTTTCCCGCGGGTGTCAGGTCAGCATTGGAAAAGCCTAGGCCATTGTCAACAATCAGGTTGGCTACATAGTTTTCAAACTGATCGACGGATGTCTCATGAGGTACATGAGCGGACTTCAGGAATTTTATCAATGCATTGGCATGAGACTCAGAAGATAACAATAAGGATAACATTGAAATTTTAGACGGAGTATGCCCTAACTGTTCTACCACATCAAAATCACTCTTGCGAATGATTTTCAGCACTTCTTCCATTTCTTGTTTGGCAACGTCTTCAGTAGTAGCTTCGATCGGTATCTCTGACTGGGAAGGATTGACTGGTTCCTTTCCTCGAGTTTCAGGAATCGGAGGTGAGATTTCTGGGGAGAAGATCCTTCCGCTCCGGGTAACTTTACTAGTCCCAACAATGTCATTAGGATTAGCAGAATTACCAACTTGCTTTACGCCATGGACATAAACATCACCTCCATAATTCCACGGAACGGCTTTGCTTGAAGAATACGGGATCGGGCCAGGTGCAGTAATGATTAGGGGAGCAACCCTGGGCTTAGCAGTAATCTTCACAGGTACTCTGGGAGCAGTAATCTTCACTGGACCTTTGGACCTTGCAATCACAGATACTTCTTCAATAGGGTTTTCCGCCTTAGAGACCCTTTCAAAGAGAATTGTACGATCGTCCATCAGCTGTTGAATACCATTCTTCAATTTCAAACAGTTTTCGGGCCGGAGTATGCAGAGATTGCAATCTTCAGTACAACCTGGAAATAAACCAGCTTGCAATAAATTCCTCTTTATGACCGGGAGAGGAGATGTTAAGTCCGCTACGGTAGTGATGAGAGGATTGTCATCGAGAGCATTAACAGCCTTGTCATGATTAGGCATAGGAGCAGTGATGACATTAGGAGTCTCCGGAGGCTCGAACTCAATTTCCCCAGCGTCGACCATATCCTGAATTTTATTCTTTAACATCCAGCAATCGTTTGTATCGTGCCCGGGGCTATCGGAGTGATATGCACACCTGGCATTGGGATTATAACGAGGCGAAGCAGTGTTGACATTTGCAGGAGGACCTCTGAGAGTGATTAAGTTCGCCTTTAGCATACTTTGCAGTGCTTGTGCTAAAGTCATATTAAGCTTGGTAAACTGCCTTCTTGGTCTGTCTTGTCTTTGCTGGAAGTTTTGAGCTGGCGGGGCTGCGATTGTCACTGCTCCCACGGCATGGTCACCATTTTTCTTATTATGATTCTTTTGACCGTACACAGTGTAGCGGTGTATTCGTCGCTATATGATCTATCGATTAAATCATAAGCTAAGAGATACGTTGAAATTTTCGAGTCGCCACCGCACTTTTATTTATCCAAAGGACTGGCTAAAAAGCGAACAAAAGCCTAAGAAGTTTTACACGTAGAAAACTAATAAAAAGATCAGAGAGTCTGGGTAAGGGGTAAATTACGCAATGGGAAGGTGTTAGGCACCCACTACGTCCTAGGTACTCCTAGGGAGCCCTTTTCACACTTGTTATGCAAAAATTATTATTTGTTATGACATAAAGATTGTGCAAACATGATTGGGATGATGAGAAAAGAATATACATTTTTTATTATTATTGGGTTATTGAGTTCGAACGGATGAACCCGTTGCCTACGTACCTTCCATCAAAGGTAAGGATCAGAACGCCGTAGTTCGGCTAAAAGATTTCCAAAAGTGGGTTAGGTTCAATTTTAAACACAAACCCTAGGTCTTACGTTATCCACGGGAGAAAACTCAACCTTATACAAACAACAACGTCCACCATGTGAGAACAGCTTCAACTGGCCAGAGAGGGGTTAACCCTATAATAGGCGAGGAAGACTTACAATTCAATCACTAAAGACAGAAGGTGAGATTAACATCAACCACTAAGATAAATCAAACCTATAGCTCATGTATGAAAAGATTAATGGACAAAGCCAAAACAATTGAGTGGATGAAGTTAACTGATTATGATTATGAAAATGGAGTCAAAGTATGATTAAGATCAATTCAAATAAGTATTATGAAATGGAGTTTTGAAAAAAAGTCAAGGACTTGAGTCCGGATTTTTAGTTAGAAAACATGAAAATGTTTGCACAACACTTATGTCAAGTTTAAAAGATAAAGTGTGAAAAGGTTCTAAGACGTAATGAATGATGAATGAATGAAGATGGATAGTAAAACTTCTTAGAAGGTTCACTTCTTGAAATCATATAGCAGATGATTCAAGTGTGTCCTTTGGAATAGCAATTAATAATAATAAACAAACAAAGCAAGCAAAAGCGGATATCGGATGCCAATCAATGGTCTTATACCAATCTCCTAAAACAAAATGGGATGTCAGATGCCACTCAATGGTCTTACACTAATCTCCACAGGCAAAGAAATAAAAAGCGGATACCGGATACCAATATATGGATTTACACCAGTCTCCTAAAACAGAACGGGATATCAGATGCCACTCAATGGTCTTACACTAATCTCCTCAAAAGAAAAACAAAGATGAAACATGGAAGTCAACTGCCAATTTATCTGGACTTAGGTTAACTCCACAGTATGGTCCTAGGAAATCCAATGCCACATCACAGGGACTTACAATGGATCCTCACATACAAGAACAAAAGTAATAACATGGTCACAGGAATGCAAATGCCAACTTACAGGGACTTATAATTGCAACCTCTCACACAAACAGATGAACAAACTATGATCACAGGAAAGCAGATGCCAACTTACAGGGACTTATAACTGCAACCTCACATACAACACCACACAGATCAAATTATGATCACAGGATAACAGATGCCAACTTACAGGGACTTACAACTGTATCCTCACATACACACAGATAAACAGAAGATATGAGTGACCAATGAGGTCTTACACTCTATCCTTCCATATCATAGGAGCAAAGGCCAAAAGAGATGGACTTACAATTGTCCTCAATGGGCAAACAACAATGATAACATCACAAAACAAATGAGATGATCATGCATTAATGGCAATTGATGATGATGATAAATGCATAGCATACAGGCAAGCAAGTGCACATGAAGCAATCAACCAATCAATGAATAGCAAACAACACACTCTATAGCCAAACAGTGGGGGCTCACACAAGAGGGTTTGACTTTGAAAGTCCACTGTAATAAGTGAAAGTTCGCTCTTAACCTGGCCATTGAGGGGCTCAGGTGAAGCAGATGAAAAGGAGATGAGGGGTGTGCCTCATTGCTTCTATCTCAAATCAGAGAGAGCATCAAAGAAAGTGTGGGAGTTCAGAAAGTAGGAACTCTCTCCACATTATTGACTCGATTAGATCTTGGGTATTTATCTCATTGCTTCAACCAGATACTGGGAGCAAAGAGAGGACACACTGAATAGTGGGGGATAGATTACTTATCCCTACCTTCCACCAATTGCCTCAAATGAGGACTTTTCCTGCTTAGGACAAATTTAAACAAACACAGGCATTGCCTCTTAAGGAGGACTTCAGACAGTTTGCCCGGTCAAATAACAGACCGGGTCTCCAGACTACATGAAGAAGAAGTAATTATACCTCAAAGCAAATGCTAAATAGCAAAGCAAGCAGTCAAGTTCAAAGAACTTAGGCAACTAAAGTACCAATGATGAAGCAAGTTGATGATGCAGTGTTGTTTTGGATCCTTTAGCTCGAAACAGGTGCTCTTTTGGCCTTGGAATGGTAGATGGTGAAGTATGTGAGCTCAGCAAGGCATGAAAGTGTTCCATCCACAAATTGCCATTGTTATTTGCTTGGAGATGCAGAATGAAAAAGAGTTGTTACAGCAGGGGAATGGAGGCTGAAAACTCTTCCAAATGTTGCTCAGATGAAGGATTAATGATGGAGGCTTATGGTGTTTTGAGAGTTTTTGGCAAAAAGGTTGCTCGAGCCAAATTGCAATTGAGAGAATATGTGTTTTTTCTGTGTGGTAGGCTGAAAAACTAGGGTTGCAAATGACAGGAGAAAGGTTTTATATCATCTGTTTAGCATCACTTAAATAAATGGTAAGCTGGTTTTGTTCAAAATGGGTGATTTGCATTTTTGCTAATTGAGGAACAAGTGAAATGGAGGGTGTGTGCTGCTGCGAATTGGGCCTGCTACAGGCTGCAAAAAGGACAACATATTTGCTGTTTTGTGGCTGCACATGTACTGCTGTACTGGTTTTACTATTTTGAAGCCATTTGCATATTTGTCCATTTTGCAATTTGATTCAAAATGATGGGAAAATGGTGGTATGATGATGGTTTTAGGCTTTGAGCAAATCATAAATGATATATGGAACATTTCCCAATTGGCAAAAATGAGAAAAAAGTCCTAAATCAAAAAGTCAACTGTGAGTCAAACTTTGATTTTTAAAGGAATAGGTCCAAAAATGCCATTTTGATTGGCAAGGTTTTAGGTCATGAAATTTATATTTTTGGAAAGAGGATGAAAAATGTGATGTGTAGGAAAAAACCCCACCAAATTTGGCCTTATGGTTTGAGAGATATGGCTTGTTGAAGTTCAAAAATTGATGAAAATGATTTGATCATATCTTGACAACCACACATGGGATTTTGATGTTCTTGGACTTTTTGAAAATGGGAGAACAAGATCTTCAACTTTCATGTTGGGCAAAAATTCATTTGGAGCTTGTATCATGATGTAAGTTAAAGATCAAGAAGTTTCCATTTTTGGCAGTTGAAGTTACAGGTCCACTTTCTATTTCTGGAAAATTTTCTGATTTGACTTGATTTTCTTCCATGATGAGGTTGAACATGATAGATGAGACTTATACAAGCATGAATGAACTCCTTCAGATCAATTCTATCCATCAAATTATTGATTAAATCAACTGTTGACCAAGTTTGACTGTCTGTTGACTTTTTCTAGGGTTTTGGATGACTGAACCTCTTCTGATGAATTCCAAGCCCTAATTCCTTGAGAACTTGACTTCAAATGATGTCTCAAGATGTATGAACTTGTGATTAGTGATCATGGTGCCCAAATTCTGCAAGAATGGCCATCATCCATTGCTTTGACTGACTGTTGACTGATCTTGACCTAATTGCTGATGATTGCTTCCACTGCAAGCAACAAGGTTAGACTGACAATATTTTTGTACTTTTTGAATGATAAACATATGCAAGCAAAGATATACAAATGCAAAGTATGCTTGGTGATCAAGAAATCAACCCACAAGGCAATCTAATCCACTAGGAGGGGACAAAGGCATGCAATGATCCTTGAGGTTATGGTATGAATGATATGGGCCATGAGGGATCTTAGGGCCCAAAATTGGGGTCTTACAGATGCCCCTATTTAAGGTCATTCTAGCCGGAGAAGTGAAGTTTAGAAATCTTCATCTCGACGTGGTAGAATGGACTTAAATAACAGTAATGAGACAAATTTTGGTCCCTAAGAGACCTCATGATGCAGATGTATGCGTGCAAAAGACACAAATTCTGTGGGGAATATGATTCACACAGAAGAAAAGACGATCCATCGGAGCAATACACTCACCAGGAACAGAGACTCTAACAAGACTCTATGGGGATAAAGAAAAAGAAATGTGTGGACAATACACGACTCCAAACTGGGGGAAAACAATACTGACACAACGTGATCAAAACACGACTCTGATTAAGGAAAACAGAAAAAACAGACTGGAGAACTCACTGGGGAGTGAAGAACTCACACTGGGGAAAAGAATTCCAAAGGAAAATAAATCCATTGGAGAGACACAAGCTGACTCTTGAGGAGAAGCAACAAAAAGTTCCACTGGGGAAGCAACAAAGAAATGAGATGTTACCAAGCATACGGGTAACAAACTCAGGAAAATCTGACTCCACAGGGGGACCGAAGTCATAATAGGGAGCAGAAAGGAGGGAACACCAAGGATACCGGTTACTGGGTATATAATAGGTGACCGACCAAAGCGTGAATTGGATTTCACTTCCAAAACACTCATCATCCTGAAGAGAGCTAGAAAAGCAAACTTGTTTATAGGATGGACATTCAATTCCACAAGGAAAATGAATCTTACTCTGAGGGAAAAAACAATCAGAAGATTGACTCAAAAGTGCACGAGATATAATATCCATTACCGTCAGAACGTGGATAGAATACTCAGATGAGACATATTATTCATTACCGGCAGACCGTGAATAATATACTCGAAAGGAAAATTATCCTGAACCGGTTACTGGGTTGTTTATAGGATAAAATCCGAAGACGTGAATTGGTTTTCACTTCCAAAACACTCATCATCCGAAAGGAGGGCTTGAAAAAGCAAATCGACTTACAGGATGGGCATTCGAATCCACAACGGGAAAACGAATCTTACTCAAATGGGGACACAAACCCAAAGAGTGCATGAGATATAATATCCATTACCGGCAGACCGTGGATAAGATACTCGCATGAGATATATTATCTATTACCGTCAGAACGTAGATAATAAACTCGCATGGTAAGAAACACCAGAGATACCGGTTACTGGGTATATAATAGGTGATCTACCGAAAACGTGAATTGGTTTTCACTTCCAAAACACTCATCATCCAAAACACAAACTGGTTAAAGGATGGCCATTCGATTCTACAGAGAATACGAATCTTGCTCAGTTGGGGAAAATCAACAAAGGATTCCAACTAAAGAGCGCATGAGATATATTATTCATTACCGGCAGACCGTGAATAATACACTCGAAAGGAAAAGACACCAGAGATACCGGTTACTGGGTATATAATAGGTGACTAACCAAAAAGAGAGACAATCGATACCAAGCATCCGGGTAAACGAAAGACAACTCAAAGGGATAAATTGCAAGCATCCGGCAATTATCCAACAACAAGAAAATATTCGACTCCACAAAAGGGAAATAACGAATCTTACTCGACTGGGGAAACACAAAAGGCTTCGACTGAAGAGTGCATGAGACATATTATTCATTACCGGCAGACCGTGAATAATATACTCGCAAGGAAGATTATCCACAACCGGTTACTGGGTTAACAAAGGATAAATCAACCGAACAGAAAGGCATCGGGATACCAAATTAGGTATATATGATGACCAATCAAAATGAGCAACAGACATTACCAACAAAAAGGGTAAATGAAAGGCAAACTGCTGAGGATAAATTGCAAGCATCCGGCAATTATCGACAGAAGACTAGCTGGGGATGCATTGATAAAAAATCAATGATCCGGGGAACAAATCACTAGCATACGGTGAAAAGACCCACTGGGGATAAAATTGCTAGCATACGGCAATTATCCACAAAAGACTTGCTGAATATATAAGTGCTAATCTGAGCAACTTATACAGGCGAAGGACAATCATCATCAAATATTGGATGAAGACAACCACAAAAATTAGGGTTTACATCTACCGAATACGGGGTAGAAGACCAACAACTCCGCGTGGGGATAGAACAAATCACAAATCCGCACGGGAAACCAAAATAGGGTTTATAACAAACCACAAACTGCTGAAGAGCAGGAAAAATAGGATTTACAACTACCGGGTAGTAGGTAGAAAACCAAAACTCTGGCTGGAGAATAAAAGGTGTATAACCACAAATTCTGTCAAGAAAGCCAGGAAAGATAGGACTTACAACTACCAGTTACTGGGTAGAGGCCCAAAAACATTCCGCTGGGGAACAACCCACTGGGAAACACAAGATATTTGACAAATAGCCAATTCGGGAATAATCCGAAAAGACAGACTGAATCAAGACACGTCCTAATGAGGATATAACTCAAATAGGAAAATCCATCCCAATATATGTGTTGGGAGGAAACGGAAGAAACCGTCATCCACGAGGATATATCTCAGTGGGGAACTGTAGAAGGAAAGACAGACGCATTTTCTGCTTACGGGGCCGACTCTATATGAAGAGATTTATAAACACCCGACATCTGCTTGGGGAGACTCTGTAAAGAGATCTATATCGCCATAGCAGGAGACACGACAAACAAAAGATATATGGCAAGAAATGCAACATGAATATCTGAATGTTTATGAATATGCATGAATATGCGTGATTTATGTTTGATGAATGCTGACAAAACAGACAGTTCTAACACAAACAGGTTCAGGAACCAAACGTCCGGTATTATACTTCCAGGGGAAAAACCAGCTGGAGAGCCAATCTGCGGAGATCTACATGCTGTAAAGCAAAGATCTGCAGGCACTGCTGAAGAAGCAGCGAATCAAAGATATCAGGAAACAACCCAATCAGGATACAGAAAGTCACAACGGGCGAAACAGCCACCAAGACAAATCTGTAGGGGAACAAGAGAAGTCCCAAAGTATATCTGCAAGGGATCCCAGTGTCAACTGAGAAACAAAGGGTGCATAAGCACGAACTGCTGTAGAAGCAAATCCACACAACTCCACTGGGGGATAACCCACTGAGGGAGAATGAAATCATCCAAATAGAATCTGACTGCATAAGCAACTCTACTGGGGAAAACTGTCGGCTACTCTCTTGGGAACAAACCACTGAGGGAGGACAGATCAAACAAGTATATTCTGCAATAAACCACTCCACTTGGGGAGAATATACACAGCAAATTGATCACAACAAGTAGATTCTGCAATATAAGCCACTCTACTGAGGATCACAAATAGTCAGGAAATAAATCCGTTCACTGGAGACTGGCGCCATCATCCGACCATATCGGGGATTGAAGGAGTAATCAACGGGCGAAACTGCCACAACAAACACTCTGCAGACTAAGCTGAGGAAAAGATGATTGCAATACTGGGATGTCAACCCAAACAACCACTGAGTAGGAAAATAAATCCTGCTCTGCCGGAGAGAATAACTCTGGTGGAGAGATAGCAACAATTCCACAGACGACTTCGCCGGGGAGAGGTAAAGTACCGGGTATCAAACCACTGACCTACCAAGTCTTCAAAAGAAAGCGAACGTGCTGAGGAAACAGACAAATCCTGCTGGCACACTGCATGGGGAGAAGAGGCAACAACTCCACTTTCAACCCTGGTGGGGGTATTAATAACAGTTCTACTCACGACTCCGAGGGGAGTATCAATCAATCAGTTATACTCATGACTGCGCTGAGGAGACAAATAAAGTCTGGGGCATACGACCCACTGGAGAAAGTAACGGGGCACCAAGGTGACAAACCATCAACCGCCGAAACTTCTACAAGAAAACACCCATGCTGGGGGGAAAACTGCTGCTGGAGAATGAAGTCTTCAACAACATATCACTTGCGATTGTACTGGGGAACAACCCCAACAACTACTGCTCGAGGAACATCCTCAACAAAGATCTGAAGAAAGAATAAACCACCAAACCAGGAATATGAACAAATGTCTTACCTGTTGGGAATCATGCCACCCTCGGGAGAGCACTGAGATATTCTTGAGTATCCTTTCAATCTTGTGAATGTTCACTTTGTTTAAACAAAAATTTTGAAAAATTGATTTGTTTAAAACAATGACATTTTTATCAATTTAAAATATGCAAAACATTTGTTGAATTGAAACAAATAAGAGTGCAAATAATTGGATAAAAAGCTCAAATTGATTTGATAGAATGGTAGTCTGCAAATGGCAAGACTCCATAGATCTGTACAAATTTGAAATCAGTGATATATATTGGAAGAGGGCTACATTGAACATAATGATCCTTTCTCTACCAATTTGAATCTCGATGTATCCGAAGCTTCAATTGACGACGAATCGAGAATCTTCTGACGAAATGACGACTGATGAACCAGAAAGTCTTGTCAGGATGCAGTTACTTGCCAAATCCCTAATTTTTGCCTAGATTGCCTCAGAGTGAGGTACTCAATCTAGCGGGATGCAAATATATTCTTTTTTCAAGTCTCTAATTTTGCCTGAATTACCCTTGCGGGTTCTCCACCGAGACGCTCATTTTTGCCTAAGCCGCCCTTTCGGGTTTTCAACTTAGCGAGCAATTCTGTTTTTTCATTCTTTTTTTTCATTTGCATATACTTTTTTTCTAGGCAAAGTATCTTTTGACTGCATCTGAATTCACAGGACGAGTGAAATCCTCCCCATCCATTGTTGTGAGCATCAAAGCTCCGCCTGAAAAGGCTCTCTTAACAACATATGGACCCTCGTAGTTTGGAGTCCACTTGCCCCTGGAATCGGGCGCGAAAGACAAAACTTTCTTGAGCACAAGGTCACCTTCTCGGAATACACGAGGCTTGACCTTCTTGTCGAATGCTTTCTTCATTCTCTGCTGATATAACTGACCATGACACATGGCAGTTAATCGCTTTTCTTCGATCAAATTCAGTTGGTCATAACGACTCTGAATCCATTCAGCATCAGTCAACTTGGCTTCCATCAAGACTCGCATTGATGGGATCTCCACCTCTACTGGGAGAACGGCTTCCATGCCATAAACAAGAGAGAAAGGGGTTGCCCCTGTTGAAGTGCGTACAGACGTACGATATCCATGCAAAGCAAATGGCAGCATCTCATGCCAATCTTTGTACGTGACAGTCATCTTCTGGATAATTCTCTTGATATTCTTGTTAGCAGCTTCAACAGCCCCATTCATCTTAGGTCTGTAAGGAGAGGAATTATGGTGTGCAATCTTGAATTCAGCGCACAACTCATCCATCATCTTGTTATTCAGATTGGATCCATTATCAGTAATGATCCTCTCTGGCACACCATAACGGCAAATCAACTGGTTCTTGATAAACTTCACAACCACCTGTCTGGTTACATTCGCGTACGAAGCGGCTTCAACCCATTTGGTGAAGTAATCAATTGCTACGAGAATAAACCGATGTCCATTGGACGCTTTCGGCTCAATCATACCGATCATGTCGATTCCCCATATAGAGAAAGGCCATGGTGATGAAATCACATTCAGGAGTGTCGGAGGAATATGAATCTTATCCGCATAAATTTGACACTTGTGACATTTCTTCACATACTTGCAACAGTCAGACTCCATTGTCAGCCAATAGTAGCCTGCTCTCAACATCTTCTTAGCCATGGCATGTCCATTGGAATGAGTACCAAATGAACCCTCATGGACCTCAGTCATCAACAGGTTTGCTTCGTGTCTATCCACGCATCTGAGCAAAACCATATCAAAATTTCTCTTGTACAGCACTTCACCACTGAGGTAGAAACTGCCTGACAACCTTCTCAAAGTTTTCCTATCTTTCACAGATGCCCCAGGCGGGTAGACCTGGTTCTGGAGGAAATTCTTGATATCAAAATACCAAGGCTTGTCATCTTTTACTTCTTCGATTGCAAATATGTGAGCGGGTCTGTCCAGGCGCATCACAGTAATGTTGGGAACATCATTCCACCATCGGACAACAATCATGGAAGCAAGCGTAGCAAGGGCATCTGCCATCCGATTATCCTCTCGAGGAATGTGATAAAATTCAACTTCTGTAAAGAAAGTTGAAATTCTCCTTGCATAATCTCTGTATGGGATGAGACCTGGTTGATTTGTCTCCCATTCACCTTTGATTTGATTGACAACCAAAGCTGAGTCACCAAAGACATCGAGATATTTGATTCTCAAGTCAATGCATTCTTCAAGTCCCATAATACAGGCTTCATACTCCGCCATGTTATTCGTGCATTTGAAAGTTAGCCTTGCTGTAAATGGAATGTGCGATCCCTGGGGATTAACAATTACTGCCCCAATTCCATTTCCATATTGATTAACAGCGCCATCAAACACCATCGTCCATCTGGAACCAGGTTCTGGACCTTCATCAAGTGTAGGCTCATCGCAATCTTTCATCTTCAAATACAGAATTTCCTCGTCGGGGAAGTCATACTGAACAGACTGATGATCTTCAATTGGCTGGTGCGCTAGATGGTCAGCCAAGATACTACCTTTGATAGCTTTCTGAGCTCGATACTCAATATCATACTCAGACAACAGCATCTGCCAACGGGCAATCCTCCCAGTTAAAGCAGGCTTCTCGAAGATATACTTAATTGGATCCATTCTGGATATCAACCAAGTTGTATGATTAATCATGTACTGGCGCAAACGCTTAGCTGCCCAAGCTAAAGCACAGCACGTCTTCTCAAGCATAGAGTACCGAGACTCACAATCAGTAAACTTCTTACTGAGGTAGTATATAGCAAACTCCTTCTTCCCTGATTCATCTTGTTGACCGAGTACACAACCCATCGAGTCTTCAAGAACTGTTAAGTACATAATCAGAGGTCTTCCTTCTACTGGCGGAGACAAAATCGGAGGTTCAGACAGATAATCTTTGATACTGTCGAAAGCTTTCTGGCAATCCTCGGTCCAATCATGAGACTGATCTTTCCGGAGGAGCTTGAATATCGGCGCACATGTGGCAGTCATGTGGGATATAAATCTGGAAATGTAGTTCAAGCGGCCAAGAAAACCTCGGACTTGCTTCTCAGTTTTGGGTGCGGGCATCTCTTGTATTGCTTTGACCTTTGCAGGATCAACCTCAATACCTCTTTCACTTACCACAAAACCCAACAACTTGCCGGAACGGACTCCAAAAGTACATTTGTTCGGATTCAGACGAAGCTGGAACTTCCTCAAACGCTGAAAAAGCTTCAACAAATGCTCAATATGCTCAACTTCCGTTCGGGACTTAGCAATCATATCATCAACATAGACTTCTATCTCCTTGTGCATCATATCATGAAACAAGGTAGTCATAGCTCGTTGATACGTGGCTCCGGCGTTCTTCAAACCGAAGGGCATCACTCGATAACAGAATGTTCCCCAAGGTGTGATGAATGTTGTCTTCTCCATATCCTCTGGTGCCATCTTGATTTGATTATATCCGGAAAATCCGTCCATAAAGGAAAAGACTTTGAATTTAGCTGTATTGTCTACCAACATGTCAATGTGTGGTAGAGGAAAATCATCTTTGGGCTAGCTTTATTCAAATCTCTGTAATCAACGCACATACGGACTTTTCCGTCCTTCTTAGGAACAGGCACAATATTGGCCACCCATAGAGGATATGTCGAAGTCACCAGAAACCCCGCATCAATTTGCTTCTGAACTTCCTCTTTGATCTTCACTGCCATATCTGGATGAGTTCTTCTGAGCTTCTGCTTCACAGGCACGCACTCAGGCTTCAAAGGCAGGAAATGTTGCACAATATCTGTATCTAAACCCGGCATGTCTTCATAGGACCAAGCAAAGATATCTGAATATTCTCGTAGCAAGCTGATCAAATCTTCCTTAACAGACTCTTCAAGAAGTGCCCCAATCTTCACCAGGCGCTCACAATCTTCAGATCCCAAGTTGACTGTTTCCAAGTCTTCGAGATGCGGCTGAATGATCTTCTCTTCGTGCTCAAGGAGACGGGTGATCTCATCAGGAATCTCTTCAACGTCATCTTCTTCTGCCTCAAATACAGGGAATTCAAAATTGGGAGATGGCGTTGGATCATTATGTTCAATGGGTTTTAGGATCAACCTGCATAATGATTTTGGTTAAGAAAAACTTCAGAATTTTAAGCAAACAAATCATTATGCAGATGAAAAATGTTGCTTTTACAGCTTTTATTTTGTTTTTATGGTTTTTTGTGATCACTGATTTCATAAAGAAAAGCAAAAAGTGAAAACAAAGGAAAAACAAATGTTTTGACAATGCAAAAATTGAATGAAAATATCATTGTATATATGCTTTGCCAACAATGTCATCACTTCTCCTTTTGGCATGGGAGAAGGGTTTTAAACAAAATGAACAATTACTCTGATCTATGGATAACTGTAGGAACATCCACAGCGACCCAATTGTGGCAGACACCACCAGGAATAACAAAATTGTTCAAGTCTTCTGCATCTTCTTCTTCAATGATAGCAGCAGCTTCCTCTTCTGCAGGTTGATCAGCATGGATGAATCCTCCACTGGTGAACAGACCTTGCTCATTGCATGCCCCAGAACCATAGCCAATGCCAGCCCGGGATCGATTATCTTCAAGTTCAAGCACTTTCCCTAATCCAGCGACTGCACCACATTCAATGGCCAGCTTTGCATCACGGTAGGAAGTGAATGAAGGAGACTTCTTCTCGATTGGTTTATCAATAGATAAAGCTTGAAACTGAGTTCCAACTTCATCCTCTGCATCAATGTACGAGAAAGAAGATAAGTTACTGACCAGGAGAGCCTTTTCTCCCCCTACTACAACCAATTTCTTATTTTTGACAAACTTCAGCTTTTGGTGTAGGGTGGATGTCACGGCGCCAGCCTCGTGAATCCATGGTCTGCCCAAGAGACAGCTGTATGATGGGTGAATATCCATAACTTGAAAAGTGATCTGGAAGTCACTTGGTCCAATCTTGATTGGGAGATCAACTTCCCCAATCACGGTCTTACGCGACCCATCAAAAGCTTTAACAACAACCCCACTCTGCCTCATAGGAGGACCTTGATATGACAGACGAGAGAGTGTGGATTTTGGCAATACATTAAGGGACGATCCAGTGTCCACCAACACATTGGACATTGCATCAGATTTGCAATTCATGGATATATGTAAGGCCATGTTGTGGTCTCTTCCCTCCTCAGGGAGATCAGCGTCACAAAAGCTCAGAGTGTTGCAAGCGGTAATGTTTGCAACGATGCTATCAAATTGTTCCAAGGTGACGTCGTGATCAACGTATGCCAGGTCCAAGACTTTCTGCAGAGATTCCCGATGGGGCTCTGAATTCAGCAATAGAGAAAGAATAGAAATCTTGGAGGGCGTGTGTAGAAGCTGGTCTACAATATTATACTCACTCTTTCTGATGAGCCTCAGCATCTCATCAGATTCTTCATCAACAATGCCACTCGGGCCATCTGAAGAAACAGGAGTCTTTTGTACAGACGAGGAGGGTTTGGCAACATCAAGTGCCGGATTCTGAACATTCACAGCATTCCCTACGGGATGTACAACAGATTCAGAAGCAACAGCCTTAGCAGGCGCAGAAAAGACACGACCACTGCGGGTCAATCCACTAACATCAGCAATAGTGGTTACGGAAGTAGATGGCAGAGGAACCTCGACCCCATCCTGGACAGCAACAGGATTGTATCTGAAAGGTACAGCTCGATCAGATGAATAAGGCACAGGGCCAGCTGGCTTGATGATCAAAGCAGGCGAAGCTTTAGGCTTGTTGCTATTATAACGAATAACAACTGGCTCTGGCAACTTGAACACCGGGGAGATAACACTCACTTCGGGCTCAACAATATCAACATTGCGATTCTGGAGAATCTCAATGGTACCTTCATTCAACAATTTCTGAAGTTCAAAGCGTACTTGGTCACAACCCAAACGATTGACCGAGCAGACGCGGCACTTATCGTGGTTATGCTCCAAATAGCTGTGCTGACACAGCATCTTATGTAATCCAACCAATGACTGCCGGATATGGCTGACATACTTCACCTTGTATTTCCCAAGGTCTTCTTGGATCATATTCACAGACTTCCCATGCGAAGGCAATGGGTTCCTGGTGACATTAGGGTTGGAGTCTTCAAAACTCAGAATTCCGCTTCTCATGAGGTCTTGAACCTTACTCTTCAGCGGGAAACAGTTCTCAACGTTGTGGCCCGGAGCGCCGGAATGGTAGACACAATGCTGGTCTGGTTTGTACCACCATTGCGGATTGGCAGGAATTGCAGGAGGATCCCTGGGCGAAACCAACTTCCTCTCCAACAAGGAGGGATAAAGCTCTGTATATGTCATCGGAATCGGGTCGAAGCTGACCTTCTTCCTATCATAGTTCACATTAGCCTGATTGGTTGTACTTCCACGAGGCTGGTAAGCCTGTTGCTGTGGACGCTGCTGTTGCTGTTGATATTGCGGCTGTGGATATTGCTGCTGATGCTGATACTGCTGAGCATTATCCTTGAATACAGGCGCCACACTAGCTACCTGATGCTGATGTTTGGAATGATGTGCAGGCTTCCTCTGAACAGAGGGTCTTCTATGCTTGGGCTGAGACTGCACAGCATGAGCTTCACCTTCTTTCCTCTTAAACGCTCCATAACGCTTAGAGGAAGAACTATCATCCTTAGCTAATCGTCCTTCACGGACACCTTCTTCAAGACGCATCCCCATATTCACCATCTCGGTGAAATCAGAGGGAGCGCTGGCCACCATTCTCTCATAATAGAATGACCCAAGAGTCTTCAGAAAGATCTTGGTCATCTCTTTCTCTTCTAATGGTGGAGTGATTTGAGCTGCCAGCTCACGCCATCTCTGGGCGTACTCCTTGAACGACTCTTTGTCCTTTTGTGACATAGACCTGAGTTGATCTCTGTCAGGCGCCATGTCAACGTTATATTTATATTGCTTGACGAAAGCTTCGCCAAGGTCATTGAAAGAGCGGATGTTGGCACTGTCCAGACTCATGTACCAACGGAGAGCAGCACCAGACAAGCTGTCTTGAAAGTAATGGATCAAGAGTTGATCGTTGTCTGTCTGCGTGGACATCTTTCTGGCATACATGACCAGATGTGCCAAAGGACAAGTATTCCCTTTATACTTCTCAAAGTCTGGGACCTTGAATTTGACTGGTATTTTGACACCGGGAACTAGACAAAGTTCGGCTGCTGACTTGCCGAAGAGATCTTTGCCTCTGAGAGTTCTCAATTCCTTTCTCAGCTCAAGGAATTGATCGTTCATCGCATCCATTTTCTCATGAACATCTGAGCCTTCAGAAGCTTCAGAATGATAAATGGTGTCGTCTACCCTCGGCATGGTATGCACGACAGGAGGAACAGGAATAGGGACCGGGCTAGATGCCGGCATTTGAGCAAACGTTGGAGCTGGCAGATCGGGCATAAAGCCAGGAGGCATCCCCCAAGGAAAACCGGGAGGCATGGCATTTGGCTGCTGGGCACTGACAGGCACCGATGAAGTAGCTATCTCAGATATAACTGTCCGCTGAACCGGAGTTGCTGGTTGTTGAGGAGCAGGCTGATTCTGGGCAGCAAGAAGTTGCTCCATCAGAGCGCCAAGTCTGGCGACTTCATCTCTCAAACTCTGGTTCTCTTGTTCCAACTGCTCCATAATCCTTGCAGAGTTGACCCTCGTATAATACCGGTGAGTCAGCTTGTCTTCAAAATAAATGAAGAGCAGATGTTAGAACCGGAAGACCAGAAACAAAAAGGGGGTACCTGTTTATGCAAGAATGATGCATGAAATGCTTGTGCAAATGCTTTGATTTTCAAGGAACCCTCAGGGTATTCATTTGCAATATTTTGAATATTTAAACATTTTGACTGTTCATGGAAAATATTTCATTCAAAATACATAGACAAAGAAGTACAGCATTCTTTTAAATATTACAAAGAGAAAAGGTAAATGACATCCTATGGACCCCTATTAGCTCGGGATGCTGGAAGACGAGAAGTGTACAACTTCTTGATCTCTCTCTCATAGGCGGCCTCCATATCAGCCTTCTCCTTTGCAAGTTGATCATACTTCCTTTTCCAGAATTTGGAAGACTGAGGAAGCAGAGAAGTCCAAGCGTCGTTCGGATCATCGATCACTCGGTGCTCGAGAAATTCAATCATATCATCTTTCTCCTTGAGCTGCTGCAGCAATTCCTCTCTCTCGCGGATCCAGGCACGCGAAAGGTCTTCTTCTCTCAACTCCTCTACACGTTGGGTAGGGAGGGTTGAAGGCCCAGCCACATCCAACAGTGTAGGTCTTGGATGATCATATGGCATCAGGTAGGTAGCAGCCCTCTGTCTGACCCAAGAGGTGTATGGCTCCAAAGCAATGCAGTTCTTTGGACCCAATTCATTCCTACTCTTTATGCGAATATTGCGCCAAGCGCGGACAAATCTGGCTTTCAGGCCTTGGGGATCTTTACCCTCCTGAAAGAATACACCTTCTAACAGAATGTTATGGGGTTTATCCTTTAGGGGGAACCCAAGCTGACGACGTGCAAGCGTAGGGTTGTAGGTAATCCCACCACATGTACCAAGAAGAGGCACATTGGGGAATTCCCCACAAGAGTTGATGATCTGGACGGTATCGTACACGCGATCATACCAGGTGATATCATCATTGGTGAGAGACATGAGTCTCTGAGACCATCGTAGACATCCCTTGTTTTCCTTGAAAGCAACTGTCTGCGGCAAGTGCGAAATAAACCACTTGTACAGCAGGGGTAAACAGCAGACAATGACTCCTCCATTCTTCATATTCCTCAGATGCAAAGAGACATATGCATCACCCAACAAGGTCGGAACTGGATTAAGAACTGAAAAGATCCTAATGGCATTCATGTCGACGAACTTGTCAAAGTTGGGAAACAACACCAATCCATAGATGAGCAGCACAAATAGAGCCTCAAAGGCATCCTCACTCATGGCTTTCCCATAGAAAATGGCTTGGGCAATGAGGAACTCGGAAGGAAAACCTTGAATTCCGCCTTTGGTAGTCAGATTAGCTCTAATCAGATCTTCATCTATGTGCAACAAGCTGGAAATCTCTCGAGCAGATGGAATACTCTCTAAGCCACTGAACGGCACTTGATCCAGAATAGGAATCCCAATAAGGTGAGAGTATTCTTCCAAAGTCGGCAGCAACTGGAAATCCGGAAATAAGAAGCAATGATAGAGCGGATCATAGAACTGAGCAAGAGTGCTCATCAATCCCTCATCCACTTGAGTAGTCAGCAACGGCAGAAGCTTCCCATATCGAGCTTTGAAACCCAAGGGATCTAATACATATGATGTCAGATTCCTTAACTCCTTTACATCGGGTTGCTTGAAGCTGTACTTCTTTGTATGCCTCTTTGGTCTTTCCATGTCTGAAAATTTTGCAAATCAACCCTTTAAGTTCCTTGAAAATTTTCTCTTTTGATGACATGAATGCGGATGAATGCGTGAATGCATGAATGCAACAAACACACTCAAGGATCAAGCAAAGCACACCAAACAAAGGTCGTGGGAAAGCTCTATGTATCCCTAATATCAATCATCCATTTTGGTGGATTTAGGTTTTCACCTTATCGACACCCAAGTTCCATTGATATTAACGGTACATGAACCGGTTCAGACATTCCTAATATCAACCAGCCGCTTTGGTGGATTTAGGTTTTACACCTGATCCGGGATCCATTGATATTAACAATGTTTGAACGACTCAACCACGAATCACGGGTTTGTTGAGAGTCACGAGCATGGGGTCTCGGTTAAGAACCACCCAAAGGGAGTGTACTAGGGTTTAAACCTGCCAGACATGTTCTATCAGAGGTTCCCATAATCATCGTTCCATCTTTCGAATATTTTCGGAGGAACGAATACTCGTATTCCCAGAATATTCTCAAGAGAAACTCTTATGAGTGTAGTATCGCGTAACAATCGTATCAGAACTGACATCTGAACGACCTCCGCACTACGGTCCTAAAAATAGGCCAAGATGGGTTTGGTAAACTAAGGTCCTTGGCTTCTGCGGAACATGATTGAAAGAATAATGCCTAACCACAAATAACTTGTGTGACATTATTAGTTCAACATGACCTCCACCAAGTGAATGGACTCGCAAGTCAACTGGCTAAGGACTACTCCACACCAGTCGACAAGACTATGCCATTCTCCTATCCTAGAGTGCACTCGAGTTCGGGTATAGAACTCATCTCACAGATCACCAAAGCAAACAGCAAATGTATATCAAGCAATTCACACATTACAATCAATACATTCATCCCAAATTGTACAAAAATATGTCAGATAAAGAATAATAACATATATCACAACAAGGGTGAAAAGTAGGCAATACCACCAGGGATTCTGGTGAGGATGTTCCCCAGCAGAGTCGCCACTTTTCTGTAGCGGTGTATTCGTCGCTATATGATCTATCGATTAAATCATAAGCTAAGAGATACGTTGAAATTTTCGAGTCGCCACCGCACTTTTATTTATCCAAAGGACTGGCTAAAAAGCGAACAAAAGCCTAAGAAGTTTTACACGTAGAAAACTAATAAAAAGATCAGAGAGTCTGGGTAAGGGGTAAATTACGCAATGGGAAGGTGTTAGGCACCCACTACGTCCTAGGTACTCCTAGGGAGCCCTTTTCACACTTGTTATGCAAAAATTATTATTTGTTATGACATAAAGATTGTGCAAACATGATTGGGATGATGAGAAAAGAATATACATTTTTTATTATTATTGGGTTATTGAGTTCGAACGGATGAACCCGTTGCCTACGTACCTTCCATCAAAGGTAAGGATCAGAACGCCGTAGTTCGGCTAAAAGATTTCCAAAAGTGGGTTAGGTTCAATTTTAAACACAAACCCTAGGTCTTACGTTATCCACGGGAGAAAACTCAACCTTATACAAACAACAACGTCCACCATGTGAGAACAGCTTCAACTGGCCAGAGAGGGGTTAACCCTATAATAGGCGAGGAAGACTTACAATTCAATCACTAAAGACAGAAGGTGAGATTAACATCAACCACTAAGATAAATCAAACCTATAGCTCATGTATGAAAAGATTAATGGACAAAGCCAAAACAATTGAGTGGATGAAGTTAACTGATTATGATTATGAAAATGGAGTCAAAGTATGATTAAGATCAATTCAAATAAGTATTATGAAATGGAGTTTTGAAAAAAAGTCAAGGACTTGAGTCCGGATTTTTAGTTAGAAAACATGAAAATGTTTGCACAACACTTATGTCAAGTTTAAAAGATAAAGTGTGAAAAGGTTCTAAGACGTAATGAATGATGAATGAATGAAGATGGATAGTAAAACTTCTTAGAAGGTTCACTTCTTGAAATCATATAGCAGATGATTCAAGTGTGTCCTTTGGAATAGCAATTAATAATAATAAACAAACAAAGCAAGCAAAAGCGGATATCGGATGCCAATCAATGGTCTTATACCAATCTCCTAAAACAAAATGGGATGTCAGATGCCACTCAATGGTCTTACACTAATCTCCACAGGCAAAGAAATAAAAAGCGGATACCGGATACCAATATATGGATTTACACCAGTCTCCTAAAACAGAACGGGATATCAGATGCCACTCAATGGTCTTACACTAATCTCCTCAAAAGAAAAACAAAGATGAAACATGGAAGTCAACTGCCAATTTATCTGGACTTAGGTTAACTCCACAGTATGGTCCTAGGAAATCCAATGCCACATCACAGGGACTTACAATGGATCCTCACATACAAGAACAAAAGTAATAACATGGTCACAGGAATGCAAATGCCAACTTACAGGGACTTATAATTGCAACCTCTCACACAAACAGATGAACAAACTATGATCACAGGAAAGCAGATGCCAACTTACAGGGACTTATAACTGCAACCTCACATACAACACCACACAGATCAAATTATGATCACAGGATAACAGATGCCAACTTACAGGGACTTACAACTGTATCCTCACATACACACAGATAAACAGAAGATATGAGTGACCAATGAGGTCTTACACTCTATCCTTCCATATCATAGGAGCAAAGGCCAAAAGAGATGGACTTACAATTGTCCTCAATGGGCAAACAACAATGATAACATCACAAAACAAATGAGATGATCATGCATTAATGGCAATTGATGATGATGATAAATGCATAGCATACAGGCAAGCAAGTGCACATGAAGCAATCAACCAATCAATGAATAGCAAACAACACACTCTATAGCCAAACAGTGGGGGCTCACACAAGAGGGTTTGACTTTGAAAGTCCACTGTAATAAGTGAAAGTTCGCTCTTAACCTGGCCATTGAGGGGCTCAGGTGAAGCAGATGAAAAGGAGATGAGGGGTGTGCCTCATTGCTTCTATCTCAAATCAGAGAGAGCATCAAAGAAAGTGTGGGAGTTCAGAAAGTAGGAACTCTCTCCACATTATTGACTCGATTAGATCTTGGGTATTTATCTCATTGCTTCAACCAGATACTGGGAGCAAAGAGAGGACACACTGAATAGTGGGGGATAGATTACTTATCCCTACCTTCCACCAATTGCCTCAAATGAGGACTTTTCCTGCTTAGGACAAATTTAAACAAACACAGGCATTGCCTCTTAAGGAGGACTTCAGACAGTTTGCCCGGTCAAATAACAGACCGGGTCTCCAGACTACATGAAGAAGAAGTAATTATACCTCAAAGCAAATGCTAAATAGCAAAGCAAGCAGTCAAGTTCAAAGAACTTAGGCAACTAAAGTACCAATGATGAAGCAAGTTGATGATGCAGTGTTGTTTTGGATCCTTTAGCTCGAAACAGGTGCTCTTTTGGCCTTGGAATGGTAGATGGTGAAGTATGTGAGCTCAGCAAGGCATGAAAGTGTTCCATCCACAAATTGCCATTGTTATTTGCTTGGAGATGCAGAATGAAAAAGAGTTGTTACAGCAGGGGAATGGAGGCTGAAAACTCTTCCAAATGTTGCTCAGATGAAGGATTAATGATGGAGGCTTATGGTGTTTTGAGAGTTTTTGGCAAAAAGGTTGCTCGAGCCAAATTGCAATTGAGAGAATATGTGTTTTTTCTGTGTGGTAGGCTGAAAAACTAGGGTTGCAAATGACAGGAGAAAGGTTTTATATCATCTGTTTAGCATCACTTAAATAAATGGTAAGCTGGTTTTGTTCAAAATGGGTGATTTGCATTTTTGCTAATTGAGGAACAAGTGAAATGGAGGGTGTGTGCTGCTGCGAATTGGGCCTGCTACAGGCTGCAAAAAGGACAACATATTTGCTGTTTTGTGGCTGCACATGTACTGCTGTACTGGTTTTACTATTTTGAAGCCATTTGCATATTTGTCCATTTTGCAATTTGATTCAAAATGATGGGAAAATGGTGGTATGATGATGGTTTTAGGCTTTGAGCAAATCATAAATGATATATGGAACATTTCCCAATTGGCAAAAATGAGAAAAAAGTCCTAAATCAAAAAGTCAACTGTGAGTCAAACTTTGATTTTTAAAGGAATAGGTCCAAAAATGCCATTTTGATTGGCAAGGTTTTAGGTCATGAAATTTATATTTTTGGAAAGAGGATGAAAAATGTGATGTGTAGGAAAAAACCCCACCAAATTTGGCCTTATGGTTTGAGAGATATGGCTTGTTGAAGTTCAAAAATTGATGAAAATGATTTGATCATATCTTGACAACCACACATGGGATTTTGATGTTCTTGGACTTTTTGAAAATGGGAGAACAAGATCTTCAACTTTCATGTTGGGCAAAAATTCATTTGGAGCTTGTATCATGATGTAAGTTAAAGATCAAGAAGTTTCCATTTTTGGCAGTTGAAGTTACAGGTCCACTTTCTATTTCTGGAAAATTTTCTGATTTGACTTGATTTTCTTCCATGATGAGGTTGAACATGATAGATGAGACTTATACAAGCATGAATGAACTCCTTCAGATCAATTCTATCCATCAAATTATTGATTAAATCAACTGTTGACCAAGTTTGACTGTCTGTTGACTTTTTCTAGGGTTTTGGATGACTGAACCTCTTCTGATGAATTCCAAGCCCTAATTCCTTGAGAACTTGACTTCAAATGATGTCTCAAGATGTATGAACTTGTGATTAGTGATCATGGTGCCCAAATTCTGCAAGAATGGCCATCATCCATTGCTTTGACTGACTGTTGACTGATCTTGACCTAATTGCTGATGATTGCTTCCACTGCAAGCAACAAGGTTAGACTGACAATATTTTTGTACTTTTTGAATGATAAACATATGCAAGCAAAGATATACAAATGCAAAGTATGCTTGGTGATCAAGAAATCAACCCACAAGGCAATCTAATCCACTAGGAGGGGACAAAGGCATGCAATGATCCTTGAGGTTATGGTATGAATGATATGGGCCATGAGGGATCTTAGGGCCCAAAATTGGGGTCTTACACACAGCATTTGACTCATTCTTCCCATGATAGGACTTTTTACTGCTTGTAGAAGTAGCTGCCTGTAACTTTCCACTTCGAATGCCGCTCTCCACCCGTTCACCTGTCAATATAAGTTCAGTGAAACCGGATGAAGAACTCCCCAGTAGGTGGCTGTAGAATGGGCCAGTCAGGGTACCCATGAACAGGTCTACTAATTCTCGGTCAGTCATAGGGGGTTTGACCCTGCCGGCCAAATCTCTCCATTTCTGAGCATATTCTTTGAAGCTTTCTTTAGATCCCATAGCCATATTCTGCAACTGTAACCGAGTAGGCGCTAGCTCAGAATTATACTGGTACTGCTTATAGAAAGCTGTTGCTAAATCAGTCCAGGTGCGGATGTCAGAGCTCTCGAGCTGATAATACCATTCCAACTGAGTGCCAGACAGAATTTCTTGGAAGAAGTGGATCCACAGTTTCTTATCAGTGGTATGCGGCTGAATCTTTCTCACATAAGCCATTAAATGCATCTGAGGGCAGGATGCACCATCGTACTTAGTGAAAGTGGGGATTTTGAATTTGCGAGGAATGGTCACATCGGAGACCAGACCCAAACTTTCGAAATCCAGACCAGGCGCCTTCTGACCCTCCATAGCTAGCATACGTTCTTCCAACAACTTGTACTTATCATCTCTCGGAGAGTACTGTTCATTTTCATACTTCTCATCATCATCCTCAGGGTTGGAGAAATCAGCATCCTCTTCCTCTGAATCATTCTCCGCCTCATCCTCTGGACCGTTCGGGATTCCAAATTTGATTCCCGTAGCCTGTCCTTTACGCCTTCTTCCTGGGTTAATGAAACTCACAGCCTTCTTGTCTTTCTTCTTTTCGACCAAAAGAGCCTTCAGTTCCTCCTGCCCCTTGGATAGGCTTAGCATCATCTCCTTGAACTGAGCATTTTGAGTCTGGAGATCTTTGACAGTTTGTTCAAGATCCATTTTTCTGTTTAAGAGGCAGACCGTGAGAATATGGTCCTTTGGAACACCTGTCATGCAATGTTATGTTATGCTATGCAATGTATGAAATGTTTTCAAGGACTTTTGGAATTTAACTTTACGTAAGCCAACAAAAAAGGAAACTTTTTTTTTTTCTTTACAAAACAGAGCAAAGTTAAATCCCTAAGTCCTCGAAATGGTTAGTACAATGCCATGATGTTATGATGTTATGATGTTACGATGTTACGATGTTATGATGTTAAGTAAACAACAAGCACAAACAAGTCACACAACCATCATTCCTAGGTTTTAAGGCTTGCATGAGTTCCATAGGTAAGTACCCTCCTCACTGAAGTTTGGTTGGTTCAACCTGTCCTAGAATAGTAACCGGGTTCTAGAAGGATCTCCCATCATTGACCTTCCTTTAAGTCCACTTCAGTGCAACACCAAGTGGTTGACCGAAGCTTCCCTAAAGTCCAATCTCAAGGAGTGTAGTATCGAGTCTCAACCAAGCCCCAGTCGGAACCGAAGTCAGTTAGCTCACTACTTTCTAATGGCCAGGATGAGTCAATTAGGGTTCTAAAGGTCTGGTTAATGCTTTGATGACACCACGCGGAAGCCAAATTTTTCCTCAAGTGAACATGAGGAACATCAGGACAACCAAAGTGTCACATTAACCGTAGCCATCATTTTAACCATTCCAGTATACGCCGGATAGTCGCGATGATCTATTGCTACTTACCTAAGGTACACTAGATCCGGGTGTAGGATCTTTCACTCAAGAATGCCCAAGCAATCCCTTAAAAGTAAATCAGACAATTTTAAATAAGTGATCTTGTTTTTTATTTTTTTAAGGTAACCTCTCTTTTTAAAGAATCCCCAGCAGAGTCGCCAGTTCTGTCATACGGTGAACTGACTTGGGATATTTTGCTTTTTATCGCAATGTCGCGGATAGCAAGAGTCGCCACCGACTTTTCTTTTATCCAATAAGGAAAGGTGGAAAAGAACAGGAAAGACCTCAATAGATTTTGGGTTCGGGAGGTATATTATACAAAGGGAAGGTATTAGCACCCTTTGTATCCATGGTTATCCATGGGCTCTTAATTGCTGGATCACTTATATTTTTGTCTGAAAAGTGTTCGTGAATTGTTTAAAAAATGTTTTAAAAAGAGAGTTTAACTTTGTAATGATTCTCGTATGAATGTATACAAAGTATTTATCTCGTTTGATTTTGAAAACGGTTTAGAAAAATGTAACTTGGTAATGATTCTAGTATGAATGTATACCAAGTGGTGATTTTCTAGGATTTGCAAGGTGTGAGGGGTGGAAAATGTTTTAGGTTATGATCCAGTAATTGAGAGTTATACCTTCCTAAGGTCGTTATGGGCATTTCCTATCCTTATGAGGGTAAAACTGTCCTTACTATTGAGAAGTAAGTAGTCTGATCCTTTGGATGTTTAAGGGTCACCGTAGGGTCATCGATAGGTCATTGAAGGCAACAGTTGTAAGGATACCTTAGCATTCGAAGGGACGATCATCATTTAACCGTAGGCTACACCGAAGGGTCATCGAGGGACAAAATTGTATTTTCGAAGGCAACATCCGAGGGACCATGATTTATTTTATGATGATTTAATCGAAGGGCCATTGCTAAGTGTATCCCCACATTCGCGGGACATGACCATAATACCGTGTTATCGTAAGGCAAAAGAGAGGTCCAAGATCACATATTTAAAAGCCATATTTTAAAGTTAATTAGGTAATTAGGATGAATCTCCACATTAAAATTAATACATTAAAATTAATACATTAAAATTAACACATTAAAATTAATCAAGTAAGTTAGGGCGAATCTCCACAAGGGTATCCCACAAATAAAGTGGAAGACCTAGACAGCAATCCTTTCCTGGGACAGGTGAACCTTTACAAAATTCAGCAAACGGATTAGAGTACCAAATCAGGGTGCAATCAAGAGTTGCACCAAAGCAGTAATAGTATCAGGTAAACAAAGCCTGGTTATAATAGAACAAGTCGGATGGGTAAAGATCAAAACAGAGCGAAACAGCGGCCTCCATTACAACAATTCAAGGTATCCAGGCATACTTAAGTCCACATGCAAAACCTCAAATATATTTATGAATTCAATTATGATATCACATGTGCATTAGGAACATAAAGCGGTGATAGTAACGCAAACCTGTTGGCAATTGAATTGTAACCTCGAATTAGCCGATCGGATCGAATTGAGCGGAAGTGACCTTGCTGCCGTAGGCTTTTCCTTCCGGGTTTCCTTTAGGGTTACTCGGAATAAGTTAAACAGTAGCCTGAACACTCCGCCACAAGCCGGTAGGATTTGTCCTTGGATTCGTCCACTAAACAACAAATTAAAACGAAGAAAATAAACTAGATCCTAACGTAAAGTTGGATCCGATAAAAAGGTACACAATAGTTTCCTTTGTAGAAACTATTGTGTGAATAGAACTAACTAAATGCTGAAAAAGAAATAGGAAATTGCAAGGAAAATAGTGTAGAACTCGTAGGAAAAACAATGCCTAAGCTGCTGGAAAAGAAAATATGCAAAAGTGAAAACGGCAAAGGAAAAATGTGGAAAAAGCCTCCCTGTTCTAGGTTTTCTTCGTGGCTATTTATATTGGTACCATTAAGTAACTACTTGCTGCCAAGAGCTCTTCAACGTGGCTAATTTCATGGCGTGGATATAGGGCCCAATACTCCTCAACGTCTCTTCAAGTCTCTGAGGCGTTACGTGCGTCCAAAAAGTAGGGTAGTGGTGTGACGCTCGTCACACCATGTGTGACGTCCGTCACAAGGCTGCTTTGCGTGACGCTCGTCACGCCCTCCGTGACGTCCGTCACAAGCACAGCATTTGTGGCTTGCGCTTTGGGCTGGGCTTTGCTATTCGGTTCGTTTTCTCTCCTTTTTGCACCTCTTCTCCTCCATTTTTACTTGTGCTTCCAAATAAACCACTTTCATGTTATCACTAGGCGAGCGTGTAGCGAATAGGTCAGTTTGGGTCATTCGCGAGCTGGGCCTTCGTTCCCGTAAGATCAGTGTCATGAAAATGAGTCGGAATGCCTTGAAAAATGTCTTGAAATATAAATGGGCAAATTTTGGGGTATGATATATATATATATAATATATATATATATATATATATATATATATATATATATATATATATATATATATATATATATATATATATACACATTTGGCAATGTTTTGTTTAGTTTCCACTTATTGTTCACACTCATAAGCACATACCATCACTCATGCAGATGCACGTCACCAGATCCTATTGATAACAGTTCTGCTATGGCTCGCTTCGACTTTGAAAATTCAATCTTTCAAGCTGAAGAAGAGGGTGATGAAGACTGTGAACTCCCTGAAGAACTTGCCAGGTTATTAAAACATGAGGAAAGGGTCATTCAACCGCATCAAGAGTCTGTTGAAGTGATTAATCTCGGTATGGAGGACGTCAAGAGAGAGGTCAAGATAGGGGTTGCTTTGGAAGATAATGTGAAGAAGGGGCTGATTGAATTGCTGCAAGAGTATGTTGACATCTTCGCTTGGTCTTATCAGGACATGCCAGGGCTTGACACAGACATTATGGTACACCGTTTTCCTCTCAAAGAGGATTGTCCTCCGGTCAAGCAGAAGCTCAGAAGAACAAGACCAGAGATGGCTGTCAAGATAAAGGAAGAAGTGCAAAAACAGTTGGATGCAGGGTTTCTAGCGGTTACAAATTATCCGCCATGGGTTGCAAATATCGTTCCAGTACCTAAAAAGGATGGAAAGGTACGGATGTGTGTTGACTACCGGGATCTGAATAGAGCTAGTCCTAAAGATGATTTCCCATTACCTCACATCGATGTTTTGGTGGATAACACGGCTCAGTTCTCGGTATTCTCCTTCATGGATGGCTTTTCTGGCTATAATCAAATTAAGATGGCACCAGAAGACATGGAGAAGACAACTTTCATAACTCCATGGGGAACCTTCTGCTACAAGGTGATGCCGTTTGGTCTGAAAAATGCTGGGGCAACATATCAACGAGCTATGGTAACTCTTTTCCATGATATGATTCATCATGAAATCGAGGTTTATGTTGATGATATGATTGCCAAATCTCAGACGGAAGAAGAACATCTGGTGAATTTGCAGAAACTGTTTGAGCGTTTGAGGAAATTCAAGCTGAGGCTTAATCCGAACAAGTGTACTTTCGGGGTGAGATCTGGAAAACTGCTGGGTTTTATTGTTAGTGAAAAAGGGATTGAGGTGGATCCGGCCAAAGTGAAAGCGATACAAGAAATGCCCGATCCAAGAACAGAAAAACAAGTCTGTGGTTTCTTAGGAAGGTTGAACTACATTGCAAGGTTCATCTTTCACCTAACAGCCACGTGTGAGCCAATATTCAAATTGTTGAGAAAAGATCAGGCCATCAGGTGGAATGATGATTGCCAAAGGGCTTTCGAAAAAATAAAACAGTATTTGCAGAATCCTCTTATCCTTATGCCTCCAGTCCCAGGGAGACCGCTGATTATGTATTTGACAGTACTCGATAATTCCATGGGTTGTGTTCTCGGTCAACACGACGAGACAGGTAGGAAAGAGCGTGCCATCTACTACCTGAGTAAAAAATTCACAGATTGCGAGTCGAGATACTCAATGCTTGAAAAGACATGTTGTGCACTTGCATGGGCTGCTAAGCGATTGAGACAATACATGCTGACTCACACAACCTTACTGATCTCCAAAATGGATCCAGTCAAGTATATATTTGAGAAGCCAGCTCTCACCGGAAGGGTTGCTCGTTGGCAAATGGTACTGACAGAGTATGACATCCAGTATACATCCCAGAAAGCCATCAAAGGGAGTATTCTCTCAGACTATCTTGCTCAGCAGCTGATTGATGATTATGAGCCGATGAAGTTTGATTTTTTGGATGAAGACATCATGTTCCTCAAGATGAAAGACTGTGAAGAGCCAGTTGTTGAGGAGGGACCTGATCCAGATGAAAAGTGGACTTTAATGTTTGATGGGGCCGTCAATGCCAAAGGAAGTGGAATTGGTGCTGTCATTACCACTCCGAAAGGTACCCACATGCCTTTCACCGCTTGTCTGACTTTTGAATGCACCAATAATGAAGCTGAGTATGAAGCCTGTATCTTGGGTATCGAGCAAGCCATTGATTTGAGAATCAAGACTCTGGACATCTTCGGAGATTCAGCTCTAGTGATCAATCAAGTGAATGGTGATTGGAATACTCTCCAGCCTAATCTGGTCCCCTACAGAGATTACACGAGAAGACTGTTGACTTTCTTCACAACAGTAAAGCTATATCATATACCTCGTGACGAGAGCTAGATGACAGATGCTCTTGCTACTCTATCCTCCATTATCAAAGTGACTCGGTGGAACTATGCTCCCAAGATCGATGTTATGCGCCTTGATAGGGCCGCGTATGTGTTTGCTGCTGAACTGGTAGTTGATGACAAGCTCTGGTACCACGACATCAAGTGCTTTCTGAAGAATCAAGAGTACCCTGCAGGGGCATCCAACAATGATAGAAAGACTTTGAAAAGATTGGCAGGAAATTTCTTCTTGAACAAAGACGATGTGCTGTATAAGAGGAACTTCAACATGGTTTTGCTCAGATGCGTGGATAGACACGAAGCGGACATGTTAATGCAGGAAGTTCATGAAGGCTCCTTCGGTAATCATGTCGGCGGACATGCAATGGCTAAGAAATTGTTGAGAACGGATTATTACTGGACGACCATGGAATCTGATTGTTTCAAATATGCTCGGAAGTGTCATAAATGCCAGATTTATGCTGATAAGGTGCATGTGCCGCCAAATCCTCTGAATGTGATGTCTTCGCCGTGGCCGTTTGCTATGTGGGGCATTGATATGATTGGAAAGATTGAGCCGACTTCTTCGAATGGGCATCGCTTCATCCTTGTTGCCATCGACTATTTCACCAAGTGGGTCGAAGCAGCGTCATTTGCGAAGGTCACCAGACATGTGGTTACCCGATTCATTAAGAAAGAAATCATTTGTCGTTATGGGATTCCCGAAAGAATCATTACTGATAATGGTTCTAACCTCAATAACAAAATGATGAAGGAGTTGTGCAAGAACTTCAACATTCAACATCACAACTCTTCCCCTTATCATCCTAAGATGAACGGTGCTGTTGAGGCAACAAATAAGAACATAAAGAAGATTGTGCAGAAGATGGTCGTTACGTATAGAGATTGGCATGAGATGCTACCCTTCGCCTTGCATGGGTATCGTACTTCAGTACGTACATCGACCGGGGCAACCCCTTACTCCCTTGTGTATGGTATGGAAGCAGTCCTACCTGTTGAAGTGAAGATTCCTTCTCTAAGAGTCTTGTTGGATGTCAAGTTAGACGAAGCTGAATGGGTTCGGACAAGGTTCAATGAGTTGAGTCTTATCGAAGAGAAGCGAATGGCAGCCATTTGTCATGGGCAGTTGTATCAAAGTCGGATGAAGAGAGCCTTTGATCAGAAAGTGCGTCCTCGATGCTTCCAAGTCGGAGATTTGGTGTTGAAAAGGATCCTTCCTCCTCAGACAGATCATAGGGGCAAGTGGACTCCTAACTATGATGGACCGTATATTGTCACCAAGGTTTTTGATGGTGGAGCCTTAATGCTTGCAACTATGGATGGTGAAAACTTCACTTCCCCTGTGAACTCAGACGCAGTTAAAAAATACTTAGCATAAAATAGACCCGTTGGACGATAAAAAGAATAGTCCAGGCAAAAAAATGGGCATCCCGGCGAACCAAGAAAATGAAAAAGGTTCGGGAAAAAGTTAGGGATTAAAAAAATGAAAAGATTGTACACCCGGTAAGTTGAAAACCTGAAAGGGCAACTTAGGCCAAAATGAGTATCCCGGTGGATTGAAAACCCGAAAGGGCGATCCAGGCAAAAGTTAGGGATTAAGCGAATGGCTGCATTCTGAGTAGTTCTGAATATCATCTCGTGTCGATAACCGGAAACTTCTGAAGGATAGGAAACAGTCCAATCACCTTTTTTTGGAAAGCTGATCATTTGGAGGATCTTGAAGACGAGCGAGTCATAACAGTATTGGAACCCGATAGGAATCCATTTCACATTGTCATTAGATTAATTTCTGTTTTTATCTGTTGTGCAATTACCTCTTTCCAGGGATTGCTTCCTGATGTAAATACCTATTCAGAGGCCACTCAATCAATAAAATCATGTTATTCAGTACACCTCTGTGTTCATTTTCATTTTACTGTTTTGTTTGCAAAAATAACGTCCGAATTTTTGATAAACATTGCATCATGAAACATAAGAGCTTTACAGATACGTGCTTAATAAATATTGAAAATTGCTGTAAAATGTAAGTGCTTTGGATCGTCTATTCATAACAGGTACACTCGGGGCATTTCCTTAAGGTCCCCATCAAATGATCGCGGATGTTTTTCCTCAACAGTTGGAATTTGGTATCTTATCCCTGCAGAGCTGGTCCGAGCGTTGGATTCTTCAATCCCCAGCAGGCTCTCACTGCTGTACTTTCCCAAGCATTTGTTTCAGATTATACATTCACCAGTAGAGTCGATAGTGTCAGACTGTATATCCCCAGCAGAGTTGATAGTGTCAGACTGTATATCCCCAGCAGAGTTGACAGCGCCAGACTGTATCTTCCCAGCAGAAGCGGCTGCTCCTCAAAGTTTAATGCCAGATCGATGATCTCGATGCTAGACCCATGGTCTCTTTCCTTGAAGCAGAATCTCGGTAATGTATCGGTGTTTGCTTCCCCTGCTGAGTCGTCTCTCTCGCGGATTATGGTTGCCAGAACCACTGTCGCTTTCCTCAGCAGCAAGTTTTCAGTGTCATTCTCTCCCCAGTCAGAGCCTCGGTATTTTGTAATTTGCCAGAACACCGTGTGGCGGGTCATTTCCCCACAGAGTTCTTTGTGATGTGCATCTCCAACAGCCTTACCAGGGTCCAGAAGATGGTGATCATTTCCCCAGCGGAATTCCTTGCCTCAGGTTGGCGTTTTCTCTAATCAAGCATTTCGCATCCCTGCATGTAGAATCATATTGTATTGCATCCTCCCAAATTGCGTAGCATTTTCATTTTCATGGAGCATTACACCATTGAAAAATTCAAACATACGCATGTAAAGCACAAGGCATTCTCGGTATCCCAAGTGATAAGCCAGAAGTTGTTTCCAGTACTCAGACTGAAGATTGTTCATGACTTATCTTTATTATTCCCAGCAGGGGTCGTTGGCCCACGCGCCGCCTCAATTATCATTTTCCCTATTTCTGCCGATGCTGACAAGCATGAAAGTTTCCGGTATTCAGACCGAAGTGGCATTCAAGCCAGTTTTCCGATGTTCAGATAGAAGAAGTTTCCGACGTTCAGGTCGATGCAACTTGTGGCATTCAGGCCAAGTTTCGGGTATTCAGACCGAAGTGGCATTCAGGCCAGTTTCCCGATGTTCAGATCGAAGAAGTTTCCGACATTCGGGTCGATGCAACTTATGGCATTCAGGCCAGTTTTCCGGTATTCAGACCGAAGTGGCACTCAGGCCAGTTTCCCGGTGTTCAAATTGATGTTTGATAATCTAATATCTTCCGATGTTCAGATCGAAGAAGTTTCCGACATTCAGGTCGATGCAACTTGTGGCATTCAGGCCAGTTTTCCGGTATTCAGACCGAAGTGGCATTCATGCCAGTTTCCCGGTGTTCAGACCGATGTTTGATAATCAAGTATCGTCCGATGCTCAGATCGAAGTCGTTTCCAGTATTCAGATTGATGAGCGGCATTCAGGCCATGGTTATTTCTGTGTTACCATTTATTTTGGTACTCAGGCTAACATTCCTTGTTTCGGTGTTCAAACCGACTCTCACCGTACCAGACATATTCTTTTGCAAGACCACCTCTTGGCCGATTCTGACAGGCATTGTTACTTCATTTTTTCACTTCAGTGTAAATTTTCGGGCTTTTATCGTATTCAATCACTTGATACCTCGAAAGTGCGAAAGTCGTTGCTATCTTCCTTTCGGGTTTCCAGTTGATTGAATAGGGGCAGCTGTAATACCCCAAAATTTACCCTTCATTTTTCCTGGAAGCATGGGATTATGTTTTACACTTCATTAGCATCATATTAGGTCATACTCATTGCATACTGCATTAGTGACATGGAGATTAGGTTTTGATCGATCACTCCTTAACAGTAGGAGGCCACACAAAGTAAGATTGAGAATTGGACTTCATTTTCTAAGTATACAAGTCTCAAGGGTCTCAGGGGGGTCCAAGTATCTTATTATGGTCCTTAGTTCATCAGTGAAGGATTCAAAGCTATCAGAGTGTTCATTTGGATTTAATCAAAAATTAGGGTTTCATGGCTACCTGCAACAGGAAATGTTTGGTTGGAAGTAGAGGAGCTCATCTATGTCATGATTAGAGAGACATCTTGGCCTAGGAAGATTCACAATTATCTCAGAAAGATCCATTGGCAATCAGTGCAATCAGTTCCTGATCATTTTTCCCTAAAACTAGGGTTTGGTATAAAATCAGTTTATTTCTGATACTTTGGGTGAAACTCTTTTCCATGACCCTCCATATGTCCACAAGGGTCTACACACAAAAAATCAGCTCTTTATTTGAGCTAGAAGTGCTTCAATTGATCAATGAAATCGGGAATTAGACAGTTTGGGAAAAGTCAACTGTGGGGCCAAAAAAGTCAACTCCTGACATTTTGAGAGTGAAATCACAAAATCCATGCCTAGGGGATCCTACATGTGAAATTTGATCAAGGTTGGATCGTGGATTCATCATTTGATCAGGAATTGGAAAAGTTACTTAATTTTGAAAATTTCTCCAACATGAAAATTGTTCCTCTTGTTCTAAGCTTTCTAGAGATATAAAGTTTGCTCGATTTGGATTAGAATTGAGAAAGTTATGCTTAGTCAAAGTGAGACATTTTTTTAGGACACTTAGAAAAATTTCTAAGTCCAAAATCTTCAAAATTTGTCAAGACTTCTTGGCCAGTTTTCTTGCACTTCAAGGCATTATTTGAAAATACTTTCTTCACAACAATTGTACCTTGCCATGTCCTCTTTCATATCCTTTTGGAATCATCTCATTTGGATCCATGGTTTGAGAGATACATTCATTTAAGTGGGCACCATGACTTGATTTTCTAGGCAGATTTTGGGTATGGCTGACCCAATCAGATTTTCTAAGCATGCTGCACAAACCAGTCCCGTTTTTTTACCTCTTTTGACCATGCATTGGACATCCACTCACTTAAGTTTTGCCCAAAATAACAACATTTTACACCTCACTTCACACTTTTATTCTTATGGATAAATCACTTACTAAAAAGCCCATGAGAACACCTAATCCACCCTATTTAAGAAGCTGAAACCCTAACCCTAAAGGAGCATTGGAATTTCGTGGAAAGGAGGCAAAGCTTCATCACATATCAGATTCTATTCCACTTCTATTTTCCATTAGGTAATCATCTCTTCCATGACCATGTTTTGATATATCTGCGCTTGCTTACCATGTTCATCACCATTAATCCTTCCATTTTCATATTTCTTTTTCTTATTTAAAATATTTTCTTCGTCCATAAAATTACCCAAAAATATTTTTCACTTTTCTTAACGTTTTATTTAATTTTATATAATTTTTATTTTCGTATTTTTTTAATATTAATATTTTATTTTAATTATTTATTCTAACTGGTCCATTTTAACACACTTTTTTTATTGATTTTATTTTTATGATTTAAAATTATTGTTAGCATTTGATTTTTGGGTTGAAGGTTAACCACTATCTCATGGTCAACCTGACCTTTTATTGGAATTTTATTTCACATTTACTATTTATTCTTGATTTATTTCTAACCTAGTCTCATTAATTGACTTTTGGTTTGACATCGGTTTTATTTTAATTGATTTATGTACCAATTTTTGTTATTTTAAATTTTTTTGGGGGGGATGATGATGTCCTGACACCATTTTATTTATTTTAATTTTTCATAATTTTCTTGATTAATTTACTATTTATTCTTGATTTATTTCTAACCTAGTCTCATTAATTGACTTTTGGTTTGACCTCGGTTTTATTTTAATTAATTTATGTACCAATTTTCGTTATTTTTAAAATCTTTGTGGTGGATGATGATGTCCTGATCCCACCTCATTGAGTTTGATTTTTCATATTTTTCTTGATTAATTTGCTATTTATTTGTTATTTTTTAAGTTGACTTGAATATTCAGTTGACTTCTTTATGATCGATGTTTGACTTAGGGATTGCTTATGGCAATTGAAGAGATCTTTTGATCCTCCCTTGTTCATATCATATGCCATGTATTATAGGCCTTTTACCTTGATTTTATTTGGTCCTTACCTCATTTCCTGATTAAATTATTCAGTGGACCCTTCGTGTGTATATTTTCATCTGTTTGATTCATCTATTATCTTTTATACTTGTTTCTCTCATTCATGCTTTCTATTGCTTGATTATTTAACATGTTCATACTCCCATGCATTGTTTAAATGCTCCATTATTTGATTCTTTGGTTTGATTATATATTGTTTATTTATCCGATCTGATTGATAACTGTTGCCTACTTGTATGATGTATGAGGCATATATTCTTATTGTTTGTTTGCCATGAACAATCCCCATTCATAACAAATGTACCCCCTCCCATAAAGTGTATAATATTTATTTCTTTATTTCTTTAGTCACCTGTTAATACAAGAATTAAAACGAACATCCGATAACCATTTCAAAATAAGATCAAAAGCTCGATCCAACGTCGAGTAATCATTTTCAAAACTTAACAGAACCAACACGCATTCATCCATCCTCTTGTAAGCCGATTGCCTCAGGCATCGCCATCTACCTGTAAGTCGATTGCCTCTGGCATCGCCATCTACCCTTATCCGTAACTCCTCTCCGCGCTCCATTCGTCGACTCTTGTTCCGTTTAGGTAGCACCCATTAGGTAGAACCCTTTGTATGATAACATAGGTAGAATCCCCTTATTCTTTGCATGCTAACATTAGGTAGATGTTCCCCTTTGTAAATCCTAACACATAGGTCCATATTGCATGACAACTCTAGAGCAGAGCTTCCCCACTTTTAGACCTTCCGTGCGTCTCCGATCTTGTGGCATGTCAGTCCGTTCTATTGCAAAGAGGTAACTGCCTAAGACTCGATTCAGCGAGCTGCGACACCTTCTGCTAGGACGTTGAACACACTACCCACCCTCCTTTGACACAGCTGGTGTCCTCTTTTGTAAGTCCATGTTCAGATGACAATCCTTAACCCCTAGTTAGCCGAACTACGTTTTGCTCTGATTCTCATTTCAGATGAGATGCGTAGGCATAAGACGCGATGTCTTACCGAGCACACTTCTCTCTAACCCATAGGTAGTCGAGCTACGAAGACTCTGATTCTCATACTCAAATGAGATACGTAGGCAGTGGATGCGACATCCTTGCGAGTCATTTTCTTTTAACCTTCCTTTTAGTAAATAGTACTTTAGATATACCTACACCCTTTAGACTAGACTAACACTTATGAAAAGGGCTCCCTAGGAGTACCTAGGATGTTTTGGGTGCTTAAAACCTTCCCATTGCATAACCAACCCCCTTACCCAGATCTATGACATTTTCACTAGTTTTTGATTCGATAAAACTTTTAGGTTTTTGTTCGCTTTCTAACCATTCCTTTGGATAAATAGAAGTGCGGTGGCGACTCGACTTGTATGGTTTACCTTGGATTTAGTCAATATCTCTAATGGTAACGAATACCCCGTTACACTACCTACAAAAGAAACAAAGATATACATAGACATATTTTTGGTATTTTGGTTAGTAAACAAAGAAAAATAAAGTATGATACAATAAAATGTACTTGGTGATCTCTCCCAATGCAAACCCTAATGAATGAGGGGTAAGGAGGATGTCAAGGTGTGATCCCAAAGCCAATGCAAATGATGAGATAACATGAGGGATCTTAGGGTCAAAATTAGGGTCTTACACACATGTCCCATTACTTATACATGTTCGACTGACAATCCTGTTAACGAGCCACTTAACACTTTGGCATCATTAGGGTCGACCTGCATTTTTTGGAAGGCGTCTTATAACAGGATGTTATAAGAGCTTCCAATATCTATTAAGACTTGCTTGATATCCCAGTTTCCATGTTGCACAGTGATGACCAAAGGGTCATTATCGTGAGAATTGACTATGAATATATTTTTCTCAGGGGACAAATGTTGGATCAGATGTTGAGAAAATTTGTCAAAATTCTTGAACCAGAATGACAATTAACAGACAATAATAAAATAGTACAGAAGGCACTAAAATAATACAAGAGATTGATAACCCAGTTCGATGAAACCATACCTATGTCTAGGGGTACTCTATCCAAGAAAGGAAATTCACTACTTTGAATTAGTACACTTAGTATTACAAGAACCAAGAAACCATATGCTGTTCAAAGCCTCTTCCTAATCCTATTGACTTTTTATTTAATGAGACTCCTCATAAATATGAGAACATATTCATTTTCTTCTCGATCACATAACCTGTGATTGGTGTTTATAATTCAAATAACCAATGTTAAATATTAAAACTCAACTAAGACATAACTTCTAATACCAAGTTACCGAAAAATATAGGTGTACAATAATAGATTCCACACTAACCACTTATGGCATTAACTTAGAGTACAAAAAACAAAACACTCAAACCGTGGCACAAAGAACATAGTTCTTGCACACCAAAAACTTTGACAAACAATGATAATCGAGTCTCCTTATATAACATGTCTCATGGGCTTTTTCTCCTTGTGCATCTGCATTTAATTCTTCCAGAAAATAGCTGAATAAGCTGGATATGATTTGCTCCTCAAATCTCTCCAACAAGATATATGATTTTTTCTAATTCAAATTCAATTTTAAATCACATTTAAATATGGTTCGAACAACTTCAACTGTCAAATAAATCAATAAAACATTGCTGAAATAACTGCATTAAATCTAATTGAAAACCAATATGAAAATACGCAACAAACAACATCCAACATGGCATGCTGTCAAGGCCAGATGTTGTACAACACATGTTGGAACATCGAGTTCAACATGTTGCATCGGTACATCTAAAATCAACTATTCTCCTTGAATTGCAAATATTTTATTGAGGTGATAATCTTTGATAAACGAAATCAGAACCAACTACAATTTCCATCTGTCTATTTTCAAGATATCAGATGTTGCAGCCCATATGTTGGAGCATCTTGTTCAATATACGTCCCTTTTGCACCAGAATCAGTTTGAGCAAACTCCATAATTACTACAAAATAGACCTTTCATAACACCAGTTTTACAATGGTCATCGTGTTGACCATGATAATAGTTCATTTTTTAGCATTTTTTTTTATATTTACTAAAGGATATGTCACAACGGTCATATGTAACAACAGTAGTGAAACGTACATGGAGTGAAATGGTTTGAACCTCAACACCTAAAATTTGTCATTTATCGTGATAATAATGTGATTAACCTTGTATATCACCATGGTTTTTGTTTTCAACTATGGCGAAAGGTGCTTTTTATTTATATATAAGCAAAATTATCTCTCACTTTAGTACATAACAACCGCCTCTCTCAAAACAAAACTCTAACAACTCTTTCACTCATATCTCTCAAAATGAAAGCGTAACAACTATGTTACTCGTCTCTCTCATATGGAAACCCCAAAACGAAATCATAACATCAAATCTTAGATAATTGGTATTTACAGGTCCGTTTTCACTATGTTTTTTTTTAAATTTGTTTCAATAGCTTGTTTTATACTGTTTAAACTTTCTATTTGTTTTGACTTGTAGGTAGGGGTGCTTGTTTCAATAAAGAGGACGAAGCTAATGTTAGCATTGCAAACTTCTATGAAAGATCCATAATAACATACATTCGAAATATACACAAGTTGGTAACAATAACTTTAACTTCACCCTTATTTCATTGTGGATACCCCATTATGGGACATGTACAATACGTTTATGAAGCATTATATGACTTTATATGTTTGTTGTATAGTGTATGTTGTTTATGGCTTGTTATTGATGAATGTTATTGTTAATGTTTGTTTAAAAGATGAGTTTATTATATATTATGTGGTTTGAGTGTTTTTCCAATCCCTTACCGAATATATAACTTTTCAAATTGCATTAGAAAATCATAATATGATAGATAAAATTGTATTAGAAAACAAGTACACGTTCAATTTTTGACAAGAATTCTTCAATCCGTTATCTGCATGTTATTCTTTGACAGTTAGAACTTGGTTTAATGATTGTAATTCTTCAACCACCCCTATTTCCACCTCTAATTTCGTTTGCAAAGTAAAAAATATTTTGCAAAATGAACTAGAGGTGAAGGTAGGGGTGGTTGAAGAACTAAGATAATTAAACAAAGTTCTAACTGTTAAAGAGCAAAATGCGGATTAGGAATTGAAGAACTATTGTTAAACATAAAATGTGAACTTGTTCTTATAATATAACTTAATTTGTCATATTATAATGTTCTAGTTCAGATTGAAAGGTTATATGTTTAGTGGGCATTGGCGAAATAAGCATTCCACATAATTTATAATTAACTCAGGTGAATATATCACAACGGTTGTTTAACACAATCGTTGTTAAATATTATTCATTAAGAATAACACAACGGTTGTTTAAAGTGACTGTTATGGTAGATAACGTGTTACAAAGATAAAATCACGGTCACACATTCATGGTGGAAAGCTCCATACATACAATCATACATTATCTCAAAATGGTTGGACCAATATGGTGGTATCCCTTTATCAACCGTTGTGATATGTGTTTTTCTTAATAGTGCATGTTATTTTGCATAATGCATCCAATGCCAAAAGGACCGACAGACTTTGAGGGGTGTCCTCCTCGAAAAAAGGAGATATTAACCCTATTTTTCCTCGTGCGCCCCTGAGAAACCAGAAGATATTACATTTTCTACAAGTACATGCATTATGTATTTCTTTTGGGAGGATCTAGAACTACATCCACCAGCAAAACCTCCGACAATGGTGTTTGTGTTGGAATGTAGAGTCTTGTCGATCATCTTTGGGTGGAAGATAGAAGGAGTTAGAGTAAACGAGGTGCGACCCAGGTTAGTTTTACTGGAGCACCATTGTATTGGTCAAAAAGTACAGGTGTGCGTATTACCTATGCAAGAGCATGAGCACTCAGAGGCCTTAGTAGGTATATTACATTGTATGGTGGTTAGGGCTTGCTAACAACGACAAGAAACCCTGTATGGTGGTATTTTATGGTGGTTTACAAGACTTGCTCACGTGAGGTGAGATGCTCTGTACGTGAATGTTGTGCTTAAGTATAAGCCTATGTAGGGTGTGATATGTCTGAGTTAAGATCTCATCCTCTCCCACCGGAGGAGAGGTATTTATAAAGGCTTTAGACCCAAGATTTTCTTTGGAAAAGTCACCGCCCACCTAGTCAATGGTGGATAATCGAATCCCTATTTCTAAGGGAAACGCGGGCCAGTTAATGACCCCGACATCACTCTCTGTCCAAAAAAGATTATATCCCACGTTTATCATAATCGAGCGATAGAAAAACCTTAAGGTGGGACAATACCACCCTTAGGACGACAGGTATTCTCGCCTATCCTAAAAGTGACCTATTATCATCACATGTCCTTTACAAATATAAGAGTACATCATCCATTAAGCTCGATCAATAAAAGTAAATATTTAAGTTACCAAATCATTAAGTATTAGTCAAATACCACACCATAAATTATTTGTACATAAGTTAACTTCTTTTATTAAAATAATAATAAAAAAGATTAATTTAATAAAATAAGTAAAGTTAAGAAATCTAAACATATAACAACATGACGATTTATAAGAAAAAAACACATATTTTTTAATATAAATTATAAAGAAAAATATTAACTTTATTTAATTTAGATATTTTATAAAAATACACCTTTTTCAAAATAATATTAAATATAAATTGTATTTAATTTATTATTTATCTTTTTTCTCCACAAACATCACCAATTAAAATTGTTTTGATATATTTTTATAAAATATATTTTAAAAAGACACTAAAATTTGAATTTTTTAAACATGAAATATTGAAATGAAAATAACATAAACAAATGGAATAAAAATTATCTTTTACAAAATAACAAGAGGAGAGAGATATCACTAAATTCCACTCTCTCTATCCTCGTAAATTTGGCGCGAAAATCAGTACTAATAGTGAGGTCACTCATTTCCATTTTGAGGATATTTCCATTTCCAAAACGAAACTCAAAGCATGGATTCAACACCCTCCGCAAAACGACGTCGTCAAAGCAAAGACGACGACATTGAAGCAGCATCACCGTTGCCGAAACAGATGTCACCGGTGGTTATCTTCGCTCACGGCGCTGGTGCTCCTTCATCTTCTGATTGGATGCAAAGGTTCCATTTTCCGTTTTCCATTTTCTTTACTAGTTTTTAAGTTACATATAAAATGTGTTGAATCTTGTTACAGGGCTTTCTGTCGTGAAAATTGATAGAAACTGATCTAACTGTATTTTTGTGATAGATGGAAGAGTATGTTGATGGAAACCCTACACGCTGCTGATGTTGTCACGTTCGACTACCCTTGTGAGTTTGTTTCGGATTAAATTCATTACATTGCATTGATTTAACATTCAACAACGCTTTTAGACTTAAAAAAGTTTGCTGCTTTCATTATCTAGATTTAGGGTTTAGGGATTGTATATGGTTCCTCACTTTCATTATCTAGATTTTGAATTTGTTTTAGTATAAAAAATGATCTCTATTTGAGTTTTAGTGAACTTTGAGATGGTTGTACTTGTTTCAATGTTATAAATTATAGGCAAAATTACACCAGAGGTCCTTTAAGTTATTTTTTTTGTAACAAGTTGATCCTTTAAGTTATTTTTTTTTGTAACAAGTTGATCCTTTAAGTTATTTTTTTTGTAACAAGTTGATCCTTTAAGTTATTTTTTTTGTAACAAGTTGATCCTTTAAGTTATTTTTTTGGTAACAAGTTGATCCTTTAAGTTATTTTTTTTGTAATAAGTTGATCCTTTAAGTGATTTTTTTGTAACAAGGTGATCCTTTAGGGTGATATGTTAATTTCTTAAATTAATCCGGTGGGTTTGCCATTTTCCAGATATGTCTGGTGGGAAAAAGAGGGCTCCTCCCAAGGCGGAAAAATTGGTGGAGTTTCATTCAAATATTGTGAAAGAAACTGCAACTAAATTCCCTGGTCATCCTCTCATATTGGCTGGCAAATCAATGGGTTCAAGGTGCATTCTTCTTCTTATTGTTATTATTTTTAAACTTTAATTTGGACATTTATGTTTTTTGCATGAGGAAGTCCTAATAAAGATATTTAGTAGCTACATATTTATGACATGATTACCTTGTATTTATCTTATTGTAGAGTTGGATGCATGGTCGCGAGCATGGAAGACATCAATGTTTCTGCTGTTCTATGCTTGGGCTACCCATTAAAGGTTTGATTTTTTTTTGATAATTTCATGCGAATCTTTGTGCTACTAAGTAAACTTATTGAAAATGTTTTTTTAGCCCCTTTTACTTACTGAAGAAATTTTAAACCATTTGTTTGTATTTTTGAGTGTAGACCCTGACCATTTGTGATTTTGTTGAAAATTCAAAATCCACTTTATTTATTTATCAAACCAATGTAATTAGGGCTTTTTGCCCGGCACTGCTTCAACCTTTGGATCATCTAGTAAACTATCATTGGTTATTCAAACTTGAAGCATTTTGCCCCTCGACCCTCTCTGTTACTAGCTTTGCTTAGAGTGTGTGGCCAACTGAGCCACACTTATTGGATTTCATCATTTGCTTTATCCTCTGTTTATAATTAAAGTTTACTGTCATTAATCTCAATTCTTTTAAATTGTCATGCTTTTCTCTAGCATTTTACTTCATTGGTAATGTTCGGCCTTATGCTAGCCATCTTAGTTTGCCAACTCAGATTGGTGAAGTTGTCTTCCTTGGATCATGTGTGTCGAGCTCTAAAATCTGTACTAGGCTACTTCTTTGAATATTTTTCTTTTCATTTGTTCATGGATTTAACCATCATCTGCACTTGTGATCCTTTCAGTTTTCTGTTGAGAAATTGTTGGCATGCCACACTAAAGCAATTATGGTTGATGCATTGTTTTTCTTAGGGTATTTTGGTAAACTGAGGCTGTCATTTTACTACGTAAGGTCAAAATTTAAATAATATAACAAAAAGTTACATCAATTTTGTTGCCATTGTTCCAGGGAATCAATGGTGCGGTTAGAGATGAAACACTGTTACAGCTAACAGTTCCTACAATGTTTGTACAGGTAGTTCTCCTCTCCCTTTCTATTTAGTCATTGCAGTATGTTATTGTCCTGTTGTCATAGCTCTCTAGTTTCATACACTTTTAGTTTTATGGGCGAACCGTGAATCTTTTTCAATTTCTATCAGTATGGTATTCTGTTGCACACATAATTTGTGTTTTATGCTAATGTCTCCTAACACTAGTCTTGTGTCTGTTTTGAGCAGGGCAGCAAGGATAGTCTCTGTCCACTTGATAAGTTAGAGACCACACGGAAGAAGATGAAAGCGCTCACTGAGCTGCATGTCATTGATGGTGGCGATCACTCTTTTAAGGTTGGTAAGAAGCATCTACAAGCAAACAGTTCCACCCAGATTGATGCCGAAGTTGCTGCTATGAAGGCCATTGCTGCTTTCGTTTCCAGATCCCTTGAAGGTTAATGTTGATGCCCCTCCCCTTTTGTTGATTCTACAGTGTAGCAAGGTTTGCATTATTGTATATACACCCTGTTGTATCTAGCTTTGTTGCAAGTGGGCTGTAATTTTATTTTGGTGATTTGGTCAAGTTTTTTCCTTGCTAGTAGAGTAGACATGAATTTGTTGCTCTGGCAGTATTAGAAACCTACTAGGTAAGGATGGGTTTGTTTAACTTAATGCAGAACTTAATGCAGTTTTACATATTAATTTTAGACTTGGTAACAAATGCATGTAAGATCCTACAATGGAACATACCATGAAAATATGCAAAGTTCAATATCTATTATTCATCACAAGGTACACACAGACAAGTGAAATATGGGCATTTATTTGCCCAAATTATCGAGTACAAGAATGACATAATAAAATTACAAAGACACTGTTTATTTAAAAAGATGATTTTCATTTAAATAGACAAACTTTGCTCAGTTGCATCCGTTTGCAGCTTCTAGATCTGTGCATCAATTCTGCAGATGTAATACAAAACAAATAAATTAGTAAAACTAATTAAATCTTGTTCTTATCTAAGATGTGTGCATTTAGTGTTGAGAACTCTTGTTTATTTAAGTGCACCTACCTTTGGCATTGTCTTTGGACATTTCTTCTCGTTGTCAAGTGCACCTACCTTTGGCTTTGTCGTCGGACATTTCTTCTCATCGTCAATTGCACCCACCTTTGGCTTAGTCTTTGAACATTTCTTCTCATTGTCACTTTCGCTGTCACTGCTGCTGCTGTTTCCTTCACTGTTATGGCGGGACATTCCATTCTTAATCCTCTGGAACAAATTGATATCTCTCTTATTGTTGAGCTCTCTGTTTTTCTTAGTAGAAGTTCCAAAGCATGTTGTAGTTTCACCATAAGGAGAAGGACCCTCTTTGGTTTCAGTGATTTCTGCTTGAACTACACAAACTGTGATATGGGTTTTGGTGACACCATGCTTTTTGTCATGATGGGTCTGAGACTGACCATAGTGATGAGTTTCTGTTTTGGTGCCATTGTGGCCGTTTGATTCAACCTGACTTTGGGAGCTGTAGCTTTGAACTTGATTCTGAGTACTGCCATGGCGAGCATGGTGTCCTTTGAAAGCTTTATTAGTAATGTCAGATATTTTCTGGCCGATTGAGCTGTGTTGGGTTTTCGGTTGGCAGGCTTCAACGGCAGTAGAGGGTTTCACAGACTGAGCTGAAGCCATTGTTGCTTCCTCACTGATTTGTTTCTTAGATGTTGCAGGGTAATTGTGCATTAAGGGTCTTTTATTGGCACAAGAATTTGTGAAGCTTTCTCTCCTCCTCCCATAGTGGAGAAATAAAATAACTATTCAATTATGCTATTCGAAATATGGCTTCATTAAAGTAGTCTTATCATTTATCAACAGAACATAAAACAGAACTTATTCTCTAGGTCATTTCACAACACATTCACTGATAAATTATGTGAAAGAACCAAATAATTTCATGGAATTTGCACCGCAGATCGTGCAGACATCATGAATAAGTTCCCACAATTTTTAGACAGATTTTTATTAATCATTTTTGTAAATAAAAGCTAATATGCCATTTTTGCTTTTTAGTAAACAAATCATACTCATGTCAGTTTTGTTATTAAAATTGTTCAATTTTTTGTGTCGGTCAATTATACGATATTTTTTATTTTTAACTTTAAGAATGCGAAGAGTGTGAAAGTTACATAAATTGATTGTAGCAATTAACTTTACATTAGTTTGTTGATCAAATTGACAGTTTATTTTTGTTTTTTTTCCCACTCATATTGGCAAGATTATGGCTTGTATTGCATAGGCATAAAGTATGCATTGCTTAGCACAACAACCGGTATATAAAAAAATATTTCTCCCCAAAATAAATAAATAACAAATGATCTAACTTTTAATCGGTTGGTGTGGTGTGATATTCTACAGGTTAGATATGAAGTTTATGTTGCTTTCTCTTTGATGGATAAATCTTTAGGTTTCCCGGCCACCTGATAGAAATGAGTGTTTCTTCTTGAATTCAAAACAAATGATTTCTCTGATTGATTTATGGATAATATTAGTGAGACAATTGAAACTAATCTTCACACTTCTTTTTTGAATTCATCTATGGGTTGTGTCCATCTCCCTTAAGATTAGGTTCTTTAGCCTCTTAGTATCTCTGATTGGCAGGATCGGTATGTGGCTGTGATATGTCTATGGGAGGACAGTTTCTGTTTTGAGATCTGAGGCGGGGAAGATTTCTTGTGTATGAACAAGAGATGGTTGTCAACCTTCTTTCAGTTATTTAAGGAACAACTCTCTCCTTAAATAGCGATAGCCGACAGTGACGACATGCTAGAGATGGGATATTAACATCACCTTTTCTGCCATACTATAGAATGTGACCCTGACCCTCATTCTCATCTGGATGAATTGAGCTTATTCTAAAGTTGTGATTTTTTCTTGCCAATTTTAGGAAAGATAAGATTCATATTAGAGAGAATTTGTTTAAGTATAGGATTTTAGTTAATCTAGATGATGTTTCTTCTGTTATATTTAGGGGATTGGTAGAGTGAGTTTCTCATTTGTTTATAATTTGTGAGACCTCTTCAATTATGAGGTATGAAAATTTTAAGTGGTTGGAGCTGTTATTGGTTCTTCCTAGAAATTTTAAACCTCTTCTGAGAGGTAGGTCTAGTGTTAGGGGTGAACTTGCCATGAAATGACATTATGTTGTTTTGTTGATTTAGAAATTCTGAAATGATATTTATTTTTTCTGGTTCATCAACTAATGTGAAGGATTTGGAATAAAAAGTATTTTTCTGGTTTGAAAACGATATGTTGGTAGGTATGTGACTAACTCTTATGCTTTCTCGATTTGACTTGAGAATCTTATCTTTTGGTGGAGTGTTTTTGATATTTCTTCTAGAGAACTCTGATTGTGTTGATAATGATTTCTTATGAGCTGAGATCTACCATGTCAGTAGAGGTGGAGTTTTATAGCTTTCCTTTCTTCTCTTTTCTGTTGCTTGATTAATGGATGATTTATCTCATGTATTTGAGGTTTTTTCATTTTGTTTGTTTGATTGCTTCTTTTACTCTTTTTCAACTACCAATAAGGTTTATTAGATGAAAATATTTCCGATATATACACTATAAAGGAAACGATTAATAAAGCAAGAACCTTTTTAGACAAACACAAAACAGTTTTATTCGTATATATAATCATAGGAGCATCGATCTTATGTCGATCACAGTGCATGACATACATTTGTTTTTCTGGTAGTTCTGAAACTCAGACTTGCACCACAACCAAGTATACACTGGCTTAATTTCTTACATCAAATTACATTCATTTTTATTTTAAAGATATTTTTAATTAGTTTTTTTTGCTACATTATTAATACTTATATGTAGCTAATTTATTCAAACTTGCCAGCAATCATCACACACATAATATTGGACTTTGAGTTGCAAACTTCGACCCTCAAACTCCAATTTATTATTATTGGAACAGTTGCTCCTCAATTGCAGTTCTGCAAAACGAAGTTTCATGAGGGGTCAAATTGAGCATAATATATATATATATACATGAGAAAAATGTATATCATAAACTGTCAAATTATTCTCTAATTTTTTGTCGCGAATAATATATATACTTGCCTTTCTGCTACGACGGTTTTCATTGTCGCTGTCACACTCATCACTGCTACTGCCACTGTCACTGCTGTGACCTGATATGCCATCCTTGATCCTCTGGAACATGTTTCTCCTCTCCCTCCTGTTTCTCCCTTGGCACTTTGCTGCGGTGGTGCTAGTAACAATGGTGGGGCCAGTAGCGGCGTGATTGTAGCGTGTTTGGTTGCATGTGTTACTTTGATATTTGGAAGCATGTCCAGGTTGATAAATCACCTCGGTTTGGCTATAGCATTGGGAATTGGTTCCATCATTGTGGTGTCCTTTGTAGTAGTCAGTTACCTTGTGCCCTATTGAGCTATGTTGCTGCTGCTGGTGGTAGTTGTTTTTGTGTTGGCAGCTTTGTTCACAGGATTTGTAGCACTGAGCAGAGGCCATTGCAGCAAACTGTGTTGTGTATTGCTTGGTTTTGTTCTGATGTTTGTTTGCTTATGTTCTGAGAATGCGTTCACTTATATATAGGTGTGTGAACTAGTAAGGCATTGATTGATTGATTAACTGTTACATGATACATCAATAAATTAATTTAATTAATTTGGAATCTATCTCTTTTTTTTGTGGGTTGAATAATATGGCATATTATGGTATTTTTATTTTATTTTGTTTTTCTAGGCATATTATGATATTTTATTCTATAGTGTTATCACCTTTTTTTAATCATTTTTTCCACTGAATATATACCAAATTAATTTTGTTCAGAAACTTTAAATAATAGGGCAGAGATGAGAATCATATACATACACCCTAACTGGTGTCAATAGAGAGAATTTAATTTGTCATCCTCAATCATTCTTGGCACTTTTAGGAATTCAAAATTCTCAAAATACCCTTATTATTATTTCTGAACAAAAATTTACTTTTCTTTCAAAATTTTCTCTCTTACTAATATTAAAAAACAAATTTTTTGATAGTTATATTGGAATTTCTGATATGCATTCTTTAAAATTCATGCATTTATATTGGAAATTTGAGAATTTCCAAAAAAAAAAAAATCCAAAAATTTCAAAAAATCTGGTATTTCCCTGAGAAATATGAAATTCATACTAGAAATTGTCAAAATTTATGGAGAAAAACAAAAACTTTTGGAAGTTTGCAAATTTCTAGTATTATGGAATTTTTGAATATATATGAAATTTTCGGTAACATAGTAGAAAATAAGAAAAATGCTTTATTTGTGTGGTTTGGAGCCGTCAAAGTCATCTATAAATTTGTGTACGGATTGTATGCAGTTCTTCACCACCGACGCAATATGTTTTATATGTAACAAGTTTAAATTAAATATTTTATCGCTCTTATATGATATTCATAATATACTTTTTATATGATGTAAATGACAAATATTTGAGTCCTGATCTAAAGTATTAGTCTGAGTACAGAATATTGGCAAACAACATGGTATTATTATTGTGACTGTTTGTTCTGATACTACACATGACAAACAAGGTAGGAAAGATAAATTGATAATGGATTATGAGAGAGGAGGAAATTATAAAAGGAAGAATACATTTGAAACTAGTAAATTCTCAGAGGGCATTTATAGTATGAAAGTTAAATGCCCTTTTAGGCTGAGATCTGTGTCGAGTGATAGCGGTTGAAAGATGATGATTAGGTGTGAGTTACACAATCATAAACTATCTAAGGATTTAGAAGACCATGACATATTTAGTCGTCTAAAAGTTCATGAGAGACAGTTTGTGAATGACATGACGAAATACAACATAACTCCATGGTACATAGTTTCTGCTTTAAAAGACAAAAATATCCAGAAAATCTCACAAGTGTTTATCTACGTGTATAAAACTAGAGCTAGATACAATGCGGGCAAGAGAGGTCCATTGACGGAAATGCAAATGTTTTTGACTCTTATTCATAGAGAAAAATACATGTGTTGGAGAAGAAATAGAGAAGACTCAAATGTTGTTGTTGATATCTTTTGGACACATCCTGATTCAGTGAAATTGTTGAATATATTTCACTTGGTGTTGATTTCTGAGTGTAACTTTCCATTTACATATGTTTTGACTGATGTCAAAACTATGTCAAAACTAGGAGAAACCTTAGCATTTTTGCACATTGGACGATATCAACTGATTCTAGGTGTGCATTATATATTTTAGCATTAGGAAGCATGTCAACATGATTAGAAATAATTTAGAAAGGATTCATGCATCAAGAAAAGACTTTTATACATAAAAAAAATGAGTTTTTGCATGAAAAACACTCTATAGGTCAACACATACGACTTTAGGTTGACCTATAGAAGATTTTCTTCAACATAGGTAGAAACATAGATTGCATAGATCGACACACATGCTTCAATATTGAAGCCTGTAGGCTCTGTCCATGTGTTGACTGTCTTAGGTCGACCTAAGACCTTTATAGGCCGACACATAACTTTGATAGGTCGACCTATAGACCTAAAATCTTGAATTTTAGCATTCTTTTCAATTCCTTTTGCATTCCTTTTGTTTCATACTATATATATATATATATATATATATATATATATATATATATATATATATATATATATATATATATATAGACACACACACACACACCCTTAATACATACATCATTCTCTAGTAAGGTTTCTAGAATGTGTAAAACCTACATGAATCTAGGATTTCAAAGCATTCTCATCATCTTCAACTCCATCTATGCATACACACAATCAAACTACACATAATCATTTTTTAATTGGGTGCCATCTAGATTAGGGTTGATAACGTCCAATTAGGTTTGTTGTACCGAGAATATTGAGTTGAGAACTTTGAGGGATTCAAATCAGAAAACTGAGTTGGGGTTTTCCTTCAAGGTCTCATAGGGTTGGAAGGTTTTAGACAAGATTGTGCAATTCAGATCCGATCGAGTGAAAACCTTGGGACAAAGGGGTGCCTTGCAAGGGAGTAGCGTGAAACGGTGGATCGTGTTGGCAAATATTGGTTTCAACAAGTGTGCATTTGTGATTAATTCAACAAAGTGAAATCCTTGAGACAAGGAGTGGCTTGCAAGGAAGTAGCAAGAACAAGTGAATTAAAGCAACACTGTTGGTTACTTGATCAATCTTTGATCAAGGGTTTTGGAGGTAGTAGAATCAACATCAAACCTAGGGTTTGTAAGGTTTGATTTCTTCATCTCTTGTATAGACACATTTTGCAAAGTAAGGTTTATTATAATATCTCAATTCGAATTCGAATTGAGGGTAGCCAAACCCATAGCGAGGTCGATTGGGGAACTGCCTAAACAAATCCTTGATACTCCCTCTCTCTCTCTCTCTCTCTCTAGATTTTTGGCTTGCAAATTGTTGATTGCATTGATCGTTTGATCAAATATTATTTGGATCATAATTTTGAATTCGTTTTTGAAATTTATGTTGTTGTGTAAATCACAAACCATTTGGTTGTGATTGGATTTCTAGAACAACAAACACCACATAAAATTCGAAACATTGTTGATCGCACTATAAGTATTCGACAAATTGCTTGACTTAACTTTTTTTTTGTGTATTTTTCATTAGAGATAAACTTTTACTATTGTATTGTATTCAAATTATTGTGATTAGTTGTTGTTTATTTACTTGTGGATTATTATCATTGCATTGACACCTCTACACATATCCGAGCTTTTCGATAGTAGGTTCGGTTAGACGATTATTTGATCCGGGAAAATTTTGAAACTTGCTTCCACGCTATAAACTTTTTCAAAACCAATTTTGGTTCAAGTTTTAACTTGTGATCTATTCACCCCCTCTAGATCTTGACCTATCATCTAACAAGTGGTATCAAGAGCTCCAATTTATTCCGTACTTAAGATTTGCTTATTAGATAATGGCTAACCTAAATGGGCGTATAATAGAGCACATATTTTTACCGGTGAGAATTATGGCTATTGGAAAGCTTGTATGCGTATCCATACCAACTCCGTTGATAAGGGTGTATGGGACGCCATCATCAATGGTCCTAATGAAATTACAATGACCAATAGTGAAGGCGTCATCGTACCAAAATTGGAAGGTCAATGAAATGATAATAATATGAAGTTGTGGTGACATGATTGGAAGACACAAAATATTCTCCTATCCATATTAGGTGTTGATGAGTATTATCGTGTTTCGCATTGTGAAACTGCTAAAGCTATGTGGTACGCATTAGAAGTCTCCCATGAGGGAACTAATAAGGTCAAACAAACTAGGATCAACATATTGAATCAAGAGTTTGAACTCTTTCGTATGAAGCATGATAAAACCATTGTCGACATGCAAAAGAGATTCACATATCTTATTAACCGGTTGAATTCTCTAGGTAAGCCTACTTCCAATGATATTGTTACTAATAAGATTTTGAGATGTCTTAATAGGGAATGGAAACCCAAGGTCACCGCAATCAAAGAGGCTAACAATCTTAAAGTACTTGATCTCACTACTTTGTTTGGCAAATTGGAAGAACATGAGTAAGAACTCACTTGCTTGGAAAAATATGAAAAAGAGTATAAAAAGATGGTAAAGAAGGAGAAAGGTAAATGTAAGGAGGTAGAGAAGAAGTCTATTTCTCTAAAGACTTCAAGCTCAAGGTCCTCAAACAATGAGAAAAACGATTGTGAAACTAAAGATGACAAGGACTCCGATGAAGAAGATATGTGGTTGTTCATCAAAAGGTACAATAGATATATGTGGGAACAAGGAACTAAGTACTCCAAAAAGGACCATAGTAAATCTAGAAGGTTGTCAAACTCCTCAAAGAAAGTTGAGAATAAGAAAGGTAAGATTAGAAGTTCATGCTACAACTGTGGCCAAATAGGTCATTATAGGTCGGAGTGTCCTAAGATCAAGAAAGAAAAAGAGAAGGGTCATCACAAGAGATCTAGCAAGTATAGAAGAGCCTATGTTTCTTGGGAGAGTGAAAGTGATTCTTCAAGTGATGAAAGCTAAAGCTCAAGCGTCGAATCAACAAAGATGTGCTACATGGCCAACAAAGAAAATAAAAAGATTGTAAGTCACTCTAAGCCTAAATCTACTCATAACTTATCTTATTCTCAATTACAAGAATATTTTGAAAATCTATAAAGACAACTCATAAATGCTTTCAAAAAGCTAGCTTTAAATAGAAGAATATTTTCTCATTTGGAAGCTAAAATGTTAAAAAACAAAAAGAATATGGAAGCACTAAGGCAATCTATGGTAGATATCCTAAAAGATAAGAGTGAGGATAAAAGACCTTTGTGGTTTTATGTTGTGAGACTTTCCATATTTGAAAAAAAAGAGGCAAGAACTCTTAAAGTTAAGGTGGACAAGACTTTGCAACCTAAGGTCACTTTTTCTATCGACACTTCAAAATATGATATGCCTTCTCATAATCCTTATAGAAGGTATAACTATGTTGAAAATAGTTCAAATGGAAAAAGTACATCTTCTCCCAATGTTTATTTTTATTATTGTTGCATGAAGGGTCATACTATTGTAAAGTGCAACTTTAGGAGACTCTTTGTCCCTAAAGACGCTTATCAATGGTTGCCTAAATGCAACCAAGGTTTCACTAATCATCAAGGACCCAATGAAGATTGGGTACCTATCACTATTTATTGATCTTACAGTATAAATGTCTTGACTCTATGAAGAGAGTTTGTGATCTTTATTATGGAAGCTCAAAGCATAACATGAGTGACATCTCCTTATTGCTTTGACTATGTGGCAAGCAATATGGATTGTGTCACAAAAGGGGTTAACTTTTAATGCTCTTTTAATTGGTAAAAATGTGTTGATTATTACTAATGGTTTCTATCCAAGATGTGTCGAAAAAGATATTGTTCTTAATGATGTAGGTTATCTTCGACAAGACATACTTAAGTTCATCAAATTAGAGATTGATCAATCTAAGATGAGAAAACATGAGGAGGAGCAAGATGATTGTCATGATTGTACAAGATTGAAAGTCCAATTATTTGGATAATTATCAAGTTAATAAGACTCTTGGTTTCATTAGTAATTGCACTTTTAAGTACTTGTATAAAGAGAAAAGTGGTAAGAGTGTTTTGGTTTCAATTGTGTTTGTGGCACGTTTTGCATTCATTCCAACTTTCGTTCGAGAGTTCTTTGTGGAATGCATGTACATCCTCCTCATTCGTACGACGAGGTAATATCGTTTCAATCATTTTCTTGTCTTATTAGTAAGTATTTCTTTTTCCTGTTTATTTCTTAAAGGTATATGATGTGTTATGTGTATGATATATGTGATAAGTGTTCACTTCCAAAAAATTTCATGTGTAAACATTATGTGTTTTCACTTTAAATGCTTATAATGATCTTATTCTAATGTCTTCACATTTGATCTATATTATTTACCATTTCATGCTTACATTTTCATGTTTGCATGATTTTAGCTATCAAACAATGAAAAATTATCATATGTATGTGTCTCTCATCAATTATTCATGCATGAGTCAAATTGAGTCCTCTAATGTCATTCCATGTTCACAAGTTTCAAAATTTCCAAATTTTGGATGTCAAAATCTCCAAGTTTCATGTGTCGACACAAACTCGTATAGGTCAAGACGAGTTTTATAGCTTTGCTTTCTTCTCTTTTCTGTTGCTTGATTAATGGATGATTTATCTCATGTATTTGAGGTTTTTTCATTTTGTTTGTTTGATTGCTTCTTTTACTCTTTTTCAACTACCAATAAGGTTTATTAGATGAAAATATTTCCGATATATACACTATAAAGGAAAAGATTAATAAAGCAAGAACCTTTTTAAACAAACACAAAACAGTTTTATTCATATATATAATCATAGGAGCATCAATCTTATGTCGATCACAGTGCATGACATACACTTGTTTTTTTTGGTAGTTCTGAAACTCAGACTTGCACCACAACCAAGTATACACTGGCTTAATTTCTTACATCAAATTACATTCATTTTTATTTTAAAGATATTTTTAATTAGTTTTTTTTGCTACATTATTAATACTTATATGTAGCTAATTTATTCAAACTTGCCAGCAATCATCACACACATAATATTGGACTTTGAGTTGCCAACTTCGATCCTCAAACTCCAATTTATTATTATTGGAACAGCTGCTCCTCAATTGCAGTTCTGCAAAACAAAGTTTCATGAGGGATCAAATTGAGCATAACATATATACATGAGAAAAATATATACCATAAACTGTCAAATTATTCTCTCATTTTTTGTGGCGAATAATGTATATACTTGCCTTCCTGTGGCGACGGTTTTCATTGTCGCTGTCACACTCATCACTGCTACTGCCACTGTCACTGCTGTGACCTGATATGCCATCCTTGATCCTCTGGAACATGTTCCTCCTCTCCCTCCTGTTTCTGCCTTGGCATTTTTCCGCTGTGGTGCCGGTAACAATGGTGGTGCCAGTAGCGGCGTGATTGTGATTGTGACGTGTTTGGTTGCATGTGTTACTTTGATTTTTGGCAACATATCCGGGTTGATAAATCACATCTGTCTCGCTATAGTATTCGGTTTTGGTTTGTGTTCCATCATTGTGGTGTCCTTTGTAGAAGTCAGCCTTATGTCCGATTGAGCTATGTTGCTGCTGCTGCTGGTAGTATTGTGTTCCATCATTGTGGTGTCCTTTGTAGAAGTCAGTTACCTTCTGTCCGATTGAGCTATGTTGCTGCTGGTGGTGGTGGTTTTTGTGTTGGCAGCTTTGTTCACAGGTTCTGTAGCACTGAGCAGAGGCCATTGCAGCAAACTGTGTGTTGGGTATTGCTTGGTTTTGTTCTGGTGTTTGTTTGCCTATGTACTGAGAATGTGTTCACATATATATAGGTGTGTGTACTAGTAAGGCATTGATTGATTAACTGTTACATCAATAAATAAATTTGGAATCTATCTTTTTTTTTTCGTGGGTTGAATAATATGGCATATTATGGTATTTTTATTTTATTTTGTTTTTCTAGGCATATCATGATATTTTATTCTATAGTGTTATCACCTTTTTTTTAAAAACAATTTATTCCACTGAATATATACCAAATTAATTTTGTTCAGAAACTTTAAATAATATGGCAGAGATGAGAATCATATACATACACCGGTAACGGTCAATCGAGAGAATTTAATTTGCACCCCAAATTATACTGTGACATTTCTAGAATTTTAAAATTTCCAAAATTTTATCAACTAAATTTTACTTTTATTCTAAATTTTTTACTCTTATTAATATATGAAATATGAAAATTTTGGTAGTTATTTTGAAATTTTTGTTACGCAATTTTTTGCATTTTTAAAAATTCATGCATTTATATTGGAAATTAAAAAATTTTCAAAGAAAAAAATCGAAAATTTTAAAAAATTCGATATTTCCCTAGAAAATCTGTAACCTATATTTGAAATTGTCAAAATTTTCGAAGAAAAACAAAAATTTTCGGAAAATTGCAAATTTTTGGTATACCAAATTCTTCGATATATATGAAATTTTCGGTAACAGAGTCAAAAACAAGAAAAATGCTTTATTTGTGTGATCCGGAGTCAACAATTTTATCTATAGATTCGTGTACCAATTGTATGCGGTTCTTGACCACTGACACAATATGTTTTATATGTAAAAAGTTTAAATTAAATATTTTATCGCTCTTATATGATATTGATAGTATACTTTTTATGTGATGTAAATGAAAAATAATTGAATCTCGATCTGAAGTATTAGCCCGAACATAAAATATTGGCAAATAATATATTATTATGGTTGTGACTCTTCATTCTAATACTGTACATAGCAGGCGAGGTAGGAAAGATAAATTAATTATGACTTGTGAGAGATGATGAAATTATAAAAGGAAGAATACACCTGAAAGTAGTAAATTCTCATAGGGTACACATAATCAGTACAGTATGATATTAAAACACAATGAATTAAAACACAATTTAAGAATTCATCACACTTGGTATAATCACGTCAATAATATTAACCAACAATCATCTCACATATTTCAAACGTACATCGCATCCACATCAATACATGCATTCAATGATCACATAACTATAGACGACTCAATGCAAGACAATGTGACTCTATGCATGTGGTACCTCAATGTGAACTCAAAGTTTCACCGCTTTCCGATTCAATATCTAGAATCCAAGCCACGCTTCCGATCCGGACAAGACCAAAGCCCTACGTCTGTTTTCAATGAAGGATCACCGCTTAATACTACGCCTAATACCAATTAGGATTAACGTCTGCTACGTCTGTTTCCAATGAAGGATCACCGCTTAATACTACGCCTGATTCCAATTGAGAATCAACGTCTGCTCATGTGAACCCACAGTTTCACCACTTCCACAATGAAGTCAACCATGCTATGAATGAATGCACACATACCAACACATATGCAATTAATACCATCTATCTACCGTCTTAACATCCCACATATCACCATGACTCACAATTGGTACATATACCCATCCATAACAACACATCAATTACGATTACATATACACATCCATAACCATAAATCATTCACAATTCAATAATGGTATACATACACATTCATACAATATATTATTCACCAATATAGGCCAATCATCAAATATGTACACATAGATTTCATTCCAAAACGCACACAATATTTAAATATCAATTTTTCACTTTTCAAACAGTGTTAACCGGTTAACGCCCTAGGTTAATCGGTTAACGCAAAACAGAATGCGCTTCTTGGCAATTTTTAACAGTGTTAACCGGTTAACGCCCTGGGTTAACCGGTTAACGCAAGACAGAATGCAATTTTTCAATATCATAATAGTGTTAACCGGTTAACGCCCTGGGTTAACCGGTTAACGCAAAACAGAAAGCTGTTCCTGCGCTAACACAAAATAGAATGCAGATTTCCCCGCATTTTTCATCGTTGGAGGACTTCCGGACCTCCGATTTCGATTCCGTAAAAAACTACACGTTCAGAAATTTATGACTCATCCAATTATATATTCATTCGCAGTTTTAGCATAATTTAATCATCCCAATTCAAGAGTATTTATCAAGACCTAATAATTCCAAACCATGCCAATTAAGGATTTCAACCTAAAACATGTTCCTACCCATTGACCAAATTATACTAACCCATAATAATAAGGATTTCCCCCCTTACCTTGTCAATTTGATGGAAACCTTGACTCCTCTCGCTTTTCCTCTCCTCTTTCTCTATTGTCTTCAGTGCTCAAGTGAATTCTAATTCTCACTTCCTTCACTCTTACTATTTATAATAGTATTCTAGTTGGGCTTAAATCATCTAATTTAATCACTAGGCCCAATAATACCTAATATTTAAATACCTCTATTTAAATTTAAATAATTAACCACTCACTAGTCATACCAATTTAATTAATAATTCAATTATTTAATTATTTCTCATATCCACTAGATAATGAATTAATACACCAATTAATTAATTAACACTCCACATAATTAATAAAAATTATAATAATAATAGTATAATAATTCAATACTAAAAAAAATGGGTTGTTACACCCCGCCTAGCTCTGGCTTGCTCATTCTGAAGTCTCTCCATCTCGCGTCAAACGGATGTGTGCTGGGTTTCACGAATGAGTCTCATTATATCGTCGTTGTTTGCAGCCATTTTCCTGAAAAATACGAGGAAAAGACATCAGTTAGCATCCAAGACATTTTCGAATATGCATCTCTGAAAGCCAACAATGATACAATTCAGAGATACATCTCCAAAAACCAGCAATGATACAATTCAGAGACGCATCTCTGAAAAAGCTCGTGTTTGCAACAATGACAGAAACAAATACTAGTTTTGGCCTAACAACCCAAAATGCAACCAAATCATAATGCGTTTCTCTAACAACTACCTATTTCGAATGTGACTACTACCTAATGCATTTAAAACTAACTATTTTACCTAATACATTAATAAAATAAAGTTAAATGAGAAACTTAATCAAAAAAATATTGATGAGGATGAAAAATGTTGAATGTAGTTGTAGCGGTGTATTCGTCGCTATATGATTTATCGATTAAACCATAAGCAATGTATACAATGAATGAATCGAGTCGCCACCGCACTTTTATTTATCCTAAGGACTGGTTAAAAAGCGAACAAAAATCTAAGAAGTTTTACACGTAGAAAACTAATGAAAAAGATCAGAGAATCTGGGTAAGGGGTAAATTACGCAATGGGAAGGTGTTAGGCACCCATCACGTCCTAGGTACTCCTAGGGAGCCCTTTTCACACTTGTTGTATAAAAATGTTTATTTGTTTTTGACATATTGTGCAAACATGAATGGGATGATGAGAAAAGAATGTACAGTTTAATTATTTTTGTGTTCGAACGGATGAACCCGTTGCCTACGTACCTTCCATCAAAGGTAAGGATCAAAACGCCGTAGTTCGGCTAAAAGATTTCCAAAAATTAGTGAGTTCAATTTTAAACACAAGCACTAAGGCTTTTCATTACCAAAGGGAGAAAACTCAACCAACATCAACAATCCACCATGCGAGGACGGCTTCAACATACTAGTGAGGGGTTAACCCTATAATAAGTATGGAAGGCTTACAATCAACTCACTAAGGATAAGGTAAGATTTACATCAACCACTATGGTAATTAAAACCTACGGCTAATGTATGAAAGCATATTAACAATGGACAAAGCCAAAACAATTGAACGGGTGAAGTTAATTGATTATGATTATTCACGAAATGTGGTCAAGGTATGGTTAGATTGATTCAAAGAAGTGTTATGAAAAGAAGTTTGAAAAGTCATGGACTTAGGGTCCAAGTTTCTAATTTGGAAAGAGGTTAGAATGTTTGCACAACATGTATTTACAAGTTTGAAAAGTTAACAAGTGAAAAGGGGTTTTGAAACAAAAAGGGTGTGGATGAAGTGTAAAACTTCCTAGAAGTTCACCTCTTGAAATCATATAGAAGATGATTCAAGGGTATCCTTAGGAATGAGGCAACAAAGCAAATAAAACAAAATAAAAGCAAGGTGATACCGGATGCCATCAATGGTCTTATACCAATCTCACAACAAAGCGGATGTCGGATACCAATAACAGGGTTTACACCAACCTCCTAAAATAAAACAATGATACCGGATGCCATCAATGGTCTTATACCGATCTCACAAAAGCAAAAAAAAAGCGGATGTCGGATACCAATAACTGGTTTACACCAACCTCCTAAAGCAAAACAAAACTTGGAAGTCGGATGCCAATCTATCTGGACTTAAACCAACCTCCAAAGTATGGTCATAGGAATACAAATGCCACATCACTGGGACTTACAATTGCATCCTCTCATACAACACACAAGAGCAAAGAAGATATGAGTGACCAATGAGGTCTTACACTCTATCCTTCCATATCATGGGAGCAAAAGCCAATCAACATGGTCTCACAATGGTCCTCAATGGGCAAACAAACAAACCACAAGGGTATACAATAATGATCATATAAGAATTAACAATCAATAATGATGAATGCACAACGGCAAGTAAGCATGTACAAATGCAACAATCAATTAAGCAAACAAAGTCATTTAACACCCACTATAACCAAACAAGGAGGCTCAATCAAAGGGTTTGACTTAAAAGTCCACTGAAATAGGTGAATAGCGCTCTTAACCTTGCCATTGAGGGGCTAAGGTGAAGCAGATGAAAGGATATGAGGGGTGTGCCTCATCACTCTTATCCCTGGTCAGGGAGAGTATTGAATATCAGAAGGTGTGGGAGTTCAGAAAGATGGAACTCTCTCCACAAATTAGACTCGATAGATCTTGGGTTAGGATCTCAATGCTACAACCATGTAATGGGAGCAAGGAGAAGACACACAGAATAGTGGGAGATAGGCTACATATCTCTTATATCCACCAATTGCCTCACATGAGGACTTTTCCTGCTTGGGACAAACATAAACAATCACAAACATCGCCTCTTAAGGAGGACTTCAGACAGTTGCCTGGCTAAATAACAAGCCAGGTCTTCCAGACTACATGGAGACAAGAGAGTCTACCTCAATGCAAATGCTATACAAGCAAAGCAATGCAAGTTCTTAAGAGAACTGAGCAACTAAAGGGTACCTGAAATCAATCAAATATAATCAGCATCCCATTCAAAATCAAACAGGCAAGGTAATAAACCAATAATCAATCACAATCAAACATGTGCAAAGCACAAGGCTCAAAGCTCAAAGGAGCTAAGCATCCTACAAAACAAACAATTTGTCAAATGAATTCAACTCAAATATGCATCAACCTCCTTAAGGCATTAGCTTTTTAACCTGAAAAGTCAAAGTCAAGCTCAAACATAAGTAACAAGACCACTAGGACAAGCCTAGGGTCCAAAGGATGAAAAAATCTTAAAACAGCAAGTAAAACATGATCAAAGTCAAGATAATTCAAATAAGAAGAGATCCCAATTGGTCTCACATCCAAACTATGCACTAATTTTATTTCATGCACAAATTAAGGCAAAGTGATCAAAGTTGAATCACATATGGACAACCAGAATGATTTCAATCAAAAAAATATCAAAACAACACAGTAAATTCCACAAAAATTATATCTTAAACATAGGATATTCAACAAGCTACATATTAATTTTCATGCATTTTGGACTAGTGGAGCTATGCCAATTAAACCAACATGTTAAAGCATGCAAAAACACAACCAAATTAAGTCACCCAAATGTACACCAACTTCAATCAATGGTAAAACAGTGAAATCAAATTAGAAATGAATGGGACCAAAGCCAAATCAAAGCTATACATGTTAGGAAGAACTCCACCAAATTTCACATTCATAGGATAAGGGATGAGCATTTAATGATACATGTACATTTTGTTACACATAAAACAACCCAAAATTGCTAAACAGCAATCAAAAATCCAAATAAAATGGAAAATGGATCAATTAAATCCACAAAAATTCATGTTGAAATTCAACATATACATTGTATCTCATGCAAAAAATCAGGGCCATAGGCCTAAGGGAAGCATGGAAAAATAATTCATGAAGTCAGCGTAGCATAGTGTGACACATTTTGTCACACTCAAATTAAATAAATCATATCTAACAAACCAGAGGTCAAAAAATCACAAATGATACACCAAAAATTCCAGGAATGTGTCAAGAATCATCATATGAAATTTCAATTAATTTGGAGTTAGCATGATTAGTTGGTGATTAAAATGGTAAAACACATGAATATTGCACACATGTCAAAAATCAATAAGCCAATTAAAAATTCTACCAGGCACAACTTACACTACTATGCCTAAAAAAAAGTAGATTAAATTTGGAATCCATCAAAAAAAGTCCCACCTAATTTGGACTAAAATTGGATTTTATGTGAATTTTTTAAGATTGTTAAATTAATGGAATAATTATTTAATGATTTGTGTGAATTAATTAAGTGCTAATGGCGTTTTCGTAATTACATGCAGCCAGCCAAAATGCCACTGTACTTCATTTATTGCGTGTCACCGTGTGATTCGTCAGCTGTGGAGGGAAACAAATTTTCGAAATTGGCAAGCGCTGAAACGGATCTACACGGCAACATTTCCAGAATTTCTTCCTTCTTCCTCGCGTTCGTGAGCTTCTTCGACGCCAGCTTCGGTTACGAACTTTTCGCAACGAAAATACACATGCTATATACCGTTGGAACCGGTGTTCGACGTAGATCATGAATATGCTAACGAAATCATCCAGAAGTTAACGCATAAAAAGATTCGATCAAAAGAAGTTTTGACGTACAAACTTTAAATCAAGATATCTTGATGATTACTCGATGAAATCGCATGGTTCAAGCGGCAATACACTCTACATTCTACGCACTACAAGATGCATACAACAATTTCAACAATTAGAAGGTTCGAAAATCTCACCTTCTTGAAGCACAGTGTGGAATCTTGACGTGTTTTGATCCAAATCTTGAAAACAGATGGAGGATAATGGTTATGAAGGTGTTTGGTGAAGAATTCGCAGCTCAACCGTGCATAATCATGAAGAATTTTCCACTTGCCATTGATGCTCAAGGTTTTGCAACAGTTGGAATTTGTACGTGTTTGGCTTCAATCTCCACAAACAGAACTTCAATCTTACCTACACATGAAGATTCAAACAAAAACTTGCAAGAACAATGGTGAATTTTGAAGAAATGGTGAAAAAATGCTTATGTGAAAAATGTGAAAAATGGAGAAAAAGTGAGAGAATTTGGAGATTTTTTGTGATGAATCTGAAATTGTGATTATTCTCCTTGAATTCTGTTATAATTAAGCTTATATATGATTGCCTAATCCACTCTAATCATGATTAGCAATTTTTTGATAATTAGCAAAATGTGCACTTGTAAGCAATTTGGCATTTTTGCCCTTGGAGAGTTAGAACCAATGTAACAGTGATTTTTCAATTTGAACAAGTCATAATTTTCATTTAGAAGCTATTGGAATTGGTCCCATGTCAAAATTCCATGTAATTTGAGTTTTGGACCATTTTGCCCTTGGTTTTTAATTGGTTCACTTAAAAAATGACCTTTTTATGTGAAGGTTTTTGGCAAAATGTGATGATGGATTATTAAAGTACATGTTAAATGGGATTTGCTCAAAGAAGAACCATCCAATTTGGCCATTCCATGTGAGAGTTATGCCACTTTGAATTTGGGCATTTTCTGAAATTGATCTGACCATAACTTGTCAACCATACATGGGAATTGAGTGTTCTTGGACTTTTTGGAATGGTGAGAACAAGATCTTCAACTTTCATGTTGGACAAATTTTGATTTGAAGCTTGGTTCATGATGTAATTTTGGGGAGAAAAACTTTCCATTTTGGGCAGGTGAGAATTACAGGTCATTTTCATTTTTGGAAACTTTTTGTCTGACATCAAATCCTTCAACCTTGATCTTTGAAATGTTGAATGAAGCTAATATGGACATGAATGAGACCTTTCCAACCATCTCACACCTTCAAATTCCTGATTAAATGTACAATTGACTACAGTTGACCACAGTTGACTTTTCTATGGTTTTGATGGACTGGGCCATGTTCTGATGAATTTCAAGCCTCTTTCACATGAGATCTTGATTCCAAATGATATCACAAGTTATATGAACTCTTATGAATGATCATGGTGCCCAAATTCTTCAAGAATGGTCACCATCTAGCTCAATGGCTGATTTTGACTGTTTGACTGATGATTGCTTCAGCTGCAAGTAACATGGTTAGATGACAATATTTTTGTACTTTTGGTTAGTAAACATATGAAAAGCAATGATATACAAATACAATACATGCTTGGTGATCAAGAACCACACTCACAAGACACCCGCCCACTAGGAGGAAAGCTAGGGCATGCAATGATCCTTGAGGCAATGATACGACATGATATGATGTCTTGAGGCCATGAGGGATCTTAGGGCAAAAATTGGGGTCTTACAGATGCCCCTATTTAAGGTCATTCTAGCCGGAGAAGTGAAGTTTAGAAATCTTCATCTCGACGCGGTAGAATGGGCTTAAATAACAGTAATGAGACAAATTTTGGTCCCTAAGAGACCTCATGATGCAAATGTATGCATGTAAAAGACACAAACTCTGTGGGGATTATGATTCACCCAGAAGAATAGACGATCCATCGGAGTAATACACTCACCAGGAACAGAGACTCTAACAAGACTCTTATGGGGGTTCTTATTGGGGATAATAAAAGAAAAAGAATGCGTGAGCAGGCCACGACTTCGATTTGGGGAAAACAAAACTGACACAACGTGCGCAAGACACGACTCTGATTAGGGGATAACAGAAATCAGACTGGAGACCTCACTAGAGAAGTAAAGGACTCGAGCCGGGGAAAGAAGCAATTCCAAAGGGAAACATTCCTATTGGAAAAGACTTAAGCTGACTCACAATGTGCGTGTACTGGGGATAGCATCAATACAGCCACACAAATAGCAACACAACTCCGCTGGGGAAATCTAGAAAAAGACTCTCCAGGGGAAGCCAAAGGATGAGATGTCACCGGTATAAGGGCAACAAACTCAGAAAGAATGAATATCTAAGACCGGTATAAGGGTGAGAGATATCAGTCAACCAAACATCTGAGAAAGACCTGAAAAAGGTACATAAACTCAGGAAAATCTGACTCCACAAGGGACCAAGGTCATAACAGGGAGCAGACAGGAAGGAACACCAGGGATACCGAAGTATATAATAGGTGACCGACCGAAGACGTGAATTGGTATATATGCCAAGACACTCATCATCCTGAAGAATATTAGAAAGAACAGACCTGTTTATAGGATGGATATTCAATTCCACAAGGAATATGAATCTTACTCTGCGAAGAAAACAATCAAAAGATTGATCCAAGAGTGCATGGGACATATTATTCATTACCGGCAGACCGTGAATAATATACTCGAAAAGGAAGAGACACCAGAGATACCGGAGTATATAATAGGTGACTAATCAAAGACGTGAATTGGTATATATGCCAAAACACTCGACATCCGAAAGGAGGGCTTGAAAAAGCAAAACGACTTACAGGATGAACATTCAAATCCATAACAGGAAAACGAATCTTACTCAACTGGGGACACAAACCCAAAGAGTGCATGAGATATAATATCCATTACCGTCAGAACGTGGATAGAATACTCGCATGAGATATATTATCTATTACCGGCAGACCGTAGATAATACACTCGCATGGTAAGAAACACCAGGGATACCAAAGTATATAATATGTGATCTACCGAAAACGTGAATTGGTATATATGCCAAAACACTCATCATCCAAAACACAAACTGGTTAAAGGATGGATATTCGATTCTACAAAGAATACGAATCTTGCTCTACTGGGGAAGATCAACAAAGGATTCCAACCAAAGAGTGAAAGAGATATATTATTCATTACCGGCAGACCGTGAATAATACACTCGAAAGGAAAAGACACCAGCGATACCGAAGTATATAATAGGTGACTAACCAAAAAGAGAGACAATCGATACCAAGCATCCGGGTAAACGAAAGACAACTCAAAAGGACAAATTGCAAGCATCCGGCAAATATCCAAACAACAAACATTCGACTTCACAAAGGGAAACGAATCTTACTCGACTAGGGAAACACAAAAGGTTTCAACTGAAGAGTGCATGAGATATATTATCCATTACCGTCAGAACGTGGATAACATACTCGCAGGGAAGATTATCCACAACCGGTATAAGGGTTAACAAAGGATAAATCGACCGAAAAGAAGAGCATCGGGATACCAAAATAGGTATATAATGATGACCAATCAAAGAAGCAACAATCATTACCGAGCAAACGGGTAAATGAAAGGAGACCCGCTGGGGATAAATTGCAAGCATCCGGCAATTATCCACAGGGACTGGCTGGGGATACATTGATAAACAATCAATGATCCGGGGAACAAATCACTAGCAAACGGTGAAAAGACCCACTGGCAACTTCAAAAAGGGATAACATTGCGAGCATACGACAATGATCCAGAAGACAACTTGCTGAGGATAAATTGCTAGCATCCGGCAATTATCCAAAAGCAAAGAGGTAATATCAACATCAAATATCGAATGAAGATAACCACAAAGAGTAACCGTCATCGGTTAAGATGAACAACAAGGTTAACTCTGCAAAGGGGAGATTAGGGTTTAGAACTACCGAATACGGGGTAGAATACCAAAAATCTGGCTGAGAACGAGAGGTTAACACTACCGACTACTGGGTAGAACCAAAGATTCAGCTGGGATAAAATTGCTAGCAACCGGCAATTATCCACTCGTACCACAAGGTACAAACTCCGATGGGGAGAACAAAACAACACGGGATTTATAACTACCGAATACGGGGTAGAAGACCACAAACTCCACTGGGGATAGGATGAATGAAGGCCAAATACTGAGCACTTATTCAACTTATACCACCGGGAAACACAAACCTTGTTGGGGATAAAAAATCACAACAACAGAAAATCCACCATCAACCAGAACGAACCACAAAGGTTACCTCTGCTAGGGGAAAAAAGATAGGACTTACAACTACCGAATACGGGGTAGTAGCCATACTCTGGTGGGAATAACCACAAATTAGGGTTTACATCTACCGAATATTGGATAGAAAACCAACAACTCCACGTGGGGATGGGAAACAATCACAAATCCGCACGGGAAACAAAGTAGGGTTTATAACAAACCACAAACTGCTGGAGAGCAGGCAAACAGGATTTACAACTACCGACTACTGGGTAGAAGACCAAAAACTCTTGCTTGAGGAATGAAAGGTATATAACCACAAATTCCGCCGAGAAGCAAGAACATAGGACTTACAACTACCGGTATAAGGGTAGAGGCCCACAAAAACTCCGCTGGGGATAAATGAAATGATGCCGGTTACTGGGCAAACCATTCATTTCTTCCACAGGGAAGCACAAGAAACATCTGACACAACGCCGATTCGGGATTGATCCGAAAAGACAGACTGAATCAAAACACGTCCTATGATGATATAACTCAATAGGAACATCCATCCCAATATATGTGTTGGGAGGAAACGGAAGAAACCGTCATCCACGAGGATATATCTCAGTGGGGAACTGCAGAAGAAAACAGACACTTTCTGCTTATGGGCTGACTCTATATGGAGAGATTAACCACCCGACATCTGCTTGGGAAGATCTTATAAAGAGATCTATATCACCCATAGCAGGAGAACACCAATCAAAAAGATATATGGCAAAAATGCAATATGTATATCTGAATGTTTTATGAATATGCATGAATATGCGTGATTTATGTTTGATGAATGCTGACAAACTAGACATATCTAACACAACAGGTCCAGGAATCAAACGCCCGGTACTATACTTCCAGGGGAGAACCAACTGGAAAGCCAATCTGCTAGAGATCTACGTGCTATACAGCAAGGATCTACGGGTAATGCTGGGGAAGCAGAGGCAAGAGGATCAGCAAAACAACCCAGACAGGGTACAGAAAGTCACAACAGGCAAAACTGCCACCAAGACCAATCTGTAGGGGATCAGGAGAATCCTGAGGATATCTGCAGGGGATCTCAGCATCAACTGAGAAACAAGAGTTCATATCTCAACCAAGAACTGTTGCAAAAGCAACTCCAAACAAACCCGGGGAACAACCCACTGAAGGAGAAACATCCGAGTAGAATCTAACTGCACAAGCAACTCTACCGGGGAAAGCTATCAGCTATCCTCTTGGGGAACAACCCACTGAGGGAGAAAGCACCACATAAGTAGATTCTGCAACAAGCCACTCTACTCGGGGAGATCATACAACCGACGGATCACACAAGTAGATTCTGCAACAAGCCACTCTACTGAGGATCAAAAGTAATCAAGAAATCAATCCAATCTTGGGATGCTAGAACCACCAACCGACCTACATTGGGGATTGAGATAGCTTTCAACAGGCAGAAACTGCCACAACAACCATACTGCAGACTAAGCTGGGAAAGATGGAATGCAACCATGCTGAGGAGATACACAACAACTCCGCTGGCAACTGCACTAGGGAGAGACTACTGTTGGAGAAGAACGCGAGATCTTCAATAACATCTCTGCTTGCGACTATACTGGGGAACAACCCCACCAACAGCTCTGCTTACAACAATGCTGAGGAAAGCGGTGAAGTACCGGGATATCAATCCACCAACCACCGAATCTACCACACGGAGAACAAACATGCTGGGGAGATTACTGTTGGAGCAGAAACTGAGTCTTCAACAACCACCTCTGCTTGGGGAGCAACTCCAACAATAAAGCGGGAGAAAGAGGATACAATCAAATGCCAGGAACATGAACTAACGTCTTACCTGTTAGGAATCATACCACCCTCGGGAGAGCACTGAGACATCCCTGAGTATCCTTTTGTCATTGTGAATATTCACTTCATTTAAAACAACAATTTTGAAAAATTTATTTGTTTAAAACAATGACATTTTATCAATTAAAACATGCAAAACATTTGTTGAATTGAAACAAATAAGAGTGCAAATAATTGGATAAAAGCTCAAATTTATTTGATGGAATGGTAGTCTGCAAATGGCAAGACTCCATAGATCTGTACAAATTTGAAATCAGTGATATATATTGGAAGAGGGCTACATTGAACATAATGATCCTTTCTCTACCAATTTGAATCTCGATGTATGCGAAGCTTCAGTCGACGAAGAATCGAGAATCCTCTGACGAAAAGACAGTTGGTGACCAGAAAGTCTTGTCAGGATGCAGTTACTTGCCAAATCCCTAATTTTTGCCTAGATTGCCCCAGGGTGAGGTACTCAATCTAGCGGGATGCAAATATACTCTTTTTTTTCAAGTCTCTAACTTTTGCCTGGATTACTCTTGCGGGTTCTCCACCGAGACGCTCATTTTTGCCTAAGCCGCCCTTTCGGGTTTTCAACTTAGCGAGCTATTCTGTTTTTCATTTGCATATACTTCCTTTTTTAGGCAAAGTATTTCTTGACTGCATCTGAATTCATAGGACGAGTGAAATCCTCCCCATCCATTGTTGTAAGCATCAAAGCTCCGCCTGAAAAGGCTCTCTTAACAACATATGGACCCTCATAGTTTGGAGTCCACTTGCCCCTGGAATCGGGCGCGAAAGATAAAACTTTCTTGAGCACAAGGTCACCCTCTCGGAACACACGAGGCTTAACCTTCTTATCGAATGCTTTCTTCATTCTCTGCTGATATAACTGACCGTGGCACATGGCAGTCAATCGCTTCTCTTCAATCAAATTCAGTTGGTCATAACGACTCTGAATCCATTCAGCATCAGTCAACTAGGGACTTGAGGGTATACTTTTCTTTTATTTTTCTTTCTTTTGAAATTTTTTTCCCGATTTTTGATTTTTTCATCTTTTTCACCCTCCCCTTTTTTTATTTTGATTGCATTTGTAACGCCCCAGTTTGACTGTCTCGCTGATTCTCATGATACAGCTGAATGAGCCTCTTTTTGTGCTCAAGAAATCGGGTAATCTCATCAGGAATCCCCTTCAACATCATCTTCCTCTGCCTCAAATACAAGGAATTCAAGATTGGGAGATGGCGTTGGATCATTATGTTCAATGGGTTTAGAAATCCCTGCATAATGATTCTGGATAATGAAAAGCTTTTGAATTTTAAACAAGCAAATCATTTATGCAGATGAAAAGATTGCTTTTCTTGTTTTTCAGAGTTTTTTGTGATCACTGATTTCATGCAAAAAGCAAAAAGTGAGAACAAATGGAAAAACAAATGTTTAACAATGCATTAATTGAATGAAACATCATTGTGTTAAATGTTGCCAACAATGTCATCACTTCTCCTTTTGGCATGGGAGAAGGGTTTTGAACAAAGTGAACAGATCACGTTGACTTATGAATGACCGTAGGAACATCCACAGCGACCCAATTGTGGCAGACACCACCGGGTATGATGAAATTGTTCAGATCTCCTGCATCCTCTTCCAAGATGGCAGCGGCTTCTTCCAGTTGGTCAGAATGGATGAATCCTCCACTCGTGAACAAACCTTGCTCATTATACGCCCCAGAACAGTAGCCAATGCCAGCCCGGGATCGGTTAACCAGGAATAAATCCATCAACATTACATAGTCTGGCAAATATCTCTCTGAGTCCACAATTCTCTCGCTCAGGATGATCCATCAATCTGGCAGAGTTGGCTTTGGTATAGTACCGACGAGGTGCGTCTTCAAAATAAATGAAGATCGCAGGGTCAGACCACAGGACGGGAGACTGGAACAAAACACCCGCTTATGCAAATGATGCATGAAGTGTTTATGCATATGCTTGTTTTTTATTTCAAAGGAACTCGAGGGTTTTATTTGCAAACTTTGAAATATTAACATTTTGATCGTATATGAGAATATCTCATCAGATATATCGGGTGAAAAAAATTTCCCGGTTTTTTCCATGTTTGAAATTTTTTGCAAATAAACTCCTTTGAGTTCCTTGAAAATTTTCTTTTATCTGATGATATGGATGCAGATGAATGCATGAATGCATGAATGCAACAATCACACTCAAGGATCATGCCAAGCACACCAAACAAAGGTCGTCGGAAAGCTCATTGTATCCCCTAATATCAATCATCCATTTTGGTGGATTTAGGTTTTCACCTTATCGACACCCAAGTTCCATTGATATTAACGGTACATGAACCGGCTCTAACATCCTTAATATCAATCATCCATTTTGGTAGATTTAGGTTTTACACCTTATCAATACCCAAGTTCCATTGATATTAACAATGTTTGAACGACTCAACCACGAATCACGGGTTTGCTGAGAGTCACGAGCATGGAGTCTCGGTTAAGAACCACCCGAAGGGAGTGTACTAGGGTTTAAACCTGCCAGACATGTTCTACCAGAGGTTCCCATAATCATCGTCCCATCTCTCGGATATTATCGGAGGAACGAATACTCGTATTCCAAAAATATTCTCAAGAGGGACTCTTATGAGTGTAGTATCGCGTAACAATCGCATCAGATCTTACATCTGAACGACCTCCGCACTACGTCCTAAAAATAGGCCAAGATGGGTTTGGTAAACTAAGGTCCTTGGCTTCTAAGGCACATGATTGAACGAATAATGCCTAACCACAAATAACTTGTGTGACATTATCGATCCAACATGACCTCCACCAAGTGAATGGACTCGCAAGTCAACTGGCTAAGGAATACTCCACACCAATCAACAAGACTACGCCATTCTCCTATCCTAGAGTGCACTCGAGTTCGGGTATAGAACTCATCTCACAGAGATCACCAAAGCAAACAGCAATTGTATATCAAGCAATTCACACATTACAATCAATACAGTTATCCCAAATTGTACAAAAATATGTCAAATAACAAATAAACAATATCATACAACAAGGGTGAAAAGTAGGCAATACCACCAAGGATGGTCTAATGTACTTCCCCAGCAGAGTCGCCACTTTTCTGTAGCGGTGTATTCGTCGCTATATGATTTATCGATTAAACCATAAGCAATGTATACAATGAATCGAGTCGCCACCGCACTTTTATTTATCCTAAGGACTGGTTAAAAAGCGAACAAAAATCTAAGAAGTTTTACACGTAGAAAACTAATGAAAAAGATCAGAGAATCTGGGTAAGGGGTAAATTACGCAATGGGAAGGTGTTAGGCACCCATCACGTCCTAGGTACTCCTAGGGAGCCCTTTTCACACTTGTTGTATAAAAATGTTTATTTGTTTTTGACATATTGTGCAAACATGAATGGGATGATGAGAAAAGAATGTACAGTTTAATTATTTTTGTGTTCGAACGGATGAACCCGTTGCCTACGTACCTTCCATCAAAGGTAAGGATCAAAACGCCGTAGTTCGGCTAAAAGATTTCCAAAAATTAGTGAGTTCAATTTTAAACACAAGCACTAAGGCTTTTCATTACCAAAGGGAGAAAACTCAACCAACATCAACAATCCACCATGCGAGGACGGCTTCAACATACTAGTGAGGGGTTAACCCTATAATAAGTATGGAAGGCTTACAATCAACTCACTAAGGATAAGGTAAGATTTACATCAACCACTATGGTAATTAAAACCTACGGCTAATGTATGAAAGCATATTAACAATGGACAAAGCCAAAACAATTGAACGGGTGAAGTTAATTGATTATGATTATTCACGAAATGTGGTCAAGGTATGGTTAGATTGATTCAAAGAAGTGTTATGAAAAGAAGTTTGAAAAGTCATGGACTTAGGGTCCAAGTTTCTAATTTGGAAAGAGGTTAGAATGTTTGCACAACATGTATTTACAAGTTTGAAAAGTTAACAAGTGAAAAGGGGTTTTGAAACAAAAAGGGTGTGGATGAAGTGTAAAACTTCCTAGAAGTTCACCTCTTGAAATCATATAGAAGATGATTCAAGGGTATCCTTAGGAATGAGGCAACAAAGCAAATAAAACAAAATAAAAGCAAGGTGATACCGGATGCCATCAATGGTCTTATACCAATCTCACAACAAAGCGGATGTCGGATACCAATAACAGGGTTTACACCAACCTCCTAAAATAAAACAATGATACCGGATGCCATCAATGGTCTTATACCGATCTCACAAAAGCAAAAAAAAAGCGGATGTCGGATACCAATAACTGGGTTTACACCAACCTCCTAAAGCAAAACAAAACTTGGAAGTCGGATGCCAATCTATCTGGACTTAAACCAACCTCCAAAGTATGGTCATAGGAATACAAATGCCACATCACTGGGACTTACAATTGCATCCTCTCATACAACACACAAGAGCAAAGAAGATATGAGTGACCAATGAGGTCTTACACTCTATCCTTCCATATCATGGGAGCAAAAGCCAATCAACATGGTCTCACAATGGTCCTCAATGGGCAAACAAACAAACCACAAGGGTATACAATAATGATCATATAAGAATTAACAATCAATAATGATGAATGCACAACGGCAAGTAAGCATGTACAAATGCAACAATCAATTAAGCAAACAAAGTCATTTAACACCCACTATAACCAAACAAGGAGGCTCAATCAAAGGGTTTGACTTAAAAGTCCACTGAAATAGGTGAATAGCGCTCTTAACCTTGCCATTGAGGGGCTAAGGTGAAGCAGATGAAAGGATATGAGGGGTGTGCCTCATCACTCTTATCCCTGGTCAGGGAGAGTATTGAATATCAGAAGGTGTGGGAGTTCAGAAAGATGGAACTCTCTCCACAAATTAGACTCGATAGATCTTGGGTTAGGATCTCAATGCTACAACCATGTAATGGGAGCAAGGAGAAGACACACAGAATAGTGGGAGATAGGCTACATATCTCTTATATCCACCAATTGCCTCACATGAGGACTTTTCCTGCTTGGGACAAACATAAACAATCACAAACATCGCCTCTTAAGGAGGACTTCAGACAGTTGCCTGGCTAAATAACAAGCCAGGTCTTCCAGACTACATGGAGACAAGAGAGTCTACCTCAATGCAAATGCTATACAAGCAAAGCAATGCAAGTTCTTAAGAGAACTGAGCAACTAAAGGGTACCTGAAATCAATCAAATATAATCAGCATCCCATTCAAAATCAAACAGGCAAGGTAATAAACCAATAATCAATCACAATCAAACATGTGCAAAGCACAAGGCTCAAAGCTCAAAGGAGCTAAGCATCCTACAAAACAAACAATTTGTCAAATGAATTCAACTCAAATATGCATCAACCTCCTTAAGGCATTAGCTTTTTAACCTGAAAAGTCAAAGTCAAGCTCAAACATAAGTAACAAGACCACTAGGACAAGCCTAGGGTCCAAAGGATGAAAAAATCTTAAAACAGCAAGTAAAACATGATCAAAGTCAAGATAATTCAAATAAGAAGAGATCCCAATTGGTCTCACATCCAAACTATGCACTAATTTTATTTCATGCACAAATTAAGGCAAAGTGATCAAAGTTGAATCACATATGGACAACCAGAATGATTTCAATCAAAAAAATATCAAAACAACACAGTAAATTCCACAAAAATTATATCTTAAATAGAGGATATTCAACAAGCTACATATTAATTTTCATGCATTTTGGACTAGTGGAGCTATGCCAATTAAATCAACATGTTAAAGCATGCAAAAACACAACCAAATTAAGTCACCCAAATGTACACCAACTTCAATCAATGGTAAAACAGTGAAATCAAATTAGAAATGAGTGGGACCAAAGCCAAATCAAAGCTATACATGTTAGGAAGAACTCCACCAAATTTCACATTCATAGGATAAGGGATGAGCATTTAATGATACATGTACATTTTGTTACACATAAAACAACCCAAAATTGCTAAACAGCAATCAAAAATCTAAATAAAATGGAAAATGGATCAATTAAATCCACAAAAATTCATGTTGAAATTTAACATATACATTGTATCTCATGCAAAAAATCAGGGCCATAGGCCTAAGGGAAGCATGGAAAAATAATTCATGAAGTCAGCATAGCATAGTGTGACACATTTTGTCACACTCAAATTAAATAAATCATATCTAACAAACCAGAGGTCAAAAAATCACAAATGATACATCAAAAATTCCAGGAATGTGTCAAGAATCATCATATGAAATTTCAATTAATTTGGAGTTAGCATGATTATTTGGTGATTAAAATGGTAAAACACATGAATATTGCACACATGTCAAAAATCAATAAGCCAATTAAAAATTCTACCAGGCACAACTTACACTACTATGCCTAAAACAAAGTAGATTAAATTTGGAATCCATCAAGAAAAGTCCCACCTAATTTGGACTAAAATTGGATTTTATGTGAATTTTTTAAGATTGTTAAATTAATGGAATAATTATTTAATGATTTGTGTGAATTAATTAAGTGCTAATGGCGTTTTCGTAATTACATGCAGCCAGCCAAAATGCCACTGTACTTCATTTATTGCGTGTCACCGTGTGATTCGTCAGCTGTGGAGGGAAACAAATTTTCGAAATTGGCAAGCGCTGAAACGGATCTACACGGCAACATTTCCAGAATTTCTTCCTTCTTCCTCGCGTTCGTGAGCTTCTTCGACGCCAGCTTCGGTTACGAACTTTTCGCAACGAAAATACACATGCTATATACCGTTGGAACCGGTGTTCGACGTAGATCATGAATATGCTAACGAAATCATCCAGAAGTTAACGCACAAAAAGATTCGATCAAAAGAAGTTTTGACGTACAAACTTTAAATCAAGATATCTTGATGATTACTCGATGAAATCGCATGGTTCAAGCGGCAATACACTCTACATTCTACGCACTACAAGATGCATACAACAATTTCAACAATTAGAAGGTTCGAAAATCTCACCTTCTTGAAGCACAGTGTGGAATCTTGACGTGTTTTGATCCAAATCTTGAAAACAGATGGAGGATAATGGTTATGAAGGTGTTTGGTGAAGAATTCGCAGCTCAACCGTGCATAATCATGAAGAATTTTCCACTTGCCATTGATGCTCAAGGTTTTGCAACAGTTGGAATTTGTACGTGTTTGGCTTCAATCTCCACAAACAGAACTTCAATCTTACCTACACATGAAGATTCAAACAAAAACTTGCAAGAACAATGGTGAATTTTGAAGAAATGGTGAAAAAATGCTTATGTGAAAAATGTGAAAAATGGAGAAAAAGTGAGAGAATTTGGAGATTTTTTGTGATGAATCTGAAATTGTGATTATTCTCCTTGAATTCTGTTATAATTAAGCTTATATATGATTGCCTAATCCACTCTAATCATGATTAGCAATTTTTTGATAATTAGCAAAATGTGCACTTGTAAGCAATTTGGCATTTTTGCCCTTGGAGAGTTAGAACCAATGTAACAGTGATTTTTCAATTTGAACAAGTCATAATTTTCATTTAGAAGCTATTGGAATTGGTCCCATGTCAAAATTCCATGTAATTTGAGTTTTGGACCATTTTGCCCTTGGTTTTTAATTGGTTCACTTAAAAAATGACCTTTTTATGTGAAGGTTTTTGGCAAAATGTGATGATGGATTATGAAAGTACATGTTAAATGGGATTTGCTCAAAGAAGAACCATCCAATTTGGCCATTCCATGTGAGAGTTATGCCACTTTGAATTTGGGCATTTTCTGAAATTGATCTGACCATAACTTGTCAACCATACATGGGAATTGAGTGTTCTTGGACTTTTTGGAATGGTGAGAACAAGATCTTCAACTTTCATGTTGGACAAATTTTGATTTGAAGCTTGATTCATGATGTAATTTTGGGGAGAAAAACTTTCCATTTTGGGCAGGTGAGAATTACAGGTCATTTTCATTTTTGGAAACTTTTTGTCTGACATCAAATCCTTCAACCTTGATCTTTGAAATGTTGAATGAAGCTAATATGGACATGAATGAGACCTTTCCAACCATCTCACACCTTCAAATTCCTGATTAAATGTACAATTGACTACAGTTGACCACAGTTGACTTTTCTATGGTTTTGATGGACTGGGCCATGTTCTGATGAATTTCAAGCCTCTTTCACATGAGATCTTGATTCCAAATGATATCACAAGTTATATGAACTCTTATGAATGATCATGGTGCCCAAATTCTTCAAGAATGGTCACCATCTAGCTCAATGGCTGATTTTGACTGTTTGACTGATGATTGCTTCAGCTGCAAGTAACATGGTTAGATGACAATATTTTTGTACTTTTGGTTAGTAAACATATGAAAAGCAATGATATACAAATACAATACATGCTTGGTGATCAAGAACCACACTCACAAGACACCCGCCCACTAGGAGGAAAGCTAGGGCATGCAATGATCCTTGAGGCAATGATACGACATGATATGATGTCTTGAGGCCATGAGGGATCTTGGGGCAAAAATTGGGATCTTACAGTAATAAGTGGAGTGAGTTGAAATTTGTACTATTGAAGTAGAGACACTACTGTTCCTTGAAAAACTGACTGGAAGATTGTTGCTCACGAACTCCAATGTATCTCAAAAGTTGAATTTAAAATGAAGAAAGAGAAGAGGGAGGGTCTGCCTGCGCGTTATATATAAATTAAATGCGTTTGGAGATGCATCTCTGAAAAATCTAATGAATTTGAAAAAAGGGTTAATTCGGAGATGCATCTGCGGACAAACCCTAAAAACACATACAAAGATGCATCTCCGAATATTTTGATAAAGTGAAATTTGAGAGAATCTATAGACCTTCCCCAAAAGTTTTTATACTGTGCAGACATGTGTTTCCATACTTCAAAGTTACAAGTGATAGTAATTCTCTGATGTTGAAATGCAGGAGGTTTTACAAACATTATTACTAATACACCTCCACCTTTGTTATAGGTAAAATTTGATGACTAAAAGATCAGGTTGACCAAGACTTATTAATATGGGTAAGTAAGGACTGAATTTGATTTTAAAAATGGAAACATTTTAATTTGAAACCACATGAGTTGAGAAGGAGCTTTTAAAATATAAGAGCCAAAATTTGAAGATTAACGAGTTCGTTGGTCTACTTGCAGAAATAACCATCTTATAATCTTTGTGTACGAAGATTAAAATTAGTTAAGATAGTTTTAGAACAAGACATGTGTCATGCATGAGGTTTTGAGACACATATATATAGGGAGATTAGTTTTTGAATAATTAGTTAGATGAAAATATTTCCGAAACATGAGAGCCAGATTGCTGATAATATATACACTATAAAGGAAAAGAACCTTTTCAAACAAACACAAAGCAGTTTTATTCATATATATAATCATAGGAGCATAGATCTTATGTCGATCACAGTGCATAGCATACATTTGTTTTTTTGTAGTTCTGAAACTCAGACTTGCACCACAACCAAAGTACACTGGCTTGATTTCATACATCAAATTACATTCATTTTTATTTTAATAATTTTTATTTTTTGGTTGCATGTGTTACTTTGATTTTTGGCAACATATCCAGGTTGATAAATCGCATCTGTCTCGCTATAGTATTGTGTTCCATCATTGTGGTGTCCTTTGTAGAAGTCAGTTACCTTATGTCCGATTGAGCTATGTTGGTGGTGCTGCTGCTGGTAGTGGTTTTTGTGTTGACAGCTTTGTTCACAGGTTTTGTAGCACCGAGAAGAGGCCATTGCAGCAAACTGTGTGTGTTGTGTATTGTTTGGTTTTGTTCTGGTGTTTGTTTGCTCATGTTCTGAGAATGAGTTACATATATATAGGATTGTGTATTAGTAAGGCATTGATTGATTGATTAACTGTTACATGATACATCAATAAATTAATTTGAAATATGTCTCTTTTTTTGTGGATTGAACAATATGGCATATTATGATATATTATTCTATAGTGCTATCACATTTTTTTAAATAATTTTTTCCACTGAATATATACCAAATTAATTTTGTTTAGAAACTTTAAATAATTTGGTAGAGATGAGAATCATATACGTACACCCTAATTGGTAATGGTCAACTGGGAATTCCAGGGTGGCCCATTTTAAACGGTGCTACTAACGGCTGAACTTTTCCTATTCTGCAAAAGACATACTAGTTTCTATACTGTTCATATTTGTATTTCCAGACTTGCAAGTGATGGTTATTCTATGTTGTTTTTTATTTATTTATAAAACAAATAGGATATATATATATATATATATATATATATATATATATATATATATATATATATATATATATATATATATATATATATATAAAGAAAGGGAACTAGTAAGGTTTGAATATTGATTATGGGATGATTGACACAAATGAAGTACAATGATTAAGGTTTGAATATTGATTAACTGCTACATCACCACTCAATAAACAATTTTGGAATCAATATACTTTTCTTCGTGGGTTGAATAATATGGTGTATTATGGTATTTTATTGTATAGTGTCATCATCTTTTTATCATTTTGCCCACTGAATATATACCAAATTAGTTTCCTATTTCCTATACATCATCGTTTTGAGAATCACATGCATACGGTCTAAATGGTAATGGTTAGTGGGAATCCTAAAGTGGCCCATTTTAGATGGTGCTGCTAATAGATGAACTTTTTCTATTTCACAAAATCACGTTGGTGATAAATATTGGAAAAGATATAGTTTTGGTATGGTTGAGATGTCCAAGCCCCATTCCAACAATTATAAAAATTGGGAAAGGAAGATTCGAGAGAGTTAGGAGGCAAGTTGTCGCCTCCGTGGTGACAACTAGGACGAATGGTGTTTATCGTTTCCCTCTAACTTGGATAGAAAATCCGGTGGAGATCGTTAGCTCTAACTTTAACTACCTTAGCCCTACTGAGAGGGTGGTGGTTCAACTATTGGAGAATTTAAGATTATGAACTCTCCTATCATGATTGTATTAGATTGGGGGATAGACAACAAGATAGATAAATATATGTGTAAGTTCACTACAACAAACAAGACCTTAGACAGCGCTTTTTTTAGCCTTAGACGGCGCTTTAAAGCGCTGTCTAAACCTCCGTTGCTAAAGGTTTAGACAGCGCTTTTTTAAATCTTAAAAGCGCTGTCTAAGCCCCCCCCCTTAGACAGCGCTTTGGCCAAAAGCGCTTTCTAAGACCCTCCTATTTAAATTTTTTTAGGTATACCTTAGACAGCGCTTTTCAAAAAGCGCTGTCTAAGCCCCCCCCCTTAGACAGCGCTTTTGCCTAAAGCGTTTTCTAATCCCCCCTTAGACAGCGTTTTTTACAAAAGCGCTGTCTAAGGTATACGAAATTTTTTGAAGCTTTTGTTTTAAACCACATTTTTTCCAGGTTTATAAACCAGAATTTCTACCTGTTTTCAACCAGATTTTGACAGACAATTATCACATTTTATATATGCCATTTTGGCCTTTTTTCTACCAATTTTTGGCTAACAAATATATATATATACCAATTCAAACCAATTTTTCCTTAAATGTATCAAAATATATACAAATTTATGTACAGATTTACAAGTCATTACATATACTACAAATGTACACATTAATTACACAAATTTATGAACAAACATTGAGCTCTATCATGAATTGACACCACTCCTCTTTGATTTCGTCCACTTGATCCTTTGTATAAAATGCACACTTGAATTCCTCAAAGTACTACATAATAATATAACATATTTTGAATTAATTCCAACTATTTAATTATATGAGATATGTGTAAATATAAAAATAACTCATAAGTTAGAAATACATACATCGGTGGGAATCTTTAATCGGCCCAAAGCAAGAGTATCTCGCATAAACCTCAACATGAAATACCCGCAATCTATTTGATTACGTTGTTGAGGACACTACATATGAAAAAAAAATATGGATTATAAATCCTAAGTTTTATCAAGTGTCATCACTAATATAATAAAAAATGTGGTAATTAAAAATATACCGTCACTTTAATCCATGTAATGGAGTTGACGCCCCTCCTTGAGGTTTGGATATCTCGTTGGGCCCGAAAAGCTTGTAGGACGCTAATAAAATAAAAATGAAGCAATTAGAACAATTCACATAAACTAAGAAAATTTTTGAACATTCTCACTTACGTGTCAATTAGGACCTTCATATCCGGGTATGTTGTCCAATCATTTCCTAACGAGTCAAGATAATACACAATTTCTCGGATAGGATTGATTGCGAGCAACAACCAATGTCCACTGTAATGATTAGGCAAATGTTAGATGGTAACTTGGAAAATAATTATAATAGATGAATTTAGAATGAAATGCTAACCCGGTATTAAACGGTATAAAAAACAACTTCTCCGCATCTTTATTGTCCATGAGGATCCGAAGAACGTACTCCGTCACGGTATCCGGTCTACTTAAGATTAAACCTAAGTTGACGGTCGCGGGTGCTAAGAATCCGAATGACACTCTCTACTTATTAACATCACTCTAACTAAAATTTCATTAGCATTATGTTTAAATTTTATTCACTCTAACTAAAACTTCTACTAATCAAAACAAACCGAATTTTCATAAACCTGAACCATGTTTTAACAATTCCAATGAAATTCTAATTCGACTGAATTAACTTACCGGTACTAGCAGGTCACCGCTTAAATCCAATGGTCATTCATAAACTTCAAACCTGCAAGATAACTTCGACTCACCATTAAACCAATCATTAACAATTGACATTGATAACCGAGTCATACGGTAAACACAATGCAGACATCCAAGCATCCAATGACAAGAGAATCCATATCTACATGGCAATGTATAACAATATTCAAATACGTATACAACCTGCAAAATGAAAGAACTCAGGAGCCCGTTTTCAGAATCTACGAGTCCGCCAATAGTTTCCAACTGATTTAACCTTAACCTGCACAATATAACAGAATCCATAGTCCTCAATTCACAACCAATAGCAAGCTCACCAAAAATCACAACAAAGATTTCAAAGCAAGTCCACATACAATTCATGGTTCTGTTCAGACTGTCATGTATAAGTCATTCACCAAATCCACATAGCAGCTTCATCACTTGATTTCCAATCCATTTAACATAAATTAGTTAATTGAGAAATATCAATCTAACAGAAGTTGCAACATGATTAACTCCCTCATTAATAGGCTAACATGACACCATCGATTGGTAATAACAGGTCACTAACAACAATTTCATTGTAACAGAAAGTCACTTTCCAACCCAACTAACCTCTAACTAACTTTCTAACAGAAATAACAAACTCTCCAAACTTCAACCAACTTAAATCTAACCGAATTAGCATAACATAATGAAGAATTAACCTTTCAATTTCATTTTTCATTCATAACCTTCCTAACAGAATCTAAACTCCTAACTAACTTTTAATTTAACTTCTAAAAAACTTGGAAATCTGTATAAATACCTTTCCATATCTTCATTCTGGGGGATCTTCAATCACTTCTCCAATTCTTAACTCTTCAATCACTTCTCCAATTCTTAACTCTTCAATCACTTCTCCAATTCTTCAATCTTCAATCACTTCTCCAATTCATCAATCTTCATCCTACAACCAATCTACAACCAACATACGAATCAGAAAGAGAATCTTCGGTCACGAATCTTCGAAGGAGGCACAACAACAACTCAAGTGAAAAGTCTCAAAAACAAGAAGGAGAAACAGATCAAAGAACCGAAGAAGAAGAAGAGGGAGAATCGAATCAGAGAAGAATACCTGCGTGTATTGGAGATCCACTTTCACGCAAACAGAAGAGAACGCTTCCCTGCAAGCTTTGGGAGGAGAAGAGCTTTTCAATCTTCATCTTTGTCGTCACCTCAAATCATTCTCTCATGCTTCAGTCTCGGTCTTCAATCATCATCATCGTGATTCAATCAAGAAGTCCACGATAGAAACACGAACAGGAAGCTACACTCACCTCCATCAATCACCACGCACATGATTACAACGCGTGACCGGAGCGAAAATGTAAGCATAAGATTGGCGAGTAACAAGTGCACCGCCTGAAGAGGAAGGATATTTGGGATTTCCTTAACGAACGCCGCTCCTAAAGAGCCGTCGGAGCTACTCCGGTAGGTAAGTGATCCTCCGCCCCTCCTTTGATTTTGTTCTTGGATTGCCACCGTAGTGTAGTTCCAGGCTATAGAATTCATAGACTATGCCTTTGCGAGTTCCAATTCCATCGCTATCATGTGATTTGGAAAATTAGGTTTTATTTGGGGGTTTTCCCTCTATTAGGGCTTAGGAAGATCCAGATGGAAGCTGTAATTTTTTTTTTAATTTAAAGACTTTAGACAGCGCTTTATCAAAAGCGCTGACTAAGGTCTATATTTAAAAGCGCTTTCTAAAAGCGCTGTCTAAGGGGGGGTCTTAGACAGCGCTTTTAGAAAGCGCTGTCTAAGACCCCCCCTTAGACAGCGCTTTCATTATTTTTTTGGAACATTTTCCGTGTTTTATTTTAATTTTAACCTTAGACAGCGCTTTCTTTTATAAGCGCTGTCTAAGATGCGCTGTTAAAAGTCATTTTTGGCGTAGTGGTTTAAGATCATAGTGACCCTCAGTTTTTTAGGATTATTCATTCTCCTGGTTACTTATAACTTTCTTTTTCCTTTTTGTTGCGTCAAGAGCAATGGTAAGATAGTCCCAAGAGTCACAAAGGTGGCCTTGTCACAAAAGGAAGCAAGAGGCACGCCAAAGGCAACGCTTATAGCGAGCCTTGCCTCTATATGATCCTGAAGCAACACAAGAGCTCTTCCCTGTAAGACCCCAATTTTGACCCTAAGATCCCTCATGTTATCTCATCATATGGGTTTGCATTGGGAGAGATCACCAAGCACCATTTGATTGTATCATACTTTGTATTTTATCATTTTTACTAACCAAAATACCAAAAATATGCCTTTGTATATATCTAACTCTTTTGTAGGTAGGACATATGCTCACCTTTGATCTATCAAGTTCATATCTAGGGTTTAAGACCCTCATTACTAAGAGCTCAATCAAGAATGGTCTACAAATGTATCTAGGTATCATATATGAATCCCCATGATCTCCACATATTATTTTGATCAAGAATTCATCAAGAGTTTGGAATTGGTTTGCCTTGGAAACCCTAGTTTATCTGGGTATCTTGTGTAACTTCTTCAACAAGCTTCTTCAACAATTGATCAAATATTTCAAGGGATACTTCAAATTCTATCATCTTCTGCATATATGATCTCCCATGAGTCCCAAAAGTCAAGAGAATTGCAAGCTAGCAAGTTGGTTGATGGTGGTTGACTAGAGGAATTCATCTAATCAAATCTGGGCCCCCCTAGACCCTATCTCCTACAAAGTTTTTCATATGAAAACTATTCCAAGAGAAACGTTACTCTAAATGACATTTCAAACAACTTTGATGTTGAGGTCTAGAGCTAGTTTTGCTTGAAAAGTCATTTTTTATGGTGAAAGATTATAGGTCATTTTGTCTAAACTCTAGTTTGGAGGTCAACTTCCCAAGGCCATAACTTGCTCAATTTTTATGATATGAAATATTTCCAATTTTCACAATCAAATTCAAGATGTCTAATTCAACTTTTATGTTTGGAGGAAGATCTAATTCAACTTTTATGAGCATGTGATATGAGGATACATTATAGGCCATTTTGGACCAATACCATTGAACAAGTGATTTTCCTCAACTTCAAAAATGCATAACTCCTTCATATCAAATCCAGATAAGGTCAAATCTGTGACCATTTTGAAGGACTTTGAGATAGATACAACTTTGATGAAGGAACGTTTCTCATTTGAAGCTCACACAAAACGTTAGCCAAGGTGGAATAAGTCAACATATGGCTTGACACTTAGAATTTTTTTGATATGTTTAATTTTCCCAAATTCCACCTCAAAATTCATCATGATACAAGCTTAAAATGGAAAAGTGTTCAACATGAAGTTGTTCCTCTTAATCTAACCTTTCCAAAAATTCAAATTTCATCCATTTTGGACAAGATTTGAATAGGTTGCGCATGGCTTGAACATTGTATCATCATTTGGCAAGATTGAACTTCAAACTTCCATGCACAATTGCCTAGCATTCCAACATGATTTCAGACTTGTGTACATTCAATTATGGACCAAATGGAATGATCTCATGGGCCTGTACACGCCCATGCATCCATGCATCACTCATTGTCAATTTTGGAAGTTCACTTCAAGGGTGCAAATATCATTTAATTCAGCTATAAATAGAGACCCTATGCATCAGAAATGAGGACCATTTCGCGCCAGCTTTGATCCCAAACACCACTCCTTGAAAGAACTGCGACTTCTGAGCGTGGTGTTTGAATAGCAAGATTCATGGTCCCAATCCTCTTAAATGAAATAGCAATCAGGTTGCCCCATTACTGACTTCTAACATCCAGGGAACTTGTCTTCCAACACAACATAGTACTTCAGGGAACAACTATCCAATCCTGATCAATTTATAGGAATAAGACAGACAGCAGGAAATTGCACCGTGTCACATCTCAACCAACTCCACTTCTAGAGATCAGACGTCTAGAAGTGACCTTCTTGAGCATACAAACAGTTGACCCTACCCTTGTCAACTTAGCACCCATAGATGTCTCCTCTTCTAGGTCAGGAGTAGGTTCCAAACACACGTATCCCTTTGTTTGACACCTAAAACCATCTGCTCTTCAACCAGTAGCTGCATACTTGTTGAACAACATGTTCTAACATCGCATAGAACATTAGTTCCACCTCCTTGGAACAAACCCTCCTTGAAAGTCTTCAAGGTCTTCATATACACTACCCAAGAGAGTAAAAGAATCAGTGATCAGGTGATTCTTACAATCCTGAAGTGAGAACGTCATGATGAGTGGACTTGAGGAGACTCAAGTATCTTTGACATTTTCAGTAGATTATGATGAAATCTTGAATACAGCAGCCTTTCATCCACATGAGGGGAACCTTCATCAGAGTTTGAGTTTAGCCAAGTATTATGCAGCAGAAATCATAATACAACTCAACCTATGACCACGCACTTCACCAGATCAGCCTCCAAGAACATACCAAGTTTGAATATGTTTCAATACTAGCACAGCTGTTCCACACAAAGGCCAATTGCCAACCTCCAGAGACAGGCACACACAGTTCCTGTCATGAATAGTCCATCCACCTACTTCAAGGGACCATTCAGGGAAATCACAGAACCTTCCACAGGTTCCAACATCAGTACTGACATAACTCCTTGCAAGATACCAGAAAGTATCACCCATGGATCTCATCCAGAAACAGAACAGGATGCCTGCTCTGATCACAAAAATAAGTAATCCTTATTCACATCCCCCTCAAATTGATGCGGCTTATCAAGAAGCATCAATTTACTGATGAGAAATTAATGTCGAGGTACAACCTTAGTGAAGATATCTACAAGTTAAAGTTATGATGTGACATGAGAAAGAGATATTGTCTAATGCTTCCCGAATCGAATGACAATCCACCTTAACATGCTTTGTGTGTTCATGAAAAACAGGATTAGTAACCATTTGAATAACACTAGTATTGTCAGCAAAGAGCAGTGTGGCTGTATGTCGAGGAAAACTGAGCTCGACCAAAAGTTCACGAAGCCTGGTAATTTCAGAACAGGTTGTAGACATTGCTCGATACTCGGATTCTATTGAAGAATTAGAGATGCGAGGCTGCTTTTTGCTCTTCCAAGAAATCAATGCAGGACCAAGAAACATGCACCAACCAATAACTAATCTTCGTGTGTCGGGACAACCAACCCAATCAACATCACTATAACCAATCAAATTAAGACGTTGTCGAGTAGGAAAACATATGCCAATGTAGATGTGCCTTTCAAGTACCGTATGATGTGACGTACCGCAACTTGGTGAAGATGGTGTGTAGTGTGCACATATTGACTCACTTGCTGGACTGTAAAGGAAATGTCAGGGAGAATAATTGTCAGATAATTAAGGCTACCTACCAATTATCGATATAATAAAGGATCAGACAATTGATCACCTTCATCACAATGATATTTAACATTAACCTCAAGAGGAGTATCCACTAGAGTGGCTGAAATTAGACCTGCCAAAGAAATCAAATCTTCAGTATATTTATGTTGATGGAGAAAAATTCCCTTGGAATTAGAACAAACCTCAATCCCTACAAAATAATAAAGATCCTCTAGATCTTTCATATGAAAAGAAGCTTGAAGTTGTTGTTTAATGTGTTGGATCACGAAATGATCAGAACCGATAATAATCATATCATCAACATAGATAAGTAGAAGAACAATACCATTCGATGTGCGATGGATGAACATGGATGAGTCAAATTTACTCAAAGTAAAAGAAAAACCAAGTATAGTAGTCCAAAACGTTTCAAACCATGCCCGTGGAGCTTGTCGTAATCCATATAGAGAGCATTTAAGCTTGCACACCCCTTCAGATGAGGAAGGCGACCCTGAAGGAAGGGTCATCAAAATATCTTATGTCAAGTCTCCATGAAGAAATGAATTCTTCACATCCATTTGAGTAAGTGGCCATCATTGAGAGGCAACGATAGTCAAAATGGTCCAAATACTAGTCATTTTTGCGACAGGTGCAAAGTTCTCGTCATTTGAGTAAGTGGTCACCCTTGAGAGGCAACAATGTTTATTACCAAATGCAACCAATCGAGCTTTGTAACGATTAAGAGTACCATCTGAATTCAGATTTATCGAATACACCCATTTACTTCCAATATGCTTAACATCTCGAGGTCGAGGAACAATGTCCCAAGTGAAATTTTCTTGAAGGGCTTGTAGTTCATCGTCCATTGTCGTTACCCAATGAGCATATTTAACTGCACGAGAATAACAATTAGGAATAAATGTATCAGATAGAGTAGCGGTAAGAGAAATAGGCCTTTATTCATACCTATCAGGTGGACGAGACACTCGTTGTGAGTGTCGCAAAGGTGCTGGTGTAGGCTTAAGTGACAAATCAGTGGCAGGAAGGGACAAAGTAGGAGTGGTCTGACATAAACTTGACCCGATTTAAATTGTTCTACAGGAGGAACATTAGAAAAATCAACAAGAGTAACAAAACCAATAGAGGAAGGTTTAGAAGTTGGGGAAAAAACTGCTGATCGAAGAAAACAACATTCCTAGATATGCGCAAGCGATGAGAGGTGGGATCATAACACAAGAAGCCTTTGTAAGTGGTATTATAACCAAAAAATGCACAAATCATTGATTGAGCACCAAGTTTATTTTGTTTAGGAGGTAGAAGATGAATAAAGCATACACAACAAATGGATGAAGATTAGTATAATCAGGATGTGCATGAAAGAGATGAAAATAGGGAGAATCAAGCCCAAGAACCTGAAAAGGAAGGCAGTTGTTGAGAAAGACAGTTGTGGATAAAGCTTCCACCAAAAATTGGGGAGGGACAGAGGCAGCAAGAAGCAAGGAACGCGTAACATCAAGTAAATGCCAATTTTTGCATTCTGTGATGCCATTTTGTTGAGGCGTATAAGGACATGAACACTGAAACAAGATACCGTTTTGTTGCAAAAATTCTTGAAAAGCATGAGAAATATATTCCCCATCGAAGTCCGTGCGTAAGATCTTAATGGTGGTGTGAAATTGGTTTTCAACATAATCCAAAAATTTCTTAAACATTGCAAAAACTTCAGCTTTAGAGCGAAGAAAATAAACCCAAGCAAAATGACTAAAGTCATCAATAAACGTCATACAATATTTATATTTGGAATGAGATAATATCAGAGACACGCCTCAAACATCACTATGAATAATTTCAAAATATTTTTCAGCACGATGAGCATGGAGAGGAAACGAAAGAGTTTTGCTTTTGGCAAGTTTACACACTGAACAATTAAAAAATAAGTCAACACTGATATTCTTGTGGACCATGTTTTTATTAAGTGAAAGAAAACAACAGAGTTTGGGTGTCCTAACTTATTATGAAAATCTGCAAACGGATGTGAGACATCAATACAAGCAAAATAAAAATTAAAGGAATGAAACTGGAGCGGAAATAATCTGCCTACTTTAGGTCCCTTTGCGATCACTTTCTCCAACACTTGATCCTGCATAAAACAACCATTACCAGAAAAATTAACATCATAATTATTATCCACCAATTGACCAACAAAAATTAAATCAGAGGCAAATCCCGATGAGACAAATGCATTGTTAAAGGAAAAATTGATATCACCAACAACAGAAATAGACAAAGTGTTACCATAAGAAATTTGAATGTTTTGGGTGCCCTTATAAGCATGGATATTCTGTAAGTATTCAGGGGATCCTGTCATATGATTAGAAGCCCCTGAATCTACAAACCAAGGTGTTGAAGCACTAGTAGACTTATCCTGAATGCTCAAAACCGACAGAGTAGAGAGAATAATCTGTTACACCTTCTCTAGAGTCAACGCATCAGATGCATTGGCGATGATAGGAGTAGACAAATCGACAACATGGGTAGTAGCATGAAAGGCTTGGGTAGGACGCCGAGCAAGTCTCGTGGGGTACTAAAAAATAATGTGGCCATGTTGTTTGTAGTAGTTGTAGAATTTCTTACTACAACTACGAGCAATATGACCAAATTGTTTGCAAGAAAAATACTGTACATACCGCGTGCCGCATCTGTCAGTTGTATTTTGAGCTTAATAGGCGATTGTGAGAGCTTCAGGATTACTCTGATCATGCGGCATGCTGTTTTGGGTGAGTAGGTGATTGCGGTTCAGCAAGCTGCACAAGCCATTTCAAATTCTGCGAGAAGTTTCATAAGAAACTGATCGCGTTTGATGACTTTGTAAATCTTTTGAACAGATACAAGGGATGTTTTAGGAACATCAACATGTAAGATATCATAGTGTGCAACCCATAAATTTAGAAAACCAGAGTAGTAATCTTGAATGGACAGAGTGCCTTGTCGATAATTTGCAATATCTAGTTCAAGTTGAAAGCGTTTTGCTACATTATTCTGATCATATATAACCTTCAGGTGATCCCATATGGCTTTAGCAGTCGAGAAAGAACGTAAATTATTAATCATTTGAGGCTCAATGGAAGCAAGGATCCAAGAAATAATTTTTCACTTGATTTCCAATCCATTTAACATAAATTAGTTAATTGAGAAATATCAATCTAACAGAAGTTGCAACATGATAGCAACACAAATTAAATAAAAATTTGTGTTTATCATTTGATACATATGCACTAATAGCAAGCACAACAAAATTCCAATCCCATATGGTTTTAAATAAAAATTTGTGTTTATCATTTGATACATATGCACTAATAGCAAGCACAACAAAATTAGAGCATTGTTTGCATTAGCTTCTTTGCATGACTTTATAGTTCATGAAATGGATGTCAAAATGAAATTTCAATATGGAGATCTCAATGACGAGATTTACATGAATCAACCATAAGGTTATGAATAAAAGGTATGAAAGCTTGTCAAATCCTTGTATCAATTCAAACAAGCACCGAAACAATGACATCAAAAGTTTGACAATGTCATAGTAAGATTCACCAATTAATTAGGGGAGACACACAACTTAAGAGGAGACAATATTTTGTCATCATCAAAAGGGGGGAGATTGTGAGGAATAAATCTTATATCTAGTTCAATTTTGATGAAGACAAAGATTATCAAAGGAGAAAAGGTTCAAAAGGTTCATGCACATCAATGATGAAGTTGATTAAGAAAGTTGAACATAGAAATTCAAGTGAAGATTTGAGACAAGTGAACATAACTAAGGTACTCATTTAAATTTATATTATACTAATTTAAATTGCTCATAATCTCATTTCTCACTTCATCTAAAAACCTTCTTACATCATCATGCATGATTATCTAAAAATATTATTCATCTAATTCTTGTTACAAGTGTTTGTACACAAAGTTGTGTGAGAATATTGTGATATTCACTCGTATTCGTATTGATTATATGATTGATCATTAGCAACAAGATGAATGGAATTTTAGAAACAAAGAGGTTTCAAACTTTCATATTCAAGATGAATGATCTTGGACTAGTTGACACATTTTTGGGGATTAAAGTAAAGTGAAATAGTGGGGGTTGTGAACTTAGTCAAACACATTATGCTGAGAAAATGTTGGAAAAGTTCAAACACCTAAACTTTAAGGAAGTAAACACTCCATTCGATCCTAGTGTCAAACTTCAAAAGAACAATGGGAGAACCGTGGCACAACTGGAATATGCAAGTGCAATTGGATGTCTAATGTACTTAATGCAATGCACCAGACCTGACATAGCTTTTGCAGTTAGTAATATGAGTAGATTTACTAGCAATCCAAATGATGAACATTGGAAGGCCATAACTAGGATTTTCGGATATTTGTTAAAGACCAAAAATCTTGGCCTTCATTATGGTAAGTTTCCTGCCGTACTAGAAGGATATACCGACGCAAGTTGGATATCAAGTGTTGGAGATTATAAATCTACAACTGGGTGGATATTCACATTAGCTGGAGGTGAGATTTCTTGGAAAAGCAAGAAACAAACATGCATTACTCTCTCAACCATGGAATCAGAGTTTGTGGCTCTTGCGTCTGCTGGACAAGAAGCAGAATGGTTGAGGGACCTCTTGTTGGAGGTTCCGTTAGCTAAAGACAATGTTTCAAAAGTATTGATACATTGTGATAGTCAAGCCACCCTGGCTAGAGCGTTCAGTGAAGTGTACAATGGAAAGTCTAGACACATAGGTCTTAGACACTCTCTCGTGAGAAAAGTGATAAAGGATTGGATCATTTCACTAACATATATACAAACAAGCTATAATTTGGCTGATCCATTTACTAAACCACTGGCCAGAGATTTAGTAAAGACTACCTCGAAAGGTATGGGATTAAAACTCCTTGAATAAGGGTTCCGACAATGATAGCAACCCAATCTGAAGTCAACACATCTTAACCTAAGATTCAATGGGTAACAACAAGTCATTGATTCGGAAGGTTATGCAACATTCCGCGATAATGTTGACGATTACAAACTGAGGGTTGAGTTTTCAAAGAAACTCTTAATGAAGTTCTATATCAAGGAGGATACGTATCTCAAGAAATAGATACGAATTGAACTTCACCTATATGAACTTCAACATGGTGTCGTCTTAAGGTGAGAGTTGGAGTTTCTCTCATGAAAAATTCATGAAAACAGGAAAAGCACATGGCCATAAATAGTGCTAGGCGAGATATGTAGGCGAAGAACCTCTAAAAGTGTGTGTATAGCAACGCCGGTCTGATCACATGGGATAATGGTTCAAAGCATAGCTACCTAACGTTCCGATTAGGCTTTGCGTTGTCTTTACTAAGGTTAAGTTCAAATCGAAAGATACCTAACTGTATTAACACTTTTTACTTTCTATATTCTGGAATTAGATTTGTCATTATTAGAACAAGTGGGGGATTGTTGTAATTTATTAAATACAAGTGTGTTCCAAAATGACAAATGGTGGATGTGAGTTAATGCTAATAAATGCATGAGATAACTCTTCATGAATTTTGAATTTTGAATTTTGAATTCGGAGATTGTAACTCTTCATGAGATGTTGCAAAGGCGAAACCATGCAACTGTTGGTGAAACATGCTGCAGGCCAACCATTATGATTATTAGAAAAGGACATTGCTTCACCAAGGGTCGCTACCTTGTGAAACAATATCAACATGGCCTATAAAAGCATAAATTCGGATTCAGAATAAAACACACAAAATCCGAAAATCCTCTAAATAATTCCAGACACTCTTCGCTGCATTCGGGTTTTCGCCGGTCTTGCGTAAACTCGATAAAGCTGAATTATCCTGGGTATTCCTGCATCAGAACTCTAAGACAATCGAGAGTGCTTGAAATACTATAAGGAAAGTGTTGCGTTCACGATTCAAGCCTGGATCCCTTTAATCTTTCCGAAATTTCTAACAAGAATAATTCAGATAAAAAAATCAAGAAGTGACAACAAGAATCAATGTTATAGATCCGGTACGTCTTTAATATTTTTTTTATAGAAATTATAACTTTATTTGGCCTTTGAGAGGAGCACCCCATGATTTAAGAAAACACACCTTAGTAGTGAAATGACCGTTAGAGGAACCCGACAGGCAATATGGGATCCTCTTACTATGGCTTGGGTTGCCCGATCCGAGTTCATGTTATTACAAGTCCATTTATCCAATGTGTATCAGATGAGGTATCTTGAACTTAGCCGTTTTTTGCCATGCTTGCAAAAGAGGAAATTGTTCCTCCAATCTAGAAGGAAGAAGCGCTCCTTCGCTACTCCCACGTACTCGTTAGGTTGTTGAGGGAAAATTGTTTCCTTCCTATGATTTGGCCCATAACTCAATCTACAAATATCTAAACCTCTAGGATTATAAGATCATTCACTAATTTTTCATAATAAGTATGTACAAACCTTCTTGTGGTCCTCCTTGTAAGCAGGATCATTCTGTTTATATTTCTTGCAAGTACAATTGACAATCATCACGGGGCCTTGGTAAAACTAGCAAAGGCCACACTTACTTCTGATTCCCATTCGCCTAAGTCATCTTATTTAACATTGTGATATGGAGAGGCATAACAATAACTTTCATCACTAACAATTGGAACAACGAGGCCTTAGTAGAGACATGGGTTACTATGGAAGACTTACACTATTTCAAATAAGATTTGCAGGAGAACGTATTGACCCTTCAAGAATGACATCATGAAGACATCCAGGTTAAAGAGGGGGTGTTAGTCTCTCATACTTTATCCGACGAGATTCGGGTCGCTCATGTGCTAGAAAACTTCAAACCGCAATCACTAGTGAATTTTGATGGGAAGAGCAACCCCGAGTACAAATTCCTGACTGCTTGAAGTGAAAGCTCTTGTCTAGTACTTTCAAGGAGGCGACATTGAGGTGGTTTATGAACCTCTCATGTCTTTTAGTACCAGCTATTAAGATCTTTCAAAAACTGGTTCATAAGTTTTCACCGGGTAATTACCGAAAGCTTTCAACTACTAGCATGTTCAATGTTCGATAAGTAAACTTCAAACCATTAAGTGAATACCCAACCCATTTCAACAAGGCAATTATCAAGTGATACATCCAAACCAAGATATGTTAGTGGGAGTATTCCAAAATGTTTTAAGAGCCAAGAATTTCAGCAAGTCTCTTGCCGAGTAACCCGCCATCTTCGTGAATAAAATCAAGGCACATGCCGAATTTTACATCAAAGGGTAAGAGAGCATTGTGGAGACAAAAGTCAAGGACATCAAAAATTTGTTTCTCCTAGTGATCCAATTCATCGTAGCAAAAATGATGAACCCATTAAACCTCACCTATGAGGAATATAGCGACCTTTAAACATAGTGGGAGACCTAAATATAACTTCATGCTTCTCAACACTCTCCGAAATAAGATATGGCATTAAGTCCTCCACACCCACGACATTCAACCTCTTTCGACTCCCAAGTTAGAGACGATGGAACCTGAACCGAGCAGATGGTGCAAATACCACAAGACGAAGGATCATCACACTTATGATTGCTACCATCTCAAGTGAGGGATTTAACGGCATATCTAAGAGGGCCACTTGAAAAAGTACATAAGGGGAAACCCTCATCAAACATGAGGAAACTCCAGGACTCAAGGGATGTTGGTTTAATATGGTGGTAAAATTTCTAGAAGGAGGGTTGAATAAACTAGTTCCATTTAATTAATACTAAGACCAAAGTTGCTTTTGCAGAAGCTCAAATGGTGAAACTCGATTTTAAAATAGTTTTACGCAATTGAAAGACCTGTGCATAATGATATAAATAACAACAAGATGAAGATAATGAAAGTGCAATATACAGATTAACCTTCAACAATTCAATTAAAAATTAGAAATATTTTGGATTAATCAATCTTTGAACAATCTATAATCACAATTTAATTGAGTAATCAACAAAGAGATATTTTGGAAAATTCAACCTAATTAGACCTAAATTTTTACAAGATTAAAAGCTATGAATTCATGAAAACCTAGAATCATGCAACTATAAGCAAAATAATATAAATATTATATGCAACCTAAGCGGCGACCTATGTGTGTGTGTGTGTGTTTAATTACATGTAAGTAATTTAACGAACCAATTCTCTGGTCTCTTCAAGAATACCACTAGTTAACTTCAGCATACCCAACTTCACATTGTTATGAGTCATCTTGCACAACAAACTAAGATCTTTGAACTGTTCAATCAAATCCAATTCTCAAACCATAAGCGTCGACATATGCAAAGACTTCATACTCAAAGCATCTACTACGATATTGGCTTTACCAGGATAGTAACTCAAACCAAAATCATAGTCCTTCAAAAATTCCATCCATCTCCCCCGTCTCATATTCAGTTCCTTCTGATTGAATAAATACTTCAAAATCTTATGATAACTGAACACTTCAAATATAGAGTCAAATAGATAATGTCTCCAAACTTTAAGCGCAAACACAATGAATGCTAACTCCAAATCATGGGTAGCATAATTGCTTTCATGAACATTCAATTGTCTCGAAACATAAGCCACAACCTGACCATTCTGCATAAACACACCACCTAAACCCATATTAGAAGCATCACAATACATAACAAATGGTTCATATGGACTCGACAGAATCAAAATAGGCGTTGACATCAACTTTTTCTTGAGCTCCTGAAAACTCTCTTCACACTGAACATCCCACACATAAGCTTGGCCCTTTTGAGTCAACTGAGTCAAAGTTAAAACTAACTTTAAAATCCTTCAATAAACCTTCTGTAGTAACCAGCCAAACCTAGAAAACTTTTAATCTTTGTAACAGACTTAGGAGTTTCCCACTGCAACACGACATCATCCTTTGACTGATCAACTACTATACCACCACTCGAAATTACATGATCAAGAAAACCCACTTCTTTCAGCCAAAAATCACACTTGGATAACTTGACATACAACTTCTACTCTTGCAAAGTCTATAACATAACTCTCACATGTTTCACATGCTCTTCCTCTAACTTGAAATAAACCAAAATATCATCGATGAACACAACCATTAACTGATCCAAGTAGGGATGGAAGATCCTATTATATACTCCACGAATACACCTTGCACATTAGACATACTGAACGACATCATTGAGTACTCGTAGTGACCATATCATGTTCTAAACAAATTCTCCAGAATATCTTTTGGCTTCACACGAATCTGAGGATAACCTTATCGCAAATCAATCTTACTGAACATGCAATCACCAACTAACTAATCCATTAAGTCATCAACTCTCGAAAAAGGATACTTATTCTTGATAGTAACCTTATTCAATTGTAGATAATCAACACATAACCTCATGCTATCATTGTTGTTCTTAGCCAACAACACAGGTGCTCCCTACAATGAAACACTAGGTCAAACAAACTTCTTCTCAAGCATATCCTCTAATTGTTTCTTTAATTCACTCAGCTCTGAAGCCGATATTCTATAAGGTTCCATCGACACAAGACTAGTACCAGGTACTAAGTCTATGGCAAACTCAACCTCATGCTCCGGCGGTAAATCACTAATATCATCAAAGAACACCTCCCGAAAATCACACACTACTGGTAAATCACCAATCGTAACTTTGCTTTCATCGTTCAAAGAAGCGATCATAAACACTCGAGTGTCATCCTTCAAGGACTCCTTAACTTGCTTAACAGACATAAACATCAGATCTTCACCTTTTTCGAACTCTGAAAACATCACGAACTTGTCGAAATAGTTGATATGAACATGGTTGAACTCCAATCATTTCATGCCCAGGATAACATCAAGTTGACTCAAAGGTAAGCAGACTAAGTCAATACCAAAGTCCTTACCATAGATAGTCAAAGGGAAATTCAGACAAACCCACAAAGTAGTCGCCAAACTATTAGCTGGGGTATCAATGACCATACTCCAACCATGGAAGACACTTCAAGATTCAACTTTATAGTACAATCAAGAGACATGAGCGAATGTGTCGCACCCGTGTCAATCATAACAATAAGAAAAACACAATTAATAAATCACGTACCTCAAATCAAGTTATCAGATCTAGTACTGCTCTACTCAAAGCAAAAATTTTCCCTCCAGATTGGACTTTCTTTGATTTTGGCACTGAGTACTAATGTGACCTGGTTCTCTACAGATGAAGCAAATCAACATATTATTCTTCCGTTCTGCAATACAGTGTTGATGATAGTCCGTCATTGCATGAAATTATCTCATCTCTTCAAATCTTTGTGCGGCGGAATAGTCTTGGAACCAAGGTGTGGTTGAATAACTCGAGTGAAGAGTGAGAAACGAGAATCTTGAATCAATTGAGAAAACAATTGAATCTTATTCTATCAAGATCGATTCTAACAGAGACATAATTGAATAAAATGAGACATGATTAGGAAGTTTGCTTTAAATGAAAATTTGGTGAATATCTTCAACATGTCATTATCTAGATCTCTACTGAAGCATGGCTTATACTTAATAAAATTGATTGAAGATTAGTTCAAGATCAAAGAGAGAAACAATGTGGTTGATTAATAAATACAACATCAATTTGAAGGTAGTGTGGAGTTTCATGGATATATCTAAAATATTTTCTATTTCAAATTATGAAGAATGAGTTTTATTGGCTAGCAATGCCACACACATGAGGCGTCCAGCGGTTGTGACACGTGCTAAAGTTTTTTTTTCCGAACACATCTGTAACACATCTATTGATTACTGCTAATTTGGATATAATATAGACACCACATTACAAAAGGAAAAGATTAATAAGAAAAGAACTAATTATAACCATCAAAATACCGTTTTATTCATATACATAACAATTAGGTCTCAAACTCAGACATGATCATAACCAAATTACATTGGCTTAATTTCACAAATAAAATTACATTCATTTTTATTTTAAAGATACTTTTTATTAGTATTATTTTTTGCTACAGTTTTATACTTTAACGTAGCTAATTTATTCAAACTTTCCAGCAATCACCACAAACTTCAATCCTCAAACTCCAATTTATTATTATTAGTGCAGCAGCTTCTCAGTTGCAGTACTGCAAAACAAAGTTTCACCAGAAAAATATATACACCATAAAAATTCGAACTATTGAAAAATTAAAGACAAGTAAATATAATCTTCAAATTTTTGCATCAATAATAATGCATATACTTGCCTTCCTGTGGCGACGGTTTTCGTTGTCGCTGTCACATTCATCACTGCTACTGCCACTGTCACTGCTGTGACCTGATATACCATCCTTCATCCTCTGGAACATGTTTCTCCTCTCCCTCCTATTTCTCCCTTGACATTTTGCCGCAGTGGTGCCGGTAACAATGGTGGGGCCAGTAGCGGTGTGATTGTAGCGTGTTTGGTTGCATGTGTTACTTTGATATTTGGAAGCATGTCCAGGTTGATAAATCACCTCGGTTTGGCTATAGCATTGGGAATTGGTTCCATCATTATGGTGTCCTTTGTAGAAGTCAGTTACCTTATGTCCGATTGAGCTATGTTGCTGCTGCTGGTGGTAGTTGTTTTTGTGCTGGCAGCTTTGTTCACAGGATTTGTAGCACTGAGCAGAGGCCATTGCAAAAAACTGTGTGTTGTTTGGTTTTGTAGTGATGTTTGTTTGCTTGTTGCTTATGTTTTGAAATCTCGAAACTGAGTTCACATATATATATAGGAACTAGTAAGGTTTGAATATTGATTAACTGCTACATCACCACTCAATAAACAATTTTGGAATCAATATACTTTTCTTCGTGGGTTGAATAATATGGTGTATTATGGTATTTTATTGTATAGTGTCATCATCTTTTTATCATTTTGCCCACTGAATATATACCAAATTAGTTTCCTATTTCCTATACATCATCGTTTTGAGAATCACATGCATACGGTCTAAATGGTAATAGTTAGTGGGAATCCTAAAGTGGCCCATTTTAGATCGTGCTACTAATAGATGAACTTTTTCTATTTCTCAAAATCACATTGGTGATAAATATTGGAAAAGATATATGGTCAGTTTGTTTTAACTTTAAAAAAATAATTTTTTTTTTTTGTATTTTTGAAAATGGATTATACAAAAATGTTTTTCAAAATATTATAAGTTTTTCTAAATTTGTTTTTTATAAATTAAAAGATTGAATTATTCATTCTATAACATAAATATACATTATTGAACATCAAAACATAATCAAAATCACAATTTTTTCAAAAAGTTGTATCTTAAAAATGATTTTTATGAAAAGCTATTTGAAATAACTTCAAAATTAAGTGAGTTTTTGAAAATTTTGTTGGTGTAAGCCCTAGAGGCCAATACTTTTTGGTACTTGTATCGAATTATTTATTAATAATAAAAGGCATTTTATTTATTATGGTTGATTAATAAAGTCTCTGGAATAGATAGTCCGTTTAATGTATTAAGTGTGACTTAATCATGAGAACACATTAAACATAAGGACACTATTCTTAAAGTATCCGTAGTCGAGCTTTAGTGTGAAGTGGGATAACATTAAAGCATTAAGACTATTATGTTTGTAGACTGATGATCACATCTCATGGATCATGGATAAAGAGTTATCAAGTCTTAAACATATGTATGAATGTTAAGAGTAATATTTATACCGGATTGACCCGCTATGAGAATACTATATAAAAAGTTATGCAAAGTGTCATAAGTTATTCTCATGGTGATAATGGTGTATACCACTCTTCGACCTGAAACCACTATGGACCCTAGATGTTGAGTCGAGTGCTTTATTGTTGATCCAACGTTGTCCGTAACTGGATAACCATAAAGACAGTTGATGGGTACTCCACGAAGTATGCTGAGGGACATGAGTGACCTAGATGGAATTTGCCCATCCTGCATAACAGGATAAATGTCTATGGGCCCAATATTGAACTGGACAAGGATGACACGGTCTATGTCTTGTGTTCAATATAGACATAAGGGCAAAAGGGTAACTATACACATAAGTAATATCACAGAAGGTTTTGTCAGATCACACGACATTTTCGTGTCTTGGGTAGCAGTGATGTGTTGCTAGATACCGGTCACTGTTTATTATGTTAAATGCGTGATTTAATATAATTGCCAACGTCGCGAAAACCTACAGGGTCACACACAAAGGACGGATTGATGAGAGATAGAGTAACTAAGGAATACCGTAAGGTACGGTGCCCTTAAGTGAATTATAGAACATCTTAAGGTACGGTGTACTTGAGTAGAATACGAAATATGGTAAGGTACCATGGGCTTAAGTGATTTTGGGCATATTATAAGATATGGGCCAAAATACACTTAAGTGGGCTTTTAGCTTGAAGCCCACACAAGTGGTTCTATAAATAGATACCTTGTGCAGAAGCATTCATTGCGGTTGCATTTTTTCGTTTTCTCTCTCTCTCTCTCTCTCTCTCTCTCTCACTCACTCAAAGCCTTCATTCGTACCAGCTAGCACTGAGATTGAAGGAATCCGTTCGTGTGGACTGAGTAGAGACGTTGTCATCGTTCAACGTTCGTGATCGCTCCGTGGATCTGCATCAAAGGTTTTGATCGTCACAAGAGATCTGCACCAAAGGTTTCAATCGTCACAAGAGGTAAATATTCTATCACTGATCATGACCATTCGTAAGGATCTCTAAAGGAGAAAATTTTAATTTCCGCTGCGTTTTGGACCGCAATTCTCCTTCAAATTTGATATCCAAAAAAAGTTTCGATAAAATGATGAAATACCTAAAATAACATTTTAAGAATAACTATTCAAACCAAATTTTCATTTGAAGCTTTTATGAAAAGTTTCTTTGTAAATTTTTTTTACACTAAAATATGTAACACTATAAAAATCATTTAAAAAAAAAGCCAAAACAAACGGGCCCATAGTTTTGGTACGGCTGAAATGTTCAAGCCCCATTCCAACAATTATAAAAATCGAGAAAGGAAGATTCGAGAGAGTTAGGAGGCAAGTTATCGCCTCCGTGGTGACAACTAGGACGAATGATGTTTATCGCTTCCCTCTAATTTGGATAGAGAATCCGGTGGAGATCGTTAGCTCTAACTTTAACTACCTTAGCCCTACTGAGAGGGTGGTGGTTCAACTATTGGAGAATTTAAGATTATGAACTCTCCTATCATGATTGTATTAGATTTGGGGATAGACAACAAGACAGATACATATATGTGTAAGTTTAAGATCATAGTGACCCTCAGTTTTTTAGGATTATTCATTCTCCTGGTTACTTATAACTTTCTTTTTCCTTTTTGCTTAAAAAATATTGTTCATCCCATTAGCTGAGAGGAAAGCTCTCGTACCCAGGAAGAAGGTTGTGCGTCAAGAGCAATGGTAAGATAGTCCCAAGAGTCACAAAGGTGGCCTTGTCACAAAAGGAAGCAAGAGGCACACCAAAGGCAACGCTCATAGCGAGCCTTGCCTCTATATGATTCTAAAGCAACACAAGAGCTCTTTCCTGTAAGATCCCAATTTTGACCTTAATGAACATAATAAGAACAAAAATCCTAAAAAAACATTTTTGTGTGGACTGTTGGATTGATCTGAGACATTGGACTTAGAATTAGGCAACACTCCATATACAAAAGGACTTGGCCAATGCCAACTTTCATGAAATCAAGTGCTTGTGAAGTGAATTTTCATCTGATACAATATTGAAGATCCATTTGAGTTCATCTACAACATGATCATATTGAAGTTGTTATTTTGAACCTGTGTTTAATGCTCCTCTTTAAAGCCATATGATACATGGGGAATTATGAAGAAGGATCATGGAGTTGCTAAGCTTGGATGTAGTTATCTTTATTTTATGCCTTGCTCTTCACCTTGCTATTTGTGTATTGATATTGCCTGTTTCTAAAGTCCTAGGGAAATTTGGGTTTCTATATGACATTCTCGTCTATTGGATTGCAGCCCATTGGTCAGATCTTTTCAACTCTTAACTTTTAATTTTTTGCTTAGGATTAGTCTCTTCATCTCCTCCCCACTTCTTTAATTTCAAAATCTCTCACTCCTTTTAAAATCTTCTTTGCTTGTGTTTGTTTTCTAAAACTTAGACCATTTTGCAAATTAGAAACTTTGGCCTTATGTCGTTGAATTTTTAAACTCTTTTCTTAATCAAACTTATAAATGAACTTAACTATATTTGACTTAAAATTTCAAAAGACAAAAATAACTAACACTCATTCAAACCATTTTTAGGCCATTTGTGCCTTTGTTAAACTTAAAATTTTGTTAAAAAGCAATTCATTCACTTTGAAATTGATACCACGAACTACGAGGTTTTGATCCCTCATTTTTATGTTGGTACATAGGCACAAGTCCGAAGGTCTTGTCAAACACAAAAATATAATTAATGAATTCTTTCTCATCTCTCCACTCTATTTATTGCAAACATCATTTTATACAAAAACACATATGCACACAAGAAAGGGCTCCCTAGGAGTACCTATGACACTTTGGGTGCTAACACCTTCCCTCTGTGTAACCAACCCCCTTACCTGTAATCTCTGACATTTTATTAGTTTTGATTTGAAAACTTCTTATTTTTGGGTTTTGTTCCCTTTTCCCTTGGAAACAATAAAAGCGCGGTGGCGACTCTGGTTTAATTGAGGTCTAGCTTATCCATAGCTTGATGGTCATGAATTTACCGCTACATTCCCCAACCCTAGAGGACAATGCAACTATAGTTCTAGAAGAGAGCGTGGAGGGAAAACAACTGAATAACTTTCCCTTGAGCTTGTAAGAACTTGTGTTCACACACTAAAATACGCACTCAATATTTATTGAGAGATGAAATCACTTCATTAATTATTCAAGGAAAAACTTGGCTTAAATAGCCTTTACAAATGAAAAGGGGCGTTAGGGTTTTTCACCCACTAGTAGTCTAAGAAACAGAATAATTAAGACCTGAATAATAAGTCTCTTTATTAACTAAACAGAGATAAAATAGCAACAATTAAAATAAAACAAATTTTACGGAAGAATAGGTCCATCAAGAATAAGTCCATAAATCCCTCCTTTAAGCTGAATACTGTAAGTAAATCAGCTTACTTCTATTGCAGACATCAGCCCCAGCATCTCCCGTAGCTTGATAAATTGTTCTTTCTTCAATGGTTTTGTTATAATATCTGTAATTTGATTCTGGGTATTACAGTACTTCAATTTCACAGTTCCTTCATTCACCAAGTCTCTAAAAAAATGAAATTTCAAATCTATGTGTTTACTCTTTCCATGGAACACGAAGTGCTTTGACAATTCTATTGTTGAACTGTTATCATAGTACATTAGGCTGCCTTCTTCTCCTTTATGCCTAAGTTTTCCGAGTAACCTCGTAATCCAAATGTATTGACATGCGCAAGAAGCCGCGACAATATACTCAACCTCAGTGGTAGATAATGTAACCACATGCTGCTTCTTTGATGCCCAAGAAACTGCACTTCCTGCAAGAAGAAATACAAAACCAGAAGTACTTTTCTTGTCATTAAGATCTCCTACAAAGTCACTGTTCGTGTATGCCACCAATTATGTGATGCTTGCTCCTTTGTAAAGAATTCCCATTTCAATTGTGCCATTGATGTATCTTAATATCCTCTTTGCTGCACATTAATGCTCCTCAGTTGAAGATGACATATATTAGCTAATCAAACTCACTCCAAACATAATGTCTGGTCTCGTTGCTGTCAAGTACATCAAACTTCCAACAACTTGCTTGAACATGGTTGAGTCGATCTTGGTTCCCTTCTCATCCTTGGAAAGCCTTGTGCCTGGCACAATAGGATTTCCAACTGGTTTGCTATCAGACATGCCAAACCTTGCCAGCACTTCTCTCGCATACTTTCTTTGACACATGAATATCCCCTTTGAATTCTGTATAACTTCCATGCCAAGAAAATATCTCATCTTTCCCAAATCAGACATGTCAAATTCATGCATCATTGACATCTTAAATTCCTCACAAATACTTTTATTATTCCCAGTATAAATCAAATCATCAACGTAAAGACTGACAATTAGGAATTTACCTCCCTCATTTTCTGTTGTAAAGAGTGTATGTTCAGAAGCACACCTTTCGAAGCCCTCTCGAACAAAGTACGATTCTATGCGGCTGTATCATGCTCGCGGAGCCTGTTTCAGTCCGTATAAAGCTTTATTTAGCTTATATACCTTTTCTTCTTGTCCCTTCTTCTCAAAGCCAGTAGGTTGTTGTACATACACCTTTTTCTTAAGTTCTCCTTGAAGGAATGCACTCTTGATATCTAACTGGTATATTTCCCACTTGTTTTGAGCTGCAGTTTCCAGAAAAGGTATTATTGTATCAAGACGAGCCACCGGAGCAAACACCTATGTGTAGTCAATCCCATATTATTGCGCATATCCTTTGGCCACCAACCTAGATTTGTGTTTCTCTACATTACCATGCTCGTTAATCTTGGTTTTAAAAACCCATGTAACTTCAATAGCTTTGACTTCACTTGGTAAGGTTGTGAGTCTCCATGTGCCATTTTTCTCTATCGAATCAATCTCTTTAGCCATCGCATCTCTCTATTTTTTTTCTTTCACAACTTTATTGTATGTGACTGGATCTTCTTCTACTATCATCATCATTGCTTCTTCTTCCTCCTCTAAAATTCCTTCTCAGTTGTGTATTCTGACATCCACGCAGGAGCTCTTTGAGATCTTCCTTTAGGTGAGCTTGGTTCGCTTCCACCTGATGAGGTTGTGGAGGAGTTTCCTCTTGTTTGCGATATTGTGTTACTTGTATTGTTAGAATCAGAGTCTTCTTCTAACTCTAACTCTTTATTAGCATCTGAATTTTTATCTTCTTAGTCCAGTACATCTTATTTCACTTCTCCTTTGCTTTGTTCCCACTTCCAGTATGCATTTTCTTCAAATTTTACATCTCTGTTGATTGTTATTTTCTTGGTAATAGGATCAAAGAGTTTGTATGCTTTGGACTCCTTGCTCACACCAAGAAAAATGTGTGATTTACTTTTGTCATCTATCTTTATTCTTTTCTGATCTGGAACATGTACATGAGCAAGACATCCGAACACTCGGAAGTGACCCACTCTTGGTTTGCAGCCAGTCCATGCTTCTTGTGGAGTCATGTTTTCTAGAGTTGTTGTTGGACATGTATTAAGAATGTGAATCGAGCAATTTGTTGCGTCAGCCCAGAATTCCTTCGGCATTTGTTTCTCAAACAACATGGACTGCACCATATTCATGATCGTCCGGTTCTTCCACTCAGTAACACCATTTTATTGGGGAGTGTATGCTGCCGTTAGTTGTCGAGTGATCCCATGAGTGTTGCAAAAGTCTGTAAACTCCTTTCAGTTATACTCACCTCCTCTATCCGTTCTCAAACACTTGGGATATACCTCTTATTGCTGTTGGAAATTGGGCTAATAGGACCACAAATGTATGAGTGAACAAGCTGCAATTTATGTGTTGCTCTCCAGAGATTTCTTTTAGGAATGGGATCTCGGTGTTGCTTCCCGATGAGACAATGTGTGCACAGCTTCTATTGAGTTTTCATAGTAGGCATCCCTTCAACCATTCCTCGATATGCAAGAGTTCTGAGTACCTTGTAGTTAAGATGTCCAAACCGTGAATGCCATAGTCGTGATTCATCATCAGCTTCAACTTGCATACATTTAGGTAGAGTTGACACCATCTTTGCCAAGAAATAGAACATTCTATTTCCACTCATATCTGAATGCTAGATTAGTCCTCTACTAGGATGAAACACCTTGCAGGTGCCATTCTGAATCAATACAGTGAGCCCCTTTTCTTGTAACTGCCCAATACTTAATAAATTATTCTTGAGTTCAGGAATATAATAAACATTGGTGATTACCTGAACGATGTCATCTATATATAACCGTACACTTCATATTCCTATCACTGCAATACGACTATCATTTCCCAATTTCACTGTTTGCTTGAAGCCCTCATTCAAGTCTGTAAACCACTCCTTATTTCCACTCATGTGATTGCTACATACAAAGTCCAAGCACCATATTTCTTCTCTTGTTGCTTTCTTTTCTTCAACGTATGCCATGAGTAACAGCTCATCTTCATGCTCTAATTCAGCAAAGCTGACCCTTCTTTCCCAATCTGAACATTCATACCGTAAGTGTCCTTTTTTGTGACACTTGAAGCACTTCATTGCTGCTTTGTAAGTTGGTGATGGTCTCCCTCGTCCCGGTCCTCGATATCCTCCAAACGTGTTTCTGCCTCTTCCTCTTCCGCTTATCTCCTCTTGAGTAGCACATGCTCTTCTTCATCGATCCTTCTTCAGAACTTTTGTTCATGGACAATGAGTGAACTTTGAAGTTCATCAACTGAGAGGCAGTTTATGTCTTTTGATTCCTCTATCAAGACAACTATGTAATTGAACCTCTCGGTGAGAGTCCGCGGAATTTTCTCCATGATTTGAATGTCTTGCATGGGCTCTCCATTGTTGCGCATGTTGTTTACCACCGTCATGACTCTGGAGAAATATTCAACAATGGTTTCTCCTTCTTTCATTTCCAGGATTTCAAATTCTCTTTTGAGAGCTTGCAATTGGGCTCTTTGTACCCTCTTACTTCCTTGATATTTCCTTCTCATTGATTCCCAAAGTTGTGCAGATGTGTCTTTCTGCAGGATTGTCTTCAGAATGCTCTTATCTATGGCTGCGAATAGATAACTTTTGACTTTCAGATCTTTTAGTTTCAGATTTGGTCTTGCCTTCTTTTCCACATCACTCTCCACTACATCTGTGCCACACTCGGCATATCCTGGATCAATGAGATACCACCACTCCTTGGAACAAAGTAAATTCTCCATCAGCATACTCCATTGATTGTAATCACCATCGAACTTAGGAATACTCAACAAATTTTACCCTTCATTCGACATTTTTCTCACTCTCTAAATCAGGCCCCTTGGTGAGGCTCTGATACCACTTGTAAGAACTTGTGTTCACACACTAAAATACGCACTCAATATTTGCTGAGAGATGAAATCACTTCATTAATTATTCAAGAAAAAACTTGGCTTAAATAGCCTTTGCAAATGAAAATGGGCGTTAGGTTTTTTCACCCACTAGTAGTCTAACAAACAGAATAATTAGGACCTGAATAATAGGTCTCTTTATTAACTAAATAGAGATAAAATAACAACAATTAAAATAAAACAAATTTTACGGAAGAATAGGTCCATCAAGAATAAGTCCATCAGAGCTGACCCACCACAACATTCTTCGTTGTGGATTGATACAGCGTTCGATTAAATAAAAGGTGAGATCAGAGGAAACTTAAGAGGAGGATTTTTCACTCTAGGAGAATGATTCAGAATAAGTTCATCAGAGCTGACCCACCATAACACTCTTCGTGTATTTTGTTTTCTTGTCAGAGTTATCAACAATCCTGAGCAATGACGCTATTTTGTTAGACGGAAAAAAATGTCGTAGTAAGTGTGCTAACAAAAACCTACAATATGGTGAGTGTAATTATCGTACTCACAAGGATTGTGTGTATCCTCACACAAATATTATATCTCAATTTTTTTATTCGTAAGATGAAAATGTTGTTATAAAATATATTATTTGTAGTAGTAGTTGTTCCTGAATTGGGCCGAACGTGTCTTAGACTTTCCAAATGCTCTTTTGATTCATGATTTCCCCTAATTTCTTTGTTCTACCTCCTTAACTTCCTTAGACTTAGTCATAACTTCCTTGATTTTTAGTCGTATTTTTATATTTGTCGATAATTATGTCAAATAACACAAAATAATAGATAAAAACAACATATTCTTAGGAAAATCATAATTGATATATGATTTGCACCAAATCAATATATGAGTCTTGTTAGACTAAAACTCAATGAAAATATAAAAAAAAACCCTAATTAGATTATATATTTTTTCCTATTTCACTTTTTTATTATTATAATAAGATAAAAAGCTTCAACTAATTTTAAAATTTTTTAATCAACTTAATCAAATCAATTACTAATATTAATCATATATTAATTAACATAATAATAATTTTTATTAAGAAACAAAAATAAAGAAAATAAATAATTAAAAAAATGCAGGGGTGTGAATTGAACTACACTAGTAAAAGGCTTATAATTGGGGTGTGCTAATAGTAAGACAAAAAGCTCAACTGAGTCTGAGGCCCAATGCGTAAAGGAGTCCACCGATGGAGAGAGTCAACAGTTGACTCTCTCTGAACCTCTAAATCCAGACCTGATGGATCTGATAGGATGAGATCGTGGCCTTTGTTTTGAATTATTGGTAAGGTATGTGGAATGTGTGCTCAGGATGCAAAGTTAACAGAGACTCGTGGTGTACGTGCGTGCATAATGGATAGATTGAGTTAGCCAATTGGTTGGTTGAAGGAGTGACACTTCAGCGTGACGTGTCTGTGTCCCGGGAGGTATATAAGCGAGAGGGCCTCATAAGCCCTTCATTTCATACTTTTTTCTAGATGAACCCATGAACTCCGACCACTCTTCTTCATTATCACCACCACCCCAAACCAATGTCCCTTTCCAGTTCCTATTTGAAGTTCATCTGGGAACTTCAAACATTTAACCTTAACTCCCTAGATCTTCAACCTTACCCAGAAGCCCTCCCAAGAACCCTAACCCTAAGATGAACCCTAGACATGGGTTCCTTATGAACACTAACTAAGTCTTTAAACCTTCGTGACCCCTACGAACCCTAGCACCCAAAACCCAAAGTGAGGAACCCTAGGGTTCTCTAGATGAACCCTAGGAACCCTAACCCTAATTGCAATGAATCTTAACCCTAAGACCACTAAGAAACCCCTTATCCTACTTAAGTAAAATCATAAACCAGCAATTGACCCTTCCTGAAACACAAACAATCTATCCCAAACACAAATCAAACACAAATAACTCATAGATCCTCAAACAGAATTAGACCAATCAAACATCAATATCAAGCATGCAATCAAAGACAAACAAAAAGGCACGTGTGACCAACCTACATAGATAAGAGATTCTTCGATCAATAAAAAGGTAACGAATTTCTTTTTTTCCTTAATACTTTTCTGATTTTCTTCCCATCTTTTTTCCTTCTTCTTCTAACTTATGCTCATTCTTTGTGTGCGACGTGTGATGGCTTGTGATGGAGGCTTTGAGCTCAAGTGTGCTAGGGGTTCAGTGTAAAACCCTAACCACTTCAAATCGGAGCTTTGGATGGAGGGTTTTGGGAGTTGCAGAATCAATAGTGTGCTTAGGGTTCTAATTTTTTCGTCCTTAATTATGTTTTAGATTTAGGTATTTGTAGAGTTATGATTAGGTTTAGAATTAAGTTAGATTGATTGTTTTAGGAAGTTTTTGAATCTGATTGATTGTAAATAGATTTGATTAGGTTTAGAAAATTTTAGGGTTTTGAGATCTGATTGTATCTGGTCCGAATTTCCTTGTAATTTGTATTATGTAATGAATCTTATGAATGAATTTGGAAGGTTTTGATTGAATTTTGAAAATTGCAAGCTTTTATCCATTTGATTCCATTGATTGCGCAGGTTCAAGGTTTTTGAGGATTGGGGGAATTGGGGATGGACCTGGGTCATGAACTTGACGAAAATTTTACCTTGTACCCCTACAGTTAGCCTCATACCCCTACAAAATTTTAAAAATTCTCATTCTACCCTTAATTGGTTTTAACCAATTTACCATTTCATTTTTACCATTCAGTTGAAAATTTTAGAAATTACACTTTCACACCCCTCGCACCGGAACTCCTGCAAAAAGACTTCCAGTATGTATTTTTCCCAAACCGGAAGACTTCAAGAATGACTTCTGGAACACACAAAACAATGAACCGGAAGACTTCATGAAAGAGTTCCGGTTCAATCAGAAAAATTTTACAAAACCGGAACACTTCTTGAAAGAGTTCCGGTGAACAAATTTATACATACCGGAATTCTTTGGAGAAGTGTTTCGGTTTGTAGTATATGTGTTCCGGAACTCTTTCATGAAGTGTTCCGGTTCGCCTTTTTTTTTTTTAAATTTTTTTAATCTGTTTTTTAATTTGCAGGAATGGAAAATCTTCCCCAAATATGTGTAGATACTACTGATGCGTTTATGACGACGGAAAGATTTGGTACACGAGAAGAGGTTATCAGATGGATTAAAGAGGTTGAAATCGATAATAAAGTAACTGTTATTATCAGTCGTTCAGATACTGAAACGGGGAAGAGAGGGAGAAGTAATAAAATAATATTTGGTTGTGATAAAGGTGGGAAACACAAGATTAGTGATAGTGGTATCCAAAGTGCGTCCATGAAATGTGGATGCCCATTTAAATCAGGTCGACTCCGGCGAAAGATGGATCTGGTTGGAAGATTGATGTAAAATGTGGGTTACATAATCATGGTTTACCTGATAGATTAGAAGGTCATTTGTTTATTGGTAGGTTGACCACAGATGAGAAGCAACATGTCGCTGATTTAGCAAAGAGACATGTACCACCTAGACACATATTGCTTTCCTTGCAAGACCGATATCCTGAGAATGTCACTCGGATTACGCAAGTATACAAGCATAAGAGTGTGATACAAAAAGAGATAAGAGGTCCTAGGAGTGAGATACAACATCTGTTTAAGCTTATTGAGGATGCAGACTATGTCTATTGGAGTAGAAAAAAGGATGACTCGGAAGTGGTGAGAGAGATATTTTGGGCACATCCTGATTCAGTTAAGTTGTTGAATATTTTTCCGATTGTGTTAGTTATGGATAGCACCTACAAGACAAACAAATATAGACAACCTTTGTTTGAAATTGTTGGCATGACATCGACCGAGTTGACTTTTGCTGTTGGATTTGCGTATATGGAGTCTGAGCAAACAGAGAATTTTTGCTGGGTATTGGAGAAATTAAAAGAGTTGTTTGTGAAGAAAGACATGTGTCCACAAGTGATTTTGACAGATAGAGATCTTGCTTTGATGAAAGCAATTGAAATTGTGTTTCCCAGCTCGATTAATTTGCTATGTAGATTTCACATTAACAAAAACGTTGGTGCCAAATGCAAACAACATGTGGTGAATGGCCTGCAAAAGACGATAGACACATTATGGATGGAAGTTGTCTGGGCTAGTGATGAGGTTGAGTATGGTCAGCGGTTGCATCAACCGGATCTAGATATCCAACTCTCCATCTGTGGTGGAAGAGCCAATGGAACCCTAGAAGTCAAGTTCAGTCCATGTCCAGCAACCTTCAACTCTTTCTTTGGACCTCTTTCCTAAAAACAATTAAAACACATATTAGAAAACAAAATATAAAATATTCAACTATTATTCATTTTCAAATATAGCCCGTTTACTTACCTCACCGATCCATAAATGTCGAGCAACATGATGCTCGTACTTCACCAAAAGAGACGTATCGTACGGCCCTCCTGGATATCCAGTCGGCTCAGCTGTAGATGAAGATGCACCCCGGTCTAACGTGCGGACTGGAATCCTACCATTTGCACCTCGTCTTCGAACCACTGCAAAAAAAAAGTTAAAAAAATTAATTAAATTTAAAAAAAAATAAAAAAAAACGTACCGGAACACTTCAAAGAAGAGTTCCGGTGAGTAAAAAAACAAGATGACTTCCGGAACACTTTCTTAAAGAGTTCTGGTTTAGATCATCCAAACCGGAAGTCTTTAAGAAAGACTTCCGGTATACAACAATCCAAACCGGAAGACTTTCTAAAAGACTTCCGGTTCAGTGCCCCCTAAAGGCAACAAACCGGAACTCTTTAGACATGTGTTCCGGTATACATTTCATGAACTGGAAGACTTACTCTGAGTGTTCTGGTTTACAATGTCAAAAAGTCAAAAATTTCTCTTCTCCGGAACTCTTGAGCGAAAATGGTAAAAAAAATTTAAAAATGGAAAATATACCCTATTTATATGAGGGTATTTTGGTCAAAAAAATTAAATGTAGGGGTGTGGGTACAATTGTAGGGGTACGGGGTAAAGTTTTCGAACTTGACCTAGTTCGTTGATGGGCCTGGGTCATGCGTTTGACCCAGTTGGGTGATGGGCCTGGACAAACCTAATATGGTCAACATCTTGACCCGCAAAAACATCATTACAGTTAAATAATCAATATCACCAATAAGTTCTAACTAAGACAAAATTAATCTAATTTAATTAATCTAATCTATTTATCTTAATAATATAAATTAATTAATATCCAATTAATTTAATATAAATTAATATCTAATTAATTTAATAATATAAATGAATAATATTAATCTACCATTAGTGAAGATCTCTAAACTATAATTTCCTAATTGCTTAAAAATATCATTATATTTTACTAATTAAACTTTTAATAACTAATAACTAAAGGTTCTAAAGAAATAATACAAATTGTTATGTTAGCTTAAATTCTAAAATGCCTAAAATAACAGTTAACCATGATGGGATCAGAGACTCTCAAAAGGTTAAAATGACCCTCCTTTTACTTTTTTTAGATCATTTGGGGTTGATCAGATAACTTATGTGGGCTCTGGACATGTTAGTAATCTGAATCCTAAGTTAGCAAAAAATGAAAATAAAGGATGGTCAAAATTTGAAGTACGACAACTTTCATTTATATTTGTTGGATCGTAGAATGAACTCACATTTTTGAATTTTACTAAGTGTTTATATGCATCAATCGGAGCACTTCCATTGAATGAAATATCTCTTAAAATTGAAGAAAGTTTTTTAATCTCAAAGTTGCATAGAGCTCCCCGATGGAATCTATAATTTACTTCTTCACCTTATGCATGACATCGAAAATCTACCAAGGTATAATATTCTAGTTCAACTATATTTTCGTCTCTCTTTTTCTATATCAAACTACAAAGCTTGTGAACATGCACTTCACATAAATTAATTAAAATTATAATTAACATAAAAAAATAAAAAAAGTACTAACTTTTAAGTATAATCGTCTATTTTATTTCCGGTCAAAGTTATCAATAATCCTCAGCAATGACACTATTTTGTTAGATGAAAAAAAAATGTCATAGTAAGTGTGCCAACAAAAACCTACAATATGGTGAGTATAATTATTATATTCACAAGGATTCTGTGTATCCTCACATAAAGATTATATCTCGATTTTTTTATTCGTAAAATAAAATCGTTGTTATAAAATATATTATTTATAATAGTAGTTGTTACTGGAGTAGGCCGAGGGTGTCTTGGACTTTCCAAATGCACTATTGATTCATAACTTCCCCTAATTTCTTTGTTCTACCTCCTTAGCTTCCTGAGACTTAATCATAACTTCCTTGATTTTTAGTATTTATGATAACAGTTACAAAGAATTTAGTAGAGAAAATTGCATCCAAAGTTTATTCATATTGAAGACACAAGATATATGGTTTTGGACGGAGGGAGGAGGAACAAACTTTTCTCTACAATCTTCACTTATATTCAAAATGTCTTAATGTTTTACAAAGAGGTCTGGTCCTTATATAGAGATAAGGCCAGACAAGAAAGGACAAGTAATTAAAATGCAGTAATGAATACTATCAGGTCCCTAGGATAGTTTGATTACCCAAGAGAATAAACTTTTGAACTCCCCATACACATTTAAATTTATTCCAACAAAACTCCCCCATAAATTTAAATGCTCTTCCGATCAATCATGCCCAACATCTTCTTGCCTCTATCGAACAGCTCCTTCGATAGTGGTTTGGTCAAAATGTCTGCTGCTTGGTCCTTGCTTGCAACATGTTTTAGTTCGACACTTCCTTCCTTCACGTGTTCTCGAATGAAGTGGAAGCGGACGTCAATGTGCTTGCTCCTTTCGTGATTTACTGGATTCTTCGCCAGTTCGATAGCAGATTTGTTATCAACTCTTATCAATGTTGCGTCTTCCTACTTCGATTCTATTTTGTTTAGCAATCTCCTCAGCCAAATTGCATGACACACGCACCAAGATGCTGCAACGTATTCAGCTTCACACGTCGAGAGAGTCACAATTGGCTGCTTCCTCGAAAGCCATGTGAAAGCAGTGTTTCCCATGAAGAAAACATAGCCTGAGGTGCTCTTTCGATCATCAACATCTCCGCACCAATCGCTATCTGAGTATCCAGTCAGCTTGTACTCTTCTGCCTTCGAATAAAACATTCCAAGTGACACAGTTCCTTGGACGTATCGAAGAATTCTCTTTAAAGCTTTCCAGTGAGCATAGACTGGTTCCTCCATGAATCGACTCACAATTCCCACACTTAGTGAGAGGTCAGGCCTTGTGCAAGTAAGGTATCGGAGGCTTCCAACCAAGCTTCGAAATTTGTTCGCTTCGACGCGTTCTCCCCCATCAAATTTCGAAAGCTTTGCTCCAGGTTCCATTGGTGTCGAGATTGGATTGCAGCTATCCATGTTGAACCTCTTCAGAATATCTTTGGCATACTTTTCCTGAGAGACAAAAATGCCATCTTCTTCTTGTCGAACCTCCAGTCCAAGAAAATATTTCATCAGACCTAAGTCTGTCATTTCGAATTCCTGTGTCATTTCTCTTTTGAATTCTTCAATTAACTGTTTGTTGTTGCCCAGAAAAATCAGGTCATCGACGTAGAGGGCAACAAGCAGCAATCTTTCTCCAGCCTTCTTTACATATACAGCATGTTCATAAGGACATTGCTGAAAGCCATTTTCTTTGAAGTACGTGTCTATTCGAGTATTCCACGCTCTTGGCGCTTGCTTCAGCCTATAGAGTGCTTTCTTCAATCTCAGCACTTTGCCTTCGCTTTCGATCTTCATATATCCTGGTGGCTGTTCGACGTACACTTCTTCTTCGAGCATACCATTCAGGAACGCTGACTTGACATCCATCTGATGTATTGGCCATTTGTATTGAGCTGCATGTGAAATGAGTAATCGAATAGTTTCCATTCTGGCAACAGGCGCAAACACTTCATCATAATCAATTCCTGCTTTCTGCTTATAGCCTTTCGCTACCAGCCTTGCTTTGTATCTTTCGATCTCGCCTTCAGCATTCATCTTCTTCTTAAATACCCACTTCACGCCAATAGTCTGACTTCCTTTTGGTAACTCTGCTAGTTCCCAAGTATTGTTCTTTTCGATGGCTTTGATTTCTTCATCCATTGCATTCTTCCAGTTTCGATTTCTCATAGCTTCTTCGAAACTCACATCTTCAGTATCTGCCAGCAAGCATACAAGGTGTACCTCTTCTGTATTTTCATACAAATCTTGCAGACTTCTTAATCTGGGTTGTGAAGGCTCATTTTCATCATCGGAATCTTCAGGTTCTATCGAAGTGTCTGTTGGCACAACAACTGGTGCTGCTTCTTCTTCTTCGACGAGAGCTTCAATCGAACTGCTCCAGTCCCATCTGCTTGCTTCATTTACTCGAACGTCCCTGCTTACAATCACCTTTTTGTTTATTGGGTCGAAAAGCCTATAGCCTTTCGATTTCTCATCATACCCAATAAGTATATACTTCTGACTCTTATCCTCCAGCTTCGTTCTCCTTTGATCAGGCACATGTGCATAAGCCACGCTTCCAAAAATTCTAAAGTGAGACACAGTTGGCTTCTGTCCACTCCAGGCTTCTTGAGGTGTTATGTCTCCAAGCTTCGAGTGAGGACATCTATTCTGGACATAAACTGCACATTGTACAGCTTCTGCCCAAAATTCCTTCGACATGTTCTTGCTCTTCAGCATTGATCGAACCATATCAAGCACTGTTCGATTCTTCCTCTCAGCTACTCCATTTTGTTGAGGTGAGTATGCTGTGGTCAGAAATCTTCTTATGCCTTGTTCCTCACAGTACTTCATGAATGCTGTCGAAGTATATTCTCCTCCTCTGTCTGATCGAAGCGCTTTGATGCGTCTGTCAGTTGCATTTTCAACCATCACTTTAAACTTTCTAAATGTCTCGAATGCTTCAGACTTCTCCTTCAGAAAATACACCCAAGTCTTTCTCGAATAGTCATCGATGAAAGAAATGAAGTATTTCTTGCCACTGAATGATTCCGGAGTGATTGGTCCACATATGTCAGTGTGGATTAGTTCCAGAATTTGCTTTGCCTGATATTCTGCCTTCTTTTGAAAGGATGTTCTGGTTTGCTTGCCAAAAACACAGTCTTCACAGAATTTTTCATCGAACTCCACGTCTGGTAGTCCATGCACCATATTCTTCTTCGACAGTCTTCTTAGTCCAGCCTGATGTAAGTGTCCAAAACGCAAGTGCCATAGGGATGCTTGGTCTTCGACATTAACATGCAAGCATTTCTCTCGAATGCTCTTCAGGTTCAGCTTATACATTCGATTCTTCCCCATTTCGACTAAGGCAACTAGACATCCTGTCTTGTCCTTCAGCTGCAGGTTTCGATCCTCCATGAGTATCGAATACCCCTTCTCTGTTAGTTGTCCCAAACTCAAGATATTTGCTTTGAGATTTGGTACATAGTAGACTCCTTCGATTGATCCTACTACACCTTTTTTCTGTAAGAAACATATAGTTCCTTTTCCTTCGACCTTCACCTTCGAGGCATCTCCAAATGAGACGTGTCCATCTTCGACAGTCTTTAATTCTTTGAACAGGTGTTTGTGACCACACATGTGATTGCTTGCACCTGAGTCGAGGTACCACATTGTGTCACTCTCTGTATCTTCTTCCTTCTGCGCCATTAACAAGAATCCTTCATTCGATTTGGGTGCGAGAGGTCCCGAGTTCGATTCTGATTCTAGGGCAAAGTTAGACGTTTCTTCAACTCTCCTCCTCGATCGACAGTCTCTTGCAAGATGTCCCATCTTTCCACAGTTGTGGCAACTGTAGGAATTGCAATCCTTCGCGTAATGCCCCTGTTTGTTGCACTTATAGCATTCGATACTGTTGTAATTTGTTCTTCCACCTCTTTGATTTCGACCTCTACCATGCCAGTTTTGTTAGCTAGATTGTCCTCTGTCGAAACTATAGTTTTGGTAGCTTCGACCGCCATCACGTCCTCCATGACCACGTCCTCTCCCTCTCCAGTTTTGTGAGAAGAGTGCCTTTTCATCTCTGCTCGAATCTGCCTCTTCGATTGCCTCTTCTTTCTTTTTCATTTTTCGCTGCTCATGTGCTTCGAGCGACCCAGCAACCTCTTCGACAGTGATTGTCGAAAGGTCCTTTGCTTCCTCTATAGCGCACACAATGTTTTCGAACTTGTCCGTTAAAGATCTTAAAATCTTTTCGACAATTCGGCCCTCTGTCATTGCTTCTCCATTTCGACTCATCTGATTCGCCACTGTCTGCACGCGCGTAATATAGTCCGCTACGGACTCTGTCTCCTTCATCTTCATCCTCTCCATCTCCCCTCGAAGAGTTTGCAATCTAACTTGCTTCACTCTGTCTGCTCCTCTGTACGCTTTCTCTAAAGTGTCCCAGGCCCCCTTCGACGTGGTTGAACCAGCAATCTTTTCGAATGCTGATTCGTCCACTGCTCTGAACAGCATGTATAATGCTGCTTTGTCTTTCGACCGCGTCTCTTTCAACGCCTTCGTCTGGGCGGCATTGAGACCTGTTGTGTTACCTGGATCTTCAAAGCCATCATTGGTGACTTCCCATGCATCCAATGAGCCCAGCAACGCTTTCATCTGGATGCTCCAATTCTCATAATTGGACTTCGTCAGCCGTGGCAACGGCATTTGACTGGTCAGGCTCGCCATGAGCTCTGATACCAATTTGAAGACACAAGATATATGGTTTTGGACGGAGGGAGGAGGAACAGACTTTTCTCTACAATCTTCACTTATATTCAAAATGTCTTAATGTTTTACAAAGAGGTCTGGTCCTTATATAGAGAAAAGGCCAGACAAGAAAGGACAAGTAATTAAAATGCAGTAATGAATACTATCAGGTCCCTAGGATAGTTTGATTACCCAAGAGAATAAACTTTTGAACTCCCCATACACATTTAAATTTATTCCAACACATATATTATAGATCAAGTACATTACATGCATCTCTTTTTGGTTTATCTCAAACTAAGACTGGCACCATAAGCAAAGTACATTGGCTTAATTTCACACATCAAATTACATTCATTTTCATTTTAAAGATACTTTTATTTAGAAGTTTTTGCTATAACTTATACTTTAATATAGCCAATTTATTCATACTTGCCAGCAATCGCCACACACTTATATTGAAACTTCGATCCCCAAACTTCAATTTATTTTTAGTATAGCTGCTCCTCAATTGCAGTTCTGTATGCACAAAACAATTTTTTTTCATCAATAATAATACTAAATCTCATAATTTAAAACAAAGAAACTATTCCATCTATATATACTTGCCTTCCTGTGGCGACGATTCTCATTGTCGCTGTCACACTCATCACTGCTACTGCCACTGTCACTGCTGTGACCTGATATGCCATCCTTGATCCTCTGGAACATGTTTCTCTTCTCTTTCCTGTTTCTGCCTTGGCATTTTGCCACAGTGGTGCCGGTAACAACGGTGGTGGCAGTGGCAGTAGCGGCGTGATTGTGACGGTTGCACGTGTTGCTTTGATTTTTGGCAACATATCCTGGTTGATAAATCACATCTGTCTCGCTATAGTATTCGGTTTTGGTTTGTGTTCCATCATTGTGGTGTCCTTTGAACAAGTCAGTTACCTTCTGTCCGATTGAGCTATGTTGTTGCTGGTGGTTATGGTGGGCTTTCTGTTGGCAGCTTTGTTCGCAGGTTTTGTAGCACTGAGCAGAGGCCATTGCGACAAACTGTGTGAGTTTTTCTTGGTTTTGTTGTGATGTTTGTTTGCTTGTTGTTTATGCTTTGAAGTATTCAAAATGAGTTCTGATATATATATAGAACTAGTAAGGTATTGAATGATTTTGGAATCTATATACTTTTTTTTTGTAGGTTGAATAATATGGTGAATTATTGTATAGTGTCATCACCTTTTTACCATTTTGCCAACTGAATATATGCCCAATTAATTTCGTTCGGACACTTTAAATAATTTGGCAGAGATGAGAATCATATACATACAGTGGTTAATATGGAATCCCAGAGTGGCCCATTTTAGATGGTGACTTTTCCTATTCCTCCAAATCAATATGTCTTTTACAGTTTCATCGTTAACATGCATGTGTTGTGTCAGAACTTATGCTTCTATATCTGTCATAACTGATAGAGCTTACGATTTTCACTTCTTCATGCAAATCTTAAAAGAGCATAAACAACTTTATTTTCAAGCACAAGCTTGTACGGTACTTCAATACCTGTCAATCTAATCTTTTAATTAATGTGTTTTATTATTAATAATAATAAGAATGAAATGAGGCGAAAAATCACTTAGTGTGATTCGAAATTGCAACCCTTTGCTTAGAGGCGACTGCAATACCAACCGGAACAATATATATTTGATTATAAATTATGTCCTTTTTATAAATTTTTGGCTGCAACTTTGATGGAAAATAAACAATCAAGTATATGGACTGAAGTGGTAAGCGAGCTCCTGCTAAGGAACGAAGATTCGGAAAATACCGAGTTTGATTTCTGATGAAAACATTACATGATCAATGTCATGACCTCTCGGCACGAATTCTGAATTACTAGGGTCGCTTTCTCTTAGAAACCAGCATGCATGTGAAATTTTATATATGTAAGTTGCAATTTATTTTGAAAATAATTTATTAATCACTAAAGTTGTGAAATTCATTGGTGTTTATAATTCCAAAACTATGCAATTGAATTATGATCTATATGTTATGTGAATTATTTATTTTCAATGAAATTTATTATTATAAGGCATATAAAGATCATCCGATAATTGATTATGATTTAGGTATACTTTTGAATTTAAAGTTTAATTTAACAATTAAATCTTAAGATGTGGAATTCTGAGAACATTATCACGGAGGATATGGAATTCGAGTTTCGCACATATAAAGAACCTCGTGAAGAATGTTCTTCATGGAGTGCTGAAACATAATCTTAACTTAGAATAAGTAAGAGAGTCCAACGAAAATTAGAGTATTGTTTGCATTAGTTTTTTTTGCATTACCTTATAGTTCCTCAAATGAATGTCAAAATAATATTCCTAAATAGAGATCTCGATGAGAAGATTTACATGGAGCAACTGGAATATTGTGTGGTAATAAAGAAAAGGTGTGCAAGTTTGACAAATCCTTGTATGGCTTAAAACAAACACCAAAACAATGACATCAAAAGTTTGACTTTGTCGTTGCAAGATTCACCAATTAATGGGAAGACACACAAGTTAGGCGGAGATTTTCAGTCATTATCAAAACAGAAATTCAAATATTTTGTCATCATCATAAGGGGGAGATTGTGAGGAATCCATCTTATATTTAATTCGATTTTGATGAAGACAAAGATTATCAAAGAAGAAAAGGATCAAAAAACTTATACACATCAATGATGAAGTCGATCAAGAAGATTTAACATATAAATTCAAGTGAAGATTTTAGACAAATGAATATAACTAAGGTGCTCATTGCAATTTATATTATACTACTTTAAATTTTTCATAGTTTCATATATCACTTCATCGAAAAACCTTTTTGCTTCATCATGCATGATTATCTAGAAAATATTTTTCATCTAATTTTTGTTACAAGTGTTTGTACACAAAATTGTTTGAGAATATTGTGATATTCACTTTTATCCATATTGATTATATGATTGATCATTAGCAAAGAGATTAATGAAATTTTAGAAACAAAGAGGTTTCTAACCTCCATATATCAAGATGAAAGATCTTATACTAGTTGACATAATTTTGGGGTCAAAGTAAAGAGAAATAGTGGGGGTTATGAACTTAGTCAAACACATTATATTGAAAATATTTGACAAGTTCAAACATTTACGCTTTAAGGATGTGACCATTCCATTTGATCCTAGTGTCAAACTTCAAAAAAAAATGATGGAAGAGTTGTGACTCAATTGGAATATGCAAGTGCATGTAATGTACTATACCCGACATAGCATTTGCAATTAGTAAAATAAGTATATTTTACTAGAAATCAAAATGGAGAGCACCGAAATTCCATCATTAGGATTTTCGGCTATCTTATAAAAATAAAAAATCTTGACATCCATTATGGTAGATTTTCTGCCATATTAGAAGAATATACCGATGTGAGTTGGATATCGAGTTTTGAATATCATAAATCTGCATTTGGGTGGATATTTATACTAGTCGGTGCCGCATCTCGAAAAACACAATCCTTCCCGAAGCGTATCACACACTCACCTAAAATTGATGTTCGAACATAATCGCCACCGAACTTTATTATTTCCAAAAAGAAATAGGAAAATATCGATAAAACCTTTAAAAGTAATAGAAAATGGTCGTCGCAACCAAATTCGGGTTTGGGAGTCGATTACGCAAGGGAAAAGTATTAGCATCCCTCGCGTTCGTCGTACTCAACGAGAACCTTTTATTTAGATTTGTGATTGAATGTTAGCTTACGTTAATTGTTTTCTTCGAGTAGTAAAAGATTAAATACAAAAGGAAAGGGGTCGCAAAAAGTTTTTTATTAATGTGTCTGACGAGATTGCGGGTCTCACTCCTACGTATCTCAGGGTGCAATGGAGAACTCAAGACTACATAGTTCTGGATAGCAAATGTTTATGTGTTAGTCGATTTTAGCAAAAAATTCTCAAGTCGCATTCAAACGGAAAACATTGTTGCCCAAAACATGGATAATCCAACATTTGCATCACTTCAAGAACGAATGACTTAATCTGGATCAGCAAAAATTTATGCCATCATCAAATTCGAGTGGAAAACATTTGATATTCTCATGGGGAAGCGTTATTTGCATTATTGCGAAATGGACAAAGCTTCTTTCTCTTTTTAAAAGGTTTTGAATTGAAAGGCAAAAGGAAAAAGGTTTGAATGTGTTGAAATTGATTAGGGAATGACGAATGCTTGATGAGAACGGGACGTGAGCCTCACAACCAATTATTCGGGGTATTATTGGAATGCTAGATTTCATCGATCCCTTTTTCATTCAAGGTATTTATGAAATTTGTTTGATGGACAATGGACATTCAACAAGAACGACGTGTGCCTCAGAGTTGATTGTTCAAAAATTCTACCAGAGTGCTAGACTCCAACGGTCCCTCCTTTTGTCCAAGTTTATATTAAGTGTTTTAGAAACAAAATGATGAAGAGACGGCTCTCTCAAAACGTGTGTCTCGGGACCGACCATTCGAGGATTCAAAGAATGTGAGACTCCAAGGGTCATGTTCTTTCGTGTTTGTTAAGAAAAAGGTTTTAATATTATGCTTAAATGGAAAAGATTTAATTCACATCGATACAAAATTAATCGTGAGAAAAGAGTTTGGAAAATTCACTTGGCGATGGACCAAGATTTTTGATGTGTTTGAAAATACTTCTTTAACCATGATGGGATCAGAGACTCTCAAAAAGTCAAAATGACCCTCCTTTTACTTTTTTAGGTTATTGGGGTTGATCAGATAACTTATGTGGGCTCTGGACAAACTTAATCTGGTCAACATCTTGACCCGCAAAAACATCATTACAGTTAAATAATCAATATTACCAATAAATTCTAACTAATACAAAATTAATCTAATTAATTTAATTAATCTAATCTACTTATCTTAATAATATAAATTAATTAATATCCAATTAATTTAATATAAATTAATCAATATCTAATTAATTTAATAATATAAATTAATAATATTAATCTACCATTAGTGAAGATCTCTAAACTATAATTTCCTAATTGCTTAAAAATATCATTATATCTTACTAATTAAACTTTTAATAACTATTAACCAAAGGTTCTAAAGAAATAATACAAATTGTTATGTTAGCTTAAATCCTAAAATGCCTAAAATAACAGTTAATCATGATGGGATCAGAGACTCTCAAAAAGTTAAAATGACTCTCTTTTTACTTTTTTAGGTCATTGGGGTTGATAAGATAACTTATGTGGGCTCTGGACATGTTAGTAATCTGAATCCTAAGTTAGCAAAAAATGAAAATAAAGGATGGTCAAAATTTGAAGTACGACAACTTTCATTTATATTTGTTGGATCGTAGAATGAACACACATTTTTGAATTTTACTAAGTGTTTATATGCATCAATCGGAGCACTTCCATTGAATGAAATATCTCTTAAAATTGAAGAAAGTTTTTTAATCTCAAAGTTGCATAGAGCTCCCCGATTGAATCTATAATTTACTTCTTCACCTTATGTATGACATCGAAAATCTACCAAGGTATAATATTCTAGTTCAACTATATTTTCGTCTCTCTTTTTCTATATCAAACTACAAAGCTTGTGAACATGCACTTCACATAAATTAATTAAAATTATAATTAACATAAAAAAATAAAAAAGTACTAACTTTTAAGTATAATCGTCCATTTTGTTTCCGGTCAAAGTTATCAATAATCCTCAGTAATGACACTATTTTGTTAGATGGAAAAAAAATGTCATAGTAAATGTGCCAACAAAAACCTACAATGTGGTGAGTGTAATTATTATATTCACAAGGATTGTGTGTGTCCTCACACAAAGATTATATCTCGATTTTTTTATTCGTAAAATAAAATCGTTGTTATAAAATATATTATTTATAATAGTAGTTGTTCCTGGATTAGGCCGAGGGTGTCTTGAACTTTCCAAATGCTCTATTGATTCATAATTTCCCCTAATTTCTTTGTTCTACCTCCTTAGCTTCCTTAGACTTAATCATAGCTTCCATGATTTTTAGTAATATTTTTATATTTATCGACAATTCCATCAAATAACACAAAATAATAGATAAAAATAATGTACTCTTACGAAAATCATAGTTGATAAATAATTTGCACTAAATCAATATATGAGCCTTGTTAGACTAAAACTCAATGAAAATGTAAAATAATTTCTACAAAATTTAATAAAAATAATACAAAATATTCGTTATGACATGGATCATCTAGAGACAAAGTGAATATGAATCAAATAAATACAAAATTTCTTAGAATAACAAATATTGACTTAAGTCCACGACGATAGCACCATTTCATCAAGTCTTATTGCAATATCAAAGTATTTTGAATTATCATATCCCCATAGACCTGCACGTTCATAAATTTCTAATATTCTAAGTATGGATCTACAACTGTTTTTTCGTAAACACATAAAGTAAATCAAATAGTAATTGAAATAGAACTTAACAAATTCATACATCTATGCTAACTACTTTCAATTCCAATATAAAAAGGAAACTATAGATACACGCATTTATGATAACAGTTACAAAGAATTTAGTAGAGAAAATTGCATCCAAAGTTTATTCATATATTATCGATCAAGTACATTACATGCATCTCTTTTTGGTTTATCTCAAACTATGACTGGCACCATAAGCAAAGTACATTGGCTTAATTTCACACATCAAATTACATTCATTTTCATTTTAAACATACTTTTATTTAGAAGTTTTTGCTATAACTTATACTTTAATATAGCCAATTTATTCATACTTGCCAGCAATCGCCACACACTTATATTGAAACTTCGATTCCCAAACTTCAATTTATTTTTAGTATAGCTGCTCCTCAATTGCAGTTCTGTATGCACAAAACAATTTTTTTTCATCAATAATAATACTAAATCTCATAATTTAAAAGAAAGAAATTATTCCATCTATATATACTTGCCTTCCTGTGGCGACGATTCTCATTGTCGCTGTCACACTCATCACTGCTACTGCCACTGCTGTGACCTGATATGCCATCCTTGATCCTCTGGAACATGTTTCTCTTCTCTTTCCTGTTTCTGCCTTGGCATTTTGCCACAGTGGTGCCGGTAACAACGGTGGTGGCAGTAGCGGCGTGATTGTGACGGTTGCACGTGTTGCTTTGATTTTTGGCAACATATCCAGGTTGATAAATCACATCTGTCTCGCTATAGTATTCGGTTTTGGTTTGTGTTCCATCATTGTGGTGTCCTTTGAACAAGTCGGTTACCTTCTGTCCGATTGAGCTATGTTGTTGCTGGTGGTTATGGTGGGCTTTCTGTTGGCAGCTTTGTTCGCAGGTTTTGTAGCACTGAGCAGAGGCCATTGCGATAAACTGTGTGAGTTTTTCTTGGTTTTGTTGTGATGTTTGTTTGCTTGTTGTTTATGCTTTGAAGTATTCAAAATGAGTTCTGATATATATAGAGAACTAGTAAGGTATTGAATGATTTTGGAATCTATATACTTTTTTTTGTAGGTTGAATAATATGGTGAATTATTGTATAGTGTCATCACCTTTTTATCATTTTGCCAACTGAATATATGCCCATTTAATTTCGTTCGGACACTTTAAATAATTTGGCAGAGATGAGAATCATATACATACAGTGGTTAATATGGAATCCCAGAGTGGCCCATTTTAGATGGTGACTTTTCCTATTCCTCCAAATCAATATGTCTTTTACATTTTCATCGTTAACACACATGTGTTGTGTCAGAACTTATGCTTCTATATCTGTCATGACTGATAGAGCTTACGATTTTCACTTCTTCATGCAAATCTTAAAAGAGCATAAACAACTTTATTTTCAAGCCCAAGCTTGTACGGTACTTCAATACCTGTCAATCTAATCTTTTAATTAATGTGTTTTATTAATAATAATAAGAATGAAATGAGGCGAAAAATCACTTAGCGTGATTCGAAATTGCAACCCTTTGCTTAGAGGCGACTGCAATACCAACTGGAACAATATATAGTTGATTATAAATTATGTCCTTTTTATAAATTTTTGGCTGCAACTTTGATGGAAAATAAACACTCATATTTATTAATCAAGTATTTGGACTCAAGTGGTAAGCGAGCTCCTGCTGAGGAACGAAGATTCGGAAAATACCGAGTTCGATTTCTGATGGGAACATTACATGATCAATGTCATGACCTCTCTGACACGAACTCTGAATTACTAGGGTCGCTTTCCCTTATAAACCAGCATGCATGTGAAATTTTATATATGTAAGTTGCAATTTATTTTGAAAATAATTTATTAATCACTAAAGTCGTGAAATTTATTGGTGTTTATAATTCCAAAACTATGCAATTGAATTATTATGATCTATATGTTATTTGTTATGTGAATTGTTTATTTTCAATGAAATTTATTATTATAAGGCATATCAAGATCACCCGATAATTGATTATGATTTATGTATACTTCTGAATTTGAAGTTTAATTTAACATTTAAATCTTAAGATGTGGAATTCTGAGAACCTTATCACGGAGGATATAGAATTCGAGTTTCGCACATATAAAGAACCTCGTGAAGAAGGTAACCTCGTGAAGAATGTTATTCATGGATTGCTGAAACATAATCTTAACTTAGAACAAGTAAGAGAGTCCAAAGAAAATTAGAGTATTGTTTGCATTAGTTTTTTTGCATTACCTTATAGTTCCTCAAATAGATGTCAAAATAATATTCCTAAATAGAGATCTCGATGAGGAGATTTACATGGAGCAACTAGAATATTGTGTGGTAATAAACAAAAGGTGTGCAAGTTTGACAAATCCTTGTATGACTTAAAACAAGCACCAAAACAATGACATCAAAAGTTTGACTTTGTCGTTGCAAGATTCACCAATTAATGGGAAGACACACAAGTTAGGCGGAGATTTTCGGTCATTATCAAAACAGAAATTCAAATATTTTGTCATCATCATAAGGGGGGGATTGTGAGGAATCCATCTTATATTTAATTCGATTTTGATGAAGACAAAGATTATCAAAGAAGAAAAGGATCAAAAAATTTATACACATCAATGATGAAGTCGATCAAGTAGATTTAACATATAAATTCAAGTGAAGATTTTAGACAAATGAATATAACTAAGGTGCTCATTGCAATTTATATTATACTACTTTAAATTGTTCATAGTTTCATATATCACTTCATCGAAAAACCTTTTTGCATCATCATGCATGATTATCTACAAAATCTTTTTCATCTAATTCTTGTTACAAGTGTTTGTACACAAAATTGTTTGAGAATATTGTGATATTCATTTTTATCCATATTGATTATATGATTGATCATTAGCAAAGAGATTAATGAAATTTTAGAAACAAAGAGGTTTCTAACCTCCATATATCAAGATGAAAGATCTTATACTAGTTGACATAATTTTGGGGTCAAAGTAAAGAGAAATAATGGGGGTTATGAACTTAGTCAAACACATTATATTGAAAATATTTGATAAGTTCAAACATTTACGCTTTAAGGATGTGACCATTCCATTTGATCCTAGTGTCAAACTTCAAAAAAATGATGGAAGAGTTGTGACTCAATTGGAATATGCAAGTGCATGTAATGTACTATACCCGACATAGCATTTATAATTAATAAAATAAGTATATTTTACTAGAAATCAAAAAGGAGAGCACTGGAATTCCATCATTAGGATTTTCGGCTATCTTATAAAAATCAAAAATCTTGACATCCGTTATGGTAGATTTTCTGCCATATTAGAAGAATATACCGATGTGAGTTGGATATCGAGTTTTGAATATCATAAATCTGCATTTGGATGGATATTTATACTAGTCGGTCTCGCATCTCGAAAAACACAATCCTTCCCGAAGCGTATCACACCCTCACCTAAAATTGATGTTCGAACATAATCGCCACCGAACTTTATTTATTCCAAAAAGAAATAGAAAAATATCGATAAAACCTTTAAAAGTAATAGAAAATGGTCGTCACAATCAAATTCGGGTTCGGGAATCGATTACGCAAGGGAAAAATATTAGCACCCCTCACGTTCGTCGTACTCAACGAGCACCTTTTATTTAGATTTGTGATTGAATGTTAGCTTACGTTAATTCTTTTCTTCGAGTAGTAAAAGATTAAATACAAAAGGAAAGGGGTCGCAAAAAGGTTTTTATTAATGTGTCTGACGAGATTGCGGGTCTCACTCCTACGTATCTCAGGGTGCAATGGAGAACTCAAGACTACGTAATTCTGGATAACAAATGTTTGTGTGTTAGTCGATTTTAGCGAAAAATTCCCAAGTCGCATTCAAACGGAAAACATTGTTGCCCAAAACATGGATAATCCAACATTTGCATCACTTCAAGAACGAATGACTTAATCTGGATCAGCAAAAATTTATGCGATCATCATATTCGAGTGGAAAACATTTGATATTCTCATGGGGAAGCGTTATTTGCATTATCGCGAAATGGACAAAGCTTCTTTCTCTTTTTAAAAGGTTTTGAATTGAAAGGCAAAAGGAAAAAGGTTTGAATGTGTTGAAATTGATTAGGGAATAACGAATGCTTGATTAGAACGGGACGTGAGCCTCACGACCAATTATTCGGGGTATTATTGGAATGCTAGATTTCATCGATCCCTTTTTCATTCAATGTATTTATGAAATTTGTTTGATGGACAATGGGCATTCAACAGGAACGACGTGTGCCTCAGAGTTGATTGTTCAAAAATTCTACCAGAGTGCTAGACTCCAACGGTCCCTCCTTTTGTCCAAGTTTATATTAAGTGTTTTAGAAACAAAATGATGAAGAGACGGCTCTCTCAAAACGTGTGTCTCGGGACCGACCATTCGAGGATTCAAAGAATGTGAAACTCCAAGGGTCATGTTCTTTCGTGTTTGTTAAGAAAAAGGTTTTAATATTATGCTTAAATGGAAAAGATTTAATTCGCATCGATACAAAATTAATCGTAAGAAAAGAGTTTGGAAAATTCACTTGGCGATGGACCAAGATTTATTGATGTGTTTGAAAATACTTCTTTAACTATTTATCTATATTTATTATATTATTATCTATTTATTTAATTAATTATAACAATAAAAAATAAACAAATAAAAACAAATAATGATAAAATAAGGAAAGTCAAGGGATTTTGAAAATCCACTTGGCGTTGGACCAATGGTTTTTAAATTAGAAAATATATTTATAATCATTATACACATTCATTTAATTTAATTATTTAATTAAACAAATTAATAAATAATAATAGAAATATAATTGTAAGTGAAACAAAAATGATATGTTTGCTCATGAAAGATATATGATAATTAAACAAGGGGATTAAATTAACTAACTAAATTGTATTTTAATAATTATTTTATTAATTAAAAAATTAACAAAATAAAAAAATGAAATAAAAAATATAAAAGTAAAAAGAAAAGAAAAGATAGGGGTGAGATAGAGATAAAGGAGGATAATAGTTTAGCAAAGAAAAGGAAAAAAGAAATAACATAAAAGAGTGTGGTCCAAGGCTCATTCCAACAAAAAGAGTAAAAAATGATAAAGAAAAACATATAGCGGGTGCCAATAGCGAAAATAGCAAGGCAAGATTGATCTAATGGTTAAGATTGGATTTGGTTTGTCTTCAAGAAAAACAATAATTTTCATTCTTATTTTGGTCATAACTTATTCAATTTTTTTATGAAATTAAGCAAATGAATAATGAAAAATTATCTACTCGATCTCACGAACATCACCGAACGGTCAATATATATATATATATATATATATATATATATATATATATATATATATATATATATATATATATATATATATATTACTTTTCATTTGTAAATTGTTGAATTCATCGATTGTGCGATCAATATGCTTGGTTAAACTTTTTGATAACATTTTGAAAAAGATTTTATTGAGTTGATCACAATCTATTAGATTGTGGTTGGATTTGCAAATCAACAAAAGCATATAAAATTCTAAATAAAATTGATTGCACACAAGGTGTACGATAATTTTTCTGAATTACGATTTTTGTGTATTTTGTCATTGAAAATAGAATTCACTTTTATCGTAGCATTCAAGTGATTGTTGTTAAAAATATGTTGATCAGTTTATTCTCATTATCATAACTTGATTCTATAACAGCTATAACTTGCAATGATGAGCTCAAAACTTTCATTACCTCTCTTGGATTCTGTTACCTCAAATTTTCGACACAAACCTTGATTATAAGGATTTGGAAATTTTTGGACTTTGATGATTTGGGTTCTACTTAGATTGAAATGGTCATTCGACCATGAGATCAAGCATGCGTTTTTTTACAAACTGATCCCGTCGAATGATGTTGGTGACTTTGGTCGAATTTCCAAGCAGTTAAAGACCATGGATTGTTAGTTTTTGGACTTAGTGAAATTCCAAGTTTTCAATATGATATTACTCTCCACGCAGTCGAACAAGGTAAGAGGATAAGACTAGACATTTATTCTAGGACACGTGGAAGCCTGTAAAGAACGGAGATTTCATGGAGACGAAGACGTGGCATAATTTGTTGTGTCGATCGTTGCAGACGAATATGATAGGACTAGCAATAAGTAGTGTTCATTTGTAGTTTTAGGGATCCCCAATTTTACACAAATTCTAAAAAGTCATTTAGAAAAGAGTGTTCTAAGAATGTATGTATTTGTATTCCAATTTATGAATTAGTTTCTTTATTTTCAAGTCATTTATTGCTTTTGAAGTTATTTTTAAATCTTCGACTTTCGACTTTAAACGTCAAACATGTTTCAATCTCATAATTGTTGCACAATATGTCCCGGGATCTTTTAGAGTCTATTCCTTTAAGTGAAATCAAACTTGTTTTGTTTATCAAATTTTCCAGTAAACAACTTCACTACAAACAAGAATGATACATTCCTTTTTCATCTATTCTTTGAGTACTACACATGCATATTTTCTAGTATACGTTGATGAACTTCTTTTAAGAAATGATGTGTCATTCGTGAATCATTTTATTCAATCACTATCCCATAGGTTCTCACTTAAACACGTGGACACATCACATTACTTTCTCGACATTGAGCTCATTCCCTCCAAAGTAGGTTTATTCTTAGCTTAACACAAATTTATTCAAGATATACTTCAGAAGTTTGATATGGAGGGACAATTTGTCCCAATCAATGATCAAATTGTAGATTTATTCACCAAGTCATTACCACAAGTTAAATTTAAAAGAGATCCAGTCTAAGATGCTAGTCACCGATAGTAACTTCACCTTGCAGGGTGTAAAGAGGCACAACCAATCTTGAGCCAATGACAATACATCGACAATTCAGATAATCATATAACTACAATGAAATTGTGTAGTTAACACGCTAACTATATAGATTTATTTGTGTTATTATTAGTATCAAAGTGTTCTCAATGCACATAATTGTATTAAAACTACTCTCTCTATTAATAAAGAGCACAATCACATATGTCTAGAAGAAGATACCATATGAGTTTAAAAGTGTTATTAAAAGTCTAGATGAGATATCTCAACAAAATTATGATAGTAAATAAATTCATATACAGAAACCAGACAACCTTATAATACTCTTTTATAGATCATACACTTATCTAATCCATTAATTTCTATCTTTTTTTAAGAGCTTTCTTTATAGATTTTCTTTACGAATTCTTTTGTCTTTCGCAATTTGACATTCTTCATATAATCTACTCTTTTCATTATAAAATTTGAAAGTCTTTTCCCAACTTGTCTAAATCATTTAAGTTAGATTTTCATAATCTTTTTAGTGATAGTTATTACACCAGAGTTGTTTTTAATATTATCATTTTTAATTTTATCTCAAATAGTCTTACCATATATTAGACACAACATTATTTATGGTTAGATGGTTAGAATTATGATTATGAACATCATTTACCATTTGTATAAGAATGAGTTAACTATGCATGATGGAGATGACAAGTATTTATAGTGTATAATGGCTTATGATCTTATTAACATGCAGCCATGCCATGCTTCTATATAAGGTTACACCATGCATAACCATGCATAACTTTACATACTTCCATGCAATCATTCAGCTTTTGCTACTTCCTCTAATATTTATGATACATTTATTTTATTTTGATGTTAGTTTTTTAGTCCAACATTATGTCTTATAATTGTATGATCAAAATTTCTCTTCTTTTTTAGTTGTACTTTTGTATCAAAATTTCTCTTCTATTTCAACCATATTTTTTCAATTGAATGGTCTCTAACTCCTTATATTTTTTATATTGTGTGACTTGTGAAATCATCTCTCTCCAACGTTTCTAAATTTGCACTTCATATGTTCTATCTTATTTTAACACATGTGGAAGTCAAACGTTATACGGCTTGTTTTTAAGTCTCTAATCTCCAATTTTATTTCTCTTTTAACGCTTATAACTGCTAAAAACGTAAACATGTATATTTGTTGGTTCTTAAATGTGTTCAATAAATACATTTAAAATTAATGTAAGATTGACCAGTGGGATTCGGGAGAGGAAATTGAATCCTCAGCCGTCAAAATTGTCAACATAATATTTACTGTATGATTCAGAAAAATATATTTGATTTTTTAAAAGTTATTATTTTTAAATTAGAGTTATCTTATTTTGATCGGATAATCAATTACAATGTGTGAATGCATAATTTTTTAACTACGGAGAATTTTGATCATTGGAATAGTCTTACAGCTGTTGTGAGAACTTTTTGTGATCCTATTTTTTCTTTTTTACAATAGTCAAAATTTACTATACATAAAATTAAATTGATTATTAATAATTTAAGCTTTTTAAATCTTCACTCAATCACCCTTTTTCTTAATTACAATAGAATAAGAAAAATAATAAATAAACTATACTAACCTTAAGAAAAGTAAAAGGATACAAATTTAAAATCTGTTTGTAATATAGGTACTTACCAGGATATGGAGTGGGACATCCAATTAGTAATAGGTACTACACACATTTGACTGAGTCTGTGCTGAAGCTAAGGTGGGAATGCCAAGTTTGGCGACCAAAAACATCAAAGGTACTTTTATTAGAAAACAATAGTAATGAAGCTTCCAAATGTTGACTTCAAGTAACACAAAGGAAATAAGGTATTGGTGGGAGAATAGAAAGTTTAAGAAAACGATTCATTTTCCGTTTAAACACGAGGAAGATTTTTTTAGAAGAAAGATTAGAGAGAGAAATAGAACAATATCTTATTTTTTTTTAAATAATAATTTTATAAAAAATGATAAACAAATATGTATTATTCATATTTTAAATTTCTAAAATATTATTAATAATTGTACACTGATAAATATAATTGTATACTGATAAATACTTGTATACTGATAAATAATAATTGTCATATATTTTACTATAAAATCACGTATATTGCATATTACGGATTTGTTATTAGACGATAATTATATAATGGATTTAATTGAAATACACTGACAGTGTAAAAGGATTTTATACCGTCAGTTAATCATAGTCGTTGGATATTGAAATAAGATTGACTTTTATTTTAAAAATCTATAAAGTAATGCAAACGGATGATGGTGATGAATCGATTGTGTAAAACTTTTTACACTGACAGTGCATAGTAATTAATCTCTTATATAATTATAATATTTAAAAAACATTTTCTTTATTTAAATTTTAATTAATAAAATATATTTGAATATCTACAAAGTATGTGTTAATTCTTTTTTTATATAAAAAAAAGGAAACATAGGAAAATTAAACTTTTAGGAATTGGATTTTCATAAGTATGTTAAATAGATATTAACTAAAAGAGATAGACAAATAAAAAAACACTCTTTATTTCTGAATAAGTGAGATATCGAATTTAGCAAGTCAATCAGCACTAACATTTTCTTCGCGTAAAGTGTGAATAAAGACAATTTATCATTCTTTATGAATAAGAGATTGATATAATCCACTAGAGGAACATAAGGAGATTTTTTTTTTAAATAACCATGTTTTAAAAAAAAATACGAAAATAACCAACTTTTTAATTTTTTTTCCAAAATAACCATGTTTGGGGAGGAGGCGCCAGATGCATTGGCGCACATGCATTGGGTCGCGAATAAAGACAATTTATCATTCTTTATGAATAAGAGATTGATATAATCCACTAGAGGAACATAAGGAGATTTTTTTTTTAAATAACCATGTTTTAAAAAAAAATACGAAAATAACCAACTTTTTAATTTTTTTTCCAAAATAACCATGTTTGGGGAGGAGGCATGTTTTAAAATAAATACGAAAATAACCAAACTGTATTGGCGCCTGCATGGGCGTTGTGTTTCTTTTGAAAATAAAATTTATTTTTGCAACAAACAAGAATTGAACACACAACCTTTGGATCAATAGTGAAAGACAGTACCATTGCACCAAAGACCCTTCATATTAATTTATTTCTTCATATATTTAATGAGCCATTGTTCAATTGTATTTTTTAAATTGTATTAAAATAAAACACAAAATAATTTTATTAATAAAACACAAAATACATTATATATTAGTAATGTATTTTGAATACATTATAAAATAGGAGTAACATATTTTGGCGCCTGCAGCCAACAATTATTTTGTATTAATATAAAAAATATATTGTTCTTTTTTCATTTTATTAAATTTTATCTCTATTCTTTAATTTTTAAAAATATTATATATTAATATATTATTTTATATTTAATGAGCCATTGTTCAATTGTTTAAAAAATATTATTTAGGACGAAGAAAGTATCTCATTTAAGTTATGCACGATTTTTAAAAAATAATTGATAGTATTTATTTTATTATTAAAATAAATCTGATTTATTATAATGTTACATTTTTAAAAAATATATTGTTCTTTTTTCATTTTATTAAATTTTATCTCTATTCTTTAATTTTTAAAAATATTATATATTAATATATTCAAATTAATATTCAATTATTTTGTGTTTTATTTTATAATGTATTTATATTTTATTAATTTTTTATATATTAAATATTTAAGTATTATTTTATATAACTTAGACATGTATTAATATATTATATTATTTATAAAAAGTAATATAATATATAAAAATGTATTATATTTAAAATAATATAATTTTTCAACTGTATTTTTCAATTATATTTAAAAATATTATGAAGTTTTTATATTAATTTTTACACAAAAATTCAAATAAAACTTCATAATATTTATTATAAATACAATTAAAATATTAATACATGTTAATATATAATATAAAACACAAAATATATGATGAAACAATTGAACAATGACTCATTAAATTTAAAATAATATATTAATATATAATATTTTTAAAAATTAAATAATAGAGATAAAATTTAATAAAATGAAAAAAGAATAATATATTTTTTATATTAATACAAAATAATTGTTGGCTGCAGGCGCCAAAATATGTTACTCCTATTTTATAATGTATTCAAAATACATTACTAATATATAATGTATTTTGTGTTTTATTAATAAAATTATTTTGTGTTTTATTTTAATACAATTTAAAAAATACAATTGAACAATGGCTCATTAAATATATGATGAAATAAATTAACATGAAGGGTCTTTGGTGCAATTGTAATGTCTTTCACCTTTGATTCAAAGGTTATGTGTTCGATTCTTGTTGGTTGCAAAAATAAATTTTATTTTCAAAAGAAACACACATATGCTGGCGCCAACTGTATTGGCGCCTTCTCCTCTTTGCCTGCCATGCATTGGCGCCTCTTCATGAGGCCCAATGCATGTGCGAGTTGGTTATTCTCGTATTTTTTTAAAAAAATATGGTTATTTTAAAAAAAAAATCACATAAGGACGAGTAGAAGATACGCCCTCTTGAATAAACTTCATAGTTGTTTGAGAGCCAGACTCGTAAATCACATTTCTGAAACCATGATTCCAAGCAATATCAAGACCATGAGAAATGGTTTGAAGTTCGACATTAGTATTAGAGGTGAAATACAAAATTTATGATCCAACCTCCATAAGAGTTTCTCAAATGAGCACCAAAGTCGGATGACATTGGATTACCAATGAAACTACCATCTACATTGACCCTTGTCATATTCAATAGGGGGAGGGTACCAAGACACAAGTCTAAGGGTTGATATCTTATTAGAACCATCAAAAACCTACTTGGTAGAGTGTGAAAGAGTAGTTATTTGACTAAGAATATTCCATAGCGGCTATTGTCTTTAAGGATTCTATGTTACGGGATTTCCAAATCATCCAACAACAAATAGGAAACATAGGTCATGATTGGCAACCGCATTAATTTTCATCCAATTATATATATCAACCTCATAAAAATGAATGTGAGATGAAAAACTAAAATTGTTCAAAACTTGCACAGCCTTAAGGAAATCTCTAAGAGTGTGTAAGATGGTTTCATTAGTTGCACCACATTTATAACAAGAGGCATCTGTTGACATGTGATGAGTGACTCGTGTATAGTTGATAGATAATTCCCATGCATGATGATCCAAACAAAATGAAGAATATTTTCAAGTAATTTGAGGTTCCAAATCTAAGACAAAGTCATTGTCTGAATATGAGGTGGATTGGACTCTAAAGTTAAACACACATAAGTTAATTTGGTAGAATAAGTACATGATAGTGAAGGTTCTCAAATAAAAATATCATATGAGTCGTCATTAGTAGATACATTAGTCATATCAATTTTTATGTCTTGAGGAATATGGATGGAGATGATGTCAAAATTCTAAGTACCATAATTGCATACATCCATGATATGTAGGCGTTTATCCTGCTCATCCACCATCCTCTGGAGAAATTTTGTCACAAATTCTACCATTTATGAGCCATTTATCATACGAAATGGAAATACCCTTCTCTCTACTCTAATGATAAAACCCAACTTGATAGCCTCAACTACTTTAGCAATAGAATGTCATGTGCACGATGCTTCATTGTAACTATTCGCCTCTAGGATGTTGGCCACAAATTATATCTCTAACTGATAATAACTGAACTCATAACTTGTCAGAATTGTGAAGAAGCTCCCAAACATGTTTATCCAACATGACAACATTAACAAGTCTAGCTCTCTTGATGCCAAGACCATCTAGAGTAGAAGGTTGAGTTATGATATCCCATTTAACCTAGTGACTAGATTTTCCTCCCAAATAAACTGTCTTATACAAGAATCAACCTTACTACAAATTCCTTACAAATGTCTTCTAGAAGGAAAAAATTATGCATGATATAAATAGACATAAAACTAAACACAGACTTAGTAAGAATCATCCTCTCATACCTACTAAGAAACCTACATATCCATCCAACTAAAAGGAAATTAATTTTATCAATGATAAAAGAGAAGTTCATGTTGAGAACTTTCATAGATATTGAAACTAAAAGAAAGAACTGAACAATTGGACTGAATGACTCAGTTTTATTAACTGCAGCATTGGCTTAAATAGCCATTGAATACACGATTGAAAACAATAACTGAAAGCAATTAAATATGCTAAAATAAAGGCGGATAATGCTAAGTCATTCCTAAAATTAAGGGGAAACTGAATTCAAATAAAGAATAAGTCAGTCCTATAAAATAGGACTTTTATTCTAACTAAAAATTAAGCATCAAGTCTTTCATTCTCTCCCTTAAACTAAATGTTGTACAACAACTAGTTTATGTCAGGAATTTCGCATACTCCCAACATCTTTCTAAGCTTCTGAAAAACTTCAAGCTTCAATGGTTTGGTCATTATGTCTGCAACTTGATCTTTACTCCCACAATGAACTAGTTCAATTGTGCCCTCTTTAGTAAGATTCCTTAAGAAATGAAATCTCGCATCAACATACTTGTTGCGGCCATGCATAACAGGATTCTTAGACAGCTTGATGGTTGAACTATTGTCGCACATTACAGTTATATCATCTTCATGAGGATGTCCCAGCACCTCTAAAATTCTCTTCATCCATATTCCTTGACAAACACATGTTGCAGCAGCTACAAACTCGACTTCTGTTGTCGACAAAGTCACAATAGGTTGTTTTTTCGAACACCATGAAACAGCTCATGAGCTCATTAAAAACACATAACCAGATGTACTATTCCTATCATCGACATCTTCGACATAATCGCTATCTGTAAACGCCAACAGCTCACCATCTCCTCTTCTCTTATAATGAAGTCCATAATTCACACTCCCTTTTAAATATCGAAGTGCTCTCTTAGCCAATTGTAGATGAATCAGCATTGGTTTGGCCATATATCTACTTATGAGACAAGTAACAAACATGATATCATGTCTTGTGGCAGTGAGGTACATTAAGCTTCCCACCAATTGTTTGTAGTATGTTTCATCAATAGTTTTTCCATCTCCATCTTTACTTACTTTAAATCCTGGAACTATTGGACTGCTCGTTGCATTGCTTTCCATCATGTCAAACCTATGCAAAACTTCTAATGCATATTTCCTTTGATATATATATATATATATATATATATATATATATATATATATATATATATATATATATATATATATATATATATATATATATATATATATATATATATATATATATATATATATATATATATATATATATATATATATATATATATACCATCAGACTTTTGTAACACCTTTATTCCAAGAAAAAACCTCATTTTACCCAAGTCCGACATATCAAACTCTCTTAACATAGAGCTTTTGAATTCAGACATCATAACTTCATAATTTCAAGTAAAAATTAAATCGTCAACATAAACACTTACAATTATAACTTCTCCTTCTTTGCTTCTCTTTGTGAATAATGCCTGCTCACTATCACACCTATGAAATCCTTCACCAATGAAATGTTCTTTGATTCGACTAAACCAAGCTCGTGGTGCTTGTTTTAATCCATACAAAGCTTTATGTAATTTGTAAACAAGATGCCCACTGCCCTTTTTTTCATATCCTCTTGGTTGTTCCACATAAAGATCTTCACTCAGCTCACCATGGAGGAAAGCCAACTTGACATCCAGTTGAAAAATCTGCCAATTCTTATATGTCGCTAGAGCAACAATCATTCTCACTGTATCCATCCTTGCCACTGGTGCATAAACTTTTGTGTAGTCCAGTCCATGCTTTTGAGAATACCCTTTAGCAACCAAATGAGCCTTGTACTTGTCAATTTTTCCATGTTCATTGTATTTGGTTTTGTAAACCCATTTTACTCCAATTATTTTGGCCCCAACAGGTGGTTCAATGAGTGTCCATGTAAGATTCTTTTCAATGGATTGGATTTCATTATCCATGGCCAATTTCCAATTTTTACTCTTCACGGCTTCCTCAAAATTTAATGGATCAATTGACACCATTAAAGACAAGTGGGATTCATCTCGAACAAACCTTCGCCACTAACATAATCGTCCATCCATGCAGGAGGTCGCCTCACTCTCTCTTCACCATCAATATAACCATCCCCCATTTCTCCAACTCCCTCGTCACGGGTTTCACCAATCTCCCTGTCAATATTTTCTTCATTCTCATTTTCACTTGCCATTTCTCCCCATTCTAAATCTAGTACTGTTTATTTTTCACTTCAATCCCATTTCTTTTCCTCCTCAAAGATAACATCTCTACTCACGACAACCTTAGAAACCGGATCAAATAACTTATATCCTTTTGATTCTTCACTAACTCCTAACAAAACACATGTAATACTTCTATTGTCAAGTTTAGTCCTCCTTGATTTTGGAACATGAGCGTATGCTATGCACCCAAATACCCTAAAGTGATCAACTGAGGGTTTTACTCCACTTCAAGCCTCCTCTGGTGTTACATCCTTGACTGCAAAAGTAGGACACCTATTTAGAACATATACAATCCAATTCACAGCCTCCGGGCAGAAGGTTTTTGGAATGTTTTTATCAGATAGCATGGAATGAACCATGTTCATAACAATTCTATTTTTCCTCTCTGTGACGCCGTTCTGTTGCGGAGTATAAGCAATGGTTAATTGCTTCTTAATTCCACTTTGTTTGCAAAAAACATTGAACTCATTTGAATTAAATTCACCTCCTCAATTAGTTCGTAGACACTTAATAGACATCTCAACTTCCTTTTCAACCATGATTTTAAAGCATTTGAAAGAATTTAAAGCCTCAGACTTTTCTACCAGAAAATACACCCATGATTTTCTACTATAATCATCAATGAATAATATGATGCACCATTTTTTGTTGTTAGATATGGAACTGATAGGACCACAAATGTCTGAATGAATGAGTTCTAACTTCTGTGTTGCTCTCCAATTACTCTTCCTTGGAATAGAGTCACGATGTTGCTTTCTGTTGATGCAATCAACGCATGTCACATTGGAGATGGAGAGTTGAGGAAGTCCACGAACCATGTTCTTGTACAACAAAGTTTTCAAGCCTTTGTAACTTAGATGTCCATATCTTTGGTGCCAGAGATGCGACAATTCTTGAGCTTTACTGTGAAAGCACTGATCAGATTGTGCTTGTGAAGAGGATTGAGTTTGGGGCATCAAGATAAACATTCTATTGGCACTCATGTTGGTTTGAATAATCAAACCCTTCTCTGGATGAAATATCTTGCAACTTCCTCCCTTGATCAAAATTGCCAACTCCTTTTCTTGCAATTGCCCTATACTTAAGAGATTATTTTTCAAATCTGGAATATAGTATACTTCAGTAACAACAAGATTCATTCCACTTAGAAGCAATTTCACACTTCCTTTTCCTATCACATCCATCTTAGTGTTGTTTCCCAATTTTACAAAATGTCGGAATTTTTCATCAAGTTCGTTGAACATAGTTCGATCACCGCACATATGATTAGAACATCCTGAATCAAGGAACCATGCATCTTGTCTTTTAGCTTCACACAGATCCACATAAGACATCAAAAACATTTCCGCTTCTTCATCAAATTCTGCATAATTAGCTTCATTGTTGCGAGGGCATTCATAACGAAAATGTCCAAGTCGATGACATTGGTAACACTCTATGGTTGTCTTGTTAAAATTTGTTCGACCTCTACCTCTTCCCCTTCCTCTCTAACCAACTTGACCACGACCTCTTCCTGCTTCATATGTAACTTTCAAGGCTTGTTCTTTGCCAATGTGTCTTTGGAACTTCTGCTCATGCACTATTAATGAGCTTTGTAACTCATCGATAGAAAGATCATCGATGTCCTTTGACTCTTCAATATAACAAACAATATAGTTAAACTTCTCAATTAAAGAGCGTAAAATCTTTTCAACCACTTTAACGTCTGACATATCCTCCTTGTATATTCGCATTTTATTGGCCACTGTCATGACCCTAGAGAAGTATTCTATTACACCTTCACTAGATCTCATCTCAAGAGTTTCAAATTCTCTGCAGAGAGCTTGAAGATGAGACCTTTTGACCCTTGCATTTCCTTCAAACTTTTTCTTCATAGCATCCCATATATCTTTAGAAGTATCCTTCTTAAGGATGATGTCGAGCACAGTTCGATCAATCGCCTGAAAGAGATAGTTTTTTGTTTTGAGATCCTTCAACTTCATCTCATCGTTCTTCTTTCGTTGTGCTTCTGTCAGTACCACCCACTTGCTGACTCAACATAGCCAAGCTCGATTAGTTCCCAATATTCCTTTGATCTGAGGAAATTATCCATGAGCATACTCCAATGATCATAATGACCATCAAAGCGCGGGATCGCGGGTTGCAGAAAGCTCCCTTTTGTAGACATTTTTCTTTTACTGCTACAAGAATATCAAAGGCTGCTACTTTGATAGATCAGGCCCAGTGGGGGCTCTGATACCAAATTGTTGAGAACTTTTATAGATATTGAAACTAAAAGAAAGAACTGAACAATTGGACTGAATGACTCAGTTTTATTAACGACAGCATTGGCTTAAATAGCCATTGAATACACGATTGAAAAAGATAACTGGAAGCAATTAACTATGCTAAAATAAAGGTTGATAATGCTAAGTCATTTCTAAAATTAAGGGAAAACTGAATACAAGTAAAGAATAAGTTTGTCCTGTAAAATAAGACTTTTATTCTAACTAAAAATTATGCATTAACTCTTTCGGTTCGCATTTGTAACCCTGCCACCAAAGAAAGTACAAGATATTGACCCAACCTAACAAAACCATCATTCATAAGAAACTAAGTATTATCTTCACATAATAATTGTAAAAAAAAAAGGTATTTGTAATATTTTTCAATAAATTTGTACTTGTATTATATTTATTAAAATTTTAATATAAATATTTTTCAAAAATAAATATTATATTTTAAAAAGTGATTTAATAGATTAATAGTCAAAATTTCACCTCTTAAAATCAAATAAATGAAATGTTGCAAATTTAAATTCATCCGCAATAATATATTTAAATTATTCTTAAAAATGCATTTTGATAATTTTTAGTTTATTTAATTAAAATTAAAATAATAATTCTTAATCAAATTAGTGGAGAGCCAAATGAAGTGGAAAAAATGGACAACAGAGTGTATATTTTTTCCTCCAAGTATTTCAGAGTATAGAGTACTCTGGTACATTACTGTATCCCTTCCCTTCTACGTACATTTTATGTGGATTTCAGTGATGAAGAACTGAGACATATGATGAACAGAGAAAATACGAGTAGATGGCAGCAACCATAGGTCACGTAAGCAGTCCTGTGTAAGTAATACTAATAATCATAGAGAGGGACTAAATTGTCCACGCGTAATGAAATTTGAATATTCTCTATATAGCCCCTTTTTTGTGTAAAAATCTTGTCTTAATAATCTTTAATAAAATCATGACTTGTAAGAACATGGCCCTATCATTAACCAATAATAGCTTCTCAAACTGAGGTAGACTTGGTCAGTATTCTATTGGTCACTCATCACTGACCACATTTTAGTCTCTTAGCTGAAAAACTCGGTTTCTCAGTCAAACTTTGACTTCAACTCTTCAAAGGGTGCTCACTTTAAATACAACAATTTCATTTCTTTCATTCGGCAGAGTAAAATTAAACACCATTTCTCAAATTTCAGATATAGTATGCTTCACCATTCAAACAATTTCCTAAATTTCATCAGTTTCCAACTCTTCTTCTGAGTAAGAAACTCAACTTTCTGGTAGAAGTGATATAAACAATACAAAATGGAGAATGAATGTAACTGGGAGCAAAACACACTCATCAATGAACTAATTCAGGGGATGGATGTGGCGAAGAGATTGAAGGAAGAGTTGAGAACACCGTATTCCCTCGACACAAGGGATTTGCAGGTGCAGATGATACTATCTTCTTACGAAAAGGCTCTGCAAATTCTACGATATAATGAATCAGCTTCTAAGTCGCAGACTGTGACTCCAGTCATAACTTCTTTACCTCAGTCCCCGGTGTCGACCAATGGGAGTCCGCTGAGCGAAGACTTTGATGCGACCTTTCAAGATCGCAAAGAAGTTAAAAACAAATCGAAGAAAAGGTGAATTTATTAGACACACTTGGTAGCAGTTTTATACAATAGAAACCAACTATGTTTCCTAACAATTTGTTTTTCAAATTGGTTTCAGAAAGGTTGTGCCCAAATGTATTGATCAGATAAGAGTGAGCTGTGAAAGTGGCTTTGAAGGACCACATGAAGATGGCTTCAACTGGAGAAAATATGGTCAGAAAGACATCCTTAGTGCCAAACATCCAAGGTGAGAATAATTCACATTACTATGCTAAAGAAAAAATCATAAGAACTCTTAAATGTGTATATATAAATTGCATTTACCCGTGTCAGCATCTCATTGGAAACTCATTATGATGTTTGCAGAAGCTACTATCGGTGCACCTTCCGCAACACACAGAACTGCTGGGCGACGAAGCAAGTGCAGAGATCAGACGAAGATCCGACAATATTTGACATAACTTACAGAGGAAAACATACTTGTTCTCAGGGAAACAATGCCATTGTGCCATACAAGCCACAAGACATTAAAAAACAAGAGAAACCACACAGTCAAATTAATGATATCCACCATGCACAACAATCACAAGAACGCTTTACAAACTTCAGCAACACCTTGACTGTAAAAACCGATAACCTGGGAAACGAAGAAATGGCACGTCCTTTCACCTTCCCTTCCACTTCATTTGGATACACAACGCAAGAAAACCACAGCTGGGTTCCTTCAACCTTAGAGAACGATTCTTTCTTGAGCAGCCTGTTCCAAACACACTTGTTATCTCCAGCAACACCAGAATCAAACTATTTCTCATCTCCAACTTTCCACATGAACGATTTTGATGGGTTCTATAACATGCCTCATTCAGAATCTGACATTCCAGATATGATTTCCACCAACACGTCAGTCACAAATTCTCCAATTCCCAATTTTCATTTTCCACTTGATCCAGTGGAAATTGATCCCAATTTCCCTTTCAATACTTCAGGATTTTTCTCCTAATTGTACTTGAGAATCGAATACCACGAGTACAAACAACATCAACCAGAAGTATTTTTCACCAAGACAACTTATGTTTGGATTGTAAGAGCATCAGATAACATCATACTGTCCTATAGTGTAAATGGTTATATTATGAGTATAAAGTCATCCTAAAATAGGACAACTTCAGAAAAAAGAGGAATTGTAGAATAAAGATTCGGCACGGTAGCTAGGACTTTATGAGCATCCTTATAGTTAATATTGGAATTACAATTTCAGCATTTAGCAGTTTTTATTTTCAAATTAGTTACTCCGAATTTACATTGGTACAATCTATACACCTCGCATCTTTAGTACAAGAGCATCACAATCATTACAAAATAATGAGAGCCATTACCTAAAGTGAGTTAAATCACTTTTCATACAGCATCAAAGAGAACTGACTGAAGACTGCACAACAAAATTCGATATTTGGTTCCAATTAATGATAAATCATACTAGTACAAAATACAAAATTTATATACAAAATACCCAGAGGATGGAATAAATAGTTATAAAACGAGCAATTATAAGAATAATGATTCCAAATATCAGACCTTCATCTTAGGTTACTTCTCCTCATTCAATCCTGGGTCGGGAGTGGGCATGTTTTCCTCCGAATTTCCAGCTTTTCTGATGCCATCTCTCAAACCCAACACAATGAACAAGTTAGTGAGAGTGAGAAGGGACTCAGCTCCACCATGTAACCAATCCACATTGGACAAAGAAGTTCCATAATGTACCTTAGCTGTGAAACCCCAAAACTAAACATAAGTAACAAATCATTTCAAATTTGGCTCATACATAACCCAATGTTTTAAAAACCGAATCAGTTGAATCATGAATCATGAATAAGCACAATCTAATGTCTAAGTTATTTGAACTATTTTCAGTTCGATTTTTAAAACAACGGTCATGCATATATCAATTGAATTTCAGCAAATGAACTTGACTCACCATAAATTCCAGCTGGAACTGCTCAAATTGTTCAATAAAAGCAATGTTTAAAACAAATCAAATAAGCAAAATTAGTATACAGATACTTCAATAAAAGCAATTAGTAAGAAATTTTAAGCATTAGAGAAAAACTAACTTGTAGCACCAACAAACGCAAGCAGAAAGTAGAAACCGAAGAGTGTGAGGTTAGGGGAAGTTTTGGATTTGGTAAGAAAGTACAAGAAACCAATGTAAGGGAACAAAGAAAACGCGAATAGTTGAGAAGCGATACTCTGTGAATCAATGGAAGGTGCCCATGGATCAACGCCCAGTGGCAACACAGAGACGGTTACCGATCTCTTTCTGTAACTTTTTGATTCAATGCTTGTTCGGACGCTGCTTAATTGATAATCACGTTGGGAAAAGCGCGTTGAAGAGATGATAAATTTGGGGGGTTTACAGAGGGATAAAACGGGTAAGTTTATAGCAGAAGCCATTCTGCAAATAAGAAGTTTATTTGTTGCATTGTTCTTATCTCTTGTATTGATTGCAAAACAGGAACCGCTCGATTTATCAATTTTTTTTTGTACAATGAGCGGGGCTGGGCTTGGCCAAACAAGATTAGAAAATTTATCCTGCCACCCCAAATTTAACTTCGCACCTTCCGGATGGTATGCAATTACATTATTAGTTTTGTTGCATTATTAGTTTTGTTGTTAGGTAGACATGGATTTTGTTTTAATCTACTATTTTATTAGTTTGTTTGAATAAGATCTATTCTTTAGGAGAAGTAGGATTTGTTAGTTGTGTTACTACTCGGTAGGTAGGTAAAGAGTAGAGTTTGTCATTCCCTTTTGCTTGTAAAATAGCTATATATTAGCCATTGGTTAATCGAATAAAAACACATCCCTTCACTTACTTTTTGAAGCTTTGTTTAAATCTGATTTTCAACATTTGGTATCAGAGCTTTTAAAAGGGGTTGACTAAATAGGAGTGTGAGAGTGAGTGAAGCATGGCAACCTTTGAGAAATTTGTTACTCCAAGATTTGATGGTCATTACGATCATTGGTCGATGTTGATGGAGAATTTCTTGAGGAGCAAAGAGATGTGGAACCTTGTGGATGAAGGTGTTCCAGCACCAGCAATCGGGAATTCTTCGGCAAGTGAGGCCTAGAGGAAAAGTGTCGAAGAAACAAAACTCAAAGATCTGAAAGTTAAGAACTATCTCTTTCAAGCAATTGACAAAGAGATCATGGAAACCATTCTTGAGAAAAAACATCAAAGGCGATATGGGATTCGATGAAACAAAAGTACCAGGGATCCACCAAAGTAAAGAGAGCGCAGCTCCAGGCATTGAGGAAGGAGTTTGAAATGCTAGTTATGAAAGAAGGAGAAAAGATCGATAGCTTCATTTCACGAACCCTCATGGTGGTAAATAAAATGAAAGTGAATGGAGAAGATATGAAGCAAAGCACAGTGGTGGGTAAGATTTTGAGATCTTTGACTCTCAAATTCAATTATGTTGTATGTTCAATTGAGGAGTCAAATGACATAGATGATATGATTGTTAATGAGCTTCATGGAAGTTTACTTGTTCAAGAGCAAAGAATGCAGGGGAGTCAGGGGGAAGAGCAAGCACTAAGAATTTCTTATGACGACAAGCCACGACGGGGTAGAGGCTCATTTCGAGGGGGTCGAGGTAGAGGAAGAGGGAGGTCATCTATGAATAAAGCCACTGTACAATTCTTCAAATGTCATCAGTTGGGACATTTTCAATATGAGTGTCCTGATTGGGAGAAAAATGCTAACTACGCCGAACATGTAGAAGAATGAGAAGAGGTTCGGCTAATGTCGTATGTCTGATGTTGACGCTGATCAAACCAAAATAGAAGAAGCTTGGTTTCTTAACTCTGGGTGTGTAGCACCTCAAATTTGCACCTATCATTGTACATGCATTTTCATATTAGGTCATAGCATATCATGGTCCATTGCATAGCATTGCATTGCCTCTTTTGCCTCAAGTGCAAGCCAATCAAGAAATTAGGTCAAACTGATCAGGAGATCAGTCAACCAAGCAAGCAAGCACAATTCTCAAGGAGCCAAGGCCTAGGGGTTTGTCCAACAAGTTCACATGACTTGGAGGTCTATTTGAAGTGTTCATGTCAAGGGTTGAAGGCTCAGAGGTCATCAGTTCATACACAGACAGTCAAAAAACCCTAGAAAGTCAACAGTCAGTCAAAGCAGTGGATGGTGGCCATTCTTGTGGAATTTGGGCACCATGATCAATAATCAAGAGTTCATACAACTTGGGACATCATTTGAAGTCAAGTTCTCAAGGAATTAGGGTTTGGAGGTCACCAGTTCATGCACAGTCAGCTAGAAACCCTAAAAGTCAACTGTTGGTCAACTGTCCATTTAATCAGTGATTTGATGATTGGATTTGGTTTGTGAGAGTTTATTCATGTCCCAATAGGCCTCATGTATCATGTCAAACACCATCATGGAAGAATTCGAAGCCAAATCAGAAGTTTCCAAAAATGGAAACTGGACCTGTAACTGAAACTTACCAAAAATGGAAAGTCTTGATCCTCAAAATTACATCATGATACAAGCTTCAAATGAATTTTTGCCCAACATGAAAGTTGAAGATCTTGTTCTCCCATTTCCAAAAAGTCCAAGAACTCTCAATTCCCATGTGTGGTTGGCAAGTTATGATCGAATCGATTTCAGACAATCTTGAACTTCAAAGGGCCATATCTCTCAAACCGTTTGGCCAATTTTGGTGGGGTTTTTTCCTACGAGTCACATTTGATCCCCTCTTTCCAAAAATATAAATTTCATGAGCCAAAACTTCACCAATCAAAATGGCATTTTTTGACCTATCTCATTTAAATGCAAGTTTGACCAATGTTTGACTTTTTGAAATAAACATTTTTCTAACATTTGGCCAATTGGAACAGCTCGGAAAAGTCATTTAAAACATGTTTGCAAGCTCAATTATGCAGTACATGAAGCCATTCTTTAACTTGCTTGAAATTTGGATAAAAGTACAAGTTTCACTATGCTACTCCATACTCCCATGAACCTTGCCATGCTTGGTACTTCTAGCAGCATTCTTAATCATTTTTCTGTCAATTTGAAGCCTCAATTTGCAGCCAAAAAACCAGCAAAAAGAAAGCCATCCCTTGCTTGCTTGGATTGAGAAAAAGTACATGTTTTCACCATACTTCCATGCCATACCTTGTACATCAAAACAGAAAATTAGAAGGGCCATGCCTTGTATCTTCTGTCCAAATGAACCAGTTTTGCAGCCACACTTTGACAGCAGAGGGGCATTGGTTCTCTCACTCTCAAAAAAATCCCTCTCACTGGCATTTACCAAATCTGTCCCTGCCCTGCTTTGATAACAATATTTCCTCATTTTTGCTGTCAAAAAACAAAAACCTTGCTAGCCACCTCCAACTGCAGCAAGAAGACCCTTGGCTCTCACTCTCCAAAACTACATCTTGGCATTTGAAAATCCTGTCCAAAACTCCAAAGTGAGAATGCCTTGCCTTGCCACAAACCAACATAACAGAACTTCATTGATTGATGCTCTCACATTCTAAAAAACTGCATTCATCTTGCTATTTGCCTTTTCATTCTTCTGTCCAAACACCCAAGGAACTAAGCCCTGCTTGAGACCACATTTTCCCCACCATTTTGCTGTCAAAAAAGCTCAGAATAGCAGCCAACATAACAACAGACCAACCATTTTCAACTGATGCAAAAACTGATTTGCTTGGCATTTTGTCAAGATTGCAAGTGCTGTTCAAAAACCACCAGCAACACAAAACAGCAGGGCTTTGGATCATTTTGTTCTGTCACTTTTTGAAACACATCAAGCATACAAAAAATCCACTCCCTCAAGAATGGACCCTGCTTGGCATTTGGCTAAAAGCTGTCAAGACTCCCACAGTGAAAAGCATAACCTAACCAACAAACACAAAGCCATGGCTCACTCATCCTAGAAAAAACTGCATTGACCTTGCTCTTACACTTGTCATTTTCTGTCAAAACTCCCAAGTCACCAAACCCTGCCTTGCCTAAAACACAGTCCAAGCATCATTTTGAGCTGATTACAATTGCATTTTCATACCTACAAACAGCTTTGGAGCAACTGGTTTTCCTCAAAGCAATTTCTATAACAGCACTCGTGTCCCTCCATTTCAAGCATCAATGAGCAAAGTACTTCCAACACTCATCACTTGAAGACCTGAGGAGCATCTGTTTCAGGCTAAAAGGACCAAACGACAACTGTTTCTCATTCTGCTTCAAAAATAGGTAAGATTTCGACCCTCTCTATTTCAAAAATCATGAGATGTTTCTGATAGGTCTCTCCATGCTGAGTCTCGTGGTATGTGTGTTTTTGAAAATGATGAACTATTGCTCGAGTTATGCTGAAAACAAGTTTGATGTTGGTTTATGTTTGTGCTCGATTCATGATACATACAAGGTTTTAATGAAAATGGTTGATGGATTCTTGTTTGCCATGATTAGATGAACATTTGTGTGCATCCAATTTGAGTTTCTGGAAATTTTATGGAAAACACGGTTTTGAGAAGATGATGTTCTTGCTGCTACAGTAAACCCCAGCCTTGTTTCCAGTTTTTTCTTCATTCACGTGCAAGGCGTGGTTTCATTGCCAGAGCCAATCAAAACATTTCTTTTCACCCTCCAAAACGCTGTCGTTTAAGTTAGTGGCATCCTTAATTACAAATATGCCATCCGGTCCATTAAATTTCAATATTAATTCATTTAATTTCATTTTTTATTTCACTTGCCATGGCCATCTTGCAAAAATCATAAGTTCCTCAATTTTAATCCAATTTGAATGGGATTTTTTGTGTTGTGTTCATCATGATCTCTACTTTTTTATCATTATTTTTCCAGAATTTTTGGATGAGTGGTTTTTAAATGTTGCTAGGGTTTGTGACATGTGACCAAATTTTGTACACTTTGCCAAAACATTTGTGAAATGATGAGAATGTATCCAATGGCTCCCAAATTATTTGTGCTTAAACTAGACACACTCATGGTGATTTTGGTGTAGAGTTTGTGAATTTATCATTTGTGGTTTGTGAGTTATGATTTTTTGGATTAGGGTGTGACAATTTGTGTCACACCATTGATGACCAACTTCATGATTTTCATTACCATGCTTCTTGACCTCCAATTGATCTGATTTTTTGCATGAGCCTACTCTTATATGTCTAGTTTACATGTGAATTCTCTTGGAATTATTTGTGGCATTTCCTAATTGATTGGGATTTTCTCCCCTGCTTGGTCATATGTTGACTTTTTGTGACACTTGTTCCCATTTCATTTGTGAAATTCTCATACCTTATTGGATGGACATGAAATTTTACATGAGATAACTAGACATCCTCATCTTTGCCATGGTTTTAGTCCCATTCATTTATCATACACCATTCTTGACTTATGATTTTTCTAAGTTGATGCATGTTTGGTTGACTTCTTTGAGCATGTTCAAAATGGTTTTGACTTTCTGATTTTCATTGACTGCCTTCCACTTGTCCAAATGAGATGAAATTTGACATGCTTACCATGCTATGGGTTGTGATTGATCATGATTTATTTGGTGATTTTTGGAAATGTTTAAGATTGCTTTTGAGTTAAGTCTTGCTGTTGACTTCTATGAGCTTCTGTTTGCCATACTTTGACCTAAATGGTTCATGAAATGATGATGATGATTGATATGAATGTGAACCCAATTGGTTTTGTTTCCTAATTGTTTGAACATGATTTTGGATACTTACCCCTTGCTGTTTTGACTTTCTTAATCTCTTTTGACCCTAGGCTTGCCCTAGTGGTCCTGGTACTCACTTTTGAGCTTATGTTTTCAGGTTAAGCTACAAATGCTTCAAAGAGATCATTACAATTTGATTGAGCTTGCTTGAATATCATTGTCTAACTTGTTTGTTTTGTAGGTGGCTTGGCTCACATGCCTTAAGCCTTGTGCCGTGCACATTCACTTGCTTGTGTTGACTGGTTGATGTCTGTTTCATTTTGATTTAACTCTGACTTGTATACTAACTGTGCTTGACTGATTTCAGGTACTTTAGTTGCTTTTAGTTCCTTGTGAACTTTTGCTTTGCTTTGCTTGTAAGCAATTTGCATTGAGGTATGTCTCTTTTACTTCATGTAGTTTGGAAGACCTGGTCTGTTACTTGGCCAGGCAACTGTCTGAAGTCCTCCTTAAGAGGCAATGTTTGTGGATGTTTAATTTTGTCCTTGCATAGAGTCAAAGACCTCCTAAGTGAAGAGGCAATTGGTGGAAGGTAGGGATATGCAATCTATCCCCCACTATTCAGTGTGTCATCTGCTTTGCTCACACCACTGTGTTGATGCATTGCGGATACAAACCCAAGATCTTGTACAATTGTACAGTTGAGTCAGTTTTAAATGTGTAGAAGGGTTCCCACTTTCTGAACCCACACATTCTTGTCTTGAGCTCTCCCAGGCCAGGGATAAGAGCTGTGAAGTCTTATCTTCACTCACCTTTCATCTGCTTCACCTTAGCCCCTCAATGGCAAGGTTAAGAGCACATTCACCCCATTCCAGAGGTTTGTTTGTTGAGGTTCATATGACCCCTTGACTAAAACCTAACCCTTGTTTGAGCCACTTGTTTGTGTATAGCGTGTGCTATCTGTGCTTGTAGGATTGTTTGACTTGCTTCCTGTGCAAGATAGGATTGTTTGACTTGCTTCCTGTGCAAGTTAGGATTAGTTTAGACTTGCTTCCTGTGCAAGTTAGGTTTTGCTTGGCTTGCTTCCTGTGCAAGTTAAGTGTGTGTGGCTTGCTTCCTGTGTGAGCCATGCTTAGGATAGGTTGGCCCTTGTGCCATTTAGCTAGAAACCTTAACTTAGGGATGATTTGCATGATAACGTCTAGGCTCGAGTCGTAGTCTCCCTAGTTGTGTCTCCCTCTGTTATCTGGTTAGGCTAGGTCCTTTATCCCTCTGTAGGGGAACTACATCGCCCTGATCTTCATACCAGATGAAGTATGTAGGCAGGAGATTGAGCTGATCTCTCCGGGCGCCCTTTTTCTTTTTTGTGTGTGTTTGACAGTTATAGGCTGAGTCCCCGACTCCCTATTAACTTGTTGTGCTGTTGTGTGCTTGGAAGCTGATGTAAGTCCATCGAGTGGCATTTGGGTTCCAGTGTGCGTGTGTTTGGTTCGGATGCTGATGTAAGTCCAGTGATTGGCATTCGGGCTCCACGTTTGCCTGTGTCTTGTTGGTTTGTGTGTGTGTCAGTCGAGCTACGAATGCTCTGATTCTTCTCTCGTCCGAGAAGATACGTATGCATAGGATGCAATATCCTAGCGAGCATGTGTCGTTTCCCCAGTCCGAACTACTTCGACTCTGATGTCTATGCCTGATAGACTAAGTAGGCCCAGGATGCGACATCCTGCCGAGTTCAGTTTCAGTCAGTCTCTTGCGTTTCTTTCAGCCAGTGTGTGTGAGTTTGAGCAGTGTTTAGCAACCATTTATCCTTCCTTTTGTGCGTGGATCCCGTAGAGTACTACGGATGCGTAGGGGTGCTAATACCTTCCCTTTGCATAACCGACTCCCGAACCCATTCTCTTTGGTTGCGAGACCATGTTCTTTCCCAGGTTTACTCTGAGCGTTTCCTTTCCCTCTTTTGGGATAAATAACGCACGGTGGCGGCTCTGTTGTTCTTGTTTTCCCGCCGGTTTTTCGCGCGATGCGACAGCTGGCGACTCTGCTGGGGAAATAGAGAAGTTGACCTATGCTGGTCCATCTTCCCTGAGCGAGTCTCTCCTAGCGCTCTCTAGTTTAGGGCTTTGGTTGCTTTGTGCTGTTATTTATTGCATTCATTGTATATATGTGCATTTATTGTTTGCATTTATTGTGTGCATTAATGTTTGCATTCATATTCATTATTCATTCTGCCTGGCTGTGCTGTCTGTGTTTCTCTGTTTGGGGGTGGGAGTTACTCGAGGTAAAAGGCCCAATACCCAGGCTATGAGTGAAATCTAGGAAACCTAGGAATAGAGTGATTCATGGGAAGCGGGTGGTATGGCGCCACTTAGCGGAACATTGATATCACGAGCAGTTCAGACCCTGGTGGGATATTATCGGTGCATACATCGGGTGTGCACAGGATGATATTCTGCGAAAGGTTATTTATGCTGCGTTTCTCTCGACTTTACCCTGGCCTAGACTACACCCGTGAGTGGGGAAGGGTTCATTTTAACAGGTACAGTTGGTGACTCCTGGTACTGATGGTGACTACGAGTTATATTTCTGGACGCCGGAGGTTTGACCCTGGTATTGATCAGAGGGTTCCGTTTATTTCGGATCCCTGGGCTGAATTTGAGGGTACTCGCTCAGATGGTGACTCAGTTCTCCAGACATGGGTTCAGATGCCAGCTCCTCAGATGACTTTGGGGTTTCAGATGGTTCCTCAGATGCCAGTTCCTGCCAGTCTTGGCTCCATCATTTGCATCATAGCATATTTATTTTCAAAAAAATAGTAATGCATGAAAAAAGTTAACTCGCATACGCATATCCTTTTCAGGATCATTCATGATAAGATAGCATCTGCATCCGCATCATGCATATCATACACATCGTTGCATTGCAGACATGTTTGGAAAGACTCCTCGCTTTGGTTCCCGACTGAGACAGGATTGTTGATCACCGTCCGCACCGCGACCAGACTCAATCAACAGAGGAGTATGGATCAGGTTCAAGCAGAATTGGCCGAGATGAGGGCAAACATGGCCCAGTTCATGACAACGATGCAAGGAGTTGTTCAGGGGCAAGAGGAGCTGCGTGCCTTAGCCCAGAGACTGGAAGCCGTGATTCCACCAGTCCACCGTGCTTCACCAGTGGATGTACCCGTTCATGAGAATGCTACTGTCACTAATCCCGTCAATGATTATGCCGTGGGTGATGAATTGAGGGGGATCAGAATCAGTGAACAGCCTCTTGCTGCAGAGACTGTTAACGTCAGAACAACCCGTGCTCCGGTTCGCCATCCTGGCTCTTCAAGTTCTTCCGGTTCTAAGAAGACATACTCTGGGGCACCCAAAAGGGGAGAGATTGAAACAAATGTTGTGCACCGACGGAGGAGTGTGAACGGAGGACAGTATCGTCAGGTTGTTGGTGTGACTATTCCAGCTACTCAACCTCAACAACAGCAGAGAAGGTCAACTCAGCGATATCAGCGTCAACAACATCGTCCTCAGCAGCAGGCTTCCCAGCCTCACAATGGTAATCAAGCCAATACAAGTAATGAGAGGAAGAAGATCATTTTTGATCCAATCCCCATGTCCTACGTCGAGCTGTATCCCTCGTTGATAGAGCGGAACTTGATTACTCCCAGAGACCCGCCACCCATACCCGTCAACCCTCGGTGGTGGTATAGGCCTGAACGACATTGTGTGTATCATTCGGGTGCTCTTGGTCATGATGTGGATAGTTGTTTCCAGCTGAAGATGAAGGTTCAAGACCTCGTGAAGTCAGGTATTCCGAACTGTGGAGACTTGGGTCCCCGTGTTAATCAAGCTTGAAGATAACAAGTCCTGGGATGGCGCCGACTTTTTCTTCAGAAGGATTGTTCAGAAACAGAAGCTGCTAATGCAAGAGATACTGACAGTTGTCATCCCCGGTGGGATCTATCACAATTGGGTCACTGTGGGCTTTCCTACAGTTGTTCATAAGTCAGAGTAACAATCACTTTGTTTAAAAACCCTTCTCCCATGCCAAAAGGAGAAGTGATGACATTGTTGGCAGCATTTTGTGCAATGATATTTTCATTCAAATAATTCATGTTAAAACTTTTGTTTTTCCATTTGTTTTCCCTTTTCGCTTTTTGCATGAAATTGGTGATCACAAAAAAACCTTTAAAAACAGGAATAAAAGCAGTCTTTTCATCTGCATAACGATTGTCTTGTTTGATTTTCAAAGAGCTTTTCATATCAAATCATTATGCAGGTTGTTTCTCAAACCCATTGAACATAGTGATCGGACGTCATCTCCCAATTTTGAATTCCCTGTATTCGAAGCGGACGAAGATGATGTTGAAGGGATTCCTGACGAGATTTCCCGACTTCTTGAGCAAGAGAAGAAGATCACTCAGCTGCATCTCGAGAATCAGCAGAACAGCCAACTGGGGCATTATCAAAAACAAAAAAGGAAGAAAAAAAAGAAAAAAAGAAAAGAGGAGGGTGCAAAATCAAAAAAAAGAAATCAAAAGAAATCAAAAGAAAGAAAAAGAAAGGAAAGAAATAAAAGAAAATAGCACCCTCAAAGTCCCAAGTTGGCTGATGCTGAATTCGATCAAAAAGAAGAGATCAACTGCCATGTGTCATGGTCAGTCATATCAGCAGAGAGTGAAAAAGCATTCGACCAGAAGATCAAGCCTCGTGTGTTCCGAGGGACCCTGTGCTCAAGAAAGTCTTGTCTTTCGTGCCCGATTCCAGGGGCAAGTGGACTTTACAAGCCACAAACGTCCGAATGTTGTCAAGAGAGCCTTTTCAGGCGATGCTTTAACACTTACTACAATGGATGAAGAAGTTCACTCGTCCTGTGAATTCCAGATGCAGTCAAGAAATACTTCGCCTAAAACAAAACAAAAAAAGCAAAAGCTCGCTAAGTCGAACACCCCAAAGGGCGACTTAGGCAAAAAGGAGCGTCTCGGTGGATTGAAAACCCGAAAGGGCGATCCAGGCAAAAGTTAGAGACATTGAAAAAAGAATTTGCATCCCGCTAGATTGGACACCTCACACTGGGGCAATCTAGGCAAAAATTAGGGATTTGGCAAGTAACTGCATCGACAAGACTATGCTCTATATCTGTCATCCGTCAGGGATTCTCGATTCGTCGTCGACTGAAGCTTTGAATACATCGCAAATTCAGAATGGTAGAGGAAAGGTCATTATGTTCAATGTAGCCCTCTCCAATATATATCACCGATTTCAAACTTGTACAGATCCATGGAGTCTCGCCCTTTGCAGACTACCATTCCATCACATCAATTTGAGCTTTTATCCAATTATTTGCATTCTTATTTGTTTCAACTCAACAAATGTTTTGCATGTTTTTTAATTGATAAAGTATCATTGTTTTCAAAGTAAACAAATTTTTCAAAAAAAAATTGTTCTTAAACAAAGTGAACGTTCACAATGATGGAAGGATACTTAGGAGACCCACAGTGCTCTCCCGGGGGTGGTATGATTACCAACAGGTAAGACAATTGTTCGTATCTCGAGCATGACTGTATCTTTGTCCTGCAGAACCTCGTATGGTCTCTCCTCAGTGAGGTTGCTCAGTGCAGTGTTTGGTTGAAAGTTTTTATCTTCATGCTCCCGGCAGTACAACATGCTTCCTCCAAGTCCCTATTAGCTCTATTGTGGGGCATCCCCAGTAGAGTGCTGTTTGAGCCTTATCATGGGGCATACCTGGGGCACGTTTTTTTATCTAACGATCTCTTGTGCAAGTACTGTTGGATATATTCATTCACTTGTCGGTGGTGATGTGAAGCCTTTATGACAAGAGGTCCCTGCAGAGCCAAATCAGGGGCAAGGGATAGATGAATCGTGGAAAGACGGTGAAGGATTACGACCACGGTCCTGGAAAATTAATCAAGAAGACTCTTCAAAGTCTGATGATTGGAAAGTTTGTTCGATCCCCGTGGAGTACGGACGAGATTTGGAATACAAGATGATGGAGCAGAAAAGTCCAGAAGAGTCTGAGAGTTCTTAAAAGTGGAGAGTCAACACTATGGGTGGATGATGGATACCAGTGTTCGACGAGTCGACCGACATCCCTGTCAAACAAGCTGTATCTCCCCAGAGGATTAAGAGTGTGATCTCCCTGGCAGATTCGAGATCGTTGTCTCCTCAGCAAGCCTGAAGGTTATCACGTCCCCAGCCCAAGCCAGTATTGAAGCTATCAGAGTTATTTCCCCTGCAGAGATGCCTGTAGACCGTACCTTCTTTCCCCAGCAGATCTAAGGATTGTTTTTCCCCAGCAGGCATGGGCTTGCAGATCCCCCCAGTTGAGAATCCCCGCTGAGCACCTGTCAGTTATTTTCCCCGGGAGCACCCCAGTGGAGTTTATCAATAGACTGTTTGTGTGTTCCTCAACAATTGGGTTTATGATGTTGTTATCTCCAGTATGGCCGTGAGTGTTCATCCCAAGCAGGTTTGTGGGAATTCATCTCCGGTATGATATGACGTGTTATCATCCTCAACAGAGTTGTTACTCTTGCCACTACGTTTGTTCTCTCCGCTAGGATTGTTCTCCTCAGCAGAATGGCGTGGTTTTTCCTCAGCAAGTCCCCCGAGTGGAGCGGGTCTCATAAAATACATCTCCAGCAGTGATTCTCCTACATATGGATTGGTTGGGTCGTCCCTAGTGGAGTAGTACTTATTTCTCCAGCAGAGTTCATCCTACCAGTGGATTGGACGGGTTTCTGTAGTAGACTGATATCCGTATCCCCAGCGGAGTTGTGACTGTTTTCCAAGTCTGAAGCTATCTTCCCAGCAGAGGTTGTGTTGATGTTTCTTTCCCAACAAGGTTTGTCTTTCCCCAGCAGGATGGAAGTTGACCTGGTTATAGGATCCCCAGCACAGTTCCTGGAGTTCCCCGGTGTTGTCTCTGAAGGAGACGTGTGTTTATGCATTCAGCATTTAGATAAGCATAGCATATCGCATCATTAGTGCATAGCATTTCCATAATCATGGGGCATTATGTAAAGCAAGAAAAACTCATGCATCAACATTGCAAGCATATCCATTAGCTCTAGGCCGTGGCGGCCAGCCGAGGTTGGGTTGTTGAAAAGAATTTAGCATCGCGCCATTGGATCGGTTTCAGAATTGAGTTCATCAGCATGGTTGAGAGGTTGGTGTTTTCCCAACAAGTGATTCCTCAGTCGAGTGGGTATCCCCAGCAGTGTTACTCCCCAATTGTTAGCGTCTTGCCAGCTTGGGTCTTTTTTCCTTAAGCAGATATGGGTGTGTCTGATCTCTCCATGTAGAGTATACCCCTTAAGCAGAAAGTGTCAATCTTTTCCTGCCATTTCCCCACTGAGATACATCCTCGTGGATGACGGTTGCTTCCGTTCCCTCCCTAATGGGATGGGTTTTCCCTATTGAGTTCTTTCCTCATTAGGATGAGTCTTGTTTCAGTCTGCCTTTTTGGATCAATCCTAAATTGGCTTCTTGTTGACTATCTCCTGTACTTCCCTGGGGCATAAATAAATAGTGGCTCACTAACCGGCACTCATTCATTTCATCCTCAGCGGAATTTGGCCTCTACCTACAACCCGGTAGCTGTAAGTCCTACCTTTGTGGTTTTCTGCCCACTAGCTGGTAGTTGTAAAATCCCACTTTCACCCCCTTGTTGAAGTTGACCGTTTGTGCTCATCCTATCAATGATTGGTTACCTTTCTGTGGTTTTCTGCCTACAAACCGGTAGATGTAATCCCCTCTTTGCAGTTATCAGTATCCGGTTTGTAATATTGATATTCTTTCCCTCTGGATACTCGCCTTGATCAAGCAAGTATTGTCCCCATTGGGTCTTCCCCTTCTTTTTGGATACTTGCTCCGGGTAAGCAGCTTTATCCTCTTTTGATTGGTCATCTTTGGCATACCTAGTCTGGTACCCAGATGCCTTTCTTTTCGGTCGGTTATTCATTTAACAACCTACAACCCGGTTATGGATAATCTTCCATGCGAGTGTATTATCTACGTTTTGACGGCTATAGATAATATGTACTTATGATTTCCCGGTATTCAGACCGAAGGAGTTTCCGACGATCAGGTCGATGTACTCATGGCACAAGGCCAATTTTCCGGTATTCAGACCGAAGGAGTTTCCGACGATCAGGTCGATGTACTCATGGCACAAGGCCAATTTTCCGGTATTCAGACCGAAGGAGTTTCCGACGATCAGGTCGATGTACTCATGGCACAAGGCCAATTTTCCGGTATTCAGACCGAAGGAGTTTCCGACGATCAGGTCGATGTACTCATGGCACAAGGCCAATTTTCCGGTATTCAGACCGAAGAAGTATTCTCCTCTCCGTTGGTGTCGATAAACGTCGAGTTTTTCCCGATCATCCGTTGATGATTTGGTTGTGTCCTCCTTCCCAAGTGAAGTATTCTCCTCTCCGTTGGTGTCGGTAAACGTCGAGTTTTTCCTATTCGTCCTATGACGTCTAGTTGTACCTGTCCCCATGTGGATTTACCTCTCCGTTGGTCTTGGTAAACGATGAGTTTTTCCCATTTCGTCCGTTGACGTATGGTTGTATCCCTTCCGGTCATTCATTAATGTCTGGTTACCTCTCCGTTGGTCTTGGTAAACGTCGAGTTTTTCCTAGTTGTCCGTTGGCATCTAGTTGTGATTTCTATTCCCATTCGTCGTCGTTGCGATGTTTGGATGTGGCTGTACCCTTTAAAAACAAAAACCCAAAAAAACATATACCCAGCAATAAATATCAAATCCCAGTGGACGTTTCCATTGGTGGATCCCTGTATTGTGCAAATTCTACGGTTCTTGGTATTCAATCCCTGTTTACCCTGAAAGTCTGACAGCCGTTGCTCTCATCCATTCGGGTTCCCAGCTGATTGAATAGGGGCAGCTGTAGCACCTCAAATTTGAACCTATCATTGTACATGCATTTTCATATTAGGTCATAGCATATCATGGTCCATTGCATAGCATTGCATTGCCTCTTTTGCCTCAAGTGCAAGCCAATCAAGAAATTAGGTCAAACTGATCAGGAGATCAGTCAACCAAGCAAGCAAGCACAATTCTCAAGGAGCCAAGGCCTAGGGGTTTGTCCAACAAGTTCACATGACTTGGAGGTCTATTTGAAGTGTTCATGTCAAGGGTTGAAGGCTCAGAGGTCATCAGTTCATACACAGACAGTCAAAAAACCCTAGAAAGTCAACAGTCAGTCAAAGCAGTGGATGGTGGCCATTCTTGTGGAATTTGGGCACCATGATCAATAATCAAGAGTTCATACAACTTGGGACATCATTTGAAGTCAAGTTCTCAAGGAATTAGGGTTTGGAGGTCACCAGTTCATGCACAGTCAGCCAGAAACCCTAAAAGTCAACTGTTGGTCAACTGTCCATTTAATCAGTGATTTGATGATTGGATTTGGTTTGTGAGAGTTTATTCATGTCCCAATAGGCCTCATGTATCATGTCAAACACCATCATGGAAGAATTCGAAGCCAAATCAGAAGTTTCCAAAAATGGAAACTGGACCTGTAACTGAAACTTACCAAAAATGGAAAGTCTTGATCCTCAAAATTACATCATGATACAAGCTTCAAATGAATTTTTGCCCAACATGAAAGTTGAAGATCTTGTTCTCCCATTTCCAAAAAGTCCAAGAACTCTCAATTCCCATGTGTGGTTGGCAAGTTATGATCGAATCGATTTCAGACAATCTTGAACTTCAAAGGGCCATATCTCTCAAACCGTTTGGCCAATTTTGGTGGGGTTTTTTCCTACGAGTCACATTTGATCCCCTCTTTCCAAAAATATAAATTTCATGAGCCAAAACTTCACCAATCAAAATGGCATTTTTTGACCTATCTCATTTAAATGCAAGTTTGACCAATGTTTGACTTTTTGAAATAAACATTTTTCTAACATTTGGCCAATTGGAACAGCTCGGAAAAGTCATTTAAAACATGTTTGCAAGCTCAATTATGCAGTACATGAAGCCATTCTTTAACTTGCTTGAAATTTGGATAAAAGTACAAGTTTCACTATGCTACTCCATACTCCCATGAACCTTGCCATGCTTGGTACTTCTAGCAGCATTCTTAATCATTTTTCTGTCAATTTGAAGCCTCAATTTGCAGCCAAAAAACCAGCAAAAAGAAAGCCATCCCTTGCTTGCTTGGATTGAGAAAAAGTACATGTTTTCACCATACTTCCATGCCATACCTTGTACATCAAAACAGAAAATTAGAAGGGCCATGCCTTGTATCTTCTGTCCAAATGAACCAGTTTTGCAGCCACACTTTGACAGCAGAGGGGCATTGGTTCTCTCACTCTCAAAAAAATCCCTCTCACTGGCATTTACCAAATCTGTCCCTGCCCTGCGTTGATAACAATATTTCCTCATTTTTGCTGTCAAAAAACAAAAACCTTGCTAGCCACCTCCAACTGCAGCAAGAAGACCCTTGGCTCTCACTCTCCAAAACTACATCTTGGCATTTGAAAATCCTGTCCAAAACTCCAAAGTGAGAATGCCTTGCCTTGCCACAAACCAACATAACAGAACTTCATTGATTGATGCTCTCACATTCTAAAAAACTGCATTCATCTTGCTATTTGCCTTTTCATTCTTCTGTCCAAACACCCAAGGAACTAAGCCCTGCTTGAGACCACATTTTCCCCACCATTTTGCTGTCAAAAAAGCTCAGAATAGCAGCCAACATAACAACAGACCAACCATTTTCAACTGATGCAAAAACTGATTTGCTTGGCATTTTGTCAAGATTGCAAGTGCTGTTCAAAAACCACCAGCAACACAAAACAGCAGGGCTTTGGATCATTTTGTTCTGTCACTTTTTGAAACACATCAAGCATACAAAAAATCCACTCCCTCAAGAATGGACCCTGCTTGGCATTTGGCTAAAAGCTGTCAAGACTCCCACAGTGAAAAGCATAACCTAACCAACAAACACAAAGCCATGGCTCACTCATCCTAGAAAAAACTGCATTGACCTTGCTCTTACACTTGTCATTTTCTGTCAAAACTCCCAAGTCACCAAACCCTGCCTTGCCTAAAACACAGTCCAAGCATCATTTTGAGCTGATTACAATTGCATTTTCATACCTACAAACAGCTTTGGAGCAACTGGTTTTCCTCAAAGCAATTTCTATAACAGCACTCGTGTCCCTCCATTTCAAGCATCAATGAGCAAAGTACTTCCAACACTCATCACTTGAAGACCTGAGGAGCATCTGTTTCAGGCTAAAAGGACCAAACGACAACTGTTTCTCATTCTGCTTCAAAAATAGGTAAGATTTCGACCCTCTCTATTTCAAAAATCATGAGATGTTTCTGATAGGTCTCTCCATGCTGAGTCTCGTGGTATGTGTGTTTTTGAAAATGATGAACTATTGCTCGAGTTATGCTGAAAACAAGTTTGATGTTGGTTTATGTTTGTGCTCGATTCATGATACATACAAGGTTTTAATGAAAATGGTTGATGGATTCTTGTTTGCCATGATTAGATGAACATTTGTGTGCATCCAATTTGAGTTTCTGGAAATTTTATGGAAAACACGGTTTTGAGAAGATGATGTTCTTGCTGCTACAGTAAACCCCAGCCTTGTTTCCAGTTTTTTCTTCATTCACGTGCAAGGCGTGGTTTCATTGCCAGAGCCAATCAAAACATTTCTTTTCACCCTCCAAAACGCTGTCGTTTAAGTTAGTGGCATCCTTAATTACAAATATGCCATCCGGTCCATTAAATTTCAATATTAATTCATTTAATTTCATTTTTTATTTCACTTGCCATGGCCATCTTGCAAAAATCATAAGTTCCTCAATTTTAATCCAATTTGAATGGGATTTTTTGTGTTGTGTTCATCATGATCTCTACTTTTTTATCATTATTTTTCCAGAATTTTTGGATGAGTGGTTTTTAAATGTTGCTAGGGTTTGTGACATGTGACCAAATTTTGTACACTTTGCCAAAACATTTGTGAAATGATGAGAATGTATCCAATGGCTCCCAAATTATTTGTGCTTAAACTAGACACACTCATGGTGATTTTGGTGTAGAGTTTGTGAATTTATCATTTGTGGTTTGTGAGTTATGATTTTTTGGATTAGGGTGTGACAATTTGTGTCACACCATTGATGACCAACTTCATGATTTTCATTACCATGCTTCTTGACCTCCAATTGATCTGATTTTTTGCATGAGCCTACTCTTATATGTCTAGTTTACATGTGAATTCTCTTGGAATTATTTGTGGCATTTCCTAATTGATTGGGATTTTCTCCCCTGCTTGGTCATATGTTGACTTTTTGTGACACTTGTTCCCATTTCATTTGTGAAATTCTCATACCTTATTGGATGGACATGAAATTTTACATGAGATAACTAGACATCCTCATCTTTGCCATGGTTTTAGTCCCATTCATTTATCATACACCATTCTTGACTTATGATTTTTCTAAGTTGATGCATGTTTGGTTGACTTCTTTGAGCATGTTCAAAATGGTTTTGACTTTCTGATTTTCATTGACTGCCTTCCACTTGTCCAAATGAGATGAAATTTGACATGCTTACCATGCTATGGGTTGTGATTGATCATGATTTATTTGGTGATTTTTGGAAATGTTTAAGATTGCTTTTGAGTTAAGTCTTGCTGTTGACTTCTATGAGCTTCTGTTTGCCATACTTTGACCTAAATGGTTCATGAAATGATGATGATGATTGATATGAATGTGAACCCAATTGGTTTTGTTTCCTAATTGTTTGAACATGATTTTGGATACTTACCCCTTGCTGTTTTGACTTTCTTAATCTCTTTTGACCCTAGGCTTGCCCTAGTGGTCCTGGTACTCACTTTTGAGCTTATGTTTTCAGGTTAAGCTACAAATGCTTCAAAGAGATCATTACAATTTGATTGAGCTTGCTTGAATATCATTGTCTAACTTGTTTGTTTTGTAGGTGGCTTGGCTCACATGCCTTAAGCCTTGTGCCGTGCACATTCACTTGCTTGTGTTGACTGGTTGATGTCTGTTTCATTTTGATTTAACTCTGACTTGTATACTAACTGTGCTTGACTGATTTCAGGTACTTTAGTTGCTTTTAGTTCCTTGTGAACTTTTGCTTTGCTTTGCTTGTAAGCAATTTGCATTGAGGTATGTCTCTTTTACTTCATGTAGTCTGGAAGACCTGGTCTGTTACTTGGCCAGGCAACTGTCTGAAGTCCTCCTTAAGAGGCAATGTTTGTGGATGTTTAATTTTGTCCTTGCATAGAGTCAAAGACCTCCTAAGTGAAGAGGCAATTGGTGGAAGGTAGGGATATGCAATCTATCCCCCACTATTCAGTGTGTCATCTGCTTTGCTCACACCACTGTGTTGATGCATTGCGGATACAAACCCAAGATCTTGTACAATTGTACAGTTGAGTCAGTTTTAAATGTGTAGAAGGGTTCCCACTTTCTGAACCCACACATTCTTGTCTTGAGCTCTCCCAGGCCAGGGATAAGAGCTGTGAAGTCTTATCTTCACTCACCTTTCATCTGCTTCACCTTAGCCCCTCAATGGCAAGGTTAAGAGCACATTCACCCCATTCCAGAGGTTTGTTTGTTGAGGTTGATATGACCCCTTGACTAAAACCTAACCCTTGTTTGAGCCACTTGTTTGTGTATAGCGTGTGCTATCTGTGCTTGTAGGATTGTTTGACTTGCTTCCTGTGCAAGATAGGATTGTTTGACTTGCTTCCTGTGCAAGTTAGGATTAGTTTAGACTTGCTTCCTGTGCAAGTTAGGTTTTGCTTGGCTTGCTTCCTGTGCAAGTTAAGTGTGTGTGGCTTGCTTCCTGTGTGAGCCATGCTTAGGATAGGTTGGCCCTTGTGCCATTTAGCTAGAAACCTTAACTTAGGGATGATTTGCATGATAACGTCTAGGCTCGAGTCGTAATCTCCCTAGTTGTGTCTCCCTCTGTTATCTGGTTAGGCTAGGTCCTTTATCCCTCTGTAGGGGAACTACATCGCCCTGATCTTCATACCAGATGAAGTATGTAGGCAGGAGATTGAGCTGATCTCTCCGGGCGCCCTTTTTCTTTTTTGTGTGTGTTTGACAGTTATAGGCTGAGTCCCCGACTCCCTATTAACTTGTTGTGCTGTTGTGTGCTTGGAAGCTGATGTAAGTCCATCGAGTGGCATTTGGGTTCCAGTGTGCGTGTGTTTGGTTCGGATGCTGATGTAAGTCCAGTGATTGGCATTCGGGCTCCACGTTTGCCTGTGTCTTGTTGGTTTGTGTGTGTGTCAGCCGAGCTACGAATGCTCTGATTCTTCTCTCGTCCGAGAAGATACGTATGCATAGGATGCAATATCCTAGCGAGCATGTGTCGTTTCCCCAGTCCGAACTACTTCGACTCTGATGTCTATGCCTGATAGACTAAGTAGGCCCAGGATGCGACATCCTGCCGAGTTCAGTTTCAGTCAGTCTCTTGCGTTTCTTTCAGCCAGTGTGTGTGAGTTTGAGCAGTGTTTAGCAACCATTTATCCTTCCTTTTGTGCGTGGATCCCGTAGAGTACTACGGATGCGTAGGGGTGCTAATACCTTCCCTTCGCATAACCGACTCCCGAACCCATTCTCTTTGGTTGCGAGACCATGTTCGTTCCCAGGTTTACTCTGAGCGTTTCCTTTCCCTCTTTTGGGATAAATAACGCACGGTGGCGGCTCTGTTGTTCTTGTTTTCCCGCCGGTTTTTCGCGCGATGCGACAGGGTGTTCGAATCACATGACCGAAAACAAAGAATGGTTCTCGGAGTTAGAGGAAGGATTTAAAAAAACAGTGAAGCTTGGGAATGATACTAGAATGGCAGTGGTAGCTAGAGGGAGTGTACGACTTCAAGTGAACGATATTATTCAGGTAATCTCAAATGTTTTTTACATACCTGAGTTGAAAAATAATTTGTTGAGCATAGGGCAACTTCAGAAGAAGGGTTTAGCTATTCTAATTTAGCAAGGGACTTGTAAAGTTTATCATCCTAAAAGAGGGTTAATTATGCAAACTAACATGAGTGGAAATAGAATGTTTTATATGTTAGCATCTATGGCAGCAAAAGGAAAATTTATGTGTTTTCAGGCTGAACTTCCCTCTGAGAAAGAATCACACATGTGGCATCGTCGATTTGACCATCTGAATTATTCAGGATTAAGAACACTTGGATACAAGAAAATAATAGACGTTGTGCCTCTGCTCAAAGCTCCAGAAAAGTTATGTGAAACTTGTTGGGTTGGAAAACAACATAGAGGATCCTTTCTGAAACAAAGTTCTTGGAGAGCATCAAAGCAACTTCAACTTGTGCATTCTGATTTATGTAGGCCTATCAAACCTGTTTCCAATAGTGAAAAAAGATATATCATAAGTTTTATTGATGATTTTTCACGTACAACTTGGGTTTATTTTTTACATGAAAAATCAGAAGCTTTTAGTGCATTCAAGAATTTCAAAGCATTTATTGAAAAAAAAGGCTAGTGCATATATAACTTGTTTGAGAATAGATAGAGGATGTGAGTTTAACTCTAATGAATTTGGAGAATCTTGTAAAGCTCATGGTATAAGCAGGCAGTTGACAGCAGCGTACACTCCACAATAGAACTGAGTTGTCGAATGAAAGAACAAAACAATCATGAATGCAGTACGCTCAATATTAGCTGATAAGAAAGTTCCAAAAGTGTTTTGGACAGAAGCTGTAAATTGGTGTGTTCACGTTCAAAATAGGAGCCTGACCACGGAGGTAAAACAGAAAACTCCAGAGGAAGTATGAAGTGGAGTGAAGCAAATAGCAAGTTATTTCCGGGTGTTCGATTGCATAGCACACACTCATATTCCAGACCAAAAAAGGAGAAAGTTAGATGCCAAGAGCAAGAAATGTGTATTCTTGGGTGTTAGTAATGAATCCAATGCCTATAGATTATATGATCCAACCACTAAGAAGATCATCATCAACAACGATGTTCTATTTGAAGAAGAAGAGAGTTGGGATTGGGGTAGAACTGAAGAACTGGATTTAGATGTGCTAGAAGATGATAATGAAAGTGAAAAAGAGCACACCAAGGAGGATAATATCGAGGAGGTCATGGGCAGAAATACTACTTTCGATTATTCACCATAAAATAAAGTAGACACTTAAGAAGTTACAGATGAAGGAAGAATTGAAGGAGTCAGAACAAAACCGGTATGGATGGCGGACTATGAAACGGGAGAAGGTCTCTCAGAAGAAGAAGATATGCATGCAATGATGATGGTAATAGAGAATGATCCATTTTCATTTGTAGATGCATTCAAAAGGAAGAAGCGGAAAGAGGTTATGGAAGCAGAAATGGAAGCTATAGAGAAAAACCAAACATGGGAATTGATGGATTTACCTAAGGATGTCAGGCCTATTGGAGTTAGGTGGGTCTTTAAGACCAAACGTAATGAAAACGGGGATGTCGAGAAACATAAAGTGAGATTGGTAGTTAAAGGTTATGCACAACGGTATGGAGTTGATTACACCAAAGTATTTGCACCGGTAGCAAGGCTCGATACCATTCGAATAATACATGCAGTAGCAGCACAGTGTGGCTGGGAGGTTTTTCAGCTTGACGTAAAAAGTGATTTCATTCATGGTGAACTCAAGAGGAAGTATTTGTACAACAACCTGAAGAGTTTGTTAAGAAGGGAGAAGAAGGGAAGTTTTACAAGCTAAAAATGGACCTATATGGCCTTAAGCAAGCCCCAAGGGCGTGGTACAACAAAATTGAGGCTTATTTTCTGCGTGAAGGCTTCGATAAATGTTCCAGTGAGCATACTTTGTTCACCAAGTCAAAAGGAGGTAAAAATTTAATAATTAGCCTTTATGTAGATGATTTAATATTTACTGGAAGTGATGTGAGCATGTGTATAGAATTTAAAAAGTCAATGATGATAGAGTTTGATATGTCCGATTTAGGAAGAATGAGGCACTTTCTTGGAATGGAAGTGCTGCAAATTTCAAATGGTGTTTTTATTTGTCAAAGAAGATATGCACGAGAAGTGTTAGCAAGATTTGAGATGGAAAATAGCAATAGTGTGAAAAATCCAATTGTACCAGGAACAAAGTTGTCAAAGGATGAAGGAGGAACTAAAGTTGATGCAACATTGTTCAAACAAATGGTTGAGAGTCTCGTGTATTTAACTATAACTCGTCCTGACTTAATCTATGGTGTAAGTCTCATAAGCAGGTACATGTATAGATCAACCATGTCACATTGGTTGGCAGCTAAAAGAATTTTGAGATATTTAAAGGAGACAACTGAGTAGGCATTTTCTACACAAAGAATTAAGGTTGTTCAAAACTCTTGGCATTCACAGATAGTGGCTATGCGGGTGATCTTGATGATAGAAGAAGCACATCTGAATATGTGTTCATGATGGGATCTAGAGTTGTATCTTGGTCATCTAAAAAACATCCTGTGGTGACTTTATTAACTACTGAGGCCGAATATATCACAGCAACTCTATGTGCTTGTCAATGTATATGACTTAAGAGAATCTTGAGAAAGATTGGAGTGGAGTAGGTTGAAGGAACTATAATTCAATGTGACAGCAACTTTGCCATTCAATTGGCTAAGAACCCAGTTTTTCACGGAAAAAGTAAGCATATTCATGTGCAATTTCATTTTTTAAGAGATTTAGTAAATGAAGGTGATGAAGAATTAAAGTACTGCAACCCTCAGGAGCAAGTAGCAGACCTGATGACAAAACCACTCAAACTTGAGCAATTAGAAAAACTTTGTGGTATGCTTGGAATGGTTAGTGCATCAGAGTTAAACTAAAATACATGTGTTTTAGTTTAAGGGAGGGAATGTTAGGTGAACACGGATTTTGCTTTAATATACTGTTTTATTAGTTTGTTTTAATAAGACCTATTCTTTAGGAGAAGTAGGGTTTGTTAGTTGTGTTACTCCTTTATAGGCATGTAAAGAGTAGAGTTTGTTATTCCCTTTTGCTTGTAAAATGGCTATATATTAGCCACTGGTTAATCAAATAAAAACACATTCCTCCACTTACTTTTTGAAGCTTAGCTTAAATCTGATTTCCAACATTTGTGATATAAAAATTCACTTCATTATTCTTTGGTAATATCTCGAGTATTTTGAAAAACTTTCGTCAATACCGAATTTTTTATTCAAACTATAGTGAGTATCTAATTTTATTGAATTTTTGTTTTATAAATTTATTTGAAAAAATACATGTATTTTTACCAGATTTTAAGAAATATCTAGTAAAAACTTATGTTTTCATGCATTTATACCGGATATTTTGAAAACCGGTAAAAATGCATATTTTTTATTAGATATTTTATAAAATCCAATAAAAATGCATATATTCTTTCAGATTTTTTGGAAAAACCGATAAAAATGTATGGTTTATATCAGATATTTTTCAAATATTGGTAAAAATACATGTTTTTACAAGATTTTTTTTGAAAAAACCAACAAAATGCATGCATTTATACTGGTGTTTTTTTTAAAAAAAAAGATAGTAAACAATTGTTATTTGGTTAACCAGAAATTTCAAAAAATATGGGAAAAGCATGACCTTTTTCTAGATTTTAAAAAAATCTGGTAGTTTAATTTCCACCATTTTTTTAAAAATTTGCAGTGAGGACCAGAGGATTAGACGAATGGATTGCTTATATACAACATGACATAGTTGCAGCTACTTCAGCGAGGGCTCATCATAGGGGAGATGACGTTGGGGACTCGAATATCCAGGAGGAAAAAGTACCTCGATCGGTTCTTATAAGAGGCAGATGACAATCGAGCAGTTTCGTGCACCCTGCAGTATCTGTCGTATACGATATAAACCTGCTGCTGGATGGACCTGAGATTTTGATTATGAGCCAGTTAATGAGAATGTCTAGCCAGCAGTTGAGGATGACAGGAATATGGTGGCTGAGACATAGGTGGCATATCATTCTAAGATGCGGGCTCTGACTACTACAAAGGTTACTCCGTAGACGACAACTTTGGCAGTTGTTATGGGTGATATGGATGTTACTCCTACGACTTCAATAGAATCGTCTATATATATATATATATATATATATATATATATATATATATATATATATATATATATATATATATATATATATATATATATATATGAATTGAGGGTTTCCTGTAGGGCCTAGTGATTATTTTGTTCTCACTGGATATGTCGATCATGTGGCATTCAGATTATGATAGGGAGAGGTATGTATATGTTATGTCAAACTTGACTTTATTTATTATTGATACATTGGAAATAACATGATTTTTACTTGGTTTGTTACATGACTGACTTTCGTTGAAGGTGCCCACCCACGGGGGAAGTTGAAAAAGTTCTTAGATGCCCCGAGACGTTAGGTCAATTATTGAATAATGTGGTCTCCTTTCACGGTGGAATGTTTGAAAACGATGCTCAACTTTCATCTATTGAAAACCTTTATCAAGTGGTTGCATAACGAGACATCTTCCTTCCATATTCCATTTGGTGAGATGACATTTACCTTGGATGATGTCTCTTTTATCTTCCATTTTCCCCTGGCATGTAAGTTATCCATCGCTCATCTCATTAGCCAGCAGCTAGCATGTATTACTGATATATGAGACTTGGAGTTACTGAGGAACAGGGGATAAAGGAGTTTAGGGTTAACAAGGGTGCTCACTTTCACCTATATTGGCTCAGGGATAGGTAGGGCAACCTAGTGTATCAGTATGAGGCAACCACTAAGGTATACATGCTATATTTTGTAGGATGTATTATCTAGCGGATAAGTCTCATTTATATAGTGATGCAAAGTACATGTGGGTGTTTAGTACCCTTGCCCATGTTTGTTGGGTATGAGGGTGTGTTGCACTGACTGTATTATATCCGGCACTTGGAGAGGCGACTATCTTTGAGGCTGGGAAACTTGTGGATTATATGAGTCTATTTCAAGTATGAGTTCTTTTGTTACTTATTAATATGGTTCTTATTTATGACATTTCTTAATTTTCCTATGTTCTTGTACAATGTTTGATATACGGGCATTTCCCTTCCATTTGTAAGAGGTAGGTTCTTCCTACTATTGTTGGCTCCGCATGGGCCAAGAGATGAAAGTTCAGGCATGCACACCCAGGAGGTGTTCTAAAGTAAAAGAAGAGGATTGATGTGCTGAGTATATACGATGTCATATGGACACCCTACGCAGACTATAATGTGCATCAGGAGTTCGATGACACTTCACTCTTTTTTGGTTATATGCGATGAGAGCCCTTAGTGGCTAGACACTTACCTAAGAGGTATATGCGCTAGTTTTGATATGTCTAGGGTATCCTATGTCCAGTCCCTGCTATTCCATCTAAGGATATTGATAGATGGCTTGTTAGTGGCGTTATCAGCTTTGCTCGTGCCATTAGAGGTTGTGTAGTGGAGGATCAGTTTCCTATGCAATGTGTAGATGAGTACTTGAAGTGGCACCTTACTATATCTCACCATCACATCATCCCACATAGGTAGCATGGATATGGTGGTGTACCTTGTCATTCTAGGGGACCTTCTGATGACGTGCAACCACCTCCACATGATGTGGATGACGTGCAATGTCTGTAGATGATAGCAGTCATTATGGATAACCTCATTAATTTGGTAAATCCATATGATGAGGTTTATACTTTGGTGTCGCAGGCAACACACTTAACCCGTGGGGGACCTATTTAGGCATTATTATCATTTTTGTATTTTTTTTTTGTATATTATGTGTATTATTATTAAGACATTTGCACCGCACAGTTTCTTAGATAACATTTTGTCAATTCCATTATTGTATGATGAATAAAACTTAACATTTTACAAATAGCATAGCATATTACAATTAACATAACTTTAGACAAACTATTACATGATTTAACAAAAGAATAATAAATAACAAAATTTTAACACTACCATATGATTCTAGATGTTTCAACATCTTGATCATGTCGTGACATATCTAAAAATTATCGCATCAAACTCAATCAGTCCTTAGTTACCCTATGGTGATATGTTCTTCATATAACATTTAAATCTTCATCACTTTTCAACTTAATATGGTCGTATTTCACCCTTCCATCGGTATCAATCCATAATGCAAAAAAATCGATCTTAGTCACCTTTTTTTGTCGGTGTCGGGCAACATATTATTCAATTTGAATCTCAGAAGAGCGTAATAGGTGGTATCCTCCGAGAGCCCAAAACCAACAGAAGGTTTCATCCTGTTGAAGCATATTTCTGCCTTAAACAAATAGTGAGGCATTGTAAGATGTTTTTCTTGACAACACATGATCCCTATTTATACAAGTTTGAATTCATTATGGACCATACAAAACGATCAGTACAATCACATCCATACAAAACTATCAACAGAATCTCAACCCTTGAAAATATATTATCAAATATTTTACAGATCCTTTAAATTCTGGTAAGTGCAGAAGGTTTTTTTAAAACTAAAACCGGTGCTTTTAAAATACCGAATTTTTCATGACGAGGTCAAATTTTACAGGTGGCAGAATAAATTCTCGCAACATCATGACGAGGAATCTACCTTGCATCCCACAAATTTCAATAATGCTAATTTAAACTATTCATGTTATTATTTATCTCTTTCATAAGTTACCGTTTGCGGAAAAAAAATCCACTCTAAAATAACCAGAAAACCACAAATATATGGAAACCTTTTTTAAAAAATCTGATTGATTTTTTACTAATCCAGGTATAAAAATACGTGTCTTTTATCAAATTTTTTAAAATCCATATTGAGTTTTTACCAGATCTTTTGAAATATCTGGTACGTAGTTATGTTGATTGGAAATTTTAAAAATCTGACATATTGGATATCCCCCCTCCCCCCCTAAAAAATCTTGTAGTTTATTTAAGCATGCTCTCCTTATATGCGCTTGAGGTGGATGATTCTCCTACAAATTTTACTCATTTCTTCACCATTGACCTTGTATGTTTTGGTTACATGTTTTATATGTTTTATATGAACTTTTAAAATATTTACTCGAGTTATTAAATTTGTAAGTAATTTATTATATATTTTAATTGACATACATTTCCCTACTGAAGTGAAGTGTTAACATGGAGGTAATCTGTTGGGATACGACATGGTATTATTATTGTTATCGTTTGTTTTGATGTAGCAAATGAGAAAAGAGAATGGAAAGATAAATTGATTATGGGTTGTGAGACGAGAGGAAACTACAAGAACCAAAAATCGTCTCAAATCACTTGTAGTACAAGAATTAAATGCCCATTTAAGTTGAGATTTATGCCTAGCGGTAACAGTTGGAAAATAATGGTTAGATGTGGTATTCACAATTATGGTCTAGCTAAGTATTTAGTTGTTCATGAAATAATAGGTCGTCTAAAACCCCGATGAAAGTTATTTGTGAATTAAATGACAAACTACCGCATGACACCGAGGTACATAGTGGATGCATTGAAAGATATTGATCTTGATAACTTGACAACTACGACGCATGTGTAAAGGGAAAGATCAACATACCGGTCTACTATCAGAGGTGCATTCACGGAAATACAACATCTATTGAACCTAACTCATTATGAGAAATGCATGTGTTGGACTAGAAATAAGGAGGAATTAGAGTTTATTGTTGATATATTATGGACACATCTTGATTATGTGAAGTTGTTATATATGTTTTAATTTGGTCTTGATCTTTGATTGTACATACAAAAGCAATAGGTATCGACTCCCGCTACTTGATATTTTTGGTGTTAGGTCAACCAAGTTGACTTTATCGATTAGGGTTTCCTACTTGGAACATGAAAGGGAAGCAAACTTCACATGGTCACTAGAGAAGTTGAAGGAATTATTCACGTTCGAGAAGTTCCTTCGCAAGGTCATGGAGATGGATCAGGAATTTGGCCTGATAAATTCCATTGAAGTTGTGTTCTGATCCTAATTTAATCTCATGTGTGTATTCCGTATTTTAAAAAAAGTTAGTTGAAGTACATAGAGGTTAATAGGTAAGAACATGTTATGGATATATCGAACAAAATCATATATTCAAATAGTGTGTTTGAGTTTGAGTAGCACTTGCAGCATTTTGAGATGGTATATACTAATATCCCTTCGTTTATTGATTATGTGCACAAAACATGGTTGACACCCTATAAAGAAATGTTTGTTGTTGCCTGGTACATCTTATAAACATACAAGTACATTTTATAACATTGTGAGTTTAATATTATTATGCAATTTTTAATCAATTTATTTATTGATTTTTTTCTAATTTTTTTATAGGGTTGGGTATATTCATTGGAGACTGAAAAACATGTTGAATACTAGTCGAAGAGATTTCTGCAGATGTTGGGATGATGTCAACACCATGTTAAACTTGTAACCAGGTGCAATGATATTATCATTTCAAAAAAGTGTTTCCAACATTGAGCATCCGTATAACGCTTAATTTTACTCGAGATTGCGCGGCTACATCTCGAGACATTGCATACAACACATAGAAAAGGAGTTGGAGAGGGTAAAAAAAGTTAGTGTTGACAGACTTGCATGTGGTCGCTTCATTAGGAAAACACACGGGTTACCTTGTGTAAGTGAACTTCCAGGTTTTCAAACATAAGGTTACTCGGTTCCATTGGAATTCATTCATATGTTTTTGAGGAAATTACACATTGAAGAGAATGAAATCATTGAAGAAGAAAGTGGGATACAATTGGACTTAGACAAAGAACATGAAGAGTTCAAGAGGTATTTTAGCACCTTGGATATTATTGGCTAGAGGTCAGTGAATTAAAAGGTGTGTGAACTTACATGTCCATATATAACCTCCATGTGTCCACCACTAATGAAATAAAAGGCAAAAAAGTGATTTAAGAATAGTAAAAAAAAGGGCAAGAGAGTGATATGCATTGTGATCCTTCATATTAGGAGTATGTTGAGGTTTCGCAGAGAAGTCAAACGTCCAAGAGATCATCTAGTAAAGCCATGTCAAGTCAACCAACTAACAAGTCATCAAGACATATTTACTTTTCTCAGTTTCCTCTTTTCTTACATGACTACATTGAAGATATTATAGATGTGGAGGTTGATGAAAACTATGGTTTATGAACTAATGGAGATTTACTTGGATGGGGTGAAAATCATGGTCATTGGTTCAGACGTAACTAGATGGTGAAGTTTATCAAAACAATCATTTGTATTCCAAAGTGTTTTATTGTAACTATGAGAGGTAATCTGAGAGGTGAATTAGTATTGTTGGATTTTCCTTGATTTATGTAAGTTTCCATACTTATGATTTTACTGGAAACAAGTGGTTGAATTCTACTTTAAGATTAATGATTTCCTAGCCCATGGCTCTGATGTCGCCGTGCTCCGTCGTCCGATCATCTTACAAGCGACTTCGGTTCCGCCGTTTGATCATCGTACCCTGTACTTCGGCTTCCACTACTGCCAATTCAATGGTTATCTCGTACAGTTGCTGGTAACTTCCATCGAAAAACTTTCCAGTAGTTTTGGCGCCTTCTAACGACTCCCTTCCTATTTTTATGACTCTTGGTTTTCTGCAATCTTGTAACATGTTTTCTTTCTTTTCATCATTTAAGGTTTTAAGGCACACTTCAACAATCTCCACCTTGACTTGAAATCATAGTGATGCTAATTTATTGATCAGCCACCTTGATGATCTTTACATGTAAAAACATTATTCAACAATCTTGATCAAGTTCAAGTCTTCTTTAAACCTTGATCTTGCCACTTACATCCACTTATTTCCGATCATTTTTGTCTTCTTAGGTAATCTAACAAGGCCACAAGTATGGTTGTTCAACTATCTTTGGCTCCACCTGCTTCTGAATGCCTCTACACATCTTTGTTGAATTAGTACTGCTTGCATCTTCACTTCCCGCATGACAAAATTGTTGTCTCCAACAAATTTCTCAATCTCCCATATATCCATGGTTATCACTTGTAAACAATACCCCTTTGCCCCACGGTGGATACTACTTGTTGGGGAGTCTGGGAAACGCCGACAGTGTTAATGGACTAAATATTTAGGATACAAGAGACCTTAAGACTTTATTTGAGAGTTTGAAGGGAAAGGGGGAGGGAGGGGCTTTGGTTAAAAGAATTTTGAAGAATTTATTTTTATTCATAACACAAAATCCGTCTAATTTAAAAAATTTAAAATTTATATTAGAAGAGGGTTTTTGAAAATTTTCATAAATTCTTCAAATATATTTTATGTTATTATAATATTTAAAATATTAAAAATATTACAATAATAACATTCATTTATCATTCTTAAAAAAAAACACATTTTCTAAAAATATCAACAATTTTTTTTTACCCGTCTCCTCCTCCAAAATCATCCATTTTTCTCCCATACAAACTTTCAAACAAAACAAAGCTTAAAAGGATTGGAGTAAAGGGTACCTCTCTTACTGGATTCAAAACAACAACCCATGATACAAGTCACATAATTGCCAAATTCAACGGTATCTAAATTAAACATTTAAAACATTGCATCGTGTTTCATTACAACGCCATATAAAACTATTAAAACCAGAAATACTCGCTATCAACATGTTAGTAGTAATTGCTACAATACGCTTTTGACTTCACGAACCAGCTCTAACCAGCTCTAGTAGTAATACTATTATATCACCATCATGTATTAAAGACTAGACTACGCTAAATTAAGCACTACACGAAACACCAACGGTGGCGGTGGCCGTGAACCGCTCCGAAGCTGACTTTCTGACAAAGTTACTGATATCCGGCGAAAGACCAGCGGTTTCAAAATCAGGAAGTTCAGGAATGGTGGAAAGAAGAACAGGCTCAGATTCGTACAACTTATCATAAACAAGTTGCTCTTGATCTTTCGGATATGATCGGAAACTACTGCTACGAATCCTGCTGTTGGATTTATTGCTACCGGACTTGAAAACAAAGCGAAGAAGTTTCTGGAAGGTTCGAGAGATCTTGAAAGACGACGACTTGTTGTTGTTGATGATTTGAGAAGAAGGTGGTGATTCCTGAATTTGAAGTTGAAGTTTGGTAGGTTGAGGTAAATGAGGCATGGAATGTGTTCTTGGTGAGTTCGCTATTGCTGAGTCAATTTGGCGTTTGAACGAGTTTAACTCGTACGAGTCGTATAACGTGCTTCCACAGTCCCACTGTTTTCGTTGCTTTTCTTCCATTTTTGAGAGAGAGAGAGATGTTTTGATTTTATGCGTTTTTGTAAGGGATGGGGAAGGATTTAACGTGTAGTGTTATAATGTGAACTTGTGAGTTAGATTATAAAAAGGGAAGTCTTGTTATGAGAGTTTCACACGTCCTATAGATATATTGACTTTTACCAACATTTAAGCATTAAATCCGTGTGGAACTATTAATATTTTGTTAATACTGTGCCAGCGATGCAGTTATAATAGGAAGATTCTACTACCTGCAACCTCCATACTGGTTGAATATGTGTATTGATTATTGCTCTTACAGATAAGCTTCAATTATAAGATTTTGGAAAGTAAATAATGCATCTGTTAAATAGATATATATTGGCTCTGTTTGAAAGAAGAAAAAAAAATAATTTATAGCTAATATGGGTAACCGAACCGTGTACTTTATGAAGGGCGATGGCAATATGTTATTTTTAGAAAGATATTTTCTCGTCTCATTATCTTTCTCTCGTGTCAGTATCGTCTTCTTGCCTAGATAAAGGGAAAAAACGTTTTTGGGCATAGAAAAGTTATAGTCAGTAGTTGATCTATGTTTTCTTAGGGAATTGAGATTCAACGATCCTTAATTGACTGAGTGGACGACGACCCTTTCCAAGAAAATCCTAGGCCCAATGCCTTTATAAACACTTCGCCCTTAACAAGAGAAAAGACAAATCATAACTTACACATAACACCCAAAGCTACACGTTTGCATACAAGTCTCTCACCTCACGTGAGTAAGACCTTTAAAACCACCATACATGACTTCTCGTTGTCTTGGGCAAGCTCTAATCTTTACAAACTGTTATAAACAAACTTAGACCTCTGAGTTCCCCTATCTTAGCAGGGGTAACATGCATACTTTTACTTTTTTACCACTAAAATAGCGCTCACTGTGGGACCCCAGTAAAACCAACCTAGGTCACACCTTCCTCATCACAATCACCTTATTCATTGTTACCATTCAATCCTACATCTAACCACATTCGATCATGGTTAACATAAGAGCTCCATTCCCTACACTAGAAGCTACCAGCAATAGCAATGATGACGATGCCTGACAAAGATGTGAGAAAAGACAAATGCGTGTTTCAAATTTTTCGAGGACACAAGCAAAGTAATGCTTACCACTATACTACAACAACACCATGATCATGAAATAAATTCTAATAACAAATCTTATATCAAAAGTTCTAAGACAACACATGCTCGATCTTGAATCACACCTAGCACACATCTTCATCAATGGATAAAGAACAAAATTAAGGGAATTGACTCACACCCAATTGATAAAACCAAATTACATTGTTATTTTGACTCATTTTGTACATCTTTTGCTATCATTATATCTCTATTTCCAGTGTTATGTGGGTATTTTTTTCTATATTTCAGGTATTTAACCATATTGGGACCATGTGCGAAGAAAGGAAACAATTCGGATGCAAAACAATAAAAAATGGAAATTGCACACAAGGCGACCTACATGGCGTTCGCCATGGGGAAGGCCGTATTAGAAATGACGTGTCCCACTCACCAACGGGTGGATTGACCCACTCTTCCACACGTTGGGAAGATGGCGTTCACCACCTTGACATGGCGTTCGCCATCCTTCGTGAAAGGCAGGCGGTTATAAATTGGACTCAGTTAGTCTTCCACTCTTCCCATGTTCCCCTATTTTTCCTCCCACTAAATGAGAAAGCTTCACATGACATTTTAGGTTTTTGGAACATTATAAATAGGCTTCAAACTTCATTTTTCAAACCATCCAACCTTAGCACAATCTTGAGCACGAAAATAACCGATCAAAGTTATAACTCATCACATCGAGGGGTTATAACACCAGAGAGTATTGAGTTTGTACGAAGTTTGAAGCACTTTATTTTCCCGCAATTTAATCTTGCCGCCATTTACATTCCTTTACCAGTCTTCAGCAATTTACTTTGTATCAGATTCAAGTCTCCGTTTGGAGCAGGTTTTTATCATATTTCATATTTTATTACCATTTTATTTACTTACTCGCTCTTTATTTATCTTGTCTCGCACTACTTTTATTTACAAGTCTTATTTATCACACCGTATTGCTTTAAACTACTTTTCCGTAATGTCTATTTCTAAGCTTCAAACTTATATTTTCATGTTTGTCATAAGCATGTCCAGCTAATTTATTAATGTTGTGATGTGAGGACCATCACTTGACGGTACTCTAACTTTTGCTTCTTTAGGATTTCGATTGTGGGCTGTTTTGATTTTAACACATTTTTTTATGAATTTAATTTAATCGATCACTGCGAAAGTAGAGACGTGAAAATATCGGGTAAGATTGAAAGTCGTCTGACATTAAAAAAATAAGATTGGTTTGTTTTTTATTAATGAATACCGTGAAAGCACTTTGTTAATTAACTAGAAAAGTCTAATATTTCTAGAAGGAGGTTTTAAAACTATTTGTGGACACGTTTGTAGGTTTAGGATCCGGTTGCCAGAGCGAAAATCTGTAACCCTTTTAAGTTAAATTTCCAATCAAAATTACTTTTCAACCGAGTAAAGAGTCTGATTTCTTAAAATAGGATTTACTACTTTAACGCATTAAGCGTCGGTCACACATGACAGTGGATGGTATAGATTAGAGAGTCAAATCCGGTTCTGAATATGCGGAAGCGACAACTCCTGTTTAATTACATTCTTTTCAAAGTAGAAAATATTGCCTCGTACAACGATCATATTTAGAAGCAATCAAGAGTACTATTGTTTGTTGAGAGCCATATCCCGGTATTATTTGTCTGAATTTATTAAAGTTATTTAATTTCGTCTCACCCATTCTTAATTGATTCGCCTTAGATAAACATCGTAACAATTAGAAATGATAGATTAGCAGTTAGGTCTCTGTGGGATCGATATATTTTAAAACTACGTGATAGACTATACACTTGTAATTAGTTATTCCGATAGACTCATAATCTCGCGAAGAACCTCATTCGAGCATTATCAACCTAGCTATTACAGCTAACAACTTTTAATTGAAGCATGCTCTGTTGCAACTCGTACAACAGAACCAGTTCCCTGGCCTCCCAATAGAGAACCAAAACCAACACCTAAAAGTCTTCATTCAACTAGCCGACACACTTAAATGTAATAACGCTGCTCTTGAGGCGATGTGTCTATGTTTATTCCCTTTCTCCCTCAAAGACAGAGCACGATCATGGCTGGATTCCCTTCCATCTAATTCCATCACTACTTGGAATAACCTGAAGAAAGTATTCCTTGCTAGATACTTTCCACCTAGTAAGACCGCCATCATACGTAACCAAATTACCATATTCACTCAACAGGACGGTGAGTCCCTTTTCGACGCTTGGGAAAGGTACAAAGAGTTATTAAGAGCGTTTCCACGTCATGGATTAGAACAATGGCTAATCATCCACACCTTCTACAATTGACTTATCTACAACACGAAGATAACTATCGACGCTGCCGCCAGTGGTGTGCTAATGAACAAACCTTATCTCAAGGCATGCACACTCATTGAGGACATGGCTTAAAACCATTACCAATGGGGTACAAAGCGTGTACAAGTAGAGAATAAAGAGACTAAAGGAGGTATATACGAGGTTAGCAGCTTCAACCATATGAATGCCAAAATGGATGCCCTAACCCAGAAAGTCGAAAGCTTAGTCATAAATCCTACAGCTACCATAGGTGCAGTGTAACCCGGATGCAAAATCTATGGAACACCGGGAAATACGACTGCCGAGTGCAGTCTACTAGCTGAAACAAACCCAGACCAGGCCAACTATGCCCAAGGAAACCCCTATTCAAACACTTATAACCCTGGATAGAGGAATCACCCAAACTTCTCTTACAAGAACAATAACCCTAATTTTTACCAAAACTCTGCTCTTCAAAGACCAGCATGTTTCCAAAGATTCTCACAACCGTTACAAACTACACCTCAGAAGTCAAACCTTGAGAAGATTATGGAAGATTTTATCACAAGTCAAGCTCGACAGAATAAAGAATTCATGAATCAAAATATTCGTATTAATGAACTAATTTCACAATTAGGAAACAAGGTTGATTCTATGGTAACCCACAACAAGATGCTTGAAACCCAAATCTCTCAAGTAGCACAACAACAAGCTTCCCAGGCTACACCAGGAGGATTGTTCCCTGGACAACCTCAATCTAACCCTAGAGACCATGCTAATGTTATTTCGCAGCGAAGCGGAACCTAATACGATGGGCCTAAAATTCCAGAACCACCAAAAGAAAATGTTGTGACTACTCCAGAAAAACAAAAAGAGGAACCCGCAGAGCCTGGAAAAACAAAGAGAGAAGGATATTATTGATAAGGAGGCAGTGAATGATAACAAAAAAAATTGAACATATGTACCGCCACCACCCTACATACCACCGATTCCATATCTGTAAAGGCTTAAACAGACTAAACAAGACACCCAATACAAGAAGTTCGTGAAAGTAATTGAGAAACTTCACGTCGAGGTACCTTTCATCGAAGTCATTACCCAAATAATATCATATGCCAAATTCCTAAAAGACATCTTAACAAACAAGCGTAAGCTCGATGACCCCAAACCCTTAGAATGTAATGCAAATGCTGGAAAAAAATTAGCCAAGAAACAGAAAGATCCTGGAAGCTTTTTGATACCGTGTATTCTAGGAAGACATGTCATAGGTAAATAATTATTGGACTTTGGAGCCATGATAGATGTAAAAAGAGGTAAGATGACTTTTGAAGTAGGTGACGAGAATGTAGAGTTTATCCTATCCATATTTCTGAAAGCACCCACCATGGACAACTATTGTTGTGCAATTGATATCCCTTCAACTGGATGATCAATCGGTCAAGTAGGTAGATCTAGGAGACATGCAACCAACTAGGATGTCCCTTCAACTGGATGATCGATCATTCAAGTACCCGATAGGTATATTAGAAGATATACCAATTAGAATTGGACAACTCTATATCCCTATTGACTTTGTCATAATGGATATTAAGAAGGACGAAGAAATCCATATCCTTCTAGACAGACCCTTCTTATCAACTATTGGAGCCATGATAGATGTAAAAAGAGGTAAGATGACTTTTGAAGTAGGTGACGAGAAGGTAGAGTTTATCCTATCCATATTTCTGAAAGCACACACCATGGACAACTATTGTTGTGCAATTGATATCATTGATGAATGCATAAGAGAATTGGATAAGGAAGATCATATTGAAACAATAAAACTACCTTTGATGCCCATAATGGAAGACAATGGATTTAAGTCAGTTACACCTTACATTGACGATAGCCTTAACGAATTCTTAGCACTTACCCCTAATCATATTCTAAGTATTAAGAAACTCGTAATAGAGCTTAAGGAACTGCCTAAGAACTTGAGATACGAGTATCTTGATGAACATCTCAACCATCCAGTTATAGTAAATGTCAACCTTAACAGAGGTGAAACCGATCAACTCTTATAAATCCTAAGAAGATACCCTGCAGCTCTAGGCTATACCATCTCTGACTTAAAAGGAACAAGTCCCTCTGTATGCATGCATCAGATTATGCTAGAGGAAGATTCTAAACCTTCTAGAGAACACCAAAGAAGGATAAATCATATAATGAACGATGTAGTCAAGAGAGAAGTATTAAAACTTCTAGATGCAGGAATTATCTACCAAATCACTGATAGTACATGGGTTAGTCATGTGCATGTGGTACCAAAGAAAGGAGGTGTCACGGTCGTACAAAATGAAAAAGGAGAGTCAGTAGCAAAACGCATAGAAAACGGATGACGCATGTGCATAGATTATATAAGGCTTAACAAAGTAACCTGAAAGCATCACTTACCCCTTCCATTTATCGACCAAATGCTAGAACGTTTATCTAGGCACTTCTACTTTTGTTACTTAGACAGATACTCTGGATTTTTCCAAATCTCGATCCACCCAGATGACAAAGAAAAAACAACTTTCACGTGTCCATATGACACTTTTGCTTGACAAATGCCATTCGGACCGTGTAACACTCCTGCAACCTCCTAACGATGCATGATGTCCATATTCGCTGACTTCCTATATGAAATCATGGAATTTTTCATGGATGACTTCTCGGTGTGCGAATCGAGTTTTTAAAATTGCGTGGATAACTTAGAGAGAATCCTAGAAAGATGCGTACAAGTTAATCTGGTGCTAAACTGGGAGAAATGTCATTTCATGGTAACATAAGGAATATTCCTAGGACACATAATGTCAAAAAGGGGAATTGAGGTCGATAGAGCTAAGATAGAGATAGTAGAGAACCTCTAACCACCCAAAACAATTAGATAAATTCGAAGTTTCCTTGGACACACCGGTTTTTATCGACGCTTCATTAAAAATTTCCCCAAGATAACTAAACCCTTAACCGACCTCCTAATGAAAGACGTCGAATTCACCTTTGACGAAAAATGTCTAGAGGTGTTTAATATTCTTAAGAAAGCACTAATCTCTGCACCTATTATGCAACCTCCCGATTGGAACCAACCTTCGAGATTATGTGTGATGCTAGTGATTTCACTATAGGCGCTATCTTAGGACAATGAAAGGATAAAAGATTACATGTGATATACTATGCTAGCAGAACCTTAGATACAACCCAACTAAATTACGCAACAATGGAGAAGGAACTCCTAGTTGTGGTATTTGCAATAGACAAATTTTGATCCTACTTAGTTGGAGTTAAAACCATCGTATACACAGATCATGCTGCAATACGATACTTATTAAGCAAAAAAGATGCAAAACTTAGACTGCTTCGCTGAATTCTTTTATTACAAGAATTTAATTTAGAGATTCGCGATAAGAAAGGGACTGAGAACGTGGTAGCAAACCATCTCTCCAGGTTAGAGTACCTGAAACATGACCATATTCCTATCAATTGGATAAGTCACGAAGAAGCCTTAGATAAGGTAGTGCTAAAAATTGAATATGCTCGTGTTGTGACCAGTGTACCTTGGTACGCTAACTTCGTAAATTTCCTCGTGGCTAATATATTACCTCAAGGATTGACGTACCAACAAAGGAAAAAGTTCTTCCATGACGTGAAACATTTCTATTGGGATGAACCCCTTCTCTTCAAGGAGGGAGCATACGGAATTTTTCGTCATTGTGTTCCTGAAGAGGAGGCACCAAATATCATAACTCATTGCCATTTTGCCCCTTATGATGGGCATGCCAGCACATCCAAAACTTGCGCTAAAATCCTCCAAGCAGGCCTTTACTGGCCAACTTTATGGCGTGATATGCATACCTTCATAATTAAATGAGACCGGTGCCAACACACTAGAAACATATCAAGGCGCGGTGAGATGCCCCTAAAGAATATTCAGGAAGTAGAAATCTTTGACGTCTGGGTATCAATTTTATGGGTTCATTCCCCTCACTTATGGGAAACAAGTACATACTCATTGCTGTCGACTACGTATCAAAATGGATAGAGGCCATCGCCTCACCTGCCAACGACGCACGGGTAGTAATTAGGATGTTTAAGAACTACATATTCCCTAGATTCGGAACACCTTGCCTAGTTATAAGCGACGGTGGATCTCACTTTATTTCAATAATTTTTTAAAAGCTCTTGAAAAACTATGGCGTGAGACATAAAGTAGCTACACTCTATCATCCACAAACCAATGGGCAAGTAGAAGTATCGAATCGAGAAATAAAATAAATTCTAGAAAAAACTGTCTCACTTTCCAGGAAAGATTGGTCCTCTAGACTTCAAGACGCGTTATGGGCTTATAGGACTTCCTATAAAACCCCTATAGGAACAACACCCTTCAATTTAGTCTATGGGAAGTCGTGTCACTTACCCTTCGAACTAGAACATAAAGCCTATTTGGCAATTAAGGCCCTAAACATGGACTATTTAGAAGATAGAAACAAACGACTGTTTGACATCCAGGAATTAGAAGAACTCCGACGTGATGCCTATGAAAATGCTATAATCTACAAAGAGCGAACCAAAGCATGACACGACAAGCATATCGCAAGGAAGGAATTTTGTGTATGCGACATAGTACTTTTATTCAACTTTAGATTATGCTTATTTCCTGGTAAACTGCATTCCAGATGGACTGGACCGTTCGAGGTAACAAGAGTCATGCCATCTGGTGCAGTTGAGATTAAGAGCCAATCAGCTGACCCGTTCATAGTTAATGGACAAAGATTGAAACACTACACCAACGGTGATATATCTATCTATTATTCTCACCATGATTTAATAGAACCACCATTTGCAACACAAGTAGCCTGATTACACCACTGTCGAGCTACCAACACTAAACAAAGTGATGCGTGGGAGGCAACCCACGATTTCATTATCATTTATTTTATTGCAGTTCTTTTTTCTTTTCTTTGAATAACGGTGATTTACTTTACTCCTACTAACAAGATTAAATTTTAATTGATTACGTTACATGCCTAACTCAGACTAATTTTTCACACTAATCATTTAGAGATGGAAGTTACTGATAACATGCAAGTTATTTTCATAAACGAGGCTCATAGAAGACGCTATGAAGTCTTGGCTACAAGAGCCATTTCGCCAAGCAGATACCCTGACTTCCCTAGCTTAATAGCTTTAGCCTCTGTGACAGTGTGAAGTACATGTTCAACCAACTTAGTTGGGACCGTTTATCTTTCCACAAACACCCAACCTATAAAAACCTAACATTGGAATTCCTAAGCTCCTACCGATACAACCCTAATGTAGGAATAGACTGTGTCCAGGGCTTTGCTACCTTTTGACTCTTTGGGAAGGAATACCGACTAACACATAATGAGTTGGCCATACTTTTAGCCTTCCAGTATGATCCTCAAGCCTACACCGAAGTCCTAGTAGGTGATGATATGCAATGGGAACTCGACTTCTTATGGGGTACCATTACTGAAGTTTACCCGCCTGATTATGAAAGAATGAATCCCTCTATAATCCATAACCCTACCATCAGGTATTTCCAGATGGTTACAGCCCAAACATTCTTTGGAAAGGCTGAAAATATTGGACTTCTCAGTAAAGAAGAGGTCTTTATCATATTCAGTATTTTTCAATCTTGCTCCGTACACTTTGATGCTTTCTTGATGGAAAATTTAGCCAAAGTAACCGCCCAAGTTGTCGAGAACATTTATGTCAGCGGTATGGTCACCCATATCGCCATAGCTTTAGGCCTTCGCGACCAAGTCGCGCACCTCGAACCTTTCTGCGGTTATAACCTGATCAACATTTAATATATCCTAAATAGAGGATTAGTGAGGAAAGAAGGACCCAATATCTATAAGATTCTATTCTTTCGAGAACTAGTACACCAATTCACTATCCAAAACCCTGACATAACGAACGTACATAATCGGGATAACTGGCGATACCTTTTAGAAAATCAACTGGAGTACCTATCATCTGATACTGGAGAAGCCCCCTCATCACCTCTGGTTGAACCCATTAATCATGACCCACCTACTGCTGAACTTACTGCCATAAAAACTGATATTTCAACTCTTAGTAACGTTCTACACCACTTTGTGGATTCTATACAGGAACAGATAGACCACATTTTTCAAGAATTTTACTCCATCCGCAAATCTTTAGGCATTGAGGAAAATGCTTAGTTCTTGTGCGGGGAGGAACTTATTTTCATCGCCGTCATAAAATTTACTTTACTTTTATTCTGCAACTATTTTACTCATGCACTTTTGGGATTTTGCTCATTTTTCTAATCTTTAATGCATATCTTGATTATTATATTTCACCTATTTTCTAGATAAATTTATTATTTTAGTCATTGGATGTGTTGTGTTGTCGAGTATTTATGCGTGATTTTTGCTAGTTATTAGTTCTCCCATCTCATGAGCCATACAAGTTTTTTTTTCTTTTTAAGAAAACAAGTGTTATTTGAAATTTCATGGTTATTGGACTAGTTACAAAAAGGTTATAAAGACTTGGGAAAACCCCCAAAAGATCAGTATCGTCTTAACACCATAAATCTCATAATTATTGAGATCAATTTGGATACTTGTTGTGCCACGGCCTTGAAATTGCGCCCCTAAATAAATCTTTGAGTGGTTTATCCTAGCAGTAAGCACTATCTGGATCACCATCGAGTAAGCGGACCAATGCAAATAGGTGAATGATCTCATGGTAAAAAGAAAGAAAAGATAAGCAAAAATATGGAAAAGTAAGAAAAAGAAAGAAAGGAATTTGCCTTCTAAGTTAGGTGACCCTCACCTGGTCATTTAGCCTAACGGTTGTGAAACCTCTAAGAATATTGCATATTCATCAGAATTTTTTGACATAATATGGACCATGGTCACTAACAGGTTCGGTTGCCGTGTGTGAACAGATAACGGGCTTAATGTGATTGCGCATGAATGAAAAAAGGACGAACCATGGGACGAGTAAGTTAAGCCTGGGCATAACGACATAATACTAATCGAGCTTGGACGGATTGGATTGTTTGAGCTTGGTTGAAACCAGACTGCTCATGTGTAGTTTGGGCTTGAAGCCCAAACTTTCTCTATACATCACACCATTTTTCTTCATAACGCGCCTGCACCCATTTCCTTTTTTTTCTCTTACTCTTTTTTTATTCATGCTTTTTAATTTGTTAATCATGTTTAGAGGTTAATTAGGTTGATTAGTTCTATTAGTTAATTAGGGGATTTGGATCTTTAATTAGTTTAATTAGGTGTTAGGACTTAATTAGGTTTTTAGAAATACATTTTAATTAGATTTAGAGATTTAGGAATTAATTAGGTTTCGATATCTTGTTAGAATTTTAGAATAATTAGAATAGTTTAGAAGTTAAAACTGATTTTAATTAGGATATTGAAATTCTTTTAGAATTATAGTTAGATATTAGAAATAGTTAGATAGAATTAGAGTTAATTAGGTTTAATTAGCTATTAGATTTTTAATATTGATTAGAACTTAAATTTAGTTTTAATTAGAAATTAGGTAAAATTTAGGCCAATTTTCAATATTAGGTTAAAACCATTTTTAGGACTTAATCATTTTAGGTTCTAGTTAGATTTTGATTAGAATCTAATTTTGTTCCTAATTGATATATTTTGTGATATGACCATTTTATCCTTATGGGTTTTCTTTTGACATTTTGACCTTGAAAACATGCTCCTTTAGGTTTAGATCTTGACATAGATTTTTAATCAAACATGACTAACAATTACATGTTCCCTTAGGATAATTTATATAATTCTAACCATTAGATTAGGTTCTAACCTAGTTTTCTAATCAAATCAAACCCATGATTCAAATGGATCAAAAGCAATTTTGATCAATTAAATCCTTTGTACCTGTATAATCCCACAGTTTAGATTGAGTGACCAAAAGACCCTTGGTCACTCAATAATACTTTTTCTCTAAACTGTGGAGCTCGAAGCCTCAAGTCAGATCTTCAGTCAAGGCATCCTCAGTGATACCAAGCAGCAGGTTATACAAGATAAATCAAAGGTCAACACTTGGTAAATACAATTCAAATTGTACGATACGAGCCTTAAGTAATAAGGAATTATGAGACGGGGTTTCTCATGTCCTTGTCTAAGGCGACTTTGCGTACGGGGCGTAGGCTCCAGCTATTCAAAGCGTTCGCCCTTATTCATAGACTTTAGTGCAATACGAATCTAATAAACCACCAAGTCTTCTTCATGCAAGACAACATCAACACAAGGAGCGATAATTAATATCCTCCTCCAAAAACTTATTAGGTATAAGAAGTATCATGCGTCATGGCCCTTAAGTAATAAGGAATGATGAGACAGAGTTTCTCCCATCCTTGTCTAGAGTGACTTTGCGTACGGGGCGTAGGCCCTAGCTATTCAGAGCATTCACCCTTATTCATAGACGTTAGTGTGATTCTCGCCAATCAACTGTCAAGTCTCTCTCACTTCATCACTACAAGAAACAATGGCAAAGAATCTTCTCCATCAGCTTGAAAGTTAGTACGAGAATTACATGCCACGAGCCTTAATTAGTAAAGAAGGAATGAGACTTGAGTTTTCCTACACTGATTCTGGATATCTTTGGGTGCAAGACATTTGGCCCGTTGCTTATCATATCCACCTTTACTCATAAACTTTAGTGTGGTTCTTATCCAATAACTATCAAGTATATTCCACTCATTCATTCATTTCAGTCTATCATCTCCTCTTGCCTCCTTAATCATCTTGTTTTCATCCCTAGTGAGTTGAACTATGAAAGCTCTGATTTTCTTATTGCACAATGAGAATACATAGGCAGGAGAATTTATATTCTTTATGAGCTACCTTATTTATTAATCCATCATTCTTAATTCATTTAATCAATACCATCTTTTTGATATCAAATATCATTCTTTCCTTAGTTTCCATGTTCATCCTTTTAGGACGCCTAATGAATAGTCTGCCTTGTGAACCAAGAGTTGTTTGGCTTGTGCCCAAACATTTAATTCTTTTGTTTTTGGTTATTCCAATACAATGATACCATGCCTCGAGCCCCTCACTTGTTGCTTTATCTTTTCTCTTTGGTTTAGAGTTTATTCCTTCATGGATCCAAGATACATTTTTCTCTTTGATTTCAAATTGTTTGTTCCTCAGCAAATGATATATGTTTCCTTGTGTCGATCACTACTTACCTTTGGGTTCCATATCCACCCTTTTAGGACGACCTAATCAATGTCCATCTTTGTATCAAGAGTTCCTTTGCTTATTGCCATACTCTTAATTCTCTTTATTTCCAGTCATTCAACGACAGCGATACCATGCCTCGGGCTCCTCACTTGTCGGTCTCTCTGTTTACTCTTTGATTCAAAGCCAACTTTCCATTGTGGATTTCCCATGCTACCATTTTGTTGGTACAAGTTACATTGTTCATCACTTCAATCATACCCCTTTATTTGTTTGTCTTGTCAGTCCTTCTTGCTTAAACAAACACTTTTTTCATTCTCTTTCCTTTTGTTTTCGTGGTTCTATGAACTACGATTGCTCTGATTTTCTCATTGCACAGTGAGAATACGTAGGGACGAGGATACGAATCCTCCGCAAGCATACTTCTAATTATTCCTTCTTCCTCCTTAGGGCGCCGTCCACATCTTTCATGATCCATTATCCACCTTCGATCATAAATCGTTCACTCTAGTGACATGTTGTTTCTTTGAAATCAGATACACTTATTTGGATACTTATATACATTCTTTTAGGACGCCTAGTGAAAAATCTGCATTTGTGCCTAGAGTTGTTTGGCTTGTACCCAGACATTTAATTCCTTCTTTTTCGGCCAACCATACAGTGATACCATGTCATATACCCTTCACTTGTGGACCATTCCACCTTTCCCTCTATGGTACAAATTCCATTTATCCTATGGATTCCAATACACCTTTACTTTTGTTTTCAAACTATACATTTTCAGTCACTTGTTACCAAATATTCAATTCTGTGATTTTGATCACTTCACTCCATTCATTTCCATGACACATTCATATTCTACCTTCATTCCCTTCATGTGATATACCCTATTCTTTGAGCCAAATACAATATACCTCTGAGCTCCATCTTGTATCCCTATGTGAACCAAGAGCAGACTTGTTTGTCTTGTCAAACCTTGTAGCTTAGACAAATATCTCCTTGCTTACTTTGCATCCGTATTCAGGAAACCCTTCTTTTCCGGTTATTCCAATACAGTGATACCATGTCTTAGACCCCTCACTTGTTGGTTCACACCATTTTTACTCTTGTATTCATATTTTACCCCTCGTTGGAGTTCAAACAACATAATTCTTTTGTTCAGACCATACTATTATCATAATTCTTTTCATCTCCCACAATTAGTTCTTTGAACTACAGAGCTCTGAATTCCTTATTAAACTATGAGGATACGTATGCATGAGGGCCCTAATCCTCACCGAGCACTTTATCTATTTCTTTTCCTTTTTCCCATTCTTTTACGAGTAGTCTTTAGATATCACACCTATTCGAGTGAGAACAATCAAAACGGTTCCTATGGAGTACCATGGATGTTTGGGGTGTTAATACCATCCCCTTGCATAACCGGCTTCCTTACCCAACATATCTCTTTCCCCCGGGTTTTATCGATGTTTTCTATTCCTTCGGGAATAAATAAAGTTCGATGATGACTCTATTGTATGTTCGAGTGTGCGGCGCGTTCAGGTATATTTCCACTCTCTTCAGGCGGTTAGAAAATGGACTCACTTGGTCTTCCAATCTTCCCATGTTCCCCTATTTTTCCTCCCACGAAATGAGAAAGCTTCACATGACATTTTAGGTTTTTGAAACATTATGAATAGACTTCAAACTTCATTTTTCAAACCATTCAACCTTAGCACAATCTTGAGCACGAAAATCACTAACCAATGTTATAACTCGTCACATCGAGGGGTTATAACACCAGAGAGTATTGAGTTTGTACGAAGTTTGGAGCACTTTATTTTCTCGCATTTTAATCTTGTCGTCATTTACATTCCTTTACCAGTCTTCAAAAATTTACTTTATATCAGATTCAAGCCTCCATTTTTGAGCAGATTTTTATCATATTTCTCATTTTATTACCGCTTTATTTATTTACTCGCTCTTTATTTATCTTGCCTCACACTACTTTTATTTACAAGTCTTATTTATCGCACCATATTGCTTTAATCTACTTTTTCGTAATGTCGATTTCTAAGCTTCAAACTTATATTTTCATGTTTGTCATAAGCATGTCCAGCTAATTTATTAATGCTGGGATGTGAGGACTGTCACTTGACGGTACTCTAACTGTTGCTTCTTTAGGATTTCGATTGTGGGCTGTTTTGATTTTAACACAATCTTTCTAAAATTAATTTAATCGGTCACTGCAAAAGTAGAGCCGTGAAAACGTCGGGTAAGATCGAAAGTCGTCTGACATTAAAGAATAAGATTAGTTTGTTTTTGATTAATGAATACTACAAAATCACTTTTTTAATTAACTAGGAATGTCTAATATTTCTAGAAGGAGGTTTTAGAACTATTTGCAGACGCATTTGTAGGTTTAGGATCCGGTTGCCAAAGCGAAAGCCTGGAACCCTTTTAAGTTAAATTTTCTAATCAAAATTACTTTTCAACCGAGTAAAGAGTTTGATTTCTTAAAATAGGATTTACTACTTTAACGCATTAAGCGCCGGTCACACGTGATAGTGGACGGTGTAGATTTGAGAGTCATGTCTGGTTTTTAATATACATAAGCGATAGTTCCTGTTCAATTACATTCTTTTCAAAGTAGAAAATATTGCCCCGTACAGTGATCCTATTTAGAAGTAATGAAGTGTACTATTGTTTGATGAGAGCAACATCTCGGTATTATTTTCCTGAATTTATTAAAGTTATTTAATTTCGTCTCACTCATTCTTAACTGATTTTCCTTAGATAAATACGATAACAATTAGAAACGATAGATTGTCAGTTAGGTCTCTGTGGGATCGATATCTTTTAAAACTACACGATAAACTGTACACTTGCAGTTAGTTATTCCGATAGACTCATAATCTCGCGAACACCAATAATCTTACTAACATCTTGATCAAATTATGCATTCATCCAAGCAAAACACGTTGAAAGCACAAAAGCACAAATCACTAAGGACTTTTAAGGGTTATAATGAGGTTTCGTTAACAAAGAAGGGTCATATCTAAATGTCTTTGAAAAAGTTTCCAAACTCTATAGGATTATTCAATTTGCAAGTTCTTTACAATTCACAACTTCATTTATCACTTCTCTTTGGTTAAATGAAACACCCTTGATCACAATTACTAGCACAATTTATTTGCCACTTTTTTCTTTCAAAATTTTATTTTTCAAATCTTTTTCACATTTCTTTTTCTTTTTCAAATTCTTTTCACATTCTTAGCAACCCATCATTTTTCTTTCTTCTCCCCAACTTGAATACAACCAACATTGTACAAGAATGATCCTCAATTTTCTAAAGCAAAGGACAAAATTTCAACCATAATATAAGGTTGATGGTTCAAGTATTTCAAGAAACAAAATTTAGAATCCATGCAAAAATCAATGATAAACTAATCATTTATGTACAATTTTCACAGTTCAACATCGATATGGATTTTGACATTAAGGCTCAAAGTTGTTAACGAATTCTCGCTCACTCACAAGATGGGTTACTTTTTGGTCAAGTGGTTGTGCTCAAAAATAAAAATTGCCTTGATCATTTTCATAACTTCAATACAAATGCAAGATTAAACATAAATCAACCAAGTTAAAATAATAGATTGTTGGTCTCCTGTGCATATAGTAGACAATGAAAGTTCCCCACATTTAGGCTTTGATCTAAAGTGATTCAATCATGGACAAGTATTATAAAAGAATGTATGACAAATTATTTGTACAAATTACAAGTTTCATATTCATGCTATGTTTTAGAAAGCAATAAACACGTACCTTGCTTTCGTACCATTCTTTTCAGGTTATTATCATTACCACACATTTGCATATTGACATAATCAAACTTTGAGTCATCACTTTTTGCTTCTTCAAGTGGCGCAACACTTATCTTTGGAACAAATTCAATATATATATATATATATATATATATATATATATATATATATTGAGTTTATATATATATATATATATATATATATATATATTGAGTTTATATATATATATATATATATATATATATATATATTGAGTTTATATATATATATATATATATATATATATATATATATATATATATATATATATATATATATATATATATATATTTGCCAAAAACTAAACTAACACAATTTAAACTAACAACTTAATTAATTAAACCAATATCCAAAAGAAATGTCATGGCGACATGAAATGCCGCCAAAATACAAAAATTCCTCATTCTATCAAAGGATGGAACATCATAACCACCACCAATCTCCCTTCTCTCAGCCCACGAGGACAACATCGGTTGAGGAGGCACCAGAGATAGAGGAGCATCCAACAGAGACTACTGGACCCAACAGACCCCAGCTCCAGCATGCGCCTGAGGGAGTTCCTTTTGCTGACGAGGACTCTCGGGCGCACAGAGATCAAATGTCCATGTTCTCCTTCATGTAGGACTCATGTGTGCACACTGGACTTCCAGGTCATTAACTTACCTATTAGGTGAACACGTGGGTCGCTTCTCAGCGCTTCATAGACAGATTTTCAGGAGACCCTCTAACACCATTTTATGGACACTATCAGTATCCTGGAACGGAGACTCCGATCCATCTCGGAGGACTGGTACAACAACAACACCATCACCACCAATCTCCCTTCTCTCAGACACTCCTCAGTAGCATCAGAGTCCCTTCAAGAGTCCAGGACTGAGGGACCAGCAGGGACAAATGTCCCTTATCTCAACTTTTGTTCATCATGGAAATCTGGATGCCATGATCAGTTATGACACACAGATGATGGACAGAGACAGAGGCACTGATGAGGATTGGTTTTATTTTTCTTTCTTTATTTTGTTTTCTTTTTATTTGATTTTAATGTATTTTTAGAAAAAATAAATTATTATTCTGATTATGATGTACTGTTGAAAACTTTGATTTGAATATTATAACTGTTTATTTTAGTTAATTCATTTTATGTTTAGGTTATTTAAGTGATGATTACTAGCACAATTGGCTGACTCAGATCACCCTGATAAAGTGTGGATGCCTTATCCATGTCTACACCAATAAATCATAATATCTCTGATATGATTTGATAAGGTTTTCTAGAAATTCTAATGGAAGGGGCGTATGATCAGTGTGAAAGAGTGTGAAGTTGCACTGCATGAGAGGCATTATGGACAATGTTAGCTCTTACTAAGATGGTGAGAACAGAAAAAGGCAAACATAACTTTCATCATATGAGAGCATTCAGGTACATTTTTATCATCTAGAACTTGTGTATGCTCTTTTTTGATATCCATTGCATGATTCACACACTAAGGCACATTGCTAGTTTTAACCTTGAGCCGTTATAGCCATATCGTTTATGTTTATATCCTCTATTAACCCATTTTGAGCCTGTATCCCCATTGTTTGTAATTTAACCACATCACGAGCCCCTGGCCTAAACACTACCCTACCTTGTTCAAAGTTGTTGCATATTATTGTTAGATCTATACTTAATTTTAAGTTTGGGGTTGTTGTTGAAATAACAACCTTTAAGTTTTGGGTAGCTGTGTATTACTAGCATTGATAAATGTGAGTGCACCTGAAAGAAAGAAAAAGTTGAAAAAAATCAGTTAAAACTAAAAAAAAGTAATAAACAAAAACACTCACCAGAAGAAGAACTCAGTTGGATACCAATAATCAAAGAAAAATCCAAAAACTGAGTAGTCTAAGCTAGTCAACCAAAGAAAAAGAAGAGTCTAGAGAGATTCAAGCAGTGATACTTTGGAATGAACATAGTGAAAAGAATGACCACAGTTACCATGAACCATTAACCTACTTATCCATATAATATCCCACCATATCCCAAGCCTTATTACAACGTAAAAGACCTTAAAAAAGTGTGTGTAAACAAGAGTTTATTCAAGCATATGGTATGATATTGTGTACTGTGATTTTTGAGTGAAAATACATAAACACCTAAGAGATTTTGGGAGAGTGTGCAAGGAGGTGACATGTGAAGCATTATCATCAAGTGAAAATGTGGAAGATCAATTGACACCGATAAACATGCAAAGCTTAAGATCATGGTAAAAGAGAACCACATAAGATCCTAGAGGTATGGTATTTTCAAAAAGTTTAACTTTATCTGAGTTGACATGAGTAGATAGTCTTAAAGTTGGTTGAGAACAAGAAACAATCAAAGTTAGGGGTTGTGATCAGTCACCATTTATGTTATAGTTATTATCATTTTAACAGTTGAAAGTATGCGTGTTATTTGAATTTTCCATAAAGATTGAGTGGTTTATGTGTCAGTTTATTTAATTTTTGTATTTTTATGTGTTTTAATTATTTCTGGTACTTTTCATCATTTTGGGAAGGTTAATGTGTTTTGTAAGTTGGAGGAAGTCAAATAAACTGCCGAAAAAGGAATGCAACGATTTTTCAGAAAGATTCATAAACTCTATTTTTCAACATGTTTCACATAATGATAGGTGTGTGGTATTTTGATCATGTCTAGTGCTTCGTAACTCAGAATGACGTGGGACCAGTGGAAAATGAAAGCTAACATCAAGGGCTACAACTTTTATGAAGATACCAAAGGCTAGTTCAACATTTCCTACCCACATGCATATCAACTTGATCATACGCGTATAAGATCTGAAAAAATGCATTTCTCTGCCCATACGCGTATGACCTGCCACCCATACGCCCCATATGTTTATGAGACACCTCAAATACACATTTTTGTTGCTCCATATGTCCCCATACGCATATGGCATCCTCTCTCTCTCTCTCTCTCTCTCTCTCTCTCTCTCTCTCTCTCTCTCTCTCTCTCTCTCTCTCTCTCTCTCTCTCTCTCTCTCTCTCTCTCTCTCTCTCTCTCTCTCTCTCTCTCTCTCTCTCTCTCTCTCTCTCTCTCTCTCTCTCTCTCTCTCTCTCTCTCTCTCTCTCTCTCTCTCTCTCTCTCTCTCTCTCTCTCTCTCTCTCATATATTTTAGTTACTTACTACAATTTTAATTAAAATAAATAAATTGTTTGAATGAATTGATTTATGTTGATTTAAATAAGTTATAATATTCTTATGAGAAATTAAATTATAATATGAATATAATTTAATTCATTTACATTTGTTTTATTTTAATAATGAGTAAAGAAGTAATTGCACACTTCAGTGTTGTTGTTATGTTGAGAAAACAATATTATATGCCACTTTTATTGTACAAAATAAAAACTACTTGTTTTTAGGATTAAGTCATTTTTTGGTTTGAATCCATTTGAATAGTGCTAAATATTGATAGTTTACGAAACAATTAAAAGGGATATTGATGGAAAAAAACGAACAGTATTCTCTTTCCACTTTCGTGGCATACTATTTAAAATTATGATTAAGTACTAATGTCCAAACTATTTAAAATTTTAAACCTCACACTTACATCTTTTTATGACTTAATTGTCTATATACAGCCTCACCTCCAAGAGTTGTTGGAGTAGCAGTCATAAAAAAACATCTCGCCGCGTTAAGTCAAATCAAAGGTACTAATGTCCAAGTGAATAATTGATTTTTGCCTGTGTGAAACAAACTTAGTGTTTTCACCATGGTTCTAATGGTGAACTTACGATGAACTCGAGTCGTACCCGTGCGGCCTTCGGAAACCCATGCCAACAACGGTAACCACCTTCTCTTCCTCCCTACAAGAAGGTCATGCCCAACCTTAGAGGAAAAGAGTTTGTTAGAAAAATAATAAATAAATATGGACGCACACGACATTCATAAAAGAAGGAAAAGAAATAAAAATTAAAAAATAAAGCTCACACAATCATAATTCTAACTTCTAATTTTTAAAAAAAAAAATCAAGTAATAAATTATCTCAATAAATTGTAATTTTAAGAAGAAAATTGCAAATTCTATGAATTGCAATTTATAAATGAAAATTTTTCAAACACTCTCTCAAATACAATTTTTAGACGGAAAATTGTAACCCTTCTCTCGATTACAATTTTTGAACGGAAGAATTGCATATCCTCTCTCAATCACAATTTTTGAACAGAAAAATTACAAACACTCTTAAGAAACTATTTTGAACGGATAAATAAGAAATTCTTTCAACAAACTATTTTTGAACACAAAAATATAAGACCCTCTATAAACACACAACTACTCAAATTCCCAATACACCAAAAAGACTATATTTTATTGTTGTATAGAAAAGTAAAACTAGCTATCTCTATTTATATTAATACTCAAATTATATTCTTAACCTACTATCCGATGTGAGACTTGGATGGATATATTATTTGATCCTACAGAGTTTCCCTTCTAAATTTGGGGATCTTCCCCAAGACAAGAAAATTCAAGAAATGCCTCATTTCAATGGTTGCAAAGAAATTAACCATCAATTTTCTTAGATATTTGTTAGAACTTCTCAAAAGCCAATCTCAAGTCATGCGAGAGTTGAATGACTATCATACACGTGTATAGGCGAGACGGGAGTCATCCTCAATGTTAGACGTCAGAGCTCAAAAGTTAACACACAATATTGCAAGACACGACAAAGAGAACCCGTTCTCCATATATCTCGGTGAACAAAAAGTTATGATCCTCATCAACCACATTCCAGCGTTCTGCATATCAAACACTCAAATCGGACATATATGGTCCCTCAAATCCGACGTCATCATCCTGAAGAAGGTGGTCACCCATTATATCTTGCCAGAGAGAGGCATAAAGTAAACCTAGATAAATATGGCACGATCATCAAAATGGAAGCAGTAACCACGAAGAAAGAAATAATGAAGTTAAATGGGATGCTCACGACTTTAAATAGTTTCATTTCAAGGTCGACTCACCATGCATTACAGTCCTACAAGTTTCTAAAGAAAGAAGCACACTTTAATTGGACCCCGTGTTAGCTGGAAAATTTCGGCTAAGGGAAAAAAGCCAATTTCGACTGGGAGTTCCGTCGGAAGCTCCTCGGCAGAAGGATGAAAGAGTCTGTCGGTTGACACATGCAAGCTTCGGTTGAAACCGAAAGGGTTTGAGCGGAGAAGGAGAACGTAGGCACGTAAAGAAGTCGTGGATAGTTATGCGCCGAGATGGAAGAAGTGGACCGACACGTGGCACCTCAAGAAGGCTTTGTAACCCCCCCGACGGTTACTTTCTAATTAGTATTTAAGCCAATGTTAGATGAGGGTTCAAGGGTGGCAATTTGAACATTTGCAGTAGGGGTAAAGTTTGAAGTACCAAAGCGTTTACGAGAAAAAAGTTACTCTCCTCACAAACAATGTATTTTTCCTCCATTTTATAATTATAAGTCATTTAATCTTCGCAAAGTTTATCTTTTGTCTTGTCTCAATTTATCGTTTATCATCTTTCTTTCAGTACTTTATAGTTTCTACTTGTCATTTTACCTTTATTATTTTCTTGACTCGTCAAGAGTCTCATTTACACCATTTCAACCAGTCAGAAACATTGTTTACCAAATCGCCATACACCCAAAACACTAAGTCTGAGACTCCTTAACCGATCCTGCAAGTAAACCTCATATAGGAAGGCTAGAGATTGTTACGCAAAACAACAAATTGGCACACCTGGTGGGACCTCGACAATGTTAAGTTGTATGTGATTGTGCAGTGCAAAAATGACGTCTCCTAGACCCCACGAGGAAACGTCTTCGGCGGGAGACACAACGACGCCCCAGGCCGCTGACGTCGGCTCTAGTATGGCGTCGATAGTTACAACAACGTTCGTAGGACCAATTCTGACGCAGTGTCAGCCACAAACACCAACAATCATGGGAAATATGGGGGCAACATATGCCCAGTTACACGGCTTCCATACACAAAACGTTGGGAATGTCGACAGAGTTTATGGCAAACATGCATAACTCCGGTTTGACTTACAGCGATACCTCGTCATCGCCATTCCCTCATTATTAGGGTTTTGGACCTTTGGAAACCCCATTTGGTCGGCCCCTAGGGTTCGGATTGACGTCTCAATTAGTCCCAACATTTACGTCAAGCTCCGTTGTCGTTATGAGACAGCAAATGGACGAAAGTAACCATGAAATGGTACACATGCTGACTCAGCAAATGGGTACTATTTTAAGGCCTTTGATCCAGGATTCGACACAGAATTATCAACAGTTGGCGACCCAGATGACCAGGATTGGTCACTTTTTGGGAGCTCCAAGAGCTCAAGTGCGTCAAAATCCCACGCCTCCTCCTCGACCAGAGACTTCAGTTCGACAAGAGGAGATGACAGACGATACTGTCGAACAAGAATACTAGGAGTTTGAACACATCCCAAGGGTGGTATGAAGTCCCCCCGTGGTACTGGTTAACCGTAACCAGGATCTCGATCAGGTGGTTCAACAAGTTCGACACGACGCAGCCATAAGGGAATAAAACCTATAGGTTATCGTCGAATGGATCATAATGCAAAATGGAGCAAGTCCTTGCCTCCAACGACCGACATACTCCTCTCATCTACCATATTTTGTCTTACAAACAGAATTTCCAAGGGGATGGAAGGTCCCTAAATTTACTAAGTTCACGGGGGATATTAAAGAATCCACCGTCGAACATGTAGCGAGATACCATACCGAGGCTGGTGACATAGCAAACAATGAGGACTTGAAGTTGAAATACTTCCCAAGTTCTCTCACAAAAAATGTGTTTACCTGGTTCACAAAGCTACCTCCATAGTCGATCCAAACATGGACACAGTTGGAACGGTTGTTCCATGAACAACTTTACATGGGATAATCAAAGATCGGTCTTAAAGAACTAGCTAGCATTAAGCGAAAGGTCGCTGAGTCAATTGATCAGTACCTAAACAGGTTTAGGCTATTGAAGGTGCGATACTTTACTTAAGTCCCTGAATACGAATTGGTCGAAATGGAGACTGAGGGTCTAGATTATTCTATAAGGAAGAAACTGGATACCCAATATCTTAGGGATATGGCCCAATTGGCCGATAGGGTTCGACGTATCGAACGTTTGAAAGCCGAAAAGTCTAAGGCGGGTCGATATTATAAAAAAGAGAAAGTGTCCTACATCACAGTCGAAGGAGACTCTTCCGACGACGAAGATATAGTCGATATGAGTGAGGTCAACGTGGCAGAACTCAAGCCTGGACCTCCATTTACGTGCAAGGTTTTGAAACCATTGAATGGGAAAAACCCTGTCGAACCAGAGAGAACAGACAAATACGTCGCTAAGACATATACGTTCGACGTGTCTAAATGCGACGAGATCTTTGATCTATTGGTAAAAGACAGACAGATTATTGTCCCTCAGGGTTTAAAAGACCCTCCCCTAGAACAAAAAAAGAAAAGGGGATTTTGTAAATTTCATAATTTATTTGGTCACAAAACTCACCAATATGTTCTTTCGGGGATTTGGTGCAGAAAGCTCTGAAATAAGGAAGGCTCCAGTTTGGCGAAAGGCCAAAAATGCAGGTGGATTCTAACCCTTTGAAGGCGGAAGAAGCATTGTACGCTGAGCCTCTAGAGTGCATGATGGTGGACACTGCTGATGGTCTCATTGAGGTTCTCAAAGCAACCACGTTAGCTGAATCGGTTGACGTAATGATGGTCGAAACTACTGAAGGTTTCGGAGTCAAAGACGAAAGGAGGCCAGAGTCGGCCTATCCCCAGCTTGGAAAAAGTTTATCTGACTTCCAGGAGAAATGAAAGGAGAAAGGCTCGAAGGCTCTGTTATGCCCAAAGTGCAACGCAGTAGTCGACAAGAAAATCGTTGAAAGACTGGAGGCCAACAACAAGACCGATATGGAGGAAAAGCCTGATGTCCCACGATTTGTGTTCGACAGACACGGAGCGCTTCGACAAAACGAAGAGTACAGGAGACAATTTCAATGTCCCCGCCCGAAGACATTCATTCCTCCAATTGATGTTCCATAGGAAAAGTGGATAGAACTTGTCAATGAGAAGGGGGGCAATAAACCAAAATTGAGGGTGTTGGAAAAATAGGCAACGTCTCAAGAGAAGAGAAGAGGTTACACAATCTCTCCTAACTACAAAGGAAAGAATCCTATGACTAGGACACAGTGGAGACGCCACCAGCGAAACAAAAAGTTGGGAAAGCTGTTACCACCCCACAGTCGAAGACTGCGGAGACTGCTAGACAAAAGGAACAGGTGTCAAAGGTCAAGGGGCTTGCAAAAGTGGTAGCCAACCAGACAGTGGCCATGACCGTCGACTCGACGGGAAAAAAGGCAGTGGTAGCTACTTAGAATGTGGAATGTTCGTCAGAGATCGAGGAACGACCACGAAGCGAGGAAAGATCGAAGGAGGAGGAGCCAGAATATTCTCCCCAACCAGAGGAAGAAGAACCTGACTATTTTCCTCGATCTGATGAGGAATTCGACGAGGACATGTACGAAGAAAACAACGATGATATCTACGGTGATGATTTCCTCGTAAACTGCGGCATTGTGTCGGTACTGAAATTCTAGTTAACAGACTTTCGATGTCACAAGGGATGTTATGACATCCAATTCTGCGCAGACAAGAATTATGCAGAACTTAAAAGTAAAGTGCAGTAAATAAAATAAGTAATTGTTTACCCAGTTCGGTGTCACACACACCTACGTCTGGCGGCTACCAAGCCAGGGAGGAAGTCCACTATTACCAGTATTAATTCAGGCCTTAAACCACCTGTTTAATCCTATCACTTAATACCTACCCAATGCAATTTCAATCTTAAACTAAGACCAGAGTTCCTACTCACTCCCCCTCAATCACCTAAGTGATTACAACCTTTAATTCGTTTAAAGTTAAATGGTGAAGTTTATACTTCAAACAACTCTTGATTGTGCTTAACAACTTTAATCAAGAAACACAGCACTCACGCTTAAAAGCTTAGAGTGACACAACACTTACAACTCAATGAACACCCTAGTCCAATGCAACCATCTAGGTGATAATTGCTTGGCTCACAAGTTACACCTAATACAAGACACAAACAAAAATACAGTAGTGAAGTATGATGGAACAATAAAGTCTTCACGCCTAAAACCCCTGAGTTTTGAAAGAAGGATTGTCATCCTTTTATATTGCAGCACTTGGGCCTTGTACTTGTATTTCCTAAAATTAAGGTTAAGCAAGTTAACCTAATTTCCACATATTAGGGTGCTAACAAATAGGCTATTTGTTAGGTTCATTAATTGTAGCTCAGATGTTAGTTTCCTGGATTTTAGCTCAGCTGTTGGATTCCTGAAAAATAGCCTGAGAAAAATACTGAAACAGAAAAACTAACCATCCTACAATTTAGCATATGCTGTCAGGAATGAATGTCACAACATTCCGTTTGACGCCCAGAACATAGCCCATATGCTAAGTCTGTTATTTTCCTGAAAACAGACTGTACTAAATGTTGTACTGTAAAAGACCAACCAGTCTATACTTCAGTATCAGCTGACAGAGATAAATGTCGTAACATCAAGTTTGACATTTTAACAATGAGCCTTATGCCAGGTTTGTTATCCTCCAGAAGAGCAGACTGAAATAAATACTGAACTGTAGCAGAAAAACCAACCTGCCTATTATTCAGTATATGCTGTCACTGATGAATGTCATAACATCCAGTTTGACATTTAGACAGTAGGCCTTATGCCAGGTCTGTTATTCCCTTGATAAAAAGACTGAATTAAATACTGAGTTATAACAGACAACCAACTATTCTATACCTCTGTATCTGCTGTCAGAGATGAATGTCATAACATCTAGTTTGACATTCAGTAAATCCTGTATTAGCTAAACCTGCAACATACTATTCAAGTATGTCATGACATCAGTCAAGACATCAGAGTACAATTAGATGTTTTAACACAAAATGCAGCCAATCAAACATCTACAAACTCCCCCTTTGGCAAATTTTTGGCTAAAAAAACTTGGCATCACAACAGAGTTCACAGCAGCGGAAAACACACATCTAGCAGGGAAATTAACCTACCTAATACACTCAGAACAACAACACACTCAGCACACATAGAAGTTAAATAAAAACTTCAAACAGCAGCTTAACCTAGCTAATACACTCAGAACAGCAGCACACTCAGCACACATAGAAGTTAAATAAAAACTTCAAACAGCAGGTTAACCTAGCTAATACACTCATAACAGCAGCACACTCAGCATACATAGAAGTTAAATAAAAACTTCAAACAGCAACACACATAGAAGTTAAATAAAAACTTCTAACAGCAGCACACATACATATAACACACTCACACTCATCACACATAGAAGTGGAACATCAGGCTGCAGCACAACCTCTGGATTAGAGGATCTTCAATATCTGTTCAAGCACATAGCAAATCTGTTGTCCTGGGGCACCTCAGGTGTTACTCCCCCTTTTTGTCAAAAATGTTGCCAAAGCAACACTTAAAATTACAGACCAAAATAAAACAAAATTACACACAAATGACAGAAACACAGGAAATGTTTTAATCATCTGACTCAGAGTCAGCCTCATCATCAGTGCCATCATCAGGACTGGCATCCTCTTCAACCTCTGCACTTTGCCTTGCAGCTCCTTCTACAGCATCAGCAGCTTCACCAAGCACACCACCATCAGACATCTCCAATTTGATAATCAATTTTCCAAAGTGAGCTTCCTTGCCTCTAGCTCCTTGCATGTCTCTCTGAGTATGGCAATGACAACAGCTTTACCTGGTTGATTGCAAACACTTGATGTCTCTCCTGTTGTCATGGAAATGTCAGGGACATGCTTACCCAGGAATAGTTTATAATTGAAGGCCAAAGGACTCTCTCTTCTTTCCACAAAATCATTCTCTGTCAATATGTTTGGAAATTGATTCAACACAATACCACATATGAGGGAAGGAAAGGCTATGGGCCCCTTTACACTGAAGCTTCCTGCATGCTTCATGGTTTGATAAAAAATGTAGGTTCCATAGTCAAACTTGGCTTTGGTTCCAACAACATATATGAACTTTCCAAGCATCACAACCACTGTAGATTTGTGATTGGTGGGCACCCAGTTGGCAGCTCCAATTTTGTGCAGCATAACATACTTGACACTGAGTTTGCTGGCCACCAACTTACCTTTTAGAGGCCACTTCCTGACTTGATTAGCAGTGATGACTTGACATATTTTATTGTCAGTCACCTCAAGCTCAGGTTGAGCTACATCAGGTCTTCCCAAATACATGTTGATTACTGAGGGAGAGAAGTTCACACACTTGCCTCACACATATACTCTTCTGAATTCCCTAGACTTACCATCAGCACATTCCTCAGACACATTGACAATAAACTCCTTTACTAAAGTCTCATAGCACTTTGAGAGCTGAGTCCCAGTTTTCATTAATCCTGCCTCTTGAATCAGGTCTACAATCTCCTTACATTCCAGGACATTCTGAGCCAGTTCCCTTTCTAAAGCCAGCCTCTTGTGATAAACATACTTCCACCTGTTCACACTAGAAGCAAAATGGAATGATATGTTATCAATAGGTACCTCAGGGACACTAGCTGCCAGCTTGCTAGTGGTTGGCTTCTTCTTTGACAGAGATGTTGTGACATCACATGGGACATCTGAGTCAGACTCCACAACAACAGACTTGGTCTTCATTTTCTTGGGCACCTCTTTGCTCCAAGATTTTGTTGGACCATGCCCTTTCCTCTTGAGGGAACTTTCTGCCACCTTTGGATTGGGAGAATTTGGCACATCAATCTTCTTTCTGGGGGACCTTTGCACCACTGTTTTCTTTTCTCTCCTAGTCGTAACCTTTTTGGCTATGCTAGGGACAACTGACATCAACAGTTCATTATCAGAGAATTCTTCCAGATTAACTGTGTCAGGTTTAGGGTTGTCACTGACATCATGAGTGACACGGACTGCCTCACTACCCACATTCTCTAAGGGTTTGTCAATATTTGACCCCTCATGAGCATCATTTTGCTCAGCCTCATCAGACACACTCTTTGCTAAGGAAACTGTATTTTCTTGACAAGCAGCATTTTCTGGTACAATCGTGTTTAGGGGAACTGAGACCCCAAGAACCTTATGATTACCAGACAAAATTCAAGTTACCAAAGTTGCAATGGAATTGTGAACATACATGGAGCCTTCTCTGGTTTGTTCATCAAGCGCGAGTGCTGAGGAGAAGCCTGAGACCGTTTCTTTGGGTATTCTTGCATGTGAGGTATTTGCAGAGTCACATACAGGATATTCCCTGTTAGGGTTGCATGATTCGGAGCTAGAGGAATCAGACATGGTCGTGTAGGAAGATGAGTCAGATTGGTGCGACATGATGAATATCTCAGAGGAGAAATGAACAGTTTCTTTGAGAGAAAGCTTGCACGACTGAAAGTTGAAACGATGGAATATGTAACGCTTGTTGTACGAGCAGTATCTATTATTTGTTGACCAATCAGAGTGCACTATCAAGTGTTTAATAAGTTGACTTATTAAACAGTAAATAACTAACATCATTAGTTGCTATAATTTCTCAGAAGGACACATTCCCACTTTGCCCCTAACTTTGTCAAACTGAGTAGCCTCCAATGTCATGAGATTCTGAGTGACATTGTACTTAGTCTGCATCTGGTTCATCCATACCAGTGGTGAACACCTGCTACCAGATGCTAGGTACTTAGCTTCTGCAGTGGACAATGATACATAATTCTGTTTCTCCCTTGCTACTACACCTTTTTGATGAGGTCTAATAGGTGAGGATAACTCATAGCTTTCAATTTGCATAGGTACCATTGAGTGCATGGGCACCAGTTCCATAAGTTTGGCAGATTTTGAATGTCCCATCCTGGGATATGACATCTTGGTTAGCTTGCCCACCTGACATTTTCCACAGGCTTTTCTTTCATCCATAAGCAGATTTGGGATTCCTCTAACTGCTTCCTTGGATATGATCTTCTTCATTCCTCTTAAATGAAGTTGTCCAAGTCTTCCATGCCACAACTTCACTTTCTGCTCTTCCTTGGCTAAGGGGCACTTTAAGGAGTAGTGTGAGACTTTAGATTCCCATAGATAACAGTTATCTTTGGATTTGGCTCCTCTCATAACTTCCTGATTGCAACCATTCATCACCACACATCCTTCCTTAGTGAACTGTACATTGAAGCCTTGATCACATAGCTAGCTTATGCTGATGAGATTAGCAGTTAGTCCTTTTACTAACAGTACATTACTCAGTTTTGGAACTCCAGGACAGTCCAGCTTACCAACACCTTTGATTTCTCCTTTAGCTCCATCACCAAATGTCACATACCTGGTAGCATGAGGTTGTATATCCACCAATAAGTTGCTCATCCCAGTCATATGTCTTGAGCAACCACTATCAAAATACCAGTCTTGTCTGGTAGATGCCCTTAGAGATGTGTGAGCTAGTTTAGCAACCCATTGTTGTTTCTTAATGGGGGCATTATGCTTAGATGACTTCTGCTTAGGTCTGACTTGAGGTGTCTGGTTAGCAACCCATTGTTGTTTCTTAATGGGGGCATTATGCTTAGATGCCTTCTACTTAGGTCTGACTTGAGGGGTCTGGTTAGGATAACCATGCAACTTGTAGCAGAAGGGTTTTATGTGACCAAATCTACCACAGTAGACACATCTCCATCTCTGAAATTTCTTCTTTTGATGGTTACTCCTTCTGGTTCCCTGATGTTAAGACATTGGTTGTGACTTCTGCTTGAAATTCTGAACTTCAGCCTTTGAGCTTTTGCGTTCAATTGAGGATTTCTCAACAAAGCCTAAACCAGACATGGTTCCTGACTTCTATCCCACCTTTACAATCTCTTCCAAGGTGTCAGTTCCTTTATTCAGCATTCTGATGGATTTTGTCATTTGTTCTAGCTGAGATGTCAACAATGCTATCTCACCATTTAGACCATCTATGACTGTCAGATGCTTCTGTTTCTCAGCTTCCAGCTCCTTGATGAGTTTCTTCTGCTTTTCTCCTTGGATGCATACTTCTGCACTTTTGACACATAGCTCTACATATGAAGCAACAAGTTCATCAAAGGTAAGTTCATCTCCACTTGAGTCATCATCAGAGGCACAAACACTAGTTAGTGCAGTGACATGTTTAGCAGATTCTCCTTCAAATTCACTCTCAGAATCTCCTTCAGACCAGGTGACAGATAGCCCCTTCTTTTGCATCTTGAGGAAGGTAGGGCATTCAGCTCTAATGTGACCAAAACCTTCACATCCATGGCACTGGATTCCCTTGCCTTGGGTGACCTTTTCTTCATATTTTGATCTTCTACTGATGTCAGATGAGGAGTTCTTGACATTAGGTCTGCCCTGTTGATCAACCTTCTTTATGAACTTGTTGAACTGTCTTCCAAGCATGGCTATAGCTTCTAAAAGGCTATCATTACCTCCAATATTTCCTTCTTCTGAATCCTCTTCAGTATTTGATACAAAAGCTATGCTTTTGTTCTTCTTTTCAACATCCTCACATAAGCCCATTTCAAAGGTTTAGAGTGAACCAATAAGCTCATCAACCTTTATATTGCTGATATCTTGAGCCTCTTCTATGGCTGTGACCTTCATGGCAAATCTCTTTGGCAATGATCTAAGAATCTTTCTTATAAGTTTCTCTTCAGCCATTTTCTCTCCTAAGCCACCAGAAGTGTTTGCAATTTCAAGAATGTTCATGTGGAAGTCATGAATAGTCTCATCCTCTTTCATCTTCAGATTTTCAAACTTGGTGGTCAGCATCTGAAGTTTAGACTTCCTCACCTTGGAGGTACCTTCATGAGTTGTTTTGAGGGTATCCCAAACTTCTTTAGCCAGTTTACAGTGATGCACCAGTCTGAAAATGTTCTTATTTATTCCATTGAACAGTGCATTCAAGGCCTTAGAGTTTCCAAGGGCCAGTGCCTCTTGCTCCTTGTCCCACTCTTCTTCAGGGATTTACAAAATGATTCCATCTTTACCTGTCTTCGTTGGATATTCCCATCCTCTATTGACAGCTCTCCAGACCTTGCTATCTAGAGACCTCAAGAAGGCTATCATACAAGGTTTCCAGTCATCATAGTTAGAACCATCCAGCATGGGTGGTCTATTTGAGAATCCTACATCCTTGTCCATGGTACTAGAAAGTAACGTCCCTAGATCTCACCCAGAAATTAACAGGCAGGGTGCCTGCTCTGATGCCAATTGAAATTCTAGTTAACAGACTTTCGATGTCACAAGGGATGTTATGACATCCAATTCTGCGCAGACAAGAATTATGCAGAACTTAAAAGTAAAGTGCAGTAAATAACACAAGTAATTGTTTACCCAGTTCGGTGTCACACACCTATGTCTGGGGGCTACCAAGCCAGAGAGGAAGTCCACTATTAGCAGTATTAATTCAGGCCTTAAACCACCTGTTTAATCCTATCACTTAATACCTACCCAATGCAATTTCAATCTTAAACTAAGACCAGAGTTCCTACTCACTCCCCCTCAATCACCTCAGTGATTACAACGTTTAATTCGTTTAAAGTTAAATGACGAAGTTTATACTTCAAACAACTCTTGATTGTGCTTAACAATTTTAATCAAGAAACACAAGACTCACGCTTAAAAGCTTAGAGTGACACAACACTTACAACTCAATGAACACCCTAGTCCAATGCAACCATCTAGGTGATAATTGCTTGGCTCATAAGTTACACCTAATACAAGACACAAACAAAAATACAACAGTGAAGTATGATGGAACAATAAAGTCTTCACGCCTAAAACCCCTGAGTTCTGAAAGAAGGATTTCCATCCTTTTATATTGCAGCACTTGGGCCTTGTACTTGTATTTCCTAAATTAAGGTTAAGCAAGTTAACCTAATTTCCACATATTAGGGTGCTAACAAATAGGCTATTTGCTAGGCTCATTAATTGTAGCTCAGTTGTTAGTTTCCTGGATTTTAGCTCAGCTGTTGGATTCCTGAAAAATAGCCTGAGAAAAATACTGAAACAGAAAAACTAACCATCCTACAATTTAGCATATGCTGTCAGGAATGAATGTCACAACATTCCGTTTGACGCCCAGAACATAGCCCATATGCTAAGTCTGTTATTTTCCTGAAAACAGACTGTACTAAATGTTGTACTGTAAAAGACCAACCAGTCTATACTTCAGTATCAGCTGACAGAGATAAATGTCGTAACATCCAGTTTGACATTTTAACAATGAGCCTTATGCCAGGTTTGTTATCCTCCAGAAGAACAGACTGAAATAAATACTGAACTGTAGCAGAAAAACCAACCTGCCTATTATTCAGTATATGCTGTCACTGATGAATGTCATAACATCCAGTTTGACATTCAGACAGTAGGCCTTATGCCAGGTCTGTTATTCCCTTGATAAAAAGACTGAATTAAATACTGAGTTATAACAGACAACCAACTATTCTATACCTCTGTATTTGCTGTCAGAGATGAATGTCATAACATCTAGTTTGACATTCAGTAAATCCTGTATTAGCTAAACCTGCAGCATACTATTCAAGTATGTCATGACATCAGTCAAGACATCAGTCAAGACATCAGAGTACAGTTAGATGTTTTAACATAAAATGCAGCCAATCAAACATCTACAGGTACTGCCAGACGAATACGACACGGTGTCTGAAGTTTCTAAAACAGAAAGGGACTTTGTACCAGACGAAACAGAGGGGGGGCAGCCTTTATGCTACTTTGTCATGAACAATGGCGTGATGGAAGAGCAGAAAGCAATGTTTGAAAGGCCCAGTCCTGGGATGATGTACCATCTTAAACCATTGTTCATCAGAGCTAAGGTGGATGGGATGGCAGTGAATAGGGTTTTTATCGACGAGGTGCTGCATTCAACCTAATGCCCTATACTCTGTTCAAGAAGATGGGAAAAGTCGATGAAGATCTCCGACAACACAACATGGTCCTTTCAAATTATGAAGGGGAGACCAACAATATAATGAGGGTGGTCCAGGTCGACCTCGCGGTAGGCATGACAACACGTTCAACACTATTTATGGTAATAGACTCAAAAGCCAATTTCAACTTACTCCTGGGTCAAGAATGGGTTCATGGGATAGGGGTTGTTCCCTCAACGATCCACCAAAGGCTTATCATATGGGGAAAAGATGGCATCGTAGAGACTATTGAGGCCGACCAAAGCTATTATCGGGTCGATGGCAGGGGTTCCAATAGATCGTTTGACCAACATTTGGCGAACATAGCGCCATGTGATGACGAGTCGGGATCCTAAACTTCCGTCAATACTGGTCGAGTTCTGAACTTGGACCCTGATCATGGTTTCATCTGGGATAACGAGGAAGACACAGGATCAGAGACGGGAATCCCACCTACGGGGTGGCAAACAGTCGTCGAAGATGACCGCTGAGGCAGAAAGCCTGGCTCGAATTTCGACCTACTTGGCTAAAAACAAGAGGAAGTCAATTCTAGAAAGGAAGAGACTCCAGAATTTGGCATGTGAGGCCGAAAGTCTATATGATGGTCGATTAGACCAGATAACAGCTTCGGAAAGCTGGAGGCTTGATTGTATCTATGACAATGAGCCTTTGGGGTTCAAAAGGAACCCACAAAATGAGTCCTAGAAGATGCAAGCGCAAGATCCCCTCGAAGAGATCGACCTGGGAAATGGAACCACTAAAAGACCAACCTACATAAGTACTAAGGTAGGGTCAGAGGTGAAGGCAAAGCTAGTCGAGGTGTTGACTGAATACAAAGACTGCTTTGCCTGGGATTATGACGAAATGCCAGGTTTGGATTGAAGCATAGTATAACATCGACTGCCTATCCAACCTGGGAGGAAGCCGGTGAAGCAACACCCTCGACGGTTTGCTCCGAACGTTACTTCGAAGATTAAGCAAGAAATCTAAAGACTCCTAAAAATTCAGTTCATAAGAACGACAAGGTACGTCGAATGGTTGGCCAACATAGTGCCCATCATCAAGAAAACCGGAACTCTTAGGATTTGTATAGAATTCAGAGATCTAAACAATGCCTTTCCAAAGGATGAATATTCGATGCTGGTGGAGGAAATGTTGGTCGAATCGGCCACAAGTTTTGAGTATCTGAGCCTGCTTGACCGATACTCCGTCTATAATCAGATTCTCATTGTCGAAGAGGATGTCCCCAAGATAGCGTTTCGATTCCCTGGTACGCTGGGGACATACGAGTGGGTTATCATGTCGTTTGGTTTAAAAAATGTAGGAGCAACTTACCAAAGGGTCATGAATAACATCTTTCATGACTTCATTGAGAAGTTTATGCAGGTATATATCGACGACATCATGGTGAAATCGTCATCTCAAGAAGAACACCTGAAGCACCTTCGACGCTCGTTTGATAGAATGAGGAAATATGGATTGAAAATGAATCCATTGAAGTGTGCTTTCGAGGTACACACATGTGACTTCCTGGTTTTTGTGGTACACAAATGAGGGATAGAGATTAATCATAACAAGATGAAGGCGATCTTAGACCTCCAAAAGCCCAACTACAAAGAAACAACTCTAGTCTTTGTTGGGGAAAATAAACTTCTTAAGAAGGTTCATCTCGAACCTAAGTGGTAAAACGAAGGAATTTTCACCACTACTTAAAATTAAGAAGGAAAGTGATTTTCACTGGGGAAATGAGTAACAAGAGGCTTTCGACGCGATCAAGGGGTATCTTACCAGGCCTCATGTCCTATTCCCCCAGTAGAAATAAAAGTATGATTTTATATATTGTTTCATCTGATACAACTATCAGGATCATGTTAGCCCAAGAGGATTTTAATGGTGTCGAAAGGCCCATATATTACCTCAGTAGAATGTTGGTAGATGCTGGAACTAGTTACAGTCTCATAGAAAAATTATGTTTGTGTTTGTACTTTGCTTGTATGAAATTAAAACAATATATTAAACCAATTGATGTTTATGTTTCATCTCACTATGATATTATTAAACATATGTTGTCTAAGCTTATCCCACATAGTAGAATTGGGAAATGGGCACTGGCGTTGACAGAATTTTTGCTAACTTTTAAGCCTTTAAAAGCCATGAAAGGCCAGATCGTGGCGGATTTTATAGTGGATTATGCCATGGTCGAATCATCCCTGAATGTGGTCGACACCATACCATGGCCTCTATTTTTCGACGGTTTGAGTCACAAAGACGGGACAGGAGTCAGGGTTTTTATATTATCCCCTCAGGTGGGCCCGACAAAGTTCAAGTGTAGGATCAATGAGTAGTGTTCCAACAACAAAGCCGAATACGAGGCCTTAATAGTCGGCCTTCAGCTTTTAAAAGAGTTGGGAGCCAGTCGAATCAAAGTGAGGGGAGACTCGAAGTTGATAATAAAGCAAGTCACGCGTGAATATAAGTGCATCAAGGGGAGTCTGCTGAAAAACTTTGTGACTGCAACGCGGCTACTAGAGCACTTAGAAGTTGCGGGCATAAGAAATATGCCCAAGAACAAGAACTAAGAGGCCACCGAGCTGGCCCAAATCGCTTCAGGGTACAAGATGTCTAAGTCGAGGTTACAAGATATGACTGAGGTTCGAGAGAAGATGGTGTCAAGTACGCTCCCAACAGAGGACGTCCTCGACGAGAATGTCAGTCATGGTAAAGAGCTTGAGGAAGAGTGTCAAGAAACCCGTGGAGTCGAAGAAGCATGGGAACATGAATTTTTTCTATCAATAGTTCATCGCCGACAGATTGGAGAAAGTCAATCTTCGATTACTTGGAGAATAGTTGGAAGTACGGATAGAAAAACCAAATATAGGGCTTTGAGCTACGTGTGGTCAGGCAACGAATTATTAAAGAAGACACCAGAGGGGTTACTACTCAAATTCCTAGGAGATACTGAAGCATATTTAGACACCTACAAAGTACACAGTGGGGCCTGCGACGCCCACCAGGCAGGCCATAAGATGAAATGGTTGATGTTCCGACAAGGAGTTTACTGGCCCAGCATGTTGAAAAATTGCATCGAGTTTGCCAAAGGATGTCAGGAATGTCAAAGGCACGCGGGTATCCAACATATGCCGGCAAGTGAGTTGCATGCGATTATCAAACCATGGCCTTTTAGGGGTTGGGCTTTAATATCATTGGAGAAATCCGACCGACTTCGTCGAAGAAACAAAAGTTTATCCTAGTCGGGATAGACTACTTCACCAAATGGGTTGAAGTTGTCCCTTTGGTAAAGGTGGACCAAGAAGCGGTGATCGAATTCATTCAGAGACATATTATGTATAGGTTTGGTATCCCATAAACCATTACGAAGGATCAAGGGTCAGTGTTCATGGGACAAAAGATGCAGAAATTTACCAGCGAGATAGGTTTCAGATTGGTCACCTCTACACCCTACTATGCATAAGCAAATGGCCAAGTAGAAACGACCAACAAAGTAATAATAAGTCTGATCAATAAGCGTGTTTGTAAAAAGCCAAAGAATTGGCACAAGACTTTGGACCATATTCTATGGGCGTGTCGAACGTCCCCCAAAGAGGCGACGAATTCGACTCCATTTCGACTAACGTTTGGTCACGACGCCATATTATCGGCGGAGATATGTTTACAGTCCGTCAGAGTCCAGATTCAAAATGATCTTCAGTCAGAGCAATACTGGAACATGATGTTCGACGAGTTGGCTGATCTAGACGAAGAAAGCTTGGTTGCGGTCGAAATGCTGATCCGGCAAAAGAAACGCGTAGTTAAGGTCTACAATAGAAAAATAAAGGGAAAAACCTTTGTTGATAATGATTACGTGTGGAAAGTAATTTTGCCTATGGATCGTCGGGATCGAACCCTAGGTAAATGGTCACAAAATGGGAAGGACCATTTCGAGTAACTCGGACATACAATAACATTGTGTATGAAACCGAAGAACTTGGTGGGGATCAGAGGGTCTTAAGAGTAAATGGGAAATATTTGAAGAAATATAAACCTATGCTACAGGAAATACAGATCCAAACATAAGTTTCATTAAGTGTTGAAAAAGTGTCCCAGGGGGACATTACAAATATGGTCGACAGACCTACAATAATTGAATTTTTTTTAAATGGGGAACCTAGATTTGAAATCCTCAAACGCGACCATCTCATGCTTAATCCTATTATCTAAATAGATTTTCTTCCCACATAGATACTTGATATCAGCTTCAATTTTGAGGGCTCTCTCCCCATGAGACACCCCCCTCATGACCTCACTATCGATTGCCTCCTGCTCTGGGATCCCTTCGTCCGTCTCCAAAGAAGCCTTCTGCGTTTCCACTTCGACAATCTTTTTGTGAAGCTCCTCGATTTGGGCTTGGTAATCAGAGATTTGCTGATCAAAGACTTCCCGCTGACGAAGACGCTCTTCTTTCTTGTGTTCGAACTCATCAAGCTCCCGTTTGCAAGCCTCACTGGAATCCCGTTCGATATTCGCCTCATTGAGTTTCGTGTTTATTTGGAAGTCAACATTTTGGCGGAGGCTCAAATCCTTGGTGAATTGAGTAAAGAAAGCCTCGAACTTGACAAAAATACTTCACCATTGAGGCTGGAAGGTTGTGAAGGGCCAGAGAGTCGAGAAATTTGAAGATATCACAAGCGACCTCCCCATGTTCTCTAAGAGCATCAAAAAATCCATCACCGTAGAGTGATGCCTTCAACTACTGAAGGATGAAGACAACCTTAACATGAAGCTCTGAGGAATCACCGACAACAGTTGATGTAGGTGGTGCGTCAGTCGACAACCGACGAATTTGTTGAAGTTTTCTTAAGGCCTCTACAGGATTCCGGTGTTTGATTAGCCTTATGTCATCCGGAGTCGGAAGGTTGGCTGGTGCATTTTCATTAGCCACGTTCACGTTTGGAGGTGTAGGAGAAGCAGGAGGTTGAGAGGTCGCAGGAGAATCAGGTTGAAATTCAGCTTGTTGTTGTGGGCTTAAGGCAACATCAATGGGGGGGTGTTCAGTCAAATCCCTGACTTCGGTCTCGACCTCAATCGGGGAACCCACTGGTCCCTGAAAAGATACAAGTGTTAGATCGCAAAGCAAAAAGAAACCCATGTGTGGGGAGAGAAGTATTAGCCAGTACCTGGAGATCGACAAGAAGCGAAGCAGTAGGAGTCCTTTCTGGATCCTGGGGGGCGGGAACCTCTTCGACTTCTTTTTGGATGGTCGGGGAAGCCCTAGAAGCCACCTTGGTCGGAGTTTTTTGGGACGGGGCCTTCTTCTGCCGCATAGGAATGGGTGGAGTCTTAGGTGGAGGCTTCGACGGAGAGAAAATATGGGAGTGTGCACTCCCTTCTGAATCTTCGTCGTCCGTCGTAGGCGCCTCTTCAGACACCAGAATATGGAGACATATAAATAAGTGGTTAAAAAAGTCTTAGCAAAAAATTGGTTTGTAAGAAGAGTGGGTCATATCTGTGGAGGAGGGGTCCAAGGCACCCGTTGCTTTTTCAGAGGTTTCGCTAGAGGCGGGTCAACAACCCTCTTTTGACCCTAACAGCAAAAAACCGTCTGATTGGTAGAACACAAAATAAATAAAGTTAAGTTAGTGTACATGTACCTTTTTGAGGGCTTCGTCAACGATATGCTTTTGGATTTTTGGGTCGGGAGCAATAATAGACGGAGGCGGAGGTTGTATGTCGCTGGCGAGGGTGGAGAGCGCATCGACAATTAGCCGATATATGCAACGTCAAAAGGCCAGCTTCTCGATTGATTCGCTCATGTCGAAGTCTGCCTTTTCAGGGGGAAATTTGTTAGCTGTCAAATTTTGGCTAAGGGAAAAAATCCAATTTCGACCAGGAGTTCCGTCAGAAGCTCCTCGACAGAAGGATGGAAGAGTCTGTCAGTTGACACAGGTAAGCTTCAGTCGAAACCGAAAGGGTTTGAGCGGAGAAGGAGAACGTGGGCATGTAAAGAAGTCGTGGGTAGTTATGCGTCGAGATGCAAGAAGTGGACCGACATGTGGCACCTCGAGAAGGCTTTGCAATCCCCCGAAGGTTACTTTTTAATTAGTATTTAAGCCAATTTTAGGTGAAGATTCAAGGGTGGCAATTTGAACATTTGCAGTAAGGGTAAAACTTGAAGTACCAAAGCGTTTACGAGAAAAAAGTTACTCTCCTCACAAACAATGTATTTTACCTCCACTTTATAATTATAAGTCATTTAATCTTCGCAAAGTTTATCTTTTGTCTTGTCTCAATTTATCGTTTATCATCTTTCTTTCAGTACTTTATAGTTTCTACTTGTCATTTTACCTTTATTATTTTCTTAACTCGTCAAGAGTCACGTTTACACCCTTTCAACCAGTCAAAAGCATTGTTTACCAAATAGCCATACACCCAAAACACTAAGTCCGGAACTCCTTAGTCGGTCCTGCAAGTAAACCTCATATAGGAAGGCTAGAGATTGTTGTGCAAAACAACACCCCGAGATGAAAACAAGTGATTATATAGTTAAAAGCAACCATATATACCCTACTAGTTTTATATAGGCGTCTAGTTCGGGATACTTTATTACTCTAATTGTATTTTCCCTCGAACCAGACATCATCGTCCTCATCCGAGAAACTAACCCTAACTAGAGCCTAATATAATTTGTATCAAAAGCATTGGTCGGGACAAAAAACATGTTACTAGAAGATAGGAAAGATGGTGTTAGCATTGGTATCTATCCTAAGAAGTTACGCCGTTACTTATTAGTGCATGCCTGAAGCTACGCAAAATATACCTGGGCGCATCGTACACTAAAAGATACACTAGAGTCGCCATCGAACTTTATTTATTCCTGAAGGAAAGGGAAAATATCGATAAAACCCGGGGAAAGAGAAAATAGGGTAAGGAAGTTGGTTATGAAAGGGGAATGTATTAACATCCCTCACATCCATTGTACTCAAGGGGAACCATTTTGATTGTTCTCTACATGAAAGGGTGTTACTATCTAAAGATTACTCGCTAAAGGAGAAAAAATATTTAAAAATAATTAGGGTGAAAAAGAAATTAATAATTAATGTGCTCACCAAGGATTCAATCTCTTGTGCCTACGTACCCTTATCGTGCAATAAGGAAGTCAGAGCTCTGGAGTTCGTTGTAGGAAATGAGTGTGTGTTGTTTGATTTTAATGGACAATGTTAACATTCACATTCTAGCAGTTAACCTTGTGTGTATGTTAGCGTCATGAGAGGCTTATGCTTCATTCATGGTTGAACAAAACTAAGATGTTATTTCTGAAAAGGTTTGCAAAAGAAGATGCCCAAAGGTAAAAATGAATTCGATGAGTTGAGTTTGCTTTTATTCTTGAAAATTATGTCTTGATTTTAATTGTACTAAAGTCTATGAATGAAGATGAATACTCTGAGCAATTGGTCATTCGTCCCATACCCAAAGATATTCAAAACGAGGATACCCCTCTCATCCTTTCTCCATTGCTTAAGGCTCGTGGCGCACAATTCTAATCGTATTTTTAATTATTTTCATGTTTATTCACAAAATGGTTTTAGTCTTAAACTGAACAAAGAAAATAAAGGAGAAAGGAAACCCTAGAAGTTGAGAACCTGATTTCCAGCCTACATGTCACATCTGTGTAGAAAGACTTGTCAATCATCCGATTTAAGCTAAAGTCTATGAGTAGAGGTGAATACTATGAGCAACTGGGTCATTCACCTCGTACCCAAAGATATTCAGAATGAGGATAGAAATTCTCGCTCTCATCCCTTTTCTACTTCTTAAGACTCGTGACATGCAATTTGCATCATAACTAACGAGTGTTGAAGGTGAACTTTTGTTGTTGTTGAACAGTAATCCGGTATGTCTGCAATGTCTGACTTGTATATACTTGTATATGAAGTTTTAAACTTTTTGAAGTCTTGATATCCAATGCATCCAATATAGGGAAATGGTCCTATCAAGTGATCAAGAGACTTTTGATCACTTGAATAGACAGGGGAAATTAGCACAATCAAATGACTTAATTGATCACATCGAACTTTGATCAACTGAATCAATCGGGGTGAAAACAGTTGAGAATTCATGCATAGAGAGATAGAGACTACAAACCCTAAGGATAAAACAACTAAACTTGATTCTAAACACCAAGATCTAAGGGAACATTCCACTGGTTGAAGTGAAATTAATCAGAGAAACATATCAAAGTCTATAAAGAACATCAATTAATTAAAAAGAGCAATCAAACCTAGAAGATTATGAACAAACAAAATCCTAATCAATTAAAATTCTAAACATGAATTAGAATAAAATCAAAACATGTATTTAATCAATTATCACGTGGATTAAAATATAAACTAGGTTAATCGCATTTTTTAATACATTTTTCAAACAATCAAGAACTAATCCACTCAATTAATTCTAATTAGAAACTAACCATGCTAATTAACCAAACAAAACAATCTTAATTAAAAAACTACTTAATTTAATTTCCAATATTGCATTAACATGAATTTAACTACAATTAACAAATGTATAACAAAATTAAAAAAGGAAATTAATTAAAATAAATGCAAAAAATAATGCAAACAAGGGGGGTCATCCACAACAATCATGGTGCAGGAAGAAAATACGTACGCCCAAACTACAAGGCCCAATGTAAATCAGCAAGGGAAACAAGGGGGTATTGAGGTGTATGGAAGTGCAGTTAGTAGGATTTGGGTCTGGGAGCCCAATGCAAGGCAAGGAAAAGTGAATGAAAGAATCAGCATCCAAAGGAACACATGCAAAATGAAAAAAACACGTTTATCACATTTTCTTCTCAGGTTTAAACAAACATTCAAGTCAGTTCAAAACTCCCTCCATCTGGACTCCCTCCTCCGCCGACCTCTGACGGCGACGGAGCCTTAATCCCTAAAACAATCACATCAATGTCTTCCTCTTCTTCCCCTGAATCCACATATCACATCTAAGCTTCTTAATTTTTTCTCAAAAATCCAAATCGAGGCCAAACGCATATGAACCTTAGGAACTTAAAAGAGAAATTAAATCCCTAATCCTTGGAATCAAATCCCTATAGGTTAGAGCTTTGATTCCCCTAACCAGCCTCTACATCAACTAGCATGGATTAAAACGATGAAGGAAAGGATGGAACTAACCAGAGAAAACATCGGAATTTCAGGTACGCTTCTCTGAACTTGTTGAAACTCCTTCTTCTTGAATCTTCTCCTCCTTAATCTTTTTCTTCTTTCTTCTTCTTCTATGTTTTAATCTGAATCTGAGAAATCATGAGAGTGGAGATGATAGGGAATGAGTTAATAGTGCAAGTCTGCTATTAGAGGAGCAGAATTCCTCCTTAGGAAATATAGAAAGGGAATTGGAATGTATTGATTTTTCCGTCCTGCAAATGGAGCTCAAAGCTCACTTAAATACAAAGGCAAAATAACAGAAAGATTCCCCAAATCTATCACATGGGAAAATCTAACAAACTAGCAATGACTCAGCAATCTTCTAGATCTTTTCTTCACTAGCTGTCAAAATAGTCACATAATCTTCCAACCTTCTAGGAATTTTGATTATTCTTTTTGTCCTTGGGCCTTGCTCTTCATTGTTTTCCACTTCCCTTATTGGGCCAATGTCATCTCTAATGGGCTTGCCCGTATCAATACTCCCCCCAACAAAATCAACCTTGTCCTCAAGGTTGTAGTCACGACGCAGCTCTTCCCAATTTTCCCATGATGTATCATCAGGCGACAGTCCCTGCCACTGTACCAGAGCGAAACGCGTGGAAATTCCCTCTATGAGTCTTGTCTGAAATTCCAGTACAGCCAAAGGAGTAACCACAGGGTGATTGTTAATTGAGTCATGGGGAATTTGATCAATAACAGTCGGAGGTACTCCCTCATGAAGCTTCAAAAGAGAAGAATGGAATACATTGTGAATGCGAGAATGACTGGGCAGCTCCAGTTTGTAAGCCACAGGACCAACTTTGGCTAAGACCAAATAAGGACCATAATACCGTTTAGAAAGCTTGTGGTATTTGTTTCCAGATAACGAAACTTGCCGGTAAGGTTGTAGCTTAACGTACACCCAAGATCCCACCGCAAATGGGACCTCCCGACGGTGTTTATTCGCGTTTCGCGTCATTTGTAATTGCGCCTTACTCAAATTCTTACGCAGTAAGTGAAGAATTTCGTCACGGGATTGCAACACAAAATCACAAGCATCAATCGACGATGAACCTGCAATGTAAGACGGGATCGATGGTGGCAATTTTCCAAACATCACTTGGAAGGGGGATAGACCCGATGCAGTGTGCACAGAAGTGTTATAATGATATTCAGCCCAAGGAAGTAAAGCGACCCACTGAGATGGTTTAGCATGAACAAAAGCTCGCAAATATTGTTCCACGGTACGATTCATAACCTCTGTCTGACCGTCGGTTTGAGGGTGATACGCAGAACTCATCCTCAACAAGGTACCACTGAATGTAAAAAGATCCTTCCAAAAGCGACTGATAAAAATCGGGTCACGATCGGAAATAATACTCTTTGGAAGGCCATGATGTTTACAGACAATGGAAACAAATAACTCTGCTACCTTGTATGCAGTGAACCCAGTAGCTAGCGCTCCTAGATGAATTGCCTTAGAAAATCTATCAACTACCACCATGATCACAGTGAATCCCTTAGAGGGAGGCAACCCCGTTATGAAATCCATGGAGATGTCTTCCCAAATGTGTTGAGGAAGTGGAAGAGGCTGTAATAGTCCACCTGGTTTCTGGGTTGAGTATTTTGTTTGCTGACAAACAACACATTGCCGAATGAACTCCTGCGTTTCTCGCTTCATATTGTCCCAAAAAAAATTCTCAGAAAGGCGCTTCATCGTCCTGGAAAGCCCAGCATGACCGCCAATTAATGTCTCATGATATTCCCGTAACAACAAGCTTTTGAAGCGAGAATTAGGACTAATCCAGATTCTTCCTTGGCGAAGCAGCAAGCCATCGACAACCCGGAAATTAGGATGGGCGGAAGGATCCTGCAGAACCTGTTCCTTTAACTGCAAGAATAGGGTGTCAGTGGATAAATCTTGCTTTAATTCTTCCAAGAATAAGACACGAGGGACCGTCAAGTGGAGGAGGCTGGGAGTTATTGGGTCACTGACACGGGAGAGAGCATCTGCTGCAATGTTGGTGGAGCCTGGTTTGTATTGGATATCATAATGGTAACCAAGTAATTTGGACAGATAGCGTTGCTGCTCCGGTGTTTGGATGACTTGAGTTAAAAGTTCCCGCAAACTTTTGTGATCCGTTTGAATGATAAAAAAATGGCCCAGAAGATATTGACGCCAACGCTTTACAGCACTAGTGATGGCATGGAGTTCATGAATGTATGTCGAAGCCTTAGTCATTCGAGGACAAAAAACTCTGCTGAAGAAGGCCAAAGGGTGTCCTGATTGTAAAAGGACAACACCCATTGCAAAACCGGAAGCATCCGTTTGAAGGACAAAAGGAGAGGTAAAATCCGGGAGAGCAAGAACCGGAGCAGAAACCATCGCTTGCTTGAGTTGATTAAAGGATAATAAAGCTTCCTCACTCCATTTAAAGGAATCCTTTTTCAACAGTCGGGTTAGTGGTAAAGCAATGGAAGCATACCCGCGAATGAACTTCCGATAATAACCAGACAATCCCAAAAATCCCCTCAAAGCTTTTAAGGTTTTAGGTACAGGCCACTCAAGAATAGCTCTAATTTTCTCAGGATCGGGAGCCACGGTGCCATTCATTACAATGTGACCTAAATATGCGATGGTAGTTTGCCCAAACGAGCACTTAGAAGCTTTCAGGAAGAATCGATGCTCAGAGAGGAGAGAAAAAACCTGTTCTAGATGAATCTGATGTTGCTCCATTGTTTCACTGAACACAAGAATATCGTCGAAAAATACAATAACAGTCTTACGAAGCAGTGGCCGGAAAATGTCATTCATGGTTGCTTGAAAGGTTGCTGGTGCGTTGCAAAGGCCGAACGGCATGACTTTGTACTCATAATGGCCATCATGGGTTCGAAATGCCGTCTTGGGACTGTCATGAGGCTGGAGGCGGATTTGATGAAATCCTGAAGTGAGGTCCAACTTGGAAAAAACTCTCGCGGATCCAAGTTCATCCAAAAGCTCGTCAACAGTGGGTAACGGAAAACGATCCTTCACTGTAATTGCATTTAAGGCGCGATAATCCACACACATGCGCCAAGTGCCATCTTTTTTCTTGAGGAGGAGCACCGGAGAGGAAAAAGGGTTGTTGCTAGGTTGAATCCACCCATTTTCAAGCAGTTTACGAATTTGAGACTCTATTTCTTGTTTCTGCGCATGCGGATAACGATACGGCCGCACGTTGACTGGAACAGCATTATGATTGAGAGGAATTTGATGATCAGTAAAACGGGATGGTGGCAGGGACGTGGGTTCATCAAATAATGGAGCGTAGCGGTGAAGGAGGTCCATGAAAATGGGGCCAAGGTTTTCAGATGTTGATATGGAAGAAGAGTCGTCGGAATCAAGAATATGCAGAGAAAAAATCTGTGTCGTAGGCTCATGTTGGACCAATTTCTTCAATTGATGGTAAGAAATATTATTGTAAGATGGCCCTGTTTCACCTTGTAAAACAATTTCTTTGGCACCATACTGAAATTTCATAGTAAGAGATTGATAGTCCATTAAAACTGGACCTAACGTTTTGAGCCATGGGGTACCCAATACAATATCTGGTCCACTGAGGTTTAATGTATACAAGTCTACAACAAAACTATGACCTTGTATTTCGATTTGCACCTCCTTACAAACCTGAGCACTGGTCAATTCATCCCCATTGCCAACCATAACTCTTAAAGTTGGTGATGAACTGTGTTGCAATCCCAGAGTACGTGCCACCTGAGTTTGAATGAAGTTGAGGGTACTTCCTCCATCTACTAATACATGGACCGAATGTTGGGCCACACCTCCCAGAACCTTGATTGTTTGAGCCGTCTGGGTGCCTGACATGGCATGAAAACTCAACTGGGCCAACTGGGCCGCATCAGGTGGGTCGAACAAAGCCATAATTTGGTCTGGGGATCCGAAATTGGACTGGCCAGATCCCTCCATCTCACTTTCATCTTCTTCAGCAATCAAAAGAAGGAAACGAGCTTTGCATTTGTGATGACGGGAAAAGCGTTCGTCGCAGTTGAAGCACAATCCCTTTTCTCTTCGTTCAGCCAATTCAGAAGCTGATAATTGACGGTAGCGAGTTTTGGGAACGGGTGTGGGTAACAGGGGAGGCATGACGGTCTTTGGTGGAGGAGAATCGGAAACAGATTTCGCCGGGAAAGGGGAAATCGTGCGGGTAGTGGAAGGTGCTTGCCACGAAGACGAAGGTCGTGTCTTTGTCAAACGCAAGAGATCCTGGAACTTTTCTTCTTGTAACCTAGCAAGACCTGTAGCTTGCGATAGGGATGACGGTTGTTGAGCCAACACCTCACGGCGGATCTCAGATTTCAACCCCGATATGAAACAACTGAGGAGATCGTGGAGTGACAGACCCACAATTCGGTTGGCAAGAGATTCAAACTCGCTGAGGTAACTAGCAACAGAATCAGTTTATTGAAGCTTAAACAGCTTACCTCGTGGGTCGTCGTATGCTGTAGGCGCAAAACGGAGTTCCAAAGCATGCAGAAACTGTGGCCACGAAGTGATATACCCATTGTTGAACATCCATTGGTACCACGCTAACGCTGGTCCGTCCAAATAAAAGGAAGCAACGGTGATGCGTTCGTGCTCCGGTGTGTGGTGGTAAGTGAAAAACTGAGTGATCTTAAAGATCCATCCATGAGGATCCACGCCTTGGAAACGAGGAACGTCGAGCTTCAGAATATGACGAGGAGTGTGATCCGAATCATTGTCGTGACGGAGGTTGATGGGTTCTGGTGTCGTGGAGCGGCGTTCCAAGGACTCAACACGGTTAGTAACTTCATCCATGCGAAGATTGAAATGATCTTGGAAACGAGTAAGCACCTGAGCCAATTCATCGAGCTTCTCGCTGGTGGAACGAGTGACGACGTTGGCCATATTTGGATTTGACGGGAGAGGTTCGGTGATGAAAGCACCACTGATAGGGAATGAGTTAATAGTGCAAGTCTGCTATTAGAGGAGCAGAATTCCTCCTTAGGAAATATAGAAAGGGAATTGGAATGTATTAATTTTTCCGTCCTGCAAATGGAGCTCAAAGCTCACTTAAATACAAAGGCAAAATAACAGAAAGATTCCCCAAATCTATCACATGGGAAAATCTAACAAACTAGCAATGACTCATCAATCTTCTAGATCTTTTCTTCACTAGCTGTCAAAATAGTCACATAATCTTCCAACCTTCTAGGAATTTTGATTATTCTTTTTGTCCTTGGGCCTTGCTCTTCATTGTTTTCCACTTCCCTTATTGGGCCAATGTCATCTCTAATGGGCTTGCCCGTATCAGGAGAGAGCTCCGAATTCACATGAGAGAAAGAGAGATTGTGTAATGAATGAAGAGAAATGATGAATCGTTTGAAGTTGGAATTGAATGAATCCAGATTGTGATGAGTGAGCAGGGTGAATGGATTTATAGGAGGGAGTTAACTAGAAAATTCAAGCTTTGTTACATCTATTAGTTCAATGATGCAAGGGTTGGTTAGCAGTGATCACGGTGTTAGTTTCAGTTGGAGGTTAGTTAGGTTAGTTATTCTGTTAGTAGTGAAATGATTTAGTTACATGAGTTTAGTTGTAACTGATTTGGTTAGATGAAACTTTGAGTTCTATTAGTGAAAGATATTCAACAGTGTTTGTTACTCAATTTCTGTTAGATTGAAAAGTTGATTAGTTAGATGATGTGCTGTTAAAAAATTTGTTAGTGATGTAAGTGAAAAAAAGGTTTGTTTAATTAATTAAACTCGATTTTTGTTTATATTGAAAAGTTACTTAGTGAAATATGCCCTGCTGCAGGATGTTGTATGCAATGCAATACCTTGAATGGAGCTCTGCAATATGATGAATGATTGACTTGATGGATTTATTCATGTGATAAAATGGAAATGAGTTACTGCTGCAAGATGTTATTGTACTTTTTCATTGATTTTCTACATTGCGTTGCTAAATTGTCATTGATGTGAATTTTTGATGCAGGATTTGAGTGTCATGTATGTGAATGGTTTGTTGCACCAGGCCTAAGGTATGACCTGTTATGATGCATTTGAATGCATATGCTTAGGCTGTTGTATGTGATTTGTTGTGTGGATGTGATGATTTGGTAAATGGTGATGCATTGCTCTTGGTATGATTTTGTCATGTTTAGCTTGATGTTGTACATGGTGAATTGTCTTGCATTGCATAAGCTGTTGTTGTCATGAATGGTACACATGTTATGGTCGTGAATGTTGCAATGCGTTATGCTTAGCTTGATGAATGGTGAACTTTTTATGTAGCTATTGTTTTGCATGGGTTGTTTGGAAATGTTTTGGCCATGGTTTATGTTTGCATAGTTAATGGCCATGTAGGATGTGTATATGTTCATGCTGGTTGATGTATGACATGTTTAGTTTGTTTAATGTCATTTGTCATAGCTTTCTAGTTTGATGTACATTTCATATGCTATGGCTTGAAATGTTAGGGTTGGTTTTGTGTTAGAGATTGTAAGTGGTTCATGTTAGGCATGGTTGGAAATGCGTGAAATGTGGCACATGGAATGCATATGCTTAAGTGACATATTGATTTGATTTTGTATTATAGGAAATGGATGAATGCAAGGATGATTGGTCCTGAAGAAACAAGGGAATTAGGGTTTAGGAGATATAGAAATGGTGAGTTGACTTTGGTGAACTAGTTGACCAAAAAGTCAAGAGTTGACTAAAAGTCAACTTATGCAAAAAATATAATTTTGTAATTTTTCTCATGAATATGTATGGACAATGTAACCAATGGTCTTTATGAATGATATGCACTTTTCAGTAAAAAAATGTTCTAATGAAACAATGAACAAAAATTGAATTCAAATGGCCATTTTCTTTTCAAGTTCACTATGAAATCAATTTGAAACAAGTGCCTTAGATGCACCCTAAAACAAGTTTGAATGAATGAATGAAATGGAAACCAATGGATCATGGAATGACTTGACCAAATGGAACAATGAACTTCAATCAATGAGACTTTAAATCAAAGCATAAATCTTGACACACTATGAAAACAATGAATGAAATGAGACTTGGATCAAATGGACCATGAGAACATGAAGTCAATGAAGCATGAATGCAAGTATACCTTGGATCAATCATATAACAAGCCATGAACTATGGTTTTGGCTAGGTCAAAATCAAGATGTTAAGCAACAACCAAGAACCTCAAACCAAGAAATAAGGCTTCAACACAAGTAGTCCACCAATGCCATGAACCACAACTAGGGTTTCCACCCCCTCAAAGTAAGCCACAAGATTCACAAACCTCCCAAATCAAGAATTAGGGTTTGGGCAATAGATGAACACCAAGATGCAATCTCCAAGGTCTCAAGCACATAGAATTAGGGTTTTACACCTTTATCCATAAGGTGAACTCTCCATATTGACTGTAGCATCATAATTCCTAGGGCTTGATCCTTAAGAAAACCCTAGCTCCTTGTTAGGTATAAATAGTCTCAAACCTTTGAATCTATGATGGTGTTAGTGCACTAGATGACATAAATGTATATGGATACAAATGAATCTCAAACCAAAAGGTTAGATGAAAATGAAAAAGTGAGGACAAATTTTGGGGTATGACAGTTGTCCCTATTTAATCTTGTTGGGCCTGAAGGTGTGAATAGCAACGAATTTCAAACATTTGAGGTATGAGAGGATTAAATACAAAAATAACCAAGAAAGTTTCCCGCGGGGAATGAATGTAATGTGAGGTACGAGTATTAATGGGAAAATGGTTTATGGTATGGTATGCAGGTTTTTATATATGGTCATATGTTGGGAATTAACTGAAATATTTGTGGGAAGAATTGGTCAACAGTAACGAGAAATGTTATACATGCATGATGTATGCAATATGCTGCATATATAGTGTACGAATGATTTTTTCTTTCTCCTTTTCTTTTTCTTTTTATCTCCACTAACAAGTTTTGTCATGTACTATTAATTGAAATATTCCTGCAGGATTCCACGAAGGTAAGAAAATCATGTATTTGCGAAAGGCAAGTAACAGAGGATGTAGAGGTAAATGAAATCTTCTGCAAAAGGAAGAGAGACGTCTTGCAAAAGGAAAGCATGACTTAACTGAGAAATGATTTAACTTTATGCCACAAAAGGTAGAGGAAACTTGCAAAAGGCAAGTAAAGGAATATAATATTTCCTCATGCAAAAGACATATGAGGAAATCTTAGCAAAAGCCCAAGAAAACATACAAAGGTGAATGTGATTTATCATGCAAAAGGTAATGAGGATTTCTTAACAAAAGGTCAAGAAGAAATATGAAGGTGAAGGACAATTTTATCGGGGGTATGGCTTCTCGTACAAAAGGTAATGGGAACTCCTTAGCAAGAGAGATTGGGAACTTCCTTAACAAAAGGTTAAGAAGAAAGATAGATAGGCTTCTCACACAAAAGGTGATGAGAAGTTCCTTTACAAAAGGTTAAAAAATAAAGCTGAAAGTGAATTTCTCATACAAAAGGTAATGAGAACTTCTTAACAAAAGGTTAAGAAGAAAGTTGGGAGTGAAATTCTAATGCAAAAGGTAATGGGTCATCATTGAATGTGATTCCATAGACCTAGTTTCTTTCCTCTTACGTTTTAGGATTGTTGAGATTGTATTTTGAATTGTAATCCTTTCCATTATTAATAAAATGAGATTTTCAGTATTTAAAAATGTATTATTTCCTTTATGATGTTTGCAATTTGCTTTATATCTTGAAGTTCCTTGAAAACAATGCATTTTTTCATTTGCATATCATGCATAATGTTGCATCTTGGTCTTGCTTTGAGTAAGTCTTCCAGGTGTCTTATCGGTTCCTTTTCTTGGTCTCCATTCAAACAAGTTGTCTCATCAGTACAACGCTAGTGCTAATCAACAGAAGAAGATAGATTGTCTAGAGCAAGAGAATCGTGAACTCCGCGAGGAAGTGACTACTTTGAAGGAAAGCTTTAAAAGACTCACTGCTATGATGAAAACTCTGGTGGATGCTCAGAATCAGCTTCCTCCTCCTCCTCAGACTCCGCTTTAGAGGTCTGTGATTTCTGAAATCATCTTTACGCCCATTCCTATGGCTCTAGTCAGTGCTCCGCATCACCAAATGCCTTCTGGTTTCCCTTGGGGTATGCCTCCTCACTTTGTGCCAAAAAGATATCAACCAGCTATTGAAGTTCCCATGGATCAACCTGTTATGTCTGTACCACCTCCCATCGTCCATGCTACTCCTTATATGGAAGAACCTGTTTTCCGTGTTGATCAGAGTGAAACTGTTGATGTCTATAAAATGATGGATGAATTTTAAGATCAGTTTCAAGCGATGAAGAAAGAGATTCAAGCTCTGAGAGGAAAAGAATTGTTTGGGAAGAATGCTCATGATCTGTGCTTAGTTACTAATGTGAAGATCCCTCATAAGTTCAAGGTACCAGATTTCGAGAAGTATAAGGGTAACTCTTGTCCTTTGAGTCATTTGGTGATATATGATCGCAAGATGTCAACTCAAATTGATAACCATCAACTATTGATTCATTACTTTCAAGATAACTTGACTGGTACTGCTTTGAAGTGGTACATGGGACTTGATAGCACTCAGATCTGTACTTTCAAGGATTTAGGAGAAGCTTTTGTTCGTCAATATAAGTATAATGTTGACATGGTGCCAGACCGAGATCAACTTCGTGCTATGTCCCAAAAGGATAAGGAAACTTTCAAAGAGTACGCGTAGAGGTGGCGCGAGATTGCCGTATAAGTCAGTCCTCAGTTAGAAGAGAAAGAGATGACAAAGCTGTTTTTAAAGATGTTGAGTCCCTTTTACTATGACCGAATGGTTGCAAGTGCTCCCGGTGATTTTATCGAGATGATCAATATGGGGATGAGACTAGAAGAAGGTGTCTGTGAGGGACAATTGAAGGAGAGTGGTTCATCTGACAGTTCCAGAAGGTATGGGAATGGTTTGCCCAAGAAGAAGGAACATGATGCTAATGATATTTCCAAGAGAAGCGTATGAGATCTCCGAGAAGCAACCAACATGATTAGCATATGGCGTAAGTCACCTCGGTTATTAATCCTGCTCCGGTTGTTCAAGTAGAACCAAATTATGAACCACGTTTTCAACAATGTACCCATCAACATAATCAATAGTACCGTATCTAGAGACAGCTGCAATTTGATCCAATTCTGATGACCTATGTGGAATCATTTCCTGCTTTGATACAGAAGAATTTGGTACACACAAGGACTCTACCAACTATTCCGAAAGAACTTCCATGGTGATATAAACTTGATCATCATTGTGCATTCCATTAAGGACCACCCGATCATAATATTGAGAACTGTTTTACTTTGAAAGATGAGGTGAGAAGACTAGTATAAAGTGGTATTCTATATTTTGAAGACTTTGGTCCTAATGTGTAAGCCAATTCGTTACCTAAACATGATGGTGCAACTGTGAATAAGGTTGAGGGATGTCCTGGAAAGTACCGTGTTTTTAATGTCAATCTAATTAGAAGATCCTTTGTTGAGATGAACGCAACTTTGTGCGAGCTGAGTTATTATGAGCACTTCTTTCCATATTTGTTCAAGAAACCCTCGAGGGTGTGTTATGGTAAAGAGAGACTTGCAAGAGATGTTGGATCAAAATCTTATTCATATTACAAAAGATAGGGATGAATATGAGCATGAGGTGAATGTCATAGTTCCCCATTTCAATATCCCAGAACCAGCCGCGATTGCCTACAATAGTGAAAGGTCTTCCGTTTATACCTTGGTTATTCGTTTGGTGGGTCCTACACCCTATGAATCTGATAAAGATGTTCCTTACAAGTACAATGCCACCATGTTGGAAGATGGAAAAGAATTCCATATTCCTTCCTTTTCTTCTGTTATGAACATTGTTGATATAAGTGGTGTGACCCAAAATGGTCAAATATTTGCTTTTGTGGCTCCTAAGAGAATTAAATATGCTTCGGTGGGGAAGCAAACTCAGGTGGAAACTCCTATTGTGGAGTCTGGCCAGTCCAGCAGTATGAACCAGAGATCTGATCAGGATGGAGTGCTGAAGTTGATTAAGAGAAGTGAATTCAATATGGTGGATCAGTTATTGCATACCCCATCCAAAATATATGTCTTATCTTTATTGATGAATTCGGAAGCTCACAAAGAGGCTTTATAGAAGGTCTTGGAGCAAGCATATGTGGATCATGATGTAACGATTGGTCAGTTTGATGGTATTGTGGCCAACATTACCGCGTGTAACAATCTGAGCTTTAGTGACGAAGAATTTTCTGAGCAGGGGAGGAACCATAATTTGGCTCTACACATTTCCATGAACTGTCAAGAAGATGCTTTGTCCAATGTGTTGGTTGAAACTGGCTCTTCTCTGAATGTTATGTTGAAGTCCATTATGTCCAAACTCTCCTATCAAGGTGATCCGATGAGGTTTAGTGGGGTTGTTGTGAAAGCCTTTGATGGCTCGAAGAAAACTATGATTGGGGAAGTTGATCTCTTGATAAAGATAGGTCAGTGCTTATTTTAGATTAATTTTAAAGTGATGGATATTCATCCCGCCTATAGTTGTCTCCTGGGTCATCCATGGACTCACGAAGTTGGGGCAGTGACATCAACTCTCCATCAGAACTTGGAATTTGTGAAGAATGGAAAGTTAGTGATTATGGGTGGCGAGCATGCCATGTTGGTGAGTCATCTCTCTTCATTCTCATAGATTGATGGTGAAGAAGTTATAGGAACTCTGTTCCAAGCTCTTTCTATTGTTGATAATGCGGTTAAGAAGAGTGGGGCATCCATGACTTCTTTGAAAGACGCCTAACAGCTCGTGGAAAATGGTATATCTACTATATGGGGTCAAGTTGTCGAACTTGCTGAGAACAAGAACATAGTTGGTTTAGGCTTATCTCCTAGTTCAACCTGTAAGGATTTGAAACATATTCAAGAAATTTTTCACAGTGATGGTTTCATCCACTCCAAAGATCAATCTGTTGCTGTAATCCTAGAAGAGATCAAGAGCAAGAAGCGCCAAACTTTATGACACGCAGATTGATGTGCCAAAATTGAAATGTTGTTGATGTTTCCTATGTTATTCACTTGTCAAAGTAATATATTTTTTTTTATTTTCAAAAAATCCTTTCACTATGCCTAAGGTGAAAGTGAGTCTATGAGGGCTTTGTTTCAAATTTTATCATCATTAATAAAATGTTATTTCGTCTATCCATAATATGTTTTCTCTTTTGCTTTTTCTAAAAAATAGTAACATAAAAAACCAAGATAATAATCACTTTTTATATTTGCATCATACATGTGCGTTTATTTGTTCATATTCTAAAATCAAGCATAAAATCATTGTGCAAATTAATTGTTAAACCCATTGAAAACAATGACTATGCCCACTCCCAACTTTGAATTGCCTGTTTTTGAAATGGAAGAAGAGGGTGTTGAAGAGATTCCCAATGAGATTTCCCGTTTTCTTGAGCACAAGGAGAAGACCATTCAGCCTCATAAAGGGTTGTTGTAAATGATTAATTTGGGTTCTGAATAGAACAAGAAAGAAGTCAAGATTAGGGCGATGCTTTCTCCAGTTGTTAAGAAGAGGATGGTAGATCTTATTAAAGAATATATGGATGTGTTTTCTTGGTCTTATCAAGATATGTCAGGTCTTGATACTGATATTGTGGAACATAGATTAGCATTGAAGCCAAAGTGTCCGCCAGTTAAACAGAAATTGTAAAGAGCTCGTCCTGATATGGCCATCAAGATAAAAGAGGAGGTTCAAAAGCAGATTGATGCTGGTTTCGTTATTTCTTATGAGTATCCTCAATGGGTGGACAATATTGTGTGTGTTCCGAAGAAGGATGTCAAAGTTCGGATGTGTGTTGATTATAGAGACTTGAACAAAGCTATCCATAAAGATGTTTTTCCTCTGCCATACATTAACATGTTAGTAGATAATACAACTAAGTTCAATGTCTTCTCCTTTATGGATGGTTTCTCCGGTTATAAACAGATCAAGATGGCACCCGAGGACATGGAAAAGACAACATTTATTATACCCTAGGAAACATTCTACTGCAGAGTGATGCCTTTCGGTTTAAATAATACTGGTGCGACGTACTAGAGAGCCATGACTACTTTTTTCCATGAAATGATGCATAAAGAGATAAAAGTATATTTCAATGATATGATTGCAAAGTCGAAGACTGAAGAAGACCATGTTGAGTATTTGTTGAAGTTGTTTCAGCATTTGAGAAAGTTTAAACTCCGCTTGAATCCTAATAAGTGTACTTTTGGTGTCCGTTCAGGAAAGCTGTTGGGCTTCATTGTCAGCCATAAAGGTATTGAAGTAGATCCTTATAAAGTCCGAGATATTCAAGATATGCATACACCAAAGACAGAGAAGCAAGTCATAGGATTCCTTGGGTGTCTAAATTACACCTCCAGGTTTATATCTCACATGTTTGCCATATGTGGGCCAATCTTCAAGCTTCTCCGTAAAGATCAAGGTTGTGTTTGAACAGAAGACTGCCATAAAGCTTTTGACAACATCAAGAAATATATGCTTGAACCTCCTATCTTGTCTCCTCCAGTGGAAGGAAGACCATTGATCATCTACTTAAATGTGTTAGAAGAGTCCATGGGTTGTGTACTTGGATAACAAGATGAAACTGGTAGAAAGGAGCATGGCATCTACTATCTGAGTAAGAAGTTTACAGACTGTGAGTCTCGGTACTCCATGCTTGAGAAGACTTGTTGTGCTTTAGCTTGGGTTGCCAAACGTCTATGCTAGTATATGATTAGCCATAGCACTTTGTTGATATCCAAAATGGACCCAATCAAGAATATTTTTGAAAAGCCTTCTTTGAATGGGAGGATTGTTCGTTGGAAGATGCTGTTGTCTTAATATGATATTGAGTACCGTACTCAGAAGGCGATTAAAGGAAGTATTCTTGCAGATAATTTGGCTCACCATCCAATTGATGATTATCAATCCATCAGGTTTGACTTCCCTGATGAAGATGTTATGTACATAAAATCTAAAGATTGTGATGAACCATTGCCTGAAGAAGGACCAGAGCCTGGATCCCATTGGGGTTTGTGTTTGATGGAGCTATTAATGCTTATAGTAATGGAATTGGGGAAATCATCACTACTTTCCAGGGTTCTCATATCCCTTTCACTGCAAGATTGATGTTTGATTGTACGAACAACATGGCAGAGTATGAAGCTTGCATCATGGGTCTTGAAGAAGCCATTGATTTGAGAATTAAGATCCTTGATGTATATGAAGATTTAGCCTTAGTGGTTAATCAGATTAAAGGAGAATGGGAGACTCGACATTCTGACTTGATTCCTTACAAAGATTATGCGAGGAGGTTGCTAACTTTCTTCAACAAAGTTGAGTTTCATCATATACCTCGTGAAGAGAATCAGATGGCGGATGCTCTGGCTACTTTGTCTTCTATGTATAAAGTAAATTGATAGAATGACGTGCCCAGTATCAGAATTATGTGCCTTGATAGGCCTGCTCATGTGTTTGCAATAGAAAAAATCATAGATGATAAGCCTTGGTATCATAATACTAAGTGTTTCCTCCAAAGTCAAGAGTACCCACTTAGGGCTTCCAACAAAGACAAAAAGACTTTGAGAAGACTAGCTGGAAATTTCTTTATGAATGAAAATGTGATGTACAAGAAAAACTTTGACATGGTCTTGCTCAGATGCGTGGATAGACACGAACCAGACATGTTAATGTAAGAAGTTCATGAAGGATCATTCGGTACTCATGTCAATGGACATGCAATGACTAAAAAGATGTTAAGGGCGGGTTACTATTGATTGATAATGGAATCTGATTGCTGTAAATATATGAAGAAGTGCCATAAATGTCAGATTTATGCTGAAAAAATTCATGTGCCTCCGATCCTTCTCTATATGGGGAATTGACATGATTGGTATGATTGAACCCTAAGCTTCAAACGAACATCATTTCATTATGGTGGATATTAATTACTTCACCAAATGGGATGAAGCGGCATCTTATGCTAATGTAACCAAACAAGTTGTGGTCAAATTTATCAAGAATCAGATTATTTGCCGATATGGTGTTCCAAGTAAGATCATCACTGATAATGGGTCGAACTTGAATAATAAGAGGATGAAAGAGCTTTGTAACGACTTCAAGATTGAACATCATAACTCTTCTCCTTACTGTAGCGGTGTATTCGTCGCTATATGATCTATCGATTAAATCATAAGCTATGAGATACATTGAAATTTTTCGAGTCGCCACCGCACTTTTATTTATCCAAAGGACTGGCTAAAAAGCGAACAAAAGCCTAAGAAGTTTTACACGTAGAAAACTAATAAAAAGATCAGAGAGTCTGGGTAAGGGGTAAATTACGCAATGGGAAGGTGTTAGGCACCCACTACGTCCTAGGTACTCCTAGGGAGCCCTTTTCACACTTGTTGTAAAATATTGTTATTTGTTATGACATAAACATTGTGCAAACATGATTGGGATGGTGAGAAAAGAATATACAAGTTTTATTGGGTTATTGGGTTCGAACGGATGAACCCGTTGCCTACGTACCTTCCATCAAAGGTAAGGATCAGAACGCCGTAGTTCGGCTAAAAGATTTCCAAAAGTTGGTGGATTCAGTTTTAAACACAAGCACTGAGGCTTTTCATTATCAATGGGAGAACACTCGACCAAAAACAACATCCACCATGCGAGGATAGCTTCGACGCACTAGAGGGGTTAGCCCTGTTTGAAGTACGGAAGTCTTACTGTCGACTCACTAAGGATAGGCAAGATTTACATCAACCACAATGATAATTGAAGCCTATGGCTAATGCATGAAAAGATTAATGGACAAAGCCAAAACAAGTGAATGAGTGAAGTTAATTGATTGTGTTTATGAAAATGAGGTCAAAGTATGATTAGGATTGATTCAAAGAAGTATTATGAAAATGAAGTTTGAAAAAGGTCAAGGACTTGAGTCCAGGTTTTTAGTTAGAAAAACATGAAGAAGTTTGCACAACACTTATGTCAAGTTTAAAAGGTATAGTGTGAAAAGTCTAGGACATAATGAATGATGAATGGATGAGGATGGATAGTAAAACTTCTTAGAAGGTTCACTTCTTGAAATCATATGGGAGATGATTCAAGTGTGGCCTTTGGAATAGGAATGGATAATAATAAACAAACAAGAAAGAAAGCGGATATCGGATGCCAATCACTGGGCTTATACCAATCTCCTAAAACAAAACGGGATATCAGAAGCCACTCAATGGTCTTACACTAATCTCCACAGACAAAGAAATAAAAGCGGATACCGGATACCAATAGATGGATTTACACCAGTCTCCTAAAACAGAAATGGATATCAGATGCCACTCAATGGACTTACACTAATCTCCTCAAAAGAAAAACAAAGATGAAATATGGAAGTCAACTGCCAATCTGTCTGGACTTAGGTTAACTCCACAGTATGGTCCTAGGAAATCCAATGCCACATCACAGGGACTTACAATGGATCCTCACATACAAGAATAAAAGCAACAACATGATCACAGGTATGCAAATGCCAACTAGCAGGGACTTACAGTTGCAACCTCACATAAACAAAGAAAAACAAAACATGGAAAGTCAGATGCCAATCTGTCTGGGCTTACTCTAACCTCCACAGTATGGTCCTAGGAAAACAAATGCCAACTTGCAGGGACTTACAGTTGTATCCTCACATACAATCAAGTAAATGCATCAGGCAAAGATAAGATGAGTGGCCAAGGTGATGGTCTTATACTCACTTCCATATCATAGGAGCAATGGCCAAAGAAATGGACTTACAATTGTCCTCAATGGGCAAACAACAATGATAAAAGTCACACAGACAAATGATATGATCATGCACTAATGGCAATTGATGATGATAAATGCATAGCATACAGGCAAGCAAGTGCATATGAAGCAATCAATCAAGCAATGAATATCAAGCAGCACACTCTATAGCCAAACAATGGGGCTCACACAAGAGGGTTTGACTTTGAAAGTCCACTGTAATAGGTGAAGGTCGCTCTTAACCTTGCCATTGAGAGGCTAAGGTGAAGCAGATGAAAAGGAGATGAGGGGTGTGCCTCATTGCTTCTATCCCTAATCAGAGAGAGCATCAAAGAAAGTGTGGGAGTTCAGAAAGTAGGAACTCTCTCCACATTATTGACTCGATTAGATCTTGGGTTTTTGTCTCAATGCTTCAACCATGTAACGGGAGCAAAGAGAGGACACACTGAATAGTGGGGGATAGATTGCTTATCCCTACCTTCCACCAATTGCCTTACTTGAAGGACTTTTCCTGCTTAGGACAAATTTAAACAAACACAGGCATTGCCTCTTAAGGAGGACTTCAGACAGTTTGCCCGGTCAAATAACAGACCGGGTCTCCAGACTACATGAAGAAGAAGTAATTATACCTCAAAGCAAATGCTAAAAAGCAAAGCAAGCAATCAAGTTCAAAGAACTTAGGCAACTAAAGTACCTGCAAAAGTCAAACCAATTAGTAAACAGTTCAACAATTAAAAACAAAGAGAAATGAACCAAAAGTCAACCACAGAGGGACCAATTGTGCAAGGCACAAAGACTCAAGCATATGAGTCAACCTACAAAACAAGTGTCAGCACATTAAACAATTCAACTCAATCAAATATTTGAATGATCCTCAAGGCATTGGTGCTTAACCTGAAACAGATGAAACTCAACATAAGCTTAGAAGACCACTAGGGCTAGCCTAGGGTCAAAGATGAAAGAAAAAGTCAAGGCAGCAAGGAAAAAGTCAACCCAAACCAAATTCAAACATTCAAGAAGCATTCTCAATTGGATTCATAATTAAATCATGCATCATGGTCATTTCATACACAAATGAATGCAAAGCATGGCAAGAGAAGCATACAAAAGTCAACAGCAAAGACTTCATTCAAAAGTCAACTCAAACATTCTCAAAAATTATGAAATAAATCACACTCAATCCTAACATCTAACATGGTATACATGTAAAATTTCATGGCATTTGGATGAGAGGAAGGCAGTCAAGTAAAATCATGAAATTAAACCAAATTCAAGTAAGCATGGTGAAAGTCAACAAGCATGGGTCAACTTCAAAAAATCATATCAATTTGAAAACAGAAGAGAAATGAATGAGATTAACACCAATGCAAAGCTTGAGATGTCTAGTTATCACATATGAAATTTCATGGTCATGTGATAAAGTATGAGGATTTCCCAAAAGATATGGCAATGTATAGCACAAAAAGTCAACATTTGACAAAGCATGGAAGAAAATTCTCAATCAAATGGAAAACAGCCAGATTAATTCCAAGAAAAATTCATACCCAAACTAGACATGTGATAGATGATTCATGCAAAAAATTGGATCATTTGGATGTAAGGAAGCATGTGAACAAAATTAGAGAAAATACATGATCATGGTATGACACCAAATGCAACACATAACTTCAAAAATTCAAAGCTCACAATCCACAAATGATAGATGCACAAACTCTATATGGAAATGAAGATCAATGTGTCTAGTTTCACCACAAAAAATTTCAAGCTCATTGGATACAAAATGACAATTTCACAAAAGATTTGGCACAATGTATCATTTATGCATACATGTGAAGAAAATAATTATCATTAAAAATCCAGCCAATAGAAAAATAATTAAAATTCATAATAAAATTCTAGACACATTCATGAGTATGAGGGAAAAATTTCAAGATTTTTGGATAAAAATTGAATTGAAAATGAATTATGGAAATTTGATGAATAATTGATGAAATATTGAACATGAAAGCATGGCAAATTGGTCAACAAGGAGTCAACCGATGGCAGACTTGTAATTTCTGCCAACTTAAATGAAACGACACAGTATAAGGCAAAGGTGATGAAATGTTGTGATTGGCTGTTGCCCAATGCAACAGTACTCGGGCCAATGGCTTCACAATTCTGGGCTTCTAAAACCCTAGGGGTTTAACAACAGCAATGGCAAACTTCATGCACATTTAATCAATATCCAAACAAGTTCAAACAATCCACATGGCCATACAAACAAGATGCTCATGCAACATGCAGCAATCAACAGCCAATTTAGACATGATTCTGGAAAAAACTGAGCAAAGCTTAAGGTATTAATCATGAACAACAAGTGTTTACTGTCTTCATGCATACATCATCATAAAACAACATTCGAGCAAAAAATCACAACAGCATAGCAAGCTTCATCATGCAATTTCAACCAATAAATACAAAACATAAATCATGGAAAACTGGACAAAGCTAGGTTTTCAAACAAAAGCACATGAACAGCATGGCTTAGTAGCATCATATCATCAACCTCATAACACTAAATTTGAGCAAGCAATCACAACAGCAGGGTTTAACTAGCATGGTATAGCAGCATGGCTCATGGTATTTTCAAACATCCAAACAAATACTCGACCAACATACAACATCCTAGCATTCAGCAAGCAGACAGCATTCATCATCATGTAAGCATCATAAACAAAATCAAGCAACAGCATAGCAGCTATCAACATTCTTCATAACATAACAGCAAAACAACATGAGCATGAGGATTTCTGGACAGCTCATGATTCAAGCATAGCAGCAGCAAGGTTTCAGCATTGTAAGCATCGAATCATGAATAACAGCATCAAGTAGACAGCATGGCATATGCATCCTCATCGAACCAAACAAAACAGCAGCAATGTAGCATAGCATTTGGCAATGTGTATCAACAGGGTTTATGCATCATTCTACAGTATGACCAACAGCATAATATATTCACATGGATTTTCTGGACATGATGTTTGGTTCAAATAACAACAGCATGGTCTAATCAGCATCCCATCAAAACAAACAACAGCACACAACAGCATAGTATCATGTAATCAATACAAGTTCATCATCAATATACACCCTCAACCAAAAATTCGAAAGGCAATGGCAATCAACAAGGCAATGACAAAGTTCATGTAATGTCTAAAGCAGCCCTAAACCAAACATAACTAACACAACTCACATGGATTTCTGGGCATATTCAAAGCAACAGCAGGGCATGTTTATCATTGTCATGTAATCAGCATAAGCAACAACAAGCAAACAGCATGGTGTTCAACATGGTATCACCAACATCAACACAAAATTACTTAGCATGGTAAACAAGGTTCATGTAACTAGGGTTCGGCAATGGCAGCATGCATTCATGGTATCTTCATGCAACATAAAATTCGTCCAGCACATAACAGCATAATATTGAAATGCATCATGCAACATTAAGACATCAACAAATGAAACATGAGCTCATGGTATCCTGGGCAGGGTAGGGTTTCAAGATAACAGCAGCAACACACATTCATCATGAAATTTCAACATACCCAGAAAGTAAAATCAAGTAAACCAAAAGCTGTATTCAAGCATGGTGATGACAAAACCAAGCATAATTTTCAGCATAACAAACTATAGAGTGAGATTCGACCAGAAATGCAAATGACCAATAATCTTATTTTTCAGATTTCTCCCTCATGAGGGCATCATTTCAAACAAGGCAAAGCATTCTAGAATCAGCATTTAAGGATCTTTCACAAACATAGTATGGCATGGCAAAAAGAGAAGATAGATTATTTACTTGTTTTGGAAGAAAATGTTGAAACAGTGGTGCTTTGGTCGATTCAAGCTCAAACAGTTGGAGATTGTGCTTGGTAGTGAAGGATGATGAAGCTTGTTCAGCTCAAACTTGCTTGGAAACTTCCACAACTCGAATTGCCATTAAAGGATGCTTGCAAAAACAGAGTGAGAGGACAGGGTTCCAGCTTGGTTTGGATGGTGAAAATGCACTCAAAATGTTGTTCAAGTAGTGAAGGAAGCAAGAGTCTCTTGTGGTTTGTGATGATCCTTTCAATTCGAGCCAAAATGCCAATTTGCAAGAGAGGAGAGAATGTGTATTTTCTGTGTGGTAGGCTGCAGAACTAGGGTTGCAATTGACAGAATAGAGCTTAAATATGTGCTGTTTATCCTTGCTTAATCATGTTGTAAATTGGTTTAGCTTAATGAAGACCAATTGCATTTTTGCTAAGTGGAAGAATGTGGAATTGGAGGTGCAAAGCTGTACACGAGTTGGGCTTGGAAATGCTGTAAATGACCTTGCCAATTGCTTTTTGTGTGCTGCAGACCTGCTGTACTTGATTTGCTCAAATGAGGTTATTTGCATATTTCCAAGTTTTTTTTGCATTTTAATCCCAAATGGTGGTGTAATGGTGATATGATGATGGTTTATGGCTTGGAACAAATCACAAATGTGATATGGAACATTTCCCAATTGACCAAATCAAGAAAAAGTCAAAGGATCAAAAAGTCAAAGTTTGGTCAAACTTTGAATTTAAATGAAAAAGGTCCAAGAATGCCATTTTGATTGGCAAGGTTTTAGGTCATGAAATTTATATTTTTGGAAAGAGGATGAAAAATGTGGTGTGTAGGAAAAAACCCCACCAAATTTGGCCTTATGGTTTGAGAGATATGGCTCTGTGAAGTTCAAAAATTGGTGAAAATGATTTGATCATATCTTGACAACCACACATGGGATTTTGATGTTCTTGGACTTTTTGAAAATGGGAAGACAAGATCTTCAACTTTCATGTTGGGCAAAAATTCATTTGAAGCTTGTATCATGATGTAAGTTTAAGATCAAGAAGTTTCCATTTTTGGCAGTTGAAATTACAGGTCCACTTTCTATTTCTGGAAAATTTTCTGATTGGCTTGATTTTCTTCCATGATGAGGTTGAACATGATAGATGAGGCTTATACAAGCATGAATGAACTCCTTCAGATCAATTCTATCCATCAAATTCTTGATTAAATCCTCTGTTGACCAAGTTTGACTGTCTGTTGACTTTTCTAGGGTTTTGAATGACTGGACCACTTCTGATGATTTCCAAACCCTAATTCCTTGAGAACTTGACTTCAAATGATGTCTCAAGATGTATGAACTTTTGATTATTGATCATGGTGCCCAAATTCTGCAAGAATGGCCACCATCCATTGCTTTGACTGATCAATGACTGACTTTGACCTAATTGCTGATGATTGCTTCAACTGCAAGCAACAAGGTTAGCCTGACAATATTTTTGTACTTTTTGAATGATAAACACATGAAAAGCAAAGATATACAAATGCAAAGTATGCTTGGTGATCAAGAAATAACCCACAAGGCAACCAACCCACCAGGAGGAAAGCTAGGGCATGCAATGATCCTTGAAGTTATGATATGATATGATATGGGCCATGAGGGATCTTAGGGCCCAAAATTGGGGTCTTACAGATGCCCCTATTTAAGGTCATTCTAGCCGGAGAAGTGAAGTTTAGAAATCTTCATCTCGACGCGGTAGAATGGACTTAAATAACAGTAATGAGACAAATTTTGGTCCCTAAGAGACCTCATGATGCAAATGTATGTATGCAAAAGACGCAAATTCTGTGGGGAATATGATTCACACAGAAGAAAAGACGATCCATCGGAGTAGTACACTCACCAGGAACAGAGACTCTGACAAGACTCTATGGGGATAATAAAAGAAATGAGAGATGTGTGGACAATACACGACTCCAAACTGGGGAAGATAAACTGACATAACGTGATCAAAACACGACTCTGATTAGGAAATAACAGAAAACAGACAGGAGAACTCACTGGGGAGTGAAGGACTCACACTGGGAAGAGAATTCCAAAGGAAAATAAATCCATTGGAGAGACACAAGCTGACTCCTGAGGAGAAGCAACAAAAAACTTCACTGGGGAAGTAACAAAGCAAATGAGATGTTACCAGGCATACGGGTAACAAACTCAGGAAAATCTGACTCCACAGGGGGACCGAGGTCAAAATAGGGAGCAGAAAGGAGGGAACACCAAGGATACCGGTTACTGGGTATATAATAGGTGACCGACCAAAGACGTGAATTGGTGTGTGTTCCAAAACACTCATCATCCTGAAGTGAGCGAAAGCAAACTTGTTTAAAGGATGGATATTCGATTCTACAAAGAATACGAATCTTACTCTGAGGGGAAGGCAACGAAGGATTGACCCAAGAGTGAACGAGACATATTATTCATTACCGGCAGACCGTGAATAATATACTCAAAAGGAAAATTATCCTGAACCGGTTACTGGGTTGTTTAAGGATAAAATCCGAAATCGTGAATTGGTTTGTGTTCCAAGACACTCATCATCCGAAAGAAAGCGAAAGCAAACTTGTTTAAAGGATGGTCAAAAAAAAGCGTGAATTGGTGTGTGTTCCAAAACACTCATCATCCAAAACGCAAACTGGTTAAAGGATGGGCAAAAAACGTGAATTGGTGTGTGTTCCAAAACACTCATCATCCGAAAGAAAGCTAGAACAGCAGACTTGTTTAAAGGATGGACATTCGATTCTACAAAGAATACGAATCTTGCTCAGTTGGGGAAAATCAACAAAGGATTCCAACTAAAGAGCGCATGAGACATATTATTCATTACCGGCAAACCGTGAATAATATACTCGCATGGAAGATTATCCTGAACCGGTTACTGGGTTGTTTAAGGATAAAAATCCGAAAAGAAAGGCATCGGGATACCAGAATAGGTATATAATGATGACCAATCAAAAGGAGCAACAGACATTACCGACAAAAGGGTAAATGAAGGGCGATCTGCTGAGGATAAATTGCAAGCATCCGGCAATTATCGACAGGGATTAGCTGGGGATGCACTGGTAAACAATCAATGATCCGGGGAACAAATCACTAGCATACGGTGAAAAGACCCACTGGGGATAAAATTGCTAGCATACGGCAATTATCCACAAAAAACTTGCTAGGGATATAAGTGCTGATCTGAGCAACTTATACAAGCAAAGGAAAATCATCATCAAATAATGAATGAAGATAACCACAAAATTAGGGGTTACATCTACCGAATACGGGGTAGAAGACCAACAACTCCGCGTGGGGATAGAACAAATCACAAATCCGCACGGGAAACCAAAATAGGGTTTATAACAAACCACAAACTGCTGAAGAGCAGGAAAATAGGATTTACAACTACCGGGTAGTAGGTAGAAGACCAAAAACTCTGGCTGGAGAATAAAAGGTGTATAACCACAAATTCTGTTAAGAAAGCCAGGAAAGATAGGACTTACAACTGCTGGTTTGTAGGCAGAGGCCCTAAAAACATTCCGCTGGGGAACAACCCGCTGGGAAACACAAGACATTTGACAAATAGCCAATTCGGGAATGATCCGAAAAGACAGACTGAATCAAGACACGTCCTAATGAGGATATAACTCAAATAGGAACATCCATCCCAATATATGTTGGGAGGAAACGGAAGAAACCGTCATCCACGAGGGTATATCTCAGTGGGGAACTGCAGAAGGAAAGACAACATTTTCTGCTTATGGGGTTGACTCTATATGGAGAGATTTTAAACACCCGACATCTGCTTGGGGAGATCTGTAAAGAGATCTATATCACCATAGCAGGAGACACGACAAACAAAAGATATATGGCGAGAAATGCAACATGAATATCTGAATGTTTATGAATATGCATGAATATGCGTGATTTATGTTTGATGAATGCTGACAAAACAGACAATTCTAACACAAACAGGTTCAGGAACCAAACATCCGGTATTATACTTCCAGGGGAAAAACCAGCTGGAGAGCCAATCTGCGGAGATCCACATGCTGTAAAGCAAAGATCTGCAGGTACTGCTGAAGAAGCAGAGGATCGGAGATATCAGGAAACAACCCAATCAGGGTACAGAAAGTCACAACGGGCCAAAACAGCCACCAAGACGAATCTGTAGGGGAACAAGAGAAATCCCACAGTATCTGCAGGGGATCCCAGTGTTAACTGAGCAACGAAAGGTGCATAAGCACAAGCACAAACTGCTGTAGAAGCAAATCCACACAACTCCACTGGGGGACACCCACTGAGGGAGAATGATATCATCCAAGTAGAATCTTACTGCATAAGCAATTCTACTGGGGAAAACTGTCGGCTACTCTCTTGGGAACAAGCCACTGAGGGAGGACAGATCAAACAAGTATATTTTGCAACGAACCACTCCACTTGGGGAGAATATACAGCAAACTGATCGCAACAAGTAGATTCTGCAATAAAAGCCACTCTACTGGGGATCACAAACAGTCAGGAAATCAAATCCGTTCACTGGAGGCTAGAGCCATCATCCGACCATACCGGAGATTGAAAGAGTATTCAACGGGCGAAACTGCCACAACAAACATTCTGCAGACTATGCTGAGGAAAAGATGGTTGAAATACTGGGATACCAACCCAAGTCAACCACGGAGTAGGAAAATAAATCCTGCTCTGCTGAAGAGACAAACTCTGATGGAGAGATAGCAACAATTCCGCAGACGACTTCGCCGGGGAAAAGGTAAAGTACTGGGTATCAAACCACTGACTTACCGAGTCTTCAAAAAGAACACGATCGTGCTGAGGAAACAGACAAATCCTGCTGGCACACTGCATGGGGAAAAGCGGTAGCAACTCCACTTGCAACCCTGGTGGGGATATTAATAACAGCTCTAATCGTGACTCCGAGGGGAGCATCAATCAATCAGTTACACTCATGACTGTGCTGAGGAGACAAATAAAGTCTGGGGCATACGAGCCACTAGAGAAAGTGACGGGGCACCAAGATGACAAACCATCAACCGCCGAAACTTCTACAAGAAAAACACCCATGCTAGGGAAAACTGCTGCTGGAGAAGCGAAGTCTTCAACAACACATCACTTGCGACTGTACTGGGGAACAACCCCAACAACAACTTTGCTTGAGGAACAACCTCAACAAAGATCTGAAGAAAGAAGATACCACCAAACCAGGAACATGAACAAATGTCTTACCTGTTGGGAATCATGCCACCCTCGGGAGAGCACTGAGATATTCTTGAGTATCCTTTCAATCTTGTGAATATTCACTTTGTTTAAAACAACAATTTTGAAAAATTTGATTTGTTTAAAACAATGACATTTTATCAATTTAAAACAATGCAAAACATTTGTTGAATTGAAACAAATAAGAGTGCAAATAAATGGATAAAAAGCTCAAATTGATTTGATGGAATGGTAGTCTGCAAATGGCAAGACTCCATAGATCTGTACAAATTTGAAATCAGTGATATATATTGGAAGAGGGCTACATTGAACATAATGATCCTTTCTCTACCAATTTGAATCTCGATGTATCCGAAGCTTCAGTTGACGACGAATCGAGAATCTGCTGACGAAATGACGACTGACGAACCAGAAAGTCTTGTCAGGATGCAGTTACTTGCCAAATCCCTAATTTTTGCCTAGATTGCCCCAGAGTGAGGCACTCAATCTAGCGGGATGCAAATATATCTTTTTTTTCAAGTCTCTAATTTTTGCCTGGATTACCCTTGCGGGTTCTCCACCGAGACGCTCATTTTTGCCTAAGCCGCCCTTTCGGGTTTTCAACTTAGCGAGCTATTCTGTTTTTTCATTCTTTTTTTTTCATTTGCATATACTTTTTTTTTTTTTTTTTTTTTAGGCAAAGTATCTTTTAACTGCATCTGAATTCACAGGACGAGTGAAATCCTCCCCATCCATTGTTGTAAGCATCAAAGCTCCGCCCGAAAAGGCTCTCTTAACAACATATGGACCCTCGTAGTTTGGAGTCCACTTGCCCCTGGAATCGGGCGCGAAAGACAAAACTTTCTTGAGCACAAGGTCACCTTCTCGGAACACACGAGGCTTGACCTTCTTGTCGAATGCTTTCTTCATTCTCTGCTGATACAACTGACCATGGCACATGGCAGTCAATCTCTTTTCTTCAATCAAATTCAGTTGGTCATAACGACTCTGAATCCATTCAGCATCAGTCAACTAGGGACTTGAGGGTATATTTTTTCTTTTTTTTCCTTCGGAAAATTTTTTTGAAAAAATTTTCCTGGTTTTTGATTTTTTTATCTTTTTCACCCTCTTCTCTTTTCTTTTTTCTCTTTTTTTTTTGTTTCTTTTTTTTTCTCAAGTCCCAGTTTGACTGTTTTGCTGATTTTTGTGATACAGCTGAATGAGCTTCTTTTGGTGCTCAAGAAGGCGGGTAATCTCGTCAGGAATCCCCTTCAACATCATCTTCCTCTGCCCCAGATACAAGGACTTCAAGATTGGGAGATGGCGTTGGATCATTATGTTCAATGGGTTTAGAAATCCCTGCATAATGATTCTGGATAATGAAAAGCTTTTGAATTTAAACAAGCAAATCAGTTATGCAGATGAAAAAGCTGTTTTTGTTTTTCAGGTTTTTTGTGATCACTGATTTCATGCAAAAAGCAAAAAGTGAAAACAAATGGAAAAACAAATGTTTGACAATGCATTAATTGAATGAAAACATCATTGTATTAAAATGCTGCCAACAATGCCATCACTTCTCCTTTTGGCATGGGAGAAGGGTTTTAAGCAAAGTGAACAAATCACTGATCCATGGATAACTGTAGGAACATCCACAGCGACCCAATTGTGGCAGACACCACCAGGTATGATGAAATTGTTCAGATCTTCTGCATCCTCTTCCAAGATAGCAGCAACCTCTTCTTCAGGTTGATCGTCATGGATGAATCCTCCACTTGAACAAGCCTTGCTCATTAAGTGCCCCAGAACCATAGCCAATGCCAGCCCGGGATCGGTTAACCAGGAATAAATCCATCAACAGGAATAAATCCATCAACAGGAATAAATCCATTAAAAGCACTTAGGCTGGCAAAATCCTCCTCGAGTTCACAACTCTCTTGTTCAATCTGATCCATCAATCTGGCAGAGTCGGCTCTGGTATAATACTGGCAAGGTGCGTCTTCAAAATAAATGAAGATCGCGGGGTCAGACCACAGGACGGGAGACCGGAACAAAACACCTGTTTATGCAAATGATGCATGAAGTGTTTATGCATATGCTTGTTTTTTATCAAAGGAACTCGAGGGTTTTATTTGCAAACTTTGAAAGATTGAAGCATTTTGATCATACATGAGAATATCTCATCAGATATATCAGGTGAAAAAATTTTTTCCGGTTTTTTCATGTTTTGAAAATTTTTGCAAATAAACTCCTTTGAGTTCCTTGAAAATTTTCTTTTTTCTCTGATGATATGGATGCGGATGAATGCGTGAATGCATGAATGCAACAAACACACTCAAGGATCAAACAAGACACACCAAACAAAGGTCGTGGGAAAGCTCATTGTATCCCTAATATCAATCATCCATTTTGGTGGATTTAGGTTTTCACCTTATCGACACCCAAGTTCCATTGATATTAACGGTACATGAACCGGTTCAGACATTCTTAATATCAACCAGCCGCTTTGGTGGATCTTAGGTTTTACACCTGATCCGGGATCCATTGATATTAACAATGTTTGAACGACTCAACCACGAATCACGGGTTTGCTGAGAGTCACGAGCATGGGGTCTCGGTTAAGAACCACCCAAAGGGAGTGTACTAGGGTTTAAACCTGCCAGACATGTTCTACCAGAGGTTCCCATAATCATCGTTCCATCTCTCGAATATTATCGGAGGAACGAATACTCGTATTCCAAGAATATTCTCAAGAGAAACTCTTATGAGTGTAGTATCGCGTAACAATCGTATCAGAACTGACATCTGAACGACCTCCGCACTACGGTCCTAAAAATAGGCCAAGATGGGTTTGGTAAACTAAGGTCCTTGGCTTCTGCGGAACATGATTGAAAGAATAATGCCTATCCACAAATAACTTGTGTGACATTATTAGTTCAACATGACCTCCACCAAGTGAATGGACTCGCAAGTCAACTGGCTAAGGACTACTCCACACCAGTCGACAAGACTATGCCATTCTCCTATCCTAGAGAGCACTCGAGTTCGGGTATAGAACTCATCTCACAGATCACCAAAGCAAACAGCAATTGTATATCAAGCAATTCACACATTACAATCAATACAGTGATCCCAAATTGTACAAACATATGTCAGATAAAGAATAACAATATAGCACAACAAGGGTGAAAAGTAGGCAATACAACCAGGGATGATGTTTTGTTGGTTCCCCAGCAGAGTCGCCACTTTTCTGTAGCGGTGTATTCGTCGCTATATGATCTATCGATTAAATCATAAGCTATGAGATACATTGAAATTTTTCGAGTCGCCACCGCACTTTTATTTATCCAAAGGACTGGCTAAAAAGCGAACAAAAGCCTAAGAAGTTTTACACGTAGAAAACTAATAAAAAGATCAGAGAGTCTGGGTAAGGGGTAAATTACGCAATGGGAAGGTGTTAGGCACCCACTACGTCCTAGGTACTCCTAGGGAGCCCTTTTCACACTTGTTGTAAAATATTGTTATTTGTTATGACATAAACATTGTGCAAACATGATTGGGATGGTGAGAAAAGAATATACAAGTTTTATTGGGTTATTGGGTTCGAACGGATGAACCCGTTGCCTACGTACCTTCCATCAAAGGTAAGGATCAGAACGCCGTAGTTCGGCTAAAAGATTTCCAAAAGTTGGTGGATTCAGTTTTAAACACAAGCACTGAGGCTTTTCATTATCAATGGGAGAACACTCGACCAAAAACAACATCCACCATGCGAGGATAGCTTCGACGCACTAGAGGGGTTAGCCCTGTTTGAAGTACGGAAGTCTTACTGTCGACTCACTAAGGATAGGCAAGATTTACATCAACCACAATGATAATTGAAGCCTATGGCTAATGCATGAAAAGATTAATGGACAAAGCCAAAACAAGTGAATGAGTGAAGTTAATTGATTGTGTTTATGAAAATGAGGTCAAAGTATGATTAGGATTGATTCAAAGAAGTATTATGAAAATGAAGTTTGAAAAAGGTCAAGGACTTGAGTCCAGGTTTTTAGTTAGAAAAACATGAAGAAGTTTGCACAACACTTATGTCAAGTTTAAAAGGTATAGTGTGAAAAGTCTAGGACATAATGAATGATGAATGGATGAGGATGGATAGTAAAACTTCTTAGAAGGTTCACTTCTTGAAATCATATGGGAGATGATTCAAGTGTGGCCTTTGGAATAGGAATGGATAATAATAAACAAACAAGAAAGAAAGCGGATATCGGATGCCAATCACTGGGCTTATACCAATCTCCTAAAACAAAACGGGATATCAGAAGCCACTCAATGGTCTTACACTAATCTCCACAGACAAAGAAATAAAAGCGGATACCGGATACCAATAGATGGATTTACACCAGTCTCCTAAAACAGAAATGGATATCAGATGCCACTCAATGGACTTACACTAATCTCCTCAAAAGAAAAACAAAGATGAAATATGGAAGTCAACTGCCAATCTGTCTGGACTTAGGTTAACTCCACAGTATGGTCCTAGGAAATCCAATGCCACATCACAGGGACTTACAATGGATCCTCACATACAAGAATAAAAGCAACAACATGATCACAGGTATGCAAATGCCAACTAGCAGGGACTTACAGTTGCAACCTCACATAAACAAAGAAAAACAAAACATGGAAAGTCAGATGCCAATCTGTCTGGGCTTACTCTAACCTCCACAGTATGGTCCTAGGAAAACAAATGCCAACTTGCAGGGACTTACAGTTGTATCCTCACATACAATCAAGTAAATGCATCAGGCAAAGATAAGATGAGTGGCCAAGGTGATGGTCTTATACTCACTTCCATATCATAGGAGCAATGGCCAAAGAAATGGACTTACAATTGTCCTCAATGGGCAAACAACAATGATAAAAGTCACACAGACAAATGATATGATCATGCACTAATGGCAATTGATGATGATAAATGCATAGCATACAGGCAAGCAAGTGCATATGAAGCAATCAATCAAGCAATGAATATCAAGCAGCACACTCTATAGCCAAACAATGGGGCTCACACAAGAGGGTTTGACTTTGAAAGTCCACTGTAATAGGTGAAGGTCGCTCTTAACCTTGCCATTGAGAGGCTAAGGTGAAGCAGATGAAAAGGAGATGAGGGGTGTGCCTCATTGCTTCTATCCCTAATCAGAGAGAGCATCAAAGAAAGTGTGGGAGTTCAGAAAGTAGGAACTCTCTCCACATTATTGACTCGATTAGATCTTGGGTTTTTGTCTCAATGCTTCAACCATGTAACGGGAGCAAAGAGAGGACACACTGAATAGTGGGGGATAGATTGCTTATCCCTACCTTCCACCAATTGCCTTACTTGAAGGACTTTTCCTGCTTAGGACAAATTTAAACAAACACAGGCATTGCCTCTTAAGGAGGACTTCAGACAGTTTGCCCGGTCAAATAACAGACCGGGTCTCCAGACTACATGAAGAAGAAGTAATTATACCTCAAAGCAAATGCTAAAAAGCAAAGCAAGCAATCAAGTTCAAAGAACTTAGGCAACTAAAGTACCTGCAAAAGTCAAACCAATTAGTAAACAGTTCAACAATTAAAAACAAAGAGAAATGAACCAAAAGTCAACCACAGAGGGACCAATTGTGCAAGGCACAAAGACTCAAGCATATGAGTCAACCTACAAAACAAGTGTCAGCACATTAAACAATTCAACTCAATCAAATATTTGAATGATCCTCAAGGCATTGGTGCTTAACCTGAAACAGATGAAACTCAACATAAGCTTAGAAGACCACTAGGGCTAGCCTAGGGTCAAAGATGAAAGAAAAAGTCAAGGCAGCAAGGAAAAAGTCAACCCAAACCAAATTCAAACATTCAAGAAGCATTCTCAATTGGATTCATAATTAAATCATGCATCATGGTCATTTCATACACAAATGAATGCAAAGCATGGCAAGAGAAGCATACAAAAGTCAACAGCAAAGACTTCATTCAAAAGTCAACTCAAACATTCTCAAAAATTATGAAATAAATCACACTCAATCCTAACATCTAACATGGTATACATGTAAAATTTCATGGCATTTGGATGAGAGGAAGGCAGTCAAGTAAAATCATGAAATTAAACCAAATTCAAGTAAGCATGGTGAAAGTCAACAAGCATGGGTCAACTTCAAAAAATCATATCAATTTGAAAACAGAAGAGAAATGAATGAGATTAACACCAATGCAAAGCTTGAGATGTCTAGTTATCACATATGAAATTTCATGGTCATGTGATAAAGTATGAGGATTTCCCAAAAGATATGGCAATGTATAGCACAAAAAGTCAACATTTGACAAAGCATGGAAGAAAATTCTCAATCAAATGGAAAACAGCCAGATTAATTCCAAGAAAAATTCATACCCAAACTAGACATGTGATAGATGATTCATGCAAAAATTGGATCATTTGGATGTAAGGAAGCATGTGAACAAAATTAGAGAAAATACATGATCATGGTATGACACCAAATGCAACACATAACTTCAAAAATTCAAAGCTCACAATCCACAAATGATAGATGCACAAACTCTATATGGAAATGAAGATCAATGTGTCTAGTTTCACCACAAAAAATTTCAAGCTCATTGGATACAAAATGACAATTTCACAAAAGATTTGGCACAATGTATCATTTATGCATACATGTGAAGAAAATAATTATCATTAAAAATCCAGCCAATAGAAAAATAATTAAAATTCATAATAAAATTCTAGACACATTCATGAGTATGAGGGAAAAATTTCAAGATTTTTGGATAAAAATTGAATTGAAAATGAATTATGGAAATTTGATGAATAATTGATGAAATATTGAACATGAAAGCATGGCAAATTGGTCAACAAGGAGTCAACCGATGGCAGACTTGTAATTTCTGCCAACTTAAATGAAACGACACAGTATAAGGCAAAGGTGATGAAATGTTGTGATTGGCTGTTGCCCAATGCAACAGTACTCGGGCCAATGGCTTCACAATTCTGGGCTTCTAAAACCCTAGGGGTTTAACAACAGCAATGGCAAACTTCATGCACATTTAATCAATATCCAAACAAGTTCAAACAATCCACATGGCCATACAAACAAGATGCTCATGCAACATGCAGCAATCAACAGCCAATTTAGACATGATTCTGGAAAAAACTGAGCAAAGCTTAAGGTATTAATCATGAACAACAAGTGTTTACTGTCTTCATGCATACATCATCATAAAACAACATTCGAGCAAAAAATCACAACAGCATAGCAAGCTTCATCATGCAATTTCAACCAATAAATACAAAACATAAATCATGGAAAACTGGACAAAGCTAGGTTTTCAAACAAAAGCACATGAACAGCATGGCTTAGCAGCATCATATCATCAACCTCATAACACTAAATTTGAGCAAGCAATCACAACAGCAGGGTTTAACTAGCATGGTATAGCAGCATGGCTCATGGTATTTTCAAACATCCAAACAAATACTCGACCAACATACAACATCCTAGCATTCAGCAAGCAGACAGCATTCATCATCATGTAAGCATCATAAACAAAATCAAGCAACAGCATAGCAGCTATCAACATTCTTCATAACATAACAGCAAAACAACATGAGCATGAGGATTTCTAGACAGCTCATGATTCAAGCATAGCAGCAGCAAGGTTTCAGCATTGTAAGCATCGAATCATGAATAACAGCATCAAGTAGACAGCATGGCATATGCATCCTCATCGAACCAAACAAAACAGCAGCAATGTAGCATAGCATTTGGCAATGTGTATCAACAGGGTTTATGCATCATTCTACAGTATGACCAACAGCATAATATATTCACATGGATTTTCTGGACATGATGTTTGGTTCAAATAACAACAGCATGGTCTAATCAGCATCCCATCAAAACAAACAACAGCACACAACAGCATAGTATCATGTAATCAATACAAGTTCATCATCAATATACACCCTCAACCAAAAATTCGAAAGGCAATGGCAATCAACAAGGCAATGACAAAGTTCATGTAATGTCTAAAGCAACCCTAAACCAAACATAACTAACACAACTCACATGGATTTCTGGGCATATTCAAAGCAACAGCAGGGCATGTTTATCATTGTCATGTAATCAGCATAAGCAACAACAAGCAAACAGCATGGTGTTCAACATGGTATCACCAACATCAACACAAAATTACTTAGCATGGTAAACAAGGTTCATGTAACTAGGGTTCGGCAATGGCAGCATGCATTCATGGTATCTTCATGCAACATAAAATTCGTCCAGCACATAACAGCATAATATTGAAATGCATCATGCAACATTAAGACATCAACAAATGAAACATGAGCTCATGGTATCCTGGGCAGGGTAGGGTTTCAAGATAACAGCAGCAACACACATTCATCATGAAATTTCAACATACCCAGAAAGTAAAATCAAGTAAACCAAAAGCTGTATTCAAGCATGGTGATGACAAAACCAAGCATAATTTTCAGCATAACAAACTATAGAGTGAGATTCGACCAGAAATGCAAATGACCAATAATCTTATTTTTCAGATTTCTCCCTCATGAGGGCATCATTTCAAACAAGGCAAAGCATTCTAGAATCAGCATTTAAGGATCTTTCACAAACATAGTATGGCATGGCAAAAAGAGAAGATAGATTATTTACTTGTTTTGGAAGAAAATGTTGAAACAGTGGTGCTTTGGTCGATTCAAGCTCAAACAGTTGGAGATTGTGCTTGGTAGTGAAGGATGATGAAGCTTGTTCAGCTCAAACTTGCTTGGAAACTTCCACAACTCGAATTGCCATTAAAGGATGCTTGCAAAAACAGAGTGAGAGGACAGGGTTCCAGCTTGGTTTGGATGGTGAAAATGCACTCAAAATGTTGTTCAAGTAGTGAAGGAAGCAAGAGTCTCTTGTGGTTTGTGATGATCCTTTCAATTCGAGCCAAAATGCCAATTTGCAAGAGAGGAGAGAATGTGTATTTTCTGTGTGGTAGGCTGCAGAACTAGGGTTGCAATTGACAGAATGGAGCTTAAATATGTGCTGTTTATCCTTGCTTAATCATGTTGTAAATTGGTTTAGCTTAATGAAGACCAATTGCATTTTTGCTAAGTGGAAGAATGTGGAATTGGAGGTGCAAAGCTGTACACGAGTTGGGCTTGGAAATGCTGTAAATGACCTTGCCAATTGCTTTTTGTGTGCTGCAGACCTGCTGTACTTGATTTGCTCAAATGAGGTTATTTGCATATTTCCAAGTTTTTTTTGCATTTTAATCCCAAATGGTGGTGTAATGGTGATATGGTGATGGTTTATGGCTTGGAACAAATCACAAATGTGATATGGAACATTTCCCAATTGACCAAATCAAGAAAAAGTCAAAGGATCAAAAAGTCAAAGTTTGGTCAAACTTTGAATTTAAATGAAAAAGGTCCAAGAATGCCATTTTGATTGGCAAGGTTTTAGGTCATGAAATTTATATTTTTGGAAAGAGGATGAAAAATGTGGTGTGTAGGAAAAAACCCCACCAAATTTGGCCTTATGGTTTGAGAGATATGGCTCTGTGAAGTTCAAAAATTGGTGAAAATGATTTGATCATATCTTGACAACCACACATGGGATTTTGATGTTCTTGGACTTTTTGAAAATGGGAAGACAAGATCTTCAACTTTCATGTTGGGCAAAAATTCATTTGAAGCTTGTATCATGATGTAAGTTTAAGATCAAGAAGTTTCCATTTTTGGCAGTTGAAATTACAGGTCCACTTTCTATTTCTGGAAATTTTCTGATTGGCTTGATTTTCTTCCATGATGAGGTTGAACATGATAGATGAGGCTTATACAAGCATGAATGAACTCCTTCAGATCAATTCTATCCATCAAATTCTTGATTAAATCCTCTGTTGACCAAGTTTGACTGTCTGTTGACTTTTCTAGGGTTTTGAATGACTGGACCACTTCTGATGATTTCCAAACCCTAATTCCTTGAGAACTTGACTTCAAATGATGTCTCAAGATGTATGAACTTTTGATTATTGATCATGGTGCCCAAATTCTGCAAGAATGGCCACCATCCATTGCTTTGACTGATCAATGACTGACTTTGACCTAATTGCTGATGATTGCTTCAACTGCAAGCAACAAGGTTAGCCTGACAATATTTTTGTACTTTTTGAATGATAAACACATGAAAAGCAAAGATATACAAATGCAAAGTATGCTTGGTGATCAAGAAATAACCCACAAGGCAACCAACCCACCAGGAGGAAAGCTAGGGCATGCAATGATCCTTGAAGTTATGATATGATATGATATGGGCCATGAGGGATCTTAGGGCCCAAAATTGGGGTCTTACACTTACAGACCTAAGATGAATGAGGCTTTTGAAGATGCATATGAGAATATTAAGAAAATTATATAGAAAATGGTTGTGACATATAAGGATTGGCATGAGATGCTCCCTTTTGTTTTGCATGGGTATCGGACGTCTGTCGGCACTTCAACATGGCAACTCTTTTCTCTCTTGTGTATGGTATGGAAGTAGTACTCCCCATAGAGGTTGAGATCCCATCAATGTGAGTCTTGATGAAAGCAAAATTGTTTGAGGTTGAATGGTATCAGAGCATGTATGATCAGTTGAACTTGATTGAAGAGAAAAGGATTATAACTTTGTGTCATGTCCAATTATATCAAAAAATAATGAAGAAATCATTTGACAAGAAGGTTCGACCCCGCATATTCAGAGAATGCGATCTCGTGCTCAAAAAGATCTTATCTTTCAACACTGATTCTAGGGGTAAGGGGACTCCTAATTATGAAGGCTCATATGTTGTTAAGAGAGCCTTCTTTGATGGTGCAATGACTCTTACGACTATGGATGGTGAGGAGCTCCCTCATCCCATGAATACCGATGCAGTCAAGGAATACTTCGCCTAAAAAAATAAAAGAATAGTTCGCTAAGTTGAAAACCCAAAAGGGCGGATTAGGCAAAAATGAGTGTCTCAGTGGATTGAAACCCTGAAAGGGAGGCCCAGGAAAAAATCAGAGATATAAACAGAAAATAATCATCTCGGTAGATTGTATACCTGGAAGGGAAATCTAGGCAAAAGTTAGGGATTATGGCAAGTAACTGCATCAGACCAAACTTGATCATTTGAAGCAACAATGCCTATCAAATATTGTCATTCAGTCATCCTCGATCGATGTTTTGAGCATATCAGAATTCAAAGTTATTAGGGAGAATAGTGGTCATTGTATTTTAATGTATCCATTTCCATGTATTTACCATTTTTTAACTTTGTAATGATCCATGGAGTCACACCATTTGCGGGCTACCATTCTATCAATAAAATTTGAGCCTTTTGCTCATTTGTTTGATGTTCTTATATTTTTTAAGTTTACAAAATTTTATTTATTTTTTATAATATTTTTTGAAAAAAAAAGATCTTAAACAATCATATTTTTGAACTTTACAAAAATATCTTTTTTTCTCGATTTGTGAATATAAAATAGGAATGTTAACAACAATCTCAAGGATGGTAAGATCTTGAAGAACGGAGCTCAGTGTTCTCCCAGACAGGATTTCCCTTATGAATGTATCCAGGATCATTAGTTTCCCCAACATGAGATTGCAAGAATGGTAGAATCTCCAGTGAGGTTGCCAATAGGTCCTCATAGCAGAGTTTGTTCGGATGTTTCTTATTCCCGGCAAAACTTCCCCTCCCTATGAACGAAGTTCATTAAACTTTGGGTCTCCAAGCAATATCTTTTTTCTCTCTCTAGAAGAATTTAAGTCTTGTATCAGGATTTAGCTCCTTTTATGGCTTATGATCATTCATTGCAGGGTTTTCTTCAGTAGAATCCCTAGCAAGATCTCCAGTAATGTCTCCATCTTGTTGAGATTAGTCAAGTATATGGTTATACCGTGTCGTCGATCTACCCCTTTTGTGCCTATTTTGTCAGCATATTCACGCACATATTCATACGCATATTCATAGCATCATAATGTTTATTTGTGCATTTTCCATTTCTTGCTGCATTCCCCGCTCTCTGGTGTTTTCCTCCCTGCAGAGTATGTGTGTCCTCTCTCCAATAGAGTGTCGACCATAGGCAGAAAGAGCTTATTCTTTAAAATTCCCCCACAAAGTTGATCCCCGTGGAAGGTTTTGTTTCAGTTTTCCTTTCCATATCATTATCTGGATGGAATTAATCCCCAGTTAAGTTTATTTCCTCAATTGGGTTGACTCTTCTTTGATTGTTTCTCTCTAGTTCATTTATGGGTTGAACTTTAGTCCTTTTAGTTTATTACCTTTTGTTAATCTATCACTTGGTTGATAGTTAGGTAATATTCCTCTTACCTTTTGTTGGTTACCTTTGTTAAGCTATCACTTGGCTGGTAGTTGGTAACCTTTCTCTTTTGAGCTTATTACCTTTTGATAAGCTATCACTTAGTTGATAGTTAGGTAATATTCCTATTACCTTTGGTGTGTTACCTTTGTTAAGCTATCACTTGGATGGTAGTTGGTAATCTTTCCCTTTTTAGCTTATTACCTTTTGTTAAACTATCACCTGGTTGATAGTTAGATAATACTCCTCTTACCTTTAGTTAGTTACCTTTGTTAAGCTATCACTTGGCTGGTAGTTGGTAATCTTTCCCTTTTGATCTTATTACCTTTTGTTAAGCTATCACTTGGTTGATAGTCAGGTAATATTCCTATTAACTTTGGTTGGTTACCTTTGTTAAGCTATAACTTGGCTGATAGTTGGCAATCTTTCCCTTTTGAGCTTATTACCTTTTCTTAAGTCATCACTTGGTTGATAGTTAGGTAATATTCCTCTTACCTTTGGTTGGTTACCTTTGTTAAGCTATCGCTTGGCTGATAGTTGGTAATCTTTCTCTTTTGAGCTTATTACCTTTTATTAAGTTATCACTTGGGTGATAGTTAGGTAACATTCCTCTTAAGGTTGGTTACCTTTGTTAAGCTATCACTTGGCTGGTAGTCGGTAATCTTTCTCTTTTGAGCTTATTACCTTTTGTTAAGCTATCACTTGGTTGATAGTTAGGTAATATTCCTCTTTTCTTTTTGAGCTTATTACCTTTTGTTAAGCTATCACTTCGCTGGTAGTTGGTAACCTTTCCCTTTTGAGCTTATTACCTTTTGTTAAGCTATCACTTGGTTGTTAGGTAGGTAATATTCCTCTTACCTTTGGTTAGTTACCTTTGTTAAGTTATCACTTGACTGATAGTTTGTAATCTTTCCTTTTGGGCTTATTACCTTTTATTAAGCTATCACTTAGCTGGTAGTTGGTAACATTCCCCTTTTCCTCCGGTTAATTACCTTTGTTAACCTATCACTTGGTTGGTAGTTGGCAATCTTTTTCGTTGCTTAAGTTATCACTTGATTGATAGTTAGGAAATATTTCTTCCCCCTAGTGGAGTTGGGCATCCCCTTTGATCTTTTCCCCGAGGAAGTCTTGCTTTGATAAGTCTCCCCCCGTTGGGTCTTTGGTTCGTTTGTTTTCTAATTATTTATTGGTTTCTTTCCAATATGATAGTTATTCTCGTGTCTTTCTGTGGAATTTTTGTTTGTCCCCAACTGAGTCCCTCTTCAGAATCTATTATTCTCCTACAGAGTTTTAGGCTCCTCTTTTCTCCAATAGTTCTTTATCTCTCGTGGTGCTATATTCCCCACAGAGATCCTCGTCTGTATTCATATCATATCATAAGCATTTTTTTACAGTATCTTAGGACCAAAAGTTGGGTTTTTTGTATTTAAGTCTCTTCAATCTTGTCGAGACAAAGATCTCAATCTTCATATTTACGAATTGAAGAAACTTAAATAGGGGCATTTTTCATACCCTAATTTTTAAGCTTAAGATCCCACATATCATTTGCATCCTTGCATACAAACAAGATCACCTTTTGGTCCCTCTCTCTCTCATTTTTGGGTTTGCCTTTTGCAGGGATCATCAAGCACATCTTTGTTGGTGTTTTACCTATGTGTTTATATGTTCATTGCTTACCTGACCACTAATCAAAATGGAAAAAATATGTTTTATTTTCTTTAAAGTTTATTGTGAAAGGTAGGGCTTTTCCATCAAGAGCACCAAGCATAGCTCCTCAACTAGGGTTTATTTTGATTACTCAGCAAAGTGTATTCAACCATTGATTCTCAAAGGGGCTTATCTCTCAAAGCATGATCTCTAAGGTCCTCAAGCACCTTTAAATCTCATTTGGATCAAAAGCATCTCAAAGTCTTGTGGCTTACTTCTCAAGAAAAGTCAAAGGTTCATGTGTTTATTTGCATGCTTTCTTCAACAAGTTACCTCAAAATTTGAGTAGTTCAATCAAGAGATATTCAAGGATACCTTATTTTTAGTTCATATGATCATCCACGTACCTTGCAATGCAAGAAAAGTTCAAGTGCACAAGTTTGTTCCAAGTGTTTTTACCAAAAAGTCAACATTTGAAGTCAAAGTTTAAAGGATCGCAACTCCTTCAATTCTCAATATTTTTGAATGATTCTTTTTGAATATGACTCTTATCATTATCCTCTACAACCTCTATTTATATTACAAGAGCCAATTATGCTTGGAGGATCATCAAAAGTTTGAAGACATTATATGTCATTAATGGACTTAGTGAAATTTGGCCTATTTTCAAGTGACTTTTTCTCAATTTTCAAGGATTACAACTCCTTCAATTTTTAATATTTGAGGCTGATTATTTTTTCACAATATCATTTATGATGCCCTATACAAGTTTTCTTCAAGGATCAAAGTCCAATTATGCTTGGAAGGCCATGGAATCCATTGAGACATTATAAGTCATTTTCAGCCATTTGGAACTTAGAATTTTCTAAGTTACATGACCATTTTTTCATGCCAACTTCAATATGACATAACTTTGTACTCAATAATACAAATGCAACCTTTCTTGGCACATTGTAATCTTTATTATGATGTCAACACATTGCAAAAAGAATGGGATCAAAAAGCCTAATGAGCAAGATGCTCCATTGAGTTGAACATGGTGACTTGGAATTGAAGAAATTACCATTTCCTGAAATTTAAACTTCACTAATCTCAATTACAAGCCAAATTACCATGTGCTTTTGACCTAAACATGTTTAACCAAGTCTCCAGAAGTTAATTGACCCTTGAAACATATCATTTGGCTGAATTTTGATAGATTGGAAGTCACACTTTTCTCACTTCATGATCAAATTCATTTTGCATGAATTAAGCTTGATTCCACACGTATTTGAATCCAAACACATTCCCTATAAATAGAGGAAGCTACTGCGTTCATTTACAAGCTTTTGAGAGTTAAGAAATCCCTACTTCATTCTGAAATTTTCCAGAAAAATTCAACTATCGTGTTTTGAATTCCAACTTGTTTCAATCATATTTCTTGATTCCATTAGCACCTTCGACCTTCTCTAAAGCTTTTGCAACAATTCTCAAGCTCCAAGACCTACTGAAATTCTCTAACCAGATCGAGCTTCATCAACTTCTGATCACCATTAGGACAAGGTAGTTCTGAGCATCATTTGAACTCAAACAAGTTACCACAATGTAGTCCTTCACTATTTGATGCTTTCCCCTAACTTATCTGGTGTTGATTGATTGTGTTCATCATTTAATTTAATTTTCGTGGCTTGCTTTCTTCTTAAACTTCTCTGAAATTCCCCATTCTTAGTTTAGATAAATGAATTTGGAGCATGAGGTTGAATTCGTGATGAGGAGGCGATCACATTGGTGGTGGTCTCATGTTCTGAATTTACCAAACGGTGAAAGTCCGGTGAGGGACCTTCGGAGAAGACGATTGGAGTTTATCTCAGGTCGTCTGACTTTGGAGACACGTTGGGCATTTGAAATATTTTGTTTGGACCAATTTGAATTAGATCCCGTGTTTTATTTTGGCTAATTTCCATTGTGCATCTCATCCTTGTGATTGTTGGATCTGCCATGTTAATTAATGAAGTCAGATCCAACGCTCAGTGTTTTCTCTGATTTTATTTCTTTTTCTTTTTTATTTTAAATTGCATTTTCTTGTAAAAATTCATATAAAATTAATTTTACATCCATAAAATACCAAAATAATTTCTAAAATTCTCTTTTATTTTTATTCATCTGATTTTTATTTTTCAACATTTTATTTTCTTGATTTTCTATTTTTCTTGAATTTTCGATTGTCTCCCTTGTTTTAATTGGTTTAAAAATACTTTTATGCATTTTAAAATGCTAAAATTTTTATTATATGCTTCTTATTTTATTTCCAACCTTCCATAATTTTCTTGGCCATTTATTTGGTGTTGTGAAGGACATTATGGATTTTCTCTTTTATTCCCCTTTTAAATTCATTTTTAAAATGTTTTTGATGCATTTTATTTTCTTTTTATTTCATTTTATATTTATTTGACATTTGTTGACTTTTGTTGGCCTTGGATCATGGTTGTTTTATTCATAGGTCTCATCAAACTCAATAGATCTGGGATGTTGATGGGTGAAAACCTTAATCCACCAAAATCAATGATTGATTTTGATGATGACTTGATCAAACCTTTGATTTAATTTTGGGTGTGATCTCCATTGTCCTCTTCTTCTTCATCTCTTTCTTTTTCTCTTTTGATCAATTGGATGATATGTGTCCATCTTGTTCATGATGTGTAGATTGGTGCTTGATGAACTTTCATCATTTCAAATTTACCTCTTAATTGATCATGGATCATTTAAGGTACTTTGGATTGATGCATAAGTTTATCCTAAGTACTATCAAGTATGGATTGATGTAATGGACCATTCTTCTAGCTTTTATTATTGATCAATTCCCTTTTATTTTTTGTGTGACATAGCTTTAGGAGAATAATTTACATATCATTTCTCTAGCATTTATTAACACAAACATTATTATTGACCTGCCTCAGATACTTGTGACTTCTACATAAATCAAATTACAATTGCTTAACATAACACTAAATTTATCCCGAAAGTAATTCATTTTCATAAGTGAGATTCTAAGTCTCCTATTCCTCATGGTATTATATGAAAAACGATGTTTCCTTTTCACCTAAGAGAGCTAGTGGCATACTTGTTGATTTTATCCAAGTTGGAGCCCTTCTCATGGTGATGTAGAGGTCCATATTTTCATACTTGTGTGTGAATAGTTGAGTGTTGTCTAAAAAATGACAAATTATCTTTCCATTTTTGACTATTAACACCTCTTACTAGCATTTATTGAATTAACTTTACTTTAATGTCATTTATCTTATGCTCTTTATTCTTTTGTCATTTACTTTATGCTTTTATTTTAAGCATCTCATACCATATTTTCTCTTTGTCCACTTGGACCTTTGTTTATGTTTATGCTCTTTTTCCTTTGCCCATTTGGACTTCTCTTTCTTTTAAAGACATTAATAAAGGAAAAAATCTAAAAAATGATTCTCTTGATTGATGGACTTATGGTTATTATCCTTAGCATTCTTGTGGAGTTATAGGCTTAGGAATAAGATCTTGACCCTTGATTTGTGAGTTAAGTTAATCAATAGCTTAATCTCAAAAAATTTACCGTTACACTAAGGACCAAAACCAAATGGTTGGGAGTGCAAATCAGACCAGGACATGCCAATTCATGTCCCAAAAACTCCACTTTCGAGCATGCTTCAAGTCATTTCTAATCTCTAAAAAAACCCACCTTTTCTCTCACCTATCAGTCCCAACACCTTCCCTATAAATAGGGGAAGATTTTCCACTCTGAAACCAAGCTTGAAGAGCCAAAACCACCTTGCTGCAAAATCGTATTTCACCATTGAAACCAGAGATCCCATTTTTGAGTTCTAAGTCATTTCAACTCAAACCAAGTGCCCATAATCCATCCATAAACATCACTCAAGTTTTCCCAAACACTAACTCACCTTCCAAACACCTCACCTGAGCTACTCAAACTCATCGGAGTTTCATTATGAAACTGATTCCGATCAGGTAGCTAAAGCCATCCCCTTCACTCAAATAAGTTACCATTCCACTTGAAATCACTTGTTGAAGCTTAACCCTATGTTTTGAGTGTTGATTATCCAATATCAAACATTTAATTTTTGTTTTAGGTCAAGTTGTTTTTCTGAACTTTTGGAAAATACTCCACACTCAGAGCCAATCAATAGCTCATGAGTGTGGAGGTAAGAACAATGATGTGTTTGGGTGATGTTTCCATGATTGAATCTCCCTAAAAACACAAGTTTTGGGATTTTGATTTTGGTTGTCTTGAGGTTGAAGACGACATTGCTGCGCGCGTTCAAATTCAAAAATTTGTGGTGTCTCACTCTGATTGGTTAACATGCAAGCATGTTTTATTTTAACATGTGTTATAATATTTTATTGCATTGAAGCACTTTTGTATCATCAAGAACGCTTGGCCCAGTTGGTAAGGGGATTGACCTCATGACCCCAAGGTTAAAGGTTCAACCCCCAACGCGCCCACTTGTATTATTTTTGTTTCTTTTTCTTTTCTTCTTTATTATTTTCAACCTATTTATTTTCCTTTCATTTTATTTTTTTCCCCACTTATTTTAATTCTGATTAAAAGTTTCCAAACACAAACCCTTAATATTTTTCCCTCTTTTATTTTATTATACTTTGTTTTATTTATTTGAACATTTTTTGTTGACTTTTGGTGCTTTGAATATTGATGGCTAATGAGATCTATTTGGTCATGATGATGGATTGATTAGGGTTGATAAAACCTTATATATTTTAAATCTATTAATGAATGATCAATGGATCATTCATGATACTTTGAGGCATAAATAGGTTGCCTCTATATCAACCAAACTTGAATCATTTGACACATAGATAAAGCATTTGCTTGTATATACTAACTTGTGTTTTCATTTGACTTATTGTGATTTCATCTAACCATTATGCTTCCATTGTTTTCTAACCCTCTAACATTTGTGCTTCATTATTTACTTTGTACATTAATCATTGTATAACTTGTCTAACATAACCCTTAATCAACTTGTTAATCTTTAACCTTTGAGTGATACAATCTTCTGTTTGTCAAACTATTGATAGATGAACTTGGGGTTGTATAATTTTAATTGTTACAAATCTATTGTTAGTTGATCATTGATGATCTTCAATACTTTGCATCAGTGATAAGTTATCCTCTGATGCACCATATTTTGAATCTTTTGACCTATGAATAGATAATCCTCAAGTGTTTACCCTGAACATATTACTAACCACTAACTTGTTTTATTAACTTTGTTTATCACTAACCATTATTGTGATCTTATTATCATTATCTTATGGTTTATTTTATGTCATCCATACTCACTAACCATTGTTATTGTGACTTTATCATTATTACATTGTGATTTACTTTTATGTTATTGCGTTGTAATTTATTTTATAACACTCATTATCATCATCATTGTATACATTCCTCATGCATGTTTATTTATTTTCCTTTACTTTATTGTCTTCATACAATTAAAAACAACGAAAACATGATAAAATGATAAGACCAAAAATATTCATTCCACTTTTAATCAACCATTGGACTTAAAGGATCTCATTTAGGACCTTTGCTTGAAGGACCTTTCCCTTATCTTGTGATACTTTGCCTTTGGATTTCATCTGTAACTTATATACCTATTGTAAGAATGGCATTATGGCACTATCCTAGATAGATATGATTGTAAGACCACTACCTTTTGTTAGCTTAGGTCACTCTAGGTAGATATGATTGTAAGACCATTACCTTTTGTTAGCTTAGGTTACTCTTGCACACACAAGGCTTTCTCTTGGGCTACCTTACAATGAGACCCTTTACTTTCTTACTTGGTTACGTTGTATATTTTATCTGTCACTAATTTCATAATCAAACAAACAAACCCTTGATCCAACGTCAAGTGACATTTTCATAATCAAATTCAAAAAAACAATAAAACTACGATTAGTATTGCGCGTCACGGGCCTTAATTGGTGGAGAATGAGTAAGAATTGAGCTTTCCTACTCTTACTCTTATTATTTTGGACATAAGACACTTGGCTTGTTTGTCTAGAATATTCACCTCCGCCCCTTGACTTTAGTGCAATCTAATCACAAACAATCTTTTCATAAACTCTTATTCAAGGTAAAAAGCAACACAAGCCATAAAACCTCTTTTTTGTGCCTTAAGGTTTCACACCGAAAATCCTTTTCTCAAAGGTAAAATCAACCAACACACAAACATTTTCTACTCTGAACTACGGAGATCTTATTCTTCATCATCCGATGATGATACATAGGCACAAGGGCCACAATCCTTGACGGGCACAATAATAAAAAAAAATCTCATTTTTTCACACTCTTTTTGAAAATAAAAAAAATAAACAAGATAAATACACACATATGAAGACAACTTAAATGGTTCCCATGGAGTACCATGGACGTGAGGGGTGTTAATACATTCCCCTTGCGTAACCGACTTCCGAACCCAAGTCTCGGTTGCAAGACCAATTCTTTATCTGTACCTTTTTGTACTTCGTGTATGCATTTCTTTTGTTGTTGAAAGTTTTATCGACTATTTTCCATCTCCTCTCTTATAGAGGAAATCTAGTAAAATTCGGTGGCGACTCTTTTGTTTTCCTTCTAATGGACTTAGTCCCCGATTTCGTTATCGTGAAACCCCGGTAGCGACAAAGCTTGTTCAAATTCTGTTTTATCTAACTTCTGACTTGTCCAGATTCTGCTTTATCTAGTATCTGGCTTGTTCAGATTCTACACACTCAACAAACTATTATAGTTCAAAATTATTCTTTATACTTTTTTATCATCAAAAACTTAAGGATTGTATTTTTAGAACCAAACTTATTCCAACATTCATTACCCTTTTTGATGACATCATTAATCAATTGGTTTCTATACATCAGATTAGAGCGACTTCTTTCGGTATATGTACCTTAAGAATCATAGGAGTAGTTCATCACTTGGGAAATAGGTAGGCAATAAAAGAAAAAAGTATAGGAAAAAGTAGTGGAGAATGTGTTCTTGAAACAAAAGATGGTAAAGAGAACTTTGTTTGCTAAACAATCACTATATTTTCCTTACTATAATGATTTACGTTTGTCTACTAATTCTCTTGAATTTCCAAGTTGTATTAATGAACTTTTGAAGGATTTGAGGATGTGTTTCACATGGCATACCTCACAGCCTATCTCCTTTAAGTGGCTCTCATTCCAAATGCTTCATTACTAAATAAGTCAGCTTATAGAAACAATTAGAAAGAGATGTATTTAGCATTCAACTTGCCCAAATCTTATATTACCAAATAGATCAGGTTATATTACCGATTAGGAATGATGGAATGCCAACTCATTCCAAATAGGATGTGTTTCCCATGCACACATCTTATATTACCAAATAGGTCAGCTTGCATACATCTTATATTACAAAATAGGCCACCTCATTCCAAGTATTTAATTACTAAATAGGCTAGCTTATATTAGCAATTAGGAATGATGGAAGAAAATTTCAGCTTTTAGGTTAGTTTTGGTAACATATTGTAACTAATTTTGATCATAATAGAATTTACAAGTTTCATACTTGTACTGTGATAGAAATTTCTCTCATGTGGTTCTTGGTTGAACCATTGTGAATCTTATCAAAGGGTAATAGAATTTACAAGTTTCATACTTGCATATCAGATAAAAAATTCTCTCATGTGGTTCTTGGTTGAACCATTGTGAATCTTATCAAACGGTATTTCAAATCTCCTGTGCCGATTGCATTTTTGATCTTATCTTTCTCATAGAAGTAGCGAACATTCATCTCCATTTCATCTAATCTAATCCATCTTTTGTAAGTTTTTCAAGTTTTTCTTGATTCTTGTTTGTGTTTTAAGGTAGTTCTTGAATGATTTGATTGAATAATGAGATTGATAGTTCTGCTGTTTGTTGCAGAGAAGGAGAGGTTGATGGAGCAAGAGTAATTTGATTTGTTCCTCATCACCATGCACAGTCATTTGTAACAGCTTCCTTTAAAAATATACACTATCTCTTAAGATTAATGTCAAACTATTCAAATTCAAATTCAAATTCAAAATACCCAACTATTCATCCTTTGTAACTCACATTCAATTCAAATAAAGATATATTTGATTCTTCCCTATCTCCCGTTTTACAAACTAAATTTACAACCTTGTGTGCTTTTTCACACTAACAATGCACGTGTAAATTCTATGCTTGCAGTTCATGATTCCTACGTCCATTTTCTCAATCCACAACATCACTGCCAAAAAGCTTAAATTGGTTTGCATCAAGAACCAATTTTCTTATAGAAGAGAATGCACCCATGATTCCTGCACCACTGAATACCACCATGATTGACATGTTGATCAAGTAAGTCAATGATGATTTTGGAGGCTTGTGTGTTTTGTTGTATAGAATCATAGGCAAAACAAAATCCAGAGGAATGAAACCAACAGCACCAACCACGCCATTTATGTCTCCGAAAAATGGCAACATGGCCGCTACAAATCCACAGAAAATCATGTAAATTGTTCTTAGAATTATTCGTGGAAGAAGATTTCTCTTGGAAAACATCCCTTGCTTCACGTCAGCCGATTTCTTCTCCATTATCTCGTAAGCAACTTGAGAATAAACCTATACATATGATGATACTAACACTGTTATTGCTTTTTCTAAGTAGCATAGTTCTAAATTGCACCCTGCAAACACCGGACAATAACCACAACCGCAATTTAAACCTATTCAACCTTCTATGTTTGTGTTTGTGAGCTTACCAGACCAATTGCAAAGAGCTGAAGAAGAACAAAGATGACAGCGAGTCCAAGGACCCAAGTTGGAGCCAAAGAAGGTCCTTCATCTGGCAGCAAACTCTTCAAAATATTTGAATTGGACTTGTTTCCAAATACCCAATATCCAGAAACTGCAGCAGAGTAGAATGTCACCAAGATTACAGCATAACACATAGTAAGGCCTTTTATCATCTTTCCGGTTGCAGGAGGTGCTAGAGTTGCCTATATAATTAATTCATAATCACATATTGGTCAATCTAAGTTCAAGAATGTAACTATTTCAACATAGAAAGAGGGTTCAATTTGGTTACTTGTATCTCAGGTAATATTCCATTCCCAAATATTGCTGCAATTATGGATATGGCAGTGAAGGCACTGAAGGCCCTTGAGGATTTCTTGGGTTCCAAGGAATAGTCCCTTGGAGGGGCATTTTTGGATGTACCTGCAAAATGGATTCACATAAGAGTTGAAGGTTAACCACATGACTGGTGTTTGTAGCATAAATGTAATTAAGGGGTAATAATTTTGTACCTGCATGAATACAAGCACCAACTACTAGGAAGGTGTAGCCTAAGCTGAGAAAAAGTGAACACAAGTTGATGTGTCGTAGGGAATGGAAAGTGGGAAGCTGAGACAGAACTATCATTACCACTGTCACCATTGCTATGAAGTGGTACAATTTCAGTGATCCATTAGGGGCAATATTGGAGTACACAATCTTCCAAAGAAAACCAAACATCAAGGAAAAGCAACAAAAAAAAAATCCCAAAATAACAAAATTAAAAGTCACCCAAACTATGTGACACAATTACGAGAACATCAGAGTCAAAAATAATCTAGATTTAAATAATTTTTGTATCCTTGTAAATTTAAGTGTTTTTATTTTTCGTCTCTATTTTTTTAATGAAGTCCTTAAATATTGAATTTTATTTGTTTTTAGTCCTTAAAGTTAAAATCCGCAACCTGCGGTTTTTCCTACGGAATTTAACTTTAAGAACTAAAATCAAAAGAATTTTAACATTCCGAAATTATTTTCTAAAAAAAAAGATACAGGGACGAAAATCAAAAGTACGTCAACTTACAGAAATCAAAAGACTATTTAAACCAATAATCCATATTTAACATTAACATCTACTTTATAATTTTATGTGAGACTTAATTTTAAACTTGAAATCTCCATAAATTTTAAACCAATAATCTATATTTAACATTAACATCTACTTTATAGTTTATAGTCTTTGTGAGACTCAATTTTAAACTTGAAATCTCCATAAATTTTAAATTTGAAATCTCCATAAATCTTATCCAATAAAAAATGGATGTTGGAGTAGGCGATGAAAATAATATGTTGCAAGTATTTTTCACAAGCACAAATAATTATATTACTACCTCTATTTGGAAATATAGACATTCTTAAAAAACTTTCTTGTCTCTTTTTATTTCCAAATTTTTAATTGTATTAATAATTTATTAGTAACATATTTTTAATTATTATACATTTTTTTATAATAAGGAGTTCGAAATGTGTGATTTGGATAACATTTCATACTTCCTTAGTATTGAATTCTATAAGAGTAGTAGAGGTCTGATGATGCATCAAAAAAGATATGCAAACGAAATACTCAAAAGATTTGAGTTAGAAGACTGTAATACAACTTCGACACATGCTGGACCAAGACTGCAAGTGTCGAAAAACTCAGATGATGTCGACTCAACGCAATACAAAAGACTTATTGGATCATTAAGATACCTTTATCACACAAGGTCTGATCTAGCATACAGTGTACATATGGTGAGTAGATTCATGCATAAGCCAAAGTTATTACATCTAGCAGCGACGAAGATGATACTAAGGTATCTCAAAGGAACACTCGACCATGGCATTTTGTTTCCTGCATCTGATGAAGGAAAAGAATGCAAGCTAGTGAATTACACCAACTCAAGTTAGTGAGGTGATGATGAGGATAGAAAATCCACAGTTGATTATGTGTTTATGTTAGGTGGTGCACCAGTTGCTTGGAGCTCAAGAAAAGAACATGTAGTAGCACCCTCTGTGCATATCAAGCAACGTGGATGGTGAATTCGGTTGAAAAAATTACAAGAAACGATCATGGAGGAATCACTATGAAGATCGAAAAAATCTCCGCTATCAATCTGACGAAGAATCTGATAGCACATGGAAGAAGCAAACACATTGAAATGAGGTTTCATTATCTTCGAGAGCAAGTAGTAAATAGGAAGTTGAACTTGGAATACTGCAGAACTAAGAATCATATGGCAGACATCATGACGAAAGGTGAGTAGGTCTAAGTGCTCAAAAGATTATGAACAATGATGAATGTAGATAACATAGACACAATGAATTAGACGGTGTGTTGAGAATATAATTCTCTGTGTCAAAATACCATTTCGACAAAGTTTGTTGTTGTCGAAACGATCTGCGCAGAATTTGTATGGTTGTCGAAATATCGAAGAAGTGTCTTCGACAGAAGTTTAAGACTTAGCTTTATTTTGTGTTTTTAGCTGAGTTAGGTTAGTTGGAGATTGTTTGGTGTGCAAGCAATTTCTACCCATAAATAGGGATGTACTCTATCATTGTAATAAAGTAGTTGCATAAATAAAAGATTGAATAAAACTTCAGCTTGAAGGTAGAGAAATTTTGCAAAAATATTCTCTTTCTTCTCCCTTTTCTCTCAAACCCTAATTCATTTTTCTTTTCTTCTCAAATTTATCTGCAGCAGAATCATCTTGCAACAAATGTGTGGTTTATTCACTCGAGTGAAGAGTGAAGAACAAAAAGAGTAATCAATCAGAAAGATTAATTCTTATTTATCAAGATAGATTCAGAATTCTCCAAGCTTAGGTAAAATTCCAACATCAAAAATTCGTAGAAATTTCAACAAATAACACATTGAAAGACACTTTAATTTTTTTTTCCTAGAATGTCATATTTTTATTTTTATTTTTAATTTGAATTTAATATTGAATGGAGAAGGATTACAATTCATTCAAGTTTTTTTTTCATTTCTAATATTTAATAATTTATTTAATGCATTTGAATTAATACTACATAATAATAAAGAGATCTTTTGAAAATATAATAATAAAAAGATAAAATAAAAATAATTTAAAGTGGGGGTATTTAGATATTTTGTTCTTTTAGGGACACATGACTAAAAAAGAAAAAGTCATAAAGTAACAACGTTACTTCCAATTTTTAATAATAATTCCATTTTATCTTTATGTTAACTATTTTATGTTACATTTTCAATTTCTCACTATTAAATATATATATATAGCTAAATTATAATTTTAATATTTTTCTTAGTTTTGATTTTTGATTTTTAAAATTACGATTTTATTTCTTATTTTAAGTTTTGTGTTGGATTTTAATTTCTTTTTTAAAAAATCTGATTCAAACAATCCACTTTTTCAAAAAAATTCTCAAATTAATCCATTTTTCAAATTAATTCTTTAAATAGGGTGGTTTGAGAATTAAATTGAAAAATAGATTATTTTTAAAAAAATAATTGAAAAAGTGATTTATTTGAGTAAAAAGTTCCTTTTTTAATATTAAAATTTAACACAAAAACTTAAATAAAAAGATCAATATGTTTATGAAATGGAACAATAAAATTAAAAATAAAATAAAAAGATCAAAATTACAATTAAAATCAGTTTTCTTCTTATATATTATATTCCTGTATAATTAGTACCTAAACTGTTTTAAAAGACCATCTATAACTTTTTAGTTTAAGTAAATACCCATGCACTATACAGTATTTTGTGTCAGTCAGTCTATGCATAGAGTGAGTACGATTCGTGACTACAGTAACACGTTACTTTCATTGATGTCACTATCATGTTTGGTAAGTATATTTCTTTGAGTAAATATAAAAACTCTATAGTATTTTCCTTGTATACTCTATCATGATTTTAGAGTGACGTGATGTAAACGCAATGTCAACTGATTAAAAAAGACAAATAAATTGATAGAACTTATAATATGTAATCTAAGAGGATAAACCTGAAGGCATTCACCAGCCAGTAGAATTGCCCCTACGCCAACACCAGTATTGATTGCCGTTTGAATAAAGATTACAAAATAGAACATCCAACCCGAACCTGTCATCAATTGATACCAACGAAATTAATATACATTTATTATTGTGTACATATCTAGAAAACCGATTCAGATGTGCCTCCCATTGCTCCTTCTTAAAAAAATTCAGAGTTGATATCGATAAAATAAATGGATCTAATTTCTATAAAGTAAAGTAGTTTACTTATTGATAGGAGTACATGCATAATAAATTACTATAAACTACATTAATTTTTGGAGACTAGTTGATTTAAATAATCGTACTAATGTGTTTGATATTGTATCATGTCGTCAATATTTATTTATATTTATAAATTAATATAAAACAAATTATTATTAATATTTATAAATTAATAATTTTTAAAAATATATTAATTATTTCACTTTATTAAACACTAATTTAAATTTATTCATAATGTTGAAAATTTCTCCGTATATAAATGGTATAAAACATATTTATATTCTTACAAGTCTCTTTTTTATACAGATGAGTTTGACTAAATTTTAATAAAATTTATGGTAATATTGAAATTAATCTAAAATGCTACTATTTGGTTTTCACTATCTAAAAATTCACCATTATAAAAAATCTAAGAGTAATGTGATAATATAAATAAAACATCAATATACATAATTTTCCACTATCTATACTTTTTTTTAAATAAATTTTATTTTTTATTAAAACTAAAAAAAAAAAGTTCAATTGAAAATGAGAAAATGGTAGTTATTTTAGACTATTAAGTAAAAAATATACTAAGGAATAGAAAAACAGTTTTGAAAAATTCAACTTAATTAATTGATTAACTTCAGAACATTGTCACGTACTAGTACTAGTGGAATAGTTCAAATTTGAGTTGTACCTAATTATGTAAGTAGTTATTAATGTTTGAAATTGGCGTATCCCGAATATAGATAAATTTATGAGGAAAATAAAAATACTGAAGAAAAAAAATTAGAAAAGAAAAATGCAAACGTGCCTTAACAAGCGACGGTTGCAAAGTAGTAATCACATCACCTAAGACATCGGCGGCGAGTTCCCGGAACCGAATATGACGGCGACCGGCGTTTTCACAGTGATCAAGAACTTTAGACATGAGGCAATAAGAGTAGAACGTAACAACGCCCATCACTGTTAGGCATAGCATCCCAATCCACCACCCTAATCCTCTGAACGCGTACGGCAGCGTTAGTATCGTCGGTCCAACTATCGCCGTCGTCAAGTGAAATCCGGCGTGCCACCATTGGCCTATAAAAATTGAATACAGATGTTTAATAAATGAATTGATTAATTAGAGAAAAAAGAAAGAGAAAAAGTGTTGCATGCCTTTGGATTGGAGGACGAAAGCAGCGCCGGCGTCGTTGTCGGAAAGATGAGTCTCTTTGGGTGGATTTGCCATAGTCACATCAGAGAGAGAATTAGGAGAATAAATTTTTCATAAGAATAGTGTGGGAATGGAAAAGTGGAGTTTGTGCGCCTAATTTATTATTTTTGGGCTTCGAAAATGGTCGAAGAAAGATTGAAGCGCGTGGATTATGTGGTACTGAGAATGTGGTGTCATTATTGTTGAGTCGTGCATATATACGCAAAGTATTTGTAAAACACTTAATGTAGCAGGAGAGATTAATTCTTTTAATATTTAGGATTCAATGTATGAATTTACTTTAATTAAATAATATGCATAGTACAATTTATAGAAGATAAATTAATTTAATAAAAAAATATGTTATGTGATTATTGAATAAAAAACTAAAATAATCAAAAATAAATCAAACCAAGATAAGATTAACGGGTGATTGATCCATGCATTTTGATGCACATTCTTCTATAATTATACTTAGACATTTATCTAGTTTATTTTATTTATTTTAATATTTTATTATGTTTTTGGATTTAAGTTCATGTTTGTCTTTAATCTATTTTCGTTTGTTATTTTCAATTTTAGCGGTTATTTGATACTTGTCCACTGTTCGGATCATAACTTGAGCTACGGGATGCCGTTTTGCAAGTTCTGACATATGTTGGAAAGTTAAGAGAAAGAGCTACAACTTTTATGTTGAAGCCAAAATCTGATTCGGAGTGAAGATGTCTCAAATAATTCGTTGAAGTTTCGTACTTTAGGAAATATTTTCTTTTTGGCCATTTGTTGGGCCGAATTTAGGTTTTCCGGCCCAGTTTGAATTATTAGTGAAACTCTTATTCTGCTTAAAAGGGAAGCCGCGGTACTGTAGCAATTACACATTATTCACGATAACTTTTTACTTTTGTACGATCATGAAGAGGAACTAATCTCCTAGAGTCAATCTAATGTAACCAAATTTCCAAGGCTTTGAGGTTTTTATTCTATCAATTTAATTTCGTTTTCTTTCAATTCTATTATATGAAATTTCATTTGCTTAATCTGTATTTTGTGGAATGGTTTTGATTAAATTCGTATTGCATTCCTAACTATTAATCGCCATTTTCGTCGCATTGTCGTTAAATTGCGTTTGTAAATCGTGTTTGCTTAATTCATGATTGTATTTATCCGCTTGCTTAATTCGGAATATAGGAATATAAATTTGTCGTATATCTATTGCGCTTGTCAATCGAATTTGAATCGAATAGAGATCGAAGCCGCTTAGGAAATTGGTAGGTAAAAACCAATGATTAGCCGGAAATCGAAAACAGTAGATTGACTTATTTTATAATCACTTTTTTATCACTTTTTTTCTAAATCGACCACTAAAACATAAACCCTCTTAAATAGATTTCATTAGGTTAAGAATAATACAAGAATCCTTGCGATACGATACTCGAAGTGTCGCTTCCCGTTTACTATATTTTATTACTCGTTTTTGACTCGTGTGCGACAGCGGATCTAATTGGCGCCGTTGTTGGGGATTCTTGTAGATTTTAACCATTATTATAGTCTAACTATTATTATAGTCATAGGTGTTGTATTTTAGCATTTTTTTGCCATAACTTTCTTGCGTTTTGGTCTTTTTGCGTTTTAGGATTAAAAAAATATGTTTTTTTAGGAAATTATCTAAATTATTCCGATTTTTTGTCGGTTAACTAGGAAAAAATCAAGGATCAAAAGCCTATATTTAGGAGCTAAATAGTGGAAGTCGTTCTAAAAATTCGAAATTCCTTATTTTTCTATTTTTTACGATTTTTTTTCTGTTTTGGTAGTTTCAGAAAAATCCAAAAAAAATCTCAAAAATTTTAATTGACGTTATTAGATTATTTTTTGTGTTTTTGTATTTTTTTCCTTTTATTTTAACAGTTTTTTACGTATTTCAATTGTTTGTTCTTAATAGGGACATTGTCGGTATTTTCCTATTTGTTGCTGCATTGCTGAATTAGTTATGTGTTTTCGCATTGTTTGTTGATTTTTTTTCTATTGAGTTTAATATGGCTGACCAAAGAACTCTGAGAGAACTTGTTGCTCCTTATATGAATTACAATGGTTTATGTATTGAATATGCTGATGTTACTATTCCTTTTGAGTTGAAATCCGGTTTAATACACTTGTTGCCAAGGTTTAGTGGTCTTGCATGTGAGGATCCGTATAAGCATCTTAAGGAATTTCAGGTTGTTTACTCTACACCATTGAGACCTGAAGGAATCATCGAAGATCACATCAAGCTAAGACCCTTCTCGTTTTCACTATAGGGTGCTGCCAAGGATTGGTTATATTATCTTGAGTCGAATTCTATCACAACTTGGAATGATTTGAAGAGAGTCTTCCTAGAGAGATACTTTCCTGCCTCCAGGGTTGCATCAATTCGAAAAGAAATATGTCGTATTAGACAGGGAAATGAGTCATTGGCTGAGTATTGGGAGAGATTCAAACAATTAGTATCCAACTGTCCTCAACATCAAATTACCGAACAACTACTTATTCAATATTTCTATGAGGGATTGTTACCAATGGATAGAAACATTCTTGATGTTGCTAGTGGTGGAGCACTTGTCGATAAAACTCTAGTTACTGCTAAAGCCCTGATTGAGAACATGTCACTCAACTCCCAACAATTCACAACCATAAATAATTCTATGGTCCAAACAAAAGGTGTGAATGACATTCCAGTTTCCTCTTCCAACAAGGCTTTAGAAACCAGAATTGAAGAGCTTACTTCTTTAGTGAAACAAATGGCAGTGAGTAAACCTCAAACAGCAAAGTTGTATGGTATTTGTACTTCTACTGAACATCCTACTGACACATGTCCTATTCTTCAAGATGATTCAGTCACTCAGTTGCCTCAAGCATATGCAACTAACTTTTTCAACCAAAGCAACAATCAGAGAGGGTACAACATTCCTGACTTATCCACCAACAAATATCATCCCAATTGGAGGAACCATCCAAACATTGGATATGGAAACCAGCAGCCCACCCAACAACAATTAGTCATACCCCTGCCAAAACCACAGACCACTCCCCAAGTCTCCACCTATGCACCTTCCGGACCTTCATTGGAGGATCTTGTCAAACAAATGGTTGTTAACAATCTCCAATTTCAGCAACGAACAGATTCCAGTATTCAGACTTTGCAGACACAGATTGGACAGCCTGCCACTTCGATGAATGCCATGCAGCAAGCCCAAGGATCAAACTAACTTCCTTCCAAAATAGTTTTGAATCCAAAAGGCCCTAATGCTAATGTGAGTGCAATTTCCTTGAGATCCGAGAAGGTAACAGAACCAGCCCAAAAAAAAAAAAATCTTGAGGTAACACCTAAACCTTCTTCCGTTGTGATAGAAATTGAACCCTCTGTTGTGGTAGAAACTAAAAAAGAAAAAGAGAAGGAGTATGTGCCACCAGTTCCCTTCCCACATAGAATACTGAAAAATAAAAGGACTGGTGATGGAGACAAGGAGAGAGAGATTTTAGATGTGTTCAGAAAAGTGGCAGTAAACATTCCGCTTCTTGATGTTATTAAGCAGGTTCCAAAGTATGCAAAATTTCTAAAAGACTTGTGCACAAGTAAGAAAAGGTTGAAGGGCAATGAGAGAGTAAATTTGGGACGAAACATTTCAGTCCTTATCCAGCCTAAACATTCACCTGAAAAAGCTACTGTTTCATCCCTCAATCAGGCCATACCCCAAAAGTGCAAGGACCCAGGAACTTTTGCTATTCCATGTACCGTTGAGGATAGTAAATTCGACAATTGCATGCTTGATTTGGGAGCAGGCATTAATGTTATGCCTACTTCTGTTTATAATAACCTTGATCTTGGTCCTTTATAACATACAGGTTTAATCATTCAACTAGAGAACAGAAGTAATGCTCGCCCTATTGGAGTAGTGGAAGATGTGCTTGTTCAAGTTAATGACTTGATATTTCCTGCAGATTTCTACATTCTGGACATGTATGGAGAAACAAATTCAAGCAGACCGCCTATCATTTTAGGCAGACCGTTCATGAAAACGGCGAAAACAAAAATTGATGTCGACGATGGAACCATGTCCATGGAATTTGGTGACACTGTCGCAAAATTTAACATTTTCGATGCCATGAAACATCCCTTAGAGAAGCATTCTGTTTTTCATATTGACTTGATCTTTGAGTTGGTTGATGACACCTTTTCTGAATTGTTTTCACTTGATTTTCCATCTCTATCTGGGTTGATGATGTTTATTCATGTGATGATTGTACTGACACTAACCTTTGTGTTATTTGTGCTGAGATTGATGATGTCTTGCAGAGTGATACTATAAACAAAGTTGTTTATGTGGCTGAAGCTCTTGACATTCTGACTGCCTCAAACATACCATCCATTGAACAACCGCATTCTTTAGAGCCTAAACCACTTCCCGAGGATTCATATGATTTAACAAAGCTTCAACTTAAGCAGAAATATAAGAAGGGAATTGGATGGACCTTGGCTGACACTCGTGATATTAGCTCATCCATATGTATGCATAGGATCTCACTTAAAGATGAAACAAAAGTAGTGAGACATCCCCGTAATCCTTTAATTCTTGATATTGTGAAAAAGGAGATCACTTTCACGTGCCCATTCAACACTTTTACTTATCGAAGATACTTTTTTGATCCTGGAATACAAGGCAAATGCACTAATATCAATGGACACTACCCAAAGCTACTCCATGAGAACCCGACTTTGGAAGAAGAGACTGTAGAAGAGCTCTCTTTGGAAAAGGCTGCTTATGCGATCATTTATCCGTCTTGACTCCTCAGGTGTGTTCTTTCCTTTCTCTCACTCTTATTTTATATTTATGCTTTTTCATTGAGGACAATGTATGTTTTAAGTGTGAGGGAGATAACCATTTATTTGTTTTGTTTTCTTTGTTTTTTTTCTCTGTTTTGGTTTTTGTTTGCTTTCTTAAAAAAAATGCATGTTTTTTTCTTTGGTTTTTTGAGTTACAATTATGAGTATTTTTCTTAGTTCTCTTGACTAAAGTCTTGTGGTGTGATATGAAAAATTTGTTGTGCATTTTTAGTATGATAGAAATGACTAAACTCTAAATTGTACATCATTTGTGGTAGATCAATTAACCTTGTAAGATTTTGAGCCTTATATGGATAACATACAAAAATCCATCTCTTTCTTTCTTGTGTGGTTCGCTCATGTCTGTTAATCTCTAGAACTTGAATTGACTCTTGTTGATGCTATTGTTTACGTGTGCACACTGATATGATAAAGGCAGTTTTGTTTTTTGTTTTTTAACCAGTTAGCCAAAAAGCCAACCCTGAAATAATATCATCCCTTGTTTGAAACCCCCTTGAGCCTATTATCCTTTTTTTTGTTTAAAACTCATTACAAACCGAGAAGTGAAAAACAATGTTATATCATCCTATTCAAATGGTTGAAAGAGTCTTGTTTGGAGTTGTGTGGGGTTGAATAATTATGTTTGCAATATTTCAGAAGTTGGTAGAAAAAAAAAAGAAAAATATAAAAAGAAAATAGAAACGAAAAAAAAAATGAATGAAAAAAAATAGAAGGATGTATACATGTCAATACATACTCCTTATGAAAAAGAAAAAAAGAAGAAGAAAAAAGAGAAAAGAGAAAAAAAAAATATGAAAACAGTTAATATAGAGTTGTTGAAGTGAATGAAATATTTTCTAAATTCAACTCCCGCAGTTTCTTTCAAGTCTTTTTCGTCTCTTTGAATTTTAGCCTAGTACCCCTTAGGATTTATCTCACCCTTACCTTGGCCACGTTACAACCAAATAAAAGTTCTTTTGATCTTTGTGTGCATGTATTTCAAATATGGATGTTAGAGTCCTTTCAAGCTTATGGTAGTACTAACTTTCACGTTGTGCTTTGAGTGTAAACAGTTAACCTAAACACTTGAGAGTTGAGTGAAATTTATCCTGTGAGGATCTTATTACTTTTGGATGTACTATTTGGTAATCTGTTTTTCTATCTTCTTTGAATGTCACAAGAAGTTGCTCACTAACACCATATTCTTGAAGCTTAGACTTAGAATTCTGCTTGTACCTTATATCTTGATAAACTTTGGAATTGCATGTTTTGTTTGTTCTTGTATTTTTCTTTCTGTTTTGAGTTTTAAATTTATAATTTTGCTCGGAGTGCAAAAGTTCAAGTGTGGGAGAATTTGATCAGTGCATTTTGATGCACATTCTTCTATAATTATACTTAGGCATTTATCTAGTTTATTTTACTTATTTTAATATTTTATTATGTTTTTAGATTTAAGTTCATGTTTGCCTTTAATCTATTTTCGTTTGTTATTTTCAGTTTTAGCGGTTATTTGATACCTGTCCACTGTTCGGATCATAACTTGAGCTACGGGATGCCGTTTTGCAAGTTCTGACATATGTTGGAAAGCTAAGAGAAAGAGCTACAACTTTTATGTTGAAGCCAAAGTCTGATTCGGAGTGAAGATGTCTCAAATAATTCGTTGAAGTATTGTACTTTAGGAAATATTTTCTTTTGGGCCATTTGTTGGGCGGAATTTAGGTTTTCCGGCCCAATTTGAATTATTAGTGAAACCTTTATTCTGTTTAAAAGGGAAGCCGCGGTACTGTAGAAATTACACATTATTCACGATAACTTTTTACTTTTGTACGATCATGAAGAGGAACTAATCTCCTAGAGTCAATCTGATGTAACTGAATTTCCAAGGCTTTGAGGTTTTTATTCTATCAATTTAATTTTATTCTCTTTCAATTCTATTCTATGAAATTTCATTTGCTTAATCTGTATTTTGTGGAATGGTTTTGATTAAATTCGTATGATTGCATTCCTAACTATTAATCGCCATTTTCGTCGCTTTGTCGTTAAATTGCGTTTGTAAATCGTGTTTGCTTAATTCACGATTGTATTTATCCGTTTGCTTAATTCGGAATATAGGAATATAAATTTGTCATATATCTAGTGCACTTGTCAATCGAATTTGAATCGAATAGAGATTGAAACCGCTTAGGGAATTGGTAGGTAAAAACCAATGATTACCCGGAAATCAAAAATAGTAGATTGACTTATTTTATAATCGCTTATTTTAATCACATTTTTTACTTTGTTTTCTAAATCGACCACTAAAACATAAACCCCCCTTAAATCGATTTCATTAGGTTAAGAATAATACAAGAATCCTTGTGATACGATACTCGAGGTGTCGCTTCCCGTTTACTATATTTTATTACTCGTTTTTGATCCGTGTGCGACAGCGGATCAGTGATGAATTGTTAAAATTTAAAATTACAAAATAAAATATTAAAAAAACAATAAAAAGTCGTTGATAACCAAATTAAAGAATTAAGTCTTCCAAACTAATAATCAGAATCGAAAGTAATATATTTCAATTTTAATCATCAATAAAATTAAATAACATAAGTGTTTGTTTTTCTCTAAGAAATACAACTATTTTGCTCTTTTTAAATAATCTAAATCACATAGCCAAATAGTATTAAAAGACAACCGATTTTTTTTGAAAAACCACTTAGCCCACCAAACTGCAATAAGTGATCTAATAATTTTTCTTGAGTTTTCGCTGAGAAACATAACCAATTCGAAATAATAGGTCACCATCTACTAAAAAATCACATTTTACAAATAAATGATCTTGTCTTCATCCAAGCCACAATTCGACACACATCTTTGTTCGTTCGTAGCAAGAATTTGTCGCATAGCCAAATTATTATTTGTCAAAATTCGATTCAGTAACAACCGCCAGACAAATATAGAAATATTAAGCGGCACAATCTTCAATCACAAAATTTGAGAATTAGCCTGGTGGTTAATGTTGTCGACTTCAGTCAGATTTTTATAAGCATTGTTGATTGTGTAGCAAAGATAGGGATGTAAATTTCATACACAACGGTTTTCTACTTCCACATGCAAAACAATTGAGGTTAACCACTCAAAACACTCTCCCTCTAACTCCTCCTCTCACACAAACAACCTCATACGCCACTTCCATGCCTCACCATTCTCGCCCACCCTAACTCATTTATTTTTGTTACAAAATCGTCACCTTATTCTCCTCCAATTCAAGCAACCTATTAAATCTAACCTTCAAAAAAATACCATCAAGCTTGGGATCTTTCTAAAATAGAGTAGAAGACACATCTCTTATCTCTCAACCAATGTTTTCAAGTTCTCGTAGTTGTATACATGTCGTAATTTGAAGAATTATCCATTGTTGATAGTTGATAGTGTACCTAGTATATAAGTGAATTTCGACTCTGTTGCAAGGGATCGCAATTTATTTTATTCTCTTTAGAAATCTACATCTGAACCACTGAGATAACAAGTTTGTGAGAAATGTATGAACTTGCATTCCATTTTCAATTCAAACATTTCAATTGCTTTATAGTTGTTTACTTATTTACTTACTTTTGTTAACCTAAACACTTTTACTCTGTTTATTTTGTTATTTACATTAGAAATTCTTTCAACATAATTATATTTTCTCGAAATGTTTTACACAAAGTGATACTTAGGATTTTCGAGTTTGATACTACAAGTGAACTAAAACTCGTGATTGTTTACTAAAACTCATAATCAGATAAAAATTGTTATAAGTTAAGTCAATACAAAGTCAATTAAAAATTAATTAAATTAATTCTTAAGAGTTATAATTAACTTTGTAGTCGATTACTAAATACACTCTTTATTACAAATAATATATTTCATGATAAAACTTTCACCTCATCCAACAACAAATTAAGGTATAATTTTAGGAAGTGTCATATTTTATTTTTATTTTTTAAAAAATATCATATATTCCCTCTGTTTTTGAATATAATTTAGATGAAAACTAATTCATGACATGTTTAGAATCCCAACAAATACAGTTTATATTTTTATTTCTTTAAAACTGGTGCTCTTCTTTTTATTTTATTTTTTATTTGTAAATTAAATGATTTATTTATTCGATTTCTTTAATAATTGGGGGTTAGATAATTAGATTTTACTATAAAAGTACTCGTTCATTAAGTTTTACCATAAACCTAACTCATCTATAGTCTCTCCAAACACATACACCATTGCTTTGAGATGAATTGCTTGACATAAAAAATCTTCAAAGTTTTGTTGTATGTTGTTCTTCTAACACCAATCTTGAACAAAATATTTTTTCTCCTCTTACAATCTATCTCATATTATGGTGTTTTTGTTGTTGTTGTTGTTTCCACCTCTTGTAAGGTCATTGTTATATTTTGGAATAACATTCTTATGTTATAGGTCAAAGAAAACAATTCATAATTTATTGTTTTCCTTAATTGACAATAGTGAGAAATTTATTACTAAACATACTGTAAATTGCAAGCAATGTTGTTATTTCACAATACAAGATCTTGAAAATTTTATTTTGTATATTGCAACGCATAAAAAAGTGGTGAATGATAAAAAAAATTGAAAAAGAAAATAATACATGTTACTTTCAATTTTTTACCATTCATTGCAAGTAATATGTTACCTCGGCTCTTTTATAAAATCGAGGGAAAATTCCCTATTTTATTTTATTTTTTAATTAAAAAAGAATTAATATTTTCCCTTGATTTTATTAAAGAATCAAGGGGTGTAGCTACTCAGTTAACCTACAATGAATCAATGTCCTACATTCATAAAGTAACAACGCTCAATATATTGTCAACACATCAATCCACAAGAAATCCTCTACATCCAATAAGAATGCTAGCACCCCCATTATATATCTTGGACGCTATCTTGTGAAACACAAGCATTGATAATGAAATCATTTACCATGAAAACAGTGAAATTTAAAAAAGTTTAGAACACATTTTTATGATGGATTGCAAGTGCAGAAAAAAGTTTGTTTCAAGGTTGGTGTTTTTACATAATATCTAATCTTTTAACTGAAATTTTATATTATGTATCTAACTTTTTTTTATGTTACATCAGAAATTGGATGAGTGCAAAACTTTTGAACTTGAAAAGCAATGGGTATGCAACAAAATTTGGATTTGTTCTTCTTCAAGACTATCAGTGAAAATGATGAATCAAACTTGTCAAAATTTTGTAATTGTAAATTGAAACTAAAACAATGTAACATAAGAAATTTTGTATTTTAATAAATAAAAGATTGTAAATAATGTAATTTAATATTTTGTGTAAACAATGTAATTTGTATTTTAAAAAAATATATATATTTTTTCCCTCGGGTTTTAACAGAAAATGAGAGGTATGTGATGCTAGTTTTAAAAATATAAAAATGTCGTTGTTGGGGGTCGAACCAATAATTATTTCAACTATCCCCTTAGTTAATCAGAAACCGAGTGGTAAAGTGACTAATTTTTATGACGTTCTTCGTTATCTCACTTGTATAACCAAGATAACCTTCGCGCTCGAGGTAAAATATATTTTTTGTAGTAGTGAGTTTAAGATAATCTATAAATAATTAGTTAATTAGATAATTAGTATGAATACTCATTAATTATTGTATACAATTCCCTATTTCTTAATCATTATTTTTATTCAATACTTTATTCTATCTTCATTTCATTCTTGCAACGCAAGTAACTGTAACACCCTAATTCCCCAATGTATACTTATAACTAAATCATAGATTTTTCACAATATTTTCACATAGAATGTTACACCTCTCAAAATACACACACAAATACTCAGCATAACAACACAACTCCAGCACGTATAATAATTCAACTCAATAAAATTATCAATTCATATATATGTAACTCACATTTAACTCAACGATACCCAACAACAAACTTATAAAATCAGCAAGTATTCAAGAGAAAACATAGTAATCTGCCACAACATCATCAACTCATCTATACATAACAATCTCTCATAAAATTAATAAAATCAATTAAAATTTATTTTTAATAATTTAAGTCACGTCAAACAGCCCCTAACATTACTCAATGGTACCCAACAGTCCTAAAATTCAAAAGAATCGAAAGTAACATTTTTATGAGTTCAAAACATTTCAAGAGAGTATTTTTATTAATTTAATATATACTCTTAACTTGTAAAAAGTTATAACAATATATAATTATAACTTAACGAAGTTTCCAATGAACTCTAAATAACTCTACATCAATCCCTACAATTCTAAAACAACTTTAAAGTGCTCAAAATACTCTAACTACAACTCTGGCATATAAAAATAACTCTTATGAACTTAATTGATTGACGGTCTGACTCAAATAATGATAAAACAACTCTAAAAAATCAAATACCTTTAATTTTAATTCTACGATTCCTAAGATTTAACTTTAAACAATTCAAAAGCAGCTTTGACAACTCTAAATGTATAAGAGTTACTCAAAACAAATAAAAATATAACTATTAATAACTCAAAACAACTATGACAACTCTAACAATTATAGTGACAACTTTAACAGAATTAAAAATAAATTAAATTAATCAAATAATCTGAATAGTTATCTTTAATTCAAAATCCCAAAAATATTATATTAAATACGGAATATATAATACCACGTGAGGCTTCGGTACATATATAAAATTATATGTATTATAACAAAATATCTCTCTCACCTTTTAGAATATATATTTAGAATTTTCTACACAATTCTTTTTAATTATTTCATTAGCCTTCAACACTTTTAATTCATACTATCATCCCAAACTCACATTATTCTATTTTTCTAATTTAATTATTAAATTTATATTAATAATAAATTTAATTTTCCATCCAATCTTTTATTTATGAATAAAATTTAATTCTCCATTTAGATATTTCATTTACTACCTCCAACTTATTCTCCTAAATATTTTTATTATCCTTTATTTCTCTACTAACTCATATTTTTTATTAAATAACTAATTATATAATTTTTAATATAAAGTCACAAATTTTTATTTTTATTTATTTTTAATATTAATTAAAAATACTAATATTCTAGTTATTTTCTAATTATTCTACCAAACTCTTATATTCTCATCATACCCTACTATTACCATTACACCCCAATAACACATATAATCACCAAATTTCTTTTAAAGACACACCAAACATCAAATAATTAAATTAAATTAATTAATCAAATTTGGATGTTACAATAAGCAATTTACTAACAAATTGGTATTCGAGCATTAGTTCTTGTAAGTGTATATTACATTGATTTAAAACTTAATTATTTATTATCAATAAAGTAAATATGATCTTCCAAACACACATTCAATTCTTGATGGTAAGAATTGAGAGAGATGATATGACTTGTTTGGCTATCAAGTTACACTCGAGGTGATTGCCAATAGATTCCTATAAATCCATGCATATGCAACAGAAGCCCAAAATAATTCAGAGAGAAAAAAGAAATACAAAGCCATGTGTTCAATTCAGGCAAGAGTAGATACTGGAAATTTTGATAAAATCTCCATGCTGAGAATGTATATGAGACATGAGATATTTTGATCAAATACTATAAAGGAGGTGAAAATGGGAAAAGTGGGATCTCGAATAAGGTAGTATGAATTGCTACATTAAACATTTGTTGCCTATGCATCAAAGGTTCAAGGTTTGGTGCATAATATGAAGAGTATGGTGGAGTGATGGTTAAAAAGATGGTGATTGAAAAGGTAATGAAAAGACTCACTCCTCATTTTGATCATGTGATAGTTGTCATTCAAGAATCTGACACCTTGGCAACTATGAAGATGGAAGATTTCATAGGGTAATTAGAAGCACATGAATCAAGAATTCTTGAAAAATAAGGAGTGCGAAAATCAGTTACAGCATTGTAAGCTCGAAGATTCAAGAAAAATTGTGGTTTTGAGAAACACAACGGAAAAAAGAATCAAGGGAAGTTCAAGAAATATGTAAAAATGAAACTCACAGAATATTAAGTTTGATGGAAAGCACAACCCCTTCAAGAAAGGAGGAGGGACAACAAACTCTAATCAACAAAAGAGTCAAGACAAAGACAAGAAGCACATTAAGTATTATAGCTGTGAGAAATAGGGGTTATTATACCTCAAATTATTGGAACAACAAAGGAAAGAGAAGGATCAAGACAGTGATGATGAAGCTAAGATGGTACAAGTGACTTAGATGATGGTATTGGTAAATATGGTGGTATAAGAGTATGGAATGAGGCATTGATTTAAATCTTATAAATTAAAAAAATGATAACTCCATAAGTCAAATAGCTTTTGGATATTGAGAGTTCTTTGTGACAGATGGAGTTAATATCAAGTGTCAAGTAAAGCTCTTGATGATGGCATCTTATCAAAAATAAATCTTAAGTCTCATTATTTATGCAATCAAAGAGTCTAATTGAGGTGCTAATCAAGTTGATAAATTAATCAAACGATCTTAAAATATGAAAGAGAGAAAATGTGAAAACTCATTGATCATGTGCTTAGCGTCTTAGAGTGATCAGTTAAATTGTAAAAGTTCAAAAGTATTGAAGTAGTGAGGCAAATCACGCATACATGATGTGATGTTTTCCTTCTCTTTGATGCTTTCCGCAAGTGCACGAAATGCATCGGGGTAATATAAAAGGTTGTTGAACCCACAGAGAACAATAATCAATCTTATCGCTAATTATTGTTTCTATGTAAATCTAAGGCTAATTGGATTTAGATGAGAGGGAGAATTAAAGCAGAAGATAAAGCAAGTGGATTTAAAATATTTAATAAACGGACACCGGAATGTGATTTCTAGTGTACCTTCAGGACTCAGATAAATGTCAACATTTCGTTTTGCTTTAAAAAAATTTGGACGAAATATTTATTTAAAAACACTACTCACTTTTGTGCAGCCCGTGTTATGCTTCGAAACTGTACAAGTCATGTTGCCGCTCCACAAGATACAATTTCGAAATAATTTTTGAAAACTGATAAGTTCTTATTAATTTCTAAAGTGTTGTCGCTGTTTTTGGAAATAAAAAAAATCAATTTTTTGTTGATCGGATACCGGTCTCACATTGTCACGTATTGACCAGTATCTGAGTGTTTTCGCTTTCGCGCAAAACTTTTTAATTTAAAAACTAAAAATTCAGAACCCGAAAAATAAGTTAATATTAAAAATTAGCGCCGATAAATTTTACCGAGTCCCGTCGGAACGATGGTCCTCACATCTCGGGCTCAAGGTGCATGGCCAGACATATTGGATACGTGAACAAGCATAAATTGAGTATCAATGACAGTGAACAAATTATACATGTTCATGGAAGTAGTAATATCAATAAAATATAATTTGATAATTAAAATGGTAAGATAAGAATAATAGCATATAAATTCGACAATTAAAATAGCAACTAAGTAAAATTAAAGGCAATTTAGTAAAAATGGTATGTAAAAGCTTCAAATAATAACAATGGCAGTAATAAATAATTGAGATAGAAAGTCAATTAGACCTGAAAATTAAACTGCAATTTGCTCCAAACGAAGTTCTTAATTTGGTACAGGAAATAAAACCTTGTTGGAATATAAACATGCTTCAAAATAAACACTAAGCCTAACACTAATTTTTGCAACAATCCCTATATGTGAGAAATTAAAGCTTTTGAGAATGGATATTTGTGTCTAACTATGCTTGGCTCCTGAAAACCTAAAAAATATGGCTTTATATAGTGCTCCAACTAGTATAAACATCCAAAATTTGTTTAAGAAAGTGGGAGAAAAGTATGGGAAGTGGGAGAAACTCATTCCACGCAGCTGCTATTTTTCAGCTCCTAAAGCCCATGGCGGATGCCATGGCCTCATGGAAAACGCCATGAGTATTAACTTGGTGAACATGGGATGACTGGGGATCATGGAAAATGTCATGCTCTTATGGAAAACACCATTAACTTCAGGGCCTACTTTTCTGCATTTTCTTCAAGGTGGGCGGCGCCTCATGGCTGCCACATCATGGCGAACGCCATGGAGGTCGCCACCAATACATTTTATTTATTTCTTCTCTGTTTTCAGTCGTTTTCATCCCGTTTTCTCGCGTACTGACTCCTACCTATAAAGTATTTGAAATATAGATAATATGCCAACATAACACAATAAAAAAGGAACAAAACGAACTAAAATGACGTGCTTATCGAGTCTGAAACATGATACGTTTCATGGTTATCAAACTCCCTCATACTTGAACCTTTGAAAAATGCAGCATTTATAATCTAAAGACTAAAAAATAATAGCATTCAATTACTCATGCTTGGCTACAAACTCTATTTCGGTTAAGATTGCCTTGATATGTTCTAATTTGCACACTAAGGATATCGTAATGACATAATTTCACAATTGTGCGATCAAAAGCCCCCCTCCTATACAAACCAATCTGACTCATGATATTATGCTTAAGCCCAACTTACTCATTCTCTTTTTCATCTTCTTTACATTCTAGTGCAATCATATTAATCATGTTATCATTTCACACTCATAATAAGAAAATCTGTTAGTGACTATGATCTTTTTTTTTTCAATTTCTTTTTCACACACTTTGGCTCAACTTATTTATTAAATAGAAGGATCAGATACTGTTGGGTTAAATGACTAGGTGAGGGTCACCTAGCTTAGAAGGAGCATTCCCTTTTATTCATTTTTTTCTTTTAAGTTCTGATAATTCACTTATTTGCATCAACTTCCCTACGTGGTGTGTGCTCAGGATGGTGTTGACTGCTAGATAAACTACTTAAGGACTATTAAAGAATGAGAATTCAAGGCTACGGACATAATAAGTACTCAAATCGATCTCCATATTCGGGAGACTTAAGGTGTTATAACAATACTAATTTTGTACAGTTTTCCCAAGTCTCTTCAATCTAACTTGAATTTCATCTGCAGCCTAGGTACATTCAAATCATGCAATAAATTTCCAAGTCTTATAAAGTGTTTTCTTTGCTATGGCTCAAGAAACTGGGAGAATCAACAAACAATAAGAAACCATGCATAAAGACTCGACAACACATGCATTGACTCGACTAACAACCATTAAACCAAAATTTTCATAAAACCCTAATAAACATGAAATAAACTAGAAAAATAATAAATCTAACTAAAATGCAATAAAAGGAAAGCAGTAAAGTTCCTCCTCCCACACTTGAACCAAACATTATCCTCAATTTTTTGATAAAAGTGGGAAAAGGAAGAAAGAACCTGGATGAGTTTTGCAAAGATATCAGTGTCAGCCACAACCTCAGCCTTGGCATTGGTCCTAACCACTTCGTCCATCATGCTTACCCCGACCATACCCACCACGCCCATGTCCTCAATCCATCTGGAACTGCAAGCCAGTTAATTGCGCGGATAAGGAATCCAACATGTTATTATGGTGACCTTCAGCTACTTGCGAAAACCGAAGGTGCTCTAGCATCTCCTGGTGGCGGTGTTCCATGAATTTCTGGAAGGTTTTCCACTGTTAGGCCTACTCTACCATGCCGATCTGTGATATCTAAATATGTTGAATGTTACTAGCCATGGTGTTCTGTGATGCCATCATGTGACGCATACGCCCTAAAATTGAGGCTTGGGTAGCCTGGATCAACTGCAGATTATCCATCATATATGTTCTAAAAGCTTGCATCTGACCCATCTACGCTATCATAGTAGTTTGTTGTGTTTGCATTGGATTCATATGTTACATCATACCCATATGTTGTTGATGCATAGCATAAATCAGGCTATCACGCTCGACGTCTATGGTATTCGGGGAGCGCATCTCACTAAGTATGTTATCGAGTGTAATGCATGCGGCTCCGATAGAAGTACCTGTAAAATGGTCAGAAATATATGGTGCGGTGTGTGCAGGTGAATCAGGAATATAACGGGAATGATACGGTGGTGGCTCATGTACTAGAGAGCCTTGCTCTCTTTGATCAAATTTATCATCGGTGTCCCCTCAAACATTGGCATTCTTAGGAATGTCCTTGGGCACCAGTTCGGCCTCAGCACTAGCATTCAAATTGTAGATCCAGTTTTTCATGACCTGCACATCTGTGCGGTTTGGGCAAGATAAAAAAACATTATAGACCTCTTTGTTACTAATCATCAAGGAATATCTCTTATCCCTCCTAGTTTTAATCAACCACACATGGCGGCAGGCAACAATATCAAGGTAGGGTATGGGTAGAGGATCAAGTGTAACAAACTCGACTTATAAGCCTATTGTGCAAGCTACTGAGGTAATCACTCCTTCAACAAAGATATGCCCCTTTTTAGCAGTATTAATCGCTTGCATGTGTGCTAGCATAAACGAGGGATAATTAACTCTAGTGGGTGCCAAAACATTGCGAATATAAAACAACTCTTTAGCATTTGTTTTATTAGTGTTTTCCTAGCCAAAAATGGTTTGTGCTAATATTTGGCGAAAATATCTAATGGTCGGGTTGTGGATATGAGTTACATTATTCCCCATGAAACTGCCAATAATATTAGCTGTTAATTATTCCCAGAGAATCCAAAACTCAAGTGCCCAATCAATATTTAAGGGTGTTTCACAAACAACACCTTCCCCGTAGAGGAAGTGCAACATGTCAGTTGTAACATTATGGTCATATGTGTATTCTTTGTGAAACATTCTAAAACTAACTGACCCGATAGAGCTAGCAACCATGAAGTGAGTAGTATATGAGAGAGGACTTAAAAATTCCAAGGCGAGCCTCACATAAGTGGGGTCTTTTTGTTCATAAAAATGAGTTAAACCTACCCTATCTAACATCCGTTTAACACTATTTTATAATCCTAAACTACGAAGACAAGTGTCATCAGCATACTTGGTCGGAGTGATCAACCGATTGAATAAGGTTTCATAACATTTGTGCTGTTTGACATCCCAAAATTCAATGCATATGTAGTCTACATTCCTTCCTTGAGCCATTGTTGGAGATTGGAAGAGGTGTTGAGAAAGTATGTTTTTATGAGTAAGGATGGTGGGAGTAACAGGTGGATATTTTTGTGTGAGTTTTGGGGTTTATATAGATGTTGGGAAAGGGAAAGAAAATGGGAGTTTGAAGGTTTTTTTAGAAGGTTTTGGAAATGGGGGGAAGTAAATTGAGTTGGTGGATGTTTAAGAGTGAATTTGAGTGGGTAGAAGTTGGGAGGATGGAAGTTTAAATGGCAAAAGGGGAAAAATGTGGATTTTAGCATGTTCAAGGTTCATGGCGTACGCCATGAACCTGTGACGAATGTCATCCGTTTAAATTGGACGCCTTTAGGTTTGTGAGGCTCATGGAGAATACCATACCCCCCATTGTAGAACGCCATGGACCTTAAGGGTGCGTTTTAGGTGTATTTTATGGTCCATCTTGTATCTTAGTCCCTGTCACACCCCAATTTTGACCTTGAATCGCCGATTCAACACATTCATCATAGCTATTGCATATATACATAGCATAACATGCATTCCATACCGCATAATGCCTAGAATACCAGTCGAAATAATTTTTTCGGATCTACAGGAAAACCGGTTGAATTAATCGACGGATGTGCGTCAAATCAGTAGACAAAATTTTTTTAAATCAAGCTTGCAAACACCAGTTTTATTAATCTATGTTCCGCGTAGTTTAATCTGGTATGCTCGATTTATTTTTCAGCTAATTTTTCGGCCACTTTTTGATCAGCTCAAGCCTGTTTAACCGGTCAAAATTTATTTCAAAATTAAAAGAAACGCTGTATTTTTCCAATAAGTTTATTTCGCACGGATCATTTTGGTGGATTCATTTTAATTTTTCGAGCACTTTTGCGCCCGACCTTTATTCATTTTGAGACATTTTATTTTTATGTCTTTGTCAAAATGTTCGAAATAAATAAATAGAATTTTCTATGTTTTTGTTTCTAATTAATTTTGGTTATTTAAACTAGTGTAATTTTATTTGATTTAACTTGTTTCAAAATTATTTTACACCAATAACACTCATTAAGGGCATTTTTGATATTTAGAAAATTATTACAACCCTAGTGTTCCATTATATATATTGTATATTTGATGATAACATAGGGGGGCTAGCAACCAATTGAAGAGGGCGGCGCACATGTCTCTCAATATTACAAAGCAACCAACCACATTGTCCATGTTATATTTATCAGCAAGCATTGAAGAAAAAAGGAAAAAAAACCAATGGGCACATGAAAAGTGGCACATCCCATCACTTTGAGGTTCTCTCTATTTTACAAAAGCTCATAATTTACAGAAAGTTATTTTTTTAAAAAGAAATGTCATCTTCTTCAATCTATAGTAACTCCATTATCTCTACTACTCCATAATAATCTTCCCCCTTTACTTTTTCTTTGCGTTTTAGCTTCTAACATTTGTTATTTTCTGTGCTATTTTAGCTAATGCTTTAAAAGTGTTGTTGTTGGGATGTTGGATCTATAATTGTTGGTAAAAATACAAAGAGAGTTGTTGAAGTGTAGGATTTACTTTAAAATCTAGAAAATATATATATTCAAGATTTTTTTTAGTTTTATAATATATATACTTTTTAAAATAATAATATATATTTATATTTTCGTTTTGACTATAAACATATATAAACTTTCCGTTTGCTTTCTTTTTCCAAAAAATTATATATATTTTTGTTTTGTGAGTTTTATATACTGTTATGTTTATGTATATATTGTACATGCTTATGATATATATAGTTACTCTTATTTTTATAAAGTTTATATATACTGTAGATTTGTAGTTTTATATATATATATTTATATATATATATATATATATATATATATATATATATATATATATATATATATATATATATATATATTGTGGTAGTGTGTTCATATTGTTTTCATATTCTATTTTATTATAGTTTTATTTCGACTATGTAACAATGAAGATTAATTGTGAGCATCACATGTGTGTGTTGTATTTATCTTTTTATTTTTTCAATTTGTTTGAGTTGATGTAAAAATATTGTGACACTATTGTAATAATAATAATGTGATTGATTACTGCTGCTTTTATTTCATTGCGTTGCGACTTCGAAGTTAAAATTCAATTTAACTTTTGGAAATCGTTTGGACGCATAGATTTTGCTCAGCTTCTTATAGAGTGGTTCTTACAAGAATCCACTCTAAGTTAGATTAGAGGTAAATTCAGTTTGCTCTCGATTTCGGTTGACTTTCAGTCCTGTGGCTTACTCTTGGGCCTTCTTACAATGAACTATTTTCTTTTTGCATGCTCGCATTTACTTGTCTGTATTTTAATTACCCTCAAATTATTTCAAACCATTTTCATACGTGAATCTGAAGAAAAAGATTACCTGGATGAAATATCCAGTCGTAATCCCGAATGCTAGGTCCAAGTTGTAAGAGCTTGTGAGCCATAAGTGTTCGTCTTCTCTTCAAAACACTTGTAAATATGCAAACCATTTTCATAAGTAAAAACTGAAGAAAAAGATTACCCTGGATGTAATATCCAGTCGTAATCCCGAATATTAGGCCCAAGCTGTAAGAGCTTGCAAGCCATATATATTTGTCTTCTCTTCAAAATATTTGTAAATATTGAAACTTCTTTTCTCAGTAAGTTGGAAGAAACAGACTACCTAGGTGGAATATCCACACGTAGTCCCAAGTATTAGACCCAAGCTGTAAGAGCTTGCAAGTCACAAGTACTCGTCTTTCAAACTCCAAAATACTTAATTCCTATCTTAACCCCTTTCAATAAAAATGGAAATGGAACATGGTGGATACCGCGCACTCCTGAGATTAAGACTCGAGGTGGATGCCTCACCCATCTTAGCTCTCGTCATCATTTAAAATTGTCAATGCGGTTTCTTCAAACCCTTTCTCAATCAAACCTCAAAACACTTAATCTTTATTAAATACTTTTTCCAGTAAGATAGAAATGGAACGTGGTGGATACCACGCACTCTTGAGTCTAGGATTCGAGATGGATATCTCGCTCATCCAAGTTCTTGCCATCACCCAAAAATACATCCAACAAATCAAACTCTTTTTTTCTCGTCGGCGTGCGATTAATAAAAAACCATTTTCATAAACGAAAGACATCTTGTCTTGAGATGATGCAAAGCAATGCTTCGGCCACAATTGTTGAGTTGAGATAAGTGACGTTTTTCCGAATGTTGATTTGTAAATCCATTCGATGTGTGGTATACGTCTGCTCCTCGTCTGTTTTGGGTAAAATAATGTTTTCTTCGATTAATACAATATAGCTTTCGCTAAAATCGACAAACAAACAAACATTTTCTACCCATAACTACGTAAGTCTTGAGTTCTCTATTGAGATACGTAGGAGCAGGATTGCGAAATCTTGTCAGGCCCATTAATAAAAAACTTAGGTTTAGTCTTTCGTCGAAAATCCAAAAATATTCTCCTTTCTTCTATTCTTTTTTTCCCACCTAATAACTTTAAAAGCCTAACATTTCAACTAACACTAACACACATAACTAACATAATGGTTCCCGTTGAGTACAACGGACGTGAGGGGTGCTAATACCTTCCCCTTGCGTAATCGACTCCTGAACCCTGATTTGGTTGCGACGACCATAATCATTGTCGTTTTGTCTTGGGTTTTATCGATATTTCCCCTTTCCTTTTTAGGAATAAATAAAGTTTGGTGGCGACTCTGTTCAGTCCATCATGCGAGCGTGCGATTGCGCTTCGCTTAAGTCGTGTTCTCATTTTTCGAGGTGCGACAGTCCCCACTCAAGGCATTATGACGCTTAGTCTTCATTAAATTTTACTGAAGGAATAAAAATACTTACAGAAAAAATGATTAGATTGAATCAAAACTAAAAATAAAGAAATAAGATTCAAAGATCATGAAAAAAAGAATTTTGTGGGTTGCCTCCCACACAACGCTTTGTTTAATGTCATTAGCTTGATGGCTCAGGAGTGCAAGCACTCATGTTGGTCCTTTAGAGAATGACTCATAGGTTAAACTTTTAATAATATTTGTTTTCCATGGCCGCTTATCAAGTCATTTCTCATATCCCTCACCTTTTCTTTTCTTCCTCTTGCAGGGTGGTTCATTCTTTTGAACTTGTGGGGATGGTTCTGGCTCTATCATGAGTATCAGCTTTTCAGGTTTGGGTTTAATTCCTTCATCTACCACCTCAAAGGCTAACCTTTCTCTTTTAACATAAACGATTCCCCTAGTTTCATGGTCCTCTAATTTTCTCTTTTTATGCAGGACCTCATACTAAGGTGCATTTATATGGATATTTTCCAATACCTCCACATACCTTTTGGATTGGGAGTCTACCTTAGCTTCCACAAAACTTTGAGGGAAAGGAATCGATGGGTTATAGGGAAGAGGAACAACATAAATCGCTTCTTTATCTACCTCTTCGATAACCTCCCTTTCGGGTGGTGTCGGTGGACTTTCCTCACCAGAACTCTCCTCAACTTCGTTATTACTCTCATTAGGACTTTCGATTTGTTTTTCACTACTGGTAGCTACAACGTCCACATGTTTCCTAGGGAAGGGTCCTAGAGGTGTATGTGCAAGCAGGGAGATTTGAGTCTCCAATGCCTTTTTGTGAGTCTCGAGGGACTCGACCACAATGTTTAGTTGCCTAAGGATTTCATTATATGGAGACTTTGTTTTCTAAACTCTTATTTTGGAGAGTTTGTGTCACAATAAAGCACTCCATCATATATTTTAGCCTAGAGATAATGTGTCGCTAATCCTCCATTAATAATTCGAGGATGTATTTATGGGAATCTTGTTGTTCCTCAAAATACTGAGAGTGGTAATTATAGAGAAAAACTGGGTTATCCATCTACCTAGGATTAAAGTAATTGAAACAAGAGTGTCTTAGTCTACCCGACAACGACGCCAAAAACTTGATGTGATGTTTTCCTTCTCTTTGATGCTTTCCACAAGTGCACGGAATGTATCGGGGTAATATAAAAGGTTATCGAACCTACATAGAATAATAGTCAATCTTATTGCTAATCACTGTTGCTATATAAATCTAAGACTAATCAGATTTAGATAAGAAGGAGAATTAAAGCAGAAGATAAAGCAAATGGATTCAAAATATTTAATAAATGGAGACCGAAATGTGATTTTCGGGGTACCTTCAGGACTCAGATAAATGTGGACACTTCGTTTTGCTTTAAAATATTTTTTCGGAGGAAATATTTATTTAAAAACACTGCCCACTTTCGCGCAGCCCGTGTTATACTTCGAAACCGTACAAGTCATGTTGTCGCTCCATATGATACAATTTCGAAACAATTTTTGAAAACTGATAAGTCCTTAATAATTTCTAAAGCGCTGTCACTGTTTTTAGAAATTAAAAAAATCCATTTTTTATTGATCAGACACCTGTCTCACACTGTCGCACTACTGACCAATATCTGAGTGTTTTCGCTTTCACATAAAACTTTTTAATTTAAAAACAAAAAATTCAGAACCGAAAAAATAAATTAATATTAAAAATTAGCGTCGATAAAGTCTACTGAGTCCCGTCAGAACGACGGTCCTCACATCCCGGGCTCAAGGAGCTTAGCCGGACATATTGGATATGTGAACAAGCATAAATAATGTATGAATGACAGTAAGAAAATTATACACATTCTTGGAAGTAGTAATAGAAATGGAATATAAATTGATAATTAAAATTGTAAGACAAGATTAATAGCATATAAATTTAACAATTAAAATAGAAACTAAGTAATATTAAATGCACTTTAGTAAAAATGGCATCTAAAAGCTTCAAATAATAACAATGGCAGTAATAAATAATTGGGAGAGAAAGTAAATTAAACCTTAAAATTAAACTGCAATTTGCTCCAAACGGAGTCCTTAATTCGGTACAGGAAACAAAACCTTGTTGGAAATTAAATGCTGGAATATAAACTTGCTTCAAAATAAACACCAAGCCTAACACTAATTTTTGCAACAATTCCTCTATGTGAGAAATTGAAACTTTTAAGAACTGATATATGTGCCTGACTATGATTGGCTCTTGGAAACCTAAAAAATATGGCTTTATATACTGCTCCAACTAGTAGAAAATGACCAGAATTCGTGCTAAGGAATTGAGAGAAAAATAATTGAAATGGGAGAAACTCATTCCACACAGCTGTGATTTTTCAGCTCCTAAAGCCCATGGCAGACGCCATGGCCTCATGGCGATCACCATGAGTATTAACATTGTGAACGTAGACTGACTGAGGGTCATGGGGAATGACATGCCCCTATGGCGAACACCATCAATTCCAGGGCCTATTTTTCTACATTTTCTACAAGGTGGGTGGCGCCTCATGGCTGCCACATCATGGTGAACACCATGGAGGTCGCCACCAATACATTTTCTTCATTTCTTCTTTGTTTTTAGTCATTTTTGTCCCGTTTTCTCGCGTACTGACTCCTACCTATAAAGTACTTGAAATACAGACAATATGCCAACATAACACAATAAAAAAAGGAATAAAAGGAACTAAAATGACGTGCATATTGAGTCGGAAACGTGATACGTTTCATGGTTATCAAACTCCCTCATACTTGAACCTTTGCTTGTCCTCAAGCAAGCTGCTACACACATGTAAAGCTTTAAAAAATGCAGCATTTATAATGTAATGACTAAAGAATAATAACATTCAATTACTCATACTCGGCTACACACTCTATTTCGGTTAAGATTTCTTTGATAGATACTAATTTGCACACTAAGGATATCGTAATGACATAATTCCGCAATTGTGCGGTCAAAAGCCTCACTCCTATACAAACCAATTTGAATCATGTTATTATGCTTAAACCCAACTTACTCATTCTCTTTTTTCGCCTTCTTTCATTCTAGTGCAATCACATTAAGCATGTTATCCTTTCACACTCATAGTAGGAATATCTGTTAGAGACTTTGATCTTATTTTTCATTTTCTTTTTCACGCACTTTGGCTCAACTTATTTATTAAATTGAAGGATTAGATACCATTGGACTAAATGACTTGGCGAGGGTCACTTATCTTAGAAGGATAATTCCATTTTATTCATTTTTTCTTTTAAGTTTTGATCATTCACTTATTTGCATCAACTTCCCTATGTAGTGTGTGTTTAGGATGGTACTGACAGCTAAATAAACTAATTGACTATTAAAGAATGAAAATTCAAGGCTATGGACATAATAAGTACTCATATCGATCTCCATATTTGGGAGACCTAAGGTGTTATAGCGATACTAATTTTATACAGTTTTCCCAAATCTCCTCAATCTAACTTGAATTTCATCTATATAGTCAAGATACTTTCAAATCATGCAATAAATTTCTAAGTCTTATAAAGGAATTTTTTTTTGTTATGGCTCAAGAGATGGGAGAATCTACAAACAACAAGAAACCACGCATAAAACCTTTTTTGTTGTAGTGCTAAAAGACTAAGAAGTTTTTATAGGAGTTGTGTTGTGATCAATGATGTGTTTTATTTTATTTATTTAAGAGTGTAATTCTCTTGTGGAATTATTTTGTAAAAGACTTAAAAGGTTGCAAGCAAAACTTAATAAAAGCTTGTTTGTAAGACTGAAAAGACTGAAAAGCCTATATAAGAATTGTGTTGGGGCAATACAATTGTGTAATTCATAAATTTTCATAACCATCAATTTTTATTTATTGCACTTGTTTCATCCACCAAAACATTATGGTGATTTATGTATCTTTTTCTATTAAGGAGCACATAAATGGCCCAAAAAGTACCATCTTACCATCATCGTTATCATCATTTTCATCGAATTCTCTTATAATATAATTTTGTAACAATATTTAGGTCCTTTTATCTTTTGTTTTGTTCTTTTGATGTTTATACATATTTGTTTTATTGTTTTTATAAGTATGTATTATAACACCCCAATTTTTAATCGGGTAATTTATTTAATTATTGGTGTATTTTATTCGTTATACTTGAATTTTGGTGTTTTTCGATAATGTAGGGATATTTTTGTAATTTAATATTGGGGTTATATAATTAGAGAGTAGAAAAATAAAATAAAATTATGAGGTCATTAGGAATAATTGGTTATATTTTTTTTGTAATAAGTTGAAATGGTAGAAAATTAAGGAATTTTGAGTAAATATTTATTTGAATTACTCTCCCTTTGTCCCAAAATAAGTGTCATAGTTGATCATTTCACACAGATTAAGAAAATATAATAAATGAAAGAGATAGAATAATATGTTTACCAAACTATCATTGTTTATTATTGGTGTATTTGAATTATCATAAATGCAGAGTGTGAGAATAATAAATTGAGAGTATCAATTTGAGGATATAACTAGAAGATAAAAAATAGAATTGCATTGGAAACTAAAAACGACGTTTATTTTGTGACAAATAATTTTACATGATGCGACACTTATTTTGGGACAGAGAGAGTAATATTTATTTAAATTAGGGATGACAATGGGCAGGGTTTGGGCAGGGCACTATAATACCCATCCCCATACCCGCGATTTAAAAAAATCCCCGTGCCCGAGCCCCATACCCGCTTGGGTGCCAAAGTTAGCACCCGTACTTGTGCCCCATGGGTATGTAAGTATCCATACCCGTATCCGTGATACACATTCCTATTAAAAATAAATAGATCAATTATAAAATATCATATAATTTTAAGCTTTTAAAAATATTTAAAAAATTTCAAATAATTTATTGTTGGAATAAACGAACACTTATATTAAATATGTAATGGCTTAACATTGATATACGTTTTATAATTGATAGACATGCATTTTTATATAACAATATAAACTAAAATATATAAATAAAAATAAAAATGCATAAATATATAGTGTGCGGGTATGGGGCGGGCTGGGTACCAAGGTGCACATACCCACACCCGTACCCGCTTTTTTTTATGGGTAATTACCCGAGCCCATGCCCGTACCCATTTTTACGGATTTTTACCCTACCCGTTATGGGTAAATTTGCGGGTGTCCATTGGGGATGAGTCAAATTGCCATCCCTAATTTAAATTAAAAATTTGTTAAATTTAAATAATAATTTAAGAAAAAATTGAGAGTGGGGAAAGAAATTAGAGTTTTTAATAAAATTTTAGGGTTAAGGTGTAGTAATGAAATGTTGTGTGGAAAGTTGAGAATTTGTCAAAACCTATTAGGTTATTTAAATAGAAAAGTTAGAATTGAAAGAAAGGATGATATATGAAATTGGGAAAAACATAGAAGCGGATAGGAAACCCTACGGAGAGCTCTAGGAAGGAGAAGTAGCAACGTAAACTAGAAACTCTGCAATTCCAAGGTAAAATGAGGGAGAATTTTCTCATTGATGGGTGACTTAGACAACCAAGATTGTGAGGGTTCCTTACCCTCTCATCAACGCCTTAGGGTAATGTAATTTTCCCTTATTTCCTACGATTTATGTAATTTTGGCCAAATAAGATTTGGGCAAAACCTTATTTGTACGATTGATGAATCTGTTTGTTTGTATGAGGTGCTCTGAGACCCAAAGGGGATTTGGGATAAATCCCCTACGGCCTCTAAAGTGTTGTTGTTTGATCATATTTTAGACTTGGGTTTCGTCCGAAAATTCGAGCGACTCTTGAGTCATTTAATTTCCCTAAGATTTTCTGTCGCCATAATCAAATGTGTTTTCCTATTTTTTTCTAGAATTGTAACCATTTTACCAAAAAAAAATCCAGATCCCGTAAAACTATTTTTTTTTTTCAAAATTGAGGCTTTTTCATAAAAATAAAATAAAAAATCAGAAAATTTCACAAAAATGAAAAATCAGGACATTTTCGAAAAAAAATTGAAAAAATAGTTAAGGGTCGCCGGTCGCTCGATGCTTGAGCCAATGGAGTCAGTCGGCGCGTCGGGCTGCTGCGGCCAAAGCCACGCCGCAGATCGGCATCGGTGGCGGCGCTTCAGAGATGGAGGTCGTGCAGCGGTGGACGGAGCCACACTGAGTGTCAGTGACATCGACAATCAGCGACCGATCGTGGGATGGTGTCATAACACTGGGTTACGCTGGACGGTGATAGCCAGGCTATACTAAAAGGCAGCGGCTAGGCCGCATCAAAGGCGGCGACCCGTAGTTTTCGAGGGCCGCATGATGGGTGTAACAGCGACGTTCGACAATTTTTCGACGACGACATTCAATTACAATTTTGTCATCTAAATAAAAAATTTCTATATTTTGTTTGTAATCACATAGTCCATAAACCATATTAATATATTTTATTACGCTTTATGTTTATAGAATTTAGAACGCCAAAATCTATTCAACAAATATAAACAACTCTACAAAATTTATGCATGAAATATAATTCTAAAAAATAAATTGAAATAATATAAAAAAAAGTTAAAATAGTCTGTTGGTCCCTGTAAGTTAGCGAATTTTTGATTTTGGTTCATGTAATTTTTTTTTGAGTCCTTATATCTCACTTTTTGTGTTGGTTTTAGTCCCTAAAGTCAAAATCCGCAGGAAACTCAATAAGTTTCTTGCAGGTTTTATCTTTAGGGACTAAAACCAACACAAAAGTGAGATATAGAGACTCAAACAAAAAAAAGATGTAAAGACCAAAATCAAAAACTCGTTAACTTACAGGAATCAAAAGGCTATTTAAACCTATAATAAATAAATAAATATTTTTGTCCATTAGAAAATTAAATAAAAAATATATATTTATGATATAAAATGGAATATTTATATTTATTATACATTAGATAAAAGAAAGAAAAAAACATAAAAATAATAATTTTAAGAAATTAATACAAAAAAATATAGAAAAAGATATAGTTATTACTTAGAAACTATTATATTAGAGATTCTTCGTTTAAAAAGAAATTTGTATATATAAATCAACTATTCAATTCATTATTTCTTAAATTGTAGTATTTAAAAATAATAAAATTTCGTAAAACTGCTACAATATAATTATATACATAATAGTCTTAATACAATATAAATTGAAATTAATTTCATATAAAATTCATTAATAACTTTGATTTTAGAAATCACATTAGTGTATGGATATTCAATTGCGTAATTTATAGCTTTTTTATTTTTGAAAAAAAAAACAAATTGGGCCAGAATTTACTGCTTTTGGAAGAAATTATTTATATTATGAAAAACCATATGGGCCTTAGGCCCATTGGTTTTTCCCCATCACCCGATTCTGCAGAAACCCTAGTTGTATTATGCGCTTGCTCATTTTCCTCCCTGCGTATGTGATAGAAACTTATATCTTTGAACTTTTTGTTTTTCCTAAGGATGTAGTTGCGCATCATCCCAATGTTGTTTCTAGGGGTGTAAGCATTCTCATTGTTAATCATATCAACAAGTTATTTTTTTCTAAATCCATCTCTAGTTTGTCATACCCGTTATCGATCGTGAGTTCAATAGCCATTTTAATCGCCATCGCCTCAGCCGCTAAGAGATCTTTTTCGCCAGCTAAGCTCCAACCTATTTCCTCCTTTATATCATTTTCCTTATTTAATAGCTTCGAGTACCCATCTTCCTTCGATTCGGAGGCTCACACCGGTGTGACACTGACCTCGATGGTTATGTTTGAGGTATATGCTCTCGTTCATTGGATCTTTTCCTTTGCGATTATTCTTATGTGTACCTTTTCTATTATTATGTTCCATCTTCTCAGTCACATGCATGTTATTTATGATGTAGGTACCCCTCAATTCCTCAATCTTCGCCTTTATATGGGTTAGCTTGGCCCTTTGCATGTGGTGGTTTCCGTTTCCTAGAGCCCAGTCCTTCGAAATAAGGTTGTTGTGGTGGTTATTCTCCCTTTTGATGCACCCGTGTATGTCATATCTACTATTCTTGTCGGGAGAGTTCTCTTTGTTGTTGGTATCTCTCTGATCATTATTTTGATACCCTTTATCCTTATATTTCACAGTCTTCTGGTTGTTGTAATTTCCCGTGTTGTGTCTAGACCTTTAGTTATTGTTATTATTGTTAATGGACTTTGTACCATCATTCTCAGGATCCCATTGTTGGTGTCTCCTCTCAGTTTGGTAGCTCTTGTTCATATCTTGGCTATTCTCCTCCTCAGGTAACCTTCTATGGGACCTCCTCTCAGTATGTTTATCCATTCTTATCTCATTACCTTTGTTTTTCTTACTGATGTCACCATCTGTGTTTGCAAGTCGGTGGCACCTATTTTCCAGGCTGTTTTGATCACTACGTCCACTTTTAGTAGGTACTTGAGTACTTATCTTGTTCGATCTATCCTTGTATATAATAAAGTCCTTTATTCTTATAACATTGTAGTGATTTTCTTTATTGTTAGGTCTTTCCTCGTTCTTCTGGTTGGTCTTTAAACACTTTGAATTATTTGGTACTCTATGTTATCCTTCTTCTTATTTTGACCATCATAGTTGACTTTTCCAACCTTTTGGCTTTTCTAATTGTCTCTTTACTGATCCTCATTATGATGTTCATTGAGTTTGTTGTTATAGAAGTTTCTTTTGTTTTGCATCGCTTGCTGAATCATATTCATGGTAGGTATGTCTATATTTTCAAATATTGCCTTATTTTTAGCCATCCAGATTCCATCTATAATGTTGATTAATATATAGAATGTTGTTATGGTTCATCTGGTTGATATTGTTCTTTATCCAGTCTTTAATACCTTCCATATGATTGTATGAGAAATTTAGGTGTAATTGGGACCCATACCAAATATGGTTTTCCCAATTGCAATTTTTAAGACAATGCTTAGTGGTTTCAAACCTATCATTACATCTAGGATATAAGGGGTCACAATTGATTCCTCTTAGGTTTAAGTTATCCTTACTAGGTAGGCAATCATTTAGGATTCTCCACATAAGGATTTGTTGCCTAGGTGTCACTTTACTATTCCCAAGTTTAGCCCATACCTCCTTCTCCGAATTCCTATTGGAACTTTCCATGTTGTTTTCTTTCTTCCATTATTTCAAGTTATAGTAGCCATATTTCATATTATAGTTGTTGTTTTTAGTAGCTTTCCAGCATAGGCTATCTTCCTCTTCAAGATTATAGAGTGGTATCCTAAGGATATATTCCCTGCCTATGGGAATTGAATTGTTATTTATGGTGTTTTGATCCCAACATCCTTTTTCCTTATCAATGAGGTACCTAACTCCAAGGACCCTTATTTCCAAGTTTTTTGTGTTAGGATTTTAAACCTATACCGATTAGGGATCCAATTGTTGTCCCAAATATTGATAGTATTTCCATTTCCCACATTCTAGTAGTTGCCTTTCTTTATTATCCAAGTATAGCTACAAGGACTCCTCCATAAGTAGCTAGGGTTTCTCCCAATTTTAGCATCTAAAATGCTAGAGTTAGCGTAGTACTTAGCTTTAAGGACTTTAACTACCAATGAGTGAGGGTATGTGTGCATTCTCTAAATTTTGTTGCAAGCATAGCCTTTTTTAAAGTCTTCAAAGGTTCTGAGTCTAAGGCCCTCTTCCTTCTCGGGAGTGCAATAATCCTTCTGATTCTTCCAGTGTATTTTAGATTCTCCCCACTAGAACTTTGCAGTCATATTATCAATCTTCTTACGAAATTCTTTGGGTAGGAGAAAAGAGTTCATAACATATGTAGGAATATATTGGGCTACCGCCTTGATGAGGGTGGCTCGTTTTGCATAAGAGAGGTTTTTCTCCTCCCACATATTTAGTTTAGCTCTGACTCTGCCCACTAAGAATCCAAAATATTAGTTTTTGGATTTGCCCACTTGGGTTGGGAGACCAAGATAAGAGTGGATTTGAGTCACACTATGAATATTAATGATGTTGTAAAACTTCTCCTATTAGACTTGGCTGGTGTTCTTGCTGAAAATCATTTCAGACTTTTGGTAGTTAATTTTTTATCTAGAGAAATTCTAATACATGTTAATTATGTTGAGCAAGGTTCTAGCATCCTTTTCTTTTGCTTGACATAATAGAAGTTTTTTATCTACAAACAACAAATGGGTGATGTTAGGGGCTTTTTTTAGAAACTTTTATACCTATTAGATCTTTCCTATTATGGGTCTAAATAGTTTTGAAAAAACATCAACACAAAATATAAAAAGATGGGGAGATATGGGATCCCCTTGATGATTACCCCTAGTAGGAATAATGTCACCTATATGAGAGCCATTGATGAGGATGTCAAACTTCAGAGTGGTCACACAATTCATAATGTTATTAATCTTGTTAGGAGGGAGACCTATATTAGTGTCAGTTTTCTTTATAAAGCTCCACTTCAGCCGGTCATAAGCCTTTTCAATATCAATCTTTATACCTACATAACCCTGGTTTCTTTTAGTTTTTTTGTTCATCTTGTGGAAGGCTTTGTGAGAAACCATAGTTTTATCACTTATCAACCTCTTGTGAATAAAGGCGCTTTGATTTTGGCTTATAATACTAGGAAGGATAAGTTTAAGTCTATTATCAAGGACTTTGGTGCTAATTTTCATAAAAACACTACACAAGTTCCTCCTTATAGGATATATCCCCGTTTTTTAATGATGAGTTTAATTATGTTGTAGGTCTATCTTTGAGAAGCCTTTTGGTGGAAGAAACTAGTGTTCATGTCCCATTCTCTTAGCCAGTGCATCTTTTTCCCTTTGGACCCACCAAATGTCCTCTTGGTAAAGGAGATTATACAACTTCTTCTTATTCTCTTGATAGTCTTGTAATTCTTGTTATGCTGGTTGTCAATTTGAAGTGCTTGAGTAACCTCTTTAATTCTTTTAATTTCAGTGGAAGGGTTTCCAAATTCCTTTTTACCCCAGTGCCAAAGGTTATCCAAAGTAAGATGGAGCTTTCCTATGGTATTTGTAGTGTAATGGTCATTCCATATTTGCTCAATAACCTTATAAATTTTTAGGGTTTCCATTCATATCTTCTTAAATCTTTTGGGTTTAGCTTTTTGTCTTCTAGAATCTTTTTGGTGGAGATCTGAGTGGAATTCAAGAAGAATAGAGTTGTGATCAAATGTTAGTCTAGGAAGGTGAGTGTTAGTATAGTAAGGGAAAATGTTGATCCACCCCTGATAAGCCATGAACCTATCATGTCTTGCAGATATGAAATCATTTCCTTGTTAGTTATTTCACCAAGTCCCTATGTTTCTTGTAAAACCTAGATCAATAAGTTGGAAAATGTCATTAATTTTATTAGTGAGATTATTATCAAAAGAATTACCACCAGATTTCTCCATATCACAAGTAATTATATTGATATCTCCAAAAATCAGCCAAATACTATAATTATGCCTTTGAGATAAATTATTTATCAAGTTACAAGTTTAAAAAATTTGGTTGCTTTTGGGATAGCCATATATACTAATTCCTCTCCAAGTTGTATTGGAATTAGAATTAGTCTCGTTAGAATTCTCAATATAGAAATCAATCATGTTTTTATTAGAGTCAATTATGTAAAGGTTTACATCTTTGCTCCACAATAAAGCAAGACCCCCAATTTTCCCCATCCCATTAATAGAACAACCAATACTATGGAAATTGGTTAAGGTACCAATGTTCAACAGTCTTTTGAAAATAATGCCATTATCCTTTTTCTTAGTTTCGGTTAAGAACAAGATAGTAGGGGAGTAACAAGTTATCATGTTTTTTATGGCTCTGAAAGTTTAGGGCTTTCCCAACCCCCTGCAGTTCCACGCCAAAATCTTCACCCCTCCTGGTTAGCCTTGAGCATGAGGTTGGTTGTCTTTAATGTTAGGGAGTTTTGTTGAATTTCTGTGGTGCATTCTAAAGGACAAGAGCGATCCAAAACACAGCAGAATTTAAAAAAAAATTCTCCTTTAGTGATCCTTACGAATGGACATGATCAATGATAGAATCGTTACCTCTTGTGGCGATTGAAACCTTTGATGTCGATCTATGAAGTGATCACGAACGTTGAATGGTGAAAACGCCTCTACTCAGTCCACACGAACAGATTCCTTTAATCCCAGTGCTAGCTGCTACGAATGAAGGCTTTGAGTGAGAGAGAGAGAGAGAAAAAAACAAAATTACAACTGCACAAATGCTTCTGCACAAGGGTTCTATTTATAGAACCACTTGTGTAGGTTGCAAGCTAAAAAGCCCACTTAAGTGTATGTGGCTCATATCTTATGATATGCAAAAATCACTTAAGTGTGTGGTACCTTACCATATTTCGTATTCTACTTAAGTACACCGTACCTTACGATGTTCTATAATTCACTTAAGTGCACCGTACCTTACGGTGTTCCTTAGTTACTCTATCTCTCATCAATCCATCCTTTTGTGTGTGATCCTGTAGGTTTTTGCGATATTAGCAATTATATTAAATCACGTATTTAACATAATAAACAGTGAGCGATATCTAGCAACATATCACTGCTACCCAAGATATGAAAATGCCATGTGATCTGACAAATCCTTTTGTGATAATACTTATATGTATAATTATCCTTTTGCCCTTATGTCTATATTGAACACAAGGCATAGACCGTGTCATTCTTGTCCAGTTCAATATTGGGCCCGTAGATATTTATCCTGTTACGCAGGATGGGAAAATTCAATCTAGGTCACTCATGTCCCTCAGCATGCTTCGTGGAGTACCCATCAACTGTCTTTATGGTCATCCAGTTACGGTCAATGTTTGATCAACAATAAGGCACTCGACTCTACATTTAGGGCACATAGTGGTTTCAAGTCAAAGGGTGGTATACACCATTATCACCATGAGAGTAACTTACGACACTTAGCATAACATTCTATATAGTATTCTCATAGCGGGTCAATCTAGTATAAATATTACTCTCAATATTCATACTTATGTTTAAGACTTGATAACTCCTTATCCATGATCCATGAGATATGATCATCAATCTATATACATAATAGTCTTAATGCTTTAATGTTATCCCACTTCACAACAAAGCTCGACTATGAATACTTTAAGAATAATGTCCTTATGTTTAATGGGATCTCATGATTAAGTCGCACTTGATACATTAAACGGACTAGCTATTCTAGGGACTTTATTAAACAAATATAATAAAGAAAAAGTCTTTTATTATTAATAAATAATTCGATACAAGTACCAAAAGTATTGGCCTCTAGGGCTTACAGCAACACCTTCTATCTCTAGAATTATGCATTTTTTATTCTGTGTAGTAGCCATATGTTCTCTCATTTTTTCCTTTCTGCTGATGTCTTCAAGTTTTTCTTCCACGCTGATTTTCTCCATTTTATCTAACATAGACGTAGGGATAAGACTATGTAGACTGATACTAGATTTTGTGGTTAGGTTACTGCTGAATATTCTTTCCAGTTGGGGGATCTATTTTATTCCCAAGTGAGTGGCTTTCATCCAAGGCCCCAAGGGATTAATATTTGTGAAACCATGACTTGGGGGTAGTTTTGGAGAAATGCTCCTCATTATGTCCCATAAAACCACGGTAGAAGCAAAACATAGGGAGTTTCTCATATCTAAAATCAACCCAACACACCCCATTATTTTTACTACTAATGTATATCCCATATAGTATTGGGGTATTGACCTCCAAGTTAAATTTGACCTTGACAATGATGTTTCTATCATGCATTTCATAGACTCCAGCATCCATTGGTTCTCCCAATTTTGTCCTAATTTCATACCCATCTGTGTAGTTTTGCTGTTAATAGGTAAAGCCCGGATCTGCACTTGTGTAGGTGCTTTTGTGAAATCCAGAACCCTTAGGGATGTAACATAATTCTATTCCTTGAGGATGAGTCGAGAATTTCTAAAAATCTAGGGGTTCCCACGCAGTATCCTATTATGATCTTTTATCCGTTCTATAGTGAATTGGAGAACTCTTGTGTCAATTTCCTTCACTACAAGACCCTGAAGATTACGCCACACATTTGCGAAGGAAGATTGCATAAATACTTTGTGGATGGGTTTTGCAGTAATGATTTTCCCTAATAGACTCAAGGAAGGTTGATGATCTTGGTCTTGGATCTCATCCTCTTCATAAGTAAGAAATTTTGGTGCCTAGGTACTAGTAGGGTTTGAGTTGTCTCAATTTTCTTTATTAGGGATAGACATATTTGCAAGATTACCTTCAAAGGGAATTTTCATGTTAGATTTGATAGTTTTTAGGGCGAGATTGTCTATTTTCATGCCAGATTTAACAGTAGTTAGAGCAAAATTGTCTGTTTATTGAATTTCAGATTGAGTGTTGTCATGACAATCGGGCCGACCTATTTAGTTAAAAAAGCTAAGCCTATAAAAAAAACATTTTAATCCTATCAGGATGACCTATTTAAATAAATATGAATAATTTTTTTATCATTATATTATGTTTTGTACTTTGAATTAAATACATAATAAAACTTGGTTATCTTGGAGAACTTTAGAAAATAAGATGAAAACATCTTATGAACAATGCCATAAGTTGTTTTCATAAGTTCTCTTAAACAAATAGTCTTATAAAACTTATGCTAATAGGTAAGTTAAAATAAGTCAATGCGAACAAAGTTTTAGTTTCATTTGTCTTTAGTTTGTTATTCTATTTAAACATTATTTGATTGCTTATTAACGTATGTCTAAAATGAATAGGTTTTTATGTAGTCTAACAGGCTAACCAAGTCTTCGAGAAGGCCATACTCAGGCATAAAAATAAGCCTATCACAAGTTACAGACCAGACTTAGGCTTCAATTTTTTGGTAGGCCAAGTTTAAGCTTGACAAAGTCTAACTCGACTCAGCCTATTCCCACCCTTAATCACAAATGACCTTATAAATCAAAATTAAAACATCACGATTTGCGCGATCCTATGAACTTTTCAAGAATTCATCAAGAATAGACAAAATTTAAACATATAATTGAATCACAATAAAAATATAATTATTGATAAATCAATCCTTTAGGGATATATGCAATTCATCGAGAATTTTTTAATATTACTTTTGTTATACTTTTTCATGAACTTTATCATACATGTTCTTTTTAATTCATGATAAAAAAAATTTATTCATTTTGAAATCCTTCTAATTTTAAAATACTCATTTTCATACCTCAATTTTGTCCTATCTAAATTGCATTGCATTTTCTCTTTTCATATACATCTGCATGACCATTTCATTTAGTCATACCCTTTTTCTTAGCAGTAAAAAATAGTTCATCTGCACATCCAATAAAGTCCAATGAAGTCAAGGGCTTGAACTTGTAACTTTGATCAACACCTTCATCCTTTTCACATTATATTAATACATTTTCATCTGCATCACTCGTTAGTTTGCTTTTGAAGAAGGTCAAACTCAAAGTTTGACTTTAACATTGACTTTCTTTAAATGATTATTTACTCGTCATTTTTACATTCTTACAACAAAAAGAGAAATTAAAAATCAGAGAGGAGATTCCCAGCTTGACCACATGCTCTTCCCCATGTCTTCACCATCATCATGTACCTCATCATCAATAACCATCATCATCCTGCATAATAAAAAAAAATTACCAATACGTCCACCATCATGTGCATACATATACACACACTGCTTACATACAACCACAATGCATATTGAAGCATAAAACATATTGAAGCAATAACAAAAATGTGAATCCAAATTCTTATCATACAGTCATGATACATACATACATAGATACATACATACATAGATGAGATTGGGACCACCAAAATCACAAGACTCACGCTCAAACTGCAATGTGAATTTCAGCTTTATTTCACTGAAATTTCAACTAAACCAAACGCAAATGAAATGCAACATTAGTCTCAAACTGATCTGAACCTCTGATCAAACTTGAATACATGGATTATCAATGATTCACGAGGATTGCATCTCTAATCTCCCTAAAAAAATCCTCCTAACGACCTCACCATTCCCTCCTATTTTTCACCACCTCTCTACTATTTAATCACCCTCAAAATCCACTCAAAACACTCAAAAGATACCCTAATCATACACCTAAAACTTTGTTAAAATTCCCTTAACACACCCAACTACTAAAGCTCAGTGGAATCAAGTTCTTGAAGCTTCACACTGAAACTTCAAAAACTCAGAGCTCAGCCTTAGCACACACAAGTTACACACAAACATTACATTAAGAGATACAAGAAGAGGAGGAAGGAGAGTGAAATGAAGAAGAAGAATGACAAAAACAAGGTTACATACCTTAGGTATTTTTCAGTCACCACCCGAATTTCTCGCCGGAGTTTAATTCTTCGAAAAGGTTATTTTGTTTCCTTCTCCTTCATTTTTTTCTCCCTATTCATTGATATGTGTATAAATGCTCTTCTCCCTTTTTTATTTTTAGATTACATGTTGATTTTGGGTTCTTTGAAATTTCTAGGGTTTGTGATTTTGAATACCCGATCTGCTTGATTGATAGGTTGTTAGATGTTTTTGGCTATTGATTTGTGTTCAAGGAGGTTTTTTAGGTAGAGGTTATGTTGACGCTTTGCTGATTGGGGAAGCAGTTGGAAATTCATGGGTAGGGTATGGCGACGACGCGTTGTTCTTTAACACCTCATTGGTGTTCTTAAGGCGCTACCGAGTTTGATTTTGTTTTCTGGGTATTTGTTTTTTTTCTCGTGTTTGTGTGTTTAAGACTTAAGAGAGAGAGAGAGAGAGAGAGAGGAGTGATTAGAATGAAATGAAATTAATAGGTTAATACCCCTAGTGGACTCCCTTATGTATGTCACCGCCCTTTCCTTCTGGTCACATGTGTCAACAGTGGTGGCACCCTCCCAACCACCTGACTGCTTTGACATGGTTACTTGTTGACTAATCTAGTGCACGTATTCCCATGATATTAATGTTTACCTTCACTCATTTCTCACTCGATCATGTGGACCATGGTTTGGTATTCTAATCATATGGGGAAGGTTGAGTCAACCAGAGTTGACTCCCTTAACCCCTGGTGAACTGGTGTTGGGCCTATTGGGCTTCGTTCTTGGGTTTGCTTCAACGCATACACCCCCATTTTTGTTTTCCTGCACCTTTTATTATTATTATATTGGCTTTTATTTTTTATGATATTTTAGTTGGGCCATCCTTTTGATATTTTCTGAACCCAACCTGAATAACGCACCCTCTATTCTTTATTTGTCTTATTTAATTAATTAGTTTTATTTTAATTAATTAAATTTGATAATTAAGTTTGATTAAAATTGTTAATGATTGAATTAACCAATTAATCATAATAATCATTTTTAATTATCCTAATTAATTAATTTAATTAAACTTTAATTAGTTAATTTTCTATTAGTAATTTGATTGCCCTTTTGCTTTATTTTATTAATCATGCATCCTTTTTTCATATCAATTGTTAATCATGACTTAATCATGAATTAATTATGCATATTTGATCATCTTGGTAATTAGATGACTTAAAATGAACTTTTTTCTATAATCAAAACTATTGGTCCAATGTCAAATGAATTTTTCTCAAATCACTTCGTTTCGATTAATCTCGATTCAACGCAAATTAAAATCTTGATCAACATCAAGCGCTTTTCTCCAATTTAAAATTATAACACTTAATCCTTCTTAAACATTATTTCACAAAGGATGAAAATAGAGATGTTATATATCCTTCTATTCCTCTCCTCGATTGTTTGGATACGAGTTGCTTAGCTTGACCATTTGAGCAATCGTCATCCATTAAAAACTTCTAATTCGATTCATTTCAAACCATCTTTCGTAATCAAACCTTTAGCGAACTCATTTTCGTAATAACTTGGACGGAAAAGGAGGTGGTCTAGAGACTTTTATTCCCTTCTCGAGTAATTGGATACGAGTTGCCTAACTCGACCGTTCGAGTATTCGTCATCTATCCAAGATACCTTAACAATATCCAGGGCCGACCCAATTATATCGGAGACCCCGTTCTAATTACAAAAATTGGCCCATTTTTTTTAAAACATAATTATAATAATTAAAAAATATATACTAAAAATACATTTATATATAAATTAAAAATAAATTTAATTATAATTATTTTGAGTTTTGATCGATCTTGATTTTTGTATATATTAAGTTTTTATCATAATATTTTGTTCGATTGTTGAGTTTTTTTAATAACATTTTATTTATTTTTATTAATATTTATAAAAAAAAAATTAAAAATTTCAAAATTTTGGGCCCTCTTATATTTGGGGCCCTGTGCTGCAGCACATGCTGCACATGCACAGAGCCGCCCCTGACAATATCCAAATCTTTTTGCAATAATGGGTGAAAATGGAGATGGTCTAGAACCTTCTATTCCTCTCCTCGATTATTTGGGTACGAGTTTACTAACTCGACCATTCGAACAATCTCATCCAAAAAAACTATCAACCAATTAAAACTATCTTTTTCTCATTCCTGTGTGATCAAAAACCTTTTCTCAAAAGAACACTGTTTAGTCTGTTTTAACGCAAATACAAACAAGAGCTTAAGCCTTCCCCGCGAGCATACAAACCAACGTTTAACCGTTAGAACGTGATCTAAACAGTCGTTCAATAAAACAAACCAACCCACAAAAACATAGTTTTTTAATGCCGAACTATGAAGCTTTGAGTTTCTCATTTTACCTGATGATACATAGGAGCGAGACCCATAATCTCGTCAAACACCCTAATAAAAACATTTTTGTGACTCCTTCTCTTTTCCCTTTTCACTTTTGACCACTCAAAGAAAACAATTAACACAAGCTAACATTCAATTGCAAATTTAATTAAAAGGTTTCCATTGAGTGCAACAGACGTGAGAGGTGTTAATACCTTCCCCTTGCGTAATCAACTTCTGAACCCAAATTTGGTTGCGATGATCATCTTCATTTTATTTTAAGGATTTTATTGATATTTTCCATTTCATTCTTTGGAATAAATAAAGTTCGATGGCGACTCTGTTCGAATCAATTTTCTGTGAACGCATGAACACTTTGTGAAAGATCGTATTTTTCGAGATGCGACACTCGTATGAACCAATGTATGGTATAAATGCTTAGTTATTCAGGAACTCAATAACAATTTTTTTGTAGTTCTTTAGGAACTCATTCTCAATTTTTTTTATAGTTTTTCAGGAACTCAATCACAAATACTTTTATGAAGCTCTTCAACCCAAATCTTTTTATGTAGTTCTTCATGAACACAATCAAATTTTTTTATGTAGTTTTTCAGGAACTCAATCATAAATATTTTTATGTATTTCTTCAAGAATTTAATCAAAAATCTTTTTATTACTAAATCTAATAATATTTACAATCCTTTAGGGATGCTTAATAAGTTCTTCAGGAACTATATAAAAAACTCATTAATATCCTTCAAGAATACTTGATAAGTTCTTCAAGAATTATATAGAAAATTATTATCATTATCATCCTTTAGGGATACTTGATAAGTTATTTATGGACTATATAACAAACTATTATTTTGCTATCCTTCACGGATGCTTCATATATGTTCTTCAGGAAATATATAACAAACTAGTTATTTTGATATCCATCCGGGATACTTGACAATTTAATAAGATATAATATAATATTAAAATCCAAAATGAATAATATAAAAGAAAATAATAAAAGAAATTATCAATATAACCTTCGATAGTTAGAATTTCGATTTTTGTCTTTTTCAATTTTGGTAGAGTTTCGTGCTGATAACGTATTATGAAACTAAAAAAAATAATAGAACAGAGATAGGATAAAAATATAATGTATTGTATTATTTTATTCTCAATGTTAATTTTGAATGCAATATGAGTCATATTAATAAGACATGTGTAATGAATGGAAAATCCAGTCATTCATGGACATTCATAATCATGTTATTTATAACCGTGAATTTATTTTCTAAATAACCAATTTTTTCAACAAAATTTTCCAAATAATCATCTTTCCCCACTAATTTTCAAAATACCCATATTTCAAATAAAAAAATTCAACAAAAAATACTACTCAATCCAATTTACGATTCCATTGAAAACTAAGTGGCCTAGCCAATTGAATTGGTGACTATACTTAACCTAGCCAATTGAATTGGTGAGTATGTACAAATCATATGAACAATCACCGATTCATCTGACTCATATGTGTTAGATTTTTTTTTATATTTTAATATAATTAACTAATAATAATTAATTAAATAAAAAATATTAATATTTAATTTAAATATAATTACATATGAGAATACTTTTACACTAGCGATGACGACCCGCTTGATCGTACATGCTACCGATTTTGCTCCAAGCATGAGGTTGACCTAGATTGTCGTCCCTAGCGTCTGTCAACCGCAACAACTTCACATTCCCCTACACAAAAAAGTAAGTTAATAACATTATTTACATTTACTTACTTTACCCATTATTATTTCTAAATAGTTTATTTTAACTTTTTTGGTTTAGGTGGTTGACCTGTAGGAAGAATTACAACAATATCCTAGACACTGCATCACTCAATATCGAAATTTCTTGGATCACCTAACAACAAACGATGTATTGCCATTAAAATATTCATTTCATAATAGTTTATGCATTTACTAATCTAATTTATTTTTCATTTACAGTTTATTTGGAGAGCATATATGGGTGTGGAACATCATCATGAAATCAATGAAGAAGATGCAGCCGTTTGGATTACAACAATATCAATCATCAGGTTCGCCACTGTGGAGATGCACCATAGTGACTGTGTGAAATTGAAGTTCGACATGCATAAAAAAATCTCAAATCCCTCGAGGTGCCTCAGAAAATAGCGTCAATATAAAGTTAATGAACAATGTGCCTTTTACGATTGGTAAAACTTCGCTAAAACTGAGTGTCATCAATAGAGGTACCATCACCAACGAGTCTTAATCGACACTGACGTGCATACCAAACCTAAAATAACTCATAATTATATGTATTGATATAGATCAGTTACAGTTGGGTTTTTCTTCGAAGATATGTATTTATACAACCCACGACAAACCACTTACACACAACAAGCTTCAACATCTAACTCCCAATAGAATTACCAAACCATTTACACACAACATCGTACCCAACAAAACTACCAACCCACAAACACCCAATAAAAATAGACTTCCAACACATCCTCCAACCATAGCCAAAACTCCCAAGAAACATATAACACCAACATTTCCTACCATAGGCAAAACACCATAGCATCACAACACTAAAACATCCAATAAAGATATGGCTACCACATACCACAACAACCGTTTCTTCCTTTCTCCAACGAAGCATTCACACCAATATTGTCATTCTATCGACCATGTCGCTCACCAATATACCCCATCAACCCAAACAACACAACCCAACTACAACGACATGGACAACAAATTCAGTTACGGCAACGCGTCAATGCATACATAAGACTACATAGAATTACAAGAGCTTATTAGGGAATACGATGATGATGTTGTTATAGGGAACTCTTATCAAACACTTAGGGAGAATCAACAGAGATCAATACGAGAAAAAGCACCTAATGGACGTGGAACCAATGACATGTATGATCAAGTGGATCGTCGTCGTTAAATTAAAAATATCCTCGTATGTAATCCTATTTAAATTAAATATTAATAGTTTTTGGGAAATGCTAACGAGTGTCCCAGAGGCACTCTTTAAGACTTTAAAATAGTCGGGTTTTTTTAAAAATGTGTGTATTTAATGCTTCGGAAATTGAAATAGTTAACTTTTCTATAAAATTTATTTTTTTATTTTTTATTAATTAATGATATTAAAATTTTAAAAAAAGTATCTAACACGTTAGAGAAAGACGAATTTGTAATTGCTCATATAATTTGTATAGAGTTGTCAATTCAATTGGTTAGATTAGATGTAGTCAATTCAATTGATTATGCCACTTATTTTTTCAATTGAGTTCTCAATTAAATTGGCTAGTGTTCTTCGTTATAATATTTTTTTTAGAAACATAAGTATTTTGGAAATTAATGAAGAAATATGATTATTTAAAGAATTTTGTTGGAAAATTGATTATTTAAAAATAAAATATAAAAAAGACCTAAAATTAAACTTTAAAATAGAGAAAGATTAAAGCCATTAAAATAGAGTCTAAAAATATATTTAAACATATTCTTATTAAACCAATTTCAAATTCAGCTTGTTTGTTTTCCCATTTAATTTTTTATGTTTTGAATTTTAACTAGATCTAGTTATGTTTGTTAAAATGGCTAGTGTGGTGCTGTCTTGGGTCATATGATGTTGGGTGAAAAGTTACACAAAATGAGCATATTTGTGTCTCTTCTATGCATCATGGGATTCCAATTATTCCTTTCACTTATGGAGTGGTGATTGTGACAAAGTGATAATAATGTTGATTACCTTGTCCAAACAAAATGCGATAAGGACAAAACTTAGTGCTTTCTAATGAGACTTGTCTGTAATCATTTCTCGAGTTTGCTTTCTTGATGTTCTTCCTAGCCTAAGTAAAAAGGAAGAATAATAAATGATAATCCTAATTAGAGTTTGCAAATTAATTTAAGATTTAGGTCATTATTAATATTTAAAACAAGATTAAATATGTTTTTTTTTAATTTTATAATACTTTTCTTTGATTTTTAATTCTCACAATATTTTTTATCAGCAATATTAGAATATTATAAAAAATTTACTCCAAAAAAAGTTATAACGTTTTAATAATTAATGAATTGAATAATAATTTTTAAAGTAAAAAAAATCAATAATATAAATAATATAATTATTGAATTTAAAATAAAATTTTGTATATTTTAAAACTTATTTTATTAACATCAAAGATATATACCTATATTGTTTAATAACGTTTTGAAAAATATTATTATGTTAAGAATAATAAGTCAATTGTGATTTCAGATTGATTATAAATGTGAATATTTGAACATTTATATGTGAAAGAATCCACACACTTGTTATTACCTTAAACTTTTGGATGAATATGTGATGTCTTTCTCACTTGTGTGTTGTTCTTAACATAATATTTATGCTCCTCATGAAAACAAATTGTAACATGAATCTTTTGTTCGAATAAAAGGACCGACTTACTTGTATCAAAATATCAAAGAAGACGTGTTTCGTTGAAATCAAAATGCCCAGAAAAATGTGTATTGAAATACCTAAGTAAAGGTGTTAATGGCGGTACAAATATACGTGGACAAAAAAGTATTGTGGATTCACACTTAAGGAAAAATGTTAAGAATAATAAGTCAAGTGAGTTGGAGTCCCATATTGATCATAAATGTGGAAATTTGAATATTTATAAGTGGAAAAACCTACAGAGATATCACCTTAAATTTTCTGATGAATATACGATTTCTTAGCTCAATGTTGCTCCTTTTCATAAACCAACAATAATGATTACAAGTTGATGATTTTTTATGGAAATATAATAAAATTTTGAAATATTATAAAAATTAAAAGAAATTGACCTTTAAAATATGTTATGTCATTAAATATTTATAAAAAATATGGTTGGACATAATTCAATTAATACTGGTTTATATAGATGGAGATTATTTTCACTTATAAACACACATGATATATTATATGAGACTCTTAACATCATCCTTCGTTTTCATGACCAAATATTTAATTGTATATTGTCCGACTATATATATATATATATATATATATATATATATATATATATATATATATATATATATATATATATATATATATATATATATATATATATATATATATATATATATATATATATATATATATATTTATTGAAATAATCAACATTTGAATCCTTGCAAGGTTGAAAAATAATGAAATAAACGGATTCAAATCCTTGCATGAGTGAGAAATACCGACATAACAATTATTATACTAACAACTTTTTCAAATAAAAAGTTATGGAGCACAAAATCGAGTGGTGAATAATATTTTTAAAATTTGTGAATTAAAAGGACTATTTTTTAATTTTGGAAACGAAGGTACTGAAACTATCATTCAATTACAATTTTAAAAAGAAATATAAATATATTCCAGTTATCATTATCATTACAGAACAAGTAAAATGATTATTACTGTCCATATACATGGATATAAAAATAGATATACAGTAATATTTTTTAAAATGTACAGTATTGTCACTTTATTAAAGTATGCTAACGGAAGTCGGTATTTTGTTTTAAATAGGTTTGGTTCTTCATTCAATTTCAGGTTAAAAAATATTTGGCATAATTAATCCTCAGATCTCATAAATTAACTTTAAGTTTCATTTTAGTCTCTTAATAAAAAATCATTATAGTTTGGTCTCGTGATATTAGTTAAGTTAGTAGCGTTGTTTCCTTCCGTTAGTTAAGCTGAGAAAACGTTAGTATTTATCAACGCGGCGTGTCAATTGTGTAATGATTCATCAAAATGATTTAAAAAATCATTATTTAAGGTTGTCTGCGTTAGAATAGAATCTAGGTTGTGTTGAACTTTCGTTAAGGTTGTCTGCATAAAAAAACCTCCTCTTGTGTTTATTTTCTTCTTCAATCCCATCGTGTACGTTGTCTGCGTTAGAATCAAGGTTGTGTTGAATTATCACCGTGTATCCGTTTTTAGGATTTTAAACTTCATCTTCTTCAATGTCAAAGTTGTCAAAGAGTGTTTATATTGGAACAACTGAGTCGGTTATCCGTAGAAACAAGATGAGGGAGTGTTTTTACAAAGAAGAAAGTGTCATTCATATTGTGGGTGACATGAACAATGTTAATTTTAGGAAAAGTATTTGGTCTTGTAGAAATTACAGGAATCATATGCGTAAGAGATGCAATTATTTCAAATGGTTAGATGATGACGTTGTTGATGAAAGAGATCTGAAGATTGAAAGGCAAAAGAAAAAATTGTACAAATTGAAGAATAAAATCAGTCAGACTATAGGATTGTTGAAAGTGTCCATTGTGATTGGAATATTGAGCTTAATGTTAAATGTTGTATTTGTAACAATGTATTTTTAGGTTTGAATTTTATCAGTCTATGAATTTATCTGTCTTTTATGTGTATCTATCATAAAATGTATATGTCAACATTGTTATGTATGTTGGCTGCATTTGATGAACAAAAGCACCTTTGTGTAATTAGTTTATGAATGATATGAATTTGTCATGATGTTATTAGTGAAAAAATTTACTTTTGTTTTCAATGAAAATATCAGAACAAATGTAATTTTGTGCAATGAGTTTATGAATGAAATTAATTTGTCGTTATGTTATAAGTGAAATGTTACTTTTGTTTTCTAATATCAGGACACATGTAATTTTGTGTAATGAGTTTATGTAACATAACCATAAGTCATAACAATGATGACAAATACATAATTTTGTAATTTTGTTTCCAATGAACACCTTTGTGAAATGAACAAATGTAACATAACCATAAGTCATAACAAAATATTGCTTTATAAGTCATAACAAAATGTTGCTTTTTAAGTCATAACAAAAGTGACATTATAAGTCATAAGTCAGAAACTACAAAATAGGCATTGTAAGCCATATGTTACATAACACAACCAACAAATGTGATATTATAAGCCATAAGTCATAAACAACAAAATATGCATTGTAAGTCATATGTTACATAACAGAACCAACAAAAGTGGTTAAGAACAAAGCATAAGCATTAGGGTTGGCTAAGAAATGGTTTTAGACCTTTTTGAAGTCTCATATTATTTTTGGACGGTTGTTGAGTTGAACCTCCAGTTGGTGTTGGCTGATTTGAAGCAGTAGGAAGTGATGAATGACTTGAAGCAGCAGGTAGTGATGGATGACTTGAAGCAGTAGTTAGAGTAGGCTAAGTAGCAACAATAATTGGGGCAGGCTGAGTAGAAGTAGTAGGGCTAGGCTCAGTAGCAGCAGTAGTTGGGGTAGGTTGAGTTGAAGTTGTAGGCAGCTTGCACATGGCCTTTGTCACCATCCTTATGACATCGATAACATTTGGTACCAAACTTTGCTCGTTTTTGAGCCGTGACTCATTTCTCACTTGTTCTTCAACTTCCTTGTTCCTTTTCTTCTTAGGTCTACTATGTTACCTTTTTATGGGGGTGGTTACAAGTCAACAACATTTGTTTTTGTCCAAAGAGATTCCCAATTGACTAGATAAATCATTGGTATATAGAAAGCCTAATAACACTCCTTTTTGTAATATTCAGGCACAAAATCATCAGCTTGTAAATGCTGATCTTTCATGCATGAAATTACATGACAACATGGCAGTCATGTCAGTATCCACCTTTTACATGAACATGCATACTTTGATAAATTAATAATAAACTTTTCTCCATTGAATGATGTATGCCTAACCTCATAGTCAAATTCACATGCACGCCTGTTACAAATACATAAAACAATTATGAAGTCAATGCTATATCAAGTCAACTGCTAATGTCTCAAACAAATATGAAGCATTACCTAACAATCCAATTGTTTGTTCTTTGTGATTCCTTTTCCAACTTCTTTTTTATATTTGGTAGAATTTTATCATCAAATTTGGCAATCTTCTGTATGTTGGACTCCCACCTTTGCATCAGGTACACTGTTATATCTTAAATCATAGTCACAATAGACTTGGCTCTTGCTGCTACAAATATTGAGTTGAATGGCTCTGACATGTTGTTCACCAAAGTATCATACATTGGACTAGTTCTAAACCTTGATTTGCTCCAGAACCTCGATGGAATCTTTCACAGGTGCTTGAATTCCTCTTCATTAACACTTTTCACTTCATGCATTATTTTTTTCCAAGCATTTGCATGATTGGCAGTTGCAGCCTTCCACACCAGTTCCTTTAATTTAACACCTGGAAACTTCTTCCTAAAATTGCTATATAAGTGCCTAACAAGAATACCACATATCAAAGGTATCCACATTAGTACCTAACAAGAATAACTCATGTCACATATCAAATATGACTTAACAATAGTGATTATCTAACAAAAACCTTTGGCCAACCTATGGTAGCAACTCATCAAGTGCAGACAACAAACCCTGCATTACAATCATGAATATGTAAGTCTAAAACTATTTAATGTGTAAGAAATAATTTAAACAGACCAATCAGATGTCAATACTTTTGTTGATCACTTATAAATGTATAAGCCTTGCATAATTTGACACCTCCCAAATCAGATGTCAATAGCTCCAAAAACCAACTCCATTAATCTTTGGTTTCTCCCTCAACTACAACAAATGTTATTGGTAGCATTTGATCATTTGGATCCCTCTCAATCGCTTCAAGTATTTGTCCACCATAATAGCCCTTTACAAAACACCTATTCAATCCTATGATAGTTATGCACTTGAAGAAACTATCCTTGCAATTTTTAAGGCATATATAAATCCTTTGGAAATATGGATTCAAAGTCCTCTAAGGATTCTCACTACTTTCCTCTCCACCTTGAACTGGTTGACTTGTAATTTTCACAGTTGATCTGGGGTTTGCCCTTAACAGCTCATGACCATAATCATGGATTCTTGTATATTACTCACTAAATGAACCATCAACAATGTCAATAATACATAAATGAGTCTTCGAAGTAGGAGAAAATATTAAAGGTTTGCTTTTTAAAATAGTAAGCACATAAACATACCTTAGAATGGAAATAAACAATGGTGAAAGTTGATAAGTAGTGTCTTCTTCGTAGCTCCAACTATCCTCGTCTCCTTCGCTCCAATTTCTTCTTCGCAACAACAACTAGGGTTTCAGACAATAAGGATAGAACTATGAACTAGAGTTCAGACATTATGTTTCTAAAAGAGAAAATGATATTTCATTCTTTACATTAAAATAAGTGTATTAATAATTGAAACAACAATAAAAATATTCGTATTAATAATTGAAACAACAATAACAATATGTCATGTCAGTAATTCACTATACCACGTTGGCATTTTTTAATGTTTTTCCACTATAATTTAACAGAAGGGACATATAAGGCTAACAGAGGTGTCTTAAAGTACTATATTGTGACGTTTTTGAATGAAGGGACTAAATAGAAATCATAAATTAACTTGAGGGACTAAAAGATGAATTAAGCCAAAAATATTAATGTGGAATATTTTGTAATACGTGGAAATTAGTTGATGATGAGTAATATTCTAGTTGGATAAATTAATTTATCATGTTAGTTTTTATTAAACAAAAATAGTTTAAAACTTAAATAAATATTATAATTCAACATTAAATAAATCAAACAAATTAAAATAGAAGGAAAAAGACGAGAAATCAATGTTGAACAAAGAACGAAGAAGACGAGAAATTCTAAGTTTGAAATCAAAGAATCAATTGTGATGTCTAGTAGTACTGGAATCTCATAGACTTATGATGGACCATCATCTTCGACAAAAAACGATCCTAAATTTTGTTCAGGATATTTCGTTGTTTACACTGAATTATGTATTTGTAGAAAAACTCTCTTTTTGTCAAATGTATGTGCTTTGCTATATGCATTAGTGTAGTTTGTTTATGGATTGATTGCATTATAATAGGTTATTCATTGCAAATGTTGTGAGGACTATATGTCTTATTCTTATATGTTTTTATTCTTGTCTAGTTTTTTGCGTGGTCCATTCATTATTTTAGTATATATGTTTGTTGGAACCACTTGGTTTTGTCTACGCAGGGGTTCATGAATTTAAATTTCTTGTCATGTTTCAATTCAGTTTGTATGATATGAATCAAATATTATATTGAATCGGCTCATAGATCGCAAACCCAGAAGATATTTTCATTGTGTTTGTGTGACTTAATTCAACCCTTTTAATGAATCGGTTCATAAATTGAATGTTCATGGCATACTTTTCATTTTGTTTGTGTATGATTCAATTCATAAAAACAATTTAATTTATTCACATGATCTTTTCATGACATGATTATTTAAGGAAATATCAAACATTTGAGAAAATTCAAAATCATATTTAAATAAGATCATTTAAGGATTTTTGCTTCAAAATTATGCTATTTCTAAAGCACCTATATAAGGATCTTTTCATTTTAAAAATCATAACTGGAATCATTTTCTAATGTGAGAAATCTAGAAACACAACTTCATCTATCTCAAATATCTATCTTTTGTCCATGAAGAATCATCAACATTTATGTGTGTGTGTGCACGCGCACGCGCACGTGTGTGAATGATGGTGAGGAAACATTATAGTTCTAATTGTTGTTGAAATTTTTAGTTTTCAAGAAGATTGAAAAGTTTGTAGAATTCACTAGTCATATTTCTTTGAAGAAAAAGAGAGACTTCTTCTTCATAGATGTGGAGTTTCTTGTAATTGTCAACATGTTGAAGAAAGGATTCAAGGATTGCAAACATGATTGAGTGAATATAGATGTGGTGTCAAGATTAACTTTCATCAAAGGTTAAAGATTGAGATTAAGTTGAAGATCAAAGTGGTAGTTGTGGCTAGCCAAATTGTAGACAAGATTAAATCAAGAAGCAAGGCAAAAATAGTTTGGAAGAACATATTTTTGATGGTTTACCATCGAAAATTGGATTAGGTGCATGCGTGGGTAAAAGCACAAAACCAATATAAACACTCTCTCTCTATCTATCTATCTATCTATCTCTCTCTCTCTCTCTCTCTCTCTCTCTCTCTCTCTCTCTCTCTCTCTCTCTCTCTCTCTCTCTCTCTCTCTCTCTCTCTCTCTCTCTCTCTCTCTCTCTCTCTCTCTCTCTATATATATATATATATATATATATATATATATATATATATATATATATATATATATATATATATATATATATATATATATATATATATATATATATATATTATAGTTGTATGGAATAGGTTTCTTGCTTTGATTAGGATTGCATGTCTCTTAGATTTATTGCTTTCATTCAGATTAATTGTGTAAGCTTAGGTCTGATTAATTGAGTTTTCCAAAAAATCTTATTGTTGATTATGCTATCAAGTTGTGATTAAAGATTGTTTAAGATTGATTAATCAATAATTGTATACAATTTTTTATTTGATCTATTAAAGGATAATTAACATATTTCTTCTTGTTTGATTCCATATCACTGGTGTGTGTGTGTATAGTCATGATCAAACCTTCAAATTGCGTAAAATTGTTTTCAAATATATTTTCATCATAATAGATTCCACAATTTTTTTAAAAATTTGGAAAATATTAGAAGGGATTTTTTTATCTATTCAACCCACTTCTATACAATTATCCTCATATTCAAACCAACATATAGGTGTTAAAGCAAGAGAATTAGAATTTATTTAAGGAACTAAGACTGAGCAATATGATTATACGAGGAATTATGTCAAGGAACTAAGGAGATATAATCCTAATACTATTGTGATAGTTAATTGTGGAATGTATGATGTTGGATCCATTTTTGAGAGAATACATGTGTATCTTGACACATGTAAGATTGCTATTACTTATGAATTCATGCCTTTAATTTGTCTTAATACATGTTTCTTAAAGGGAAAATATGGTGGCCAGTTGATGTCTTCAGTTGAGAAAGATGACGATAACTAGATTGATCATATTGCATATGTCAGGGTAGAAACAAAGACACGAGACTTGTGGCAATGATTCTTGGATATATTACTAAGATTTGAATAATATCAATCAAAGGTATTATGCATTCATTTCATATCAACAAAAGGTATATCTTTTTTATTTATAATTGTTATGATTCACATTACTAATCACATAATGTATGGTTATTAATATTTATTATTTTTATAGGGTATGGTAGGAACAATTTTTAATATTTCCCATGCTCTAACTAACTTTATTAAATGAAAGAACTATTACAATCGGTTGCAAATTCACTTTCCTTGGGATTATATAGATTCACCCAATCTCAAATGCACATTAAATGTAAACAAAAATTCAAATGCAAACTTGAATGCAAATGAAACTCAAAACCAAACTAACTTGAATCTTGAATTACATTTAACATCATCCCTTAAGTCACATTCAAGTTAAAATCCACAACATCCATTCCATACCTCAAATTTATGAAGTGTTCAATTTTGATTTCTTTGGTCAGCACATCTATAATTTACTTCTGAGTGCTGACATGAACAATCTCAAGTAGTCCATTCTGAAGTTGATTGTACAGAAAATGGTACTTCGTATCAATGTGCTTGCTTCTTCCATGTAACACTAGATTATTAGCCAGACGTATGGAAAACTTGTTGCGAATCATAAACTTGACTATTTTGCTCACTTTGAACTTCAGTTCCTACAACAAATTCATCAACCAAACATCCTGACAAGCTGACAAAACACCAACTATGTATTCAACTTCACGGGTTGACAATGAAACCACTGGTTGCTTCTTATAACACCAAGAAATGGGGGCTCCAAGATACATAAATATGTGTCTTGTAGTGCTTATTCTATCCATTATGTCACCACATCAGTCTAAGAAGCATATCAACTCAGCAACATCTAACACTCTAGATATAAATAAAATTCCATGCCTCAAGTTTCCTTTACATACCTAAGAATCTTGAGTGCAGCTTGGTAACATGACCACTTTGGTTTACTCATAAACCTACTCACCCTTCCAGCTACATAACATATGCCAGGCCTGGTGTTACACATATATCTCAGACAGCCAACCAACTATTTGAAGGTTATAGCATATACATCCTCACAATTAGAATTAGAGTCCAACTTATGATTTGTCTAAACAGGTGTGATTGTTGACTTACAATTCATCAACTTAAATATCTTCAGCAACTCAAGTTCATACTTCAGTTGGTGCACAATAATTCCCTTCTCAGAATGCAAAATCTCAATTCCTAGAAAATATACCATATTTTCAAGGTCAGTCATATCAAATGCATTCATCAGCACCTTCTTGAACTTGTTTATCTCAGAAGTACAACTCTCTGTCAGAAGTATGTCATCCACATAAAGACACGCCAAAAACACATTGCCATCAGAAGTATGCTGCACATACACACCATATTCCATTTCACATTTTTTGAAACCCAAATGCTTGAAAAATGAATCAATCTTCAGATTCCAAGCCCTTAGAGCTTATTTCATTATGTACAAGGCTTTATGCATCTTATACACCATCCCTTCTTTGTTCTCTTTCACAAATCTAGCAGGTTGTAACACATAAACTTCTTCTTGCAATGGACCATTTAGAAAAGCTGACTTTACATTTAAATGTATCAAATTCCAATTCCTATTTGCAGCTATAGAAATAACCAACCTTGTGTGAAAACACTTCAAAATAGTCTAAACATACCTTTTGTAGGTATCCTCTAGTTACTAACCTTGCTTTATGCTTGGAAACTGAACCATCTAACTTCAGCTTTATCTTGAAAACCAATCTCACACTGATGGCCTTCTTTTTTTGAGGTAGAACATCCAATTACCATGTCTTATTTCTTTCAATGGCCTCTAGCTCTTCCTTCATGGTGTTCACCCACACCTTCTTCTTGAGAGCCTCATTGATGCTGACAGGTTCAAAGTCCACAATCATGGCACTATGTATGACTTCCCCTTCAGAATCAATCTCAGTATCTTGTAGTAACTCAAAATCTACAAGTCTCCTTGGTATTTGTCTTAGTCTCTATGGCCTCTGGAACTGTGCAACTTCACATTCAGAAGTAGAACCACCTTCAGAAGTTCCACCTTTAGAGGTTGGATCACCTTCAAAGTCAGATCCACCATCAGAGTCACCTTTAGGATCATACTCACCTTCAGAGTCAAAGTCATATTCAGAGTTAGAGTCATCTTCAAATTCAGACTCTCCTTTAGAGTTAGAATCACCTTCATGGGAAGAAACAGACTCTAGTGTTGACATTCCACTAGAGTTGGATTAAGACATGCTCTAATCCCATGTTTCTAATTCCTTAACTATGACATCTCTGTTGAATTCAACTTTGTTGGTGACTAGATAATGGAGCTTATAAGCACCTATATTATGGTAACCTATAAGCAACATGACTTTGCTTATGTCATCCAATTTCCTTCTAGTAGCATCTGGTATATGTTTATAACATATTGAACCAAACACCTTGAAATGGCTGACACTTTTCTTTCTTCCAGTACGCTTCTCAATAGGAACTACTTCCTTTAACTTCTTTGTTGGACATCTCTTGAACACATATACTGAAGTAGCAATTACTTCACCCCGCAATTGCTTAGGTCGATTCTTCTCCTTCATCATACTTCTTGTCATGTCAAGTAGAGTTTCATTTCTCCTTTCAGCAATACCGTTATGATGTGGAGTGTGTGGAACAGTCACCTCATGCTCAATAGCATGTTCCTCACAAAAATTCTTAAACTATGTTGAGTTAAACTCACCTTCACCATCACCTTTGCGGATCTTCAATCTTTGTCCACTTTAATTTTCAGCCTTCACTTTAAACTTTTTGAACTCTGCAAACACCTCAGTTTTTAACTTAATGAGTGCTACCCATTTCATTATTGTGAACTCATCCACAAATGACACAAATTACTTGTTCCCTCCAAGTGAAGGTACCTCAAATGGACCACATGTATCATAATGTACCACACCTAAAGCATGAGTTGCTCTTGGAGACATTTTTGATGCGAATGGAAATATTGGTTGCTTGCCTCTCATGTATATATCACATGATTTTTATGGTGCCACAATCTTAGAAATTCAATGTACCTAATTCTTTGAACTTAGATGCCCTAAGCTTATGTAGTTCAGATCCCCCAATCTCTTCTGCCACAACTCACTTTCCCCTTCAGTACTTCTTGCACTATAGAATTGAGTGTCTATTGTTGCAACATTCATCTTGGATGTTCTATTTCTTGCCAGTTCATACTACATAATCAGATTCTGATTATAGTCATACAACTTAAATAAATTGTCCTTCATGGTAATTTAAAAACCTCTTTAAATCAGTTAACCAACACTCATCAGATTGGTATTCATGCCAAGAACATACCATATATCCTTGATCAACACAATTTTGCCATTGTTCAAATTAAATCTAACATTTCCCATTCCTTTAACATTCAGATACTCATCATCAACACATCTGATCTTGGTCCTTTTACTAGAGTCAAAATTAACCAGTCATTCCTTATTTCTAGTTAGGTGATTTGAGCAGGCAATGTCCATATACCACTAGTCTATCATTGATCTGCCTACATTCTTATATGCCATCAATAGAACATGTTCATCGTCAGTATCTCCTATCACTACGCCAAAAACTGGAATAGACAGCGCACCTTAGAGGGCGCTTTATTACAAAAGCGCCCTCTAAAGTGAAGCGAAAAATAAGGAGCAATAGACAGCGCACTTTAGAGGGCGCTTTTGTAATAAAGCACCCTCTAAGGTGAAGCGAAAAAATAAGGAGGAGATAGAGGGACAACAATACATGGCGCTTTTTAGAAAGCGCCCTCTAAGGTTACCCTTAGAGGGCACTTTTAATAAAGCGCTGTTATAAGTCCATGTGCATTTCCAGCTTATAGAGCGCTTCTGGAAAGCCTTAGAGAGCGCTTTCATAAGCGCCCTCTTAGGCCCCCTTTAGAGGGCGCTTTGTTTCCACAAGCGCCCTCTAAGGTGAAACGAAAAAATAAGGAGGAGATAGAGGGACAACAATACATGGCGCTTTATAGAAAGCGCCCTCTAAGGTTACCCTTAGAGGGCGCTTTTAATAAAGCGCTGTTATAAGTCCACGTGCATTTCCAGCTTATAAAGCGCTTCTGGAAAGCCTTAGAGAGCGCTTTCATAAGCGCCCTCTTAGGCCCCCTTTAGAGGGCGCTTTTTTTCCACAAGCGCCCTCTAATGTCCCCTTTAGTAAACATTAAAATTATAACATACTGCGTGTTGTTATTTCACTATCTGTTATTAGCGTTCTTTTTCACGTTAGGGTTATGAGGCGTTTTCCTTCCACCTCTGTTAGATCTACATGCGCGTTTCCTCCTTCTACCAATCAAAGGTACACGCTTTTCCCAATTACTGTTTTATGTTATTGCTTTGTTTTAGCTTTGCCCAATTTCTGTTTTACCTTATTACTGCGCGTTTCCTCCTTCTACGTTTGTTTCGACCATGATAGCGGATGCACTAGGAAATTGACGGTTGGTTTTTAGTGACCATGATTGCGGATGCAATGGGTTATACGACCTATGAAACATCTGATTTTGTGTCAACACCAGTATCATTAGAAACCTAGGTCCGAATGTGTTTGAACTCTTCTGAAATTGTTTTTTATTTATTCTAATTAGTAATGGATAATACATGAATGTCTTCCAATCGATTGTCGAGAGAGTACGAGAATGGGGTATCAGAATTCGTTAAGTTTGCCGTTGCGCACGCCGAAGACCCCAGTAGAATGATATGTCCTTGCTTGGGTTGTTGTTATGGGAAACGGGTTGACGCAGTTCAGTTGACATCGCATCTAATGAGGCATGGAATTGATCGAAGTTATACATGTTGGAATTTGCATGGTGAGAAAAGTAACGAGAATGTTGAACCGGGGGATAGTACGACCTATGCCTCAAACTATAGTGGCGCAGATACATACGATTGTGATCGAGTTGAAGAGATTGCAGAAGCACTTGAAGGAGATCTTAAGGATTGTCCCGAAATGTTTGAGAGGTTGGTAAGTGATGCAGAGAAACCTTTGTATGATGGTTGCACTAAAGTTACTTTTGTAGTGGTCCAAAAGAGACATCACACCCGTCTCTTTCCTGTCAACCCCAAAGAGACCGATAGAAGTGGAAATATTATGCCAGGTTTTTTCAATATATTTCTCAACGCAACTGGTATATATTATCATTTGAATTTATCACTTTTTGCTGATTTTGTTGTTCTAAATTGTCAAAGGAACCGTGGTAGACACCAGCATTTGTCACCCTAGGGAATTTGATTTTTACCTTAACAGCCATGCAGGAATTCAGGTAATATTAGCTATGTCATTTAACTTTATGCCATTGTTTACTATTTGTTGCTCAATCGCCTTTTGACAGTTCTGTGTTATTTGCATTTGGACGTGTTCTTTTTGCAGGGGACTACTTATGCTGCCATCTGTTGTTTTGGTTGAGCCTTATTTTGTATGGATGTGCGATAGAACTACTAGACAGCTTTTGGATATACAGAACATGTTTGCCACCATGGGTGGATGGGCGTTTTTGTTTAGTATTGGTTAGAACTACTAGACAGCTTTTGGATACAGTGGTCACTGGGTGTTGGTTGCTATGTTTTATTCTCTTAATTGTAGTACTTTGAGAATATGTTGTTGTATATTGTTGATCAAAGAATCATATATTAATGTTGTATATATGGAGGATTAATGTTGTATATAAATGGATTCATGTTGTATATATCAATGGATTAATGGTGTATAACATTGGATTAAAGGATGAAATCAATATGAATTTTACACTTTTGCAGCATGCGAACAGGTTACCAATTAAATATATATCCACTGTTTTTCAAACAAATTTTTTTAAAATAACTAACACTTTAGAGGGCGCTTTGTCCAGAAAGCGCCCTCTAAACACTTTACATTGACAACTTTAGAGGGCGCTTTTTCCTGAAAGCGCCCTCTAAACACTTTACATTGACAACTTTAGAGGGCGCTTTTTCCTGAAAGCGCCCTCTAAACACTTTACATTGACAACTTTAGAGGGCGCTTTCTCCTGAAAGCGCCCTCTAAACACTTTACATTGACAACTTTAGAGGGCGCTTTTTCCTGAAAGCGCCCTCTAAACACTTTACATTGACAACTTTAGAGGGCGCTTCTCCAGAAAGCGCCCTCTAAGGTGTCCCTTTATGGACCACTCCAGAGGGCGCTTTTGTCTTAAAGCGCACTATAATGTGGCCACTTTAGACAGCGCTTTCTCCAGGAAAACAAAGCGCTGTCTTTACCTATGCCAGCGCCAGATTAGAGGGCGCTTAAAAGCGCTGTTATAGGCCAAAATAAGCGCCCTCTTTTCCCTTATTTGGCGTAGTGTATGGGTATGTTGGATTCTTCACCCTTGCTAACCTTGTTTGACCAGTAATCAACAGTAAAATGGCCAAACTTGTTGCAACTGTAGATGTGAACCTTTCTCTTGTCAAACTTCTCATTTCCCTTTTGAACATTATGATGTTTCTTATCATAATTGGAGAGTTCAGACTTATGGACACAACCATCATACTTCTTCTTGTTCTCTAACCATGCTTGCTTTTGGGTCTTCTTGCCAGAAGAAGCTTTCAGAGTCTAACCTTCGGAGCTTGTTCGAACTCTTTTTCAGAGTTTCTTTCAGTCAGATGCAACTCTTATGCCTCTAAACTATTATGAAGATCTTCAATTCTCATGATGTTGGTATCTTTAGAGTGTTCTCTATGTCTACAACTATGTAATCAAACTTTAGTAACATGCCTTCACAAAATTATAGGTCTCAAAACATTCTCATCATGTTGTATTCATTATTCCTCAACATACAAAGTTCATGGAATGAGGTTTCCTAAAGTTTCATCCACGATAGATCATGACTAATACCAAAATCCAAATGCAAATTTGTGTCCACCCACTCCTTAATATTACTAATGAAAAATAACCCCTCATATCCAACTCAACCGCATTAGTCTAAGTAGCAAAAGCTAAAGGACAATCACATAAGACATGTATAATGAATTCAACCTTTCATCCATAGTGACTACAAAAGTCCCTCCTAATTGCATTTTATTTTACTCTTATTGGTCATTATCCTACCATGATACACCAACGAAATAAAGACCCTTATTAGTTCATGGACTTTAAGCTTCCATATCAACCTCCAACTATCCTCATTAATTTTCCTACCAAAATTACACATTAATTTATATCTTATGAAACAATATAATCACTTTTTTTATCGCTTGGCCAACAACAAATATCTCTCCCCCTATTACCATTGGAAGGGAGAATAGCTAGAATTTTAGTTATCACATTTTGAAGAAATATCTCTCCATTGACCATGCTGATTCGATAAGTCCTCTAACTATTGATATAAATTTTTATTGACACAATCTATATTAATATCCATCAACTTCATACCTGGTTAAACCCAATAATAAGGCCAAATATCTATATTAGTACCATCTCCTATTAACCAATACACAAATAAGCATCAGTTTTATATGGAAGTTGACAAACTTGACTTATTTGCTGCTGTATTGTTTAAATAATAATTAGGCTTCAGGAACTGCATGTGAATGCCTTGTGATGAGTGCTGTGATACTTGAATAATAAATTAGTAGCCAGAGTAATGTCCTAACATGACAAACTCCTCCTTTGCAATGACAAATAATTTCATTTATAATAATGTGAAAAAGTTGCAGGGTTGTTTGAGAGTGTTGGACAGAAGAAAAAAAACAACATAAAATAAGTGCTTCATTAAACTGTTTACCAATGTATCACTATCATTTCTAAATATTGGTTGTTTGTTTTAAGTGATCTTTCTGGAAGAAAAAAAGTGTAACTTTGTCTTGTCCAATTGATAGTCTCTTTTTTAAGCAAGATATGAAGCTATATTTGATTGGTCTATAGAATGGTAGCAAAACAAAACTTAGCAAATGTTATTTCAGTATGTGCCTGAACTTCTTAAATATTAATTTTCCATTTTAATTCTTTGGTTCCTATTAAAGAATAATTTTAGCTAACCTTTAAAGTATTGCTGCTAAATTGTTTGTGGTTGATTTCTTTCTTTGGGTATAACAATCTCAAGTAACAAACTAACTAACTTCTATAACAACTCTTCACTTCTCTAACTACTTTAGTTAACCACTATTCTATATCATAGCTAATACATCATCAATTAGCATGTCACATGTGAAAATATCTAAGTAGTGCGCAATCCTTTGATTTTCACCCAAGACATCACAAATTTTAAACTTTATCCTTTTTTTCTTCTTCATGTTTTATTAAATTTCATTTAAGATTATCTTAAGCAAGACCTAACAGAAAAGATGTAAGTGGTGTGTGATCATTTGATTTCAAAAAATTTCCTTTTTGTTCTCAAAATGTGCATCCAGTGATGTTGTTTTGTTTCACATGTGCAGTGAACTGAAATCCATCAATGAGAGAGAAGTTTTTTGTTTCATGATGTCATATAAAAACTCAACCAACATTGACTCAGTTATTAATTGGTTTATAAAACATTCTAAAGCAAAGACCTGAAGCACTCAACTTTTGTCCTATGAATCTATTTGAATGTTACATTGCAGACTGATCTCAAGGTCATTGATATGCTGGTTTACATATGAGTCTTGTAAATTATGCTGTGAAATACTTTTGATAAGGATTTGAATCAACAATTGTGTTTATTCATAAATATTTGAATAAAAAATTGTTACCTACCAGTATTATATATAAGTCAAACATGACAGCTTCCAGATCTTCAACCATAAGTAAAACAGAGTTAAAACTCCTAATATTCAAAAAGGGGCATTCCGAGAATTGAACTCGGGACCTCTCGCACCCTAAGCGAGAATCATACCACTAGACCAAATGCCCTAATATGAAGCTTTTTGTTAGTGAATGTGTAAATTAGTCAGTTTAGGCAATTATTTTAGGCAAAAATTGAATTTAGACCTCTTATTTTTACCACATGTCATCATAACATTGGTAGCATACACATTTTAATAACATTTTACTATGCGAGAGTTGTATTGCCACTTTTACATTTTACTATGTGATAGGTTGTTAGACGTTTTTTGCTATTGATTTGTGTTGAGGGAGGTATTTTAGATAGAGGTTATATTGACGCTTTGCTGATTGGGGGAAGAAATTAGAAATCTATGGGTAAGGTACGACGGCACCATCGCGTTATTCTTCAACACCGCCTTGGTGTTCTTAAGACGCCACCAAGTTTAATTTTGTTTTCTGGGCATTTGTTTTTTTTCTTCGTGTTTGTGTGTTCAAGACGAGAGAGAGAGAGAGATGAAATTAAGAGATTGAGACCCCTAGTTGACTCTCTCATGTAGGTCACTGCCCTTTCCTTCTGGTGACATGTGTCAATAGTGGTGGCACCCTCCCAACCACCTAACTGCTTTGACATGGTTACTTGTTAACTAATCCATCACGCGTATCCCCACAGTATTAGTGTGTACTTCACTCATTTCTCAGTTGATCATGTGGACCATGACTTAGTATTCTAATTAGATGGGGAAGGTTGAGTCAACCAGAGTTGACTCCCATAACCCCTGGTGGACTGACATTGGGCCTATTGGGCCCCTTTCCTGGATTTGCTTCAATGTATACACCCCATTTTTGTTTTCCTGCACCTTTTTTATTATTATTTTTGGCTTTTATTTTTTATGATATTTTAGTTGGACCTTTGGGCCATCCTTTTGATATTTTCTGAACCCAACTTGAATAATGCACCCTCTAACCTAAATTTGATGATTAAGTTTGATTAAAATTATTAATGGTTGAATTAATCAATTAATCATAATAATCATTTTTAATTATCCTAATTAATTAATTTAATTAAATCTTAATTGGTTAATTTTTCATTAGTCATTTGATTGCACTTTTGCTTTATTTTATTAATCATGCATTTTTTTTCATATCAATTGTTAATCATGACTTAATTAAGCATCTTTGATCATTTTGGTAATTAAATGACTTAAAATGAATTTTTTTATATATAATCAAAACCATTGATTCAATGCCAGGTGGATTTTTCTCAAATCACTTCATTTTGATTAATCTCGATTCAAAGCAAATTAAAAACTTGATCAACATCGAGTGCTTTTCTCCAATTTAAAGTTAAAACACTTAATCCTTCTTAAAAATTATTTCACTAAGGATGAAAATAGAGATGGTCTAGAGCCTTCTATTCCTCTCATTGATTGTTTGGATACAAGTTGCCTAACTTGACCATTCGAGCAATCGACGTCCATTAAAAACTTTTAATCTGATTCGTTTCAAATCATCTTTTGTAATCAAAACTTTAGCAAACTCATTTTCGTAATAACTTGGACGAAAAAGGAGGTAGTGTAGAGGCTTTTATTTCCTTCATTGAGTACTTGGATACGAGTTGCTTAACTCGACCATTCGAGTATTCGTCATCCATCCAAGATACCTTAACAACATCCAAACCCTTTTGCAATTAAGGATGAAAAGAGAGATGGTATATAGCCTTCTATTCCTCTCACCGATTTTTGGGATACGAGTTGCCTAACTCGACCATTTGAGCAATCATCATCAAAAAAACATTCAACCAATCAAAACTATCTTTTTCTCATCCCCGTGCGATCGAAAACTTTTTCTCAAAAGAACATTGTTTAGTTTGTTTTAACGCAAATACAAACAAGCGCTTAAGCCTTCCCCTTGGGCATACAAGCTAACATTTAACCATTAGAGCGTGATCTAAACAGTAGTTCAATAAAACAAACCAACCCACAAAAATGTAGTTTTTTATGCTGAACTATGAAGCTTTGAGTTCCTCATTGTACCTGAGGATACGTAGGAGCGAGACCTGTAATCTCGTCAAGCACCCTAATAAAAATATTTTTATGACTCCTTCTTTTTTTCTTTCGCACTTTTGATCACTCGAAGAAAATAATTAACATAGGCTAACATTCAATCGCAAATTTAACTAAAAAGTTCCCATTGAGTACAACAGACGTGAGAGTTGCTAATACCTTACCCTTGCGTAATCAACCTCCCAACCCAATTTGATATCGATGATCATCTTCATTTTCTTTTAAGGGTTTTATTGATATTTTCCCTTTCCTTATTTTAAATAAATAAATTTCGATGATGACTTTGTTCAAATCAATTTTCTCTAAACGCATGAACACTTTGTGAAAGATCGTATTTTTCGAGATGCGACACTCGTATGAACCAATGTATGGTATAAATGCTTAGTTATTCAGGAACTCAATAACAATTTTTTTTTTGTAGTTCTTCAGGAACTCATTCACAATTTTTTTTGTAGTTTTTCGGGAACTTAATCACACATGCTTTTATGAAGCTCTTCAACTCAAATCTTTTTATGTAGTTCTTCATGAACACAATCAATTTTTTTTTTTTGTAGTTTTTCAGGAACTCAATCAAAAATATTGTTACGTAGTTCTTCAGGAACTCAATCAAAAATCTTTTTAATACTAAATATAATAATATTTACAATCCTTCAGGGGTGCTTAATAAATTCTTCAGGAACTATATAAAAAAACTCATTAATATCCTTCAAGAATGTTTGATAAGTTCTTCAAGAACTATATAACAAATTATTGTCATCCTTTAGGGCTACTTGATTAGTTATTTAAGAACTATGTAATAAACTATTATTTTTCTATCCTTCACGGATGCTTCATATATATTCTTTAGGAACTATATAACAAACTCATTATTTTGATATCCATCAGGGATACTTGATAATTTAATAAGATATAATATAATATTAAAATTCAAAACAAATAATGTAAAATAAAATAATAAAAGAAATGATCAATTTACCTTCGATAGTTAGAACTTCAATATTTTTTGTCTTTTTCAAAATAGTAGAAGAGAGAAAGGAGAAGAATATAATGTATTGTATTATTCTTTTTTCAATGTTAATTTTGAATACAATATGAGTCATATTAATAGGACATGTGTAATAAATGGAAAATCTACTAAGTCATGGACATTCATAATCATGTTATTTATAACCGTGGATTTATTTTTTAAATAACCAACTTTTTCAACAAAATTCTCCAAATAACCATCTTTCCCATTAATATCCAAAATACTCATCTTTCAAATAAAAAAAATTCAACACATAATACTACTCAATCCAATTTGCGACTCCATCGAAAAATAAGTGGCCTAGCCAATTGAATTGGTGACTATACTTAACCTAGCCTGTTGAATTGATGACTATGTACAAACCATATGAGCAGTCGCAAATTCATTTGACTCATATGTGTTAGATTTTTTGAATATTTTTTAATATAATTAATTAATAATAATAAATTAAAAAACTATTAATATTTAATTTAAATATAATTACATACAAGAATACGTTTACACTAATGATGACGACTCGCCTGATCGTACATGCTACCGATTTTGCTCCAAGCATAAGGTTGGTCTAGATTGTCGTCCCTAGCATTCGGCAACCACAACAGCTTCACATTCCCCTACACAAAAAGTAAGGTAATAACATTATTTACATTTACTTACTTTACCCATTATTATTTCTAAATGGTTTGTTTTAACTTTTTTGGTTTAGGTGGTTGACCGGCAGGATGAATTACAACAATATCCTAGACACTGCATCACTCAATATCGAAATCTCTTGGATCACCTAACACCAAATGATGTATTGCCATTAAAATAATCATTTCATAATAGTTTATGCTTAATATTAAAAAATTACTAATTTAATTTATTTTTCATCTAAAGTTTATTTGGGGACCATATATGGGTGTGGAACATCATCATGAAATTATTGAAGAAGATGCAGCCGTTTGGATTACAACGATATCGATCATCAGGTTCGCCATTATGGACATGCACCATAGTGACCGTGTGAAACTGAAGTTCGACATGCATAAAAAAATCTCATATCCCTCGAGGTGCCTCGGAAAATGGCGTCAATGTAAAGTTAATGAATAATGTGCCTTTTACAATTGGTAAGACTTCGCTAAAACTGAGTGTCGTCAATAAAGGCACCATCATCAACGAGTCTTAATCGATGTTGTCATGCATACCAAACCTAAACTAACTCATAATTATATGTATTGGTATAAATCAATTACAATTGGATTTTTCTTCAAAGATAGGTATTTATACGACCCATGTCAAACCATTTACAAACAACAAGCTTCAACATCTAACTCCCAACAGAATTACCAAACCATTTACACACAACATTGTACCCAACAAAACCAACCCACAAACACCCAATAAAAATATGCTTCCAACACACCCTCCTACCATAGCCAAAACAACCAAGAAACATATAACACCAACATTTCCTATCATAGTCAAAACATCATAACATCATAACACCAAAATATCCAATAAACATATGGCTATCACACACCACAACAACCATTTCTTTCTTTCTCCAACGAAGCATTCACATTAATATTGTCATTCTATCTACCATATTGCTCACCAATATACCCCATCAACCTAAACACCACAACCCAACTACAACGACATGGACAACAAACTCAGTTACGACAGCGTGTCAATGCATACATAAGACTACATAGAATTACAATAGTTTATTAGGGAATCTGATGATGACGTCGTTGTAGGGAACTCATATCAAACACCTAGGAAGAATCAACATAGATCTGTACGAGAAAGGGCACCTAAGGGATGTGGAACCAGTAGCATGTATGATAAAGCGGGTCGTCGTCATATTCTTGTATGTAATCCTATTTAAATTAAATATTAATAATTTTCGGAAAATGCTAACGAGTGTCCCAGAGGCACTCTTTGAGACCTTAAAATAGAAAGTTTTTTTTAAATATGCGTACTTAATGCTTCGGAAATTGAAATAGTTAACTTTTATCTAAAATTTTATTTTTTAAACTAATTTATGATATTAAAATTAAAAAAAGTAACCAACACATCGGAGAAATACGAATTTGCACCTGCTCATATGGTTTGTACAATCACCAATTCAATTGGCTAGACTAAATGCAGTCGTCAATTCAATTGATTAAGCCACTTATTTTCTTTAATTAAGTTTCCAATTGAATTGGCTAGTGTTCTTCGTTATAATATTTTTTTGAAACATAAATATTTATGAAATTAACGAAGAAATATGGTTATTTAAGGAATTTTGTTGAAAACTTGATTATTTAAAAAAATCCAATAAAATGACTTAAAATTAAATTTTAAAATAGAGAAAGATTAAAGCCATTAAAATAGAATCTAAAAATATATTTAAACATATTCTTATTAAACCAATTTCAAATTCAGCTTGTTCGTTTTCCCCTTTAATTTTTTATGTTTTCAATTTTAACTAGATCTAGTTATGTTTGTTAAAATGGCTAGTGTAATGCTGTTTTGGGTCATATGATGTTGGGTGAAAAGTTTACACAAAATGAGCATGTTTTTGTATCTTCTATCCATCATGGGATTCTAATTATTCCTTTCACTTATGGAGTGGTGATTGTGACAAAGTGATAATAATGTTGATTACCTTGTTCAAACTAGGGCTGGACAAAAACCCGTGGCCCGGTTCAACCCGCCAAAAACCGGACAAAAAAATGGAATTGGGCAGTTATAAAGGGGTCCACGGTTTTGCGGGGTAATCCATCAATTTAGACTGTGTGGAAATGGGCGGGGCCGGATAGGAAAAGTGTATCCGCGAGTATCCTAACCCGCCCGCAGAAACTATTAAAAACAATGTTCCTTTTTATGGTTTTTTATATTTAACTCGTTCACATAATTCCCACACCCATCTCTCTCTATTTTACACACTTCTACCTCAGAAATCCTAAATCTTAACCTTCCCTAATCTTCCTTCAACACTCTCCACCTACGCCGCCATCTTCCATCCCCAGATCCTACATATCAAGTCCACAATGAACAATCACCACCATCACACCATATGTATTTTTACTCACTCAATCTCTCTTTATCATCCACTCTCACAAAATCTACATTTATCAAACTAATCTTTCAATCTTTCATCTTCTATATGTTAATACTTCAATCTCGTTGTTGTTTGGAAGGTTAGAATTTAACAGATTTGGAGATTTTGAGATTTTGAGTTTTGATTTTTAGGTTTTTCGATTTGGGTTCTAACAATTTTTTTAAATTTTTTTTGATCGTGTTTCATTTTCTCAGTCTCTTGCCTCTACATATTCCATAAGAAAGGTTTATTCTCTGTTTTTATAAAGATTTTATTGATTTCATTCCCACTGTTGCTGATACTTTTCACTAAAATGTTGTTTTATCAATTTTTATTTTATTTAAGATTTAAGAAGTTTTGACATGAGCTTATGTTCAAATCATATGAAAAGTCATTATGAAAATAATAATAATTATCAACCGAATAAACCATCCGCAACAACCTGCAACCCGTTTGAACCCAAACCGTAAAAACCGAGGTTAGAATTGGACGAAAATGGGCCTACTTATGTCAACCGCGGTTTGGGTTGGGCGACACTTTTGGGCCCGAACCCGTCCAACCCGACCCGTTGTCCACCCCTAGTTCAAACAACAAACCTCAAAATGAATGCGATAAGGACAAAACTGAGTGGTTTCTTCTAATGGGACTTGTCTGTAATCATTTCTTGAGCTTGCTTTCTTGATGTTCTTACTAGCCTAAGTAAAAAGGAAGTTTTTCTTTTATTTTTAATTTTATAATACTTTTCTTTGATTTTTAATTCTCACAATATTTTTTATCAGCAATATTAGAATACTATAAAAAATTTAAAGTAAGAATTTTTAAAGTAAAAACTTCAATAATATTAATAATATAATTATTGAATTTAAAATAAAACTTTGTATATTTTTAAACTTATTCTATTAACATCAAAGATATATACCTATATTGTTTAATAACACTTTGAGAAAAAAATTAGAGTGATTTAAAAAAATATTATTATGTTAAGAATAATAAGTCAATTGTAAGTTGGAGTTTCACATTGATTATAAATGTGAAGATTTGAGCATTTATAAGTGGAAGAATCCACATACTTGTTACCTTAAAATTTTGGGTAAATATGTGGTGTCTTTCTTACTTATGTGTTGCTCTTAACATAATATTTATGCTCCTCCTCATGAAAATAAATTATATCATGAATCTTTTGTTCGAATAAAAGGACTAACTTACTTGTATCAAAATACCAAAGAAGACGGGTTTCGTTGAAATCAAAATGCCCAGAAAGATGTGTATTGAAATGCCTAAGAAGAGGTGTCAACGACGGTACAAATGTATGTGGACTCACACTTAAGAAAAAATGTTAAGAATAATAAGTCAAGTGTGAGTTGGAGTCCCACATTGATCATAAATGTGGAAATTTGAATATTTATAATTGAAAAAACCTACATATCTATCACCGTTGGGTGAATATACGATATCTTTCTCACTTGTGTGTTGTTCTTAGTTCAATGTTGCTCCTCCTCATGAACCAACAATAATACTACAAGTTGATGATTTTTTTTATAAAAACTATAATAAAATTTTGAAATTTTATAAAATTAAAAAAATATTTAATTGTATATTGTCCGACGTGTAGGGCTTAAAAACTATAATAATTGTTATTTCAAAATTTTATTATAGTTTTTCAATTGGCGCCTCCATTCAATTTTTAAGAGGAGCCTCCAACTCAATTGGCGACTCCTCCTAAAAGTGGGGTAGTTTGGGAATTTTTTTGAAACCAGGGGTATTTTGGGAATTTCCTTGAAAAAGTGGGTTATTTTTGTAAAAATTTCTAGAAATTTTGTTGAAGGGATAGTGAACGAAGACACGAAGATCAAAGAGGGAAAAAAGAAGAATAATGCTAAAAGTTTTAAATTGAAGATCAAATTGTTTCTCTTATGCCATCATTTCCCTAAATTAATTTTTGAATTAGTGCTAAATGAAGAATGAAGAAGATGAAAAGCCCTAAATTTGAAATCAAAGACTCTATTATAATGTCTAGTGGTGAAATCTCATAGACTTATGATAGACCATCATCTTGGAAAAAAAATCCTAAATCTTGTTCTAAGGTATTTTGTTGTTTCCACCCTCTAAAGCATTAGTGTAGTTTATTTATGAGTTGATTGCATTATAATATGAGATTAATTACTATGCATTGTCAGTGTAAAAATATTTACACTGTCGATTCATCATCATCACCCGTTTGTATTACTTTATAGGTTTTTAAAATAAAATTCAAACTTATTTTAATATCCAACGGATAGGATTAACTGACGGTGTAAAATCCTTTTACACTGTCAGTGTATATCAATTAAATCCTTATAATATTATTCATTGTAAATGTTGTGATGACTATAAGTTCTTATTCTTGTCTTTTTTTTTGTGTGTGGTCCAAACATTATTTTAGTACATGTTCGTCGAAACCACTTGATTTTGTCTATGTATGGGTATAATTATAATTATATATATATATATATATATATATATATATATATATATATATATTATATATATATATATATATATATATATATATATATATATATATATATATATATATGCTATTGTTTTCTCAATTTCATCCTCTTATAGGTCAATTAAGACATATTCAATTAGGCTGAGAATTAACCATGAGGAGCTCTATTTCAATATTTTGTTAAGCTTTAACATGGAAAAGTAGATGAAATGAATTGAAAATTGGTGTGAAATTTATGTCTTATATGGAGATAGTGAAAATAGTCAACAAATAGAGTTACTTAAACATAAAATCCAAGTGGTATCATCATCCAACATTTTCATGAGTATAGACTTAGACCTTTTAACAATGATATTTATGTTAAGCATACTATAAATGAATTGATTTTCATAACAGAAGATGAATTAAGTGAATGTGTGAAAAACACAAAACATGAGGGGTTTGAATTGGATTTTCAAAAACAAAAGTTTTTTACCAATTCAAAAACACCACACAATACTAAGAATCAAGAGATAAAAACACCTGTATTTTTATCCTGGTTCGTTTGAAACTCAAAGTTACTTCAGCCCACCCGCTAAGGTGATTTCTCCTTATACACAAAGACTTAATCCACAATAATCAACTGATTACAATAATCATAAAGAATAACCTTCTTTGTCTTCTCAAGGATCTGACTGTACCCTAGTCTCCTTAATGAATCACAAAGAACAACTTTCTTTGTCTTCTCAATGATCCAACTAAAACACAATCTCCCTTAAGGAAATACAAACAAATAGATTGAATAAGATTTTGTATGTTACAAGTTGCTTGTACACAAGTAGATTTTTACACAAATGAAAAACAAACACTTAAAGAAAAACTGTGTACAAAATTGATAGCTTTTCACGAAGAAACAGACTTGTCAAATTGTTGTAGCGCTTCTTTTTTCTTCAAGTCTCCAAGTCCCACTTATATAGTATAAGAAGAAGATTGTTGGAGGACAAAATGGGGATACCGATTAAAGCAATTTTTCACTGTTGGATAGTGAAAGGAGTGATACAACGTACAGTCCTTCGCCCACAATTTTAGTGACATGTGTGATGTATAGTACTGTCATTTACCCACGATATTAGGTAGTGGAAGGAATATTTGATTTGTACCATGTACTATTTGATCACGTATCCATCTTGATCTTATATTCTAATTCATTGGCTTATGATGAAAGTTGATGAAGCATGAAAAGAAGAAACACATAGCTGGATTTAGAAACTTCAGAATCTTCAGTTAGAACCTTGACAACATCAGCAGTCTGGCTTGAGATCTTTAGGATCTTCAGACTCTTCAGTCAGAACCTTGATAGCCTCAACTTCTAGCTCTAGATGTTCAGAATCTTTAGCTAAGTAACAAAACTTAAAAAGCTTGCCATTCTTCAGGAGCTTGATGATCAGAGTCACGTCCAGAAGCAAAAACTGAGAGAATGTTGCAACATTAACATATCGTCTCTTTAGAAACTTCTCAGGAATGAATCAACATAGAAGCAGAAATAACATTGCAGCACAACTTGACATCTTTCACAACTTCTCATGATTAGCTCAGAAGCGGAATTTGGAACACAATGTTCAAAAACTGATGACGTTGCACATCATATACTCAGAATCAGAACTAGTTGTTAAAGCTATACAATAACAAACCATTAGGGTACCAAAATTATTCTCACACAAATACATCATTGTTATCATTAAAACTGAAGGTATAGATGCATAACCAAATCTTTTTCTAACAATCTCCCCCTTTTTGACGATGACAAAAACATTTATTTTGATGAACAATTTGTATAGGGTAAACACAGAAAAATACATCTTACATAAGCATAAAGCTCCCCATGAGATGTATAATCCTAAAAAGATAAATTCAGAATGAAAGAGAACTTTCCCAATTAACCTTTTTGAAGTACCACAATGATCTTCCATCAGAATCTGGTTTGTCTTCAGAAGTTGCTTGATCTTATCCAGAGCACTGGTTGTCAAAATCAACATTCTGATGAACTTCACATCAAAAGCTTGGTTGAACTCTTTTGAAGAAGCTTTAGAGTCAAGTTCTCTTTGAAAGTCTCTTTGAATCTTTGGAAGAGCTTTAAGAGCATGGTTATGAATTCTTCTTAAAGAACTTCAAAGCCTTGTTATAAACCTTAAAACCTGGTTGGATCAAGTCTGATTAACATGGAATTTATAATTCCTCAGAACTTAATGCCGGATTTTCAATTCCTCTGAACTTAATGTCTACTTCTGATTCCTGGTTGAAATCTTTCTCAAATAGGAGACTTAAAGCTTCAGACTCAGAGAGAAGATCATTTCTTCAGAAACTGATAACTTAAGTTTTGATCTAAAAAACTTCAAGAGCTTCGGATGATCTTGAATTTTCCTTATAAGATAATTAACAACCTATTCTTTGAAGTAGTTGTTATCAGAAATATTAAAAAATGTTTGGGTTCTGATTCATGAATATAGGTATATCAAAATCAATTATGTTTCTCCCCTATATACGTTTCTCCCCATTTGTCAATCAAGAAGACATGGACAAAAAATAATGAAAAGAAACAAACATGATTTCATCAAATAGTGCCAAAAGGCAAAAAAGATACAATCATGTTACAAAAACATAAAAACACAAAAACATTTAAGCAAGATAAAAACACAAAAAATGTAGAACTATTTTGAAAAAAAGGCTAAGGGAGGAGGCAAGAGTCTGGATAGTATCAACTGAAACATCATTTCTTGCCTGTCTAGACGTTCTTTGACAAGAGCACTCTCAGCTTGCATATTTGTAATAATGTTCATAAGCACTTCCAAAATAACCCCAGAAGAGGTTCCAGCAGACTGTTGATTATTAGAAACCACAATTTGTTGTTCTTCAGAAGCAACCAACTGAGCAATAACATCTTCCATGACAAATTCTGGATGACCAGAATCTTCCTCAGCTTCCTGAACAACTTCCTTAACCTCTGGAGCAGGAAGACACAATGGAGTATATTGTAACTTCCATATTTCCATAAGGGGTACAAACCCCAAAAAAAAGTTTCTTTCAAATGCTTTATACCCAAATTCTCCAGCATGGAGATCCTGGAGTTCATCCAGATTTTGTAAATTTCCCAAGCAGCGTCACTCTCTGCAGGATTAACGGATAAACAGCTAGTCCTCTTGGCAGCGTGAAGACAACTTCTTGAGTCTTATTCAAAATTATTCAGAATCTTACCAACATTTGGTTGCTTTGGTTTGGGTTGGCTAGGGATTCTAACATAAAGATCAGTCATGGTTGGATGAGGATTTGGACCATAAACAGATGGAAGAAGAGAGAGGGTGGCCTCGTATCTTTCAGAGTCAGATACTTCAGGTTCGAGTTCAAAATTAAACATTCCTTCAGGAATACATTCAAACATTGAATTACCAGAATCTCTCGAAGGAGGTATTCTGGGTGTTGTTATATTTGGATTTTCGGTGTGGTAAGCAGAAACAATTAGAGACGGATGTAGAATGGGTGATGAAGGTAACTGTGAATGAGGTGGTATTTATGGTATCTGTTGTTGTTGTTAATGTAACTGAGTTTTAGAAACTTTAGAAGTTTATGTAACAGGTTCTAAAATAGTTGTTTTTGTGGGAGGTGGTTGTGAGATGGGAATGCTTTGAGAATGAGATGGAAATGGTTGTGTTGGTAAGACCCATTCAGAAATTATAGAGTCAGAAACAAAAATATTTATGGCCTTAGAAAGCTTACCAGAAATAGGAGTGTCAGAAGCGTTGGAAGACTATTGAATAACACCAGATGGGTCCTTCAGAAGCATTGCTTTATGACGCTCACTGAGAGGTACCTCATCTTCATCCAAAAATGTAGCAACCTTCTTCTTCTTTGAGGTCTTGAAAATCCTTCTTCGTGAAACTCTTTCTGCCTCTTCCCATGCACATCTGGGTAAGTCTCTGGTAAGTTAAATGGGTCAACCATTGGATCTATTCCATCTTTGAGACATCTCTCAAGGTAATATTCTAGAACTTCTAGAGGATCAATCTTGGTGAAGATTGGAAAGTGTCAACCGGAATCCTCGTTCCACAAATATCATCCTTTGAAGGAATGAAATTTGGCTTGACTACCATGGAGATGAGACCCATGCTCTTGATATTCTTCCCCAAAAAGATCTTTCCAACATCCTTTACTAGCTCCTCCGTTAAACCACTGACCAAAAGGTCACCCACAAGACCATTTTCAACCAGAAGGTCGTAAATTAACCTTCCATTTGGAATGAACCTTCCCTTCTTGGACGTACTTCCAGTTCTAATTTCTCTAATAGAATCCCTGAGAAACTTGAACAAAATCGCTGAAAGTTCCAATTTAAACCTTTTTTCCAAGAAGAACATCATAAACTTCTTATTAGTGTTGTTGTAATTAGCGAAGTTTGTACTAGGCCAGTGATGAATACAACCTAAAATTATCTTAAACCAAACCCTCAACTTATCAGATAGGTCATTAGCACTTGGACCTTTTCCTTCATCCAACTTTGTTCCTTCCTTGAAAATTATTGATGCTACCATAACTTCTCTTCTTGCATCAATTTTGATGTTATAAACCCTTTTTCCACGACCATTGTGAGAAATTAGGTCAACAATGGATTTATCAGTGACAACAATTTTCATGTTCATGACGAAGGAAGTGATTGTGTCATTTATGGCAACAACATGTATCCAAAACTTCTTCACAAGCATTGGATATACTGGACCAGTTAATACCTTCCACCCTTGGAACTCCAAAGTCTCAGAGAAATCGAAACCAATATCATTCAGATTTTTGAAGTCGACAATGGTTTAACAAAGAACCATAAGCTCATCAACAAGAATGTTGAGAGTTAACTCGGCAATCCCTTCCATAACTGGATGATTCTCATCAGCAATTGAGTGATTACGAGATTGTTTGAAGGTTTGAAAGAGAGAAAAATGTGGGAGTAATTGTGAGCATAGTGTGAAAATGTGAGTGAAGTGAGTTTATATGGATTTTTTTTACAATGGTGACAATAAAGGAATAGGCCGACATAAGGGGAAGCGTAAGAGATTTTAACCTAATTCCAAAAAATGCGAAACCCAATGTGTCACTCTAACATCACACATGATCATAAAGTGGGACAATTGTCACCACTTAGAACCACATGATATCAAATGAAATAACGATCATTTAATGCAAGGACTGTTCAAAATCAGGAAGACCAATTGATAAGATTGTTTTTAATTAGAACCTTTATGATTCATGAAACTTCCTCACTTCAGAAAGCTCATGTCTCAGAATCAACAAATAAATTCTCAGAACCTAATTAAGAGTTCTGAAGACAACATTCTGAATTTCATCTTTTCATTCTGGACAAAAGTCCATAAATAAGTTTTTCATAATGAAAACGAATCTATCTTCAGCAAGAGATTTTGTAAAGATATCATCCCATTGATGGTCTGTATCAACAAATTTTAAGAGAAAAATACCCTTCTAAACATAGTCACGTAAAAAGTGATGTTTAATTTCAATATGCTTAGCCCTAGAATGCAAGATATGACTCTTAGACAAACAAATAACATAAGTATTATCACAGAGAATATGAATGTTACTCTCGAATATATGATGATCTTCCAACTGACTCTTCATCTAGAGTATCTGAGTGTTATATCGAGAAGTTGTGATATACTCAACTTCGGCCGTTGAAAGAGAAATTATTGACTGTCTCTTGTTGGACCACGAGATCAGATTGTCTCCTAGAAATTGATAACTTCCAGAAGTATTTCTCCTTTCTATTATGTCTCCAGCATAGTTAGCATCACAATAGCATACTAATTTATATTTACTTGATTTTCTATAAAACAAACCAAGGTTAGTAGTATCTTTCAAATAACTAAAGATTCTCTTAATAGCAGTTTAGTGAGTCTCCTTAGGATCTGATTGGAAGCGAGCAGATAAGTAGACACGAAATAAAATATCAGGCCTAGAAGCGGTTATATAAAGAAGATAGCCTATCATACCTCTAAATAGCTTCTGATTTGCCTTACTACTTACCTCTTCTTTCTCCAGAATGCATGTAGGATGCATTGGAGTCTTTACTGGCTTGCATTTTGACAAGTTAAACTTTTTCAGAAGTTCCCTTGTATACTTGCTCTAATGAATGTATGTTCCTTCTGAACGTTGATCAATATGGATTCTCATAAAGAACTTGGTTTCTCCCATTAGACTCATTTCAAATTATGTCTATGTTGACTAAGCAAAATCCTTGCACAACAAAGCATTAGTAGAACCAAAAATAATATCATCAATATAAATTTGCACAACCAAAATATCATTATTAAAGGTTTTGCAAAAGAGAGTTATGTCCATTTCCCTCTGGTAAAATTATTTTCCAAAAGGAAGTTACTTAGTCTATCATACCTGTAAGGGCAAATTGTCATATAACATACGATCATAGGTTTCGATGATGACAAATGACCACCATGGATGAATCGGCATTGTCGATTCCACCTCTACAAAACAAATGCAACATATCACCTACCACATCCTTTTCTATGCTCATCCAAACTGCTATATTTCATACAACATATGTGGATAAAATGTGGTCATGACAAAATGCATGAAAACCACAAAAATATGAATTTTTGCAGATTTATAGGGTTTGAGTCGACCGCAAGGGTCAGCGCATGAACCACAGGTCAGCGCATAACATAGTGCAGTTGGTCACGGGTCAGCGCATGGAGGCTTGAGTCGACCACAGGTCGGCGCATAACATAGTGCAGTTGGTCACGGGTCAGCGCATGGAGACTTGAGTCGACCACAGGGTCGGCGCATGAAGCTTTCACTTTCCCACGGGTCAGCGCACGCCGACCTTTGGTCGACGCATACTAATGCATTCTTCAGTCTGTCCAAAACTGCAGGCCATGCATCGACGCATAGACCTGCTATGGTCGACCGCTCGTGCACAAATTCAGTTTTTGAGTACTTCCCACTCTGTTTGAAAAGCTGTTAAGTTTGGTTGGTAGGTTGGTTACTATATATAGAAGTTTAGTTACTTGTATCAACCAACATTTTGATATTTTGATTCAAGTGTTCAAAGAAACAAGAAAAAGTGAAATAGGTGTCCAAGATTCATCATCTTCATCTTCAACATCTCACAACACATCAACTACACACAACCATTTTTGAAGTGCTTTGTGATTGGTTAAAGGTGATAACGTTCGAAGCCGAGATTGAGGAATCCGGTTCGGGTTGAAGCTTGTGACAGGTTTTTTCTTGAATAAAACCTTAGGGTTTTGTCCTCCAAGACTGGTTTGTGTTTGGGGGTTTTTGGACGAATTCTTCATCAATTTTCAGCTGAGCGAAGGTGATTGAGAAGAGGAAGTCTTTGTCAATCTAGTAGCGGATTCAGTGAAATTGAAGGGAAGATTTCGGGTTCGATTTGTTGTAGTTGAGATCAGTCGGGCCGAGGGTTTGAAGAACTGAGGGTTATTCAACAAAGGGGCTGGAATCGGAGGTCTATCAACAACAATCGAAGGACTTGATTCACCTTAAATCAAGGAACAAGGAGTGGAAGCAACATTCAACGTCTTGAGGATTCTGTTGTATATTTGCTTTGCAATCCTTGTATAAACGGTTAAATTCAACAGGTGATATCTATTAAATCATCTCAATTCTAGTTTTAGAATTGAGGGCCGACGTACCCCGAAGCGAGGACGACGGGGGAACTGCCTCATTAAATCTTTGCCTTCTCTATTTTTTAGCATATTTGTTTTTAGCTTAAAAAATTAAGTGATTTTTGTATAAGCACGTTTATCAAACCTTGATATTAATTGAGTGAGAAGTTAAAACTCTATTTTTGAATTCAAAATACAACAAAATATTGTACTAGACTAATTGAAATCTCTTACTCAATATAAATATCACTTGGAGTGTTTTTGCACACCAAGTGTTTGATAATTTGCCTAAACCAAAATTATCTTAGTTGTGTATCTAGTTTGGTTTGCTCTTTGAATTATTGGAACTAGGAATCCTAGCTAGTAAAACAAATCATTGATAGTGTGACGAGTGTAGTGATTCGTATTCTACATTATCACTAATCCATAGGCTTGACGCATATCCGGTTTTCCAATAACAGTTCGTTTTAGACTATATTTTCCTCGGCCGCTTCCGCACTTAAAACAAATTTTCAAAACCAATTTTAATTGGTAGCGCCGACTCAATTTTTAATTGGGATCTATTCAACCCCCCCCCCCCCCCTTTCTAGATCCGTGCCATAGTCTAACAAGTGGTATCAGGAGCTCCGGTTCACTCCGTGCTTCAAAATATAACTTTGATAGAAAATGGCTAACGAACCTAAAGGGGCTTATAATAGAGCTCCCGTTTTCAATGGTGAAAATTATAGTTATTGGAAAGACTGTATGCAGGTGCACATAAATTCCATAGATAGAAAAATATGGAACGTTATTCTCAATGGTCCAATTGAAATAACCATGACCAATGAGAATAATGAATTAGTGCCTAAGCCCAAAGCACAATGGACCGATGATGATGAAAAGAAATACAATTATGATTGGAAAGCCAAAAATATCCTAATCTCCTCATTAGGTGTAGATGAATACTATCGTGTATCCCATTGTCCTACTGCTAAGGCCATGTGGGATTCACTATAAATCGCCCATGAGGGGACGAACGATGTTAAGTTGGCAAGAATCAACACACTAACACAAGAGTTTGATCTCTTTTTCATGGAGCAAGGGGAAACCATTGCTGACATGCAAAAGAGATTTACTCATCTTATCAATCGATTACATTCACTAGGTAGGCCGGTTTCCAATGATGTTGCTACTAATAAGATCTTGAGATGTCTTAACAGGGAATGACAGCCGAAAGTGACCGCCATTAAAGAAGCGAATGATCTTACCATATTAGACTTGACAACATTATTTGGCAAACTACAAGAGCACGAACAAGTACTCTTGAGCCTAGAACAACACGAAAAGAAAGAAAAGAAGGACAAAGCAAAGGTGAGTGAAAAGAAATCCATAGCTCTTAAGACTTCCTCCTCGAAGTCTCAAGCAAAAGAGCAAAGTGATTATTCCTCGAGCGATGAAGAAGAAGAGGACAAGAGCGAAGATATGGGGTTGTTCGTTAAACGTTACAATCGTTACGTGAGAAAGAACGGCATCCAACATTCCGAGAAGAACTTGGTAAACTTCCGGAAACAATCAAGGTACTCTAAAAATGATGACTCAAAAGGTAGAATGACTAGAGGGTCGTGCTACACTTGTGGGAAGCCCGGCCATTACAAACCGGACTGTCCGATGAACAAAAAGACAAAGGAAAAGGAATCATCTAAATCACACAAGAGATCATCAAAGCCAAGGAGAGCATACATAGCTTGGGAAAGCGATAACGACTCCTCCGATGATGAAAGTTCTAGTGATGAAGATGAAGCCGCAAACCTATGCTTATCTGCTCATCAAAAGAACAAAAAGAAACAGGTACGACATGCTAAATATGAAAAATCCTCTAGTATGTCTCATCATGAATTACAAGTTGCTTTTGATACTTTACACTGTGAAGCTAAAGAGGCCTTTAAAAGGCTTGCCTCAAATAACCAAATTTTTACCCATTTGGAATAAAAAATTCGAGAATCCGAAAGGAAACTTGAGGCACTCAAAGCTTCTATAGTAGAAAGCACAAAAACATGTTGTGAGGACCTTAGAAGTAGGATGATTAACTTTGGGTGTGATACTTGTTATATTTGGAAAGGTGAAGTAAGAAACCTAAAGGCCAAACTTGACAAGGCTCTTGAGCCCAAGATTACCTTTGCAATCGATAAATCAAACTTTCGAAAAAGTATGGTTAACCGATATCAAAAATATAAATATGTTATAAAGGATGAAGGCAGCAAAGGTAATCAAAATGTTAATTTCTCTTGTCTTTATTGCTGCAAGAAAGGCCACTCCATTACTAAATGCAGATTTAGGAGATTCTTAGTTCCTAAAGGCATTTATCAATGGCTTCCTAAATGCAACCATTTCGTTACTCACCATTCAGGACCCAATAAGCCATTGGGTACCTTCTCGTGTTAATTGCATTTCCATAGGTACAATGCCTCGAGACCACCGAAAGAAGATGGGTTCTCGACAGTGGATGCTCAAGGCACATGTCAGGAGACATATCACTCTTCATTGACTTCGTGGCTAAGAAGAAAGGATATGTAACCTATGGTGACAACAACCGTGGAGCAATACTAGGTAAAGGTAGTGTAGGTAACCCTTCTTCCACTACGATTTCTGATGTATTGCTTGTCGAAGGTCTTAAACACAATCTACTTAGCATCAGTCAATTATGTGACAAAGGATACAATGTATCGTTTTCAAAAGATTTTTGCAAAATTATACATAATGATGATAAGAAGAGTATGTTTAATGGCCTGCGAGTGAATAATGTCTATATGTTAGACTTGAACGAAGTATCGTTAACAAGTGACAAATGCCTTGTAACAATGAGTGAAGATTCATGGTTATGGCATAGGCGTTTAGCACATGTTAACTTTGACTTACTAAACAAAATAGTCTCAAAAGATCTAGTCTTAGGTCTCCCCAAAATAAAGTTCACAAAGGATCACCTTTGTGATGCTTGTCAAAAAGGGAAGCAAACGAGGATCTCATTTAAATCCAAAAATATCGTTTCAACAACGAGACCTCTCGAACTTCTTCATATGGACTTATTTGGGCCCTCTAGGATTAAAAGTCTAGGAGGAAATTATTACGGTTTCGTAATAGTGGACGACTTTTCTAGATTTTGTTGGACTATCTTTTTAGTAAGCAAGAGCGAGACGTTCGCCGCCTTTGAAAGGTTTGCTAAGCTTTCCCAAAATAAATCAAATACAAACATTGTTTCAATTAGAAGCGACCATGGGGGTGAGTTCGAAAACCATTTATTTGAAGAATATTGCGGTAACCATGGTATCGATCATAACTTCTCCGCTCCACGTACTCCTCAACAAAATGGGGTTGTGGAGCGTAAAAATCGAATTTTGGAAGAATTGGGAAGAACAATGATTAACGAAAGTGGTTTACCGAAATATTTTTGGGCCGACGCCATTAGTACGGCGTGTTATGTTTTGAATAGGGTGCTCATTCGCCCCATTCTAAATAAAACACCGTATGAGCTTTTAAAAGGGCGAAAGCCAAATTTTTCTCACTTACATGTTTTCGGTTGCAAATGTTTTGTATTAAATAATGGAAAGGAAAACTTGGGCAAATTCGATTCCAAGGCCGACGAAGGTATCTTCCTCGGATACTCTCAATCGAGTAAAGCATATAGAATATATAATAAACGATTACTTGTTGCGGAAGAGTCTGTACATGTCACTTTTGATGAATCCTATCCGAGAAACATCGGAAAGGGTAGTGTTCTTCATGGTGCAGGTACATCTACAGAAGACATACTCAAAGGTGGCGAGCCGGGGATTGATCAACCCGACAAAGTCAAAGTTGAGGAGGATAAAGATGTACACCATGAGGAAACTGAGGTAGCTCATCCGCCTTTAAACGATGATCTCCCTCAAGCTTGGAAGTCTCCCAAAGACCATCCAATCTACAACATTCTCGGAGATATCTCAAAGGGTATTACAACTCGATCGAAGCTAAGTAATTTATGTTATCACTTCGCTTTCGTTTCGCAAATGGATTCTAAAAACCCTAAAGAAGCCCTACTCGATGAACACTGGTTTTTGTCAATGCAGGAGGAACTAAATCAGTTCACTAGAAATGAGGTTTGGGATTTTGTCCGTCCTCCGCGAGATCATCGAGTAATCGGCACCCGATGGGTGTTTAGGAACAAGCTGGACGAAAACGGGGTAATAACCCTTAACAAGGCGCGTTTAGTCGCGCAAGGGTATAACCAAGAGGAAGGCATCGACTATGAGGAAACTTATGCGTCGGTTGCCCGACTCGAGGCTATACGCCTTCTCCTTGCCTTCGCGTGTGCGAAAGACTTTAAACTATTCCAAATGGATGTTAAGAGTGCGTTCCTTAACGGTCACATAAATGAAGAGGTCTACGTCGCACAACCTCCGGGTTTTGAATCTCATGAGTATCCTGATCATGTTTATAAACTAAAAAGGGCTTTATATGGTCTCAAACAAGCTCCTAGAGCTTGGTATGAGCGACTAAGTAAATTTTTGCTCGATCAAGGTTACTCAAGAGGAAAGGTTGACATAACTATCTTCATTAAACGTCAAGGAAAGCACTTGATATTAGTACAAATTTATGTAGACGATATTATATTTGGGTCTACTAACATGAATCTCGTGAGAGAGTTTTCGGATCTTATGCAGGGTGAATTCGAGATGAGTATGATGGGGGAGCTCACGTACTTTCTCGGTCTGCAAATTAAACAACTCAAAGAAGGAACATTCGTGAGTCAAACAAAGTACTGTTTGGACCTTATCAAGAGATTTGACATGGCAAAAGCCAAGGCCATTGACACCCCCATGCCAACATGTACAAACTTGAATAAAGATGAAAACGGTAAGAACATAGAGGTAAAACGGTAAAGAGGTATGATTGGATCACTTCTCTATCTTACTGCTTCTCGTCCCGACATTATGTTTAACGTGTGTATGTGCGCAAGATATCAATCATGTCCCAAGGAATCCCATCTAAAAGCTGTCAAACGAATACTTCGACACCTATCCGGTACTCCGAAGTATGGACTATGGTATTCTAAAGGTAATGATTGCTCATTGGTAGGTTTCTCCGATTCCGATTTTGCTGGTTGCAAATCGGACAGGAAAAGCACTAGTGGCACTTGTCACTTATTTTCAAATTCCTTGGTCAGTTGGCATAGCAAGAAACAAGTTTCAGTTGCCTTGTCAACCGCCGAAGCGGAATACGTTACCGCCGGTAGTTGTTGTGCTCAAATCCTATGGATTAAGCAACAACTATTGGATTTTAACCTCAAACTCGAACGTATTCCCATTTTCTGTGACAATACAAGTGTCATTAATCTTACCAAAAATCCTGTGTTGCATTCTCGCACCAAACATATCGAAATTCGACACCACTTTCTTCGGGATCATGTAGAGAAAGTGTCGCATCCGCGAAAAACAACCGGCGGGCTAAAAACAAAACAACACAGAGCCGCCACCGTGCGTTATTTATCCCAAAAGAGGGAAAGGAAACGCTCGAAGTAAACCTGGGAAAAGCATGGTCTCGTGACCAAAGAGAATGGGATCGGGAGTCGATTATGCGAAGGGAAGGTATTAGCACCCCTGCGCATCCGTCGTACTCGACGGGATCCACGCTCAAAAGATAGAAAAAAAAAGGTTGCTAAAACAAACATCACACACACACACACTGAAGACAACACAGGTGGAGGAAGAGGAGAGGGCTCGCTAGGATATCGCATCCTATGCCTACGTATCTCGTCTGGAACGAGAATCAGAGCTACCGTAGTTCGGCTCACGCACGCCAAAACAAACACACGCACAAAAAGGCAAACATGGAACCCGAACGCCAATGGCTGGACTTACATCAGCTTCCGAACCAAACAAACCCACACTGGAAACCAGATGCCACTTGATGGACTTATATCGGACTCCAAGCACACAACAAGAGGATACGGAATGCCAATGGCTGGGCTTACATCCGTCTCCTAACACACACGAGAAGAAACAAGCAACAAGCTACTAAGGAGTCGGGAACTCGAGCCTAGTAACTGTCAAGCAAACACCAAGAAGGGTGAACACACAGACTAACAGGGAGTCGGGAACTCGAGCCTGATAGCTGGCAAGCAAACACATACAAAAAAAAGAAAAGGGTGCCCGGAGAGGTCTCGTACGACCTCCTGCCTACGTACCTCATCTGGTATGAGGATCAGGGCAACGTAGTTCCCCTGAACGGGAAAGAAACTCTAACCAGATACAAAGGGAGACACACTACTAGGGAGCTGGACTCGAGCCTAGATGTTATCATGCATCATTGCCCTATGTTATGGTTTCTATCCTAACTTGCACAGGCAGCAAGCTAATCCTAAACAGGCAAAGCAATCAAAGCAAACAATCACAAATAGCACACTCTATATCCAAATAGAGGTGGCTCAAACAAGGGTTAGACTGCCAAAGCAAGTCAACTGTATCAGGGTGATGTTAGCTCTTAACCCTGACATTGAGAGTCAGGGTGAAGCCAGATGAAAGGTGAGTGAAGATTGGACTTCACATCTCTTATCCATGTCCAGGGAGAGCTTCAGACAAAGGAAGTGTGGGTCCAGAAAGTGGGAACCCTTCTACACTCATGACACTGACTCAACTGTACAACTGTACAAGGATCTTGGGTTAGGATCCACAATGCGTCAACACCAGTTGTGTGAGCAAAGGGATGACTCAACAAGAATAGCAGGAGATGGATTGCACATCTCTTGTATCTGCCAATTGCCTTAATCAAGGTCTTTTCCTGCTTGGGGACAAAAATAAACAAGCACAGGCATTGCCTCTTAAGGAGGACTTCAGACAGGTGCCTGGCCAAGTAACAGGCCAGGTCTTCCAGACTACATGGAGAAAAGAAATTCTACCTCAATTGGTTTATACAACCAAGCAGCAGCACAGCAAGTTCAAAATGAACTATAGCAACTAAGGTACCTAAAATTAATCCAATATAATCAGTACTTAGCTCAAACAATAAGCAAACAGACAATGATCAACAGTTAACTATACAGTCAAACAACAGTCAATGCACAAAGGTGCAAGCCACAAGGCACAAACTCAAGTTTCAAAACCTACAAAACAAACTCAAAGTTAGTCATAAACAAGCAATAGACCAACTCCAATTGAGTGCACATCATCAAGCATAAGCAATTGTGCTTTTAACCTGAAACAAAGCTCAAATGTGAGAGCACAAACCACTAGTACAAGACTAGGGTCAAAATGGAAGCAAAAAACCAAAACAGAACATGAAACTTATCCAAAATCAAGATCAATCAAATAAGAATCAAATCCAAGTGGTTTCACATTCATATCATCAACCATTATCATTTCATGAGACAAAGAGTACAAAACATGCAATTTAGAACCTCAAAGGACCAAACAGAATGGTTCAATTCAAATCAATTCCAGAATATTTCAAAAAATCCCCAAAACATTCATGTCTAAACAGCATTAACAACATGATCTACAAACCAATTTTCAAGCCATTTGGACAAAGGGAAGCAAGTCAATTAAATTCATCAAGTTAAAGCATGCTCATACAAGTCCAAACAAGGCACAATATCATGTATCAACTTCAAGCAAGCATAAAACAGTGTAGGAACATGATAAATGCACCAAACCAAAACCATGACAAACTTCAATGTGTCTATAATCACTCCACGAAATTTCAGGTCCATCCAATACATATCCAGAATTTCACAAAACATTTAAAAACATGACTCACAAAAGGTCCACAATTGGTCAAACAGGGAAGAAAATCTCAATCAAATTGGAAATACATCCAAAAATTCCAGAAAAATTCACATGTGAAACTAACATCCAGAAGTATCAACATGCAAAATTTCAGCTCATTTCAAGTTCATATGGCATGGTAACAAAATTCATGAAGTCAGACAAGAAATGGTGTGACACAAATTGTCACACCTCTAATGATCATGTGATATCTCTCAATCCAGGAATGAAAAAATCACAAATTCTATACCAAAATGACCAGGAATGAGTCTAGAATAAGAACGCAAAATTTCAAGAATTTCTAATTAGGCATCATCATTTCATGATCAAAAGAGTAAGCATGGTGCAAGAAATGACATGTGAAAACAAACCCTAGGCCATCCAAAAAACCACATGTGCACAATTTCCACAAAAATCCCCAAAAAACACTAGACAGGGTAAGGATCATGGTGCAAAAAATTCCATTCAATTTGGACAAGTGGTTATGAAGTTATGAATTTTTTCATGTTGAAGAAAAATAAAAAACAATGGAATAAGCATGGTGAAATACATGAAGCCTAAGGAAATAAATGCTAAAGCCAAAAAGGAGAAATGCTACAACACGGAATCGAAGCGTGTAAGCTTTCAAAAATCCAGCGCGCGCAAACACCAAACGTCATGTACAGTAGCGCTAATGAAGATCAAAGCATGGAATTCTGGAAAAATTCTAAGCATTCATACGCGTTCTTCACCTTCATCACTCAAGAACTTTTTGTCACCAAATCACACAAACCTTATATCAATGGAAAGGTCTCACAGCGTACATCATGAATCCATAATTATTTTGACCTAATTCTTGCTAATTAAAGAGAATCGAATCAAAACATAAACATGCATGAAACTTCAAATCCATATATCTCTCTCATTTCTCAACGAAAATCAGTGAAACAAATTGCAGAATTCTCTACTCTCAAAGACCTACAAGAAGCACCAAACAAATTCAAGAATCATTAAGGTCGAAATCTGACCTTCAAGATGATGACAGTTGCGGATCGTGCGTTTCTGGCCTTGGAATTGCAAAACAGATGTGCTATGATGATGTGGAAGGTGAATGGAACAAAGTTTGCTGCTCAATTACTCACGATCTTGATGAAATCTCCACTTGCCATTGTTGCATCTCACTTTAACAGTCCTTGATTTGGCTTGGTAGTGAAGAATCCTTGCTTCAATCAGCTTCAACAATGATTATAGATGATGAAACAATGAAGATCTTGGCCAGGTTTGTGAAGAAATTGCAAAAAAGTGAAGATGAAAAGTTGAGAGAATTGTGCAATTTTGGATCTAGATCTGAGATGAATGAGTGTTAATCTGAAAAACAGTTAGGATTAGCAATATATATGTTATGTTAAACATGTTGTTAATCCTAATTAGTGTTAATGCAAGTGTTTAGACCAAATCACATTTTCATGCTAAATGGTAAAAATGGCCAATTCACCCTCATTTGCAAAACCAATGTAACAATAGAAATTTCTGGTTGCAGCAAGTTTGAAATGATGTTTGTGAGCTAGTGCAAGTGAAATCATGTGAAAACCATGCTTATTTTTCAAAAACACCTTTTTCCCTCCAAAATTCAAATTAAGTCCACTTGAAAAATGCACTTTTTGTGTGAGCACAATTCATGAAATGTGATGCTTGTTTTGGATAGAGGACATCAAAAGAATTTTGCTCAAAGAAACCTCACTCCATTTGGCCTTGTGAATCAAAAGTTATGCCACTTTGAAATTCAACTTTTTTGGACAATGATCAATCCATATCTTGCCAACCACAAATGAGAAATTCATGTTCTTGGACTTTTTGGAAAGGTGAGAGCAAGATCTACAACTTTCATGTTGAAAAAAATTTCATTTGAAACATTTTTGGACATGTAATTTTGAGGAGAAAAACTTTCCATTTTTGGCAATTTTCAATTACAAGTCACTTTCTATTTTTGGAAAGTTTCCATCTGACTTTATTTTCTTCATTCTTGATGTTTGAAATGTCAAATGAAACTTGTTTAGACATGAATGAAGTGTCTCTAACCCTCTCCCTCCTCCAAATCCATGAATTCAGGCACAGTTGACCACAGTTGACTTTTTCTAACTGATAGATGAATTTCAGCTTAACTGATGAACTTGAGCCTCAAACTCCTGATGAAATGGCTCAATGATGAAACCCTAGCTTCCACAAGCTCAATATAATCATATGATGATCCCCATATCCATTGAAAACCTCATCTCCTTGACAAGCCCTGATTGGCACAATGCAGATGATTAGGGTTGACCAGTGGTCAAAACCCTAATCTCAAGGTATCTGATCAAGCAATGAATCTCTTGGATGATGATAAAACCATGATGATGATGATGTATCATTTCAACCAAGATGAAGCTCAATCCCCTTGAGGAGCCATGAAACCCTAATTTGAATCACACATCCTCAGATGGCTAGTGATCAGTCCAATGAAACCCTAGCTTGCATCTCAACCTCTTTATCTTCTGATCAAGACCTAGGAGGATGACTTGCTCAATGTAGCCACATGATATGCAACATGCTAATGACTAATGACCTAAAAATGATATGCAATATGTTAATCTAGTCCCAAGAGAGGAGGGCAAATTTTGAGGTGTTACAGCTGCCCCTATTCAATCCACTGTGAACCTGTCGATATGAATAACCTCGGCTTTCAGATGATCAGGATGAAGAGTGATTGAATACCAAGAACAAACGAACAATTTGCACTCTGATGGGAAAATAATTAACAATGCCGGTCAGAATTGGCAAAGAAGCAATCTCGACAAAAGAAGAATCCGTCTGGTACGGAGAAAGTCAGCTTGAATACCAAACAGAATGTCGACCTGTATACCCAAAATAAATGGTAACGCAGGGATACCCATGGCCTGAACACCACCTATCCGCTGGGGATTATGATCTCTTTTTGTTTTTCTTGAACCCCGAAACTTTCTGATCGATAATCTTTTTCCTTTTCTCTGATTGAACTGTATTTTTGCGCTGATCGCGTAACGTCCTTTGATTTTATTCCCATCTCCGCCCGACGGAAAAGTTTCCTCCAGTATCGTACTACTGGGGAACATTGCTGACCTGACGTCATGATGTTAAACTCATCCGAGTAACATCTTCACCATCTGGTGAAACCAAATCTCAAGCGGTAACCACGACTTGAATCGCGTTGATCGCGTCATGATGTTAAACTCATCCGAGTAACATCTTCACCATCCGGTGAAACCAAATCTCAAGCGGTATCCACGGCTTGAATCGCGCTGATCGCGTCATGATGTTAAACTCATCCGAGTAACATCTTCACCATCCGGTGAAACCAAATCTCAAGCGGTAACCACGGCTTGAATCGCGCTGATCGCGTCATGATGTTAAGCTCATCCGAGTAACATCTTCACCATCCGGTGAAACCAAATCTCAAGCGGTATCCACGGCTTGAATCGCGCTGATCGCGTCATGATGTTAAGCTCATCCGAGTAACATCTTCACCATCCGGTGAAACCAAATCTCAAGCGGTATCCACGGCTTGAATCACGCTGATCGCATCATGATGTTAAGCTCATCCGAGTAACATCTTCACCATCCGGTGAAACCAAATCTCAAGCGGTATCCACGGCTTGAATCGCGCTGATCGCGTCATGATGTTAAGCTCATCCAAGTAACATCTTCACCATCCGGTGAAACCAAATCTCAAGCGGTAACCACGGCTTGAATCGCGCTGATCGCGTCATGATGTTAAACTTATCCGAGTAACATCTTCACCATCCGGTGAAACCAAATCTCAAGCGGTATCCACAGCTTGAGTAACTGATACTTGCGATGCTGATGATTTTCCAACTAACGAAACCACTTCTCAAACGGTAACCACGGCTTGAGTAGCACCTTCACCACTGGAAAAACCATATCTCAAACGGTAACCACGGCTCGAGACTAGCTTATGCTTGCAACTATGATGCATGACTTTTTTTTCAGCGTAATGCTCCATAATCATGGAAATGCTACGCGATTTATTATGCAGTATGCTATGCTTATCTACATGATGAATGCATAAAAGTATCCCCCTCAAGGGACTCTTCTGAGAAGCGCGAGGCGCTCTGCTGAGGAACTCGCCATTGCTTCAACTCCACCCTGCTGGGGAATAACACTGCTACTGGGAAATAGGCAACCCTTGCTGGGGAAAAACCTCATTTGCACTCTGTGGGGAAACAACGGTCTTTGACTTGCTGGGGATACAACAATCCCGTCTCTGCTTGAGAAACCAACACCCACAAATACCTCCGCTGGGGGAACAGCAACCTCCAGACCTGGCGACTGGGGAAGCATCAATCTGAAACCTGCTAGGGATAACCATCCTGACCCTGCTAGGGAAGCCACAGACCTTGGATCTGCTGGGGAATTAGTCCTCACGACTCTGCTTGGAGAGATAAGGAAATTCTGGTTCTGAACACCCGTCGACTCGTCGAATCATGTCATTCATCATTCAAATCCACTGTCAGCTTTCCAATTTTGAGAACTCCCAGACTCGTCTGGACCTTTTCTGCTCCATCATCTTGTATTCCCAACTGCTTCGCGCTCGACGGAGAGCGAACTCCTGGGATTTATACAGACTTTCCAATCTTCAGACTTTGAAGAGTCTTCTTGATTAATATCCAGGATCGTCGTACGTCCTTCCGTCGTCCTTTCACCATTTCTTCCTCCATTTGTCCCTGACTGGACTCCGTGGGGACTGTTCGTCAAAAGCTTCCACATCACAACCTGCAAGTGAGGGAAAGATACCTAACAGTTCCTGCAAAAGAGATCATTAGATAAAACCGTGCCCCAGGCGTGTCAAGATTTCAACACTTGGGTCACTCAACCTTCCGAATAAGATTTCAAGCTTCAATCTTATAAACATGCATTGGAAGGGACCTGTATGTCTTAAAAATGCAAAATTCTTTATCACAAACAACTGGACGTTTTTGCAATCAAAGCCGTAATGAAAAACAAAAACAAAATTATTTGACTGAATATGCATTTTATTGATTGAAAAAGTGTGGCTCAAATTGAGCAATACAAAGGAAGCAATTCCTGAAAAGAGGTAATTGCGCACAAAAGGAAAAATCTATCCTAATGGCAATGTGAAACCCGTGATCTCATCGAGTTCCAACTCGGTTACACCCCATATGTCCTCAGACTCTCCGTGCTTTCTGCCTTCTGAACAAGACGCTTCTGATTGATCCCTTCCGGGTATTATCCATGATGCTTTAACCAAAGCGACAAACGATCATGCCAGACGCAGTTGTTCGTTTCAATCCCTCTTTTGCCTGGACCGCCCTTTCGGGTTTTCAGTCCACCCGGATACCCTTTTTTGCCCAAGTCGCCTTTTCAGGTTTTCGACTTGTCGGGTGTACAGTTTTTCTTTTTATCCCTAATTTTTGCCCGAACCTTTTCTTTCTGTTTTTTGGTTCGCCGGGATGCCCATTTTTGCTTGGACTATTTTATTCTTTTCGTCCAGCGGGTCTCTTTATACGAAGTATTTTTTAACTGCGTCTGCATTCACAGGGGATGGAAAATCCTCGCCATCCATGGTCGTCAGCAACAAGGCTCCGCCAGAGAAAACCTTCTTGACCACGAATGGACCTTCATAGTTAGGTGCCCATTTGCCCCTTCGATCGTTTTGAGGAGGAAGGATCCTTTTCAGCACTAGATCACCTACGTGATATACCCGAGGTCATACCTTTCGGTCAAAAGCACGCTTCATCCGTTGCTGATACAACTGCCCATGACAGATGGCCGCCAGCCTCTTTTCCTCAATCAGGCTTAACGCGTCATACCGGGTTTTTACCCATTCTGCCTCTTGCAATTTCACGTCCATCAGGACTCTCAAAGAGGGAATTTGAACCTCAACCGGTAGCACGACTTCCATTCCATATAACAACGAAAAAACGTTGCCCCAGCAGATGCACGCATCGATACTCAGGACACCAGCTTCATACTCAATCACACTGCTGGTGCATTCAAATGCTAGTCGGGTAGCAAAAAGGAATGTGGGATCTTTTCGGTGCAACCAAAGCAACACTAACTCCTTCACATTAACCCCATCAGACATCAGAACCCGTTCGGATTCAGGGTCAGGCCCCTCCTCCGGGATCGGTTACTCTCAATCTTTCGATTTGAGCACCTCGAGATGTCCTCATCAGGGAACTCAAACTTCCTCGGTTGATAATCCTCCACGGGTTGCTGGGCGAGGTAATCAGACAATACACTCCCCTCGATTGCTTTCTGAGAGGTATATCGAATATCGTATTCAATCAAAATCATTGGCCCTTTCGCAACCCGTCCGGTCATTGCTGGCTCCTCAGATATGTACTTGATCAGATCCATCTCGGAAATCCACAAAGTGGTATGAACCAGCATACACTGTCTCAGTCGGCGAGCAGCCTATGCCAAAGTACAACAAGTTTTCTCGAGCAGTGAATGTATTGTTTCACAGTCGGTAAACTTTTTGCTAAGGTAAATTGCATGCTCTTTTCGACCAGACTCGTCATGATGCCCCAGTACACACCCCATAGACCCCTCGAGGACTGTCAAGTACCAGATTAACAGTTGTTCCTTCCACAGGAGGCATCAGAATCGGAGGCTCCTGCAAATACTCTTTTATTTTTTCAAATGCCGCTTGGCAATCATTATTCCACCTGACCGTTTGATCTTTTCTCAACAACTTGAAAATCGGTTCACACGTGGCTGTTAGATGAGATATGAACCATGACATGTAGTTCAATCTACCTAAGAAACCACAAACCTCTTTTTCTGTTCTCGGTTCAGGCATTTCTTATTGCTTTTTCTTTTCCTTTTTTTTTTGCAGGATCAACCTCGATTCCTTTCTTATAATAAACCCCAACATCTTACCGGACCGCACTCTGATAGTGCACTTATCTGAATTCAACCTCAGTTTGAATTGTCTCAACCAGTTATCCAACTTGGCCAGATCCACCAGATGCCCCTCTTCTGTCTGGGACTTTGCTATCATGTCATCAACATATCATTCAGTTTCATGATGAATCATATCATGAAACAAAGTCACCATGGCTCTCTGATAAATAGCACCGGCGTTCTGCTTCTCTAGAGGACAGTCTTCTTTCCATGGTAGCTTGTGCACAACGACATCGGTATCCGACCCTGGCATATTCTGACACGACCAGGCGAATGTATCCACATGCTCTTTCCACAGGGCTACCATTCTGCTCTCGACTCGCCTCTGAAATGGCCCCAATTTCACTTCCCTTCTGACCTCGGCGGTGCTGGGAATAACAATCTTAATCCGCTCCTCATGCGGCTGAATCACCTTCTCCTCTTATTTTAACAACCTGGCTAATTCCAGCATATCACAATCTTCTTCGCCTTCTTCTTCGGCATGATAGATCAGATTGTCGAAGTCATATGAGGTGTAACCAAATTGTTGTCAACGAGATCCAGAGAATTATTTTTTGAAGTTGGAACGAGACAAATCAAAAAGGGAAAAAATGAAAACAAACATTGCCATTTTTATTTTTAAAACTGCAAAAATAAATGAAAAACAGGGAACACCGCTTTTAATTGAAAAACATCCATTTATTAATGATGCAAAATGTTGCAAAATGAAACATGAGGTGGCCCTCACAATGGACCAATACGTTTCGGGCAAAACGTATGGCTTTCATGCAAATAAAACTGAAAACAGAAAGTATTACTCTTCCAGATGAATGATAGTGATGATCTTTTTTAGGCCTTCCAGTTCCCCGGTACGCACGATTTTATCCACGACTCCAGTTCACAGTCACTGTCAGTCTCTTCCCCCACCGCACAGACGCGATCTGAATTTTCAGCGATTACACCCACCATCACCTGACCCTGCACCGGCACGGGATCGGCATTAACATTCAATGACAGTGTAAAATTGAGGGCCTTGGAATCCACCAGGTCTTGGACAGTATGCTTAAAGGCTCTACAACCCTCAATGTTATGCCCAGACGCACCAGAATGGAATTCACACTTGGCGTTCTCATCATAATTAGGTGGCCTCTGATCTGATCTCAATGGAGCTAATGTCCTCAATTGTACCATTCCGAGATCTTTCAACTTCTTCAACAGAAGAGCATACGTCATGGGTGGCCTATCAAAATGACGATCAACCCCCTTTCCTCTCACTTGGTTCCCAGCTCTCTGTGCTCTCTGTGGAGTTGGTTGATGTTGCTGTCGGACTGACTGATTACCAGCAGGGGTGGTTACCGCAGCAGTGTGCTGGTAGTAATGACCCCTACCGCGTCCTCTCTGGGCATACACAGCACTCGATTCACCCTCATTCTTGTGCTGACCATCACCAAAGGATCTCTTCGGTCCAGACGACGAAGCGCTTCCTTGTGTTTCCCCTTTCTTCAGCCAGTCTTCAATCCTCCCCACCTTCTCGACAGTTGCTTTCTGCCCCAAGGCGAACTCTTGCATGACATTGATCAGCTCTCCCATCTTCTCTTTCAGCTCGAGAATGTCTGTGTTGGGCGGATTCATCATTCCTGTGTCAATCAAACAGGTTAGAAACTGACACCTGCAAAACAGAAGACAAGTTGTTATGGTTCATGCATGAATGCAGTGTTTATCCACATGAGGGACACTCCGTCTTTCGATCCTGGCTTCATCGAGACATATAATAATCCGGCAGCAATATTCTGATATTCATCATTTGCTTCCCTCATACAGATCAGAGATATACGATTCAACAAAATACTACCCAACCATGTGTGTGTCGTGTGAGTGCATACAGGAAAGCAAATAAAGCTTGAAGATCGATCACTGAATGAAAACAATCATCGCATAGCAAAATGCACAATAAGCGCCATAGTCATACATCAAAGCTGATACAACTCAGATACAATCCTCCAGAATCAGAAAGGAAATACAAGTAAGTGAATTCCGTCAACAGGCTTGACGGTAATCCACGCAAAGAAAGGTCTATCCTGACGAGGGTCCCACAGAAAGCCCTATATCATCAATCATCCTCGCGAACTCTGTGGCGAACCTGAGCTCGGTATTCTCCTGCTGTAATCTCCCCACCTCCTTCTGGTGAATCTTCATCTGCCTGAAGTAATGATCTCTCTCAGCAATGTAATGATCCCTCTCGGCGATACAATGATCTCTCTCAGTGATGATCTTCACATTCTTTGTTTCCTTGATCTTCAGCTTTGCTTCCCACTCAGCAACGAGGATTCTGACTCTGTCGTCCCTCTGATCTCTCACAAGGATTTGCCTCCTCTTCTCATCTTCAATGACCTTTGAAGCTCTAGCTAATCTCTCCTTGGTGACGTCGTGCTCCCTTGTGGATGACGCTAAGGCTTGGCTGATCTTCCCATAGTAGGCGGTATCCATCTCAAAGCGCTTTGCTTCCAGGGCATGTCGCTTGTCTTGATCTTCCATCCTTACTTTGATCTCTTGATTAGCCATCTGAATCCGAGAAACACTCATCTCTAATTCAGTTTTCTCCGCTTGCAGCTGATCTCGGGCTCTCTTCATCTCGAGGAATTCTTCCATACTGACAGAAGAACGCGGACCCTCAATCCTAGGACACCAAGGATCGCCTCCGGGAAATGGTAGATGTGTGAGCTCAATCCTCTTCCGAAGCCAATCATCAAATGGAGGAAAAGACATGCTGTTAACCTTGCCAAAAGGAACCTTTCCTTTCCTCTGAATGTTACGCCATGACCCAGACACTTGTCTCAACTTGGCCTGATTTCCCTCAACTGGGAAATAGAAAGACTCCTGAATCTCACGCTCGAGAGGAGGAACCTCCATGGCAAACCCCATTTGTCTCCTAAGAAGCGTTGGATTGTAATTAATGCAACCCTGAACTCCTATGAGAGGCACATTGGGAAAGCTCCCACAGCTATATACGAAATCCCGTCCAGCCAGTCCGTTATGAGTCCAAGCTATGTCAGTGGCTCGCAAACCCATCAACCTGACCGACCACTTGACCGTAGGATCAAGAGCAGCAAAAGCACCTCGGGAAGGAAAATACCCCATAAACCACTTGAATAACAGCTGAGCACAACACCGGATCAATCCACCACGCCGCTTCTCATTCCTGTTATGAACCGAGTAATAAACATCTCCGATCAGAGTAGGAATAGGGTTCCTCTGTATGAACAATCTGATGGCATTATGGTCCACAAAACTCTTTTGATTAAGAAACAGGATGGTCCCATAAATGCTCACAGCAATAACAGCACAGACCGTCTTCCAATTACCCGTAGCAGCATGTTCCTTGGCCTTGGCCTCCAAGAAACTCAAATGAAAACCCGGTAATTTTCCTTTCTCCTTCAAACCCTCCTTGGTCACCTCCGGGCTCAAATAAAGAGCACGGGAAATCCCAAGGATGTCAGGCTCTCCCCTAATGGCACAGAAAGGAATCTGATCTCGGATCTGCATACCCAAAATGCTGGCATAGTCCTCCATCAGAGGCCCCAACAAATAGTCCGGGAACACAAAACATCTCAGACCCGGGTCATAGAACTGGAGAAGAGTATGAATGGCGCTCCTGTCGCTGTCAGTGAGTCTGAAAGCCATCTTCAGAATACCACCGTATGCCTCTCTGAACATCCCCACATGGTCGGGCGTAATCAATGCTATCATATCTCTCAACTCATCAATCTCTGGGTTGAAGAAGCTGTAGACAACATCGTCTTTCAAACCGGTCCTCATGTCTGAGCAAAGAAGTCTCTCAACCAGGATCTCGATCAAAAATGTCCCTGCATATGGATAAACATGTGTTAGATGCAGGTAAATGCAAAATGCGAATGATGCTGATGAATGAATGCAATGCATTGCCATCCTCCAAGTCATCTGAGCATCTGTTGCACTGAAGCCTGGTCTCTGAACTGATCACAACCATCTGAGGTACTGATTAACCATAAGTCCGACTTAAGGGTTCCGAAATAAACGGAACTGAAAGATACATCACCATCATCACCAGAGATTCACTGATCTGACAACCACAAATCTCTGAATCGGCCCGGGGAATCCTGAAATAAACGGATCCCCACTGATAAATAATACAGACAGCACTCCGGCGTCTCAGCAATAAATGACCATAAATCCGACTTATGAATATGACTCTGATCAACGGAACCAATAGTCACCATCAAAGTCACCATCAGAACATGCATCTATAAGAATCAACCCTCCCCTCACAGGTAAATTCTAATCAGGTCATCCTAAGGCGGATAATAGTCTCGACAATCGGGCAAAGATACTCAATGGGTTTGCCCTTTCGGGTGTGCCATTGTAGCTCTCCTGAGATCGTCTAAACCAAAGATCCGGGAAATGATCGGTCACCGAAGTCAATAGCTCAAAAGAGGTAACTAGACCAAAGTGGAAAACCCCACTGAGGAAGAGCTCTCAGATGAACCTCGTCCGGCTTGTGGTATGTCACGTTACAACAATATGTTGATAAAGCAAATGAGGAACGTGAGACCACACTAATCCTAGGTGTATACTCGGGCCTGGGTTTTAGCCCCACTCAGAACACCCACCCCAAATAGAGGAACCACCTGTACAGAGGACATCAACATGATAGTATGATGCATGCAAATATTTATGCAAATATATACACAATTAAAATAATAAATGCAATAAATAACAACACAAGCAACCTAAACTATCCTAGAACGCCAGGAGAGACTCGCTTAGGGAAGATGGACCAGCAATAGGTCAACTTCTAGTCCCCAGCAGAGTCGCCAGCTGGCGCATCCGCGAAAAACAACCGGCGGGCTAAAAACAAAACAACACAGAGCCGCCACCGTGCGTTATTTATCCCAAAAGAGGGAAAGGAAACGCTAGAAGTAAACCTGGGAAAAGCATGGTCTCGCGACCAAAGAGAATGGGATCGGGAGTCGGTTATGCGAAGGGAAGGTATTAGCACCCCTACGCATCCGTCGTACTCGACGGGATCCACGCTCAAAAGATAGAAAAAAATGGTTGCTAAAACAAACATCACACACACACACTGAAGACAACACAGGTGGAGGAAGAGGAGAGGGCTCGTTAGGATATCGCATCCTATGCCTACGTATCTCGTCTGGAACGAGAATCAGAGCTACCGTAGTTCGGCTCACGCACGCCGAAACAAACACACGCACAAAAAGGCAAACATGGAACCCGAACGCCAATGGCTGGACTTACATCAGCTTCCGAACCAAACAAACCCACACTGGAAACCAGATGCCACTTGATGGACTTATACCAGACTCCAAGCACACAACAAGAGGATACGGAATGCCAATGGCTGGGCTTACATCCGTCTCCTAACACACACGAGAAGAAACAAGCAACAAGCTACTAAGGAGTCGGGAACTCGAGCCTAGTAACTGTCAAACAAACACCAAGAAGGGTGAACACACAGACTAACAGGGAGTCGGGAACTCGAGCCTGATAGCTGGCAAGCAAACACACACAAAAAAAAGAAAAGGGTGCCCGGAGAGGTCTCGTACGACCTCCTGCCTACGTACCTCATCTGGTATGAGGATCAGTGCAACGTAGTTCCCCTGAACGGGAAAGAAATTCTAACCAGATACAAAGGGAGACACACTACTAGGGAGCTGGACTCGAGCCTAGATGTTATCATGCATCATTGCCCTATAATATGGTTTCTATCCTAACTTGCATAGGCAGCAAGCTAATCCTAAACAGGCAAAGCAATCAAAGCAAACAATCACAAATAGCACACTCTATATCCAAACAGAGGTGGCTCAAACAAGGGTTAGACTGCCAAAGCAAGTCAACTGTATCAGGGTGATGTTAGCTCTTAACCCTGACATTGAGAGTCAGGGTGAAGCCAGATGAAAGGTGAGTGAAGATTGGACTTCACAGCTCTTATCCATGGCCAGGGAGAGCTTCAGACAAAGGAAGTGTGGGTCCAGAAAGTGGGAACCCTTCTACACTCATGACACTGACTCAACTGTACAACTGTACAAGGATCTTGGGTTAGGATCCACAATGCGTCAACACCAGTTGTGTGAGCAAAGGGATGACTCAACAAGAATAGCAGGAGATGGATTGCACATCTCTTGTATCTACCAATTGCCTTAATCAAGGTCTTTTCCTGCTTGGGGACAAAAATAAACAAGCACAGGCATTGCCTCTTAAGGAGGACTTCAGACAGGTGCCTGGCCAAGTAACAGGCCAGGTCTTCCAGACTACATGGAGAAAAGAAATTCTACCTCAATTGGTTTATACAACCAAGCAGCAGCACAATAAGTTCAAAATGAACTATAGCAACTAAGGTACCTGAAATCAATCCAATATAATCAGTACTTAGCTCAAACAATAAGCAAACAGACAATGATCAACAGTTAACTATACAGTCAAACAACAGTCAATGCACAAAGGTGCAAGCCACAAGGCACAAACTCAAGTTTCAAAACCTATAAAACAAACTCAAAGTTAGTCATAAACAAGCAATAGACCAACTCCAATTGAGTGCACATCATCAAGCATAGGCAATTGTGCTTTTAACTTGAAACAAAGCTCAAATGTGAGAGCACAAACCACTAGTACAAGACTAGGGTCAAAATGGAAGCAAAAAACCAAAACAGAACATGAAACTTATCCAAAATCAAGATCAATCAAATAAGAATCAAATACAAGTGGTTTCACATTCATATCATCAACCATTATCATTTCATGAGACAAAGAGTACAAAACATGCAATTTAGAACCTCAAAGGACCAAACAGAATGGTTCAATTCAAATCAATTCCAGAATATTTCAATAAATCCCCAAAAAATTCATGTCTAAACAGCATTAACAACATGATCTACAAACCAAATTTCAGGCCATTTGGACAAAGGGAAACAAGTCAATTAAATTCATCAAGTTAAAGCATGCTCATACAAGTCCAAACAAGGCACAATATCATGTATCAACTTCAAGCAAGCATAAAACAGTGTAGGAACATGATAAATGCACCAAATCAAAACCATGACAAACTTCAATGTGTCTATAATCACTCCACGAAATTTCAGGTCCATCCAATACATATCCAGAATTTCACAAAACATTTAAAAACATGACTCACAAAAGGTCCACAATTGGTCAAACAGGGAAGAAAAACTCAATCATATTGGAAATACATCCAAAAATTCCAGAAAACTTCACATGTGAACCTAACATCCATAAGTATCAACATGCAAAATTTAAGCTCATTTCAAGTTCATATGGCATGGTAACAAAATTCATGAAGTCAGACAAGAAATGGTGTGACACAAATTGTCACACCTCTAATGATCATGTGATATCTCTCAATCCAGGAATGCAAAAATCACAAATTCTATACCAAAATGACCAGGAATGAGTCTAGAATAAGCATGCAAAATTTCAAGAATTTCTAATTAGGCATCATCATTTCATGATCAAAAGAGTAAGCATGGTGCAAGAAATGACATGTGAAAACAAACCCTAGGCCATCCAAAAAACCACATGTGCACAATTTCCACAAAAATCACCAAAAAAACACTAGACAGGGCAAGGATCATGGTGCAAAAAATTCCATTCAATTTGGACAAGTGATTATGAAGTTATGAATTTTTTCATGTTGAAGAAAAATAAAAAACAATGGAATAAGCATGGTGAAATACATGAAGCCTAAGGAAATAAATGCTAAAGCCAAAAAGGAGAAATGCTACAACACGGAATCGAAGCGTGTAAGCTTTCAAAAATCCAGCATGCGCAAACACCAAACGTCATGTACAGTAGCGCCAATGAAGATCAAAGCATGGAATTCTGGAAAAATTCTAAGCATTCATACGCGTTCTTCACCTTCATCACTCAAGAACTTTTTGTCACCAAATCACACAAACCTTATATCAATGGAAAGGTCTCACAGCGTACATCATGAATCCATAATTATTTTGACCTAATTCTTGCTAATTAAAGAGAATCGAATCAAAACATAAACATGCATGAAACTTTAAATCCATATATCTCTCTCATTTCTCAACGAAAATCAGTGAAACAAATTGCAGAATTCTCTACTCTCAAAGACCTACAAGAAGCACCAAACAAATTCAAGAATCATTAAGGTCGAAATCTGACCTTCAAGATGATGACAGTTGTGGATCGTGCGTTTCTGGCCTTGGAATTGCAAAACAGATGTGCTATGATGATGTGGAAGGTGAATGGAACAAAGTTTGCTGCTCAATTACTCACGATCTTGATGAAATCTCCACTTGCCATTGTTGCATCTCACTTTAACAGTCCTTGATTTGGCTTGGTAGTGAAGAATCCTTGCTTCAATCAGCTTCAACAATGATTATAGATGATGAAACAATGAAGATCTTGGCCAGGTTTGTGAAGAAATTGCAAAAAAGTGAAGATGAAAAGTTGAGAGAATTGTGCAATTTTGGATCTAGATCTGAGATGAATGAGTGTTAATCTGAAAAACAGTTAGGATTAGCAATATATATGTTATGTTAAACATGTTGTTAATCCTAATTAGTGTTAATGCAAGTGTTTAGACCAAATCACATTTTCATGCTAAATGGTAAAAATGGCCAATTCACCCTCATTTGCAAAACCAATGTAACAGTAGAAATTTCTGGTTGCAGCAAGTTTGAAATGATGTTTGTGAGCTAGTGCAAGTGAAATCATGTGAAAACCATGCTTATTTTTCAAAAACACCTTTTTCCCTCCAAAATTCAAATTAAGTCCACTTGAAAAATGCACTTTTTGTGTGAGCACAATTCATGAAATGTGATGCTTGTTTTGGATAGAGGACATCAAAAGAATTTTGCTCAAAGAAACCTCACTCCATTTGGCCTTGTGAATCAAAAGTTATGCCACTTTGAAATTCAACTTTTTTGGATAATGATCAATCCATATCTTGCCAACCACAAATGAGAAATTCATGTTCTTGGACTTTTTGGAAAGGTGAGAGCAAGATCTACAACTTTCATGTTGAAAAAAATTTCATTTGAAACATTTTTGGACATGTAATTTTGAGGAGAAAAACTTTCCATTTTTGGCAATTTTCAATTACAAGTCACTTTCTATTTTTGGAAAGTTTCCATCTGACTTTATTTTCTTCATTCTTGATGTTTGAAATGTCAAATGAAACTTGTTTAGACATGAATGAAGTGTCTCTAACCCTCTCCCTCCTCCAAATCCATGAATTCAGGCACAGTTGACCACAGTTGACTTTTTCTGACTGATAGATGAATTTCAGCTTAACTGATGAACTTGAGCCTCAAACTCCTGATGAAATGGCTCAATGATGAAACCCTAGCTTCCACAAGCTCAATATAATCATATGATGATCCCCATATCCATTGAAAACCTCATCTCCTTGACAAGCCCTGATTGGCACAATGCAGATGATTAGGGTTGACCAGTGGTCAAAACCCTAATCTCAAGGTATCTGATCAAGCAATGAATCTCTTGGATGATGATAAAACCATGATGATGATGATGTATCATTTCAACCAAGATGAAGCTCAATCCCCTTGAGGAACCATGAAACCCTAATTTGAATCACACATCCTCAGATGGCTAGTGATCAGTCCAATGAAACCCTAGCTTGCATCTCAACCTCTTTATCTTCTGATCAAGACCTAGGAGGATGACTTGCTCAATGTAGCCACATGATATGCAACATGCTAATGACTAATGACCTAAAAATGATATGCAATATGTTAAGCTAGTCCCAAGAGAGGAGGGCAAATTTTGAGGTGTTACAGAAAGGTGATGTTGTATTTGAACATGTTAATACTGAAAATCAACTAGCGGACATTTTCACAAAGCCGCTAGCTACTGAGCCTTTCTTTCATATTCGCCGAGAACTTGGTATTCTCGACATTTCTGAACGGGCGTTATAAATTGCTTGCTTTATCTTATTTCATTTAACACTATAACCTTGTACTTCTAACAAGTTAATGTTGTTGCAAGCACAATTATATAGTTCATCAAGTTATTCCGGCATCGAGGTGATCTTGTTCCTTTACCCTTCTCTCTCTCTCCCAAACTTCATGGCTAAATAGTGGTATTACATGATAATATTGTACATATATATGTATCTTTTCTTATGCCATATCTGTCTGGATGTTTAAATGTTGTGTGGCATTCTATTTATGCATCAAACATGTGAGCATATGTGCATAATAGTGAAAATTGCAAATTTTGCCTGTATGAGTCGACCATAACAGGGCAATGGTCGACGCACACTTCAAAATTTTCTTTTTAAAAAAAAATTCAAACAGTATGCGTTGACGCATACAGAGGGTATGGTCGACGCATCGCACGAAAACTCAGTTTTTCTCTGCAGAAATCTTTCAAACTTCCCATGCATTTACATTCAAATTCTCATTAAGTGTGCATTTACATTTCAAACTTCCCACTACATTGTGAGTTGCATCTACCTAGTGCCTATTGTCTCTTGGCCTCTCCTCTTCCCAAAACCCTAAATCCTCATCTATAAAAAGGGCAAACCTCCTTCTTGCAAATCACTCTCAAAAACCTTCACCAAGCTTCACTCTCTACCCTCACACAAAGCTTCAAAATCATTATCAATGGCTTCCTCATCCCGCAGACCTACCGGTAAGAGATCACGGGATTTATCCTCTGCCTCTTTACCCATTACCGTTGTATCATTAGTTCCACCGGCTCTTGTCGACTCCTTCAACAAAGATATTGGTAAAAGAGGAGTTGTGAGGCAACATGCCTTCTACAAACTCACCGCAGAACGCATGCATCTCGTAGAAATCATGTCTCTGCTACAGTATCACGGCATTATCAAATTCCTGGAATGCAATTCCAAATATAGCGAAGACCTGGTCCGCGTGTTCTACGCCTGCCTTCATGACAAATTTCGTGGGCAAAAGTTTCACTCCAGGATCGGCACAAGGAAGGTATCGTTTAAGTCAAATGTTTGGAACAAATATTTTGATATGACATTGGGTGCTGATGAAAATCCTCTTGCTGAGGTAACTTACTCTCACCAAATAGAAGGTTATGAGTTTAAAAGCGCTTTGAACGCTATGCTGAAACGACCATACCCAGACAACATTGTGAACAGTGACGCGTTCCCACGAACTGTCACTGCCGGTAAGTTGAAGACAGGTGAGCGCATTCTCCAGTGGATTGTGTCACGCATCCTGCGGCCTAAGAAGGGTGGTCTTTCCTGAGTTGAACAAGCTGAGGTTCATCTCATATACATTCTGAAGAATCAACGCAAAATAAACTGGCCCTACTACATTGCTAGTAGAATGTTCGGTTTACGAGACTCCGGACGAGGAACGGATCTTGCCTACGGATCTTTTATTCAAGAGGTTCTTACTGCAGCCGACGTGGATTATCCGTCCTTTCCGTATAATTCCATTTCCTCAGACAAAGAATTCAACCCAAAAACTTTGTCTATGATGGGATATTTTTGGTGTGATGAGCGGAGAATATACAAATTTGTTCGCAGAGGGTATGTTCCTACGACTGTTGAAGAAGATGATGAAAGTGATGAAAGTGAAGAAGAAGACCAAGAGGAAAATGAAGAAGAGGGAGCAGGACAAGCATTTGAGCAGCATGGTGGAGATGATAGTCCTCCATAAGTTGACACTCACGACTACACAAACTCAACTTGGGTTCAGAACACCTATTCAACTGCAGAAGATGCCCCCAACCAGGGTGGCTGGGGTGAATGGTCAACACAATGCCAATTCTATCAGCCGTATCAATATGGTGATGAAGAATCTCCTCTGTCTCCTCCGCAACATGCAAACTCTTCTGAACTCTTGGATATGATGTGAAATATGCAGCTGGCTCAACAATCCTTCATGCAAACTCAGGATGAGCGCTATGCTCATATTAGCATCCAACTTCAAGCACAAAATGAGAGGCTCGATAACCTCTCTACAAGCATGAATGAACGGTATGCAGCATTTACCGAAACATTTGAACGCTAGGAGCGGTCGGTCGACGTGGGTCTCAAGTATCTAGGTGGTGTTGCTGACCAAATATCGTCTCTGGCAGACCCCTACAGAAACTCGGATATCTGTTACCATCGAGGACGAGACCATTAGGACATAAAACTGCATATGCATCTGTAATTTTTTGTTGTTTGACTGAATTAATTTTCTTTTGTGCTCGTTTGTGCAAATCCAATTTAATGTTATCTTCCTTTTAATTTGTTCAGTAATAATATTTGGTGTGATATTGTTATATGATTCCCTATCTCTTGTTGAACATTATGTTACGTTGAATAATCGTTTATTTTCTCTTTTTGATGTTGTCAAAGGGGGAGAAGAGCATGTACCAAAGTCAAGCCAAAATATTCACAACAATTAACAGTTGGTTTTGCAGATAACCTTAGATTACAAAAGAAATGGGGAGTGTGCATAATGTGTGTAAATATTGCATGTTGTTTTTCTCTTTGGTTTTACACAGGTTGTCATCATCAAAAAGGGGGAGTATGTAAGGGCAAATTGTCATACAACATACGATCATAGGTTTCGATGATGACAAATGACCACCATGGATGAATCGGCATTGTCGATTCCACCTCTACAAAACAAATGCAACATATCACCTATCATATCCTTTTCTATGCTCATCTAAACTACTATATTTCATACAACATATGTGGATAAAATATGGTCAAGACAAAATGCAGGGTTTGAGTCGACCGCAAGGGTCGGCGCATGAACCACGGGTCAGCGCATAACATAGTGCAGTTGGTCACGGGTCAGCTCATGGAGGCTTGAGTCGACCACAGATCGGCGCATAACATAGTGCAGTTGGTCACGGGTCAGCGCATGGAGACTTGAGTCGACCACAGGGTCGGCGCATGAAGCTTTCACTTTCCCACGGGTCAGCGCACGCCGACCTATGGTCGACGCATACTGATGCATTCTTCAGTCTGTCCAAAACTGCAGGCCATGCATCGACGCATAGACCTGCTATGGTCGACCGCTCGTGCGCAAATTCAGTTTTTGCGTACTTCCCACTCTGTTTGAAAAGCTGTTAAGTTTGGTTGGTAGGTTGGTTACTATATATAGAAGTTTAGTTACTTGTATCAACCAACATTTTGATATTTTGATTCAAGTGTTCAAAGAAACAAGAAAAAATGAAATAGGTGTCCAAGATTCATCATCTTCATCTTCAACATCTCACAACACATCAACTACACACAACCATTTTTGAAGTGCTTTGTGATTGGTTAAAGGTGATAACGTTCAAAGCCGAGATTGGGGAATCCGGTTCGGGTTGAAGCTTGTGATAGGTTTTTTCTTGAATAAAACCGTTAGGGTTTTGTCCTCCAAGACTGGTTTGTATTTGGGGTTTTTTGGACGAATTCTTCATCAATTTTCAGTTGAGCGAAGGTGATTGAGAAGAGGAAGTCTTTGCCAATCTAGTAGCGGATTCAGTGAAATTGAAGGGAAGATTTCGGGTTCGATTTGTTGTAGTTGAGATCAGTCGGGTCGAGGGTTTGAAGAACTGAGGGTTATTCAACAAAGGGGCTGGAATCGGAGGTCTATCAACAACAATCGAAGGACTTGATTCACCTTGAATCAAGGAACAAGGAGTGGAAGCAACATTCAACGTCTTGAGGATTCTGTTGTATATTTGCTTTGCAATCCTTGTATAAACGGTTAAATTCAACAGGTGATATCTATTAAATCATCTCAATTCTAGTTTTAGAATTGAGGGCAGACGTACCCCGAAGCGAGGACGACGGAGGAACTGCCTCATTAAATCTTTGCCTTCTCTATTTTTCAGCATATTTATTTTTAGCTTAAAAAATTAAGTGATTTTTGTATAAGCACGTTTATCAAACCTTGATATTAATTGAGTGAGAAGTTAAAACTCTATTTTTGAATTCAAAGTACAACAAAATATTGTACTAGACTAATTGAAATCTCTTACTCAATATAAATATCACTTGGAGTGTTTTTGCACACCAAGTGTTTGATAATTTGCCTAAACCAAAATTATCTTAGTTGTGTATCTAGTTTGGTTTGGTCTTTGAATCATTGAAACTAGGAATCCTAGCTAGTAAAACAAATCATTGATAGTGTGACGAGTGTAGTGATTCGTATTCTACATTATCACTAATCCATAGGCTTGACGCATATCCGGTTTTCCAATAACAGTTCGTTTTAGACTATATTTTCCTCGGCCGCTTCCGCACTTAAAACAAATTTTCAAAACTAATTTTAATTGGTAGCGCCGACTCAATTTTTAATTAGTATCTATTCAACCCCCCCCCCTTTCTAGATCCGTGCCATAGTCTAACAATACCAAGCTTTGGGAGCTTGTTTCAGACCATATAACAAACTTTCAGTTTGAAAACAAAAATAGGATTTTGAGAACTTTCAAAACCAGGAGGTTGGTGCACATACACTTCATCAGAAATGTATTCATTTAAGAATGCACTCTTAACATCCATCTGATAAAGAGTGATGTTATGATTGTATGCAAACAAAATTAAAAGACAAATGGACTATAACCTAGAAACTAAAGAAAAGGTATATGTATAGTATATACCTTCTTGTTGACTATAACCTTATGCTACCATTCTAGCCTTGTTTCTGACGACTTCACCTTTCTTATTGAGCTTGTTTCGAAGACCCATCTGGTTCCAATGACATAGAAACTCTTTGGTTTTAGAACAAGATTCCAAAAGTCATTCATGGTGAATTTATTCAGTTCTTCTTGCATAGCCATAATCCATTCATTATCCAGAAGAGATTCATCAATAGATGTGGGATCTATCAGAGATACCAAACCCAAAAGAGTTTCTTCATAGGGTTTGAATGAAGATTGAGTTCTGACTTGTATGTCTTTATCTCCCAGAATCAATTATTCAGAATGACAAGTTCTTGATCTACTCTTCTTTTGATGAGTTGGATCAACAATGACTTCTGGTTGAGTCACTTCTGAGTCTTTTGCTTAAGCGTCCGTTGCTTTACCTTCTGAGTCTTTATCTTCAGATTCTGAGAAGTTAATCTTCATATATGCAAATTTCTTAACTAGCTTTGACTTTTCAGGGTCAAGCTTATCGTTGAATCTAACATGAATTGATTCTTTGAAAATTCGTGTCTTGGTGTTAAATACCCTGTAGCCTTTTAAGCGTTCAGAATATCCTAACAATAAACAGTTTTGTGCCTTAGAATCAAATTTACCAAGATTCTCTTTAGTGTTCAACATAAAACACTCACAGCCAAAAGGATGGAATTAAGAAATGTTGGGCTTTATGTTCTTCCATAATTCATAGGGAGTCTTACCCAAAATAGGTCTAATAGAAATCATGTTATGAATATAACAAGTTGTGTTAACTGCTTCTGCCCAAAATGCTTAGCCATATCAGTTTCTTGGATCATGGTGAAGGCCATTTCTTACAAAATCCTATTCTTCCTTTCTACAAATCCATTTTGTTGTGGAGTTCTAGGACAGGAGAAACCATGGGAAATTCCATTTGTATCAAAATGTTTATTTTCAAAATTCACCACCATGATCACTTCTGACTCTAACTTTTTGGTAATTCATTTCCGTTTGCACTAGTGAGCAGAAGGTAGAGAACACAGAATGTGACTCATCCTTGTATTTCAAGAACTTTACCCATGTCCAACGACTATAATCATCAACAATGACCAATCCATACTTCTTACCATTGATAGAGGTAGTTTTCATTGGCTCAAACAAATCAATGCGCAGAAGTTCTAACAGTCTAGAGGTAGACACAACCGTTTTCGCTTTGAAAGATGTTTTAGAAAACTTGCCTTTCTGACATGCTTCACAAAGAGCATTTGAAGCGAACTTCAGGTTGGGTAAGCCTCTGACTAATCCAAGCTTGTTTAGCTGAGAAATTCTTCTCATGCTAACATGGCCCAAACGTCCATGCCATACCCATTACTCCTCATTAACAGACATTAAGTATTTTACATTTTGATCCTCAAGATCAGAAAGTCTGATTTTATAAATGTTGTTCTTTCTCTTTCCGTTAAAAAGGACCACACCATCTTTCTGACTGACAACCTTACATGACTTTTGATTAAAAATGATATCATAACCATTGTCACTAAGTTGACTAATAGACAATAAGTTATGCATCAAACCATCGATTAAAAGAACATTAGTAATAGAGGGCAGTTTACTGTTACCAAAAGTTTCAGAGTCAATGATCTCCCCTTTCTAGTTTCCTCTGAAACCAACGAAGCCTCAAGGCTTAAGTTCCAAATCTTGGAACATAAACCTCTTGCCCGTCATATGTCGCGAGCATCCACTATCCAGGTACCATGACTGGTGTTTCAACTGAGCTGCTAAGGATGTATGCAACATAAATTATTTTATCCTTAGGTACCCACTTTTTGGGTCCCCTCTTGTTAGTTTTCCCAGAATTTCTTACAACTTTGGGTCTTTGTGCAACAGGATAATCAAGTGAAATTTGAGCATGATACTTAGGTTTCAGAACTGAGTTCTTATCCTTTGTAAGTTTCTGTGTTTGTGCAGAAACATCAAACTCAGTGCCAGCAAGCACGAAATGCTCATAGAGAGGTTTCAGTTTTACCTTATGTCTTTCGTCAGATTTTATAATTTTTGTACAACCTAAATCTTTCTTGTCATTTTTGCTAACTCCATAGATCAGAGAAATCATTTTACTTCTATCTATGCTTTTAGCCAAAAAGTATTTAAAACACATCCTTTCTCATATTTTGATTTGGTCTTAACGACATCAATTCACAACACACATTATTATACTACATTAATTCTGAACCATAAGCTATTTCATTGACAATTCATCATCTTTCATACCACATCGGTTATAATTTGATGTATGACTTTTGAAAATTTGTATAAAAATTTTAATATTCATTTGAGCATAATTTCACTATTTTTTTAAGTGTCATTATTTATACATTCCACGTATCATTTATTTATAATCGCATACTATTTTATTAACAATTCATAATCTTTTCATATTACATTAATTAAAATTTGACGTGACCCTCTTCAAAACGTATAAATATAAAAAAATTAATATTTATTTTATAATAATATACATAATTTCACTTTTTCTTTTTAAAAAAACGTAATTATTAGCTGCAAGTCATTTATCTATTTTTCTTTTTATATACAAATTATGACTCTTACCTTTTCTTGTGTCCATCAACTTCTTTTTCGTACCTAAAATACATTAAATGTTACTCCATAAACATGATAAATTATAAATATTTTTAATGAAAATTAGTCGGTCGCAAGGACAACTACCATGATTTAGAGGGAAAAAATCAGAGAGAAAAAATCATAGCACAAAAAAGTATCACAAGTAATAAAATAAAATGATTAAATAATACTTTGAAGTTAACTTATAACTTTTGAATAAAAAAAATGTCTCACATTCTTTCTGAAATACAATTCTTAATTATAAATAAACAATTATCTTTTTTAGTCTAATATATTAATAAATATTAAATTAATATTAAAAGGATAAAATTCAATTCATACAACAAAACATTCTTATTTATTTTAATACAAAAACACAAAAAACATTCTTATTTATTTTAATACCGACTCATCATCAAATTCATATAGAAACATATTCAATATTTATATTATGGATAATGCTAATTTGTATCCTAGTGCACAAGTTAAAATCAATACACAATTTTTAAAATAATATTTCTTCATTTAGTTACAAGATAATCTATCTTCAGATAATTTTTATAATCAAAACATGCTCTGAATCCAGTCTATCATGCTCTGAATCCTAGTCCTAGTCTTCTAGTGAGTGAGGGTAATGTGAGAGAAGTAGGTAGAAATGAGCATTGGACACTGAATACTTATTTTTTACACTTATAAAATTTTAGATTAAAACATAATTTTATGGAATTATAAATTTTGGCCTAAGTGACTATTAGGTCCAAGTAACTTGAGAATTAATGAGTCGCATTAGTTGATAAGTCACCATTTTCTGCTTTGTAATCATTACCAAAGAAAATGAAGATGTTGTTGTTTTGCAAATGAAAACCAATTGTAATTCCTTGAACATTATTGCAGCTAGAAATCTAAAAACAAGCATATCTTGTTCAACACAGATTTGAACACGCCAAAGTCAATTATCATTCATCGGTGTTTTTCTCCACCAACTTTGCAACAAGAGATTTGTTGTACTCCTCCATTTCCTTCTTGTATGCATCCATTGCCTCAGAAGCTTTGCCACTCCACAATTGTTTATCTTCCTCATTCATATCCTTCCACTTCAATGAAACTAGAGCTCTGAGCATGCCTTCTCCCACTTCTGGACGTTCCTCCAGTACACTCTTCCTTGCTTCTTTGCAGAAAAGAAAATACGAGGAAGCAGGTCTCTTAGGCCTGTTTGGATCAGACTCCTTATTTTGCTTCTTCTTCTGACGATTCAATTTTGTTTCCTTTATCATGTTTTTAGTTTTCTCCTTCTTCTTCAGCATTTGCAAGGCTTCATGTTTCTGAAGTTTCATATGCTCTTCCTCATCTTTCATCATATTTGCAGCCTCCTCAGCTTTTTTCTGTTTGTATGCCTCCATTTCTTGTGCATACTTCTCCTTGTTCTTCTTTGCAATCTAAAAGTTTCAAGATGTTTTTCATTTAGATAAAAGATAAAAGGCTAATGCAAACTAATGGGATTTTTAATTTAGCATTATTTTACCTCTTCATAAGGCCTCTTTTGTTCTTCTGTCATGTTTTTCCATTCCTCACCTGTGATCTTTGCAACCTGAACAAGAATAAATTATGGTTATGGTTAATTCACAGTGTCTCTCTGAGATCAAAATCTGTAAGGACCAAAATAGCAAAATCTTTTAAGAAACACAGTTCAATCATAAGATTTCAACTACCTCCAAGACACCCTTGTTTTCTGCAAGAATAGCCGCTCTTCTATCATTTGTAAACAAGAAATAAGCTGACATGGGATGTTTTGGTTTCAATGAATCCTTCTCTTTCTTCTTGTTCTTCTTCTTGTTCTCTTTCTCTGTCTCTTGTTTGAATTGCATATACTGTTCAAGCAATTCCATAGCAGTCTTATGCTTCTGCTCTTCTTCCAAGAGCTTCATTGCCTCAGTCTCACGTTTTTCCTTTGTAATTACCTGCAAATAAGCTTCTTTTTCTGCAAGGTATTTTTCCTCATAAGGCTTCTTCTCTTCTGCACTAACTGTATTTTTCCATTTCGCACCAAGAATGTTCGATATGTGCTTAAACTCGGCCTCGGGATTAGCCTTCTTTACCTGCATCATCAAACAAATCCCTAAATCCAAATTCAAAAATTGAAACAAAATTGACCAATTTGTATCCACTCATCCTAATAGATTAAGATTGATTATACAAAATATACCTCATGCCATTGGTCTTTGACCCACAACGTGTAAGCATGAGTAGGCCTTTTTGTCTCAGAGCATCCGTTCTTCTTCTTCTTCTTATCCTTCTTTTCTTGTTCCTTATCTTTCACCATAGGCAAACTCTGTAGATTATGGTGCAATCATATGTACATTATTAATTCCTATACCATTACTACTTCTGACCAAGGTTATAGCGACAACGGCATGGACAAAATGGTATCAAAATTGTGGTTAATTGCAACTGCAATCAATGTCGCAACAAAACACTTGTACAACTAACATCGCAAAAGCCTTTAAGCGACCACAGTAACAGTCCCAAAACTCTACAACCACAACAATTATTTAAAACCTTACTTCTAAGTACAATCCTAATAAACTTTAATCAATTTTAATTCATTTTAAAAATTAATTTCTACCAAAAAAAGAATTAATCTATGTACAAGCAAATTTTCAGTAGGACCAAACTTGAAAATTCACGAATTTTGTAGATCTAAACATATGAAACCCTAAATCGAAAAAACTGGAAAAAAAAGATTATAATGAAATTGAAATTGAAATGTACTAACCATGGTAGGTTTGAATTCCTTCAACTTCTGCAATTTCTTAAGTTCAATCTGAAGTTTCTCATGCTCTTTTCCACGATTTTCGAGTTCTTCATCCTTTTGCTTCAGGATCTCGTCTTTGGCTTTCAAGAGTTCGTCCGTCTTCTCCTTCTCAAGACGCAACTGCTGCAGTTTCTCCTGCATCTCCAGCAAGTCTTGCTCGAACGATTGTTGCTTTGGCTGTTGTTGTTTCTTTGATGCAGGTTTTCCCTTTGATTCCCCAGCTATGATATTGGCATCACTGGCGGATGGGTTTTTCTCCTTGAGAGCCTTTCTGGATCCTCTTGATTTCTTCGTCGGAATTTCAGCAACTGTAGAATCCGCCATTGTTAGGGGGAGAGAGAAAATTGAACAGAGAAATTTCTGAATACTACAAAAATGTAAGAGAATGGTTTGTGCCTGGGAGTGAAGACTTCTGTATCCTTTTTATAGGGGAGTTATTTTGCAACGGTCAAATTTTTTGAAAATAAAAGGAATGGATTTTGATGTGGAAAATGTAATTGGGATTTGGTAGTGATTCTGTGGTTTAATTTTTGACCGTCGATTTAATCCAAGAGAGAAATACCACAAGTTATTTACCATAGGCTTCTTCCCAAAATTGAAATTACCATAAATTTTAAAAATGTATCATTGGATTTTAAAAGGAAATAGCCGTTAAATAAAAATAAATTATTAATTAAAATTTTACATAATAAATTATGGTATTTATGTTTTATAAGAAAAAAAACAAAATAGATCTGCGTAAAAAAAATTATATGATAAATACATATAAAATAAATTATTAATTAAAATTTCGTTAAAAATTTAAAATAAAAAAAATAGGTTATGTTCCGTTTATTGAATACATATTCTTTAAAAAAGTTAATTATTTCTATTTTCAATTCATTGAATAAACGTATATTTAGAAAAAACATGTATTTTTAATCTCTTAAATAATATTTAACTTACCATGTTAATGTCTTAATCAAGGTCTGGGGGCATTCGTTAGCATTTTTTAATAAATTATTATAAATTATAAATATTGATATATAATGGTGTGTTTATTTACGCGAGCTATTATAAGTATTGATATCATTTTTCTTTTGTTTTAGATTTCTTTCATCGAGTGTAATTTTTGATTGACTTTATTCTATGAGTCAAGGTGAGTTTGACATTACTTTTCTGGCTGTCATTTGGTCTTGGTTGTGGCGGAGTAACATGATTTTGGATTTTTTTTTAGGTTGTGCATAAAGTTAAACTATTTCGGGATGAATTTTCCATTATATGTGTGAATCAAAAGAGAACAAGTTATTATTCTAGGATTTTGACATAATGGACTCCTCCTCCCGTTGGATCCATTAAAGTGAATACCCATGACATTTGTCTCCATAATTCCTTGCTTATTGGTTATAGAGGTTTTCTTAGAGATTCTTCAGAAGCTTTCTTGTATGTGTTTAGTAGTTTTGACCATTCTGGAGACGCGTTATTATCTGAGCTTTTAGGTATAAGTGTTAAGCATGGTTGAACCTTGCTTTTGATATGGGTTATCAGAATATGATTTGTGAAACTAATTCCTTGGATGCAGTTCAAATAATCATAGATAAAGTCAATCACATATTTCACTCATATGCAAGTGTTCTATTCTAAATTGATGGCTTGTTGGACCAAGTTTGGATGATCTCTCTCTCTCTCTCTCTCTCTCTCACACACACACACACACACACACACACACACACACACACACACACACACACACACATACACACACACACACACACACACACTCATATTCTTCGTGAAACAAATGGTTTTGCTAACTTTTTAGGTGTGATCCCATGCTCATGTTTATTTTTTTAGGTGGTCCTCCCCTCCTCTAGGGCTGGGATCTATGATTCTCTTTGACTCTTTATGAGCTCCAAGTTGGGTTTTTTTCTTTCTCTTATTTTGGCGGGCTTCCACCTTATATTCACACACAAAATTTAAAGAAAGAAGATAGCTCAAAGAGAGAAGGGTTAGACATGACCCTCAACAAACAACAACAAAATATTAAAAAAAATGAATTCCTAGCATATTTTTAGAACTGTATTCTCTAATAATAATTGGAGGAGGATTCTACCATATGAAGTCTTGAAGAGATAAACCAATATTGACTAGTTTTCCTAGGCAATGACATTCTTATCTAAAGATGTATATGATCATGAAGTTCATAATGACCGGTGAGGCATTGAACCATCTATTTTGCAGTTGCTATGGGATGATGTGAATGTTTTTGAAGGCTAATGTTATCAATTTGGAATAATCTCTATCCAAAGATGATGTCAAGTTTTATTGAAGACACACTCAATTGCAATATTTACACACATACTCTCAGCACACACTATAAAACATTATTGGTTCCTAAATTCATGGAAAAGTAACCAATGTTATCCCCATGACTATTTCTGAAAACACCAGAACATATTGGCATGGCATTGGTCAAAGTTGTCCTATATCTATTACACTTGAGCTAGTTTAAGATGGGTGGTTTCTAGAAAAATTCCAAAATTATTGGATCATTAGGAGAGTGAGTGTTGACTCAAAATACCTTCAAGTTTAGGAAATTAGTAATTGATGAACTTGTGGCAAGCTTTGTATGATTTCCTGCAATAGAAACCTAGCTAATTATCCTGAAAATAACAGAGTTAAAAGAGAGTTTTTTATCCTTGAATCTTGCATTTTAACGCATAACCAAATGGAGTAGAAGATGTTAATTGATGCATCTAAAATCACCAATCTAAATGATGGACTCCAACCTCTATTGTAAATTCCAAAAGTGGTTATAAAAGAGCTTAGATCAATTTTAAGATAAGTGATGAAGTGTAATCAGTTCCATAGATTAATGGTGAAGGCACAATGAAGGAAGAAGATGAGAGAAGACTCGGCATGATTTTTACACAAGCTACACATAGAAGGTAGGAGGAAGCCTCTCAAACATAGATTTTGTGAGGACATAAAGTCATTTGTTTTGTAGAAAATGTCAATGCATTAGAAATCACTAATTTCTATGATAAAGAGAAGATTAAGCATAATTTACTAAATATGTATCAACTTATTTTAGTACATGAGTCTCTTATATATAGAGAACTCATATTGTTGTTTATGCATCATCCTATAATCATTCAATTGTGTTTCTTCTCATTTCTATTCTCTTCTCTTATATTTTAGCTGTGTTATAATTATTTCATGTTATTCTGATACCCAATAGTGGTATCAGAGCATTTGGTGTTGGTCCATATTCCGCTGCAAATATTATTCACGGTGAAATTGTGCAGGCCGGTTTAATTGAAATTACCATGACGACAAAATTTGAGATTGAGAAGTTCAATGGGAGTAATTTCTCCCTATGGAAATTGAAGGTAAAGGCAATCCTGAGGAAGGATAATTGCTTAGCAGCAATTGAAGATAGAACTGAGGGAATATCTGATGAGAAGTGGAATGAGATGGATAACAATGTTGTTGCCAACTTGCACTTAGCATCGGCGGATTCAGTTTTGTCTAGTGTTGCCGAAAAGAAAACTGCAAAGGAGATTTGGGATGTTCTCATCAAATTGTACGAGGTCAAGTCACTTCACAATAGAATTTTCTTAAAGAGAAGACTCTACACTCTTCGAATGAGTGAATCCACATCTGTGACAAATCACATCAACACTCTTAATACGATGTTTGCTCAACTTACATCAACAAATTTCACCATAGTAGAAAATGAACGTGCAGAACTTCTACTTCAGAGCTTATCAGATTCATATGATCCACTTGTCGTCAACTTAAACAAATAATAATGTTACAGACTGTCTATACTTTGATGATGTTGTCGGAGCTATTCTTGAGGAAGAGTCCAGGCGTATAAATAAGGAAGATCGTCAAGAAAACTCAAAACAAGTAGAAGCTTTGACAATGACAAGAGGCAGATCAGTGGAACATGGCCCTAGTGGGAGCCAAAATCATGGTAGATCAAAATCTCGAAGTAAGATGAATGTGAGATGCTACAATTGTGGCAAGAAAGGGCACTTGAAAAGAGATTGTTGGTTTAAGAAGAATGGTGAGAAGTCTTCTGAGTCAAGTTCATCTCAAGGATGTATTGTCAATACCTCTGATGATGGAGAGATTCTGTATAGCGGAGCAACAACTAATTCCAAAGGTAGTAAACAACTCACTGATGTTTGGATAATTGATTCAGGAGCAACATGGCACATGACTCCTCGACGAGATTGGTTTTACACTTATCAACCTATCTCAGAAGGATCAGTGTTCATGGGAAACAATTACGCCTTAGAAATTGCTGGTGTCGGTACTGTCAAAATAAAAATGTATGATGGTACAATTCGCACAATTCAAGAGGTACGACATGTGAAAGCTTTGAAGAAAAATTTATTGTCTATTGGATAATTAGATGATCTCGGGTGCAAGACCCATGTTGAAGGTGGGATCTTGAAGGTGGTGAGAGGTTCTCTAGTAGTGATGAAGGCAAAGAAGCTATCTGCAAATCTATACATTCTTATGGGAGAGACGTTGCAAGAAGGTGATGTGTCAATTGCATCAACTAGTCAAGAAAACTCAACGACAATGTGGCATCGCAGACTGGGCCTATTGTCAGAACGAGGCTTGAAAGTTCTTGCGGAACGTGATCTCTTACCCGGGCTCAAATCAGTAAGTCTACCTTTCTGTGAGCATTGGGTAGTAAGCAAACAAAATAGGTTGAAGTTTGATAGATCAACTACTAAGAGCAAACACATACTTGACTTGATTCATTCTGATGTGTGGGAGTCGCCGCAAAAGTCCATAGGAGGAGCAAAATATTTTGTATCATTCATAGATGATTACTCTAGGAGATTGTGGGTATACCCAATCAAGAAGAAGTCAGACGTGTTTTCAATATTCAAGCAATTCAAAGCACTAATTGAGCTTGAAACTGGAAAGAAGATTAAGTGCTTGAGGACAGAAAATGGAGGAGAATATACAGACGGTGATTTTTTGGCATTTTGCAAGGAAGATGGTATAATGAGACAATTTACAGTTGCTCATACGCCTCAGCAGAATGGCATAGCAGAGCGGATGAATAGAACTCTCCTAGAAAGGACTAGAGCTATGTTGCGAACTGCAGGATTAGCCAAGTCATTCTGGGTAGAAGTCCTGAAAACTGTCTGTTATGTGATAAATAGATCGCCATCAAGTGCAATTGGTTTAAAGACTCCGATGGAGATGTGGAAAGGAAAGCCAACTAAGTATTCTACTCTACATGTGGTTGGATGTCCTGTGTACGTGATGTACAACTCCCAAGAAAGAACTAAGCTGGATCCAAAATCCAGAAAATGCATATTCTTGGGCTATGCTGATGGTGTCAAGGGGTATCTCCTGTGGGATCCCACTTCTCGCAAGGTTATTGTCAACAGGGATGTAATCTTTGCAGAGAATGAACTACAAAGGGAGTAGGAAAATGACAATAATTCTAAAGATATCACTACTTTTCATATAGATGGAAAGTCTATAGAAGATGATTCTTTTGAAGCAGAACCAGAGCACGAGGTACAAGAACTAGAGGAACCTGATGGTGTTGAAGTTCGACGACCAACACGTCAAAAAAGGAAACCAAATTGGAAGTCAGACTATGTTATGGCAAGCCATGATGCATATTGTCTTCTAACAGAAGATAGAGAACCATCAACCTTTCAAGAGGTTGTGAGTTGCTCAAGTGATTCTCTATGGATGACAGCAATGCAGGAAGAAATGGAAGCCTTACATAGAAACACGACATGGGATCTTGTTGTACTTCCATAGGGTCGGAAAGCCATCGGCAACAAATGGGTCTATAATATTAAGCGTGATGGTAATGATCAAGTGGAAAGATATCGTGCAAGACTTGTGGTTAAAGGATATACTCAAAAGGAAGGAATTGATTTCAATGAAATATTTTATCCGGTGGTTAGACTTACCACTATCAGAGTAGTGTTAGCTATGTGTGCTGCTTATGATTTACATCTTGAACAATTGGATGTAAAGACTGCTTTTCTTCATGGAGAACTTGAAGAAGAAATATATATGCTACAACCAGAAGGTTTTGAAGAAAAACGAAAAGAAAACTTGGTTTGCAGGTTGACCAAATCTCTGTACGGTTTAAAGCAGGCGCTGAGGTGTTGGTACAAGAGATTTGATTCTTTCATTATTAGCCTTGGATACAACAGGTTGAGCTCAGATCATTGTACATATTACAAGAGGTTTGAGGAAAATGCTTTCATCATTTTGTTGTTGTATGTGGATGACATGTTGGTGGTAGGCCCCAACAAAGATCAAGTCCAAGAATTGAAGGCACAATTGGCTAGGGAGTTCGATATGAAGGACTTGGGGCCCGCAAACAAGATTTTAGGGATGCAAATTCACCGAGATAGAAAAGATAGGAAGATTTGGCTTTCTCAAAGAAATTATCTACGAAATGTTTTGCGGCGCTTCAACATGCAAGACTGTAAGCCAATATCTACCCCACTTTCTATCAATTATAAATTATCCTCAAGTATGAATCCTAGAAATGAAGCGGAGAGGATGGAAATGTCTCGAGTACCCTATGCATCAGCGGTGGGAAGCCTTATGTATGCCATGATATGTACAAGGCCAGACATTGCACAAGCAATGGGAGCGGTCAGTCGGTTTATGGCAGATCCTGGTAAAGAGCATTGGAATGTTGTGAAGAGGATCCTGAGATACATTAAAGGAACCTCGGATGTTGCATTATGTTTTTGAGGATTGGAGTTTGGCGTTAGAGGATATGTTGATTCAGATTATGCAGGTGATCTTGACAAAATAAAATCTACTACAAGATATGTGTTTACAATTGCAGGAGGAGCGGTAAGTTGGTTATCCAAATTGTAGACTGTTGTAGCTCTATCTACTACAGAAGCTGAGTATATGGCAGCTACCCAAGCATGCAAGGAAGTTATATGGATTCAAAGGTTATTGGAAGAGCTCGGATACAAATAACCAAAAATTATTGTGTGGACATGGGAGTTTAATACCATTTCGTTCGTGAAGTAGTAGAGGAAGGGAGTGTGGACATGCAGAAGATTCACACAAAAGACAACCTAGCAGATGTTATGACAAAGACGATCAACGCTGACAAGTTTTATTGGTGCAATTCTTCTTAAGGCCTATCTAAAACGTAACAACATGGAATTAACAAGGGATATACATTTTGGAAACAAACAAAATGACTTTAAGTGGGAGATTGTGAGGACATAAAGTCATTTGTTTTGTAGAAAATGTCAATGCATTAGAAATCACTGATTTCTATGATAAAGAGAAGATTAAGCATAATTTACTAAATATGTATCAACTTATTTTAGTACATGAGTCTCTTATATATAGAGAACTCATATTGTTGTTTATGCATCATCCTATAATCATTCAATTGTGTTTCTTCTCATTTATATTCTCTTATCTTATATTTTAGCCGTGTTATAATTATTTCATGTTATTCTGATACCCAACAGATTTTAATAAATTGGTATTTTTTTTTGTGAAAGAGCCTCCAAACTAATGTTGAACTTAAATGAGGTATAGAAGAATTCCAAATGACTTTGACCAGTCTTTAAGATGATCAAAATATGCAAAGAAATTGTAGGCATCCTTAAGATATTTCTTTCTTGAAGTTGAGAGCTGCTATAATAATTCGTCTTCTTTGTGATCCAAGTGAATAGAAATTTTGTTAATGTACTTCAACATATTGCGGAAAAGATATTACAATTCTTTAGGCTGGTTCTAGGTGGAATTAACAATATAGTCTTGATGAGGAATGTGAAGGTAGTTAACCAAAGGGACATCATGCCAGTCATGAAGCCAAAAGTTGATTTTGCTCCCAGTGTTAATGAGCCATCTGGTTTATGAGTTATATTATACAAATGGGGTTTGATTCTACACCAAATAAAGGAAGAATTATGGTAAGAAATTCTTCTACAATCTATGATAATTGTGCTCTTAAGAAGCAAATTCCAAAGGTTGTTGAAGTTCATAATTTCCAACCATAACTTAAGGTTTGAGGCATTATTAATCTTTGAGATAGATCTTAGGCTAAGACCACCATCAAAAATCGGTGTGCAAATTATGAACAACTTATTATTGTTTAGGTCTCCACTCTAAACAAAATTTCTGAGGTTTCTTTCTATATTCTTGATAAGATTATATGGCCAAAGATAAATAGTTATGGAGTAAACTAGCATGATATTCACTACATTATTGATCAATTGAATTTTCCTGCAAAGGAAATAAGGGAAGCTTTCCAAGTGGACCAAAGTCTTTAAATCTCATTTGTAAACGCATATGCTAGCTTTCTAATTGATATTGTGGATTGGGATATTACAACTACCAATAGTAAAACCTAACTTGATTGGTCCCTTGGTATTATAATAATCAAATATTGATAATATGGTTCTCACATCATTGTCATTTTGAAATTGCATATTGATGAAACAAACACGTCCATCATCTTCGATTAAAAGACAAAAATACTAAAGACTAACCATGCTTCTTGTGTTGTAGTGGTTTAGACGATGATTTACTTGTTATAGTTAGTCCTTCAAATTATACAGTGTAACATTGACATTAATCTTGAACAAATGGGGGACGATTTCCCATGTTATAGTAAAGTGTAGTTAGGTTAGAGTTCATATACATTAAACATTGGTAATATGTGTTCATTGTTTTTTTTAATGTTAACTACAAATGAACCAAAACACTTCATTTTATACAAGTTTCATGCATGTTCTAGTCCATACGAAGAGCAAGTGCAATGTATACCACACAAAAGAATCAATAGATTATTGAATTTGATTTATTGATACATTTTAGAATATAGAATCTAAAGTATGCAACAAAGAATATGAGTATGAGTTCAAATTATGGAATCTGTATCCAAATGAAACCTCTTAGAATAGTTTTAGATTCTATAAGATAAAAACTATGTGTTACAACATTGAGGTACATTTCTATGTTAATAACACCAACATAAATAATAACCTAAAATATGGTCAAAAATAATAATAATAAACCAAAAATACCCAAAATCATATATACTGTAACATGTCAAGCTCAATATATGATAATACTGTGCACAAAATACAACCTAGCCCAAACAAAATGAAATGATCGTAAAAAGAATTCATTATTGGTCGTCATCCTTATCTTTTTCATGTGCAATGAAGTCTTGACTTCCTTTTAAAATCTAATGAAAATGGTTATGTATTTATTCTTTCTTGAACATATATTAATTAGTGAAAAATATTGTATAAAATATTTTTAACACTTAATAAAATAATTACATGAATATTTTTCATGAACAATGTCATATATTGTGCTAATTTCTTCGTCGTAGCATTTAACTCCTTGTACAAGTAAGTTAATAAAAGAGTCTTTAGCACATATTTATTCACCATATCTAGATCTATAAGAAAATAGAGATATACCAAATGGATCTAGGTGACACTCTTGTTCGTAAAAATTGTCGAGTCAATTAAAAATAATATATATTCCCTTATGAATAACTTTATGTACACTTATCTCCCACATAGCCACCCCCTCCTCTGTGATACTCACAACTAACATGTGTCTCTCAAACTCTTCTTTTAGGAAGTTGAAGCGTTCATGGCCACCCTTGGTATTTTAAACTTCTTTAAGGACCTTTGTTGGGTTTGACTTAAGCACACAATCATCAATTCCACTCCTTCCTTTTTGAAAAGAGTCGCGTGGTTAAGAAATTTCTATGGATGGATAGATAAATGTAGAAGATGTTATGCATCCTCAAGTGTCATTATCATTTCCCCAACTAAAAGGTGAAAAGTGCTTGTCTCCTCGTGCCACTTGTTAGAGATGGTTATCAACAAGTCATGATCAACTATTTTGAACCTTATGGTTATAAATTTGACTATTCCCCAATATCAAATGGCATCAATAAACCAATCTTCTTCTAGAGTCTTCATTGTGATGATTTTTTCCCATTGTTTAAACAATTCAAATGCCCATCACATAACTAGAAAAAAATAATATATTAAATAGAAGAAATGTAAAATAAGAATCAAACATAAATTACAAAAAATAGTTCAAGAAAAGACACAGCATACCTGTAAGACCCTAATTTTAACCCTAAGATCCCTCATGTCATCTCATCATATGCATTGGCTTCGGGATCACACCTTGGCATCCTCATTCCCTCTCATTCATTGGGTTTGCATTGGGAGAGGTTACAAAGCATATTTGATTGTATAATACTTCTTTTTTCATTATTTACTAACAAAAATACCAAAAATATGTCAATGTATAGTTTGTTGCTTTTGTAGGTAGTGTGTGTGTTCACCAATGCCCCGTCAAGCTCATATCTAGGGTTTGAGACCCTCAATACCAAGAGATCAATCAAGAGATGGTCCACATTAGTTATAGACATCATATATGGATCCCAATGGCTTTCGCATATCATTTTGATCAAGAATTCATCAAGAGTTTGAAGCTTTTTTTCCTTGGAAGCCCTAATTTATCTGGGTATCTTGTGTGACTTCCTCAGCAAGTTTCTTCACCATTTGATCAAATATTTCAAGGTAAACTTCATATTACATCGTATTACACATATATTATCTTACATGAGTCCAAAGTATTATGATAATGTCAAGTTTGCAAGATGGTTCATGGTGGTTGATCAGAGAAAGTCAACTAGTCAAAACTAGGGTTCCCTAGACCCTATCTCCTATAAGTTTTATCATATGAAAATGATTCCAAGAGAAAAGTTACTCCTTATGACATTACAAACAACTTTAATGTTAAAGTCAAGAATACAATATCAAAGGAGATTTTTTTTTTAAATTCCGCTGCATTTTGGATCGCTCTTCTCCTTCAGTGGTATCAGAGCCACTTACGAAACCAATTTTAAAATGCCCGGACAAAATTGGGGTTTGACAGTATTGACTTTACCTAGTGGTTTAATAATTCAATTATAGAACTGTTATTATGTACATGCAATTAGCATGAATATTGTTTTCATTTCTTGTTTGGACAAGTTTGGTTTTTCATTTATAATAAAGAATAATTGTTGCTCAATTTATTTGAATGATATATTATATGCTACTGCACAAATGAACAATGGGCTATATATCCTTGATCTTGAAATGCCTATTTATAAAATTAATACTAAAAGGATGAAACCTAATGAGTTAAATCCAACTTACCTTTGGCATTATCGATTAGGCCACATAAATGAGAAACGCATTTCCAAACTCCATAAAGATGGACTCTTGGACTCTTTTGATTATGAATCATATGAGACATGCAGATCTTGTTTAATTGGAAAGATGACAAAATCTCCATTCACAGGAAAAGGTGAAAGAGCTAATGATCTTTTGGCCCTCATACATACTGATGTATGTGGACCACTGAACATACCAGCCAGAGGAGGTTTTCAGTACTTCATCACATTTACTGATGATTTCAGTAGATATGGTTATGTGTATTTAATGAAACACAAATCATAGTCCTTTGAAAAGTTCAAGGAATTCAATAATGGAGTATAAAACCAACTAGGTAGGAATATTAAAACTCTTCGATCAGATCGAGGTGGTGAGTATTTAAGCCTAGAGTTTGATGACCATCTGAAAGAGTGTGGGATCCTATCCCAACTTACTCCTCCTGGAACACCCCAATGGAACGGTGTATCTGAGAGAAGAAATCGAACCCTGTTAGACATGGTCCGATCCATGATGAGTCACGCCGATCTTCCAAACTTCTTTTGGGGACATGCACTATTGACAACAGCTTACACACTATTGACATGCACTATTATGTATATAGACTGATGATCACATCTCATGGATCATGGATAAGGAGTTATCAAGTCTTAAACATAGGTATGAATATTAAGAGTAATATTTATACTGGATTGACCCGCTATGAGAATACTATATAGAATGTTATGCGAAGTGTCATAAGTTATTCTCATGGTGATAATGGTGTATACCACCCTTCGACCTGAAACCACTATGGACCTTAGATGTAGAGTCAAGTGCCTTATTGCTGATCAAACATTGTCCGTAACTGGATGACCATAAAGACAGTTGATGGGTACTCCACGAAGCATGCTGAGGGACATGAGTGACCTAGATGGAATTTGCCCATCCTGCGTAACAGGATAAACATCTATGGGCCCAATCTTGAACTGGACAAGGATGACACAGTCTATGCCTTGTGTTCAATATAAACATAAGGGCAAAAGGGTAATTGTACACATAAGTATTATCACAAAAGGATTTGTCAGTTCACATGACATTTTTGTGTCTTGGGTAACAGTGATGTGTTTTTAGATACCGCTCACTATTTATTATGTTAAATACGTGATTTAATATAATTGCCAATGCCGCGAAAACCTACAGGGTCACACACAAAAGGACGGATTGATGACAGATAGAGTAACTAAGGAATACTGTAAGGTACGGTGCACTTAAGTGAACTGTAGGACATCATAAAGTACGATGTACTTAAGTAGAATACGAAATATGGTAAGGTACCACACGCTTAAGTGATTTGGGTATATTGTAAGATATGAGCCACATACCCTTAAATGGGCCTTTTAGCTTGCAACCCACACAAGTGGTTCTATAAATAGAACCCTTGTGCAGAAGCATTTGTGTAGTTGTAATTTCGTTTCTCTCTCTCTCTCTCTCTCTCTCTCTCTCTCTCTCTCACACACACACACACACACACACACACACACACACACACACACACACACACTCAAAGCCTTCATTCGTAGCAGCTAGCACTGAGATTGAAGGAATCCATTCGTGTGGACTGCGTAGAGGCATTATCATCGGTCAATGTTTGTGATCACTCTGTAGATCTGCATCAAAGGTTTCAATCGCCACAAGAGGTAACGATTCTATCACTGATCATGCCCATTCGTAAGGATCATTAAAGGAGAAATTTTTTAAAATTCCACTGCGTTTTGGATCGCCCTTCTCCTTCAGTTATGGTGTGCCAAGTAAGATCATTACTGATACTGAATCTAACTTGAATAATAATATGGTGGAAGCTCTTTGCAAAGACTTCAAGATTGCACATCATAATTCTTCTCCCTACAGACCTAAGATGAATTGGGTTATTGAAGCTGCAAATAAGAACATCAAGAAGATTATTCAGAAAATGGTTGTGACATATAAAGATTGGCATGAGATGCTCCCATTTGCTTTACATGGGTACCGTACATCCATCCATACTTCAACAGGGGCAACCCCTTTCTCTCTTGTTTATGGCATGGAAGTTGTGCTCCCAATAGAGGTTGAGATCCCATCGTTACGTGTCTTGATGGAAGCCAAGTTGACAGAAGTCGAATAGTGTCAGACCAAATATTATCAACTGAATATGATTGAAGAGAAAAGATCGACTGTCATGTGTCATGGTCAATCATATCAACAGAGAATGAAAAAAGCATTTGATAAGAAGGTCACGCTTCATGTGTTCCGATAAGGTGACCTTGTGCTCAAGAAGATTTTATCTTTTAAACCTGATGCTAGGGGCAAATGGACTCCAAATTATGAAGGCCCATATGTTGTTAATAGAGCCTTTTCAGGTGGTGCTTTGATGCTTATAACTATGGATGGTGAAGAGTTCACTCATCATGTGAACGTCGATGCAGTCAAGAAATACTTTTCCTAAAAATAAAAGAACAACTCGCTAAGTTGAAAACCCGAAAGGGCGACTTAGACAAAAATAAGCGTCTCAGTGGATTGAAAACCCGAAAGGGCGATCCAGGAAAAAGTTAGAGACATAAAATAGAAAATTTATCCCGATAAATTGAGTACCCCACCTTGGGGAAATCTAGGCAAAAATTAGGGATTATACCCAGTAACTGCATTCAGTTGGTCATGATCATTGGAGTAGTTTCGAGCAAGTCATCTGGTTCTGATTCATTATTCTCAACTAAAGCCAAGAGCGCAACGGATGTTGAAGTTGGTAGGAGGAGTAATGATCATTGTATTCAATGTAGCCTTTTCCATGTAAATTACCATTTTCAACTTTTGTAAAGATCTATGGAGTCTTGTCATTTACAGATTACCATTCTATTAAATAAAGTTGAGCTTTTTATCCAATTGTTTATACTCTTATTTATTTCAGCTAAATAAAATTGAATTTTTACGATGATAATTTTGGAATGAATTAATAAATAAAGATCATTTTTCTTAAAAATATAAAAGCAATTACTTTAAGAACAATCGGTTTCAGCAAGGAATATCAACAGTAGTCTGAGAACAGGTAAGTCTTGAAACACGAAGCCTTGTTGGTCTTCCCCGAGCAATTTGGTTTAGTATTTTTCCAACAGTTCGTCAGGCATTCCCCAGCTGAGTTGTAAGTTCACATCCCTAGCAATTGGCTCAGACCCCCATGCAGAGTTTTATCTCTTGTATTCCCCGGTGGAGTTCATCTTCAGATATCGAAGATCTCTTGTTCCCGATAGTATTTAGTTCTGAGAAACATTTGGTCCTCTGCAAGGTTGTCTCCCATTATACATGGTGTTAACTTAAAATTCCCCGCAGCAGTGACAATTTAGATCCTCAATAGATCTTTTCTCTATCCTCGGTATGTTTGGTTGATCATCCTTCAGCAGTGTTGTCTCTCCCCGTAGAATTTGCCGTGATTGATTAGAAGCATGTTCTCCATGAATTTCCCAGTCAGGTTGATTTATCCAGAGCCAGATGACTTATGTTCATCCCTAACATTTTTCTTCAGTTGGTGTTTCCATCTTGTTGAGATTAGTCGAGTGTTGCAGCGATGACTCAAATCTGTGATATTTGTATCCTTTGTGATTGTTTTGTCAACATAATTATAATCATATACATACATATTCATGCATAAAACACAATATCAAATATTTAATTATGCATTTTATTGCATTTGATTCCTTATTTATGATCCCCTGCTACGATGATATTATTTCCCCATACAGGTTTGGTGCGTCTGTCCTCCTTTAATTATAGAGTGTCAACCCCCTTAGGTAGAAAGAATTTAACCTTTCTCATTCCCCCCTGAGTTACTTCCTTGTGGATGATTATTATTTTAGTTTCCTCCCCAGTTAACTATCTGGATGGAATCACTCCCCTTGAGTTATATCCTCATTGAGTTGGGTCTTTGTTTGACCGTTTCTTTCTAGTTACTACATAGATAGATATTTTTGGTCCCCTGAGAGTTTATTACCCAGTAACTGGTAATATTCTTCTCGATTTTTTTGAGTACATTACTTTTGCCCAATACCCGGTAAAATGTAATCCACTTCCTTTGCTTTCGCCATTGTTTTCACGTTTCCCCAGGCAGTCTATCATTGATATGTTCATCCTAACCAGTGACGAATATTCTTCCTTTGTTGGTTTTCTACCCAGTAAAAAGGTAGTTGTAATCCCTAATTGTATTCCCCAGAGAGTTAATCTTTGATATGTTCATCTTAACCGATGACAAATTTTCTCCTTTTTGCGGTCTTCTGCCCAGTAACAGGTAGTTGTAAATCCCGTTTTCCCTTTCTGAGTCTATCCTTGATATGTTCATCGTAATCGATGACAGATATTCTCTTTGGTATTCTATCCAATAACTAATAGATATAATTCCTATTTTTCTTGTCGGTAGTCTATCCTTGATATGTTCATCCTAACCGATGATAGATATTCTTCCTTTGAGTCTATCCTTGATATGTTCATCTTAACCGATGACGAATTTTCTCCTCTCTTTAGTCTTCTGCCTAGTAACCGGTAGTTGTAAATACTATTTGACTTTTTTTCCCAGCAGGTTGTTCTTACCCAGTATTCAGTAACGAATACACCGCTTTTTCCTCAGCAAGTCATCCTTGATATGTTTACCCTAATCGGTAATGGATGTCCCTCTGTTAGAGTACATTATCTTCCTACCCAGTAACCGGTAATAGATAATATACTTGTGGTACTCATGTGTTGAAGTTCACTCTTCCCTAGTTGAGTTTGAGTACGTATTTCCCCAGTGAAGTCACCAATCCCCTGTTTGGTTCGAGTGTTTCAGTTTTGTTCTGATTTACCCGTTTCCCTTGCAGATTTTCCCTTATTCCCCAGAATGAGTCCTTCCATTGATTTATTTTCATGGAAATCCCCCTCGTGTCTCCAACAGTTTTTAAGACATAGCATGGCCTATGTATAACCTTTTATCCTCAAAGTCTTTATCTCCTCAATGAGCTTTCCTTATGAAATGTATTATGCTCTTGTGGACTTTCAGTCTCTCAGGATTCTTTTCTTTTGTGGCAATAATTTCCCCACAAAGATTACTTTTAACATTCATATCATATACATCATGAAGTCTCTTAGGGACCAAAATTTGTTTCTATATGTTGTTATTTAAGTTCATTCTACTGAGTCGATACAAAGATTTTAACCTTCACATCCTCAGTTAGAATGTCCTTAAATAGAGGCATTTGTAAGACCATAATTTTGATCCTAAGATCTCTCATGCCATCTCATCATATGCATTGGCTTTGGGATCACACCTTGGCACCCTCCTTCCCCCTCATTCATTGGGTTTGCATTGGGAAAGGTCACCAAACACATTTGATTGTATCATACTTTGTTTTTCATTATTTACTAACCAAAATACCAAAAATATGTCAATTTATAGTTTGTTGCTTTTGTAGGTAGTGTGTGTTCACCAATGCCTCATCAAGCTCATATATAGGGTTTAAGACCCTCAATACCATGAGATCAATCAAGATATGGTCCACATTGGTTCTAGACATCATATATGGATCCCCATGGCCTTCACATATCATTTTGATCAAGAATTCATCAAGAGTTTGAAGCATGTTTGCCTTGGAAGCCCTAATCCATCTAGGTATCTTGTGTGACTTCCTCAGCAAGTTCCTTCACCATTTGATCAAATATTTCAGTGGAAACTTCATATTACATCATATTACACATATATGATCCTCCATGAGTCCCAAATATCAAGAGAATGTCAAGTTTGCAAGATGGTTCATGGTGGTTGACCAGAGAAAGTCAATTGGTCAAAACTGGGGTTCCCTAGACCCTATCTCCTACAATTTTTATCATATGAAAATAATTACAATATAAAAGTTACTCCTTATGAAATTCCAAACAACTTTCATGTTGAAGTCAAAATCTAGTTTTTCTTGGAAAGTCATTTTTTTATGGTGAAAGATTATAGGTCATTTTGTCTGAACCCTAGTTAGAAGGTCAACTTCCAAGGATCATAACTTGCTCCATTTTTATGATATTAAATCCATTCAATCTACATGATCAAATTCAATATGTCCTCTCCAACTTTTATTTTTTGAATAAGTTCAAATTCAACTTGAAAATGCATGTGCCAAGAGGAAACATTATAGGTCATTTTGGGGCATTACCATTGAACAAGTGATTTTCCTCGACTTCTAAAATGCATACATCCTTCATTCCAAATCCAAATGAGGTCAATTTTTTGACCAAATTGAATAGGTTTGAAATATATACAACTTTGATGAAGGAACTTTTTCCATTTGAAGCCCATAGTAAAAGTTATTCAAGGTGGAAGAAGTGAACATTTCACTTGGTACTTAGAATATTTTCAAATATGTTTAATTTTCCAAACTTCCACCTCAAAATTTATCATGATCCAAACTTCAAATGGAAAAGTGTTAAACATGAAAGTTGTTCCCCTTGATCTCATCTTTCTAAAAAGTCAAGGATCATCTCATTTGGCCAAGAAATGAAGGACTTGCGCATGAGTTCTTTTCAAAGGATCATTTGGATGGATTTCACATTCACTTTTCAATCTCTTTTGCATGAGTACATGACATGATTTCAGCATTGCACATTGGTGCTTTTGGACCTTATAGCATCATTTGATGGGCATATCACACGCCCATGCAAGCATGCAAGGAAATTTCTAAATTTGGAAAATTTTGGAAGTGTGTGAAAATCAAATGCAAGGCCTATAAATACAACCCTCTTGGCTCAGAATTAAGGATCTCATGCCCAAGCTATGAACCTGCAATCCAAACCCTCACCATTAAAGGATACTCTTGAAGGTTTTCATTTGAAAATTGAGCTTCAAATCTTATTCTATTTTGAGATTGAAACTCCAAGAGTCCAAGTTTTTCCTTGATCCAATTGATCTCCTACAAGCTTTTGAAGCCAAGCCAATGTCAATTGGAAGCAAGATCAAGCAAGTTTGAAGCTCACTCAAAGGTATTTTTCTAGAATTTACATCTCTTCGATTCTCTCTCAATTCTTCAATATTCTGTAATTTTTGGTTGGATGAAGTCCTACCAATGTAGGCAACAAGATTGAGTTGCTTTGAGGTTAAGTCGAAGTAATTCAGTTCATCATCCTCAAAATTAAAATTCCTGTATCTTTTTATATACTTGGAATTGGAGAAAATTGAGTCCAGATTCGTGCTCCTGAGCATTTTTCCTTTAAATCTATGTCTTTATTTTTCATTTCTATGATGGTTTGTCGTGGACCAGTCTGATGAGGTCCACCAGAGAAGAAGACCAGAGCCCTAGCTCCGGTGGTACGTTGGCACCTTCCAAACCATCTTATCCTTTTAAAATGTTTTAATCTTGGCCATTGGTTTTGATTACCTTTGGTATGGCGCATTGACTCAGGTCTTTTGTGGAACGCGCATGCTTGGCCATCAGATCTGCCACCTCAATTAATGAGGGAGATCTGATGGCCCTTGTTTTTTGTATTTTCTGAATTTCCATTTAATCCACTTTTTTTATTTAATTCATAGAAATTTCATTTTTAATCCAAAAAATATGGGATTTTCACCAAAAACCTTTAAATATTTTTCTCTTTCATATTTTGAATTAAAATTATTTTTTGAATTAATTTCGATATTTTACATGAATTAAATGTTTTTGTGCATATTTTTAATTGTTTAAAAATACTTCTGACTTTTCAAAAATCATGAAATTTTTTGTCTAAGGTCCTTTGACCTTGTTTGACCTAGGATAAATCTATTGGCCATTTATTTGGTATTTTGAAGACATTTTAGGTTTTGACCAAATTAAATTATATTTTAATGCATTTTTAATTTGATTTTGAATTGATTAAATGTGTAAAAAATATGTTGAGCCATTTTTATGGTCTTGTGATGTTTGACCATTTGTTTAGGCCTTGGTCAAGGTTGATTTGAATTTTGTTGGATTAAAACCATTGGATTTAAGGAATTGATGAAGTGTACATTTCATCTCCCAAAATGAATGAATGGTTTTAATTTGATAAAATTCCTCCTCCCATGACCAATTTGTGTTTATCTCATTCCCCTCCCCCTTCATATTCATCCCTATTATTTTCCATTCCCTCATTGGACCAATGAAATCTCTAATGTCTTAAGGCTAATTGGTTCATCAATGACCTTGTGTCAGATGAACCAATACAAGTATGACTGAGATAGGTCCATCCCTCTTGATCTTTTCTTTTAGTGTGTGGTATATTTTAGGAGTTTGGTTCATTATACCAAATCTCTAACATGCATTAACACCTAAATTTTTATTGCCCGACCTCAGATAGTTGTGACTTCTACATAAGTCAAATTGAGATTGCTTAATATGGAGCTAAATTTGACCCTAAAGGTATAACATTCTAGTAAGTGAGATTGTAAGTCTCCCATTCTTCATGGTATTGTATGGAAACTTGACCTTTTTTTCTTTCATGAGAGCTAGTGGCATACTTGTTGAATTATCCAAGTTGGAGCCCTTCTCATGTAAGATGTCTTGGTTTAAGGATTCATGCTTATGAATGGATGGTTAAGTGTTCTCCAAAGAATGACTTAATCAATTAAAAAAACCCCACTAACACTTGACTAACCACCTGACTAACATTTGACTAACTCTTGTTAATATTGCTTTACTTTCAAGTCATTTACTTTATGCAATTTAACTTCTAGTCATTTATCATTCATTGCCATTTACATTTCATTTAACTTGTTTATGTTTATGCCATTTTTACTTTGCTCATTTGAGTCATACCTTATGATTGTATATATTGTTTGTGCATTTTGATTTTGTTTGTGGTCTTAGGACCTTAAAACACTTAATAAACAACAAAAACCCTAAAAAATATTTGGTGGATTGTTGATCTTGATATGAACTTTTGGACTTAGGATTAGACAATATTCCATGTGCAAAAAGGAATTGGCCAATGCCAAGATTCTTAGACCAAGTTATTATGAACCGAGCCTTCATTTGATGCAAGCCTTGGACTCTGTCTGAATTCATCTGTTACTTTGTCTTAGTGCTAATTGTTATTTTGATCTTGTGTTTGATGCTTTATTCTGAGTTAATCAAGGAATATTTCATCTGATACATGAGGAGACAAAGAAGACTGCTAACTATGGGATTTGCTTACTTGGATGTGGCTATCTTTATTTGATGCCTTGATCTTCATGATGTCTGAATATTGCTAATGGCTTATTGATCATTGCTTGATCCAAAGTCCAAAGGGAAAATGGGCTTTCTATATGACATTCTTGTCTGTTGGATTGCATCCCATTGGTCAGATCTTTTCAACTCTTAACTTTTAATTTTATGCTTAGGGTAGCCTCTTTATCTTCTCCCACTTCTTAAATTTCAAAATCTATCCCCCTTTTTAAGAACTTTCTTTGCTTGTGATTGCAAACTTAGACCTTATTTCAAATAGAAAATTTGGCCTTATGTCAATGCATTTTCAAACATTTTCTTAAATCAAAATTGTAAATAAACTTAATCATATTAACTTAAAATTTCAAAAAACAAAAATAACTAACATATTCCTTCAAATTTTTGGCCCTTTGTGCCCTTTTCATTTAAACTTTTGTTAAAAGTAATTCACCAACTTTGAAATTGTTACCACGAACTACGAGGTTTTGATTCCTTATTTTTATGTTGGTACATAGACACAAGTCTGAAGGTCTTGTCAAACACAAAAATATAATTAATGAATTCTTTTCTCACCCCCACACTCTATTTTTCTCAAACATCTTTTATACCCAAAACACATACAAACATAAAAAGGGCTCCCTAGGAGTACCTATGACACTTTGGGTGTTAACACCTTCCTTATATGTAACCAACTCCCTTACATGTAATCTCTGATATTTTATTAGTTTTGATTTGAAAACTTCATATCTTTGGGTTTTGTTCGTACTTTTCCCTTTTCCTTTGGAAACAATAAAAGCGCGGTGGCGACTCTGGTTTTATTGACGTTAAGTTTATTCATAGCTTGATGGTCATGAATTTACCGCTACAATACCTCTCTACCATATATATATATATATATATATATGTAATTATATATATATATATATATATATATATATATATATATATATATATATATATATTCTATAATAAGATAATATAAATGTATCTTTTAAACCTTCTAGATATAGATCGATCTTTTACACCTCAAGCACTTGTACATCAAGAAACTCCACCTCAACCTCAAGGCTGAGGTTTTGCTCAGCTTGTCCAACTTTATTGACATGTATCTTATGCACACACTTCATACTAGCATAGACGATAATAGAGTCAAAGTTTCTCTAGAGTGAGTATTCAACATGTTGTTTATGTTCATTACTAACAAAAAATAACTAATAAGGTAATTTGATAGCAAAATATCAGAGTATGTTCCATCTTGGAACCAAATGAGATGTTTGAACGTAGGTGACTGTGGATTGTAGCCTCCAATGCGGTGGAGTGGGGGGGTACTTAAAATAACACACGAGTTAGTATATGAAGAAGAAGAAGAAGAGTAATATGAAATTGTGTTTGAAACTTGTTACCTCGATTTGACGCATACTCTGTATATATAGAGGAAAATAACTAAAACTATGCTCTTCGCATGACAGATGTTGAACACAATGTCTTAGACAATGTGTACAAAAAAAAACAATTTATCATAGACTATTACAAACTAAGGAATTTAAAGAGAAAACAATAAATAACATAAGAGATTTTTTAACCCAGTTCGGTGCAACGTCGCATACATATGAGGGTCTTCCAACCCAAGAAAGTAAATTCACTCTCAATAGTATAGTACAATTAGTCTTAGATGAACAAATATTGTTAAATGCCTACTTTCTTAATACTGCTCGTGTTTTTCTATTTAGGATTCCCTTAAATATGAGAACCCTTCTCACATTCTCTAAATCACTACCCTAGTGATTTATGCTTTCAACTGATTAAAGATGTTGAACTACAACTCAACTAACAATCAACGTCTATGCCTTGAATATTTAGTTTAAACTTATTTTGAGGTTTACAATAAACAACAAGAATACAAAGACTCAAAGAGTAAACCTTAGCACACTAGATCTTCAATACTTGCTTCTTCTTTTCATTTGGAATGAGTCTTCTTATATAGCAAATCGTCTGTTGGGCATGGGTAATTGAATTTAAAGAAAACATATTTGATTTAATTCATAATTATATTTAATGCATATTTGATTTGCTTATACATTAATGTCTACCAAGAGATTTGATCTCATTAAATTTAATTTGGTTTTGGACAATATTTTTAGCTAAACTTCTTTAATAACAAATTGTTAAAAGATACAAACATAACTGACAAATCTTTTTGTAATCAACCAAAAACGCACTCAGATTTACTCACTGAATTTGTCATCCAGACTGAGAACAAATGTTGCACACTGTAGCAACAACAAACATTAGCAATAACAAACTTACACACATGCTCGCACACATAGTGGAAGGTTCAATGTCATGCCAGATGTTCTAGCATATGAGCACATAGTAGTACACAGTTTTAGAACACACGCGGTAGCAAAACATATCAGATAACATGTAACCAAAACACCAAACATGAACATGAGCTCACATCATAAGCATACATGCACACACCATCACTCCCCCTTTTGTGCCACGATTTGGCAAAGATTAGAAAAATAAAACCAGAGAATAACCAAAAATCATGAACTAAATACTTAAGTTGGATAATCAATGACATTGTTAAGGCGCCATTACAGATCCAAGAACACAAAAATTAAAGCATGCCTAGATACAAGGGCTAAAACACAATAAAACTGAAATAACTAAAATAAAACATCCAACTTCACTGTCCATATCAACCTCCTAATGATAGCCAACTGCCCCAGTCTTCATCAACATTTGAGTCTGAATCACTTGATTGAATATGCTTTCTCTTTAAAGACTTCATCTTTGTCATACAATTTTCCCAGTCACAAATGTTCCAACATATAATTTAACATGTGGTTCAACCTATGTTTCATTCTTCTCCAATTCATCCTTCTTAGACTCCAGCCCTAGATTTGCAGAACTAGAGAAATAAATAAATTATGGTATTTATGTTTTATAAGAAAATAAAACAAAAGAGATTTTCGTAAAAAAATATATATTTATAATAAATTATATTATATGATAAATACGTATAAAATAAGTTATTATAAATTATAAGTATTAAAATATAATGGTGTGTTTATTTACCCAGGCTACTAATTTAGAGGCTCGAAATAACGAAGGACGAAGTTAACAACCTATCATTTTTATTTTGTTTTAGATTTTCTTTTATCGGGTGTAATTTTTGATTGAATTCATTCTATGAGACGAGCTGAGTTTGACATTATTTTTCTGGTTGTCATTTAGTCTTGGTTGTGACGGAGTAACATGATTTCCAGAAATAATAAGTGGTTTATTTTTTAGGTTGTGCATAAAGTTAAATTGTCTCAAGATGAATTTTCCATTATATATGTCTGTCAAAAGAGAATAAGTTATTCTTCTAGGATTTTGACATAGTGGATTCCTCCTCCCGTTGGATCCATTAAAGTGAACACCGATGGCAGTTGTCTCCATAATTCCTTTGTTATCGGTTATGGAGGTTTTCTTAGAGACTCTTCAGAAGCTTTCTTGTATGGGTTTAGTAGTTTTGACCGTTCTAGAGACGCGTTATTATCCGAGCTTTTAGGTATAGGTATTAAGCATGGTTGAACCTTGCTTTTTATATGGGCTACCAGACTGTGATTTATGAAACTAATTCCTTGGATGCAGTTCAAACAATCATAGATAAAATCAATCACATATTTCACTCATATGCAAGTGTTCTCTTCCAGATTGATGGCTTATTGGACCAATTTTGGACGATCTCTCTCTCTCATATTCTTCGTGAAGAAAATGGTTGTGCTGACTTTTTAGCTAATGAGTGATCCCATGTTGATGTTTATTTTTTTAGGTGGTCCTCCCCTCCCCTAGGGTTGGTATCTATGATTCTCTTGGACTCTTTATGAGCTCCAGGTTGGGTTTTTTTTCTTTCTCTTATTTTGGTGGGCTTCCACCTTATATCCACACATAAAATTTAAAGAAAGAAGATAGCTTAAAGAGAGAAGGGTTAGGCATGACCCTTAACAAACAACAACAAAACATAAAAACTGAATTCCTGGCATATTTTAAGAACTGTATTCTCTAATAATAATTGGAGGAGGATTCTAACACATGAAGTCTTGAAGAGATAAACCAATATTTGCTAGTTTGTCTAGGCAGTGATTTTCTTATCTAAAGATGTGTATGATCATGAAGTTCATAATGACTAGTGAGGCATTGAACCATCTATTTCTAGTTGCTATGGGGTCATGTGAGTGTTTTTTAAGGCTAATGTTATCAATTTGGAATCAATCTCTATCCAAAGATGATGTCAAGTTTTATTGGAGACACACTCAATTGCAATATTTACACACATACTCTCAACACACATTAAAAAAACATTATTGGTTCCTAAATTCATGGAAAAGTAACCAATGTTATCCCCATGACTATTTCTAAAAACACATGCACATATTGGTATGGCATTGGTCAAATTTGTCCTATATGTATTACACTTGAGCTAGTTTAAGATGGGTGGTTGTTAGTTGTAATTTTACGTGTCGGGTTTTTGTTATCGTATCCACAGGGATTGTAAGATATCACCGCCGTTCGATGGTTGTATTAATTCTAGCTCAATGTAACAATAGGGTTTTGGTTGGTTGTCACGTTATCTTACATAAAAAGGTAATACAATGCGGTAAAAGTTTGATTTGAATAAATGAGAAATATTGCCAAAGTTAGGGTTCGATGATCACTTTGCATGTATTTGTTCGGTCAACAATCTTATAAACTCCTTTAGATGATAAATCATTTCACAAAGTCCTCCCAATATGTTTCTCTCGAACACACATTGTGAGTTTTCCCATTTTGATCCATTGTTTCTCTCGAACACAATCTATCAAAATGACAACTTTTTGGTTCAACCTTATGGTGAACAAAATCATTCATTACTATCTCTAGCTAACAAACAAGATTGGATGAAAACCTAGGTCAAGAGTTGGTAAACATCTCTCGATCATAAACCAACACAAAGAGTTTTAAATAGAAACAAAGTTTTCATCATATATTCACCATTAAAGAGTTTACACATGAAGATCCTTACATTTACACACAAAGCTAGTAATCACCTACATCTAACCTTGACAAATGGATGACTTAGCTACTCATTTTCATGGTAGCTTGGTCGGCAAGTTTCGGAAGAAGGTTGATCAACATCCAAGTCGGATAATCGAGATTGGATGGGAATCCACCTTCTTTTTGTAGAAGATGGTTACAAGATGAAGAGAAATGAAATCTAGGGCATAAAAGATCCTAAGAACAATGCTGGAAAATATCTCTAAGAAAGTACAAAAGTGGAAAAATTAGGTAAAACTAAGGTATGGCTCTCAAAAGTGGCACTTGCTACTTATAGAGCTGTACTGGGCTGTCATGCTCGCTAGGCGAGCAGAATGGCTCGCCTAGCGAGGGTCAAATTGAGGCACAAGAGGCACCTGCGCCCAGAGACACAGTCTATCTCAGACTGTCATGTTCGCCTAGCGAACAAAACCTTCGCCTAGCGAAGGGCACGCTTCAACCCTCGCTCCAGCGAGGTTGAAAGGTTTGGCTACTGGAATCCTCGCTGGGAACTCGCTAGAGCCTCGCCTAGCGAGTGAGTGCTGGCTGCGCTTTTCACCAAAACTGAACGAACTCGCTACCACCTTCGCCAGCAGCTCACCTAGCGAATTTATTGATATTTTACTGGAGCTTTTCGCTGGGCGCTCGCCTAGCGAGTGCTTCGCCACAGCCCTCGCCTAGCGAGCAGGCTGATGAATGCTTGATTTCTTTGGTTCCTTTGCCAACTTTCTTGTGTCTTCATTTTCAATTATTTCATGCCTTCTTCCTGCACAATAACACACAAATCAAAGGTACCAAGATCGTTTATCAATGTAATGCATTTCATCTAAAACAAAGGTGGTTTTGACAATTTAGCAAGGAAATAGAGTGAAAGATGCCCACATATGATAGCTCAAATAAGCACTTTTGGGCATCTAACAACTCTCCCCAACTAGATTCTTGCTTGTCCTCAAGCAAAGTATGCCCCTTGAAGGACAAGAGGATTTTCTTTAAGAAAATGGTTTCTCCGAAGTTGGATAAAACGGCTCAAACACAAGTGAGTCAGCATATACAAGTTTCCAACGGTTCGAATAAAATAATACACAAGAACTAAAACTTAATAGCAATGCGAAATATTTATCTATCTACAACAATATTATTCTGAATGAATCACCCTATCTCTCCTCTTCGAATAAGGAATGAAGAATTTACGCGTTTGCATCCGCGGGAATAATCTCACTCTCTAACAAATAATGAAGAAATCAATTCGATTCATACAATGTCTAACAATTATAAATGGTAATGTGGAAGCATAAAGATCACTAAGGGCTTTTCGGTTGAAGCTTGGTTAGGTTAACAAACAAGGGTCATTTCTAAGGCCATTGAAACGAAAGTGCCGATGCAAAAGAGACATTCACAGTATATTATTCACACATCTCGACTTTGTTTCATTTGTTTCTTATTTGAAACCTTCACAACTCATATTCCACAACTCAATTTTTATTTTTCACTATTTTTCTTCCAAGCAAGCATTCATTTTCATTCTCTCTATTTTTGTTCTTTTCTTTCACATCATATTTACAAAACAGATGTTTCTTTTCTATATTTTTATTTTCAATGCTTGCTCGGTTTTTCTTTTATTTTTTTCAAGAGTTGTGGTACTTACCGATTCTCCCCAACTTATTTCTTACTCACCCTAAGTGAATGCTCTTAACTTTTTACGGCAAAAGAACAATAATCAAGATTTTCCGGGTTGTAAAAAAAAAGATTTTTGAAATCTCGCTTTATTTCAAGCTGAGATTCAACTGTTTAAGCTCAAAGGGGTTAACGAATACTCTCTGCTCACAGGTAAGTTGTTTTTGGATGTAGTTGTGCTCGAAAGAAAACAAGTGCCTTGATCATTTCTAATTGCTTCCAACATTTCACAATAATAAAAGACAAAGCATGAATCAAATGAATCAACAAAACTTATTAGAATCCAGCATTTAAGTGTACAATGGAGGTTTCCTCACAATTTGTGGTTTTAAGTTCTAGATGACACATTCATTCAATTATGTTGCAAAAAGACAATATTCAATTTACCAAAAAGAGTAAAGTTCTTAATGCATTCTAAAATTCTAGTCGGAGGTAACCATGTACCTTAGGCTCATTCACTTGTTTATTCTTATCATTGCCATCCAAGCTCGGATGCACCTTCATTGGGTACTTCTTTGAGGAGCAACCAATCTAGAAGGTTTGCCACTCAATCAACCAAAAATTTATTAAACAAACAAAATTAAAAACATAAATAAATAACATTACTAAAAATTTAAATTTGTTCATGGGGGACAAAACACCCCAAAAGTACAAAACCAAAGTCAAAATACAGAATCCGAAAATACAATAGAAATAAACATAAAAACTGAAAAATACAAAAACTTAACCCTCTAAGGGCTCAGAATCCTCCTCGCTACCGGCTTCAGAACCGGTAGCCTCATCATCAACATCATCATCATCATCATCAGCTGCACCCGAAGACGCACCAGCGCCCGCCCCCTCACCATACACAGGCCTGTCCACAGGCCAGTTGGCGTTAAGCAGAAACTGCTCACGCGTCATCAAGGCATGAGCACCACTTCCCTGCAGCTGTAACCGCTGCATAGAGTCGTGCATATCTATCATGGCTCTCTGGGATGCCGCCATCCATTCAAAACTGTAATCGCACACAGCTCGCAGGTAGGGATCAAGTCCAGGAGTAGAAGTACCAGGACCATCAGAAGCCCGGGTACTCTCTGTAGCTGCACTGCCTCTGGCATTCTTCGCTCTACAATATTTGGCCACGTACCGGTCATCGATAGGTGGCGGGATCCTTACCTGACCCCGAGACGGTAGTTTCACCTTTGCCTGAATGCACAAACTCATGATCAAGCACGGGAAAGCTAAGGGACAATTCACACGAGCCCCCGACTTTAGCCCGCTTTCGATCACGGACTTAAGCTCATTAGTGATGATCCTCGCCACATCGATCTGGACGTTGGTGAGGATAGAATGGACCAAATGTGCCACTGGGATCGGCACTGTAGAGGTGTGGGACTTAGGCTGGATGTTTGTCAGCACCAACAACAGTATCAGTTGAGCCATGGGAGTCATGTCCTCCCTGTGATACCTCATTGGAACCCCAGATGGGTTCAGCTCAACAGATTTCCCCCTTAATAGCAGGGCGGCAGAAATGGCTGGAACATCCCGGTGAAGCCGTAGGTCAGTGTGGTATGTATCCCTCTCTTCAGCTCCTAGCTGGAGCGGTTCCCCAAGGACTCGGTTGATGGCATCCCGATCAAAAGCAACTGGACGCCCGGCCACTCTAGATATCCAAGTAAAGGGCTCGTCGTCATCAGACAGTGCGTTTGCATAAAATTCACGCACCGTTGCTATGTCATAATGCTCCAGGGGATTAATCAACCGATCCCATTTCTTTGTGTCAATCAACCCGGCAAAAGTTCTGTTCGTGCCCTGAGGGTTGATGAGGAATCGCTTCTCCGGAAGAATTTTCCGTTTCTCCAGAGAAATGTACCTGGCGGCCTGCTTCGGGCCGACAAATTTGTCGTTATCAAACTGAATAGGTACAGACCGGGAAGTGTTTCCTCCCTTTCTTTTCTTTGACGCTCCAGACCTTGATTCATCTGCACAATACAAAAGGAAACAACACACACCAAACAGATTAGACAGCAAAACCATTTTTCAAAAGACTGTCAGGCTCGCTGCTGCTTCGCCTAGCGAAGTGGCAGCGAACGCTCGCCCCAGGGTCGCCTAGCGAGTGCTAGCGAACCTTACGGGTTTTTTGGGTTTTCAGCATGTTCACAGAATATTTCCCAAAACCCATACTCTAATGGTTTCAATTTCAGAACCTAATGATTTATCGATTAAACAAACGTTCTATGGCTATTGGGGATTACACATTTACATGCAAAACCTAAAATCCCCAATTCCAAAACCTAAAATCCCAAATTGCAAAACCTAAACTCCCTCATGCAAACCTAAAGTTTCCCATACCACAACTCATCCTAATTGTCATTCAAATTGGAAATACAGAGTTCAAACATAAAGAAAATGTAGTAGGGCAAACCTTAGTTATAGTGATAGATTGAAATGTGAAGTGGAATAGGGTTTGCAATCTCCAAACAGCAGAGTCGAAAAACAGAAAAATTGTGTTTGGGGCAAAATGAGTGCCCTGCTGAGATTTTAAATAAGTGATGTCATGCAGCGCTCGCTGCTGCTTCGCCTAGCGAGCAGCTAGCGAATCAGCTCGCTACTGCCTCGCCTAGCGAGCAGCTAGCGAGAATGACAGCAAATGCCTTTTCAGAGGCAGCAATTCATGTTCATACAGCATGGTTTTAGCACTAGGAAACCCAACACAACACAACACAAAAAATAGTAAATACTTACAATGTTGGGGTGCCTCCCAACTAGCGCTTGTTTAACGTCGGCTAAGCTCGACGGTGTGATGCTCACAGAGGAGCATCAAGCGGAATTGCACAGCTCTCGCGATCCACATGACCGCCGAGATAAACTTTCAATCGTTGGCCATTCACGGTCCAACTATCTTTCTTGTCCATGTCTTCGATGACAATAGCCCCGTACTCCTTCACCTCTTTCACCCGAAATGGCCCGGACCATTTTGATTTCAACTTCCCGGGAAACAATTTCAACCGGGAGTTGAACAATAGGACCAACTGTCCGGGCACAAATTCTTTGCTTCGGAGCTTCTTGTCGTGGTACTTTTTTGCCTTTTCTTTGTACAACCAACTTGAGTGGTATGCGGCATTGCGCATCTCTTCCAACTCAAGTAGTTGCACCTTCCTTTTGTCACCGGCCAACTCATTTTCAAAATTTAAAAATTTTAGGGCCCACAAGGCTTTGTGCTCCAATTCAACCGGTAAGTGGCAAGTTTTACCAAACACCAATTGAAAGGGAGTTAGGCCAATTGGAGCTTTAAAGGCCGTACGGTAGGCCCATAATGCTTCGTCCAATTTTTGGGACCACTCCTTTTTTGAATTAGACACGGTTTTTTCGAGGATTCTCTTAATCTCACGATTAGAGACCTCAGCTTGCCCGTTAGCCTGTGGGTGATACGGAGTTGTCACCCTATGCGATACACCGTAATGTTTTAAAATAGTTTCCAAAGGTGCATTACAAAAGTGTGACCCTCCGTCACTTATCAACACTCGGGGGGTTCCGAAACGGGAAAATATGTTTTTCTTTAAAAAATTTATCACCGTTTTCGCATCCGCCCGAGGTGAGGCAATCGCCTCAACCCACTTAGAGACATAATCGACTGCGACAAGCATGTACTCGTTCCCATAAGAGGGTGGGAATGGTCCTACGAAATCTATGCCCCAACAATCAAAAACTTCCACTTCTTGGATATTTTGGAGAGGCATCTCATCTCTCTTACCAATCCCTCCGCTTCTCTGGCAACTGTCACAACTTTGCGCATGGGTATGTGCGTCTTTGAAAATAGTGGGCCAATAAAATCCCGATTGAAGAATTTTAGTGGCCGTTCTAACCCCATTATAGTGTCCGCCGTAAGGCGAGTTGTGACAATGCCAAAGGATGCTCTGCGCTTCATCGCCAGTAACGCATCTCCTTAATAGGTTATCACTACCCAACTTAAACAAGTATGGGTCATCCCAAACATAATACTTCGCATCCGAAAGGAACTTCCTTTTTTGGTTCGAAGTTAGGTCGGAAGGCACAAAACCACTAGCCTTGTGGTTCGCAAAGTCTGCAAACCACGGCCTAACTTGAACTTTAAACAGTTTTTCATCAGGAAATTCTTCCCGGATTTCCTTTTCAGACGCGGTAACCTCCACATTCACTAAGCGGGATAAATGATCCGCTACCAAGTTTTCCGACCCCTTCTTGTCTTTGATTTCAACATCAAATTCCTGTAACAAGAGGATCCAACGGATGAGCCTTTGCTTCGAATCCGGTTTGGTTAGCAGATATTTAATCGTCGCGTGGTCGGTATACACAACGACTTTAGACCCTATAAGATAAGACCGAAACTTTTCTAGCGCATACACTATTGCAAGTAGTTCTTTTTCCGTGGTGGCATAGTTTATTTGAGCCTCGTTAAGAACCTTACTCGCATAATGTATCGCATGAAATTTTTTGTCTTTTCTTTGGCCAAGTACCGCTGCAAATGCGTAGTCGCTCGCATCACACATTAGTTCAAAATTTTCATTCCAATTGGGAGCGACTATTATTGGAGCGGTAACCAATTTTTCTTTTAAAGTTTCGAAAGCTTGCAAACAATCATCGGTTAAGAGAAATACCTGATCCTTAGCGAGCAAATTGCTCAAAGGCTTAGCCACCTTTGAGAAGTCCTTGATAAAGCGCCGATAGAACCCGGCGTGCCCCAAAAAGCTACGGATGCCCTTCACATTCACCGGAGGAGGTAATTTTTCTATCACTTCAACCTTAGCTCTATCCACTTCAAGCCCCCTTCTAGAGACTTTGTGGCTTAGCACGATCCCCTCGGTCACCATGAAGTGACACTTCTCCCAATTAAGCACCAAATTGGTCTTCACACATCTTTCCAACACCGTTTTCAAGTTTGCAAAGCATAGACTAAAGGTCCCACCAAATACCGAGAAGTCATCCATGAAGACTTCCATTGTTTTCTCTATCAGATCGGCAAAAATGGCTTGCACACATCGTTGGAAGGTCGTCGGTGCATTGCACAGCCCAAAGGGCATTTTTCGGTATGCGAACACTCCAAACGGACACGTGAAAGCCGTCTTCTCATGATCAACCGGGTCAACCGCAATTTGGTTATACCCGGAGTAGCCGTCCAAAAAACAATAGTATTGTTGGCCCGATAGTCTTTCGAGCATTTGATCCATAAATGGGAGTGGAAAATGGTCCTTTCGAGTCGCGGTATTCAACCGCCTATAATCAATACACATTCTCCATCCCGTTGCAACTTTAGTAGGGATCAATTCGTCCTTGTCATTTCGGATTACGATAATTCCACCCTTCTTCGGAACAACGTGCACAGGACTAACCCACGGACTATCCGATATCGGGTAAATCATTCCCGCATCCAATAGCTTTACAACTTCCTTTCGAACAACCTCCTTCATGGTAGGATTTAAGCGGCGTTGTGGTTGAGCTACCGGCTTGAAATCCTCTTCCATCAAAATCTTGTGCATACAATAGGAGGGACTAATTCCTTTTAGATCGGAAAGAGTCCAACCCATGGCTTCTTGATTTGTTTTTAGCACGGTGATCAGACGGGCTTCTTCTTCATTTGTCAAAAGGTTGCTTATGATGACCGGCTTTGCCTCGGTCTCATCTAGGAATACATATTTCAAAGTAGAGGGTAGTATCTTCAATTCAATAGGCGCTTTTTCGTCCATAACCTCCTTCTTCAAGTCCTCTTCCTCTACTTCCCACGGTTGTAGGTCGTCTAAACTATCAAGTTCCTTTAAGCATTCCTCAAGAGCTAGCTCTTCTTCAACGGTGAAAACCTCCAATGAGTCGTCAAGAGCTAACTCCATAGGAGATATCTCATGAATATGCTTTGAAACTTCCAGAATAGCGTCTTCGGTCACATCGATGCGAAAGCTATCATTTCTATCTTTTGAGTGCTTCATTGCTTCGAATAGATCGAATGTTACTTCCTCATTTTGGACTCTCACCTTCATTAAACCATCATCAACATCTATCATCATTCGCGCGGTCTTCATGAACGGTCGGCCCAAGATGAGCGGAGCATCATCATCTTCCTCCATATCAATAACAATAAAATCGACCGGGAAAAAGAATTTGTCGACCTTCACCAAAACATCTTGGGCTACGCCATGAGGATGGGTCGTCGACTTATCCGCCAATTGCAACGTCATTCGGATGGACTTAATCTCAATGTTGCCAAGTCTCTTGATAATTGACAAAGGTATAAGATTAATGCTTGACCCCAAGTCAATAAGTCCTTTCCCGACATAGACGTCACCAATTTTAACCGGCAATGTAACTCTTCCCGGATCAACCTCTTTCTTAGGAAGCGTCCTTTGAATAATGGCACTACAGCTCGCATCAAGGACGATGGTCTCCGGTTCCGTATACCTCCGCTTTTTTGTTAGTATGTCCTTCATGAATTTGGCATACTTGGGCATTTGCTCCAAGGCTTCGGCAAACGGAATGTTGATTTGCAACTGTTTAAAAATATCCATGAACCGGGCGTAATGCCGTTCATTCTCCCTTTTGGACGGGGCATGAGGATAAGGGAGGTTTTGGATTGGAGTAGCGCTCACTACCTCCTTTCCCTTTGCAACTCTAGCACTCTTCCATCTAGGCTTTTTCACTACCTCCCTTATTACCTCATCGCTTGTATTTTTCTCAATCTCCACACCTTTTTTCTTTTCAACTTCACCATTATTTTTGTTCTTTTCAACTTCTTCCTCTTCACTCCACTCTCCTACTTCACCATCAACATTTTCCTCCAATATTTCCTCCTCAATTTCTTTCTCTTTCTCTCTTTGTTCACTCTCAACTCTTTTTTTAGTCTCACTACCCAACTCCCTCCCACTTCTCGTCATGATCGCCTTACAATGCTCCTTAGGATTTGTTTGCGTGTTTGCCGAAAAGGAAGGACCGGTTTGTTGTTCCGCGAGTTGCTTAGCAAGTTGCCCAACTTGAGTCTCGAGATTTTTTATAGCCGCGTCATTGCTCTTTTGATTGGCCATTGATATTTGCATGAATTGCGTCAATGTCTCTTCTAACTTAGAATTGACGACCGGCGATTGTTGAGATTGATAAGGATTTTGGGGAGGGTTTTGACGGCTAGAAGAACCACCTCCATAACCTTGGTTATGATAATAGTTACTTCTAGGTTGGAACCCTTGGTTCCCTTGGAATTGTGGTTGTTGATTTTGAGGGTGCGGTTGATAAGGTTGTTGTTGTTGTTGTTGTTGTTGTCTCGGTTGATAGTCCCGTTGATTGGCCATGTAGTTTACTTCGTCAAAACCGGGAGGTGGACAAAATCCGATGTCATGTTCACCTTTACAAAGTTCACAACAAGCTATTTGTTTAGCTTTTGACGGTTCTCTTAACTCTTTGATTTGTTGCGTTAAGAGTTCCACTTGTTGTGAGATGAGCTTGTTTTGGGCAAGGATGGCATCGTTCGTCCCTAGCTCAAGCACTCCCGACTTCTTCAAAGAGTTTCCTCGACTTTGACTCTGAAGATCATTTAAAGCCATTCGATTTATGATGTTTGTGGCTTCTTCGGCACTTTTTGACAATAAAGAGCCACCCGAGGTAGCATCCAACAACGTTTTGCAGTTTGGTTGAAGTCCATTTTTGAAGAGATGGATTTGAGTCAATTCATCAAATCCATGCCCTTTACATTTCCGAAGCATGGACTTGAATCTTTCCCACGCTTCATTTAAGGATTCACTGGTTCCTTGTGAAAACACCGAGATGGCCGTCTTGGATTCCATGAATCGGTTATGGGAGAAAAATCTTTCGATGAATTTCTCTTCTAACACGTTCCAGTCTGTCATTACGGCTGGTGTTTGATCTAAGTACCAATCCTTTGCTTTACCGAGCAAAGCGTGGGGAAATAATCGTCTGAACAACGGAAGCTCCTGAGCCTGATCCACTCCGGCAGCCAATGCTATCTCATAAAATTTTATGAGAAAAGCAAATGGGTCTTCATGGTCCATTCCGGTGAATGGACTTCCATATAATAAATTTAGAGTTCCCGTTTTCATCTCTGCTTGCCTTCCCGTGTGGTTGGCAAACTGAGCGGTGTTTCTTGGACTGTTTATGCATGGAGTAGAAATAGGTGGTGGTGGTGGTGGCTCCATGTTTGGTATGAATGGTGGTGGATTTGAGGTCGAAGAACTTTCTCCTTGCTCTTGGCGTTGTCTAGCCTGTTGCCTCCTACGTCTCGTTTTGCTATTGAGCCTCCTTGCGGTTCTCTCGATCTCGAGATCAAAAAGAAGTTCGTCCACAGGGATTTGCCCTCGCATAAAACGTAAGCTACACACTAAACCAAACAAATTACAAGCACAAGTCAAAAATTCACAAGCTAAAACTTAAACAACCATTGCGATGCTCGCAATATCAATTTACAATCCCCGGCAACGGCGCCATTTGTTAGTTGTAATTTTACGTGTCGGGTTTTTGTTATCGTATCCACAGGGATTGTAAGATATCACCGCCGTTCGATGGTTGTATTAATTCTAGCTCAATGTAACAATAGGGTTTTGGTTGGTTGTCACGTTATCTTACATAAAAAGGTAATACAATGCGGTAAAAGTTTGATTTGAATAAATGAGAAATATTGCCAAAGTTAGGGTTCGATGATCACTTTGCATGTATTTGTTCGGTCAACAATCTTATAAACTCCTTTAGATGATAAATCATTTCACAAAGTCCTCCCAATATGTTTCTCTCGAACACACATTGTGAGTTTTCCCATTTTGATCCATTGTTTCTCTCAAACACAATCTATCAAAATGACAACTTTTTGGTTCAACCTTATGGTGAACAAAATCATTCATTACTATCTCTAGCTAACAAACAAGATTGGATGAAAACCTAGGTCAAGAGTTGGTAAACATCTCTCGATCATAAACCAACACAAAGAGTTTTAAATAGAAACAAAGTTTTCATCATATATTCACCATTAAAGAGTTTACACATGAAGATCCTTACATTTACACACAAAGCTAGTAATCACTTACATCTAACCTTGACAAATGGATGACTTAGCTACTCATTTTCATGGTAGCTTGGTCGGCAAGTTTCGGAAGAAGGTTGATCAACATCCAAGTCGGATAATCGAGATTGGATGGGAATCCACCTTCTTTTTGTAGAAGATGGTTACAAGATGAAGAGAAATGAAATCTAGGGCATAAAAGATCCTAAGAACAATGCTGGAAAATATCTCTAAGAAAGTACAAAAGTGGAAAAATTAGGTAAAACTAAGGTATGGCTCTCAAAAGTGGCACTTGCTACTTATAGAGCTGTACTGGACTGTCATGCTCGCTAGGCGAGCAGAATGGCTCGCCTAGCGAGGGTCAAATTGAGGCACAAGAGGCACCTGCGCCCAGAGACACAGTCTATCTCAGACTGTCATGTTCGCCTAGCGAACAAAACCTTCGCCTAGCGAAGGGCACGCTTCAACCCTCGCTCCAGCGAGGTTGAAAGGTTTGGCTACTGGAATCCTCGCTGGGAACTCGCTAGAGCCTCGCCTAGCGAGTGAGTGCTGGCTGCACTTTTCACCAAAACTGAACGAACTCGCTACCACCTTCGCCAGCAGCTCGCCTAGCGAATTTATTGATATTTTACTGGAGCTTTTCGCTGGGCGCTCGCCTAGCGACTGCTTCGCCACAGCCCTCGCCTAGCGAGCAGGCTGATGAATGCTTGATTTCTTTGGTTCCTTTGCCAACTTTCTTGTGTCTTCATTTTCAATTATTTCATGCCTTCTTCCTGCACAATAACACACAAATCAAAGGTACCAAGATCGTTTATCAATGTAATGCATTTCATCTAAAACAAAGGTGGTTTTGACAATTTAGCAAGGAAATAGAGTGAAAGATGCCCACATATGATAGCTCAAATAAGCACTTTTGGGCATCTAACAGTGGTTTCCATAGAAATTCCAAAATTATTGGATCATTAGGAGAGTGAGTGTTGACTCAAAATACATCCAAGGTTAGGAAATCAGTAACTGATGAACTTGTGGAAAGCTTTGTATGATTTCCCATAATAGAAGCCTAGCTAATTATCCTGAAAATAACAAAGTTAAAAGAGAGTTTGTCATCCTTGAATCTTGCTTAAGATGGGTGCTTTAGAAGTCTTTGAGCCATTTCTTTTTGTCAATTCGTTCTTGCTTTGTAGAATCTTGTCGTCATTAAAACACTTGAGAAGCATGCCTTCACATTCTCCCCCTTTTTGATGATGACAACCATATCTTGGAAGTTTGCTTCAATCTTGTTTCTCTAACACAAAATGCTCCCTCTTAATCAATGCTCGAAAGAGTTTTTGCTAGCTTGACTTTGTTAGAGAAAAAGCATACAACATAATAACATTACTTCCCACCTTTGTCATTACCAAAAAGGAAGGGAAAAGACTTAAAATTTGAAACTTCATAAGTTATATGAATTTAGCATAAAATTATGTTTAGCGCATGTAAAACATAAATCATATGAATCATAAATTATAGACACAACACATAACATAGAAACATATAGCATAACATAATTGTTGTACGGAAACATAACACTTGTTCAAAACATAAAGTACTTAGAACATAACATAACATAAATCTTAGAACAAAAGTAATTAGAAACTTAAAAGAAAGAAACATAATAGTAATACAATGCAATACAAGACATCTATTCACTTTCTGACATATCTTTGATCCCTTCATCATCTCCTTCTTCTCCTTCTTCTCCTTCCTCACTTTCGTCCTCTTCAATAGGTTCACGGTAATGGGAAGAGGTTAGGTTTCTGAAAAGTCTCTTAAGCGATGTCATTTCAAGCTTGTGTTCTCGGTGGTTACGGTTCATGGTAGCCTCAATGGAACACATCTTGGTGTATAACATGTCATTTGTATAACCTCCTCCCGGAACCAGTTACAGAGCATTTGAAGAAGAATCCTCCTTGTACTTGAATCACCCATCTCCATCCTTTGATAATTCCGGTTTTCTTAAGTGTCGTTCTCGCATTGATTTCACAATCCTTTTCCGTCATCTTCTTTTGAGGTTCCCTCCTCAAAGCCAAACCACTTGCTTCCAAAATGCTAGAAATCAACCTTGCATACGGAAGACCACCACTAAGGATTTGTTGGTGTTTCATGTGATACATGATAGTGAGCGTCCAATTCACCTTGATGTTTTTTCTTGATGGCATAGATTAATTGTATCTCGGCATCATTAATTTGGGAATGATTTGAATGCTTCGGCAATAAGACATGTGCAATAACATAATGAAGCATTCGGTCACTAACCGATAAATTCTTAGAATAACAAAGGACCCTAGTGGATGATAGGTTTTATCCACTTAAAACATCAGCTTGGATGCCCCGACAAATTTGAAAATAGTAATCCATCTTAGTGTAACTTTCCCACTTTTCATCTATTGGTTGAAAACCTTGACAGATAAATTCACCTTCATGAGGAATACCTAAAATTGTTCCAAAACTATCCATGTCGTTACTAATCTCAATGTTTCTAACCTTAGCATAAACCATGTGATCCTTAAGTTCATCCAGACCAATTTGCAAAGTAGTAAAAAATTCCTTAACTAGGTTAGGATAATATGAATCAAACTCAGACACTAGTTTATCAACACCGTATTCTTTCAACTGTGCAGGAAACGATTTGAGGTTACTATATTTTACCGGCATAAGAGATCGATTTCTAACATCAAAGTTCAGCCTCCTTGACTTTGTTGTAGGAGCTTGTTATTCTACATGAGCTGGGTCAGAGCTAGTTTCTCCTATTGGAAGCTTTCCTATATCTTTTCTTGTTGGTGACATGGTTGGAAGTGAAAGTTTTGAGAGTTAGGGTTTGAGAAGATCTTTTTCGGATTTGGAAAGGAGAGGGTTTTGAGATGAAAGTTTAGAGGTGTGAAGGGGTTATAAAGAAGATTTAGTGGAGTGAATTTTAAATTTGGTTGAATGGAGTTAATATTTGGGGAAGAAGAAGTTTGAAGAAGAGAGTAAATGAGAGTGGAAAGCTTTGAAAAGTATCAATGAAGAAGTTGGAAAGAAGACTTTTAAAAAAAACACTTAAATGAATAAGACAAAACATGAATAAAATACATTTATGCACAAATAAATTAACACGTGTGGCAATTCATCTCAGGTGTAATCAGTTAACCGTATATGGTTAATCGACCACAACATTAAAATATGCAGAAAACACGCATGAAAAGGGGTGTTAATCGGTTAGCCACTTTTGGTTAACCATTAACGCATAAAAAACAGTGACTTCATAACTGGTAGCATACATGAAATTTCCATAATTTATCACTTTGACATGTTATAACATATAATAATGCAACTTTGGATTAACCATACATGTCATAAAAATTATTTTAGTATCATGTAAAATGAAAATTTGTAAATACAATGAAAAACTCACATTCTTGAAAATTAAATAAAAAATTTGAAAGTTAAAATTTTGTGTACCTTTGATTCATTATAGAGTGTAATGAATAAATATTGAAGAATTATATGTCACCTTCATTTAAAATGCCAAGATCTTTTCTAATTTTGTAAAAAGCATCTCGAGAAAGCGGCTTTGTGAAGATATTCGCGAGTTGATTTTGAGTATCGATGAAAGAAATATCAACGTCACCTTTTAGAATGTGATCCCTTAAGAAGTGATGTCTAATATCGATGTGTTTGGTTCTCGAGTGCATGATTGGATTCTTTGAAATATTGATTGCACTTGCATTGTCGCATTTGAGAGAGATGCTACCTAGATTTATACCATAGTTAAGAAGTTGTTGCTTCAACCAAAGTATTTGTGCATAACAACTACCAGCGACGATATATTCTGCCACTGCAGTGCTGAGAGCCACATTCACTTGCTTTTTACATGACCAAGAGACTAGAGCATTTCCAAAAATGTGACATGTTCCACTTGTACTTTTCCTGTTCGTCTTACATCCTGCATAATCTGCATCAGAGAAACCAACAAGACTATATATACTACTTTTGGGGTACCATAAGTTGACATTTGGATGTTCCTTTGAGATACTTCATTATTCTCTTTACATCAGTGAGATGAGATTCTTCAATTGTTAAATTTCTTTTGTTATAAACTCTAAAGGCTTTACTAGAAAGATAATATCCAATAAAAATACCTTCATCGGATTTCTCATCAAACTTATTGAGATTGTCTTATTCAGTGTTTAAGATAAAGCAATAGCATGTCGTGCTCACCGTATCCTCCCAAAAATACTTTGGAAGATTTGAGTCGCTAAGCATTATTTTTGCAAGTTCCATAAGTGACCTATTATTTATCTCCACCACTCCATTTTGTTGAGGAGTCCTTGGTGCCAAGAAATTATGAAATATTCCATGTTCTTCGCAAAACTCTTCGAATGAGGCATTTTGGAATTCTCCATCATGGTCGCTTCTTATGGAGGTAATAGTTAGTGATTCCTCATTTTGGATTTGCTTCGCATATTTCTTGAACGCCTTGAATGTATCACTTTTTTGTACTAAAAAGACTGTCCAAGTGTATCTAGAAAAATCATCAATAATAACTAAAGCATACATATTACCTCCGAAGCTTCTTGTTCTTGATGGACCAAATAAGTCCATATGCAACAATTGTAGTGGCCTTGTAGTGGGCACCATATTCTTTGATATGAAAGTTGATTTGGTTTATTTTCCCTTTTGACATGCATCACATAATCTATCTTTGATAAACTCTATCTTAGGCAATCCAATAACAAGATCATGCTTTATTAGTTTATTCAAATGTTTCATATGAATATGAGCGAATCTTTTATGCCAAAGCCATGAATCATTATTGTTTGTCATGAGACATTTTACCTTAAAAGACAAATCATCAAGGGAAATTATAAATATATTATTAAATATTTTTCCTTTGAGTTTTACCCCATGTGTGACTTCATCTTCAATCAAGCATTCATCCTTGGTGAACTTGATCTTGAAGCCTTTATCACAAAGTTGGCTAATACTTAGAAGATTGTGCTTTAGTCTTTCAACATAAAGAACATCTTCAATGGATGTGAAAGGTGGTTGTCCAACTTTGCATATGCCAAGAATTATTCCTTTTTTTTATCTCCATATGTAACATAACCATTGGCCTTAAGCACTAGATTTGAAAATTAGTTAATGTCTCCTGACATATGCTTGGAACAACACTATCGAGATACCAAATATTTGATGCGGTTTTCAAGCATACCTACAAAAGAAATAATTTTTTTTATGTACCCAAATTGCTTTGGATACTTCATAGTTAGTACCTTTCTTTACCCACACATAATGCCCACTTGCCACACTAAAATTTCTAACATAGCAAACATTAGGTGTATGACCAATTATTCCATAATAAAAATAAGTAGGTTCAAAATTGCTTTTATATCTAGGAACATAAGATTTATTTTTAACAAATCTTTTCCTTTTAGGATTGTGATGAACAACTTTTGGTTTGTTCACTTTCTCTTTGGATGGTTGGTCATTAGCTTTAACAAAGATAGTTTTACTAGAACTTGATTTTAAAAACTTTGAATAACTAAGTCCACTTTTATCATTGAAATATCTTTGTTGACTAAGGGCACTTTCCAACTCAAATTGTCCTTTCTCATAACTTTTTAATTGGACAATTTGGAAATAAAGTGATTCACAATTTTGACATACAAAATTCTGTTTTTCATTTATCATATTTTGTTTTTCATCTTCGACATCTTTTTCCATTGTCACAACTTTTTCTTCTAGAGATGAAATTAGTTTCTTTTGTGATGATATTGCTTTATACGGAATTTTGTATTCTTTAAGAAGTTCATTTATGGAATCTTGTGCATCACTATCATAAAGAGAAAAATCGTTAATAACCTCATCTTCTTCATCATCAGAATGGTGTGAAGCCATGAATGCTAAATTTGCACATTCGCCGCTTTCTGATCCGGATGAAGAACTTATCTTATTATCTTCCCATACAACATATGCTTTTTTATTCTTGAATTCCTTATTGCCTTTAAAGCCACCTTTATATGACCTTGTTTTCCACATTCATAGCATGTGACATCTTGTATAGACATGGAAGCCTCCCTTTTCCTAAAATGTTTATTTATTTTTACATAAAAGGATTTGTCATTTTTACCAAAAAACTTACCAAGCCTTTTAGCAAGAAGCATGAAATTTTCATCTTCCTCTGATGTGCCATCATCTTTATCTTCTTTTGAATCTACTTTCAAAGTAATGCCTTTGGATTTCTTCTCTTGACTTTCATGCTTTTCAAGTCTTCCAAGTTCAAGTTCATGTTCTTGGAGTTTTCTGAATAATGATGTGGACGTTAGGGTAGAAAGACTTTTCTTCTCCGATATAGCTGTCACTTTTGGTTGCCATTCTCTAGTCAAGGATCTTAGCACTTTAACGTTGAGATCATAATTTGTAAAGGTACTTTCAAGTGCAATTAAATGATTCGTCAAGTGAACAAATCTTTTCTGCAATGCAACAATGGATTCTACGGGTTGCATTCTGAACATTTCATATTCTTGACTCAATGTGTTCAATATGGATCTTTTAACTTCAGCGGTTCCTTCATGAGTCTCCACTAACTCGTCCCATATTTCTTTTGCCGATTTACATTGAGAGATACGGAAAAACTCGTCCATACTTAATGCACTTTGAAGAAGATTGATAGCTTTCTTTTCATTAAGTATTTTTTTATTATCATCTTCATCATAAAAACTTTTAACCCTAGGAGTGCCAACACCGTTAACCACACTAGTTGGATTATGCAAACCACTTTCAACGGCTTCCCATATACCATTTCCTTGTGCTTCTAAATGTACCTTCATGCGGATTTTCCAGAAGTCAAAATATTCTCCAGAAAATAAAGGGGTTTGTTGCTACTACCACCATCTTTGAAACTCGGGTTTGTGCCAGCGGAAGCCATACTGGATCTTGAAGGAACAAGTTACCTACAACCTGCTCTGATGCCAATTGTAAGTTGAGTGTGCACCTAAGAAGGTGTGTGTGTGTGTGGTGGTGGTGGGGGGGGGGGGGGGGGCGTTGAATTAGGTACTAAGAATTTTTTTTCCGATTTTAAACTTGTTTTAAGAATCTTTCCTAAGTGATTAGTATATGATGAAAGCGGTAAATACAGAAAGATAAAGACCACCAAGAGATATCCTGGTTCCCCTCACATACCGAGAGTGCTCTAGTCCCCTTTCAACATGAAAGAGATTTTACTATTGTTAGGAATTATACAAGACTCTTCCTAGTCTTCCTATACAAACACTAACAATCACACCAAGAACAATCCTCTTGGATTTTTCACTAAGTTCAAAAAGAGAACAATCCTCCCTTAAATGAACCTCTTGTTTCCAACAATCCTGGACAACAAGGATACACAAAGTAATCTGAATTTTTTATAAATATGTGAAATAGAATTGTATAAGTATCAATCAATGGATTGATCTTCTCCTTATAACAAATAAATCTCTTAATGATATACAAGTGTTCACTATGAATAAAATGAAACTTAGAATGTTTTTCTATGAAGGTTAAGTGCAGAAAGTTTCACTCTTAAAATTCTGGTTTTGAACACTTAGAGAATTTTTGAAAGATGAAGAGAATATTTGAATGTTTGAAAATTTGCAAAAGGAGGTGTCATTAAAATCTGAAGAAATAGTGTTTATATAGCCCTAATACACCTCTACAAATGAATACAAATCATGAAAGGATGTCATGCTTCAAGAACTAGTTTTAAAAACCAAAGGAATGGAAAAATGCATTTTTTCAGGCACTAGTACAGTGGCAATCGGTTAACCAAAAGTGGTTAATCGATTACACCCTTATAACGTGCAAAAGATTTGAAAAATTCCGCTTGTTAATCGATTAGCACAACGTTGTTAACCGATTAACAGCCCTGTAGAACGCAAAAATAGTTATTTTTCAAAGAGAAAAACTTTGGTCAAATGCATCCAAACATTTTAAACAAACATGATATGAATGTATGAGTGCTTGAATACTTGTATACTCATTAGAAAGGTTGAATGCTATATACCTTATCATTCATGATCAATCCATAAGAATTTCTTCAAGACTTGACATAATATGAAACTTGTCTTTGCTTTAGAAATCTTTGAGCCATTTCTTTTTGTCAATCCATTATTGCTTTGTAGAATCTTGTCGTCATCAAAACACTTGAGAAGCATGTCTTCACATGAGTAGTTGGAGATGTACCTCATGTTGTTATCAGTCGAGTCTACTAGTGGAGTTGATCTGATATGTAATACCGAGGAACATGTTATTTTCTTTATGTTATTCTGTTACATATCTTTTCATTTAAAGTAATTATTTGATCCCTTTTGGCATGGATGATTTGTTGAGGCTATGGATGTCATACTTTTGTTTAACTCTGAAGTTTAGACTATGAATGTCATACATGTTATTCTCTTCAAGTATGAGTGTTTTTTATTTAAATAAGCAACATCCAAACTTCTTGGATTGTGAAGTGTCGGTACGTACGGTACGAGTATCATACGCGTATCGGTAATACGTATCTGGTACCGGTACTTTGCCTAAAATGGACTACTCGTGCTTCACAATGTAAAATGAGTCGATGATTAAAAATTCAAATTTGGAGATTAAGGAGTTCGAGGTTGCAAAATGTTCAAGTTTATTTTATAAAATAATTTTAAAAAATTGGTTTAAAGAAAAATAAATAAAAAAAAGTTTGTTAATTTTATTTTTAAAATTATTTTATAGATGAAAAAATGAAGAAAAGAACTTGGTTGGTATATTTATTTTTAAAATATATTTTAAAATTTTAAAAAGCTAAAAAAATTCATCATATATTGTTTTAACCCAAATATAATCATTTTGTTTTAGTATTATTTTAATTCACATGTAGTATAAAGTTTTACTTATAAAATAATATATACTTTGAATTGTTTATAGTGAATATTTATTATATTAAATTTATAGTATAATATTTATTATATTTATTCTTAAAAATGCTTTTTTTTAATATTTTGACTAAATTATAATTTTGGTTTTTATTTTATCTGATTCACGGAATTAATCCTCCTATTTTAAAATTAAACAGTTTTAATCATTCTCTAACTTTTTCATTATAAATTAATTAAAATTTCAGTTTTTAAAATTATTTTTTTGTTTATAATCTTTTATAAAAAAATTATATGATGATTTGTCAAATTTCACAAGAGATACATCATTTAAAAATAGACACATTATTAATTAAAGTGCAAAAATATAAAAAAAAATTAAAACGATTTAATTTTAAAATAGAGAGTGATTTCGTGAATCAAATAAAATAAAGAGCATGTAAACCTAATATTTTGAATCTAGAATACCAGTATTAACATTTAATTCACTTTATTTTATATTAATTATTTTTAAGAGGGTTAGGTATAATATTTGTACTTATCCCCTATTTGTTTTTTTGAATATTCAAAAGACACCGTCCGCATTCAAATATGTTATTAATGAAAACTATTACTTTTATTGTTTTTTTCTCTATTGAGTTTCTAAAAATAAAAACCAAAATCTATTTTAATTTATTAGTTTTCAAAACTTATAGATAAAATCATTTTCAAAAATATTTTTGTAAAATTGAATAACCATTTTTTTTTTCAAATTTTAATAATTAAAAAACATTTTTCCACAACTAAATCAAACAAACAAACGGTTAATCTTTCTAAAGACATCAAAGATTGGAATATATTGTCTCAACCAACCTCTGATGACCCCTTCACACAAAAAAACACTAAAAATGGTTAAAGAAAACAGATTGTTATGATCATGCACTTCCAGCTCTGATGAACTGTAAAACTATAATTAATAATTTCTACAGCATTCCATCTTACATCTGTATTATCATTATCAAGAATCATAGTATCCAGAGAGAAACATTTCACTGAATGAATCACCCACATGCATAACTGGCATGAGGTAAGGTAGAGCCTATAACAACCATTTGACATGTTTTGTCATCCACTGACAACCATTTCCATTATTATATCATTCCAAGAATCTATTGGCCCAGGTAAGCACCAATGCAAACAATCAGTCTGAACTTTAGCATTTTTGTCCTTGGCAAAGGGCTGAAACTGCCTGTATGGACCCGGATGTCCGTCCGGTCTCAAAAGCGAAAGCGGCGTTAAATCAAGAAGCTTTAAATTAACTCCGTTTTTCGAAGCTTTGGAAGCTGCCTTTTCAAACTCGTCTAACTCAACGTCACGAAGAATCTTGAGCAAATTCTTAATCTCCATTTGACCTTCTTTAATTGGCTCGGTTCTGTTGCACGTTCCTCCGCTAAACCACTCTCCGTTTTCAAAATGGTCGGGCGTGGATGTCCTGAACAAAATCTGGCCCTTGTGATCGGAAGACGATATGAAATCCAAGACATTTGTTAAGACTTTGCGATAGGCGACGCCAAACCCTATCTCTGTATAGTTCTTGTTAATAGTACACCAATGGCAGCCCAATATAGTGTTGTTCTCATAGTAGATTGCAGATTTGACAAACCATTTTCCAGTTGAAATAATAATGTAATCAAAGTTTAGATACTGATCTGTCCATTTACTATCCAGTTTGTCTACATGTAGCTGAACATCAGAACTAGAAACACCATTTATGTCTTCAAAAATAGCAGCTTCCGCAAGAAATGGTGACCAAATAACTGACATAGTTAAGTTGTACGACGGAAAGTTCCAGATTTTGGACTTGTACTCCTCATCATGGTAAACAAGGACAGCTTTTTCTACCTAAAGGTCAAAATAGTACAAGTGAATAACACTCACTTCCTTTGCAAAAATTTATATGATTAGTTTCATGATCAAACCATGCTTCAATTCAGTCCAAACATTCGGTAACAAAGTCCGGCTTTCACAAATTGACAAAATGCAGTAAATCAATTGCATAAAAGAATATTTCCTACTAATATATGAGTTAAACATATTCTTCTATTAGCCTTCATTCTCATTATCCTTTTCAACTCTTCTAAATTGAGTTGAAAGCTTCTCAAGTTTTGCTAATCTATACTTGATTCATATTTTAGCATTATTCACAACACAAGTATCTAAAAAAAGCTTTTCACTACAAATTGAATAACCATTCCAATCAACATTCAACTATCAAATGTTGTAAACTAAAATGCTTCTATCCTCAATTACTTTAGAGCTGGTAAACAAAATCTCAGAGTTCTTGTTCAACCCAACTCTTGGCGCCTTAGCTGTATAAAGTTATAAACCATAGCAAGATTATAACGCAACAAGGTCCCCTCGGCTTATATATTGAGCGAGATTCCGATGCAACTAGATCAATGACTTGTCCTCTACTCTTTACATCATTAGCGTAGCTATCCAAAAACATTTTCACACAAAACAACATATTCTCGACTTAATCTATAAACTCAAAAAACTACCAAGGTTATTATGCATTGCATTGGAACCAAAAAACAAGATCCGTCCAAACCCGAAAAAACACAAAAAAGACAGTTGTCTTAACCTCAAACAAAACATTCACAAAACACATACAAAAAAAGGAAAACAACGCTTGAGCCTAAAGATTCTCACCTTTGTCCATTCCATTTTGTACAAATTTTCACAACAGGAGCAACACTATGACATACTAAAGAAAACAATGAATGCAACACTTCAATTTAGCAACAAACCTTAGAAAGCATGCAGAGCAAAGACTGAACATGGTTACGAGAGATCGAATCACCAATAAGAGCCCAAACTTTCCCGCGCATCATATCAAGAAACCTCTGAGGATCAAATATAGGTAACTCACAATCCCTAGGAGCCCATTTCCAATACAAAAATTCCCTATCAGGTCTCCCATTATTCATGCAATTTTGATGCGATTCAATTAGGTCACAAGTTTCATTTGTATACATTGGACCCAACGGATTCCGTACCCAATCACCATCAAAATAATCACATTTTCCTGCATAATAAAAAAACAAAATTGAATTAGTTAGAGATATTAACATTAGTTACAAGTTAGTTACAAAATAGTTACAAACAAATTAGTTACAAGTTAGTTACAAATTGGTTACACAAAATTGAATTTCAGATCTAAAAAAGAAAATTAAGAACACTAACCAGTGTCGGTGGGAGAAACTTTATCTTGTTCATTTTGGAAAACTTGTTGTGAAATCTCAGAAGGAGCTGAAATGAGAGGTTCATCGATGAGAGGTGAAATGGGAGGGGGAAGAGAGTGAAAGAAGAGAAGACGAAAAGCGAGGACTGAGAAGAAAACAGTGAGAAGTAACTTGATAAGGTAATTTTTGTGGTTGAAATTGAAAGAAGAATCAATCCTCATTTCTTCTTAGAAACTCTTTCTCTTACTCAGTGAAGTACGTTACTGTTTCGACAAACTCGGAAATTTTTTCGAGTTTTTGATGGTAAGTTAGTTACACCGAGCATGGAAGATTTTGAGATATTTTTTCAGGAGAGGAAATAGTACTGCAATGATGAGAGTCAATTAGTGTCTGTGTATGTTGCTAGATCTATGTCAGGTTCAGACTTACTTTAATTATAGTAATTAATTAATTAATTAATTAATTCATCAATTAATAGGTATCATTAAGATAACTTTTTATTTCCAATTAATACATGTTTCTACTATAAATGTAGGATTGTTGACTATTTATTAAATGAGAAATTCCATTTTGCAATAGCTACTTTTTTTTATTTGACTTTTAAAAATATTATTTTTTTATTGTAAAAAAGAGAAAATAAGTTTAAATATAAATTTAGTTTCTATGGATTTTTTATGATTTTTTATTTAAGTTAAAAAAAAATTTTAAAATATCTGACTTAAATATATTTTTGATCATCGTATTTTAATTTTTTTTTAATTTTTAATCTCCATTTTAAAAATTAAATTATGAGAAGTCATTATTCCAAAATAATTTTGAGTCTTTTAGAGGTGACACATTTGTTAGAGGTTAAGGCGCAAACTCACGTGAAAGGGGAAGAAACACCTATGGAGAGCGAGAAAATTTTGGAGGTTAAAATAAATATCGTGGCATTTAAAAAAAATATTCATGAAAAGAAAGAATTCTGGAACAAAGGAAATCTACAATGTCATAATTGCAAAAGGTTTAGGCATATGCAGAATGATTTTCGCTTACAAATTTATCAGTATATATCATTTGCAAAAGTAGAAAATAGTGAGTCCAACTTGTTATTTGCTACTATCATAAAGAAACTAAAGAATATAAAAATATGTGGTACTTGGATATTGGGTGTAGCAATCATATGACGGAAGATAAAGATATTTTCATTGACATTGATCCCTCGTTTGACTCTAAAGTTAGATTGGAAAATGAAGAATATGTTGAAGTTAAAGATAAAGGAAGCATTTGAGTTGTAACAAAGTAAGGAGGTAAGATAATTCATGACATCTTTATGCTTTTAAGTTAAATGAAAATTTATTGAGCATTGGACAACTTAGCATGATTATTCTCTCCAATTTGAGAATCAAGAGTGCATAATTTTTTATTCAAAACAACAACCAAAAGCATAAGCTTTACACTTTCTCTTAATTATGAGAACATATCAGCTTGATGGCTAGAGTAGAAGGCGACTCTTGTCTATGGCACAAGTGACTTGAACTTTTAAACTACAACAGTCTCACTTTGCTTTCTCAAAAGAATATGGTGTTTGGGTTGTCAATAATTGAAAAGAAACATAGAGTATGTAAGGAATGTTTACTTGTAAAATACCATCGACGATAATTTCCCAAGGAAGGAGCGAGGAAAGCTAATGAATTGTTAGAATTGGTTTACATAGATGTGTCTGGTCCTATGAACACCTTATCTCATATGCGCAAAATATGTATTTTATTATAATCATTGATGATCTAACTCGTATACAGGGCCGACCTTGAGCAAGGGAATGACGGGCCTTAGCCCAGGGCCTCCAAATTAAGCATCTACATAGAATAACATGCATTTCATCTCTCATAATACTTAAAATGTCGATCAGAATAAATTTTCAATTCTACAGACAGATCGTTGAATCGTTTCTCAAATGTACATAAAATTAGCAGGAGAACAATTTCGAGATCGAGCTTCCAGACATCAATTTTATTAATCTACGGTTCAGATAGTTTAACCTGGCGTGTTTGTTTTATTTTTCGACTCTTTTTACGGTTGCATTTTGATTAGCCTAAGCCTTTTCAATCAATATTTTTTACTTCAAAATTTGATCAAAACCTATTTATTTTTCAGAGTTTTATTTTGCAGCGATCATCTTAGTGCATTCATTTTAATTTTTTGAGCATTTTGTGCCCAATTTTTATTCATTGAGTCCTTTTATTTTTTATTTCTTGTCAAAATGTTCAAAACAAATAAATATGATTAGTTGGATTCGTATTTCAATTTTGTTTCGATTATTTAAAGTTAATTGATATCTTTTGTTTTATTTGTTTTAAGTTCATCTTGTCACTAAAATGATAAAGAACGGGCATTTCAGTAAAAAAAAATTAAAAAATAACCATAATCACATGATATATAAACTAAGTATTGTTACTGATGAAAGGAGGAGAGAGTAATCCATCAAACCGGTACACGCGGCATGTGAGGATCTCTTGGTTTTGATTTTCAAAATAACCATTGAGTAGAAGGATAGATTTAGGTTTTGTTGAACGATAGGCATATCATTTCAGATAAAATTTCATCTCTCTCTAAAGAAACCTGAAAAACAAAACACAAAAATGAAAACATTTTCGCTCAACTTCTTCTTCGACAAGCATCTCGCCACCATTCTGCATAAAATTGTTACTTCCTCTCCATATCTTCCACGATGAGCCAAGCTTTCTACGTCCTCACATCTTCTATTCCGCAACCACCATGACTTAAACCCTCCCTCTGCCCGAGTTACTCGTTGGAACACCAACTCACCTTCTCTCCACCTCTTCATTGTGTGAGACTCACAACCTCCCTCAACCGCATCAAAACAACTTCAAACACCATATTCCTCTCTAATAAACTTCCTATGTTGCGTCGGTCAACCACATGACCAACACCCACGCTAGCAAGAATCCAACCATCATCATTGTTACGCTAAATCCACATTGACCATCTTTCCACCTCAACTCACTATGTCCGTTCACCCTTTCACTCACCATGAAACAACCTTAACTCCCTCCTTCAGCCACCCCGCTACGAGCCCTCCACCAAACCCAACCTTTTCTCAACGAGTGACGCCTTGCACAAACCAGGCTCACTAAGCCGCATTTTGCACGGTGGTGACGGGATTCACCTTCGTGATGGGCCAACCGATATTGCGCTGGAGAAGACACTTCTTTGGGATACGCTGATGGGCGTCAGGTGTTAGGTGTGAATATGTAGTAGAAAAACGTTCTAAAGAGGGGTGAATAGACTCAAATAAAAGTCAATCGCTTTTTAAAAAAGTTATTAGAGTGTTTTCAAATTTCTGAGCAGAAGGTTTGATGCGAAAATATGAAAATTATATTAATCAAAATTTTGATCACCTACAAGATCTGGTATGGGCCAACAAAACGTGACGTGAGCTTTCGAGACTTCAAAGCTCGACCAACACTTGTTACTAGAGTATGGTTGAACGCGTCCCCTATCTTGGAAAATGGTTGCATGTAAAACTGCCTCTAGAAGTGTTTCAACGTGACCCCTGTCTTGGAAAATGGTTGAACGACGACCATCTATCCTATTTCTCAACTGTTTCTAGTTGAGCAGATCATTTCCCTTTGCATGAATTTCCACTAAGTCCCCTGAACCATATAGTGTACGCACGAGATTCGACTAGCTTTCTCAAACCAACATTTGGACGTCGATAAGCTTAAAAGAAGATATGTTGTTTACAATCTTCTCAGCATTCTTTCTTCATTTTACACCCCTGTTTTCCCTCTTCAGTCAAAATGACCCCCTTGTGTCATCGAAATTCCTCTTCGACGAGCCAAACCAACAACTACGTCATCACGTCGAAATCCCAACTAACAATGCCGCAATTTTCTTCAACTTTTGGCCATATTTTGGCCATGTTTTTCTAAATCTAGAGTTTGTATTCTTCAAGCTCATATTGCTTCTGTCATGGTCGCGCTCATACTTACCCCACACCACTTTACACCATAAATCCTCACATCCACTATGAAGTTCCCAACCAAGCTTCGACAACCAAGCTTCGTTCATGATCTCAAAATTTCTCAATCCCAATCCTCCTTCTTCCTTCGATCTAGTGATGTTCGTCCAATTAAAAATATGATATTTCCTCTTATTCTCATTCTCTCCCTAGATAAATCTCTTTTGGATTTTGTTTATTTCATTAATGCACGCCTTTGGAATCATGGTGGTCATCATTGGATAGATGGGAAGAGCTTTTATCACACTCTTTGCAAGAGTCATTCTTCTAGCAAAAGCAAGTTGATTCGCTTTCCACATTGCTAACTGGATGTTCACTTGATCAAGAATATATTGATAATCGAATTTCCTTGGAGCATTTCAAGTTAAAAGTGCACCTAAGTATTTTCCCAGAGAACTAGTTTCACCAAACCCCGACATTTGACTAAACTTCTCCCTTTTACATCTACCCACATTCTTCGAGAAGAAAACTCTGTTTTTTTTGTAATTGACTTGCTCTCTTGCAGAACTTATTCAAGATACTTGTCACATTTTTCATCTCATTGGTCGTAGCCTTCCCAAAAAGCAGGAGGTCATCTGCAAACATAAGGTGCGACACATCAGATCCATGTTTGCCAATCTTTTCAAGTTAAAAGCGCACCTAAGTATTTTCCCGGAGAATTAATTCCACCAAACCCCGACATTTGACTAAACTCCCTTTTACATCTACCCACATTCTTCGAGAAGAAAACTCTGGTTTTTTCGCGACTGACTTGCTCTCTTACAGAACTTGTTCAAGATACTTGTCACATTTTTCATCTCATTGGTCGTAGCCTCCCCAAAAAGCAGGAGGTCTCTACAAACATAAGGTGTGACACATCAGATCCATGTTTGCCAACCTTTTCCATTCTTCTTTATCAACATTATGCATTATGAGATGTGAAACTTAACTAAACACATTACGAAGAGGTAGTAGGGATAGGATCTCCTACGAGGGCAAAAATAATCAGATGCGGTGCAATTCCATGTTAGTTTCAACATTAGTCACTCCATGCATGATGATATTGACATCTGCTTCCTCCAATATTCTCCAAATAAATTTTCAGTTAAGTTTGTTAGAAGCCTTCGAAAAGTCTACTTTCATCGCAAAGAAGCCCTTTTTACACTTCATTTTTTTCATACTAACTACCTCTTGCGTCACGATAATATTTTCATATATACTCCTACCCGACACAAACCCCGACTGGTGGGGAAAGAATAACGTTTTTTAATGTACAGAGTTTGTTTTAAAAATAAAAATATAGCTAGTTAAAGTCTAATAATTAATAGTGTTAAAACAGTATTAATAGGGTTAATCACGCATAATACCCTTAATTTCCAACGGGCCAAGTAAAACCCTACCCTGATTTAGTGAAATGCTTTGATGAAAACGTAATCAAGTTTGTTGAAAACATAATTTATTTTCCATAAAGCATATTTTTTACTACTAAAACTCCTTAAAGCTATTTTTTCTGGTTACGAGTACAAAATACCATTAAACGAACGGTGTATATTTGAGATTGTTTTATTATTTTTTATTTTTTATTTTTAATAATCATAGGTAAGTGTATGAAATATATTCTGGTAGGGAATATACTTACGACAAAATAGCTTGTAGGGAATATATTACATTCAGTTACGCTTTCACCATTTACCAAATTACAAAATTATTAAGAGGGCCCACCGAAAGGATAATCTAGAATAATACACTCAAAGAAGCTACAAGAAGATGTGTGACAGAGTTTTTTAATTAAATAAAGACTATTCTTTCTTTGTTAAAAATATATTATTCAATTTTTTATCAAAAGAAAAACATATTAAAAACTAAGTTACTAGAGATCACCAAATCAAAACTAGAAGCTCTGACGCTATGAAGAAAACTATTTTGCCTAGCCACATTACAGAAAAATAAGTTCATAGTTCAATTTGCATACCTAGAAAAAGCCAAAAGAAATGAAGAAATTTGATTTATCAAGACTCAACTTCCTTATGGCAAATCAAGTTGTTGTCCGAAATTCCTCAACCTCCCTAAGATGAACTCTATAATTTTGTATGTTCCTGATGCAAAAACACAAAAACTCCAACTGTAGCAAGACATGCCATAAAAAGAAAAGTATCACGAATCCATGATCTTATCCAAGGCTGAACGCGAAGTATGTGAATGTCTTCTTGTCATAGCTTCCATAGCAAATCAAAAGGAACTGATAAAAGTAGATCCTGCGTATGAAAAACATTTGAAATGGAAAAGTCTAAGTAGAGATGACTAAATTAAGGCCTAGCAATAGTATATACTATGAAGTATACAACATAACCTGCAAAAGATGACAATTTAGTGAAACAAATTTCCAATTTTCCAAATTTCCATATGAAATGACACAATTTTAGCTTCATCCTAATATAATACAGAGGAGTACTTTAACAACGGCAAGGAAGAGGATGTTTCTTAGGAGTATAATAATCATTCATAATAAATCACACAATTAACAAAACATGGAATTTTAAAAGATAATAATAGAAGATTATAGTTGTAAAGAAAACCCCCACAAAGCTTGCCCAAATTCTCCCAGATCCTTTACAATGGAAGATTATATTCAAAAACCTAAACGTAAGAAAACAGTAGTACTTATGGGATTAAAAAATCCGAAGGTTGACTTTACAAGTATAAAAGAGTAAAAAACAAACTCACCGCAAATCGATACTTATCTCTCCATGTAACAAAGAGAACCGGAAAATAAAACTCTGGTTACAAAACATGGAAAAAAACAATAGATCTTTATGTTAAGAGATGTGGTTAGATCTAATTCAATCCTACAAAATCGACTTATAGAATGAGGATTGTCCCCACTTATCCACTTATAAAGACATATCCATGTCATATATTATCCGATGTGGGAGTCTAAACACACACACTCGCGCCCAGGACTGGACGTCTGCGACGTGAAAATAAATGATGGATGATCCAATAGCGAAAATCTAATAATAGATGATCTACTGGATCTTAAATCAAACTCTGATACCATTTATTGGATCATGAGGAGTATCAACATTGGACTAAGTGCAACACACAGAGACATCACATATTCACCAAAAATCTTAAGGTGATAGGGGTGTGGATTCTCCCACTTATAAATGCTCTAGTCTCCACATATATATATCAATGTGAGGAGTTCAACTCAGACTTGACTTATTATTCTCCACTCCCCTCAAGTGTGAGTCCAAATACTCCCCATCAAGTGAAAACTCTTTTGTCCACCTACATTTGTATCGTCGTTGACACCTCTTTTTGGGCATTTCGATATACCTCTTCTTGGGCATTTCAATACAAGTAAACCAGTCTCTTTACTAGATCCAAAGGCTCGTGATATCATGTTAAGAAATGTGGTTGGACCTAAATCAATCCTACAAAAACGGCTTGTAGGATGAGGATTGTCCGCACTTATAAAGACATATTGAAGTCATATATTATCCAATGTGAGACTCTTAACACACTCCCTCACGTCTAGGACTGAACATCTGAAGCATGAAAATAAATTATAGGTGGCCCGATAGCGGAAATCTAATAGTATGTGATCCATCGAATACTAAACCAGTCTCGGATACCATTTGTTGGGTCATGAGGAGGAGCGTCAACATTGAACTAAGTACAACACATAAGTGAGAGAGACACCACATATTCGGCCAAAACCTTAAGGTGATAGGTGTGTGGATTCTTCCATTTATAATGTTGAAGTCTCCACATTTATAACCAATGTGGTGATTCCAAATCACACTTGACTTATTATTCTCAACACTTCCCTTTAAGGATGAGTCCACAATGCTCCCTCTCATTGAAAACTCTTTTATCCGCGTACACCTACACCACCGTTGACACCTCTTCTTGGGCATTTCAATACATGTCTTCCTAGACATTGCAATACAAATAAACATGGTTCCTTTACTCAAACCAAAGACTCATGATATCATGTTAAGAAATATGGTTAGACCTACTCAACCCTATAAAAATCGACTTATAGGATAAAGATTGTCCCCATTTATAAAAACATGCTCAAACCATAGATTAAACGTTTGATGTGAGACTCTTAATCATTTCAATTAACAATTCAAATGAGATTATAAATGCAAAATAATGAGTTACCAATAAATACAACCAAGTTACCAATAAGTATTACAGCCAAATTAAACACAAAACAGGCAAGAATAATAATTGACACAAAAGAACAAACATTTAAAACCCAACAAAATAGTAGACAGGAACTTTCAAGGTCAAAACTAACAACAACCAAATCAAACATAAGAATCAAAAAACCAAAAAGCTAACCCTGAAAATTAAACAATAAGAGGAAGATAGAACTAGAATAAATCATGTGTTCACATACTAAATATTATTTAACACCAAAGAGTAAATATCAAATTAAGGAAGATATGCTTAGAAAAAGTAGAACACAAGAAATCAAGAAAATCTGACCAATGAATCAAGGAATCAAGAAACTAGAGAAAATAGAATACAACACAAGCATAAATTAGAATCAAGAAACTGAAAGCATGTCCTCTCATGCAACACCAAAACTAATCAAAGAAATATATGCTCTATAGAATTATTAATTAGACATAGACACATGGAAAACATGTTCTGAGGTCAATTCGAATGTCTTGACATCAAAGCAAATAAATAAATATAACAAAGAAGAAATCATTGAAAAATTAGATTTATCAGTAGTGTTCTCAATCCTTATCTGTTTTTGGCGGATTTCACCACTGTAATTTGGCGATGAAGACTCATATTCCTATAAATCAAATAAGAAAGTAAATAATTTGTAACAAAGGAATTGAAGGATGCCCATTAGGGGATTTTTGACCTGCATGCTACTATGGTGAAATGAAAATCCCAATATGCCACCTGCCCAAAATGATTTCCCATTATGCCATCTTTTTTGTCCTGTAGTAAGCATTTTTTTATTAATTTTAAGGGTCATCCATCCAAGATGGCGGACGCCCCCAGAGGTGCAGTTGGGGTGCGCCATTTGGGATGGAGTGTGCATTTTTTTTTAATTTCTGAATTAATTTAAAATTATTAAAATAGTTAATTAATATTAAATATTAATTAAGATATTATATTTAATGTAAATTAAAATATATTTTTTAATAAATTAAATACTTTGTTATATAATATTTTTCATAATTATTTAATATTAATTAATTATATTACTTTTTATTTAATGTTTGTAATAAATATATAATACTAATTAAAAATTAATATTTAAAATAAAATTAAATAATAAATCATTTTAAAAATAAATCATTTTAAAAATAGATTTAATAATAAATAGTTACATATTATTAAAAATATATTTATTAATAATTATTTAATATTTTGAAATTATATAGCTTTTTATATAATATTTGTAATAAATATGTAATATTAATTAAAAATTAATATTGAAAATAAAGTTAAATTTTTTTTTAACAAATTAAATAATATGTTACATAACAAGAGATTAAAAACGATAATTACAATGTTTACTTTCTTAATATTTTTTTAACTATAATTACAAATAACAAGAGATTAAAAAGAAATTAACTTCGACGTTGATTGGGATCTTCATCGACGAAATGACTACCAGTTTCACATCTTGCACGTACTCAAATCCGGTGACCACGATCTAATGGTTGTGTTGAGGTAGGTATAGGAGGGGCAGTAGTTGTGGACGGATGAATAGTGGTTTGAAAAATGGGTGGTTGCTCACGAAAAATTTCGAATGCCTCAAAATTCTCAAAATCCATATTAGGAGAAAAGTTATTTAATATTTGTGTGAATGAGGCGGGATTTGGGTTTGAAGGTTCTATGGTTGTGATGTAATAATCACTCACATCAGTGGTTGTTGATTGTTGATGTGTAGTTGAACAATCAAAGTTAGGTGGTGGGATGGGTGTGTAGTTATGTGTAGGGGTGGCAAACGGGCATGCTCGCCGCGTTAAGGCCCACCCCGCAAAAGCCCGCAAAAAAATGGGGCGGGGCGGGGCGGTCATAGTTGAGGATGTGGGCCTAAAACTTAGGTCTGCCCTGCAAAAAAGTGAGGGCGGGGCGGGGAAAGCCCGCAGGCACTACACTCTTTAAGCCTAAAAATGCAAAAGTTTATGTAAATGCACGTGCCAGCAAAAGCCTGCGAAAAAAATGGGGCGAGGCGGGGCGGACACATTAGAGGGTGAGGGCCTAAATCCTTGGCCCGCCCCGCACTAAAGTGCGGGCAAAATGGGCATGCCCAGCGGGCCGGGCCCGTTTTGCCACCCCTAGTTATGTGGGGGGCGTAGGTATGGTTGTTATTGGGTTTGAGAAGTGTAATTTATAGGGTTTTGTGGTGTTTGGTATGTGTAGTTAGTTGGTGTTTGTTGTGTTAGTGTGTGGAAGTTTGGTTGTTGGTATGAGGTGTGTTGTGTTTGGGTTTGGTAGTTTGGTTGATGGTATTGGGTGTTTTGTGTTTGTTGTTGGTAGGGTTATGTATATTGAGTTTGTGGTTCATATTGGGTGGAAGTCAAAGTTTGTGTATAATATCGGTTGGGAGGGATTCTTGTTTGAGGGTTTGTTAATTGTGGTCGCGATGTAGTCGACATATGTGATGTGTAACAGTGCTGACGGGGGTCAATAAGTAGTTGTTCAATTGACGCGTATCGTAATGGAAGATGTCGTAGCCAATTAATACATTCTTCGGTTGGCTTCATTTCTCCCTAAAACGTTACCCCAATCAAACACAGTTGGTGTCTGTTTTCCCAAAGTTGTTGTTCGTTTCTATTCAACATTGTGTAGCTATAATTCCATGACTCTTGCATAGTCATGGTATGTTGTTCTTGTAGGCATTTAGAAGGATTGGGTATGTCTTGATAATACCCAAATTGCAATTTTACCCTATCCGATTGATGCATTTCAACGATCCAAAAGCACAAGATAGGTGTTGTTGCGCTCCAAATCAAATGATCATCATTCTCCAAGGGGGGTATCCAAGATATGGCCTCCATATAAACTGTTATTGTATTAAAAAAATACGTAAGTTTACCATTTATTGTCTGAGTGACATGCAATAAAAAAACTAGAGAAACCAAAATTACGTTTGTTAACGACATGTGATCGAACATGACATGGTACCCATCAAGGTAATGACGAGGATTTTTAGAGCAATTTTTTTTTCTTGTTGGTCGAAGCTGTTAGGGACCAATTAGTACTACTTTTTATATCATTTTATTGGTCCCTTTTACCAAACTTTGATGTAATTACACACTTTTATTCTTATTAATTTGTATAAATGCAATTAGATTTAATTTATTTTGTTTTGAATAGTTATTTCACAGATTTGTTAGTTTTGTAGAATTTTTAGATGAAAGAGCTTTTGGAATGCAACATCACAATTTGGAAGATTTTGGATGAGGCTTGCAAAGCAAGGAAGCTGGATAAGCTTCAGTTCACGCCGCGAAGGTTGCAAATCCAGCAAGCTGATTTTGGGCCAAGGTTGCTGTAATTCATGACCAGTTGTCTTGCCATTTTGGTGTCTGTCTTGGAATAGCTTTTCTGCTTTGGATGGAAATGATCAATTAAGGAAATGTCAACTCTTTTAGGAGAGGAGAACACATTATTCTAAGACATTCATTATTATTTACACATTGATACATTGAGATATTTTGTAAGAGAGAAAAACAGAGTTTTTCTTCTATTAACATTCTGCTTTGTAACAATGATGATGAGGAGCTAAACTCCCTTTTGTCAAGATTGGAGGTAATAGCTATTCTCATTTGTTTATGAATTCCATTTGACTTTTATATATGATAAAGATTGTTGATGTATTGAATATTGTTTTTGCCCTAAGTTGAAAACCATATTTGAGTAGTTGTTGAAAGAGATTATTTGAGTCTTGACATAAAACAGATTTTCAAGTAGTGAATAAGTTGTAGAGATAGGTTTATTCATTACTCTTCTTTGGTATTAAACATTAAAGATTGCTATATTGATAGTTAGGTGGAGAGATCGTCTAAGGATCAATATAGTGATTATCACAATATCATTTAGACATAAATGACTTTGAGAGGATACTTGAACATCATCAATAATCTTAAATCTATATAGTTATCATAAGGAATCATAAGCATTTAGAATAGTGAACTCCAATCTTGTCAAGCTTTTACACTTGATTAAAACCATTTTACTGTTTTTAGTGACATTTACTCACAAGATAATTTTCCAAACAAAACAACTTTGTTACTTTTCAAACTTATAACAAAATGGATTATAGAACGGCGGTAATAACAATCAATCTCTGTGGATACGATATAAAAATATTTGCCGAAGATATACTTTTCAACAAATTGGCGCCGTTGTCGGGGATTGGTGTTCGATATTACAAGCATTGCAATAATTCTTTGTTTTAAGTTTTGTTACTTGTATTACTATCTCTCTTTTGTTTCACTTGGTGTGTTAGTTTTGTAGATTCTAGTGCATGCGAGGAAAAGCTACCGCGGAGCAATTTCAATTCGATCCCGAAATTGAAAGAACACTTCGGAAGCTCAATAGCAAAACACGAAGAAGAAGAAGGAAACTAGCCGAAGAGAGGAACCGGAGAGAAGAAGCATCTACTTCCGCACTTGTTCAAATCGAAGAAGTGGTTGTAGAAGCTTGTGACGGAAACATGGCGGATGACAATCGTACCGAAATGTCTGCTAATAGTCCAAGAAGAAATGCTCAATTTGCCCGTGGAGGAAGAAATACGGAGATGAAGACCGGAATCCTCCAACTTCTCTATGCAAATCCATTCACCGGAATGGACCATGAAGATCCGTATACCCATCTCATCAAATTCTATGAGATTGCGGGTTCTACGGGAATTGATGAAACGGGTGAAGAGGCATTATTCAAAAGGATGTTCCCACACTCCTTAGTGGGAAAGGCAAAGGAGTGGTACCTTGATCAAGCATCGAGAGTGATGACGGATTGGAATTTGTTAGAAGAAAAGTTCTTAAAAAGATATTTCCCTCAATCCCGATTCATGGAAGCCAAAACGGCTATTACAGTATTCACTCAAGGAAGCAACGAGTCTCTAAATGAGGCTTGGGAAAGATTCAAGTCAATGTTGAGAAAATGCAAGGGTCATGGTTTTGATGAGCTCACTCAAATCCATATTTTTCTAAACAGGCTCCAATCAACTCACAAGACACTTTTGGATACTACCGCGGGTGGCTCGCTTATGTCAAAGAATGCGGAAGAAGCTAAAGTCATTATTGATCGGATGGCACTCAATGATCGCCAAAGTCAACATGATCGTAGCCCTTCACAACGTAAACCGGGAGTTCTTGAGTTGAATACCAATGACGCCATTCTTGCTCAAAAAAAACTACTCTCTCAACAAGTGGAGTTGCTCACTCAACAAATGGCAAAGCTTCCACAGCAAATGAAAGAAATTCAAGGGTTTCAAGTTCGGCATCAAGTAGCATGTTGCGAATTATGTCAAGGGGATCACCCTACTGGTTTTTGTCCTCCACTAGAAGAAGTGATTTATGTGAACAATCAAAATCAGGGCTATCAAAGACAACCTCTTAACAATCAAGGTTACCAATCAAGAAACAATCAAGGCTATCAACCATCAAGGTTCAACAATCAAAATTTTCAGCAGCAAAGCCCTTATCAACATCCAAATTCTCAAGGACAGCAGTCGCAAGGAGGAAGTTCCAAGCTAGAGGACACTCTTCAACAATTCATGCAAGCTTCCATGGAAAATCAGAAGAGTAATGAAGCAGCAATTAAGAATCTGGAAAATCAAGTAGGCTAACTTGCGAAACAACTGTCAGAACAAAACGCAGGATCGTCATTTTCCGCTAACACTCAAACCAATCCAAAGGAGCATTGTAAAGCAATTGTCACGAGGAGCGGTAAAGAGCTGATAAGTGAAAAAAGTGAAGAAATTACAGTAGAAAATGATATAGAAGAAGTGCTGGAAAAAGAGGACATGGTTGGTGGAAGGGAGAAAGTGGCTAGAACTTCACAGTTCGCGCCGCGATCCCCCTTCGCGCCGCGAAAAGAGTAGGATTTGTCAGCAAGGGAGCAGCCTGAATTGGAGGTGAAAAAGGATGTTGAACCAAGAAAGAAGAAGAAATGAGAGAAAGGTGTGAGTGTCATTCCAACCCAACATCTACCTTATCCACATGCTCCATCGAAGAAGGACAATGCTAGGCATTATGCACGGTTCATGGACATATTCAAGCAACTTCAAATCAATATTCCATTTGCCGATGCATTAGAACAAATGCCACGGTATGCAAAGTTCATGAAGGACATTCTTACAAAGAAAAGGAGGCACGTGGAAGACGAGACCATATTGCTTGATGCACGTTGTAGTGCCATCATTCAAAAGACTCTCCCAAGGAAGGAATCCGATCCGGGCCGAGTCGTTTTACCGGTAACCATTGGAAGCACATACATTGGTAATGGTTTGATTGACTTGGGGTCTAGCATCAATTTAATCCCCCTATCCATTGTGAAAATATTGGGAAATGTTGAGATCAAATCGACAAGGATGACTTTACAACTAGCCGACAAGTCTACCACTTCACCATACGGAATTGCTCAAGACATGTTAGTGAAAGTGGACAAATTCTTGTTTCCGGTAGATTTCGTGATAGTAGAGATGGACGAGGATCGTGATGTTCCTCTAATTCTTGGAAGACCATTCATGAAAACAGCCCGGATGATGATTGACATAGATGATGGACTAATGAAGGTGAGAGTGCAAGACGAAGAGGTGACCTTTAATCTTTTTGAAGCTATGAAGCATCCAAATGACAAGGATGATTCTTTCCGAATTGATGCAATCGAAGAGGAAGTAGTAGAGGTCGCAAACCAATTTAATATTTCTAATTCTCTAGAAAGATCTCTTATCAGAGCCTACAATGTGTTGACCGAAAATGAGGAAAAAGAGATTGAAGCAATGTTGCATGATTTAGAATCTTGTGGTGAGCTTACTTATCAAGAAGAAACAAAGGAGGATTTGGATGCAACGAAGAAAACGGAAGAACCAAAATTAGAGTTGAAAATGCTTCCTTCACACTTAAAGTATGCGTTCCTTGGTGACGAATGTACTAAACCGGTGATTATAAGCAGCACCTTGTCCACACAAGAGGAATACAGATTGATTCAAGTGCTGAAAAAGAACGAAGGTGCAATAGGATGGGTTTTATCCGACTTGAAGGGTATTAGTCCAGCCTATTGTATGCATAAGATCATGATGGAGGAGAATTTCAAACCCGTTGCACAACCTCAAAGTCGTCTAAATCCGTCGATGAAAGAGGTAGTTCGGAAAGAAGTTATCAAACTCTTGGAAGCCGGAATGATTTATCCTATATCTGATAGTGCATGGGTGAGTCCGGTACAAGTAGTTCCCAAGAAAGGTGGCATGACGGTTATCAAAAATGATAAAAATGAGTTGATCCCGACAAGAACGGTAACCGGGTGGAGGATGTGTATTGACTATCAAAGGTTGAACCAAGCTACAAGGAAAGATCACTTCCCACTACCTTTCATGGACCAAATGTTGGAGAGGTTAGCCGACAAAAATTTCTACTGTTTCTTGGATGGGTATTCAGGGTACAATCAAATTTCGGTCAATCCGGCGGATCATGAGAAGACAACTTTTACATGTCCTTTTGGCATCTTTGCTTACCGAAGAATGCCTTTTGGATTATGTAATACACCGGGAACATTTCAACGGTGCATGCAAGCTATATTCTCGGACTTAATAGAAGAATGCATTGAGGTGTTCATGGATGATTTCTCCGTTTACGGATCATCTTTTGATTTATGCTTAAAACATCCTGATGTGGTTTTGGGAAGATGAGTGGAGACCAACTTAGTGATCAATTGGGAAAAATGCAACTTCATGGTCACCGAAGGTGTTGTACTCGGTCACAAGATCTCCTCCGAAGGATTAGAGGTTGACAAAGCCAAGGTGGAAGTCATTGAGAAATCACCACCCCCAACAAATATAAAAGGAATAAGGAGCTTTCTCGGACATGCCGGTTTCTACCGGAGATTCATCAAAGATTTTTCAAAGATAGCAAAGCCATTGAGCAATTTGCTCAACAAAGGTACGCATTTTCTTTTCGATGAGTCATGTCTCAAAGCTTTTCTTGACTTAAAAGAAAAGTTAGTCACCGCACCCATAATCGTGGCACCAAATTGGAAACTTGATTTTGAACTTATGTGTGACGCAAGTGATTATGCGGTTGGTGCGGTGTTGGGTCAAAGAAGAGATAAAGTTTTTCATGCTATCCACTATGCTAGTAAAGTGTTAAATGAAGCACAAGTCAATTATGCGACAACTGAAAAAGAGTTACTAGCCATAGTGTACGCATTGGAAAAGTTTAGAGCTTATTTGATTGGATCAAAAGTTGTAGTCTACACTGACCACTCGGCGATAAAATATTTGCTAACCAAACCGGATTCCAAATAAAGACTAATTCGCTGGATTCTCTTACTGCAAGAGTTTGATTTGGAAATCCGGGACAAAAAAGGTTCCAAAAATTTGGTTGCGGATCATTTGTCTCGTTTGGTCAATGTAGACATTAAAAACAAAGAAGAGGAGGTGAGAGAAGAATTTCCAGATGAAAAACTGTATGCGATTCAAGTGACGACTTGGTTTGCTGATTTTGCTAACTACAAAGCAACCGGTTTAACACCGGAAGACCTCACTTACAATCAAAGAAGGAAATTCTTGGCGGATGCAAAATATTATGTTTGGGATGATCCTTATCTATTTAAAGTAGGTGCAGACAATATTTTGAGAAGGTGTGTAACAATTGAGGAGTCAAGAGACATCCTTTGGCACTGTCACAACTCTCCGTATGGAGGTCACTATAGCGGTTTGAGAACAGCCACTAAAGTGCTCCAATTGGGCTTTTATTGGCCATCTTTATTTAAAGATGCGCATGAACATGCGAAGAGTTGCGATACATGCCAACGGAGTGGAGGAATAGGAAAACGGGACGAAATGCCTCTAACCAACATTCTAGAAGTAGAGGTTTTTGATTGTTGGGGTATTGATTTCGTTGGCCCATTCCCCTCTTCTTTCTCAAATGAGTACATACTAGTGGTCGTTGACTATGTCTCGAAGTGGGTAGAAGCAATTGCCTCACCTAAGGCCGATGCCAAAACAGTGATTAAATTTTTAAAGAAAAACATATTTTCACGTTTTGGTGTGCCTAGGGTGTTGATAAGTGATGGAGGCTCACACTTTTGCAATACACCTCTAGAAAAAGTTTTACAACATTATGGTGTAAAGCACAAGGTGACCACTCCCTACCACCCACAAGCGAATGGTCAAACGGAGGTTTCGAACCGGGAAGTCAAACGGATTCTTGAAAAAACAGTCTCGAATTCAAGAAAAGTTTGGTCTTTAAAATTGGATGAAGCTTTGTGGGCGTATCGTACCGCCTACAAAGCACCTATTGGGCTAACTCCGTTTCAAATGGTGTATGGGAAGACTTGTCACCTTCCAGTGGAAATGGAGCATAGGGCATTATGGGCTCTTAAATTCTTGAATTTCGACTCCACTTTAGCTGGAGAAAGAAGAAAAGGACAGCTCCATGAATTGGAGGAATTAAGGAATAATGCTTACCATTCGAATAAGCTGTATAAGGAAAAGGTAAAGGCATATCATGATGGAAAGGTCCGTCATAAGGAGTTTCATGTTGGACAAATGGTATTGCTTTTCAACTTAAGGTTGAAGTTATTCCCTGGTAAGTTGAAGTCAAAGTGGTCAGGACCGTTCGTTGTCAAAGAGGTGCGCAATTATGGAGCCATTGTGATCGAGGATCCAAAGTCACAAGAGAGTTGGACTATAAATGGTCAAAGACTCAAAGTCTACCATAGTGGCGATGTAAATCGTGATGTGTGTGTCGTGTCTCTATCTGGACCGGGCTAATCAGTGGACCGTCGAGCTCTAAACGACGTTAAACAAAGCGCTTGTTGGGAGGCAACCCAACGTTGTAAGTCTGCATTTTATTTTTTCTGCTGTGTTGATTTTCTGTTGTGTTTAATTTTGTGAAATTGGGTTCTGTTTTTTGCCGTTCGCCCCGCGAACTGAATGCAAAGCTTCAGTTCGTGCCGCGAACAAGGTTCGCCCCGTGAACAGTGCGTGGCAGAACCACTTAAGTTCTATTAGGTTATAATTTCCTTTTCATTTCAACTCATTTTCAAAACACCAAGTTTGCCTCGCTTTCACTTCCACTCCCAAAAAACTTCCCAAAACTGAAAATTTTCCTTTCCCAAATCCCTAATCTTCATTTCCTAACAAGAATCAAGTGCTTCAGTAAGGTATGTTATGCTTTTCAATTCCTCTTCTCCATTTCCTTTTGGGTTCACATTTAGGTTTGGTTAGGGATTGGAAAAATTTGAAGATTGACACTTGAAATCACTATGCATGTCTGATTTAGATTAGGAATAGGATAGAGTTGGAGACCTTGACTGTTAGAAGTAACATACCTCACATTTTTGGAACCCTAGGAAGCTCCTGGAGATTTCCTGGTTCGCAGGGTTCGCGCCGCGAACGAGCCTTCGCGCCGCGAACTGGGAAATTCCAGGGCCATGTTTTTATGCTGATTGATTGCTAACCCTTTCCATATTTGTTTTGTGGTTGCTCTGATGTTGAATGCAGATGTCGAAAAGAACCAAAACCACGGCTCCCGCTCATCCTCGTTCTTTAAGAAGGTTCACAAGCGACGAACACGAAGAACGATTCAAGAGTTTAATCAAGAGAACAATCTTGCCAGAGAGGTTCATCCGTTTAGCACCGGGTGGGACTTATCAGAGTTTGGTTTCAACTTTTGAGAGACGAAGGTGGATGAAACTGTGTGAATCAGAAACGGCAATCAACTATGATATTGTTTAGGAGTTCTATGCAAATGCCATGCATCAAGAAGAGGGGGTAGCTTTCATCTACCGAACAAGGGTAAGAGGCAGACTTGTTTCTTTTGGAAGGGATGCCATTAACTCATATCTTGGTAATCCTCTAACCCTTAGAGAGAACGAGCGGTGTGAGTATCGTACCATGGAATTGGCTAATAGGTGGGATCTAGAAGCGGTAAATGCTACCTTGTGCCTTAAAGGAAAATCCTTTGACCTAAATGATCAAGGACATCCAAAATCTTGGAAAAGAGAAAATTTAAATTTGGGAGCTAGGGCTTTTCTTGTGCTGCTGTTGAGTAATATTCGGCCAAGGAGCCACACCACGACGATTCCTCTGGATGTAGGGTGTTTGCTTTACTGCATTATGATCGGGAAATCTGTGGATGTAGCATCCATCATCGCGGGAGAAATGAGAAAGATGGTTTTAAGTGGAACCAAATTCGGTGGTAAATCAGGTGTGCTTGCATACCCGAGGCTGATCATGGGACTTTGCCGTCAGGCGAATATTACCATTCCAGAGGAAGTACACTTCTCTATCACCAGTGTGATCAACGATGGATATCTGAATAGGTTCTGCCAAAGCCAAATGGATAGAACTGACGGAGCTGGGACTTCGTCATCCAGACCCCGAGTCAGACCCCGACCCCAACCCCACACTACTCCAGTCTTTGACCAGATGGCGTTTGCCAATTACTGTTGCGAGAGCTTTAAGGCCTCTAGGAGGTCTCAATCATTTATCTTCGATGCTATGCAGCAACAGTTCCAGAACACGTTTCTTGCACCAGAAGCCCGCACATTTCCTTCTCAGGCGGAATATGTGGCTTATGTTAATTGGCCTGAGGGCAGGCCAAATTTTATGGGGGGTGCAGGAGGTGGTGCAAACCCTAATGAAGAGATAGATGACGTCCTTGGTGATGTAGGTGGTGGCCAAGAGGAGGAGGATTGAGGAGTTGATGAATTTGAGGAGTTGTTGTCATTTTGAGTTTCTTTTTATTATTTTTGTTTTTGAAAATTTTTGATGTACTTTTGGGTGGCTCTAGTTCACCAAAACTTTGTTTTTTGTTAAGTTGTTTTGATAATTGCATGAATACTATTTGAGAATTAAGTGTGTTACAATCAAACTGATTTACCAACATTTTTGTTTAATTGTTCTTAATCTTAAGTCAAGCTTAAAGCAACCGAGAAATGATCGCAAAGAAAGAAGCATAGGACACTTCGAGTGGTGATGATAAGAATTAGTGTCGGCATTTCAAGGTACACTTTATCACTTTCTAGACTTAACATGAGTAATTGATGGTGTGTGCAAATTTCATATCATAAACTCATTGAAATGTATGTCACCTTTGAATCAAAATAGGACTTAACCAATTGTGAGGAAGCTTTCCATTGTACACTAAAAAGCGGGAAACCAAGCATTATTTTAACTCATTCTTATCATGCTAAATCATGCATCAATCTAATTTTGTGTGAAAATTTTGAAAATGATAGAGGCATTGTTTGTGAGAAAAACCACTTGACCAAAAAGTTTGAATCAACTAACCTTGTGAGGAATAATCCTTAGTTAAACCCCTTTGAGCTTATTTTAGGATTCATTTTATTGATCACTGAAAAATCAATTGAAAATCGTGGAATAAATGAATCCTAATTTCTTTTGTGCCAATTGAAACCCCAAATCGAGTTGTTTGCAAATTTTGCCTTTTGCTTATTTCTAAGTAGGGAGCATTTTTGAATAAATTTGGTTTTGGAATCCAAAGTTGGGGAGAGTAAAGTGAAAAGTTGATTAGAAACTTGGAAAAGTGAGTTTTTATAAAAGGGTGAAAATTTGAAAAGAAACAAGAAAAAGAAATCACCCTTGAAACCATAGAGCAAATAAAAAAAGTAAAGAAAGAAAGAAATCAAAGAAAATGCTCATGGTTGTGTGGATGTAAAAAGAAAAAGGAAAAAAGAAAAAGGAAAAAAGAAAAAGAAAAATAGGGATCAAAGAAAGGGAAATTGTGTAGAAGTTGAATGCTTGGGAATGCTCTCTTAGGATAGACAACTTTGTTGAATTATCTTAATCATATCCTTTCTTGTAACCTAGGCCACATTACAACCTTTGAAAGACCTCTTGATTCTCATTTTTTACATGATTTGGTATTTGTTGTGATAACCGCATGATTTGAATTGTTGTTGATTTAATTGCTTGGATGAGTGAAAGTAACCCTTCATGTTATTCATCATTATTATAATGTGTGTAAGTTTGATTCAATTTTGACATATATGGCTTTGAATTCCTTGGAATGATTTTGCACTCAACCATTTTCCTTATTCATGTTTTGTCTAGAATTGAGATAGGTGGATTGAGAAATTGCCAAACACTTTTGAACCATTTGAATGTCCTTGGTAAATCCTTGTTCCAATCTTTTGTGTCATTGCTTTGGTTGTGAGGGTGGAAACTTTTGTTTAAGGACAAACAAAATGCTAAGTTGGGGAGAGTTGTTAGGGACCAATTAGTACTACTTTTTATATCATTTTATTGGTCCCTTTTACCAAACTTTGATGTAATTACACACTTTTATTCTTATTAATTTGTATAAATGCAATTAGATTTAATTCATTTTGTTTTGAATAGTTATTTCACAGATTTGTTAGTTTTGTAGAATTTTTAGATGAAAGAGCTTTTGGAATGCAACATCACAATTTGGAAGATTTTGGATGAGGCTTGCAAAGCAAGGAAGCTGGATAAGCTTCAATTCGCGCCGTGAAGGTTACGAATCCAGCAAGCTGATTTTGGGCCAAGGTTGCTGTAATCAGCTGTCTTGCCATTTTGGTGTCTGTCTTGGAATAGCTTTTCTGCTTTGGATGGAAATGATCAATTAAGGAAATGTCAACTCTTTTAGGAGAGGAGAACACATTATTCTAAGACATTCATTATTATTTACACATTGATACATTGAGATATTTTGTATGAGAGAAAAACAAAGTTTTTCTTCTATTAACATTCTGCTTTGTAACAATGACGATGAGGAGCTAAACTCCCTTTTGTCAAGATTGGAGGTAATAGCTATTCTCATTTGTTTATGAATTCCATTTGACTTTTGTATATGATAAAGATTGTTGATGTATTGAATACTGTTTTTGCCCTAAGTTGAAAACCAGATTTGAGTAGTTGTTGAAAGAGATTATTTGAGTCTTGACATAAAACAGATTTTCAAGTAGTGAATAAGTTGTAGAGATAGGTTTATTCATTACTCTTCTTTGGTATTAAACATTAAAGATTGCTATATTGATAGTTAGGTGGAGAGATCGTCTAAGGATCAATATAGTGATTATCACAATATCATTTAGACATAAATGACTTTGAGAGGATACTTGAAAATCATCAATAATCTTAAATCTATATAGTTATCATAAGGAATCATAAGCATTTAGAATAGTGAACTCCAATCTTGTCAAGCTTTTACACTTGATTAAAACCATTTTACTGTTTTTACATTTACTCACAAGATAATTTTCCAAACAAAACAACTTTGTTACTTTTCAAACTTATAACAAATTGGATTATAGAACGGCGGTAATAACAACCAATCTCTGTGGATACGATATAAAAATATTTGCCGAAGATATACTTTTCAACAGAAGCCCATCTAAAAAATAGAGCAACATTACATTGAAAAATTAACATATTATATAACACAGAAAACAGAAATGTAAAACAATATATTTACATGGAAATATTAAGACTTACATTGATGCATATGAATGACTTGGAACTGCAGAACTAATTGGTGCTATAAATGGGAATCGTGTAAATCCCCATGTTTGTAGCAGAATAACACCCCCTCATACCATCAACATCAACGTCAACTGCTTTACACATTTCCCTATATAGAAATGCTAACACAGTTGATCCTCATCTATATTCACCACACTGACGCAAATCCAGAACAAATGGTATCCACATACTATGTACATCTTTTTCCGATTTATCAGGGAATAAGGTTAGGGAGATACACAATATATTATAAATTCTTGTGTATATAATTAGTTCGTCATGGAAGGTATTTTCAGATATTTGAGTTTCTTCTAGTTTTTGTTTTAACCAAGAGATAAGGACATGTCTACCTTTAATGTGATTTTCTGGTAGTTGACGGCCCAAAAACGTGGTCCATGCACTTGCACTAATCTCTTATGGTCCTACGACGGCTCTACCATTGACGCGTAGACCCAAAAATATGGAACTTACCGGTTGGAAAGTGAAAAATATGTGTTTCGGGTATCCATCGTTCAAGTAGAGCATATATGGAACTTGTATCAATTACTATATCCTTCAGTTTTGCGACGTTTGCAAAACTGGAGGTATCCAAAAAAGGTTGTATATTATGTGGGGCATCAATTAACTTATGGTTTCAGGTTCTAAAAGCTCTTTCGGGTTCCACCTGATACATCCAGCGAAAACAATAAACAAAATAACAAATACATAATATATATTTATTTATAAAAAAAATAACAAAGGAAATGTTAAACAATAAACAAAACAATAAGTATCACTTACTAATGCTTGAATGTTATCATTAGTTCCCCTATGTTTATCACCCATAAAAAAAGGAGTTTGAGATATACTGAGATTTGGTAAAAATGATAGAAGTTTGAGTTGTGGTAAAAATGAAATGATGATAAGTTGCAAAATAGAGAAGTGTGAGTTGTGGTAAAAATGAATTGATGGTGGAGTATTTATAGATATATTTTCATGACGTGTTCTAGTTAGGATTTTTACATAATGAAACAATTTCATCTGTTGTTCTACGAAAACTAACATACAACTCTAATGGGCCTAAGTTAATGAAATTTAAATAATTGTCAAACATTTCAGGTACATCTTCGTCATTACAAATTCGAATTTCTTCATACAGCAGCATGCCATTTGAATTGATGTATGGTTTTCGATAGCGCAGAGCAACGATTTCTCTCTCAAATTCGGTAACATGACGTATCTGAGTTTGGATGTCGTCAAAACCAAAGTTTTCCATTATTCTGATTGATATTGGATCAGAAATACTATTGCAAGAATCAATTTTTTCAAATGATATTGGCTTAATAATGTATACTAGACCAATTAAGAGAGCCATGTAGATAGCTTATGCGTTTTGAATTTCTCAGGTCTGGCTTTTATACTGTGTTTGATAAGACCAAACATGCAGTATATATACAACTTCCAAGATGGTGGACTAAAATAATAGCTTTTCAAAATTTTGTTGGTGTACTCCATGCAGGATGGCGCATCCTAACGTGTCCTTTTTTCACGCGCATAGGTCCTTCAACCAAGATGGAGGACCTCCTCTTACTCATGCTGCATGCACACATCGTCCCAAATGGCGGAACCTCACACTAGGAATCTCACGCACATGGCCCCTACGTCTCAAACGGCGGACCTCTTCTTACTTTTCAGAAGGTAGTTAAGGTCCTCCATCTCAAATGGCGGACGTGTTCTGCATGGCTTCCACATTCCATTCCAAACAACCCTTGTATATAATTGAACCTTTAATTTTCAAATTAAATCATACACACAATGGCTCAAAACAATACCACAGTTCAAATCCATTATAATGGAAGTATTTTCCAGATGTTAATGTCGGAGTCATATTTCAAAACACAAACGTACAGCAACTCAAAATACACCCCAAATCCAATTACACGCGTCTAAAAGAAAGACTCGAAAACAGGCTCCAACAACAAATATCTGATATTTATTATCGATATCCATATTTTAATGACGGCGTTAATAGTGTGACTTATACAACAACGAAAATAGAAGACGACAATGACGTTGGGTTAATGTTCCAGTGTCATTCGACGTATAATTTGTCAGGTGTGATTGAATTATACGTATCCTTAGTAGACCATAATGAGGGTGCTCAAGTAACGTATCCGACGCAAATCTCTCAATCTCATCAATATCAAATGAGTCAAGAGACTATATTGTCGTTGACATCAGTTCCAGATGAGGATGTCGGGGATGATAGTGACTATGAAGAAGCGCGATACGTAGATACACAAAATCTTTTTAGTGGAGAAAGTGACAACTCTGACAACAATATCCCTGCGATGCATCAAGATCAAGTGCAGGATCTGCACAATCCACCACTACACATGAGAAATCCCACATACTCACATGACGAAGATGCATCAATTTTTGAAACCACAGAGCCACTTCGGATAGAGGGGAGGGGGTTGCTTGGCATGGAATTTAATAGCAAAGAGGGATGTGTATTCGCCATTCGCCAATTTCATATCAGAAACTGTCTTGATTATTCGGTTTATAAGTCTAATTCTAAACGACTCATAATCAAGTGTGTTAACGAAGAATGCGCCTTCAAATGCAGAGCAAATGTGGGGAAGGGGAGTGGTACGTGGGTGATCACTAAGGTTAGCGGTCCGCACACATGCATGTCTTCCACAATGTCTCAAGATCATAGAAAACTTGACTCTAATCTAATATGTGACATTATCAAGTCTCTAATCAACAGTGGTGCCTCACTAAAAGTGAAACACATCATCGCTCATCTTCGGGAGACATTCAACTATACAATCTCTTACAAAAAGGCATGGATTTCAAAGAATAAGGTTATCGCTGCTATTTATGGAAACTAGGAGACTTCATACAACGACCTGCCGCTATGGTTGTTGGTCATGAAAACATTTCTACCAGGTACTATAATAGAACTCGAGACCCTTCCTGTATTTTCAAACGAAGGGACTCAAATTAGTGGTGCTAGAGTTTTTCACCGTCTTTTTTGGGCTTTCCAACCATGCATCAAGGGTTTTGCATTCTGCAAACCGATGGTTCAAGTAGATGGCACATGGTTATATGGAAAGTACAGGGGGACTTTGTTAATGGTTGTGGCACAAAAAGGAAATAGGAACATATTTCCAATAGCTTTTGCATTGATAGAGGGTGAAACTGGAGAAGCATGGAGTTTTTTCTTGAGAAATCTTAGAATGCATGTTACACCACAACCCAACCTATGTTTGATATCAGATCGACATGAGTCAATAAAGAGTGCCTATAACAACCCGGATAATGGATGGCAACACCCTCCCTCCTCACACGTCTATTGCATCAGACATATAGCACAAAATTTCATGAGGGAATTCAGAGACAAGGAACTTCGAAAAAAATTGTTAACATGGGTATTTTCCAAAACATATCTTTGTTAACATATCTAACAGTAACTTCTACATACTAATTTAGTTTTCATTTTCATTTTCAGGGTATGCATTAGACGGGGCAACATATGAATACTACTGGGGAGAGATACGTAAAGTTAACATAACAGCGTTAGAATGGATAAACAATATTGCAAGAGAAAAATGGATGAGATCATTCAATGGAGGGAAACGTTGGGGTCATATGACTACCAACCTTGCAGAATCAATGAACTCAGTTTTAAAATCCACACACAACCTACCTATTACTGCTTTGGTAAAATCAACATATTATCGATTGGGCACACTGTTTGGGAAAAGAGGACATGACTGGACTAAAATGTTGGGTTCTGGCCAACTGTTCACTGAAAATTGCATGAAGGGAATTGAGGAGGTAATCAAATCAAATAGCCACACGGTTATGCAATTTGATCGTGAGAGGTTCTGCTTCCTGGTCCAGGAAACTGTGCATCATAGTGACGACAGACCGACTATCCATTACAACGTCGACTTTCGGAATCTGACGTATGAGTGTGGAGAGTTCCAAACGTTTCATGTCCCTTTATCACATGTTATTGCAGCGTGTTCAAGCATAAGACAAGACTATTCTGTGCATATAACTGACGTGTTCAAAGTTGTAAACGTATTTAAGGTCTACGAGGAGAGTTTCCTCGGGATCCCGACCGAAACAAGTTGGTCACAATATGAAGGTGACACGCTTTGCCACAATGACCGCATGCGGAGAAATAAGAAAGGTCGCCCAAACAGTTGTCGGATTAAAACTGAAATGGACAATGTTGAAAAAGAAAAAAGGAGGTGTGGTATTTGTCGAGAAATAGGACATATGCGCAGAAAATGTCCAACCAGGCATGGCCCTTTGACTTAGTTATGTCTGAAGTTTTAGTATATCCAATCGTTGTTATATTTCGTGTATTTCCTTTTTTAACAACAAGTTTTATTTAGAGCATAACATTATCGTCTACAACACAAGACAGATTACAACATAATAACAACTTCAAATAGATAAAAAAACTACAACTATTCCAACACGTTATAATTACTAATCACTCCAACACCTTTTTATCATATTATTATTTTAAACGACAACAACTAAAACAAGTGGATCTTCAACACCTCGACTAACTTCTCCACTATGCGCAGAAAACATACAAGTAACATCCAGATCATTTTCTACACGATCCCAATAATGCATGTATGTACCACCTGGGCTAGCATCCGTAAGAGTTATGTAAGAACAATAATATTCAATTTTTCTAACACGTCGAATCGGACCACCCAGCTGTCCAAAACTTGCGTTGATGGCAGAAATCAACTGCCTGAACTTCCATTGTGGATTCAAACAAATCCTCATCTTCTTATCTGTTTCAAAGAAAACAATACAACACACGATATGATTCACAACTAATATATTCATTTGTCATATGCTTCCTCTATTTATAGAAAACCTAATGGAAATAAAAAATAATATTATAATACTGTTTACGCGGGAAAAATCTATATCGAAAAATTATTTGGGCGAAAAAAATTATATTTTATGTTTATGTACAAAATATATAATTAATTTTTTAATTTAATTTTTCATATTTATTAAAAATATTATATAACAATTTATTTAATTTGTTAAAAAAAATTAAATTTTATTTTCAATATTAATTTTTAATTAATATTACATATTTGTTACAAATATTATATAAAAAGCTATATAATTTCGAAATATTAAATAATTATTAAAAAATATATTTTTAATAGTATATAACTATTTATTATTAAATTTATTTTTAAAACAATTTATTTTTAAAATGATTTATTATTTAATTTTATTTTAAATAGTAATTTTTAATTAATATTATATATTTATTACAAACAACATTAAATAAAAAGTAATATAATTAATTAATATTAAATAATTATGAAAAATATTATATAGCAGTGTTTAATTTATTAAAAAAATTTATTTTAATTTACATTAAATATAATATTTTAATGATTTTAAATTAATTTAAAAATAAAAAAATAAAAAAATACACACTCCATCGGAGATGGCGCACCCCAACTGCACCTCTAGGGACGTCCACCATCTCAAATGGAGGACCATAATAAAAAGTGTTCACTACAAGACAAAAAAAGGTGGCATAATGAAAAATTATTTTGGACAGGTGGCATATTGGGATTTTCATTTCATCATAATGGCATTGCAGGTAAAAAATCCCCCATTAGGAGAGCAAAATGGCGTACTAGATTTTAATTGTTAGTCTTATATATCACATAAAGACAAAATATAGGCTGAATGGAAAGTATGTATGAGAAACTTTGCTTCCACGAGTTTCACTGAAAACACACATGGGTTAATACCGACACACCTCAAAGGGTCAGACAAAAATAGATGTTGAGAATCAAATCAAACAGAAGTGTAAGAGTCTTAGTAGTGATGACCAAATTAAAGTGCGTTAATAGAAGGGAGTGTCCGACACACAGCTTGCAAAGGTTGGTGGTGACCCATTCCAGTCGTAAATCATAAATAAAAGCAACAAAATAGATTATTATACAAAGCAACAAAGACACACACTTATCTCCCATTTCTCCACTGCAGACCAACTAAAAAGGCGAGAGTGAGAATTAAGAAAACTTTTCTTGTATAGCAAACTTGAAGTCAAAGAAACTTACTCTCTCAACAACAGACGATAAATGTACAAAGGTTGTAGAAAAAGAACCAAGAAAAAAGAAAGAATATGGAATAATTCTCTAAACCAAGTTGCAGATTAGCATACTTAATTGGATATTATTTTGACAGACCAAGCTGCAGCAGGTTTAGAATTCAAATTGTATGTCATGTGATCAAAGTCCGAAAATAAAAATAATAACCAACGAATCCTTTCTATACCATTATCATTCTTATCCATTGTAATCAATAACTGCAAACTGCTCCAGATATCAAAAAATCAGCTCGATGCAATACTGATAATTGCGTGTCAATATTCTTTTAATTTTAAGAGCATTGAACAATTATCAAATGAACCATTATATAAAAACACTACACATTATCAAAAGAGAATTGAAAGACAATCGATTAAAACCATTAAATATGAACAGCAAACTCCAACATCAAAACCAGCAAGGACCCGATCAAACCCTTACATTAAAAGACCAATGTAACTTTGTATTCCTGATGCAGAGACATAAAAACTTCAACTGTAGCAAGACATGCCATCAAAAGAAAAGTATCGAATGCGAAGAAAATTCTTATTCTTATTCTTATATAAGACACAATTGACAAGAAAATAGGGGAAATAACAAATGACACATATAAAAATGACACAATTTTATCTTCATCCTAATGAAGACAAAGGAGATCTTGAACCACTGCAAGGAAGAGGATATCTTTTTAGAAGTATAATCATCAACTTAAATCACAAATAACAAAAAGAATTTTTAAAAATAGTAACGGAAGATTATAGTTACAAAGAAAGCCCGACAAAGCTTTCCCAATTTCTCCAAAATCCTTTGCAATGGAAGATTACAAGTCAAAAACCTAAATGTAAGAAGAAAATAGTAGTATTCATGAGATCAGAAAACCCCAAGGTTGAATTTGCAAGTATAAAGGAATAAAACAAGAAGAAAATAGTAGTATTCATGAGATCAAAATTAAACTTGTATACTTGCGATCAAAGCCCAAAATTAAACTAGTAAAAAATGACCCATTGAAAAACTTAAATGTAGTTATCTTGAGTTATTCTCCATTCTTGTATCAAAACATTATGGATATCCAAACTTCTGGCATGTTGTGAAACGGATAAATGCATTTCTTAATTAAATGAAGAATTGAATCTAAAAGTTATAATTTTGACACGCCACGCCACAGAAAAACATGTTCAAAATTCAATTTGTACTTCCGAGAATTAAAAATGATTGAAGAAACTTGATTTCTTTAAAGCTGTTCATTAAGAATCCCAAATCGCTGAAAAAACAGATAAACGAATATCTTGATAATCCAATGAAGAACAAAATCAAAAAAATTCTTGATAGTTGATCCATATAAGAATCGAAAGAACTCCGAAACTCTCTATTACAATCCGGGAAAGCACTATACGCAAATCCCCAACGATATTAACAGCAGATCAAGCAAACAACAAAAACAAACCATGATTCGAGCCATCACGAAGCAAGCAAATATGAGTGAAACCTTAAAATGAAGAAATCAAATCAAATCAAATTCAATTCATCAACCAAACAAGTAGAACAAAAATAGAAGAAAGATAAAAACAAACTATTTCCTGTATTTTGGAATGAGATAAATTATAGAGGGTTGAGGAGGTTTATATAGAATGTAGGATCAGGATTTACGGCTGTGATATCGCCAGAAATTAGACATGCAAACGTCACAGAAATTTCCGAAGATGCAACTCCAGAATATCTACAGGCTGCTCAAATATCGATGTATTTGCTTAAAATATCCGAAAATGCATCTCCAAAATAATTTTTTATTTTAATCTAAGGTTCCACTCAGTTGGTGCGCCATAAGATGGTAGATCGTGCGTTTACGAATTTACATAGGAAAGATAAGAAATTCCCAATAAACAGTCCTCTTAGTTCTCCACTTTTCTCTTCTAGAAACCCTAGAAGTAGAATCCAAGAAATGTGCAGCCTAATGTATGTCTTCCCCAACAAATCTCCTCCTTTTCTTCCGGTATCATTCACCAACCTCTTCAATTCAATCTTCTTAAATTGAATTTTCATTTTCAATTTCCAATTGTGTGTGAATTAGGTTGGACAGAAACCATTGGCGTGTGTTGTAGGAGTACCAAATCACATGACATATTTTGTGGTTTATTTATTCACCATATTCTTGAAATGCACAATGTGAGAATGGCTTCATTCGAAGATCACTACAGTGTTTTAATTCACTTCGATGAAACTTCCTACACTTGTTACAATGGTAGATGTTCCTCATCTTTTGAAGTTTCTCCTTATTCATTTTCTTTATTTTTTTCATGATAATAGTATGCATTTGTTTGTTTTTCTATTTATTGATTTAGTTGTGTTGAATTTTCTTATAACATGAGGTGTGCCACAACACTCTAGACTTTCATAGGTTGTCTGTCTCCCCACTATACATGCAGAAAATCCAAAGGAAAATAAGGTCATAGTTCAATCCGCATACCTAGGAGAAGCCAAAAGAAAAAACAGTAAAGAACAACTCGTTGAAGAAATTTGATTTATCAACTTCCTTATCCATTGTATCAGGTATTTTCAAACATTCTAGATAGGGGAAATAAGATAGCGTGCCAAACCGCGTTGTCCGAAATTCCTCAACCTCCCTAAGATGAACTCTATAATTTTGTATGCTTCATATTCATGTTCCTGATGCAAAAACACAAAAACTCCAACTATAGCATGACATGCCATAAAAAGAAAAGTATCACGAATCCAATAACTGATATACAGGTTGGTAATACAGTAACTGATCTTATCCAAGGCTGAACACGAAGTATGTGAATGTCTTCTTGCCATAAGTTCCGTAGCAAATCACAAGGAACTGATAAATGATTGAAATTCAGTGAAACAAATTTCCATCCAATTTGCAAGATCTACCCATATGAAATGACACAGCTTTAACCACCGCAAGGAAGAGGATATTTGTTTAGGAGTATAATTATCATCATAATCACAATGCTTGCCCAATTTCTTTGCAATGAAAGATTATAGCCTAAATGTAAGAAAATAGTAGTACTTATAGGATAAAAAAAACCAAGGTTGACTTTACAACTACGATGTAAAATTCATCTCTAACCACACAGCAATACTTATCTCTCATATGTAACACCAAAGTGACATAAAGGAGAAAAACAAGACTACCAACGTAAAATTCATCTCTCACCGCACATCAATATGTAGCTCTCACATGTAACACCAAAGTGACATGAAGGAGTAAATAAAGAAAACAGGACAATAAAACTCTACAAAGAAATGAATTGAAAACAATTCACAATCCAAAAGAGTATACCAAGAAAGAAACCTGATTTATTGATTACAAATTGCTTGATACCACACAAAACACTTGTTTCAAAACACAATTGTTGCAGAACACAATTGTTGCATGACACACTACATAGTAAGGTGATAATGCAAAACAGCAACTTAAACACAAAACAGCCAAGAATAATAGTTGACAGAAATGAACAAACATTTAAAACCCCGACAAAATAGTTCAGTAACTTTCAAGGTCAAAACTAACAACAACCAAATCAAACCTAAAAATCAAGAAACCAAATAATTAACCACGAAAATCAAACAAGAGGAAGATAGGACTAGAATAAATCACGTGTTCACCTAGTATTGAAAATGAAAAGAATTTAATAGAGGGCACCAAACCAAAAATCAAAACGCTAAGCTCCATGCTATGAAGAAGGTTATTAGTTCAAATATTACGCTGCAACACATCACATTCAAAATTCAATTTGTATGTCCTTATCTGTTCTTGGTGGACTTCCCCACTGTGTGGGATACCAATTTGGCGAAGAAGACTCATATTCCTATAAATCAAATAAGACAAGAAAATAATTTATAACAAAGGAATTGAGGGACACATTAGGAGAACAAAAGAGCCGTACTAGATTTTAATTGTTAGTCTTATATATCACATAAACACTGCAAAAAAAGTGTCAAGACTAGAACTCCTTATTCTCAGCAGGACAAAAGAGATGGACTAGAATCTCATAATACAAAACACAACTCCAACACACACAATCACAATCAGAGGACAATTATCTCAAAACAAAGACACAATATAGGTTGACTGGGAAGTATGTATGGGAAACTCTGCATGCCACGATTTCCACAGAAAACACACATAGGCTAACACCGACGCAACTCAAAGGAACAGACAAAATAAATGTCGTGTATCAAATCAAACAAAAGTGTAAGAGTCTTAGTAGTGATGACCAAATTCAAGTGCATGAATAGAAGGGAGTGTCCGACACCTAGCCTGCAAAAGTTGATACAATACGTTCGAATCCAGCAAAATCATGTACAGAGAAGTCTTTGGGCCACAGTATTTAAGAAGGTATCTTTTTAGGAATATTATAAATCATAAATAAAAGCAACAAAATAGAAGATTATAAAAAGCAACAAACACACTTATCTCCCATTTTTCCACTGTAGACCAACTAAAAAGGTGAGAGTGTGATTGAGAATTAAGAAAACTTTTGTTCTACAACAAACTTGATGGCAAAGAAACTAACTCCGGCAACAACAGACGATAAATGTAAAAAAAATTAAACTGTGACCGATAGGTTGTAGAAAAAGAACCAAGAAATAAAGAAAGAATATGGAAGAATTCTACAAACCAAGTCGCAGATTAGCATCATAACTGAGAGGCCCGTCAATTTGTCCGGATGTCTCTAAAAGTATGTAAACTTTTGCAATGTCTGAAACAAAAACCCAAATGTAGAACAAACATTTGCAAGAGAAAAGTAGTATCAATGATAAGAACACTTAAGAGAGGCTTCATACTGCACAGAATGTGATGATAAGAACACTTAAGAGAGGCTTGATACTGCACAGAATGTTATTCTACACAGCCATATTTAAATTCATATGTATGGTGATAAAAGCCAGAACAAACTTAAACCTCATAATCAAGAAACTAGAATAATATGCTCACAAACCACCTTTCCTGCAAGGCCAGAGGAAATAAAAATCAATAATAATATGCTTTCAAAAGGGATAAAGAATTTATGAAAACAATATGCTTTTAAAAGAAATCATCAAATAAAAACTCAGGCTCCATGCTTCGTTGGATATTATTTTTTGACAAACCAAGTTGCTGAAAAACAGGTTTAGAATTCAAATTGTATGTCTTGTGATCAATGTCCGAAAATAAAAATAATAACGAATGACTCCTTTCTATACCATTATCGTTCTTATGCATGTAATCAATAACTGCAACAGCTCCAGATATTAAGAAGTAAGCTCACTGCAATTCTGATAATTGTCAATATTCTTTTAATTTTAAGATATTTGAAGAATTATCAAATGAAGCATTATATAAATAAATAAAAAATAAAAAAACCTACACGTATTATCAAAAGAAATTGGAAGACAATCCATTAAAACCCAAACAAGACCATTAAAATATGAACCGCCAACTTAAAGATCAAAACCAACAAGAACCCGGTCAAACCCCTACATCAAAAGACCAATGTAAACCAAGGGAAAAAAGAGAATATAAAAACTTGAATATCATAGAAGTGAAAGACTGAACAAGAAGGAATTGTGTTCATATACCTAAATGTCACCTCTCCAACAACACCAAAGAGGAAAATAACAAACCAATATATGATCTCATAATTGATACAGAAATACTGAAACAAAAAGTTACAAGAGATCACCAAATCGAAACATCTCTGCGCTACGAAGAACATTATTTTGCCTAGCAAAATTACAGACAAATAAGTTACACAGTTCAAATTCGCATGCCTTACTAAGAGAAGTCAAAGTAAAAATAGTAAAGAACAACTCATTGGAGAAATTTGATCAAACCCAACTTCCTTATCCATTGTATCAAGCATGTTCAAACATTCTAGATATCCAAATGCATATTCGATCTTCCAAGAGAGAGATGTATATGAACTATAAAATCATAAATACTGAAGATCTCCTAATGATTAGATTTGTAATTCCGAAAACAATTGAACACAAAAATCAACATTAGCACATTACATTGCTATAGAATTGAGAAACTATAACAGCATTTTCAAGGAAAAAATGAACTTATAAATCCAATGGCGCTCTCAGCATGTCCTTAATAATGGCCACCACAACTTTAAAATCCCCTATAAAACCAAAGTAAACACAAGTGATTGATAATCTTAGCAACGAAGACTTAACATATCCCCCTGTGACGCCCACCACATAGAACTCATGAAAGAATGATTAGTGAAGAATTCAATTAGAGAAGAGAACACAAACATGAAAACACAACAGCAGCATATTGCAGATTCTGTGAAAGACATCTATTTGGGAAAGAAAACTCTTATTCTTATTATACTTTATATAAGACACAATTGACAAGAAAATATGGGAAATAATTATAACAAGGCAATTGCGCCTAACCAGGTTGTCTGAAATTCCTTAACCTCCCTAAGATTTACTCTATATTTTGTATGCTTCATATTCCCGTTCCTGATAAAGACACACAAGAACCCCAACTGTAGCAAGACGTGCCATCAAAAGAAAAGTATTGAACACAGAAGAAAATTCTTATTTTATACTTATATAAGACACAATTGACAAGAAAATAGTTATAACATGGAAAATCAACCCAAAAAAAAGTGTGGCAAACCAGGTTGTCTGAAATTCCTCAACCCCCAAGATGTACTTATTTAGTATGCTTCATATTCACGTTCCTGATGCAGAAACACAAACTTGAACGGTAGCAAGACTGAAATATCAAAATAAAGAAAGCTAATACATGTATGTAATATCACAACTGATCTTATCCCAGGCTGAACACAAAGTATGTGAATGTCTGCATGCCATTAGTTCCACAGAAAACACACACATGTTTGGGATCAATAGTAGGGAGTATCGGACACAGCCTGCAAAAGTTGATGATTAGTTGCAATCCAGCAAATTCAATTTGTATGATTTGCTATCAAGCCATCCCGTAACCAATTTGGAAAGGTTGAGAATCAAGAAATCAGAATCACATTATTCTACAATCTTGAGAATAAGTCAAAACCAGCCCTTATGTATTTTGATTTGAGAATCGGGCGAAAAGATTTTACTAGAGAAATCAAATGCAGGACTCCGTGCTACCAAGAAGTCGTAATTTTGAAAAACATGTTCAAAATTCAATTCGTACTTCAGAGAATTGATTTTTTTTAAGAAACTTGATTTCTTTAAAGCCGTTCATTAAGAATCCCAAATCGCTGAAAAACAGATAAAGGAATATCTTGATTATCCAATGAAGAACAAAATCAAAAAAATACTTGATAATTGATCCATATAAGAAGAATCGAAAGAACTCCGAAACTCTCAATATCTACTGCGATCCGGGAAAGCACATCAATACGCAAATCCCTAACGATTTTCCTCTTAGCATGAACCGAGCCATCACGAAGCAAGCAAATATGAGCGAAACCTTAGAATGAAGAAATCAAATCAAATCAAATTCAATTCATCAAACAAACAAGTAGAACAAAAAAACGAGGGAACGGTTCGGTATTTTGGAAATCGGTCAATTATGGAGGGTTGAGGAGGCTTATATAGAATGTAGGATCTGGATTTACGGCTGTGATATCGCCAGCGGTGTAACATTTGACGGTGTTGATGCAATTAAAATAAAACAACTACGCGTTGTTCTCAAATAAGGCGGTGTGAAACGTTGGATAAGATATAGATGAATTTTTAATTAAAGCATTATCATTTTTATTTAAATTTGTATACCAATTATTTATCATTAAATCTTTTTTATGGGATAAGATATAGATGAATATTTTTAGATATTTTTAGATAAATTTGATTAAAGAAGATCCGGTTTCAATGAAAGAGTGGAAGATTATTGTTCATCTATGAAACAACAAAATGGATGTAGTTTATAACTACAAGGATAAGACTCTCCGGTATTTAGATTATAAAGTTGAGAATCCTCCTCCGATAACTCAAGAGATGGAAGACATGGGACATGTTATGGATTATATGACTTACATGCATCACTCCTTATCTACCCAAATCAATAACATTTTCATTCTTACTCAAACGCCTCCTATTAAAATTCCACCTTATCATTATTCATTTCGTCAACCACCTAATGCTCCACCACAAAATTTCAACCCAGCAAATTCACAAGAAAACTTTGACCAAGAATACATGAATCAAGACTAAATGTATTTTTCTATGTTTTTTATTATTATTGTTATATTTAAGTTTATGTTTTAGTGAAGTTTCTGTTTGTGTTTCGATTATAAGACTTGTACTTTTAAATTATTATGGTTTATTTCTATGTGTTGTTTAAGACATTGGTTATGTTTCTAAAATTTTATTTCTGGATCATTATATCCTCTCTCTATTTTTTTACTTTCAATTATAATTTTTTCTCTTCTTTTTTATTATGCTAAAGGGGGAGAAGATATTATATATGTGTGCATGCTTGCAATCTAACTTTTTCGGGAAGAATCAAAGTTAATATGATTTGTCAAATTTATGGGGAGTTATCCAAGCATATGATTCTAAAAGAAATGGGGAGCATTGTGATCAAAATTATTCTTCTTTACACATATGGTTGTCATCATCAAAAAGTGGAAGACTGTGAAGACAAGCTTCCAACAAATTTTGATGAAGACAATAAATTCAAGCTCAAATATTATTATCAAAGAAGAAGAGGGAAAATTGCTTTTGATCAATCAAAATATATGAAAATTCATATCATATGCAATCTTAAAGTGTTCAATTTTACTAATCATACATTTGAAAATATTCATGTCATGCTTTGTTAAAATATTTTTATTGCATTATTTGAAAATAAATTTTGACGCATGCATGAAGTTGTGGACTTAGACATTTTTTCAATTTAGTTCAGCAAGCAATCAATTAACATCTTTGTGCAATCGATTGAGTGAAAGTTTAAAATTCAAAATTTTAACCACTGCAATCAATTAACATCTTGCTGCAATCGATTGCATCAGTTTATTTTTTTAAAAATCTAGCTCTTGCAATCGATTGATAGGATTGTGCAATCGATTGCACCTAAGCAAGTTTGGAAGAATGTTGAATGGTGTTCACTACTTCACTCACTCTTTTTCATGGCATCTCCTAATTATAATCTCATTATATTTCATAAATATTTTTCAACCCTTGTTATGTTTTATCAAGAGATGCTTTCAACACTATAAATACATTTTAAAGTTTCATTTTACATTCACTTCTTTCAAATTAATCATAAAATCTCTCAGCATAATTTTCAACAGAACTTTTACACTAAGATACTTTTTTAAATACATTTTCATATCATATTCAACAAAGTATCTTTGAGCACTTATAGAGAATTTGTTCTTGAATCTTCATATTTTGAATGAGAAGAATATTTTAATCATTTAATTACATCTTATTCATTATACAAACTTACTTCTTGTATAAATTATTGTTGTAATTCCTATGCATCAAGGATTGTTTGATATTAGGTGTGGTTACTTATCGTTCAGGATTGTTGGAGATAAGGTTCAAGAAAAGGGAAGATTATTTTCTTTTCTTATGAAACAAGTTTCTAGAGGATTGTTCTTGATAACTTGGTTAGAGGATCTAACTATAATAAAATCTCTTACATGTTGTAAGAGGACTGCAGTACTCTCGGATTGTGAGGGGAATCGGGATAATTCTCGGTGTTCTTTATTTTATGCACTTTATCGCTTTCTTCGCCTAACCAAATCAGAAAAGAAAGAACCACTATCCATCTAAACATGATAAAAAATTTAAAATCTTAATCCCCCCTAGGCTTATTCATAACTTACAATTGGCATCAAAGCAGGTTATTGTAACTTGCTCCTAAGATCCAGAAGAGGCTTCCGCAAGTGAAAATCCTGTTTTCAAATATGGTGCAAGTATCAATAAACCACCACTATTTTTGTGGTGAATATTTTGACTTCTGGAAAATATGCATGAAGACTCATTTAGAAGCACAGGGGAAGAAATTTGGGATGCTGTTAAAAATGGTCTATTTGTTCCCATGAGTGTTGTAAAAAATGTAGGGATGGTAAAAATTAAGAGTTCATGGGACGATGACGATAAGAAAAAAGTTCTCTATAATAAAAAGACAATCGATATACTTCAGAGTTCATGGGACGATGCCTTCTAGTCTCTTAGTTGGATACATGTTCAGTATATGAGTAGTTGTATATACTGCTTCTGCCTAGAACTTATGTGGAAGATTTTTTTCTCTTAGCATACATCTCACCATATTAAGCAGAATTCTATTTCTTCTCTCCGTTGTACCATTGTGTTGAGGAGTATATGGAGCCATTACTTCATGAACTATACCCTCATCTTTACATAAATTTTCAAACTCATGTGATGTATATTCACCACCACCATCAGTTCTAAGCAATTTAATTGTACTATCACACTATTTTTCCACTAACAGTTTAAATTGCTTAAAAATGCTGAACACTTCACTCTTTTTCTGTATAAGATAAATCCACATCTTCTTAGTATAGTCATCTATGAAGGACACAAAATAGGAATTGCCTCCAATTGATTTGACTTCAAAGGATCCACACACATCTGAATGAATGATAGCAAGCTTCTTTGTTCCTCTAGTTGGTATTGCAGACTTATATGACTTCCTTGGCTGCTTTTCCTCACAACATTTTCCACATATATCCTTCGGTTCTTCAATTTGAGGTAATCCAACCACCATATTCTTCTTCTGTAACATCTTCAAGCTATTAAAGTTCAAATGTTCCATCCTCTTATGCCATTTCCACACTATATCATCTACTTGTGCAATTAGACATTTTTTATCAATAGAATTCACACCAACCTTGAAAGTTACGTTTCTTGACATAAACACTTTCAATACTACCTTCTCTTTGCTATCAAATACTTCCATGTAATTCCCTTTCATATTCATTGAATAACCCTTCTCTAGTAATTTCCCCAAACTAAGGAAATTACTCTTCATTTGTGGAACATAAAGTACATCACTCACTATTACTTTTGTTCCGTCTTCCCTTCTAATGGCTACCTTTCCAATACCTTCTGCAATGACATAACTACCATCACCAAATCTAATCTTCCTTCTCACAGTTTTGTCAATTTCACAAAACCATTCTAAATGGCTTGTCATGTGATTAGAGCACCATGTATCCAAGTACCACCATTCTATTCCACCACCTTCAGTAACTGTCATCAACATCATCACCTCTTCATTAATTGTTGCCACTAATGCAATAACTTCTTCATCTGAGTCACGAGCTAACTGTGCCTCTTTATTTCTCTTCCTAGGCACCTTAGAATTCACACAATCCTCTACAAAGTGACCCCATTTTTTTACAGTTATAGCATTGAATGTGTTCCTTGGATTTCTTCTTTCCTTTGCCATCACTCTCACCTCCTTTCTTCTGAGATTCTTGCTTAGAATTTCCACCATCATTCTTGTTACTCTTCCACTTTCCTTTACCTTTCCTCTTCCAAGATTCATTACTACCACTTCCTTTTTCTGAGATTGTGTAAACAATGCCTTCTCAGTTTCTTTCTCATCTTTCTTGACACCACCTCTATTCTTCAATTTCAATTCATGAGCTTCTAAAGAACCTATTAATTGTTCCAATTTCAATGTGTCTAGGTCCTTAGATTGTTTAATTGCAGCAACTAAATTATCAAATTTGGGTGTTAAACTTGTGATAACCTTTTCAACTTTCATTGAATCAGTAACTGCTTCACCATAACTCTTCATCTGGTTGGTTAGTACAATTAACCTATTCACGAATTGCGCTACTGTCTCATTTGGTTCCATTTGTAATTGACCTAATTGACGCCTTAAAGCCATCAATTTCACCTTCTTGGTTTGTCTATCGCAGGTGTAAGTGGTTGCAAGAACATCCCAAGCTTCTTTGGTTGTCTCATATTCAATTATCTTTTCTAAGACATTCGAATCTACACATTGATGGAGGAAGTATATCGCCTTGTCGTCTTTCTTCATTTGTTCATGGTGAGTTGCCCTCGCCGCCTCCATTGGTGTTGCGTCAAGCAACGTCCACTGTGAATGACATCTAGAACACCATGATACCTAAACACAACCTTCATTTGCATTGTCCATCTTTCATAATTGCTGCCGTCAAAGATTGGAAGTTTCACATGAATTTGATCATTGGTTTTTGAAGTTTCTGCCATGTTCGCCGTCGTGCGTGGCTGTGGATCGTCTTGCTCTTATGCCAATCTGTTGGAATGAGAATTTACTATTATATTGATTCATTGTTGTTGTTATCAGTTCTTGGAAATGAGAGGGAATGAAAGTAATCGTATTTTCACGTAAACAATCATGCAGAGAGAGAGAGAGAGACAATGAATGAATGAATCATTGTTCCATTCACATTTTAATTGACTTATTAAAATGCGTATTTATAACACTTAGACAAAATTAAACTAATGTAACGTGTGAATTTACCATTTCCTAATTACAATTAAATGAATTTTAACCGTCTACTAATAATAATTGCCAATAATACACAAGTTTTAATTACCTCACAATAAATGGCACAGATACCTCCCATCTGTATGATCTGAAACAAAAAAGTTACAAGACTTATACAAGCATAAGGATCAATTAAGATATACTAAAACAACGTCCAAGGTTTATGGATATAAATTGATTTTTGCTAATGAAAATGGTTATAGGAGCTAGAGATATGGCTCTTTCACCTTCTCTTTTGTTATAACATACTTTAGTTGTTCCATCTTTGTCAAACAAATTGATGTCAATTGGCCAGGTTATTAAAGAATTAGATTGGTTTGCACTAATATATCCTCATTTTTGTCTTCTTTGGGATATTCTCACCAAGGAGATCGTTGGTCATGATGAGGTTGTCTTATATATATAATTTCACCACAAGCAGAGTTAACCATATGCAATATTTTATGGGAACCAAGTATAAGAAAATTTTGTTGTGGCGTCTTCGGTTGGGGCATTCATCATTCAATTATTTAAAACAGTTGTTACCTCATTCATTTTATGATCTTGGTGTATCTATGTTGAAATGTGACACTTAAATTCTTGCCAAGAGTCATCATGTATCTTATCGTTATAGTTCAAATAAAAGGGATACTCCTTTTGCATTAATGCATGTTGATGTTTTGGGGATGTCCATTATTCCTACCACACATGATATTCAGTGGTTTGTGACTTTTGTAGATGATTGTACACGCTTGACTTGACTTTATGTCCTGAAACATAAGCATGTTGTAATCAATATTTTTCAGATGATTCATAGTGTAACACACCACTAATGCGCGTCTTGAATCATATTAGTGAGATGTTAAAATTTTGGAATTGGATGCATACAAGAACTAATAACGATATAAAAAATTTTATATGTTACAAAACTGCATCCAGAATTGAATACAAAATATATGTTTAGAAAATATGCACAACAGAAAAGGATCAGGTACATACTTCATGCCATCTGATCACCCATGTCTCTAATCCGGATCTTCAACTGAATTCTTTAATTCTACAGTGTACCTGAAAAGAACAACAACATGATTGGAGTGAGATTACTAAATCTCAGCGTGTTCCCCTATCTTATGGGTAATCTCAGCTCTACAAAGTATATTGATCTTATACAGATTAATGTATTACACACTTGTACTCTACTAAGATACCACCGTCGAAGCATACCTATCATACCCCAAAATTTGCCCTACCATTTTTTCATTTCATTTGGCCTTTGATCCTTAGTTCATTTGTATACTCATGACATGTTCATTTAGATCATTCATCTACACTTACATTTTCAAATAAGCATCATTGACTCATTAAATTTGCTTGTCATTTGTATTGGTACTGATCGGGTATCTTAATCAGTGATTCATTCACTATACGCCATAATCTTAGTGAATATACTTGGGTTTCAAAACTGTCATAAGTACTGCATTACAATTGTCATTTTCAAAATGAGCATTTTTACTTGCGAACAAGCATTTGAGGGAGGTGACAAAATTGGAGGGCGAACAAGATAGTCTTTGATCTTTTCGAAAGCTTCATGTCGCGTTTGCCCCCATTCAAAGCCTTCTTTCTTTATTCAAATAATATGAAAGAAGGCTTGAGTCTTGCCACTTAAATTCGAGATGAACCTCCTTAACAAGTTGATCTTTCCTAGTAAAGACTGTAGTTCCTTATTTGTTGATGGCACTTTCGTTTCCATAACGGCCTTGGTCTTATTTTGGTTGATTTCGATTCCCTTTTTGTGGACCACAAAGCCTAAAAATTCTCCCGCCTTCACACATAACACAGATTTGAGAGGATTCATCTTTAGACCATGCTTCCTCATCCTTTCGAATGATTGTCAAAGATGATCTATGTGACTTTTCCCTTAAACAGACTTGACAACTATATCATCAATGTAAATATGCATGAATGTTTCAATAAAGTCATGGAAAATATAATTCATTGCTCTTTGGTAAGTTGCCCCAACACTTTTCAGACCAAAAGGCATCACCACCCATTTGTAGGTACCTATGGCTTCGGGGCAACGAAATGTCGTTTTTTGCACATCTTCCTCAGCAATGAATATTTGATTATATCCAGAATATCCATTGAGCATACTAAGATACTCATAGCCTGCAACGGAATCAACAAGCATTTCGGCCACATGCATTGGATATTCATCCTTTAGGGTTGCAGCATTCAAGTCTCTAAAGTCAAAGAAAACCCTCAAACTCCCATTTTTCTTAATGACAGGGACTATGTTAGCAATCCATTCGACATACCTTGTTGTGCAGATAAAATTGCATTTGAGGAGCCTTTCGATTTCTTCCTTGATTTTTGACAAGATCTCTGGTGTAAATCTCCTTGGAGTTTGTTTGATTGGCTTCCTTCCAGGCTTGATGGGTAGTTTTAGTTCAACCAATTCTCTACTTAATCTAGGCATCTCGTCGCAATCCCATGCAAAGAAATCTTTGTACTCCTTGAGTAATTGAATAACTCCGACTTTGAGTTCTGGTCAAGGTTCACAGTTATATATGTTGGTCTCTTGATTGTTCCTTCCCCCAACTCTTCTAGAGGATCCTGCGCTAGCATTTTTATATTAGGTTTCAGCAGGTCTCTCTCGAATCCCAAAGGCTCATCATGTAGATGGCGTCGATCCTCTGGCCCTACACTTTGTCATGACTCTTATCAGGTGGCTCTGGTTCGAAATCTTTCCTAGGCCCTTCGAGGTGCACTTCAGTCTTGTTGGCTTCGACAACCATATATTTAACTTCGGCCTCTAAGGCCGCTTTTAGTCTGTTTTCAGTTATATAAGCCGAAATCTTTTCCAAGGTCTTGGACTCATACATAATCATCGTCTTCGTCCCCCAACTAGTTGGTTGGATTCCTGATGTTCCTCCAAATCCAAGGTCTTCATCTCCTATGACCTGCATATCCCACTGAAACCCATGGGTTAGGTGCAAGTAAAGAGAATAAAACGCCTCATCACTAGGTGTAAAATCAAACCCTGCAGGCGCACATGGAGCTATGTTTTCCAAGTGTTTGTCAAAATTTCGTTTATCTACGAGGTTAACCTCAGCCATATAGTAGCTTTGGTCAGCCTCTATATTCTCCATTATTCCATCATTTCTCTAGATCAAAATTCGTTTATGGAGCGAAGATGGGACTGCTCCCACGCCATGGATCCACTCACGGTCCAAAAGTAGATTGTAGTTAGCCTTCGACGTGATGACCATGAACATTGTTGGCCTTGTGATAGTGCCAACAGTGAGATCCACTTGGATCACTCCCACGGTGGTGCCAACTTTTTCTTCATAGTTTGACAATACCATATTGTGAGGCTTGTTATCAGTGTCGTCTTTTCCTGTTTTCTTCAGCATGAAATGCGGCATCAGATTAACTTCCGCTCCACCGTCTACTAGAATCTTATTTATTCCGACGTTTTCCACTTTACCCATAATAAAGAAGGGTTTCAAATTGTTTTTCATGGCTTCCTTTTACCTTTCGAAAAAGGAATTATGCTCCTCGACACAACCGTTGTTCATTACATAATAGCATACTGGCCTGTATCTGGCCATTTCTGCTTCAGTAGTGTCTTCTGGTTCTTCAACCTCTGCCACCTGATCATATTCTCTTGGTAACACCAAAACCACGTAACAAGTTATATCTAACGAAGGTTCTGAGTCAGTGTCGAAGTTATCCGTTAGCATGTCATCTTCTGCCTTTGGTTGTTCAGACTTATCCTCAGATTCCCCTTTTCGAGAGGAAAAAAAATTCCTTCCCATTGGTTTCTTCCCTTCGTCTTTTGATATTTTCCGCCGCTTCTCTGTCAAAGACATAACTGCACCTGGGGCACAACATTACTTCAGATCTCTTCCGCTGGTAGCGGTGGAGAAATTCGAGTAGGATTTCATCATTTTTGGGATATACCACCTTGACTTGTTCTTCATCTTGCTTGAGGCTCTGTTCATCAGCCTCCATTTTCATTCCTTGGCCTATTTCAACCATGTTGACCTCCAAACTGGCACCATCAGTGATCTCTAGTTTTTCCAACTTGGCTCTAAGGCCTTCAATGGCCTTAGTCATGTTGTTTCCTTGTGTTAAACCCTCAGTGGTTTCTTGTTTGAAACCCCCAGTGGTTCCAAACATTATAGCGTTTCTGTCATGGACCTCAGATATTTCCACCATGTTGACAACAGATGGCTCACCTGCAATAGGTCTGAGTCAATCTTCATTTGTGACTTCTTCTTGTCTCTAAACTTCAACTTCCCATCCTTAATTGTGTTTTGCACAAGATCTACGAAAAGAAAACATTGTGAGGTCTTATGACCCAAAAAATTATGATATTTATAAAAACCTCTCTTCTTTCGTTGTTCTAAAGGAGGTATCTTAGCGCCATGAGGCACTATCATTTGGCCATCTTTGACTAATAAATAAAAAATTTCATCATATTTAGTGACATCGAAGGTATATGTTTTCTTGGAGAACTTATCATTCTTTTCGGGTTTGACTGGATTTTTCCCATTCGAAAGTGCAAGGACCTTGCAGGAATAGGGTGATCCTTATTTTAATTCAACGAGATCAATCTCACTTTCGTCGAAATCTAAAAAGTCATTATATGTCTCTTGATCATCTCCATATAATTCGACATAGGCTACTCTTTCTCTCATGTTATTCTTATTCACCCTGGCTTTTTCAGCCTTCAGGTGCTCTACTTGTCGAACTCTATCAGCCAATTGGGACATATCCCTCAAGTATTAGGTGTCCAATTTCTTTCTGATGAAATAATCTAAGCCATCGGTTGCCATTTCGACTAACTCGTGCTCAGGCACTTGTGTAAAATACCTTGCCTTTAGCAAATGGAACCTATTAAGATATTCGTCGATTAGCTCAGTGAATTTACGCTTAATGTTAGTCAATTCCTTCAGAGTAATCTTCGACTGCCCCAATGTAAAAATGTTCATGGAACAGTCTTTCTAAATGAGTCCAATCGTGAATCAAACTTCCTAGGAGCGTCGTGAACCATGTAAAGGCATTCTTAGTGAGGGAACTGGGGAAGCACTTTACTATCAGATTCTCATTATTTGCGATATCCCCTAATTTTATTAGGTACCTTGCCACATGTTCGACAGTAGATTCGCTAGTGTCCCTAGAGAATTTCATAAAATTTGGCACTTTCCATCTAGGGGGTAACTCTGACCGCAAAATATACTCAGATAATAGTGACGTATAGTTTGGCCTATGGAGGCCAACGTTTGCCCTATTTGGTGTCATAATCCTTTCGACCATGGTTGCCAAATTTTTATCTGTTGCCATATTATTACGTCGAACTTGACGTATGAATTCGTCAGCAACCTGATTCCTATTCACCACCAATACTCTTGGTTCCCTCTCTATTGGTACTGGTTGTTCGACCCTGGGAGGTTCGACCTCAACCCCTTGGTTTCCCATATCTACCATGTGCGCATTTCACTGGGTTTAGTTAATGGCGGGGTCCTCTTCGAGGGTCGCTCCTTGGTTTTCTAACAAATGCTCTCTTTGAAGTTGTCGAGGGGCTTGTGGGACCCCAAAGAAATACGCAATGCGCGTCATCTACGCTTCCATTTATTGGTTCGTTTGGGTGGTGTTTTGAATCAAAGAATTGAATATCGTGCCCATTTGCTGGGCAAGCATATGAACCATCTCATGGTTACTTTCGTGCATTTGTTGCCTCAAAACCGCTTCCAAGCTTGTTGTAAGATTGGGCATCTGTTGGGTCGAGAACCCCATTCCCGAGGGTGGGTTGATTCGACCCATATTATGAACAACAAATCCAGACCCTTGTACGAGCGAAAATGTATTCACCATTGGGTTACCGAATGTTGTAGTCGTATTATGTAAATTTTCCATCATCGAAGTTGGCATGCCATATGGTTGTTCTTGGCCATTTAAAGGCATCATAAATCCTGTCACATAGAGCCTGAATGCGCTAGATCCTACTGGAGGAGGGTTCATTTGTTGACCCTGCGTCCTTACAGGAGACAAGATTGGTCCGATGTGAGTATTCGACGTTGTGGCCGTCGTACTCACCGTGGATGGAATTGCTTCGGACGCAGATACTGCGGCCGTAATTTCTCCATTATTACTTGGCAGATTCTCCATTTCTATCACATATTTCCTTCTCGTTACCGCCTCATTATCAGTGGTTTTTTTACCACTCCTTAATCTCATGCGATGAAGTTAAAGGAAATAAATAATAAACAATAAAGAAAAGAACTTCTGATTATTTCAAAAGATTTTGACAATAGCACTGGTCACACTGGGCGTGCCAATTTGTTTATCTTCGAATTTGGTAAACAAGCGCTAGTCTTCCAACAAAAATAGTTTGGTTACTCACAGGATCAACTAGATTTATCCTAGGACATGTGCTCTTATTAATCTAAGTCTTACAAAGGACGAATATTTCAATAATGTTCTTGACTTGAAAAAAATATTCAAAAGTTTTAAAAGTAAAAAGGAAGCAATATAAAGAAACGGTATAAAAAAGTCTTTGAATTAAACTGGTAATGGAGATAAATGGCTTCGACAATGTAAATGACTTTATATTAAAAAAATACAACAATATGGTGATTACACATACATTCTCAACAACTCGTTTCTCAACACACATATACTTAAAGTGAATTTGAGATTTTTGTACAGGATGGAATACCCTGAATCCTAAATATTAAGACTCATATTTATACTAATTCGAAATAATTGTAACAAATGGTCTCCTCTCCAAAAGATGGCATGTTTTCGTCTGCATGCACTTCATCATCCACAACTTTCCACGTGTTTTCTTAAAGAATCAGATAAGGCCAAAAAATAGCTGCGAGCCTTATTTGAATTTACACCTCATCAAAGACAACCCCAATTGAAATGCTTCTGTCGAATTTCAGTTTGAATCCAATTTGTTTCTAAGTCCCAAACCAGCATTTCTCTGTACGCAAGGGGTTCCTTCGACCAAAAATCCTTCTGTCGAAAGAATCAACTTCATGTATTATTTTCATAATATTTTCCCTTGGTCTTTATAGTTTACCTCAAACATTTTCTTAGCGTCGAATTTCCAACTAACACACGCATCTTCAACAAGGTACCCTTGACGTTTCTACATACTTCACCAAATTAACATCCTCGTGGGAGTAAATTGATTCTCACATACCTACGTGTGATTGCACTCGCGCCATCTCGTGCACTTATGGTACCGCCTCTGACTTGCGTAAATACAAAGATCAAGTTCGCGTCATCAAGTTTTATAAAGTTCTTACTGAATAATTTTCTACGTTTCGGTCACAAATCTTGCTTCTTGACCATCTACCTTCTCTCGACAAAACTTTTTCCATGGTAATAGGTCAAGAACGCCGTTTAATTAATTATACTCTTTTTGAGAATCCTTCTATGGCCATGAACTTCAAACCCACATCCATTTCTGGGGGAACTCGTGATACCAACTCCTATCGTGGTCGTGGTTGTGTTGATCTACCGTGGGACGTGGAAACTCTCCCAACCATGTTTGCATTCACTGTGGGCGTACAAATCACACAGTGGAAACATGTTTCCTTAAGCATGGATACCCTCTCGGATACCACTACAAGAGTTCAAAGTCTTCCATCAACATTACCACTGTTTCCACCTCTGATGACACTCCATCTAATCCCTCCTATAACTCTCATCAATCTCTTGCTACCATCCAAGATCAATACATTGAAATTCTTTAACTGCTGCAGCATCACCGGATATCCTATATTTCTCCTATCATGACAAACAATGCTCTTCCTCGTATTAACTTTGTCTCCACTTTAATGGATGGTAAGACACTTGTATATTGAATAATTGATATATGTGTCACTCATCATATAACTCCTAACTTATGCAATTTTACTCCTTACTCTTATGTGACTCCAATAAACACGAGACTCCAAATAGTTCCACTGTTCTCACAAACATTGTAGGCACTATTTATATTTCCAAATAATAACCTTATTTTATGGTGATATCCAATAATGAGATTAACTTCAAATCAAAGCCTTGTTTAATTGTGGAGTTTGCATGATAACATCTAGGCTCGAGTTAGTCTCCCTAGTTGTGTCTCCCTCTGTTATCTGGTTAGGCTAGTCCTGTATCCCTTCGTAGGGGAACTACGTCGCCCTGATCCTCATACCAGATGAGGTACGTAGGCAGGAGATGAGCAGATCTCTCCGGGCGCCTGTGTCTTTGTTTTGTCTTGTTGTGTGCTTGGAAGCTGATGTAAGTCCATCGAGTGGCATTCGGGTTCCAGTGTGCGTGTGTTTGGTTCGGAAGCTGATGTAAGTCCAGCGATTGGCATTCGGGTTCCATGTTTGCCCGTGTTTGTGTGGTTTTGTTGGTGTGCGTGAGCCGAGCTACGAATGCTCTGATTCTTCTTCGTCCAAGAAGATACGTATGCATAGGATGCGACATCCTAGCGAGCATGTTTTCCCCCAGTCCGAACTACTTTGACTCTGATGTCTATGCTTAATAGACTAAGTAGGCCCAGGATGCGATATCCTGCCGAGTCAGCCTTGTTTGTTTCCTTGTGTCTCTTTCAGCCAGTATTTGTTTGTTTTTGAGCAGTGTTTTAGCAACCATTTTCCTTCCTATTGTGCGTGGATCCCGTCGAGTACGACGGATGCGTAGGGGTGCTAATACCTTCCCTTCGCATAACCGACTCCCGATCCCATTCTCTTTGGTCGCGAGACCATGCTTTTTTCAGGTTTACTTCGAGCGTTTCCTTTCCCTCTTTTGGGATAAATAACGCACGGTGGCGGCTCTGTTGTTCTTGTTTTCCCGCCGGTTTTTCGCGTAATGCGACAACGGGGATTAACGATTGTCCTACTAGGAAGTGTGCCAGGTGCATGGGAGTTTGAAGCTAACTGTTGGGCAATTTGACCCATCTGAATTTCAAGATTTTTTATGGATGCTGTAGTGTTTTTCTGATTATTTCGAGTCTCCTCTTGGAATTGGATGTTGTGAGCTGCCATTTTTTCAATTGCGATCTCCCAATCTGCCTTCTTAGGTACCTGTTGTTGCTGCTGCTGATATTGATTTTGATATTGACCCTGTGCCTACTGTTGCGCGTTCCCTCTTTGGTCTTTCCATGCAAAATTGGGATGATTTTTCCACCCCGGATTGTATGTGTTGGAGTAGGGATTGTTCTGCTTTAAAAATTTTATATCTTCGATCTGTTGCGGTGTTGTAAAACAATGAACAGTATTGTGTGGTCCATTGCAAATGTCACACACTTCACTCGGTGCCTGTTGCACTTGAGCCACTTTCTGAGCACCTATGTTTAGTGCTCTCAACCTTTTCTCTACCTCTGCAGCAACAGCTTCTTCAATTTTTACCTGTTTATTTGTCTCAAGCTTCAAGTCAATAACTGCAGATTTGCTTGATACCCTGTCATATAACTCTAAATGCTCGTTCGAGGCAATATCTTCAATTATCTTCTTCATACCGGTGGCTGTTGCAAAGTTGGCTGAGCCACCAGCTGCTGAATCAAGGATTTGTCTTGTTTGAATTCGAAAACCATTTACGAACATTTGCATTTGTTCAGTTTCATCCATGTTGTGAGTAGGACAAGCCACTAGGATTCTCTTGAATCGTTTGTAGGCATCTCCTAGTGACTCACCCTCCTTCTGTTTGAAGTTTAGGATCTCATATCTTTTCCGCAATGACACAGATGCGGGAAAATACTCTTGCAAGAATGCTGTTTCCATGTGCTCCCATGTAGTGATACTACCAGCAGGTAAGGAATAGAACCACTCTTCAGCCTCATCTGCTAAAGTGAATGGGAACATACGAAGTCGGACTGCTTCTTCACTATGTCCAGGCATTTTCAGTGTTGTGCTCATGGTTAAAAATCTTTGCAGATGCTTGTTGGCATCTTCATTCACTCTTCCAGAGAAGGACCTTCTTTCGAGTTGATTAATGGTGTTGGGATGCAACTGGAATTGTTCCACAGTAACTGGTTGGTTGACAATTGTCATACGACCACCCGGGGTGTTGGTTCCACCATAGTCACCGAGGAGTCTCTCTGGTGGTGGTGGATTAGCAGCCATGATTTCAGGAACTGTTTCCGTGTCTGAATCCGAATTCTCTGAGTGCACTGAAACAACTTCTTCCTCCGCTTTCTCTGCTAATTCCAGTTTCTTTCTCTTAGCTTGTCGGAGTCGAACGCGAAGAGTTCTTTCTGGATCTGCGTCAAAAGGAAAATCCGCTGAGGCCTTACCTCGCATAAACAAGTTAGACAAAAATTAGAATTGAATAACAAAATTGTCACAGATAAAATTTTGGTTGGCAAGCAACAAAATTTCGATAGAATAGAAATTAAAATATGTAGTTTGGCAATCCCCGGCAACGGCGCCAAAAACTTGATCGGAAAAATAGCAAGTGTACTATTTTTACCGATGTAGTAATAAGGAGTTTTATTTCCAAGTATCGATCTCAAGGATTGCGTAGGAATTACTTATTTTAATTTGATTCTATCAGAACAAAAAGATAATGGTTTGGTTGTTTTGGAATTTATAATAGTAGACACAAAAATAGTAAAAATAATTGATTAAGATAAAAGATGCTAGGGTGAGTGGTTGAGTTAACCGGTTATGAATTCAGTCCCGATTTCCTTAATACATATGATACATTCAATCACCTAACCTCAGAATGTTCTTACTTAAGTCCTTAAGGAAGAAACTATTAAACTACCAATTCTTACTCAAATGTCCATTCAATTAATCATTGGTTTTAATCATACAAAATATCAAGGTTTACGGTGATTTACGAAAGTTACTAGTCCTAGATGATGCATTCATAAACCCAATTGTGTGAAAACCCTACCAATTACAATCCTGTTATTGGAAGTCATAGATTAATTTGTATTTGTCCGATACAAAAGCAGAATAACATCACACAATTGAATTGAAATACGTAACATACTAATCAAGAAATCATTGGTACAAATTCATAGCATACGATAACATCAGGACCACCCCCCTAGCATCAGGGGGTTTAGCCTCTCATAGTACTTAAAGAACTCATAAAGTAAAGATTAGACATTACAAAGAATTAGGAGAGTTTGATCTTCAATGGTTGATACCCTTGAATCTCGCCGTCTTCAAATCCGTCGTATTCGCTATCTTCTCCAATGCAATGCTTTCGTTCGTCTGTCAAAAGGTCCCTTCTTCTTTCTCTTCCAAGCCTTCTTATAGCTTCAGATGACTCTCTTCCAAGCTAAAGGTCCAAACTACCCTTAATGAGCAGAATCGGTTCACACAGCAAAAATTAGGTTTTCCAAACTGCGTTCAATCAACACGGCCGTGTGGTGGCACACGGGTGGCCGTGTTGTTCTTCAGCATTAATTATTTTCAGCATAAGTTACAGTGGCAACAACACGGGCCGTGTCCCTACACACGGGTGCCCGTGTTAATGCACTGTTTTAATCAACACGGCCGTGTGGTGGCACACGGGTGGCCGTGTTGATCTCTGTTTTCTGCTCCCTCTCTGCTCTGCTTGATCAACAACACGGGCAGTGTTGTGGCACACGGGTGCCCGTGTTGACCTGCTGTTTTTTCATATTTTTGTCCTTCAGAGTGTCCAGAACTTCACCATTCTTGCTTTTAAACCTGTAACAATGACACTACCAAACGAAGCATAAACGAGATCTTTTTGACATAAACTCATAATCGAATGCAATGCAATACCATACCAACTAAACATGCTAATTGACTCAAATGCAACTAAAAACAAACATAAATCTTACCAAGGTGATGAAAATATGTCGGATTAGCGGCGGGAATTCAATGGAAATGGTGACCGATCAATTATCTAGCCAAAAGTATCAAAATTAATCTTCCTTCCATCCTGTTCAAATACTTGAGAGAGATGGTTAAATCAATAAGGAACTTAGGAAACAAACCAAGGAAGTGAATTCTTTTGGGGAGGCTGATCTTTGATATCCTGGTTGAAAGCAAGTTGGTAGTCAGGCTGGAAGAAATGAACTTTTGTGATGACCTCTATACAAATATGGACAAATCCTTCAATGGAAGGGATCTTAAAAATATGCTTATGATCAAAGATGTTGTGAATCCTGTTGGGATAGATATAGAATCCGTCTCCACCAGAAGGATAGAGATTGATGACTTTCCCTTATTCACTAAACTGGATCCTCTAGATGTTCTGACAACATACATGAAAAGTTGTTTGAAAGATGGAACTGATCCAGGTGTGGACATTCAAAACATAATGGATGCTGCTCCAGATGCAACTCTCAATAGGAAAAGAAAATCTAAAAAGGATGGTGAAGGAACCTCAAATCCTCCTCCATCTCCATCTAAGAAACCAAATAAGTATGAATCTTCAAGAAGGACTTTGAGGTTTTTAGATACTGAAGCTTCTATAGTCCAGAAAAAGGAAGATGCTAAAGCTACAAAAGTGGCTAGAGCTGCAGAAGCTGCTAGTGCTGTCGAAGCTGCTAAAGTTGCTGAAGTTGCAAAGGCTGTTGAAGTTGAAAAGATTGCTAAAATTGTTGAGGAATCAATTCATATGAGCAAGGAAGTTGAAAAAGATTCTACTGTAACCATAGCTCATCAGAATATGTGTAAGTCTTATAATGCTGAGACCTCCACTATTTCCGACTCTATAACTGTTGATACTTCATCTGTCCTTTTTCCAATCATAACCACTACCAATACATCAAATGAATCTTTAACCATAAATGATTTAGATACTACAAATAAACTTGAAACAATCGAACCATAAAACACAACTACAAATGAACAAACTTCACAGAACATAGTAACACAATGCCATAATAACCTACATCTCCATCTCACTCACAACCTCCATCATCACCTCAACAAGCATAATCTATTCATCAAACAACAATCTCAACCAGCCAACCTGAAATAATAACAACAATTGAATCAACCCAACAATAATCTCAATCACCACTCTCTCTTGAACACATAATTTTTGAACATCCAACCGTCTCTGAAGCCACACCCATGAACATCTCACCTCCTCAATCCAATCAAAATGATACACATATTCATGATCCTATTCTTGAAGGCTTATCCCTATCATAGGATTCCTTATTGAGAGAGAATTTTTGTCTAATAAGGATCCACCTGTAATTGAACTTTTATCTCACTCCTTTGAAACTGAAATTAATTCAGAGACAAGAATTCCCACCATCAATCCTGAACATACCTCTCTTGAACCCTCTTTTGCTGAAGTATGAACAAATATATAATTATACATAGTTGAAAGTTTGAGCTTTATGAGGCAGGTTATCACAAACTATGTTAACCCTGCTGAAAGCAATGCATTATGGGATCGGTGCATGGACTGGTCAATCTACTGCTTAACATTCCTCAAGAATCTTTCATATGAGGATGTAATGGAGAAGTTTTTTCCCATATTCACTGAACTAATGACTCCGATTCTGGATAAAAAGAAGTATGTTGATGATTCCTTAGCTAGGTCTAAGATTTTGGCACTCCTTGCACCTGAACAAGTTCTACCTCAGATTGGAGGTGAAATTCCCTCTGCCCAGCTCTTAGCAATTAAGCAAGATGCTGAAGTAATCCTTGGGATTCCTATTCCTGAATAGAACTTTGTTGTTACTTCTGTTGCCATAATATCCTATGGAATTGCTCAGAACTTAGATTCTCAACATGAAGTTAGATCAACTTCTGGGATTGCATCTTCTAAACCTCTTGCTTATGAGGTTGCTACCTCTGTAATTCTGAAGACTCTGGTTTAGTTGAATAAAGATAATGAAGTTGTAAGTTCCATGTTAGATCTCCAAGAAGAGATCAACACTTAGATTCATAACATGATGTCAACAATCCTTTCTAGACTTTCACCCCAACCTTGAAATCTTGTTTAAACTTTTTTTGTGACTCAGTCCTTTATGTTATCCCTTTATTCAAGTTTATAAAAAGTTTGGTTCTCGTTTTATCATATTCTTTTTTACTGATGAAAAAGGGGGGAGAAAAAAAAATATGATTTTGGTACATGTTTTTCCCTATATTGGTAACCCAAACTTGTCTAGATTTATTGGTTAAATTATTGTGAATCAAAATTTTCTAAGTTTTAGTCTAAGGGAAAACTTACAAACCTAACTCTGTGAAATTAAGCTAAGAAAATCTTGATGTCTAAAATTCAGGGGGAACTTACAAACCTAACTCTATTTTTTAGTTGATTAATTGTTTTGGTAAAAAGTCAAAATTGTTCATCAAAGTTATAATGTTTGTCATCATAAAAAAGGGGGAGATTGTTAGAACAAGTTTGGTTCTACAACTATTCCTAAGTTTTGATGATAACAAATCATAAAAGAACACGAAAACTAAAGCAATCATAAGAACCTTTAAATGTTAAAACTCCGTTATTTGTGCTAGACCATATTAGTTTGTCTTTCTCCATATCATTATAGGGAAGTTGCACTTCTAAGACATTCTTTACAATTTTAGATACATAATCTCGCAACATGGTAGGGATGTTCTAGTTATGATTTTGCATTATTTTATTGTCAAATGAGTATTATAGATATTGTATTTTTTTTTGGGAGAATCAGTTGCATGTCTTTAATCTTATAAGGTATCCATTTATCTAATCATAGATCAATCTTTCGGTCATTCCCAATTTTCCAGCAGGTATGGTCCTCAATGTATGTCAGACTGTGATTAATTTCATGACATAATGAGGACGAAATATGAAACTTTATTGGTATTTTGTATCTAAAGTATATGCTCTTCTGGGTTTGTTCCCACTGATTTTTCAGTTCAAGATTATACTTTTATGCTCTGAGACTATTTTCATAGTCAATCTAGCAAGCCTATCAACTATGATCTTGGTGATAATCTTGAACTGGAAGTTCTCCAATGCTATTGGTCTAAAGTTCTCTATGGTATCCACCCTCATGGAATCTAGGCATCAAAGTAATATTGATAGAGTTAAGATTGGATAGCATCCAATTTTACGTAAAAAAATTGCATGACTAATTCTATGACATTGATACTGGCATGAGAATGAGAATGCGTATGTGACTATTGGATGATGGTATAAAAAAAGTTTACATTGACAAGATGGGTGTGAAACCTAATTTAGGCCTTGCCAAGATGGGTGTGTTCATCATCTTCAATTACATCTTATCTTATGAATAAATATTTTAAAAATCACCAAATCAACTAATTAATTCACAAATTATATACCGTTGGAACAAGAATTTCACCATGATTTCAAATATGTATTCAAAATTGCAAAACAAGTCGTGGATTTGATAGATCGAAGCAAAAATATGGCGGGAAAATCAAGCGCAAATGCACTTGATCCGACTTGGTTATGATTTTTTATGAAAAAAATAATCATAGAATCGTGCTTATGGTGAAATTACGCTTCTAATGGTGTATTCATTTGCTTGAAACAATTAAGAATCATGATTTTGTCATTTTTGTGTTCTGGAGTTCATGAGAGTTTTTTATCAGATTTTCCGAAATCTTAATTAAATGTGTTTCATGCTGTTAATGATTGATCTATAGATGTACAAGATGAACATGAAAATCTGGATTTAGATGAGAAGATGAAGATTAAAGATTTTGATCTATGAAATACACAAAGGATACACAGTAATGGTATGCACCATATTATCCTGTATGACATTGACTAAGTCAACACTATTTTCTGATTGGACAAATTTATGACTTTATCAAAAAAAGTTAATTTGATGAATTCACCTTAGAATTTTCCCCTACACAGATGAAAAAAAAACTTATTTTGTTAATTACTCATTTTATTAGCCAATCATTCTTTGACATGTGAAACCAATAATTATATAGTAAATATTAATCAATTAATTAATTATTAATTATATTAAATATATTTTTTTAAATGACGTGATGCCACATACATAATGTTAGGTTAGTGCCACATACATAATGACAAATTTGAAAGGAGACTAAAGAAATCTCAAAAAATTGAATTTTTTTAAAGATGACTGAAAGATTAAAAATATTAAAATTAAGAGAGACCAAAAATGCATTTAAGTTTAATAAATTTTTACAAATTAAACTTTAATTTTTCTATAAAAGGGATAGTATAGTGAATTTCATTTTCAAATTTTTCATTTCCTTTCTTTTGCACTTTATTCCAAATTGAATTCAATTGATCATCCTCATATTATAGTTGAAGAAGCTCTTCTGTTTCAGTTTGTTGAAGAAACTTAATCTACTTTGAAATTGAATTCACATAAAATAATTTTTAAAAAATGAATCCAAAATAGGGTGACTCAACAAATGGATGAATCAAACCTATTGTAGGAATCATGCAGCCAACGATACAAACCTTTTAGCACTATATTTAAACATTATAAGATTAAGAAGTAACGGTGTGAAAGGTGTGAATGAACTAAGTATTAATTATTCCTTTTTTGGACCCAAGATTGAATCATTAAAACTTTGTGTATGTATCACTTGAGTGAAGAGTGGTGTGAAGGTTAATCAATCAATCGAGTGAAGATTGGTTGTTGTTCAAGCTGGTTTTGTTCCAACATCTAGTATCTACAGCGTTGCCTGCGATTTTTGGGAAGCATAGAGCAATGTCTTCTCACTCGAATGGGCATTTTCCAGCAAATCTTCCTGTTTTAAATAACAAGAATTATGACAATTATTGTAAGCAGATGAAGGTTCTTTTATGCTATTAAGATGTGTGGGATCTTATGAAGAATAGAGTGACACCAATTGGGGATAATGTCATAGATGAACAAAGGATTGCTCATAAATAATTTAAGAATAAATATTATAAATCTCTCTTTATAATCCACCAATGTGTTAATCCAGTCAATTTAAAAAAGGTTAATGATGTAGATTCATCCAAGAAGGCATGTGATATCTTGGAGAAGTCGTTTGGAGGTTCTAAGGATGTGAAAGAAGTGAGGTTACAAACTCACAAAAGAATGTATGATTTTATTTAGATGGAAGAAAATGAAAGTATAACATACTTTTTCACTAGGATGACTCGACTGGTGACTCAAATCAAGATGTGTGGAGAATTGATGACATCGAGGTCGATAGTTGCAAAGATCTTGAGATTGTTGATTCCAAAATTCGATCATGTTGTTTTAGTCATTAAAGAATCAAATAACCTATCAAGTTTGACAAAGTTGGAGTTGCAAGGTATACTTGAATCTCATGAGCAAAGAATGAATGAAAGATCTACAAGTAAGACTAAGAGTGACGTGGCATTTCATGCGCAATTAGCAAAAGATAGAAAGAGAAAAGGAAAATGGAATGACAACAAAGGTAGAGGAGGTTACAACAATTCAAATGGAATAAGTTATCTATAATAAGGAAACTCTTAAAATCAAAGGCAACATATAAACCAAAGTAGTCATAGAGGTGGTGTTGTAAGCAGAGGAAGAGGGGATTAAAGGAAACTCGATAAAACTCATGTTCAATGTTATAATTGCCAAAAGTATGGCCATTATGCAAATGAGTGTTGTGCAAAACTATGGCCATTAGGTACCTATGTCTCATAATAGAACCTTCAAGATTCAACTTGTTGTGATGGAACACAAATGCCTAGCTATTGCAGACAACAAAGATGAATGACTATGGAATTACAAGCTTGGTCACCTCAACTTCAGAGATATCAGCCACTAGAGAAACATGGTTCCAGGACTACTATAAATCTATCTTCCAAATAAAGTGTGTAAGGAATGTTTTCAGGCCAAACGACACAAGAATAGCTTTAGCAAACCTGCAGGAAGTAATTCTAAAGTCACTCTTGAAGTCATATACTCAAATGTGTGTGGTCCTACCCAAATGGACTTAATTGGAGGTGACAAATATTGTGTTACATTCATGGATGATTACAGTAGAAAATTGTGGACATATTTGATTAAGAAGAAGGGTTATGTGATTGAGGTGTTCACTAAATCCATGATGGAAAGGAAAATTTGTCACAAGATTAAGATCTTGAGGTCTGTTGGTGGTGGAGAGTATATGTCAGATTATTTTGATGCATTATGTGAGAGAAAGAGGATAGTGCATGAACTGGTGCCACCATACAGTCCTCAGTAAAATGGAATTGCATAAAGGAAGAGCAGGACCGTCATGAACATCGTGAGGAGTATTTTGATGGTAAATCATCTATCTAATGAACTATATGGCGAGGTTGTATCCACTGCAGTATATATCTTGAATAGATGTCAAACCAAAAGGATAGAAGGAATTACACCAAAGGAATGTTGGTGTAGTGTTAAGCCAAGTCTAAGCCACTTGAAGGTGTTTGGGTCTATTGCATATAGATATGTGCCTAATCAGTTGAGAAGAAAGCTTGATGGCAAGTCAAGCCAAATGGTACTGATAGGATATCATTCAACTGATGGCTACAAGTTTTTTGATCATGGGAGAAAACAGATTGTGATCAGTAGAGATGTGATCATTGATGAAATAAAAGAATGGATTGGAATAACAATGTCAAGAAGGATTCAGTGTGAATATTGTATGATAAAATCAGCAGTGAAGCTGACAATAAGATTCAATTAGAAGGTAGCAGAGTTCAAGCAGGCACAAGCAGACCTCAAAGGACAAGAAACATGCAGTAAGGTTGCAAGACTGTGTGATCACATCAGATGATGTGGTTAATAATGAAGGTGAGTTGATATATTATACCTTATATGCTATATGAGTGTGTTAATGTAGCTGAGGCGTTGAAGGATTCAAATTGGATGAATGTTATGCTGAAGGAGCTGAAGTCCATAGAAGTCAACAAAACTTGGTCACTAGTTGAATTTCTACAAGGAAAGAAAGCAATTAATGTGAAATGAGTGTACAAGATGAACCTAAATACAATGGATAAGTGACGAAGCACAAAGCAATACTTGTGGCGAAAGGATTTCTTCAAAGAGAAGGGATCGACTTTGATGAAATGTTTGCACCAGTGGCCAGGATTAAAATAATAAGGTTGCTTGTTGGTTTGAAAAACATGCACAACTGGTCAATGTGTCAAATGGATGTGAAATTTGCATTTCTGAATGGCTCTTTAGATGAAGAGGTTTATGTGTCAGAACCATTTGATTTTGAGAAGGAAGGCCAATAAAGCAAGGTGTACAAACTATATAAAGCATTGTATGGAGTCAAACAAGCTCCAAGAGCTTAGAATGATAAGATAAATAATTATCTAAGAGAAAAAGAACTTATTAAATGTGGAACTGAGCATGGTGTGTATGTCAGAAGAAGCAAAGGTGAGTTTTTAATACTTTGTCTATGTATAGATGATCTGCTAATAACAGGCAGTTGCAAGAAGGAGATTGAAGATTTCAAAGTTAAGTTGAGCAAGGAGTTTGAGATGTCTAATCTTGACAACATCTCATACTTTCTTGGAATTTAATTCTACAAGTGTGATTGAGGTTTGATGATACACCAAACAAGATATGTTAGGGAAATACTCAAGAAATTTGAGATGGAAGATTGCAATTTTGCATCAACACCTGTTAAACAAATACTACAATTGACACAAGATTCAAATGAAGACGATGTTAATCCTAAAAGGTGCAAAAAACATAAGAAAGGGGGTTTGAATTTTTTTATGAATTTAAAAACTTTTGCATCCCAATATATCAGACAACTAGTGATAAAGAAGTGAACACAGGTAATCTTATCCTGGTTCGCTGTTAACAAAGCTACTTCCAATCCACCCACCTGAGTGATTTCACCTTCAAAAAGGACTTAATCCAATAATCAACCTGATTATACAACTCAAAGGCCAACTGTCTAAGACTTCTCGACAAATATTGACTAAACTTAGTCTCTCAAGGAAAACAATCTCAAAGACTAATCGTCAATGACTTCTTGAGAATTCTTACTAAACTTAATCTCTGAAGGATATTAACAATTTTTAATATAATTGATTGTGTTTATAAGATTGCTTCTTCACAAGCAGATTATACACACTAAAAATCAGTTTATACACTTGAGAATATTTGAAATAAAAATTTGGTGTATCTTCAATCTTTTCTTTCTTGATGATGATTTTCTTTAATGGATCTTCTTCAGTATGAAGTTTCAGCTCAGGAGTCTTTATCTTTATTGATCATCCATTTTCATCATCTACTTTACATAAATCCTTTGACCTCTTTATATAGGAAGAATTAGATATGTTGGAGGATAGGATTGGAGCTTACTTCGAGGTACACTTTTTGCAATATAGTAGGTAGGATCAATAGTAAATCTTGGGTAGTAGGTAGAAAATATTGTATAGCCATTTGAAGTAGTACTATTGATTTTACGTTTGATTGGCACGGTACATAGTACCTTTTCACCCATTAAAATACTCTAGAACAATGTTTTTACATACGAGTGATAAACATATGTTCAGAGTTTAGAACCTATCAAAGTCTGATGACTAGATAAGGTTGGGATGACACGGAGTGCATCATAGGAGTTTTCTTCAGAAGAGTTTATTGGTGATAACCAGAGTTCAAATTATCTTCAGACCTTCTACAAGCGTAGCATTGATTTAGATTCTGATGAAGTCCGAAGTTTATAGTCTCTTTTATTAGAGTATAGAGTATATGCATTCAGAGTCTCTCTAGGACTAGAGTTCAAAGTCTGATTTGATCAACATTGTTTAGCATCCAGATTTGTTCAGAGCTATCTTTATTCAACTTCTTTATGGATAAGATTTAGCTTTACTTCTCTTTAAGTAAGCTCAAAGTCTACACACTCAATAAATTGTTAGAAAACAAACCCTAAGTCAAGGTTTCTAGCTAACTTGCACAGGAAGCAAGCCTATCCTAAAGCACAAGCAATAGCAAATGATCACAAACAGCACGCACTATATGCACACAAGTGAGGCTCAAACAAGGGTGGGGCTGCAAGAGCAAGCCAACTGTACAGGGTGAGTTTTGCTCTTAACCTTGACATTGAGAGCCAAGGTGAAGCAGATGAAAGGTGAGTGAAGATAAGACTTCACAGTCTTATCCCTGGCCAGGGAGAGCTATAGACAATGAAGTGTGGGTCCAGGAAGTGGGAACCCTTCTACACTTAAGACAATGACTCAACTGTACAACTGTACAAGATCTTGGGTTTGTATCCCCATGCATCAACACATTGGTGTGAGCAGAGGGATGACTCAATAGAATAGCGGGAGATAGATTGCATATCTCTTTTATCCGCCAATTGCCTCATAGAGGTCTTTACCTGCTTGGGGACAAAAGTAAACAAGCACAAACATCGCCTCTTAAGGAGGACTTCAGACAGGTGCCTGGCCAAGTAACAGGCCAGGTCTTCCAGACTACATAGAGACAAGAATGTTATACTTCAGTGCAAATTGCTTATCAAGCAAAGCAAAGCAAGCTATGCAAGTTCTTAAAAGAACTGAGCAACTAAGGGCACCTGAAATCAATCAAATATAATCAGTATACCAATCACAGAACTAAACAGCAAATGGTTCACAATTAACAATACACAGACAAACACAAGCCAATGCACCAAGGTGCAAGCCATTAAGGCTCAAACTCAAATGTCAATCCCTTGTGATTGATGCAGCTGTGGAATCGTGTGTTTCCAAGTCCAAAAGTGCGAAACAGATGATGCTTGATGATGTAGAAAGTGTATGGAATGATTAGATTAGCTCAATTATGCTCCAGGTTCTTGAATCTTCAAACTGCCATGGAAGTGTTCTTGCTTCAACAGTGGTAATTCCTTGATGCCTTGGCCACGATTTGGTGAAAACAGATGCACAATGATATCTGTGGAGAAGGATCAATGCAAGAACCAGTACAATAGGTGGTGATTTCAATGGAAATTGTGAGAAAAAGTGTGTGAAAATGTGAAGAAAATTGAGAGAAATCTTGTGATTTTTCTTTTGGATCTGAGAAAATGATTTTTGATTATGCATTTCTGTTACAATTAGGCCTTTATACCTCATGCTAATCCAAAAATTAATCAGGTTTAGGCAAATTGGAAGTGATTAAGCAAAATGCATTTTCATGAGTTTTGGCCAAAATGCCCTTTCCATTATGCAGTCAATGTAACAGTACAATGGCAATGCAAACAAGTTCTATTTGGTATTTAGAATGTGTTGGAAAAGGTTTCAAGTGCAAATGCCATGTATTTTTGAAAATCACTATTTTTCCCACCAATTTTTTAAATGGTTCACTTGAAAAATGACCTTTTTATGTGAAGGTTTTCAATGAAATGTGATGATGAAATGTGATAGTTCATGTCAAATGTGACTTGCTCAAAAAAGAATCACCCAATTTGGCCTTTCCATTCAAAAGTTATGGCACTTTGAATTTCAACATTTTCTGAAAATGATTTGATCATATCTTGCCAACCACACATGAGAAATGAGTGTTCTTAGACTTTTTGGAAATGGGAGAACAAAATCTTCAACTTTCATGTTGGACAAAATTCCATTTGAAGCTTGTATGGTGAAGTAATTTTGAGGAGAAGAACTTTCCATTTTTGGCAGTTTCCAATTACAGGTCACCTGCCATTTTAGGAAACTTTTCATCTGACTTCAAATTCTTCAACCTTGATCTTTGATATGTCAAATGAGACTTGTATGGACATGACTGAAGCCTTTCCATCCATCTCCCCCCTTCAAATCCATAAAATCAGGCACAGTTGACCACAGTTGACTACAGTTGACTTTTTAGGGTTTCAGCTGAAATTCAGCTTGACTGATGACTTCTGAGCATCCAATCTTTGGCCAAACCACTTCACAATGATCACATAATCACATGAACTTGATAACCAACCTTAGGGCCTTGTCCCAATGGAAATGGCACATGCTTGCTTGTTTGACCTGATCTCCTGACCAGTTTGACCTAATTTGTCAACTGGACTGGCACTTGGGCTAATGGCTATGCAATGGACTTTTTTATGCTAATGACCTAAAAATGAAAATGTATGCACAAAAGGTGGGGTGCAAATTTGAGGTGCTACAGCTGCCCCTATTCAATCAACTGGGAACCCGAATGGATGAGAGCAACGGCTGTCAGACTTTCAGGGTAAACAGGGATTGAATACAGAAGAACTGTAGGATTTGCACACTGCTGGGAATCACCAAAGGAAACGTCCACCGGGATCCGATACTTATTTTTGAGATTTTGATTTTTCTTCTCAAAGGATAAAGTCACCTCCAGACATCTCAACACGATGAATGGGAAAGGGCATCACAACTAGATGCCAACGGACAACTAGGAAAAACTCGACGTTTACCAAGACCAACGGAGAGGTAACCAGACATCAACGGACGACGGATGAACTGGAAAGATACAACCACATGTCAGCGGACATAGTGGGAAAAACTCAACGTTTACCAAAACCAACGGAGAGGTAACTCTACTGGGGACGACCAGGAAAAAACTCGACGTTTACCAAGACCAACGGAGAGGTAACCAGACATCAACGGATGACGGATGAACTGGAAAGACTCGACCAGACGTCATCGGACGAAAGGGAGAAGCTCGACGTTTATCGACACCAACGGAGAAGGAGAATCGACTGGGGACGACCAGGAAAACTTGACCAGACGTCAACGGACGAAACGGAGACTCAACGTTTATCGACACTAACGGAGAAGGAGAAAGCCACTTCACGAGGGAAAGGCACCACAATCAGAAACCGAATAGGACGTCTACTGGGGATTCTGGCTGGGAATCAACCAGACATTAATGAATGACTGGGAACAGGGTATACAATCAGACGTCAACGGACGATTGAGAAAAACTCATCGTTTACCGAAACCAACGGAGAGGTAAATCCGCATGGGGAAGGGTACAACTAGATGTCATCGGACGACTAGGAAAAACTCGACGTTTATCGACACCAACGGAGAGGAGGAACTCTGAGGGGAATCACCTGGTATTACCAAATGATCTGTGGGGAATAAACAACTAGACGTCAACGGACGACTAGGAAAAACTCGACGTTTATCGACACCAACGGAGAGGAGGAACTCTGAGGGGAATCACCTGGTATCAACGGATAACTAGGAAAAACTCGACGTTTATCGAAACCAACGGAGAGGTAACCAGACATCAACGGACGACGGATGAACTGGGAAGACTCGACCAGACGTCATCGGACGAAAGGGAGAAGCTCGACGTTTATCGACACCAACGGAGAGGTAACCAGACATCAACGGACAACGGATGAACTGGGAAGACTCGACCAGACGTCATCGGACGAAAGGGAGAAGCTTGACGTTTATCGACACCAACGGAGAGGTAACCAGACATCAACGGACGACGGATGAACTGGGAAGACTCGACCAGACGTCATCGGACGAAAGGGAGAAGCTCGACGTTTATCGACACCAACGGAGAAGGAGAAAGCCACTTCACGAGGGAAAGAGGACGACGTTACGAACATCGAAAGATGATGTTTACAGACATCAAAAGAAGACCAGACACTTACGCATGACCGAAAAAGCACCGAAAGATGGTGTTTACCGACACCAAAGAAATAACACACGCGGGTGCTAACAGAATACCGACATTTACAAGATGACAGGGCAAGGCTGAACACTTGCAGGGGGTCTCACTCGGGAGAAACAGGCTTTCCTTTCACTAACGGATGAGGAAATAAACCTCTGTGAGGATTGTCAACATCAACAGTTGACTGGAGCCACTGTAGCAAACGTGCCGTACAGGTTGAACAAATATCCGCTTCTGCCGGGGATACAGTCTGATGGGGTTTCGAACACATGAATGCATATGTTTGAATTTTTCTATGGCGTAATGCTCCATTTTGAATGGAAATGCTACGCGTTTTTGAAGATGCAATGATTACTACATGCAAAATGCAACACTGGCTAGGGAGCCACAAGATCAGACACTCCAACTCTGCGGGGAGACTCTGCTTGGAGAATACTCTGCGGGGAGAGCCTTATCGGGGAATGCTTTGCCGAGGAAGCACCGACTTCTCACTCATGCTGGAAAAACAAAACCGCTGCCGGGGAAAGGATAGACTCCGCTGGGGAATAAACCAGGCAACTCTTCGGGGATTAATCAATACTGTTCCACGGGGGAAAGTAAACCAGGCAACTCTCTGGTGAAACTACTCGCCGGGGAGTAACAAGACGACTTTACCGGGGAATGATAAAGCGACTTCACTGGGGAAGACTCGACCAAACCTCGGTTAGGATAGCTTTGGGGAATAATTGCTACTCCACTGGGGACGACCCACGCAATCCACAGGTAGAATGGACTCGGCTGGGGATGCAAACATCAATCTGCTACGAAAACTCGTCCAATCCGCTGGTAGGATGAACTCTGCTGGAGAAATATTTCATTGAAACCCGCTCCACTCGGGGAACTTGTTGAGGAAAATCAACACAAATCCCTGCTGGGGATAACACATCCCTCTGCTGAGGAAGAGTACAACTCTGTTGGGGAACAACATTCCACCGATAAACTCCGCTGGGGGACTCTCCTGGGGAAAACATCCACCGGGAAATCTGCAAATACAGGCCTGCTGGAGATAGGCAATCCTTAGATCTGCTGAGGAAAGAAGATACTATCCACAAACACCTCTGCAGGGGAATATAGCTTTGCCAGCTCTCCAACTTGTTTAGAGAAATATCTGCTGGGGAAATGCTTACAGATGACGACCTGCAAAACAGCACAACAATAGGCCCCAGGAATACACGGACAAGACATGCTCAAGTGTCTTCAACATCCAAAATGATTTTCAAATGTTTTTATCTTTCTGCAAGTTATTGTTAAGCCTTCATGTTTTTTAGATGCAATGTTTATCAAAAATTCGGACGTTTTTGCAAACAAAACAGCAAAATAAAACAAGAGAGCTATTTATCTGAATAACAACTTTTATTGATTGAAAATGTGCCTGAAAAGGCGAATACATCAGGAAGCAATTCCTAGAAAGAGGCAATTGCGCACAAAAGGAAAAATCTATCCTAGTGGCAATGTGAACACGGCATCCACTATTTCCCAATCCTGTTATAATTCACAGATCATCAGTTTTCCTCCCAACTTCCTTGCTTTCTGAGAAGAATGACTGTACCGATCACATCTTTGGAGATGGCAGACGACGAAGCGCGATGAAGTACAGATAACTCAGACTGTAGTCTTCGCTTTAATCCCTCTTTTGGCTGGATCGCCCTCTCGGGTTTTCAATCCACCGGGATACCCATTTTTGCCTAAGCCGCCCTTGCGGGTTTTCGACTTACCGGGTGTACAATTTCTTTTCATTTTATCCCTAATTTTTGCCTGAACCTTTTCTTTCTGTTTTTTGGTTCGCCGGGATGCCCTTTTTTGCCTGGACTCTTTTATCATTTTTGTCCAGCGGGTCAACTTATGCGAAGTATTTTTTGACTACATCTGAGTTAACAGGGGACGGGAAATCTTCACCATCCATAGTTGTAAGCATCAAGGCTCCACCTGAGAAGACCTTCTTCACAACATATGGACCTTCATAATTAGGAGTCCACTTGCCCCTGTTATCTGTACCGGGAGGAAGGATCCTCTTCAGAACTAGATCACCGATCTGATAGCTCCAAGGACGCACTTTCTGATCAAAGGCTCGCTTCATCCTCCTCTGATATAACTGCCCGTGGCACACAACTGCTAGCCGTCTCTCTTCGATAAGGCTCAACTCATTAAACCTTGTTCGAATCCACTCGGCCTCGTCCAGCTTGACATCTAACAAAACTCTCAGAGAAGGGATCTCCACCTCAACCGGTAGGACTGCTTCCATACCATACACGAGGGAGTACGAGGTTGCCCCGGTCGACGTACGCATTGAGGTACGGTACCCATGCAAAGCAAAAGGCAGCATCTCATGCCAATCCTTGTACGTCACGACCATCTTCTGCACAATCTTCTTGATATTCTTATTTGCCGCCTCTACAGCACCATTCATCTTCGGTCTGTAAGGAGAAGAATTGTGATGTTCAATCTTGAAATCTCTACACAGTTCCTTCATCATCTTGTTATTGAGATTCGAACCATTGTCAGTGATGATTCTCTCAGGAACTCCATAACGACAGATGATTTCTTTCTTGATGAACCGGGCAACCACTTGTCTGGTAACATTAGCATAGGAAGCTGCTTCCACCCACTTGGTGAAGTAGTCAATCGCAACCAGGATGAAGCGATGTCCATTCGAAGCAGTAGGCCCAATCTTCCCAATCATGTCAATGCCCCACATGGCAAACGGCCAAGGCGAGTTCATGACATTCAACGGGCTTGGTGGTACATGCACCTTATCAGCATAAATTTGACACTTATGGCACTTCCGAGCATACTTGAAGCAGTCGGATTCCATAGTCATCCAGTAATAACCGGCTCTCAACAATTTCTTCGACATTGCATGACCACCAGCATGGGTACCAAACGAACCTTCGTGCACTTCCTGCATCAACATGTCTGCTTCGTGTCTATCCACGCATCTGAGCAAGACCATGTCAAAATTCCTCTTATACAACACGTCATCCTGATTCAGATAAAAGCTTCCAGCTAACCTTCTCAGGGTTTTCTTGTCATTCTTTGACGCACCTTCAGGATACTCCTGAGTCTTGAGGAAGTTCTTGATATCATAGTACCACGGCTTCTCATCAATCACAACAGACTCGGCTGCAAACACATACGCAGGCCTCTCGAGTCGATTCACCGCAACGTGTGGCACATGATTCCACCAATGAACTTTTATCATGGAAGATAAAGTAGCCAAGGCATCAGCCATCTGATTCTCATCCCGCGGGACATGATACAACTTCACCTTCTTGAAGAACGTCAGTATTCTTATGGTGTAATCTCTGTACGGAATCAAATGCGGCTGGTTCGTATTCCAATCTCCATTGACCTGATTAATTACTAGAGAGGAATCTCCATAAATGTCAAGCGTTTTGATTCTCAAATCAATGGCTTCTTCTATTCCCATGATACAAGCCTCATACTCAGCTTCGTTGTTGGTGACATCAAAAGTCAATCTGGCAGAAAAGGGTATATGAGCACCTTTCGGATTGATCAGCACTGCTCCAACACCATTACCATTCACATTGACAGCCCCATCAAACATCAATATCCACTTGTCATCAGGATCCGTTCCTTCCTCGACAAGAGGCTCTTCGTAATCTTTCATCTTAAGATACATGATGTCTTCATCAGGGAATTCAAACATCATAGGCTGATAATCATCGATCGGTTGTTCGGCGAGATAGTCTGACAAAACACTACCTTTGATAGCCTTCTGCGACGTGTACTGGATATCATATTCTGTCAAAATCATCTGCCAACGGGCAACACGTCCAGTGAGAGCCGGCTTCTCAAAGATGTATTTCACTGGATCCATCTTAGAAATCAATAAGGTAGTATGGTTCAGCATATACTGCCTCAGTCGGCGAGCAGCCCAGGCCAAAGCACAACAAGTTTTCTCAAGCTGTGAATATTTGATTTCACAGTCGGTAAACTTTTTGCTAAGGTAGTATATGGCATGCTCTTTTCGACCAGACTCGTCATGCTGTCCCAATACACACCCCATTGAATTCTCGGTTACTGACAGGTACATTATCAATGGTCTCTCTGGAACGGGAGGAATCAGGATTGGAGGTTTCTATAAATATTCTTTTATCTTGTCAAAAGCCTTCTGACAGTCATCATTCCACTTGATTGCCTGATTTTTTCTCAACAATTTGAATATTGGTTCACACGTGGAAGTTAGGTGAGATACAAACCTTGCAATGTAGTTCAATCTCCCTAAAAACCCACGAACCTGCTTTTCAGTTTTCGGTTCAGGCATTTCCTGAATAGCTTTGACTTTTGCTGGGTCAACCTCAATCCCTTTTTCACTGACAATGAAGCCTAACAGCTTCCCGGATCGCACACCAAACATACACTTGTTTGGATTCAGCCTCAGTTTGAATTTTACCAATCTGTCAAACAGCTTCTGCAAATTAACCAGGTGCTCCTCTTCCGTCTGCGACTTCGCAATCATATCATCCACGTACACTTCAATCTCTTTGTGCATCATGTCATGAAAGAGAGTCGTCATTGCCCTCTGATAGGTAGCACCGGCATTCTTCAGCCCAAATGGCATCACCTTATAGCAGAACGTGCCCCAAGGTGTAATGAATGTCGTTTTTTCCATGTCCTCTGGCGCCATCTTAATCTGATTATAGCCCGAGAAACCATCCATGAAAGAGAATACCGAGGATTGAGCCGTATTATCCACCAATACATCAATGTGAGGTAATGGGAAATCATCCTTTGGACTCGCTCTGTTCAGATCCCGGTAATCGACACACATTCTGACTTTGCCATCCTTCTTCGGCACGGGAACGATGTTGGCCACCCATGGTGGATACGTTGTCACTGACAAGAAACCCGCATCGAACTGCTTCTGAACCTCTTCCTTGATTTTTACTGCCATATCAGGACTCGTTCTCCGAAGCTTCTGCTTAACCGAAGGACAATCATCTCTGAGAGGTAGTCTATGAACCACAATATCAGTATTCAACCCAGGCATATCCTGATAAGACCAGGCGAATATCTCCACATACTCTCTCAGCATCTCGATCAACCTGCTCTTGACCTCTGGCTTCAAAGTGGCCCCAATCTTGATATCCCTTCTGGCGTCCTCAGTACCCAGATTCACAATCTCCAACTCCTCCTGATGAGGTTGGATGACCCTCTCCTCTTGCTTCAACAATCTAGCCAATTCTTTCGGGAGTTCGCAGTCTTCCTCACTCTCCTCTTCAGCTTGGTAGATGGGATTGTCGAAATCATACTGAGCCATAACAGATTTGTTCATAGTGGATGCCATAAGATCACTTCTGCATGTTTTAATGCTTTGTTTTAGAAAAAGATTTCAATAAAGTCACAAAAACAAAAACATTGCCATTTTTATTTTTGAAAAGGTGAAAACAAAAATAGAAAGACAGGGATCACAAAATTGTTTGCAAAACGTCCTTTATTCATGATAAAAATTGTAAACATGAGGCCCTACAATGAACCACTACGCCTTGGGCAGAACGTAGGGTTTTGTGCAGAATGAAAAAACAAAAGAAAATTACTCTGTCTGAAGAGTAACTTGGACTATATCTTCCGCAGTCCAGTTGTTGATCACTTCCCCTGGTGCATTCGGGCGAACCCAGCAGTCGAGATCAATGTCACTGTCACTGTCTTCAACATCAGCTGCGAAGACGTCACCGTGGTTCATCAGCCCTGCGCTGGTAAAGGTACTAGGACCTGCTGCCCCCTGCTCTACTCGGAGAGGCTCATATCCAATGCCAAACTTGTCCTCCTTAACAGGCAAGTCCACCATCTTGCCTCAGCCTTCAGCCTTATCGGAATCAACAACCTCCTTAGCCTGCTTGTAAGAAGTAATTGAAGCACCTGGCTTCCTCTGTTCAGCATACGCCACCTTCTCGAGAGCCACCGTCTCGAACGCCTGGCATAAAGTCTCGTGGATCTCGCCATCCACCTCGACATATTTGAACGAGGATAAATGACTCACCAAGATATCCTCTTCACCGCATACGGTCACAATCTGACCATTCCAGACGTATTTGAGCTTCTGGTGGAGAGTCGACGAGACCGCCCCTGCTGCATGAATCCATGGACGTCCCAGTAGGCAACTGTAAGCAGGCTGGATGTCCATGACATAGAAGACGATGTCAAACTCCTCAGGACCTATCTTTATGGGCAAAGTGACTTCCCCAAACACGGAACGTTTGGATCCGTCAAAAGCACGAACTATAAGGTCACTAGGCGTCAGCACAACCCCTTCAACAAATATCTTCTTCAAGATTTGCTTCGGCATCACATTCAACGAAGATCCGGTGTCCACCAGTACGTGAGACAGTACAGCCCCCTTGCACTCCATAGTGATGTGCAAGGCCTTGTTATGATTGCGACCCTCGGGCGTCAGATCAAGATCTGTGAACCCCACGCCATGTCGGGTACTCACGTTAGCAATTACACCCTCAAGCTGATTGACTGAAATCTCCTGAGGTACATACGCCATATTTAGCATCTTCAGCAAGGCGTCTCGATGTGCCTCAGAGCACAACAGCAGAGACAGAATAGAGATTTTGGAGGGAGTTTGGTTGAGTTGATCCACAATCTTGTAATCACTCTTCTTAATGATGCGCATGAACTCCTCCACGTCCTTTTCGAACGAGCCACCAGGCACATTCGTTTGAGCAGGCGCTTCGTCAACCACGGCCTGTTTGCCCTTAGCTCTAGTAGATGCCTCAGCATTGGCATCCCTCAACGATTGAGGCGCAAACAGCCGACCACTGCGAGTAAAGCCTCTTGGACCACCCACATTGTCCACAGCGGGACTCACAACCGCAGGAGCTTTACTGACTGGTGCATTAATAGTCACGGGCGCTTGATTCGAAGGTTTGACCCTATTCTCAGCCCTCCTGTTGCTTCGGTAGGCATTGTCATACTTCCAAGGCATAGCATTACTGTTCACAGCCCTTCTTACCGGAGCAACGATTATTGTCGGAGTACTGGCAGAAACTAGTGCAGAAATGGTAACTGGATTACCACTTGTTGTAGGCGCACGTCCTTCAGCCGGTTTAAAGAATATCGTGACAGTAGACACTGCCCCACGATCTCTGTTGTCAGTCCTGCCAAACTGGACACAGCCTTCATCTATCAGACGTTGAATACCAGCCCACACCAATTCACAACCATTGTCTGACTCTACACAGCCCACACAGTCTTCATCACAGCCCAGATGAACACCAATATTCAACAGACGGCTCTTGACAACCAGCAACGAAGTCTGAATTTCATCAACCCTGTCAACTAGATCTTCAACTTCACTTTCAATACAATTTACCTGGTGAGCACCATGCGCCGGCATAGGATTGTTAACAACGTTAGGCACAGGAGAGAAATTGATCGCCTTGGAATCGATCAAATCCTGGACTTTGTGCTGAAAAACCCGACACTTCTCAATATGATGTCCTGGTGCCCCCGAATGGAAATCACACCGGACATTAGCATCGTACCCAGGCGGCAATACTGTCGGCGGAGCCATAGTCCTTAACTCAACGAATCCTAATCTGAGCAACTCAGGCAGTAGCTCAGCGTAGGTCATTGGCAAAGGATCAAAGCGTCGCTCGGGCATCTGTTGCCTTGGCTGATACAGACGCTGTGGTTGTTGTTATTGTTGCTGTTGTCTCGGTTGTTGAGGAGGTTGACATTGTTGAGGTGCAGGGATGGTCACTGCAGCAACCTGTTTGTATTGACTTTGATTTCTGTTCGGCCCTCGGCGGTGCTGAACAGCGTTGGTTTCACCTTCTCTACGGCGAGGTGCCCCAGAGAAAGGTTTCTTAGATGAAGAGGAACCAGCATCATTGATCTTCCCAGCCTTGATCAAGCTCTCAGTCCTCTTACCGCAGATCACAACATCGGAGAAGCTTCCAAATGGGCAACTTCCCATCCGGTCCATGAATACCCCTTGAAGCGTGCCGATGAACATATCAGTCAACTCCCTTTCCAGCATAGGGGGTTGAACTCTTGCAGTAAGTTCACGCCACCTATGGGCGTACTCTTTGAAGCTTTCATTATTTTTCTGGCACAGACTCTGCAGCTGAGTCCGGCTAGGTGCCATATCCATGTTGTGCTTGTATTGTCTGAGAAAAGCTTCTCCCAGATCTCTCCAACATCGGATAGAATCTCGTTTGAGCTCCATGTACCAATCCAAAGATGCCCCAGATAGACTATCTTGGAAAAAGTACATCCATATTTTCTCGTCATCTGTATATGCCGAGATCTTCCGATAATAGGCCTGCACATGAGTGCGAGGGCAAAAAGTACCGTTGTACTTGTCAAAAGTGGGCGCTTTGAATTTATGGGGAATTCTCAGACCTTCAACCAACCCCAAATTTGTGACATCGAACCCAAGAGAGTTCTGGCATTCCATCGCACGAATTTTCTCAGCCAGGGCATCGACCTTGCGATCCCTATCCTCAACTCTGACAACATCCCTGACCACATCCTCATCTTCACTCAGCATGGTGAACATGTCCTCTTGTCTGTCGACAATAGGAGCTGGATGACGCACCGGAGCCCGGGTAGCTCTGGCATTGACCTCTGCAGCAAGAGGCTGACCATTGATCCTGATACCTCTGAGTTCATCTCCCACAGCATAGTCATGAACGGGAGCAGCAGCAACATTGATATTCTCGGGCACGGGAATACCAGCAGGTGAACCACGGTTAGACGCCTGAATAACCGTCTCTTGTCTCTGAACCAAAGCACGGAGCTCCTCCTGACCTTGAGCAACCCCTTGCATCATTGTCATGAACTGGGCCATGTTCGCCCTCATCTCAGCTAACTCATTCTGAACCTGATCCATGCTTCTGCGCTAATTAAGTCTGGTAGAATACCGGTGCGGTCGCTGATCAGCTATCCTGCCTGACACAGGAACCAGAGTGAGAAGTCGGCACAAGAACACCTGTTATGCAAATGTTATGAGTATGATGCTAATGCATATGATGCAAATGATAATGATCATTCCTCAGGCATTCAAAGAGCCTGATCCATCTTCAAAAGATGGCAACCTGCAACAACACGAAAGCAACAGGGAGATACAGAAATAGCATACAACAGAGCAGTGAGTACAGAGTGAAACAACAATCTCATCTATAAATGAGAAACAGGATCATACAACAAAGATCCAAATATCCAAAAAATACAACAAATGAATCCCACCCAACAAGCCTGGGGGTGATTCTCAACATAACATCAGAAAAGTACAAGCTAAGACAAGTTACTTCCAGGAATGAGCGTCCTCAAGTAGTGACACTGGTCTATCAACAGTTCACACTCTGAACATTTTGGCAAGGGAGTAATCTTCTCCTTCAACTGTCTTCTAAGCTCGACAACTTCTGACCCAAGTTGGTCTTCTGATGCAAGTCTCTGGTCGACTTCCTTCTTCAACTGGATATCTTTGTCTCTGAGTTGCTTCTCCAAGTCTCTGATCTTCTTCAGATAACTGGCTTCAGCTCTCTGCAATCTCAAACACTCTTTGTGCTCTGCATCTAGCAAGGTCTCCATCTCTGCATAAGATCTCTTCTTGCTCCTTACTCCACCAATATCTGCATTCTGGATGTCTCGGAGCTGATGAGACAGGTTCAGCTTATCAGCCTTGGCTTGATACAACTCCATCTGGGCATCTTGCTCTTTCTCCTTCAGGCGACGATTCTCCATCAGGGCTTGCTTGTACTGCTCAACAGGCACAGTTTCAGCAAGAATCAAGGGTGGTTGCACTTGCAACGGATTCATCCTATCATAGGGCAACAGTAAAGTCTCCACTCTCTTCTTCACCCAATCAATGTAATCAGGCATAGCTATGGCGAACTTCTTCCCTAAGACAGATCCATCCCTGACACTAATAGACTTCCAAGCTCTTCCAATCTGCTCCAATCTAGCAGGGTCAGCACGCTTCTCAAAATACACACTTTCAGCTATCTCAGCTTCAAGTGGTCTTCCACTCATCACGAACCCCAACTGGCGAAGAGAAAGAACTGGGTTGTAATTGATGCAACCCTTGGTCCCTACAAGTGGCACGTTCCGGAACTCTCCACAACTCATAATAACATCCCGCACGTCCATCCGGTAAGACTGCCATCTGATATCATATGAAGTAAGAGACATCACCCTCTGAGTCCACCTATAAGTGCTCTGAGCATCAACAAACGGTCCGCTCACTGGCAGGAGAGACATAAACCACCTGAGCAAGAGTGGGAGACAACATCTGATAGCTCCACCCTTACCGTGCCTACTGTGGATAGCATAGTAAGTGTCAGCTAACAGAGTAGGAATCGGATTCCCTCCCATGAAGATGCAAACTGCAGCATAGTCAACAAAGTTGGGCATACTCGGAAACAGGACAATCCCATAGATCATAACAGCAAGCTGGGCATAGAAAGCTTCCCAATTTCCCTTCTCTGCTTCTCCTCTAGCAACTCTCAGCAGAAACTTCAAAGGCAGCCCAACTGTGTCCCCACTGGTCTTCCAACTACCACTGATCTCTCTGATACTCAAATGCAAAGCCTTAGCAATAACCCTGAAGTCAACTTCCTTTGGTACGTCCAAGAAAGGAATCTGATGCTGAATAGGGACGCACAACAGAATGGAGTATTCCTCGAGAGTTGGCGCCAACTGATAGTCCTGGAAAGTGAAACATCTAAGCTCCGGGTCGTAGAACTGAAGAAGAGTCTGCAACGGTACTGGGTCAACTACCATCTTCAACAGTGTCAGAATATCCCCATACTGACCCACGAACCCTCTCAGATGATCACTGGTCATAAGGCTGCTCAATTCAATCAGAGATGTCAAAGGCTCACGGTGGAAAATGTAGGAACAAGTCTTCCGCTTCGGCTCTGGGACTGTTGCCATCTCTATCAGTGAACAAGCTCTGGAATGTACCTGAGAAATGATATGCATGCAGAGATTAGTTTTTCTTTTTTCTCTTTTTTCCAAATTTTTTTATTTTGCATTTCTTTTGAAAAATAAACATGCTATGATGCACATGATGCAGACACGACTGGCAAGCTGTGCATCTCTGAACACAGGATCGAAGCTTCGGCTCGAACTCTGATCACAATCATCTGAAACCCAAAGTCAACTGATCAACTGTCATCTGAACCCAATCTGAGAAACTGAGTCACCAACAGAACCCTGAGTCACCATCAAGTCACCTACCGGTCACCAACAGTCATCATCTGTACCTGTTAAAGTGATCATTCCCTCCCCACTCACGGGTGTCATCTAGGCCAGGGTAAGGTCAACAGAAACGCAGCATAAATAACCTTTCGCAGAATACCATCATATACACACCCGAAGTATGTAACGATGATATCCCACCAGGGTCTGAACTGCTCGTGATGTCAATGTTCCGCTAAGTGGCGCATACCACCCGCTTCCCATGAATCACTCTATTCCTAGGTTTCCTAGATTTCACTCATAGCCTGGGTATTGGGCCTTTTACCTCGAGTAACTCCCACCCCAAACAGAGAAACACAGCCAGCACAGCAGATGATATGAATGAATGCAAACATTAATGCAAACAATAAATGCAAACAATAAACAATGAATGCAATAAATAACACAGCAAAAAGCAACCCAAGCCCTAACCTAGAGAGCGCTAGGAGAGACTCGCTTAGGGAAGATGGACCAGCACAGGTCAACTAATTTTGTCCCCAGCAGAGTCGCCAACTGTCGCATTACGCGAAAAACCGGCGGGAAAACAAGAACAACAGAGTCGCCACCGTGTGTTATTTATCCCAAAAGAGGGAAAGGAAACGCTCGAAGTAAACCTGAAAAAAGCATGGTCTCGCGACCAAAGAGAATGGGATCGGGAGTCGGTTATGCGAAGGGAAGGTATTAGCACCCCTACGCATCCGTCGTACTCGACGGGATCCACGCACAATAGGAAGGAAAATGGTTGCTAAAACACTGCTCAAAAACAAACAAATACTGGCTGAAAGAGACACAAGGAAACAAACAAGGCTGACTCGGCAGGATATCGCATCCTGGGCCTACTTAGTCTATTAAGCATAGACATCAGAGTCAAAGTAGTTCGGACTGGGGGAAAACATGCTCGCTAGGATGTCGCATCCTATGCATACGTATCTTCTTGGACGAAGAAGAATCAGAGCATTCGTAGCTCGGCTCACGCACACCAACAAAACCACACAAACACGGGCAAACATGGAACCCGAATGCCAATCGCTGGACTTACATCAGCTTCCGAACCAAACACACGCACACTGGAACCTGAATGCCACTCGATGGACTTACATCAGCTTCCAAGCATACAACAAGACAAAACAAAGACACAGGCGCCCGGAGAGATCTGCTCATCTCCTGCCTACGTACCTCATCTGGTATGAGGATCAGGGCGACGTAGTTCCCCTACGAAGGGATACAGGACTAGCCTAACCAGATAACAGAGGGAGACACAACTAGGGAGACTAACTCGAGCCTAGATGTTATCATGCAAAATCATCCCTAAGTCAAGGTTTCTAGCTAACTTGCACAGGAAGCAAGCCTATCCTAAAGCACAAGCAATAGCAAATGATCACAAACAGCACACACTATATGCACACAAGTGAGGCTCAAACAAGGGTGGGGCTGCAAGAGCAAGCCAACTGTACAGGGTGAGTTTTGCTCTTAACCTTGACATTGAGAGCCAAGGTGAAGCAGATGAAAGGTGAGTGAAGATAAGACTTCACAGCTCTTATCCCTGGCCAGGGAGAGCTATAGACAATGAAGTATGGGTCCAGGAAGTGGGAACCCTTCTACACTTAAGACAATGACTCAACTGTACAACTGTACAAGATCTTGGGTTTGTATCCCCATGCATCAACACATTGGTGTGAGCAGAGGGATGACTCAACAGAATAGTGGGAGATAGATTGCATATCTCTTTTATCCGCCAATTGCCTCATAGAGGTCTTTACCTGCTTGGGGACAAAAGTAAACAAGCACAAACATCGCCTCTTAAGGAGGACTTCAGACAGGTGCCTGGCCAAGTAACAGGCCAGGTCTTCCAGACTACATGGAGACAAGAATGTTATACCTCAGTGCAAATTGCTTATCAAGCAAAGGAAAGCAAGCTATGCAAGTTCTTAAAAGAACTGAGCAACTAAGGGTACCTGAAATCAATCAAATATAATCAGTATACCAATCACAGAACTAAACAGCAAATGGTTCACAATTAACAATACACAGACAAACACAAGCCAATGCACCAAGGTGCAAGCCATTAAGGCTCAAACTCAAATGTCAATCCCTTGTGATTGATGCAGCTGTGGAATCGTGTGTTTCCAAGTCCAAAAGTGCGAAACAGATGATGCTTGATGATGTAGAAAGTGTATGGAATGATTAGATTAGCTCAATTATGCTCCAGGTTCTTGAATCTTCAAACTGCCATGGAAGTGTTCTTGCTTCAACAGTGGTAATTCCTTGATGCCTTGGCCATGATTTGGTGAAAACAGATGCACAATGATATCTGTGGAGAAGGATCAATGCAAGAACCAGTACAATAGGTGGTGATTTCAATGGAAATTATGATAAAAAGTGTGTGAAAATGTGAAGAAAATTGAGAGAAATCTTGTGATTTTTCTTTTGGATCTGAGAAAATGATTTTTGATTATGCATTTCTGTTACAATTAGGCCTTTATACCTCATGCTAATTGTCGCATCCGCGAAAAACAACCGGCGGGCTAAAATAAAAACACAACACAGAGCCGCCACTGCGCGTTATTTATCCCAGGATAGGGAAAGGAAACGCTCAGAGAAACCTGGAAAGGAAATGGTCTCGCGACCAAAGAGAAAGGGTAAGGGAGTCGGTTACGCAAGGGGAAGGTATTAGCACCCCTCACGTCCGTCGTACTCGACGGGATCCACGTTCTAAAATAAAGAATAGGTTGCTAAAACATCACACACACACAGGGAACGCAGGTGGGGTTAAGAGAAGGGAGCTCGATAGGACGTCGCATCCTATGCCTACATATTGAAGGAGAATTTGTGACCCAAAGCGCAGCGGAAATTAAAATTTCTCCTTTAGAGATCCTTACGAATGGTCATGATCAGTGATAGAATATTTACCTCTTCTGATGATCGAAACCTTTGGTGCAGATCTCTTGTGACGATCAAAACCTTTGATGCAGATCCACGAAGCGATCACGAACGTTGAACGATGACAACGTCTCTACTCAGTCCACACGAACGGGTTCCTTCAATCTCAGTGCTAGCTGGTACGAATGAAGGCTTTGAGTGAGAGAGAGAGTGAGAGAAAGCGAAAATAATGCAACCGCAAATTTTTGCTTCTGCACAAGGGTTCTATTTATAGAACCACTTGTGTGGGCTTCAAGCTAAAAGCCCACTTAAGTGTATTTTGGCCCATATCTTATAATATGCCCAAAATCACTTAAGCTCATGGTACCTTACCATATTTCGTATTCTACTCAAGTACATCGTACCTTACGATGCTCTATAACTCACTTAAGGGCACCGTACCTTACGGTATTCCTTAGTTACTCTATCTCTCATCAATCCGTCCTTTGTGTGTGACCCTGTAGGTTTTCATGACGTTGGCAATTATATTAAATCACACATTTAACATAATAAACAGTGAGCGGTATCTAGCAACACATCACTGCTACCCAAGACACGAAAATGTCATGTGATCTGACAATTCCTTTTGTGATAATAATTATGTGTATAATTACCCTTTTGCCCTTATGTCTATATTGAACACAAGGTATAGACCGTGTCATCCTTGTCCAGTTCAATATTGGGCCCATAGACATTTATCCTATTACGCAGGATGGGCAAATTCCATCTAGGACACTCATGTCCCTCAGCATGCTTTGTGGAGTACCCATCAACTGTCTTTATGGTTATCCAGTTACAGACAACGTTTGATCAGCAATAAAGCACTCGACTCTACATCTAGGATCCATAGTGGTTTCAGGTCGAAGAGTGGAATACACTATTATCACCATGAGAATAACTTATGACACCTTGCATAACTTTCTATATAGTATTCTCATAGCGGGTCAATCCGGTATAAATATTACTCCTAACATTCATACCTATGTTTAAGACTTGATAACTCTTTATCCATGATCCATGAGATGTGATCATCAGTCTACAAACATAATAATCTTAATGCTTTAATGTTATCCCACTTCACACTAAAGCTCGACTACGGATACTTTAGGAATAATGTCCTTATGTTTAATATGTTCTCATGATTAAGTCACACTTAATACATTAAACGGACTATCTATTCCAGGGACTTTATTAATCAACCATAATAAAGAGAATGCCTTTTATTATTCGATACAAGTACCAAAATGTATTGGCCTCTAGGGCTTACACCAACAATCTCCCACTAGCACTAGAGCCAATCAGGCATACCCCGTATGCCCATTGATCTAGTATGGCCATCATGCTTCTGCTGCGCAAGAGGCTTTGTCAGTGGGTCAACTATATTGTCAAGTGTAGGTACTTTACATATTTTCACATCTCCTCTATCTATTATCTCTCGAATGAGATGATAACGCCTAAGTATGTGTTTGGATCGTTGGTGAGATCTAGGCTCCGTGGCTTGTGCGATAACACCATTGTTATCATAATAGAGACCAATGGGATCCACAATGCTAGGGACTATGCCAAGTTCACTAATGAACTTTTTGATCCAAACAGCTTCCTTTGCTGCACTTGAGGCAGCAATAAACTCGGCCTCGGTTGTAGAATCAGCAACTGTATCTTGCTTTGAACTTTTCAAGCTCACAGCGCCACCATTTCAGCAAAACACATAACTATTGGAATCATTCATATTAAAGCGTCTCAGCACCTTGTCTATGTACTCTGACTTAGGCCAAGCATTTTATGATCTATCTCTATAGATTCTGATTCCTAATATATAGGCTGCTTCACCTAGGTCCTTCGTAGAAAAGCATTTCCCCACCCAAGACTTTACTTGTTGCAGGGTAGGGATATCGTTTCCAATAAGTAATATGTCATCTACATATATTACTAGGAATACGATCATGCTCCCACTAACCTTCTTGTAGACACAAGGCTCATCTTCGTTCTTGATCCATGAGTAATACATCACCTTGATCAGTTATGAGATATCCATATCTTTTAGGTAGGTGATGTATCCTGCTTGACCTACGATGGTCTTGTTCTACTTGAGTAGGTTGCTCTTACACAACTGCTTGTGTTTCCTACTCCAATTCCTCCATAGGTGTGTCGATGCTTTGTGACTCTTGAATTTCTTCAAGCTCTACTTTCCTCCCACTGGTTCCTTTGGAAATAAAATCCTTTTCTAGGAAAACTCCAGTTCGAGCGACAAACACTTTGCCCTCAGAAGGATTGTAGAAGTAATACCCTCTTGTTTATTTAGGATACCCCACAAATAAGCATTTGTCAGATTTGGGCTCAAGCTTAGTTGAAATTTGTCGTTTCACATAAACCTCGCAACCCCAAATCTTTATGTAAGACATATGTGGTTTCTTACCACTCCATATCTCATATGGTGTCTTCTCAACCTTTTGGATGGAACACGGTTAAGTGTGTAAGCTGTTGTCAATAGTGCATGTCCCCAAAAGGAGTTTGGAAGATCGGCGTGACTCATCATGGATCGGACCATGTCTAACAGGGTTCGATTTCTTCTCTCAGATACACCATTCCATTGTGGTGTTCCAGGAGGAGTAAGTTGGGATAGGATCCCACACTCTTTCAGATGGTCATCAAACTTTAGGCTTAAATACTCACCGCCTCGATCTGATCGAAGAGTTTTAATATTCTTACCTAGTTGGTTTTGTACTTCATTCTTGAATTCCTTGAACTTTTCAAAGGACTTTGATTTGTGTTTCATTAAATACACACAACCGCATCTACTGAAATCATCGATAAATGAAGTACTGAAAACCTCCTCTGGCTGGAATGTTTAGTGGTCCACATACATCAGTATGTATGAGGGCCAAAAGATCATTAGCTCTTTCACCTTTTCCTGTGAATGGAGATTTTGTCATCTTCCAAGTACTTTGGGCAGTTTCTCTTCCAGTGTCCGGTCTTACCGCAATGGAAGCAGGTGCCTGCCTTTGTTATGCCTCCACTAGGCCTCAAAACAGTAACAGTGGGTCTGGGTTTGGCAACTTCCTTGCCCTTCCCTTTATCACCCTGTCTGGTGGGCCTTTTGTTCTGTCTCTTTCCATTTCCGATCATCAGAATGGACTTCCCTTTTGTCTTCAGATTCTGCTCGGCAGTTCTTAACATGGCGAGCAGTTCAGGAAGAGATTTGTCCATATCAATCATATTGAAATTTAGGACAAATTGATTGAAACTATCTGGCAACGATTGCAAGACCAAATCAGTCGCAAGTTCCTTTCCGAGGGGAAAACCCAACCTTTCAAGCTTTTCCATATACCCAATCATCTTGAGCACATGGGGACTTATAGGGGCTCCCTCAGCTAACTTGCCTTGAAAAAAGGGTTTTTGAAACTTCAAACCTCTCATGCCTTGCTTGCTCTTGATAGAGCATCTTCATGTGTTCGATCATATCGAACGCTGTCATGTTCTCATGTTGCTTTTGCAACTCTGAGTTCATGACATCCAGCATGAGACAAGCAGTTTCATTGGCATCATCGACATGCTTCTTATAAGCATCTCTTTCTGCCTTAGGTGCAGAACTAGGAGGTTCCTCTTCAGGAACAGGTGTCTCCAAGACATACAGCTTTTTATCATGTTTGAGGACAATCCTCAGGTTTCAGTGCCAATCCAGAAAATTTGTCCCAGACAATTTTTCCTTGTCAAGGATTGATCGCAAGATGTTGTTAGAGGTGTTTGCTGTCATGGTTATCTACATAAGGATTAAGAAAATATAAGTATCATTGACATATTTAATTAGGCCTTTAATCAAATATGCTCCCACTATTTTACTCAAAACAAATGACCCTCATCATTTGATTCGGAAAATCCCGTTGGAAGATTTTCTAGTGGGTCGAGATCCATATTTCACTTCGTTCTAAGTCCGCGTAGGCGGATTACACAAAACTAGGTTATTTAGGTAGGAACTCCTTCCAGTTGTATCTCATACAACTCTCGAAAATTTCAGTTGGGTGAATAACTCTTTATTCCAATCCATCATATGGATTATTCCCAACTCTTGCTTCTAAAACATATATGATATTATTATAATTAAGTTTGACCCATTGTCTTAGCAGTTGGATATTACAATTATCCCATCGCACCTTACTAATATAGAACATGCACCTCGCTTTGGCGAAACCTACATTATCCGATACTAGTCTTGATGAGTGCTAAAACTTGGAAAGCAAACATATATAATATCATCATAATTTGTTTAGTTAAGTTTGACCCATTGTTTTAGCAGTTGGATATTACAATTATCCCATCGCACCTTACTAATATAGAACATGCACCTCGCTTTGGCGAAACCTACATTATCCGATACTAGTCTTGATGAGTGCTAAAACTTGGAAAGCATAAACTTAATATTTTAGTTTGAGGGAATTGCAATTGTTATGATCTCACCGGCTTGTTTATCATATAAATCGTCTCTCACATGCATCAACATACATTCACATGCATCAACATACATACAAACAAAATGAAACAGTTATGGCCCCTAGCGCAATTGTTCTCCCAAGCCAATGAGAGAACCTAAGCTAACCTACAACGATCTAAGCTTCTCCAAGCAAGATCTTCAAGGTTGTCCTCCTTTAATATTGAATTCTTCTCTAAGCTTCTCCAAGCAAGATCTTCAAGATTGTCCTCTTTTGATATTGAAATCTTCTCTTTCTTCATAACATTGTCTTCTTCTCTTTATTCATAACATTACATTCCAGAAGAAACTCGTTTTACATACGAGGGTTTGAGATGAGAAAAGAAGTTACATTAAGAGATCAAAAGGAGAGGCACGACACGCAGGTCGTATTTAAAAACCCAAAACAAAATAAAGGACAACTAAGGCCATAACTGATCACCACAAGGCAATAATAATAAACACATTGTTATTATTAAATTTTATTTCCTTTAATTAATTAAAACCAAATTAAATTTCGGCGACCGATCACAGGCGTGTGACGACCGTCACAGGCAATGTGAGTGTGACGAGCGTCACAGGGTTGTTACGACCGTCACAGGTCAAAACAGAAATGCCTAAAATTCTGTGAGTCTGTTACGACCGTCACAAGTCAATCTATGGGTCTGTTACGAACGTCACGCGTCTTGTTACGACCGTTACGCATCCAGTTTGTTACGCTTGTTATGCTCGTCACACGAGCTTCACGCGGCCAATTAACAAACTTTGAAACAGTCAACACACGTGTTCCAAAAACCCTAAATTGACAACTCCTTGACGGCACAACCCTTGCGCCGTCACCAACCCTAATGCGCCAATTTCAGACCGTCAAACACACCTCGATTGTTGATTCAGTATGATTGATCAACATGTCATTGCTTCACCATACTAATGTCGGATTCCGAAGCAAATGACCATTGATCGCTCAAAGGAAAACAATCATTTAGTGTTCGAATGAACGAAACAGAAACAGTATATCACATATACCGTATTTTGCATTAGGATTACTTATATCATATATAAGTTGATCGGTCTCAATTGCGTAACCTATGGACGATCGATGTATCGCTGCTTCACCATACTAATGTCGGATTCCGAAGCATAGTCAACATCAATCATCCAACTCGTACACTCATGATGCCAAATTTAATTACTCGTTTAATTAATTGATTCATTCTGTCTTTTAATCATATTAATACAGAAATTAAACACCTATCCGATTCATGGTTTCGTAAGTGGCTCTGATACCACTGAAGGAGAATTTGCGACCCAAAGCGCAGCGGAAATTAAAATTTCTCCTTTAGAGATCCTTACGAATGGTCATGATCAGTGATAGAATATTTACCTCTTGTGATGATCGAAACCTTTGGTGCAGATCTCTTGTGACGATCAAAACCTTTGATGCAGATCCACGAAGCGATCAGAAACGTTGAACGATGACAACGTCTCTACTCAGTCCACACGAACGGGTTCCTTCAATCTCAGTGCTAGCTGGTACGAATGAAGGCTTTGAGTGAGAGAGAGAGTGAGAGAAAGCGAAAATAATGCAACCGCAAATTTTTGCTTCTGCACAAGGGTTCTATTTATAGAACCACTTGTGTGGGCTTCAAGCTAAAAGCCCACTTAAGTGTATTTTGGCCCATATCTTATAATATGCCCAAAATCACTTAAGCTCATGGTACCTTACCATATTTCGTATTCTACTCAAGTACATCGTACCTTACGATGCTCTATAACTCACTTAAGGGCACCGTACCTTACGGTATTCCTTAGTTACTCTATCTCTCATCAATCCGTCCTTTGTGTGTGACCCTGTAGGTTTTCATGACGTTGGCAATTATATTAAATCACACATTTAACATAATAAACAGTGAGCGGTATCTAGCAACACATCACTGCTACCCAAGACACGAAAATGTCATGTGATCTGACAATTCCTTTTGTGATAATAATTATGTGTATAATTACCCTTTTGCCCTTATGTCTATATTGAACACAAGGTATAGACCGTGTCATCCTTGTCCAGTTCAATATTGGGCCCATAGACATTTATCCTATTACGCAGGATGGGCAAATTCCATCTAGGACACTCATGTCCCTCAGCATGCTTTGTGGAGTACCCATCAACTGTCTTTATGGTTATCCAGTTACAGACAACGTTTGATCAGCAATAAAGCACTTGACTCTACATCTAGGATCCATAGTGGTTTCAGGTCGAAGAGTGGAATACACTATTATCACCATGAGAATAACTTATGACACATTGCATAACTTTCTATATAGTATTCTCATAGCGGGTCAATCCGGTATAAATATTACTCCTAACATTCATACCTATGTTTAAGACTTGATAACTCTTTATCCATGATCCATGAGATGTGATCATCAGTCTACAAACATAATAATCTTAATGCTTTAATGTTATCCCACTTCACACTAAAGCTCGACTACGGATACTTTAGGAATAGTGTCCTTATGTTTAATGTGTTCTCATGATTAAGTCACACTTAATACATTAAACGGACTATCTATTCCAGGGACTTTATTAATCAACCATAATAAAGAGAATGCCTTTTATTATTCGATACAAGTACCAAAATGTATTGGCCTCTAGGGCTTACACCAACACATATCTCGTCTGGAACGAGAATCAGAGCCACTGTAGTTCGGCTTACACACGCCAAACAAGACAAAACACACAAACAGATGGCAAACATGGAGCCCAACTGCCAATCATTGGACTTACGTCAGCATCCGAACCAAAACACACTAAAAAGGGCAAACGTGGAGCCCGACAGCCAATCACTGGACTTACGTCGGCATCCGAACCAAAACACACACCAGAGGGCAAACGTGGAGCCCGACCGCCAATCACTGGACTTACGTCGGCATCCGAACCAAACACGCAATCAGATAACAAGTAAACACACACAAAAAGAAAAAAAATGCCCGGAGAGACCTCGCGCGGTCTCCTGCCTACATACCTCGTCTGGAACGAGGATCAGGGCGATGTAGTTCCCCTGAAAGGGAAAGAAAATCTAGCCAGAAACCAAGGGGAGACACACTACCAGGGAGCTGTACTCGAGCCTAGTGTTGTCATGCATCATTGCCCTACGTTGTGGTTTCTACCTACTTGCACAACTGCAGGCTAATCCTATCCAGGAAGAAAGCAAGCATACAAGCATACAGGCATCAAAACAAGCATTTCAAGCAAATATTCACATAGCACACACTATAACCAATCAAGTGAGGCTCAAACAATGGGTTTGACTGCCGAGGCAAGTCATCTGTACAAGGTATGATTCGCTCTTAACCTTGCCATTACGAGGCTAAGGTGAAGCAGATGAAAGGAGGGTGAAGATCAGACTTCACAGCTCTTATCCCTGACCAGGGAGAGCTTCAGACAAAGGAGCGTGGGTCCAGAATGGAGGGACCCTTCTACGCTCAAAGACTCTGACTCGATTGTGCAACAGCACGAGATCTTGGGTTGGTGTCCCAATGCATCAACACACAGCCGTGCGAGCAGAGGGACGACTCACAGAATAGTGGGGGATAGATTGCATATCCCTTTGATCCACCAATTGCCTCATAGAGGTCTTTACCTGCTTGGCACAAATGTAAACAACCACAAACATCGCCTCTTAAGGAGGACTTCAGACATTTTGCCCGGCCAAGTAACAGGCCGGGTCTCCCAGACTACATGAAGAATAGAAGTCCTACCTCAAGTGGTTTAAAAACCAAGCAGCAGCAAGCAAGTTCTTAAAGAACTGTAAGCGACTAAATGTACCTGAAATCAATCAAGTATCATCAGTACTCAGCCAGACAACAATAAACAACAAATGTTAATCAGTCAGACTATACAATCAAGCAACACAGGTTAATGCACATAAGTGCAAACTATAAGCTCAAGCTCAAGCTTCACAACCTACAAAACAAAGTCAAATTAGTTCAAAACATCCAACAATCTCAATTTAATTGACTTGAAGCATTCTCCTTAAGCATTGTGCATTTCATCCTGAAAAGTCAAACCAAATGTGAGAAACTAGACCACTAGGCCAAGCCTAGGGTCCAAAAGGGAGAAAAAATTCTAAACAGCAAATAATTCTCAACCAAAACCAAATTAATGCAAATAGAAAACAAATGCAATTGATCCCATACTCATATCATTTACCAATCTCATTTCATGCACAATATGGTACAAACTAGGTCAAATGCAACATCCAATGTCCAAACAGAATAACTTCAATCAAAAGCATACCAAAATAATTCCAAAAATCCTCAAATAATTCACACCTAAACAGGACATATTCAGGGTATAGCATGTCAATTTTCAGCTCAATTGGACAAAAGGAACTAGGTCAATGAAAATCAAGAAATCCAGACAAGATTATTCAAGCCAATTCAAGGTATCAACACATGCATTCACTTCAAAAATTCATAACACAGTGACAACATATTAGAAATGAATGGGACCAAAAGCATGATGTCCTACAATGTGTCTACAATCAGTACACCAAATTTCACATTCATCCAAAACCATATGAGAATTTCACAAACAATATACAAACATGTGTCACATAAGGTTGCACAATGAGCATACAGTGAAGAAAAATATCAATCAAATTGAAAATGCCATAGAAAAATCCAGAAAAATTCACAAGACATCTCAACATATCAATGATCATTCATACAAAATTTCAATCCAATCCAACAATCACAGGTCATGCAAACAAATTCAGAAAGTGGACCTAGCTAGGTGTGACACAAATTGTCACACCTAGATTCAAAAAATCACATCTCAATCATCAGGTATCCAAAAATCACAAAATTTACATGGAAATCACCATCAACATGTCCAGAATGAGCACAAAAAATTTCAAGCATTTCTTTTAATGTATGAGTATTTCACAATGAAAATGGCAAAACATGCAAAAAATACACACAAGTCAAAGATCAATAGGCCAAGTCAACATTTCACCATGCACAACTTATGAAACCATGCCTATAAAAAACTAGAGAGAATTTGGGATCCAACAAAAAAATCCTCACTATTTTTGGACTTGTAATTATTTTCTATGATTTTTCTAAGTTTGCTAAATTAAGTGAAATAATTATTAAGTGTTTTATTAAATTAAATAGATTTAATATAATCCAGTGGCATTTTCGTTATTATCTCTCACCGGTCCAAAATTCATTAATGCGCTGGACGTGTTTCATTGGCTCTCCTTGGCGGTAAACAACTTTTTGAAATGCCTGGCGATTGAAATGGATCAAACACGGGATTCTTTGCCCAGAACTTCACATTCATCGTCCAGTTCTTCGCTCATCACCTTCAACAACGGTTTCGCTCATCTTCTCACCAAAATGCACAAACGGATATCCGTTGGAAAGGTCTAAGTGTGTAGATCTCAAATACGTAATCAATTTCACCTAATTCCTAACACAGCTCACGGATCGATCGAATAAAGTTTCACATTCAAAACTAAAAATCACGATATCTCATTCTACAATCAACCAATCCACAAACTACGAATTGCATGCTATTCTACATTCCACGATCTTTCAAAAACATGTAACAATTTAAGAAATAAAGATGTTCGAATCTCGCACCTTGAATGAAGACAGTTGTGATTCGTTGAGCTTTTGCGCGCGATTCCTTGAAACAGATGAAGGAGAAGCTACAGGAAAGTGAATGCAATGCTTAGCCTGGCTCGAAGTTGCTTCAAATGTGAGAAATCGTGAAATGCCATTGTTGAGCTCCTTTGCAACAGTGGAGATTCGTGAGGATTTTGAAGTTGCTTTTCCAAAACAGTTGAAGAAGAAGATGAATGGAGATGGCAGCAAAAAGAATCACACGATTTGATGGAGAATTGAAGGAGTTTTGCTCAATTTTGCTTTTGAAGTTTCTTGAGTTTTTTGGGAGAATTGGAGGGAAAAGTTGGTTGAGATTTTTGTGAATTGTGATTGTAATCAGAAGTTTGTTATGATTAGGAATTTATACTTCCAATTAATCAGCTCTTAATCATGATTTAACCAAAGTGCAAGGTAATTAGCAAAAGTGTCACTTTCAAAGCAAGGGCAAAATGGTCTTTTCATATGAGCTCTGTGACAGCTCATTGACAGCACACACACTCTCAAAATGACATGTGTGAGCTGTTGCAACTTGTCCCATGGCCATTGGATGTGTATTTTGGAATTTCACTATGCCATGGCAATTTGTACACTTTTCAAGTGCATTTCAAAAGTGAGTTGACCAAATATGAAACCTTGACATGTTATGACCATTCCAACAATTTCCAATTGGCATATGTGAGGTGTTGCAAAAATCCCCATGCCGAAATTCTCATTATTTCTCAACTTGGACCATTTTGCCCTTGGATCTTTAACTATACACTTGAAAATTGACTTTTTGCATTGACCATTTTTGATGAATTCCAATTATGCACCATGAAAGTACATGTCAAATGGAGTTTGCACATAAAAAGATCACTCAATTTGGACACTCCATGTGGAAGTTATGCCCCTCTGATTATGGGTCATTTTTGAAATTGAATGGACCATAACTTGCCAACCATACATGGGATTTTCAAGTTCTTGGACTTTTTGGAAAGTTGAGAACAAGATCTACAACTTTCATGTTGAACAAATTTTCATTTGAAGCTTCCTTGGACATGTAATTTTGAGGTCAAAAACTTTCCATTTTTGGAAACTTCCGTTACAAGTCACTTTCTATTTTTGGCAATTTCTTGTCTGACTTGATTTTCTTCATTCTTAAGCTTTGCAATGTCAAATAACACTTGTTCCAACATGAATGAAGTGTATCCAACTCTCTTTCACCTCCAAATCCATTAAATCATGCACAGTTGACCACAGTTGACTTTTTCAACTGATAGATGAATTTGGCCATGCACTGATCAATCTGAGCTCCAATCCTCTGATGAAATGGCTCAAGGATGAAACCCTAGCCTCAATAATCTCAATAAAACCATGGGATGATCTCCACATACATCATAGACCTCATCTCCTGATTATGCCCTGATTGGCCCAATGCAACTGATTAGGGTTGACCAGTGGTCAAAACCCTAATCTCAAGAAATATGCTGATCAAACTCCTGATGATAACAAGACCATGATGATGATGATGAATCATTTCAAACAAGATGAAGACCAATATCCTTGAGAATCACAAAACCCTAACTTGGACCTCCACATCCTCAGATGATTGCTGACCAGTCCAATAAAACCCTAGCTTGTACTTTGACTTCCTCATCTTCTGATCAAGACTTGTGAGGATGACTTGCACAATGTAACCACATGATATGCAATATGCAATGCCTAATGACCTAAAAATGATTTGCAATATGTTATGCTAGTCCCAAGAGAGGAGGGCAAATTTTGAGGTGTTACAACTGCCCCTATTCAATCCACTGTGAACCTGTCGATATGAACAGCCTCGGCTTTCAGATGATCAGGATGAAGAGTGATTGAATACCAAGAACAGACGAACAATTTACACTCTGATGGGAAAATAATTAGCAACGCCTGTCAGAATCGGCGAAGAACAAATCTTGAAGGAAAAATCCGTCTGGTACGGAGAAATTCGGCCTGAACACCGAATCACAAAGTCGACCTGGATACCAAAATAAATGGTAACGCAGGGATAACTATGGCCTGAACACCACTCATCCGCTCGGGATTATTATTCTTTTTCTTCTTTTCTTGAACCCCGAAATTAGAAACTGCTTCGGTCTGGATACCACTTCGGTCTGGATACCGGGAAACTGGCCGGATTGCCGCAAGCTGCATCGATCTAATCATCGTGAGCTTCTTCGATCTGGAAATCGGAACTGGCCGGAGTGCCACAAGTTCTTCGTCCTGACTGTTGAGAACCTCTTCGATCTGGAAATCGGAAACTGGCCGGAGTGCCACAAGTTCTTCGTCCTGATTGTGGAGAACCTCTTCGATCTGGAAATCGGAAACTGGCCGGAGCGCCACAAGTTCTTCGTCCTGATTGTTGAGAACTTCTTCGATCTGGAAATCGGAAACTGGTCGGAGTGCCACAAGTTCTTCGTCCTGATGGTTGAGAACTTCTTCGATCTGGAAATCGGAAACTGGCCGGAGCGCCACAACGACCCATGCTGAGGATGACAAGCCCTGAGCCGACTGCTCTCTATTCAACCCTGGCAGACAAACACTTCGCGTTTAGCTGGGGATTATCTTCTTTCTTGTTTTTCTTTTTGGACCCCGAAACTTTCTTGATTAACATTCCCATTTCTGCTCGACAGAAACTTACCCTCCAGTATCGTACTACTGGGGAATATCCTTGATTAAAACCATGATGCTAGACTCCTCGGAGTAACACCTTCACTATCTGATAAAACCACCTCCCAAACGGTAACCACGGCTTGAGACTAGCTTATGCGTGCAATATGATGCATGATTGATTTTTTCTGCGTAATGCTCCACAATTATGGAAATGCTACGCGATTTATTTTTTCTATGCAACATGCTATGCTTACTCTACATGATGAATGCATAAAAAGCATCCCCCTCAAGGGACTCTTCTGGGGAGCTCGAGACACTCTGATGAGGAACTCGTCAACACTCCGCTCTCCATCCCGCTGGGGGACACTACGCCAAAAACTGGAATAGACAGCGCCCCTTAGAGGGCGCTTTATTACAAAAGCGCACTCTAAAGTGAAGAGAAAAAATAAGGAGCATACTACTAGAATAGACAGCGCACTTTAAAGGGCGCTTTTGTAACAAAGCGCACTCTAAAGTGAAGCGAAAAAATAATGAGGAAATGAAGGGACACCAATAGAGGACGCTTTATTGAAAGCGCCCTCTAAGGGTAACCTTAGAGGGCGCTTCTAAAAAAGCGCTCTCTATGTCCATGTACATTTCCAGTTTATAAGGCGCTTTTGGAAAGCCTTAGAGAGCGCTTTTATAAGCGCCCTCTTAGACCCCCTTTAGAGGGCGCTTTTGTAACAAAGCGCCCTCTAAAGTGAAGCCAAAAAAAAAATGGAGGGACAACAATAGAGGGCGCTTTTGTGAAAGCGCCCTCTAAGGTTACCCTTAGAGGGCGCTTTTGAAAAAGCGCTCTCTAAGTCCATGTACATTTCCAGTTTAGAAGGCGCTTTTGGAAAGCCTTAGAGAGCGCTTTCAGAAGCGCCCTCTTAGGTCCCCTTTAGAGGGCGCTTTTTTTAAAAAAGCGCCCTCTAAGGTCCCCTTTAGTAAACATTAAAATTATAACATATACTGCATGTCTCTTTATTTTCCCTCTCCATAAGCTATTTCGTTTACGTAACTGGGTTTTCTCTCTACTGCGTCCACCGTCTACTGCGATTACTCTCGTCATCCGTTCGTTCTCCCTCCCTCACCGTCATCGTCGCCGTTCGTTCTCCCTCCCTCACCGTTCACGTTCACTGCGTTATCCTCTTCCACCGTCACTGTTCACTTTCTTCTCCATCGTTACCGTCACCTTTAAGGTATTTCTCTTCTCTATCGTTACCGTTCACTTTCTTCATGTGTTTGATTAGGGCATTTTCTAAACTTAGTTTTTCATTTTGTGCATTATGTTGATTAATGTTGTTTAGGGCAAACTGAGTTTTTTATTTCTGATTGAAAACTGATATATTTGAAGTGTGTTTGAGCTTGTGCTTGGAAGAGTTTAGATTGTTGAAGTGTGTTTGAGCTTGTGCTTGGAAGAGTTTAGATTGTTGAAGTGTGTTTGAGCTTGTGCTTGGAAGAGTTTAGTTTGCATTGGTCTTTTGCATGCAGTAGGTGTGTGTGAGTTTGTATTCAATAATGATAAAAAAAAAAGAGTTTAGATTGTTGCATGCATTGGTATATGAATGTGTTCACGTATTGAATCATTGTCTTACTTGGGTCTTATTGAATCATTTCTATATTACAGATAAAATGGCTAACCAAGACGATACCAATGCCGCGAATGAATCACGTAATAATGTTGAAAAAGAAATCAAACGAGGATTGACTGTTATGAAGTCAATCATTCGTGCAAGAGACAAGGGTGTAAAATTTGAAGTACATTGGAGTGCTGAAGACCAACTAATTGAGCCTAACGGTTCAATGTTGGCAAGTTACATTGGTTTCCTTGTTCGCCAACATATTCCGATTACATGTGATAATTGGAGAAGTCCGGACTTGAAGGTTGGCAAGGAAAAAATATGGTCGGAGATAAAGGTACTTACCATATATTGTTATATGTTTTTTTTGTTGACTATTTGTTAACCATATATTGTTATAATATTACTTTATAATAACACACTCCATTTGTATGTTTTTTAGAGATCCTTTCACATCGATGAAAGCCGGCAAAAATATTGTATTCAATTGGCCGGAAAAAGACTCCGAGGATTTCGATCCTTTTTGTGCAACAAATTTCTCAAGGATGAGGAAGGAAAATTTGTTGAAGGAGAACGGCCAATGAAGTATGCCGCGATTATTTCAGCCGATGAATGGGATAACTTTGTCGCCAAACGAAGAAACGAAAAATTCCATGTAATGTCTATTAATTATGCTATTATACAATTGTTAAGTTACTTGGTTCTAATATGCCTTAAACTTTTTTATCCAGGAAGTAAGCGACATAAATAGGAAAAGGGCATCAAAACCCGCGTATCCGTACAAAAAAGGGCGTACGGGTTATGCACGGTTACAACAAAGAATTGTGAGTATATTCAAATGCTATGAGCTTATACATTGTCACAATATGTTATAATTGATGATCTTATAATCTAATTCAATGTGTAGCTAGCCGAGGAGAAAAGTGACGCAACATCTCTTCCGGAGCACGTATTATGGAAGGCTGCTCGGGTTGGGAAGGATGGGGCTGTCGTTGAAGCGGTCCAAAATGTTTATGACGAATGTGTAAGTATATGAAACATTATTTCTTTAATTATATCGAAAATTTTGTTAGACATATAATTCATTTTTAATCTCCTCTAATAATATTTCAGGAGACTTTATCCCAAACCGTACCTTCAACCGAGGTCCAGGATTGCAGGAGCGTACTTAGTCGAGTACTAAATGTTCCTGAGTATTCCGGTCGTGTGAGGGGTAAGGGTTTTGGTGTGACTCCGTCGTCATTTTATAAAAAAACAAAAACAAAAAATCCTACCAACAAAGAGGTGATGGAGACCTTGGCGGAGTTAAGGGCACAAGTACTCCAACTGCAAAACGAGAATGCAAGGTATAGAGAGGAAAGGTGCGCTTCCGAGGCAAAAGATACTAGTGACCGAGCTAGTATCAATCATCAACCGAAATTTCCCGAGGTAATTATATATGTTATTATGAAATTAAAATAGCACTTTTTTACTTGACACATATACAAGTTAACAATAACATTTATTATTGGTTTAGGGCATTTCACCTTGTCAGCTGTATCTATCGTCACCAACTTATCGCATGGTTGGCAAGGGAAAAGTGCACAATACTTCGGGTGAATTACTTCACCATAATCCCCTCCCGGTGGGATTTATGAAAGTTTCGGTTGACCTCGTATTCGATACGGACGCCCGTCTACCATTACCTGACGTTGTTTCAGAGACAACGTTGATGCAAGATGCAGTCGGATCCTTTGTTGGTTGGCCGTCAGATCTAATTTTCCCTGATGCCGAGGTATATATGTTCTAAATGATTATGAATATTTAGTATTCACATTTCAATTCAGCTACAATTATGATATTTAATCAATCCTTATTACATGGTAATGTTAGACTCCTACAAGACCCACCCCTAAAGCTGGTAAAGGGATTTCAAGACGCATCGAGTCGGTTGCATCTCAAAAAGAGGTACAAATATATATACCCATTGAATTATATACACAACGATTCTGTTGCATCACAAAAAGTCATGATTTAATTTATATGAATTTTTAGGTTCCCGGTCGAAAGTTGAAAAAAGCTGGTAAGGATATTCCAACGAAGGATATTCCTACGAAGGATATTCCAACGAAGGATATTCCAACGACGTCCGGGACAAAATCTCAAATTTTGATGCGTCTTGAGAAAATGGTGGAGGAGTCCGATATTATGCATGAGGGGGCCATTCGTACTATAAATTTTGATGAAGGTGTTTTCGGAGCTGCTCATTTCGAAATAATTGGAAAGGAGGACTTCCAACAACTTTTTGAACACACCGAATTGGGCATCGCTGTCATTCATACATACATATGGTACTCCGATCAATCTATAATTTACTTAGTTGAACAATTTATTTACACATTTCAATGAGTAGTCTAATGTTTATTATGTTTCTATTTAAGGTATATGTATGTAACATTGATGCGGGGAACTGAATTGTGTAACCGTTTCAAGTTTATTGCTGCTTCCCGTTTCAATGCAACGTTAATAACGAATAATCCAACATCCGTAAAGAATGATCTAGTCGAGAGATTCATGGCGGCCGATGATAATACACCCAATTTGTATTTTATACCGTTTAATTCTGGCAACGGGTTAGATTTTCTTCCTAATAATTTCATTCTAATCTATGTATATCTTTTACGTAGAAAATTTTCAATTATCTAAATTTTTGTTTTATTTTACAGTGGTCACTGGGTGTTGGTTGCTATGGATCTTTCGAGACTAATAGTGTATTATCTCGATTCTTTATCGGGTGATTGGACGAAATATCCGAATATGAAGAAGACGGTTGACGCGTAAGTGAAATTCCCTTAAATATTCGTGTGTATTTGTATATTTAATTATGTCTGTCAGATTGATCTCAATATACGTTTTTATTTTGTTAGGGCAATACTAAAATTTAGATTGAAAAAGAAATACCGCAATAGGAAGGACATTACCTGGATCAGAGTTCAGGTATATATTAAGTATCTTATTTTTGCTTATAATAGTGTTTGTTTTTTTGCTTATAATAGTGTTTGTAAGAAATTAACTATATATATATATTGTTTGTTTTTCTGTGTAGTGTCCTCAGCAAAATAATTCGGTCGATTGCGGATTTTTTGTAATGAGATTTATGAGAGACATCATTGCGTTGAATCGTATAGACATCCCAAAAATGGTATGGAATAATAACTTAGGGTTTATTTTAATACTATCGGATATTTCATCTAATTTGTTACTAAATCATGAATATTTTTTATTCTCTTAATTGTAGTACTTTGAGGAATACAAGACATACTCAAGAGCTCATTTGGATGAAATCAAGGATGAATTGTGTCAATTCATTGTTGATCAAAGAATCATATAGCTAGGTTGTATATTGTTGTACATATATGTATGGAATGTTGTTGTTGTATATATGTTGTATATTGTTGTTGTAATTTTACTAAATCATGATGTTGTTGTATATTGTTGATCAAAGAATCATATATTAATGTTGTATATATGGAGGATTAATGTTGTATATAAATGGATTCATGTTGTATATATCAATGGATTAATGGTGTATAACATTGGATTAAAGGATGAAATCAATATGAATTTTACACTTTTGCAGCATGCGCTTTACAGGTTACAGGTTACCAATATGAATTACAACACTTTTGCGCTTTACAGGTTATCAATTAAATATCCACTGTTTTTCAAACAATTTTTTTTAAAATAACTAACACTTTAGAGGGCGCTTTGTCCAGAAAGCGCCCTCTAAACACTTTACATTGACAACTTTAGAGGGCGCTTTTCCTGAAAGCGCCCTCTAAACACTTTATATTGTCAACTTTAGATGGCGCTTTGTCCAGAAAGCGCCCTCTAAACACTTTACATTGACAACTTTAGAGGGCGCTTTTTCCTGAAAGCGCCCTCTAAACACTTTACATTGAAAACTTTAGAGGGCGCTTTTTCCTGAAAGCGCCCTCTAAACACTTTACATTGACAACTTTAGAGGGCGCTTTTTCCAGAAAGCGCCCTCTAAGGTGTCCCTTTATGGACCACTCCAGAGGGCGCTTTTTTCTGGAAGCGCACTATAATGTGGCCACTTTAGACAGCGCTTTCTCCAAGAAAACAAAGCGCTGTCTTTACCTATGTCAGCGCCAGATTAGAGGGCGCTTAAAAGCGCTGTTATAGGCCAAAAAAAGCGCCCTCTTTTCCCTTATTTGGCGTAATGGGAATAACACTGCTGCTGGGAAAAGGTAACCCTTGCTGGGGAAGAACCTCCTTTGCACCCACTCCGCTCGAGAAACTGCTGGGGATAAGAACCACCAACGCCCTCTATGGGGATACAACAATCTTTGACTTGCTGAGGATATCAATCCCGAACCTCCTTTGGGAAACCCTCACAGATACCCGGTGACTTCATTGGGGAACTGCTCACAGATACTCTGCTGGGAAACAGCAACCTCCAGGCCTGTCGACTGGGGAAGCATCAATCTGACACCTGCTGGGGATAACCATCCTGACCCTGCTAGGGAAGCGAATGCCACTCCGCTGGGGACAACCCATGCAATCCATAAGTAGAATCAACTCAGCTGGGGATGCAAAAATCCGTCCGCTACGGAAACTCATCCAATCCACTGGTAGGATGAACACTGCTGGAGATATATTTCATTGAAACCCGCTCCACTCGGGGAATAGCAACCTTCAGGCCTGGCTGCTGAGGAAACACCGTTTTAAACCTGCCGGGGACAATCATCTCGACTCGGCTAAGGGATCCATAGACCTTGGATCTGCTGGGAAGTTGGTCCTCTCATTCTGCTTGGGGACTTAGCTGGGGAAATGAGAAAAGTTGGTACAGAACACCCGCCGACTCGTCGAACCATGGTATCCACCTCCCAATCTCGTATCAGCTTTCTACTTTTGAGAATTCCCAGACTCGTCTGGACCTTTTCTGCTCCATCATCTTGTATTCCCAATCGCCCCGCGCTCGACGAAGATCGAACTCCTGGGATTATACATACTTTTCAATCTTTCGACTTTGAAGAGTCTTCTTGATTAATTCCAAAGGTCGTCGGACGTCTCGACGTCTCTTCTCGCTTCTCTACCCATTCATTCGTCCCTGATCGGACCCTGCGGGGAATTTCTACAGACTTTCAAATCTTCCGACTTTGAAGAGTCTTCTTGATTATCATCAAGGATCGTCGTACGTCTCAACGTCTCTTCTCGCTTCTCTACCCATTCATTCGTCCCAGATTGGCCTCCCATGAGGATTTGCTTTATCAACAGCTTCCACATCACAACCTGCAAGTGAGTGAAAATACCTAACAGCACCTGCAAAAGAGATCGTTAGATAAAACCGTGCCCCGGGCGTGTCAAGATTTCAACACTTAGGTCACCCATCCTTCCAAATAAGATTTCAAGCTTTCAATCTTATAAACATGCATTGGAAGGGACCTGTATGTCTTAAAATGCAAGATTCTTTATCAAAAATATCTGGATGTTTTTGCAATCAAAGCGGTAATGAAAAACAAAAACAAAATTATTTGACTGAATATGCATTTTATTGATTGGAAAAGTGTGGCTCAAATTGAGCAATACAAAGGAAGCAATTCCTGAAAAGAGGTAATTGCACACAAAAGGAAAAATCTATCCTAATGGCAATATGAAACTCGTGATCTCATCGAGTTCCAACTCAGTTACACCCCATATGTCCTCAGACTCTCCATGCTTTCTGCCTTCTGAACAAGACGATTCCGATTGATCCCCACCGGGTATTATCCATGATGCTTTAACCAAAGCGCAAACGATCATGCTAGACGCAGTTGTTCGTTTCAATCCCTCTTTTGCCTGGACCGCCCTTTCGGGTTTTCAGTCCACCGGGATACCCTTTTTTGCCCAAGTCGCCTTTTCAGGTTTTCGACTTGCCGGGTGTACATTTTTCCATTTATATCCCTAATTTTTGCCCGAACCTTTCTTGCTGTTTTTGGTTCGCCGGGATGCCCATTTTTTGCCTGGACTATTTTGTTCTTTTCGTCCAGCGGGTCAATTATACGAAGTATTTTTTAACCGCGTCCGCATTCACAGGGAATGGAAAATCCTCGCCATCCATGGTCGTTAGCAACAAGGCTCCGCCAGAGAAAACCTTCTTGACCACGAATGGACCTTCATAATTGGGTGTCCATTTGCCCCTTCGATCGTTTTGAGGAGGAAGGATCCTTTTCAGCACCATATCACCTACGTGATATACCCGAGGTCGTACCTTCTTGTCAAAAGCACGCTTCATTCTCTGCTGGTACAACTGCCCATGACAGATGGCTGCTAGCCTCTTTTCTTCAATCAGGCTTAACTCTTCATACCGGGTCCTTACCCATTCAGCCTCTTGCAACTTCACGCCCATCAGGATTCTCAAAGAGGGAATCTGAACCTCAACTGGTAGCACGGCTTCCACCCCATATACCAATGAGAAAGGAGTTGCCCCAGTATGCGCACCGAGGTTCAATACCCAGGATACAAGCTTTGTACTCAGCCACACCGTCGGTGCATTCAAACGTTATCCGGGAAACGAAGGGAACATGGGATCCCTTTGGCGTAACCAAAGCACTAACTCGTCCACATTAACCCCATCAGACATCAAAACCCGTTCGGATTCGGGGTCCGGCCCCTCCTCCGGGATCGGTTACTCTCATTCTTTCGATTAGAGCACCTCGAGATGTCCTCATCAGGGAACTCAAACTTCATCGGTTGATAATCCTCCACGGGTTGTTGGGAGAGGTAATCAGGCAATACACTCCCCTCGATTGCTTTCTGGGAGATGTACTGAATATCGTATTCAATCAAAATCATTGACCCCTTCGCAACCCGTCCGGTCATTGCTGGCTTCTCAAACACATACTTGATCAGATCCATCTCGAAATCCACAAAGTGGTATGAATCAGCATATTCTGTCTCAGTCGGCGAGCAGCCTATGCCAAAGTACATCAAGTTTTCCCGAGCAGTGAATGTATTGTTTCACAATCGGTAAACTTTTTGCTAGGGTAAATTGCATGCTCTTTTCGATAAGACTCGTCATGCTGACCCACTTCACCTCGTAGACCCCTCGAAGGCTTGTCAAGTACAAAATTTGACCATTGCTCCTTCCATAGGAGACATCAGAATCAGAGGTTCCTGCAACTTATTCTTTTATTTTTCAATGCTCCTTGGCAATCATTATTTCACCTGACCGTTTGATCTTTTCCTTTCCAACAGCTTGAGTATAGGTTCACACGTGGCTGTTAGATGAGATGTGAACCATGACAGGTAGTTCAATCTTTCTAAGAAACCACGAACCTCTCTTTTTCTTTCTCGGTTCAGGCGTTTCTCTTATTGTTCTTTTTTTTCTTATTTTTTTTTATTTTAGCAGGATCAACCTCGATTCCTCTCTTATAATGAACCCCCAGCATTTTACCGGACCGCACTCTGACAGTGCACTTATCTGAATTCAACCTCAGTTTGAATCATTTCAACTAGTCAAACGACCTGCCCCAGTCTGCCAGATCTGCCAGATGCCCCTCTTCTGTCTGGGACTTCGCTATCATGTCATAGCATAGCATTTGATTTCATGATGAATCATATCATGAAACAAAGTCACCATGGCTCTCTGATACAGGCACTGGCGTTCTGCTTCTCTAGAGGACAGTCTTCTTTCCATGGTAGCTCGTGCGCAACGACATCGGTATCCGACCCTGGCATATCCTGACATGACCAGGCGAAGGTATCCACATGTCTCTTCAACAGGACTACCATTCTGCTCTCGACTTGCCTCTGAAGCGGTCCCAATTTTTTTATTTCCTTCCTAACCTCGGCGGTGCTTGGAATAACAATCTCAATCCGCTCCGCATGCGGCTGAATCACCCTCTCCTCTTGTTTAAACATCCTGGTTAATTCCAGCAGATCGCAGTCTTCTTCGCCTTCTTCTTCAGCCCGATTGCTCGGATTGTTGAGGTCATATGAGGTGTAACCAAATTGTTATCAACGAGATCCGGAGAATTATTTTTCGACTTTGGGACGAGACAAATCAAAAAAAGAAAAATGAAAACAAACATTGCCATTTTTATTTGTTTTTAAACTGCAAAAATAAATGAAAAACAGGGAACACCGCTTTTTGACTGAAAAACCATCCATTTATTAATGATGCAGAAATGTTGCAAATTTAAACATGAGGTGGCCCTTACAATGAACCATTACGTGTCAGGCAACACGCAAGGCTTTCATGCAGATAAAATCAAAACAGAAATCATTACCCTTCCGAATGAGTGATAGTGCTGATCTTTTTAAGCCTTCCAGTTCCCTGCCACGCACGATTTTATCCATGACTCAAGTTCATAGTCGCTGTCAGTCTCTTCCCCCACCGCATAGGCGTGATCTGAATTTTCAGCAATTGCACTCACCATCGCCTGTCCATGCGCCGGCATGGGATTGGCATCAACATTCAATGACAATGTAAAATTGAGGGCCTTGGAATCCACCAGATCTTGGACAGTATGCTTGAAGGCTCTACAACCCTCAATGTTATGCCCAGGCGCACCAGAATGGAATTCACACCTGGCATTCTCATTATAGTTAGGTGGCCTCTGATCTGATCTCAATGGAGCTAACATCCTTGGCTGAACCATCCCCAGATCCATCAACTCTTTAAACAGAGCAGCATATGGCATGGGTGGCTTGTCAAAATGACGATCAACCCCCTTTCCTTTCACTTGACTCCCAGCTCCCTGTATCTTCTGTGGAGTTGTCTGAGGTTGCTGTCGGACTGACTGTTTACCAGCAGGGATGGTTACTGCAGCAGTGTGCTGGTAGTAACGACCCCTACCGTGTCCTCTCTGGGCATACACAGCACTCGATTCACCCTCATCCTTGTGCTGGTCATTACCAAAGAATTTCTTCGGTCCAGATGACGAAGCGTTTCCTTGCATGTTCCCCATCTTCAGCCAGTCTTCAATCCTCCCCACCTTTTCGGCAATTACTTTCTGCCCCAAGGCAAGCCCTTGCACAACATGAATCAGCTCTCCCATCTTCTCTTTCAGCTCGAGAACGTCGGCGTTGGACGGATTCATCATTCCTGTGTCAATCAAACAGGTTAGAAACTGACACCTGCAAAATAGAAAACAAGTTATTATGCATGAATGCAATGTCCATCCACATGAGGAACACTTTGTCTCTTGATCCTGGCTTCATTGAGACAAATAATAATCCGGCAGCAATATTCTGACATTCAGCATTTGACTTCCCCGTTCATATCAGAGATATATGATTTAGTATGAATACCCCAACCATGTGTGTGCTTGTGTGAGTGCATACGGTAAAGCAAATAAAGCTTGAAGATCAACCACTGAATGAAAAATACCATCACATAACAAAAGTGCACAAACAGTGCCATAGTCATACATCAAACCAGATAGAATTCAAATACAATCCTCCAGAATCAGGAAAGAAATACAAGCAAGTAGATTCCGTCAACAAGCCTGACGGTAATCCAATACAAATGAAAGATCTAGCTGGATGAGGGTCCCACAGATGGCCCTATCTCATCTTCCATCTTCGCGAACTCTACGGCGAACCTGAGCTCGGTGTTCTCCTGCTGCAATCTCCCCACTTCTTTCTGATGAATCGTCATCTGTCTGAAGTAGTGGTCTCTCTCAGCAATGTAATGATCTCTCTCGGCTATACAGTGATCTCTCTCGGCGACAATCTTCGTGCTCTCTGTTTCCTTAACCTTCAGCTTGGCTTCCCACTCAGCAATGAGAACTCTGACTCTGTCGTCTCTCTGATCCTTCACGAGAATCTGCCTCCTCTTCTGATCCTCAATAACCTTTGCAGCTCTGGCTAGCTTCTCCTTAGTGATGTCGTGCTCTCTGGTAGATGACGCTAAGGCTTGGTTAATTTTCCCATAGTAGGCTGTATCCATCTCGAAGCGCTTTGCTTCCAGGGCATGCCGCTTGTCTTGATCTTCCATCTTCACTTTGATTTCTTGGTTGGCTATCTGAACCCGAGCAACAGTCATCTCCAACTCCGCTTTCTCTGCAAGCAACTGATCTCTGGCCCTCTTCATCTCGAGGAATTCTTCCATATTGACAGAAGAACTTGGACCCTCAATCATAGGACACCAAGGATCACCTCCCGGAAATGGTAGATGTGTGACCTCAATCCTCTTCCGCAACCAATCCTCAAATAATGGAAAATACCGACAATTGATCTTCCCATAAGGAACCCTGCCTTTCCTCTGAATATCACGCCACTCATCCAACACTTGCCTCAGCTTGGTCTGGTTACCATCAATCGGGAAATAAAAGGACTCCTGAATCTCTCGCCCGAGAGGAGGAACCTCCATGGCAAACCCCATCTGTCTCCTAAGAAGCGTCGGGTTGTAATTAACGCAACCCTAAACACCTATGAGAGGCACATTGGGAAATCTCCCACAACTGTATATGAAATCCCGTCCAGCCATACCGTTATGAGTCCATGCTATATCATCAGCCCGCAAACCCATCAACCTGAATGACCATTTGACAGTAGGATCAAGATGAGCAAAAGTACCTCGAGAAGGCAAATACCCCATAAACCACCTGAAGAGCATCTGAGGACAGCACCTGATCAAACCCCCACGCCGCTTCTCGTTTCTGTTATGAACCGAGTAGTAAACATCTCCAATCAGTGTAGGAATAGGGTTCCTCTGTACGAACAATCTGATAGCATTATGGTCTACAAAGTTCTTTTGATTAGGAAACAAAATAACCCCATAAATGCTCACAGCAACCAAAACACAAACCGTCTTCCAATTACCCATCGCAGCATGTTCCTTGGCCTTAGCTTCCAAGAAACTCAAATGAAAACCGGGTAACTTTCCTTTCTCCTTCAAACCCTCCTTGATCATCTCCGGACTCAAATAAAGAGCACAGGAAATCCCAAGGACATCAGGCTCCGCCCTAGTGACATGAAAAGGAATCTGATCGCGGATCTGCATACCCAGGATGCTAGCATAGTCCTCCATCAGAGGTCCCAACAAATAATCTGGAAATATGAAACATCTCAGCCCCGGGTCATAGAACTGAAGAAGGGTATGAATGGCACTTCTGTCACTGTCAGTGGGTCTGAAAACCATCTTCAGGATACTACCGTATGACTCTCTGAACATCCTCACATGGTCGGGTGTAATCAATGCTATCATATCTCTCAACTCGTCAATCTCTGGGTTGAAGAAACTGTAGGCAACGTTGTCTTTCAGACCGGTCCTCATATCTGAACAGGAAGTCTCTCAACCAGGATCTCGATAAAAAATGTCCCTGCATATGGGTAAACATGTGTTAGATGCAATTAATGCAAGATGTAATGATGCTGATGAATGAATGCAATGCGTTGCCATCCTCCAAGCCATCTGATCATCTGCACCGAAACCTGGTTTCTGAACTGATCATAACCATCTGAGGGAACAAGTAGCCACCAATCCGTCCACGGGTTCCGAAATAAACGGAAGAAAGATACATCATCATCATCATCAGTCTCTGAGCAGACCCATCACGCAATCTCTGAATCGGCCCGGGGAATCCCGAAATAAACGGATCCCCACTGATAAATATCTCGGCCCGGGGAATCCCTAAATAAACGGATCCCCACTGATAAATACCACGGACAGCACTCCGGCGTCACGACAATAAATGGTCATAAATCCGACTTATAAATATGACTCTGATCCACGTAACCAATAGTCACCATCTGAGTCACCATCTGAACATGCATCTGTAAGAATCACCCTCCCCTCACAGGTAAATTCTAATCAGGTCATCCTAAGGCGGATAATAGTCTCGACAATCGGGCAGAGATACTCAATGGGTTTGCCCTTTCGGGTGTGCCATTGTAGCTCCCTTAAGATCGTCTAAACCAAAGATCCGGGAAATGATCGGTCACCAGAGTCAACAGTTCAGATGAAGTAACTCAACCAAAGTGGAATATCCACAGAGGCAAGCACTATCAAATGAACCTCGTCCGACTTGTGGTACATCATGCTGCCAGGCACATATTGACTTAACATGAAAGAGGCAACATGAGACCACACTAATCCTAGGTGTATACTCGGGCCTGGGTTTTAGCCCCACTCAGAACACCCACCCCAAAACAGAGGAACCACCTGCACAGAGGACGGCAACATGATAGTATGATGCATGCAAATATTTATGCAAATATATACACTGTTAGAATAATAAATGCAATAAATAAAGCAAAACAAGCAACCTAAACTATCCTAAAACGCTAGGAAGGACTCGCTTAGGGAAGGTGGACCAGCACAGGTCTACATCCGAAATCCCCAGCAGAGTCGCCAGCTGTCGCATCCGCGAAAAACAACCGGCGGGCTAAAATAAAAACACAACACAGAGCCGCCACTGCGCGTTATTTATCCCAGGATAGGGAAAGGAAACGCTCAGAGAAACCTGGAAAGGAAATGGTCTCGCGACCAAAGAGAAAGGGTAAGGGAGTCGGTTACGCAAGGGGAAGGTATTAGCACCCCTCACGTCCGTCGTACTCGACGGGATCCACGTTCTAAAATAAAGAATAGGTTGCTAAAACATCACACACACACACAGGGAACGCAGGTGGGGTTAAGAGAAGGGAGCTCGATAGGACGTCGCATCTTATGCCTACATATCTCGTCTAGAACGAGAATCAGAGCCACTGTAGTTCGGCTTACACACGCCAAACAAGACAAAACACACAAACAGATGGCAAACATGGAGCCCAACTGCCAATCATTGGACTTACGTCAGCATCCGAACCAAAACACACTAAAAAGGGCAAACGTGGAGCCCGACAGCCAATCACTGGACTTACGTCGGCATCCGAACCAAAACACACACCAGAGGGCAAACGTGGAGCCCGACCGCCAATCACTGGACTTACGTCGGCATCCGAACCAAACACGCAATCAGATAACAAGTAAAGACACACAAAAAGAAAAAAAGTGCCCGGAGAGACCTCGCGCGGTCTCCTGCCTACATACCTCGTCTGGAACGAGGATCAGGGCGATGTAGTTCCCCTGAAAGGGAAAGAAAATCTAGCCAGAAACCAAGGGGAGACACACTACCAGGGAGTTGTACTCGAGCCTAGTGTTGTCATGCATCATTGCCCTACGTTGTGGTTTCTACCTACTTGCACAACTGCAGGCTAATCCTATCCAAGAAGAAAGCAAGCATACAAGCATACAGGCATCAAAACAAGCATTTCAAGCAAATATTCACATAGCACACACTATAACCAATCAAGTGAGGCTCAAACAATGGGTTTGACTGCCGAGGCAAGTCATCTGTACAAGGTATGATTCGCTCTTAACCTTGCCATTACGAGGCTAAGGTGAAGCAGATGAAAGGAGGGTGAAGATCAGACTTCACAGCTCTTATCCCTGACCAGGGAGAGCTTCAGACAAAGGAGCGTGGGTCCAGAATGGAGGGACCCTTCTACGCTCAAAGACTCTAACTCGATTGTGCAACAGCACGAGATCTTGGGTTGGTGTCCCAATGCATCAACACACAGCCGTGCGAGCAGAGGGACGACTCACAGAATAGTGGGGGATAGATTTCATATCCCTTTGATCCACCAATTGCCTCATAGAGGTCTTTACCTGCTTGGCACAAATGTAAACAACCACAAACATCGCCTCTTAAGGAGGACTTCAGACATTTTGCCCGGCCAAGTAACAGGCCGGGTCTCCCAGACTACATGAAGAATAGAAGTCCTACCTCAAGTGGTTTAAAAACCAAGCAGCAGCAAGCAAGTTCTTAAAGAACTGTAAGCGACTAAATGTACCTGAAATCAATCAAGTATCATCAGTACTCAGCCAGACAACAATAAACAGCAAATGTTAATCAGTCAGACTATACAATCAAGCAACACAGGTTAATGCACATAAGTGCAAGCTATAAGCTCAAGCTCAAGCTTCACAACCTACAAAACAAAGTCAAATTAGTTCAAAACATCCAACAATCTCAATTTAATTGACTTGAAGCATTCTCCTTAAGCATTGTGCATTTCATCCTGAAAAGTCAAACCAAATGTGAGAAACTAGACCACTAGGCCAAGCCTAGGGTCCAAAAGGGAGAAAAAATTCTAAACAGCAAATAATTCTCAACCAAAACCAAATTAATGCAAATAGAAAGCAAATGCAATTGATCCCATACTCATATCATTTACCAATCTCATTTCATGCACAATATGGTACAAACTAGGTCAAATGCAACATCCAATGTCCAAACAGAATAACTTCAATCAAAAGCATACCAAAATAATTCCAAAAATCCTCAAATAATTCACACCTAAACAGGACATATTCAGGGTATAGCATGTCAATTTTCAGCTCAATTGGACAAAAGGAACTAGGTCAATGAAAATCAAGAAATCCAGACAAGATTATTCAAGCCAATTCAAGGTATCAACACATGCATTCACTTCAAAAATTCATAACACAGTGACAACATATTAGAAATGAATGGGACCAAAAGCATGATGTCCTACAATGTGTCTACAATCAGTACACCAAATTTCACATTCATCCAAAACCATATGAGAATTTCACAAACAATATACAAACATGTGTCACATAAGGTTGCACAATGAGCATACAGTGAAGAAAAATATCAATCAAATTGAAAATGCCATAGAAAAATCCAGAAAAATTCACAAGACATCTCAACATATCAATGATCATTCATACAAAATTTCAATCCAATCCAACAATCACAGGTCATGCAAACAAATTCAGAAAGTGGACCTAGCTAGGTGTGACACAAATTGTCACACCTAGATTCAAAAAATCATATCTCAATCATCAGGTATCCAAAAATCACAAAATTTACATGGAAATCACCATCAACATGTCCAGAATGAGCACAAAAAATTTCAAGCATTTCTTTTAATGTATGAGTATTTCACAATGAAAATGGCAAAACATGCAAAAAATACACACAAGTCAAAGATCAATAGGCCAAGTCAACATTTCACCATGCACAACTTATGAAACCATGCCTATAAAAAACTAGAGAGAATTTGGGATCCAACAAAAAAATCCTCACTATTTTTGGACTTGTAATTATTTTCTATGATTTTTCTAAGTTTGCTAAATTAAGTGAAATAATTATTAAGTGTTTTATTAAATTAAATAGATTTAATATAATCCAGTGGCATTTTCGTTATTATCTCTCACCGGTCCAAAATTCATTAATGCGCTGGACGTGTTTCATTGGCTCTCCTTGGCGGTAAACAACTTTTTGAAATGCCTGGCGATTGAAATGGATCAAACACGGGATTCTTTGCCCAGAACTTCACATTCATCGTCCAGTTCTTCGCTCATCACCTTCAACAACGGTTTCGCTCATCTTCTCACCAAAATGCACAAACGGATATCCGTTGGAAAGGTCTAAGTGTGTAGATCTCAAATACGTAATCAATTTCACCTAATTCCTAACACAGCTCACGGATCGATCGAATAAAGTTTCACATTCAAAACTAAAAATCACGATATCTCATTCTACAATCAACCAATCCACAAACTACGAATTGCATGCTGTTCTACATTCCACGATCTTTCAAAAACATGTAACAATTTAAGAAATAAAGATGTTCGAATCTCGCACCTTGAATGAAGACAGTTGTGATTCGTTGAGCTTTTGCGCGCGATTCCTTGAAACAGATGAAGGAGAAGCTACAGGAAAGTGAATGCAATGCTTAGCCTGGCTCGAAGTTGCTTCAAATGTGAGAAATCGTGAAATGCCATTGTTGAGCTCCTTTGCAACAGTGGAGATTCGTGAGGATTTTGAAGTTGCTTTTCCAAAACAGTTGAAGAAGAAGATGAATGGAGATGGCAGCAAAAAGAATCACACGATTTGATGGAGAATTGAAGGAGTTTTGCTCAATTTTACTTTTGAAGTTTCTTGAGTTTTTTGGGAGAATTGGAGGGAAAAGTTGGTTGAGATTTTTTTGAATTGTGATTGTAATCAGAAGTTTGTTATGATTAGGAATTTATACTTCCAATTAATCAGCTCTTAATCATGATTTAACCAAAGTGCAAGGTAATTAGCAAAAGTGTCACTTTCAAAGCAAGGGCAAAATGGTCTTTTCATATGAGCTCTGTGACAGCTCATTGACAGCACACACACTCTCAAAATGACATGTGTGAGCTGTTGCAACTTGTCCCATGGCCATTGGATGTGTATTTTGGAATTTCACTATGCCATGGCAATTTGTACACTTTTCAAGTGCATTTCAAAAGTGAGTTGACCAAATATGAAACCTTGACATGTTATGACCATTCCAACAATTTCCAATTGGCATATGTGAGGTGTTGCAAAAATCCCCATGCCAAAATTCTCATTATTTCTCAACTTGGACCATTTTGCCCTTGGATCTTTAATTGTACACTTGAAAATTGACTTTTTGCATTGACCATTTTTGATGAATTCCAATTATGCACCATGAAAGTACATGCGAAATGGAGTTTGCACATAAAAAGATCACTCAATTTGGACACTCCATGTGGAAGTTATGCCCCTCCGATTATGGGTCATTTTTGAAATTGAATGGACCATAACTTGCCAACCATACATGGGATTTTCAAGTTCTTGGACTTTTTGGAAAGTTGAGAACAAGATCTACAACTTTCATGTTGAACAAATTTTCATTTGAAGCTTCCTTGGACATGTAATTTTGAGGTCAAAAACTTTCCATTTTTGGAAACTTCCATTACAAGTCACTTTCTATTTTTGGCAATTTCTTGTCTGACTTGATTTTCTTCATTCTTAAGCTTTGCAATGTCAAATAACACTTGTTCCAACATGAATGAAGTGTATCCAACTCTCTTTCACCTCCAAATCCATTAAATCATGCACAGTTGACTTTTTCAACTGATAGATGAATTTGGCCATGCACTGATCAATCTGAGCTCCAATCCTCTGATGAAATGGCTCAAGGATGAAACCCTAGCCTCAATAATCTCAATAAAACCATGGGATGATCTCCACATACATCATAGACCTCATCTCCTGATTATGCCCTGATTGGCCCAATGCAACTGATTAGGGTTGACTAGTGGTCAAAACCCTAATCTCAAGAAATATGCTGATCAAACTCCTGATGATAACAAGACCATGATGATGATGATGAATCATTTCAAACAAGATGAAGACCAATATCCTTGAGAATCACAAAACCCTAACTTGGACCTCCACATCCTCAGATGATTGCTGACCAGTCCAATAAAACCCTAGCTTGTACTTTGACTTCCTCATCTTCTGATCAAGACTTGTGAGGATGACTTGCACAATGTAACCACATGATATGCAATATGCAATGCCTAATGACCTAAAAATGATTTGCAATATGTTATGCTAGTCCCAAGAGAGGAGGGCAAATTTTGAGGTGTTACACTAATTCAAAAATTAATCAGGTTTAGGCAAATTGGAAGTGATTAAGCAAAATGTATTTTCATGAGTTTTGGCCAAAATGCCCTTTCCATTATGCAGTCAATGTAACAGTACAATGGCAATGCAAACAAGTTCTATTTGGTATTTAGAATGTGTTGGAAAAGGTTTCAAGTGCAAATGTCATGTATTTTTGAAAATCACTATTTTTCCCACCAATTTTTTAAATGGTTCACTTGAAAAATGACCTTTTTATGTGAAGGTTTTCAATGAAATGTGATGATGCAATGTGATAGTTCATGTCAAATGTGACTTTCTCAAAAAAGAATCACCCAATTTGGCCTTTCCATTCAAAAGTTATGGCACTTTGAATTTCAACATTTTCTGAAAATGATTTGATCATATCTTGCCAACCACACATGAGAAATGAGTGTTCTTAGACTTTTTGGAAATGGGAGAACAAAATCTTCAACTTTCATGTTGGACAAAATTCCATTTTAAGCTTGTATGGTGAAGTAATTTTGAGGAGAAGAACTTTCCATTTTTGGCAGTTTCCAATTACAGGTCACCTGCCATTTTAGGAAACTTTTCATCTGACTTCAAATTCTTCAACCTTGATCTTTGATATGTCAAATGAGACTTGTATGGACATGACTGAAGCCTTTCCATCCATCTCCCCCTTCAAATCCATAAAATCAGGCACAGTTGACCACAGTTGACTACAATTGACTTTTTAGGGTTTCAGCTGAAATTCAGCTTGACTGATGACTTCTGAGCATCCAATCTTTGGCCAAACCACTTCACAATGATCACATAATCACATGAACTTGATAACCAACCTTAGGGCCTTGTCCCAATGGAAATGGCACATGCTTGCTTGTTTGACCTGATCTCCTGACCAGTTTGACCTAATTTGTCAGCTGGACTGGCACTTGGGCTAATGGCTATGCAATGCTATGCAATGGACTTTTTTATGCTAATGACCTAAAAATGAAAATGTATGCACAAAAGGTGGGGTGCATATTTGAGGTGCTACACCCGTGATCAAAGTCACATTAAAGCTGTGGTCACCAGAAAAGGAAAGGCTAAGGAACCACAAGTTGACGAACAGGCTGAAGAAGAGGGATTGTTGGAAGTTGACTTGGAGATTAGAGAAGAGCCAAAACAAACTGAAGAAGTGGCAGTCAAGCCGACAAGCCGGCAAGAAAAACAAAAACCAAAGATCATTCTTCCTTTTCCGACAAGAACAAAGAAGAAAGATCTCCATGAATTTTTTTTTGAGAAATTCTTAGAATTATTCAAGAAGCTCGAGATCAACATACCATTTGCTGAAGCTCTGGAACAGATGCCGATCTATGCCAAATTCATGAAAGACATCATATCAAAGAAAAGGTCGATCGACAGCGAGCCAGTTATGCTAACTGAAACTTGTAGTGCTATTTTGTAGGGCCTAAAAATTCCGATCAAGAAGAAAGATAGAGGTGCGGTCACTATTCCTTGTAGCATTGGAGATAGATCCTTCAAAAAGGCACTGATTGATTTGGGAGCAAGTGTGAGTCTAATGCCCCTCTCAATTTACAAAAAACTTGAGTTAGGGGAGGTGCAGGATACTCGCATGACACTGCAGTTTGCGGATCATTCTATGAAGAGACCCTATGGTATAGCAACAGATGTTCTGGTGAAGATTGATAAATTTGTATTCCCGGTGGATTTTGTGATACTCGAGATGCCGGAAGATGAGGAGATTCCTCTCATATTGGGAAGACCTTTCCTGGAAACGGGAAGATGCATGATAGATATTGAGGAAGGAACCATGACCCTCAAAGTTTATGATGAAAAGCTCAAAATTGATGTGAGGGATACTATGAAATTCAACAATGACGAAGGAGCGAGTAAAAGTATTGAAGTGCTAGATACAGTTTTTGCTCAATCTATGCAGATTATAACACCCAAGCTTCCTTTGGAAAGAGTTTTGAGTTTATCTATTGTTGAGGATACTTAAGGAATTGATGAGAAATAATCCGAAGTGGTAGCAATGTTAAAGGAACAACCGCCTTGGGTTCGTTCCCGACCGCAACAGTGGGAGGATGAAATTCTAGTTATCAGACTTTGGATGTCACACTGGTTGTTATGACATCCAATTCTGCACAGACAGGGATTATGCAGAACTTAACAGTAAGTGCAGTAAATAACACAAGTAATTGTTCACCCAGTTCAGTCCAACATGACCTACGTCTGGGGGCTACCAAGCCAGGGAGGAAATCCACTATCAGTAGTATCAATTCAAAGCTAAACTCACCCGTTTACAACTTATCACTTAATCCCTACCCAATGCAATTTCAATCTTAACCTAAGATCAGAGTTCCTACTCATTCCCCCTCAATCACCTCAGTGGTTACTATCTTTAAACGATATTAAAGACAAGTTGAAGTCACACTTCAAACAACTCTTAATTGTGCTTCACAGCTTTAATCAAGATACGCAGCACTCACGCTTAAAAGCTTTGAGTGACACAACACTTACAACTCAATGAACACCCTATGCCAAAGCTATCATCTACTTGATAATGACTTGGCTTACAAGATACGTCTAATACAAGACTCACAAAAATACAGCAGTGAAGTATGATGGACACACAAAATCTTCATGCCTCAAAATCCCTGAAACTGAATGAAGGAACGCCTTCCTTTTATATTGCAGTATCCTGGGCTTTTGCACCTGTATTCTCCTGAATTTAAGGTCACACAAGCTCCCATAAATTCAACATTTAGGTTACTAACAAATAGGCTATTTGTTAGGTTCATTGAATGTAGATTGGTTGTTGATTTCCTGGTTTTTCTCTAAGCTGTTGACTTCCTGAAGAATAGCCTGAGAAAAAGCTGAAACAGAAAACTGAACAACCTACAATATAGCATATGCTGTCAGGCATGAATGTCACGACATTCAGCTTGACATCAAGGTTCATATGCTGAGTCTGTTTTTCCAAAAAACAGACTGTACAATTTTGCTGACCTGTACATGATCAAAATGACCATACTACAGTGAAAGCTTACATTAATAAATGTCAAAGTGTCCAACTTAACATTTACACAATTGGCCTTAAGTTAGTTCTGTTATTCTTTTTGAAGAACAAACTAAGTTACATGCTGAAGTATAGCAGAACACCACTCTGTCTAATCTTCAGCAGCTGCTGTCAATGATGAATGTCATAACATCCAGTTTGACATTCAGTCAGTAGGCCTTATGCCAGGTCTGGTCTTTCCTTGATAACCAGACTGGAAATAGATACTAAATTCTAACAGAACACCTGTTGTTCTATTCCTTTGTATCTGTTGACAGGTATGAATGTCACAGCATCCAGTTTGACATTCAATAAATCCTGTGTTAGCTAGTCCTGCAGTAACTACACTGTAGTCACACATACATGTCATGACATCAGTCAAGACATTAGTAACCATCTAGTGTTTTACCATATAATGCAGCCAATTAAACACCTACAAACTCCCCCTTTGGCAAATTTTTGGCTAAAACACTTTGATCCCCATAACAGAGTTCACAGCAGCGGAATCACACACCTAGCAGGAAATAATACTAGCTAATACACTCAGAGTGGCAGCACACTCACACACATGGAAGTTAAATAAAAACTTCATACACACTTGCTGTAGGGGAGGAATCTGTCGTCCTGAGAGTCTGTTGTAGAGACCCATGAGTGTCTGTTGTAGAGACACCCACTCTGTTTGTTCAGGGGTTATTCCCCCTTTTTGTCAAAAATGTTGCCAAAGCCAACAACATAACCAGAGACTAACGACAGAGTTACAGACTTGGTTTTACTTCACAGTTTCAACCAAGTTACCATCCACTTGATCTTGCTTCACAGCTTTGATCAAGTAATCACCCACTTTTGCTTTACAGTAGGTACCACCATATCAGATGCCATGATGTTGTTTCTGACATCCAGAACCACTCCTGCATGAACAGCATCCTTGAACTCCTGCAGGTACATTGGCCTTCTCACAGTAGGGTGGCTCCTTACCCTCTTGTATCCACCCTTGTTGCAGGTAGCATAGCTATGATCTGTTGACCAACCATAGCCTAGTACAAATTGTTTAATAGACAGAGATATTAAACAATTTATCCCAAACATCAGTGGTTGCTATAAGGTCTCAGAGAGACATATTCCCAGTTTGCTCCTTAAGTTTTCAAACTGAGTAGCATGCAGAGCCTTTGTAAATATGTCAGCCAGTTGAAGATCCGTGGCTACATGTTCCAAAGTGATCACCTTGTCTTCCACCAGATCTCTGATGAAGTGGTGCCTAATGTCAATATGTTTGGTCCTGCTGTGTTGGATGGGATTCTTGGAGATATTGATGGCACTGAGATTATCACAGAACAATGTCATGACATTTTGAGTGACATTGTACTCAGTGAGCATCTGTTTCATCCAAACCAGTTGGGAACAACTGCTTCCAGCAGCTATGTATTCAGCCTCTGCAGTGGACAGAGAAACACAATTCTGCTTCTTGCTGAACCAAGATATGAGGTTGTCTCCTAAGAAGAAGCACCCACCTGATGTGCTTTTTCTGTCATCAGCACTCCCAGCCCAGTCTGCATCACAATACCCAGATAGGACAGGCTCAGACCCATGTGAGTACAGCATCCCATAGTCACATGTCCCATTGATGTACTTGAGAATCCGTTTGACTTGATTCAAGTGGCTCACCTTAGGCTCTGCTTGATATCTGGCACAAACTCCAACTGCATAAGAAATGTCAGGTCTACTTGCAGTTAGGTACAGCAGGCTACCTATCATGCTTCTATACAGGCATTGATCAACACTAGGGCCTCCATCATCTTTGGTTAACTTCAGATGAGTGGGAGCAGGAGTCCTCTTGTGCCTAGCATTATCCAGACCAAACTTCTTAACTATGTTCTTGGCATACTTGCTTTGGGAGAGAAACATAGAGTCCTTCATTTGGTTTACTTGCATTCCAAGGAAATAGGTCAGTTCTCCCACTAGACTCATTTCAAACTCAGACTGCATCTGGTGAACAAATTTTTGAACCATTTGTTCTGACATTCCACCAAAGACTATATCATCAACATAGATTTGAGCTATCATGATTTTGCCTTCTTCATCCTTCACAAACAAGGTTTTATCTATGCCACCTTTTCTGTATCCATTTGAGGTCAGAAATTCGGTTAACCTTTCATACCATGCTCTAGGTGCTTGTTTCAACCCATACAAGGCTTTCCTCAACTTGTATACATGCTCAGGTTGGTTAGGATCACAGAACCCTTTAGGTTGTTCCACATAGACTTCTTCATTCAGGTAGCCATTCAAGAATGCACTCTTCACATCCATTTGGAATAGCTTAAACTTCAGGATGCATGCTACCCCCAACAGCAATCTAATGGACTCAAGCCTAGCCACAGGAGCAAATGTCTCATCAAAATCTACCCCTTCAACTTAAGTGTATCCTTGAGTTACTAGTCTTGCTTTATTTCTAGTAATTACTCCTTTCTCATCAGATTTGTTTTTGTAGATCCACTTGGTACCAATGATGTTGGTCCCTTCAGGTCTTGGAACTAGTTCCCATACTTCATTCCTTTTGAACTGCTCAAGTTCCTCTTGCATGGCAGTGATCCAGTATTCATCAGTCAGGGCTTCTTTCACATTCTTTGGTTCAACCTTGGATACAAAGCAGGAATTTGAGTTTATTCCTCTTGACCTGGTAGTTACACCACTGGTGGGATCCCCTATGATAAGATCCTTAGGGTGGTCTTTCTGAATTCTGATAGATGGCACTTTGGTGGTTACATCTACTTCACATTCAGGAGGAGGTTCCTGTACTTCTTCAGACTTGACTGGACTGTCAGTTGAACTGTCAAGGAATGTTTCAACATCCTCCATGACATCGGTTCCTTCCTCTTTATCATCCACAATAACATTTATGGATTCCATCAGGACATTGGTCCTGTAGTTGAACACTCTGTAGGCTCTGCTGTTAGTGGAGTATCCCAGAAATATACCTTCATCACTTTTGGGATCTAGCTTCCTTCTCTGTTCACGATCTGTGAGGATGTAGCATTTACTTCCAAAGATATGAAAGTACTTCACAGTGGGTTTTCTGCCTTTCCATATTTCATATAGAGTGGAGGAGGTTCCTTTTCTCAAGGTGACTCTGTTGTGAACATAGCACGCGGTATTCATTGCTTCAGCCCAGAAGTGCATGGGGAGCTTCTTTGCATGAATCATTGCTCTGGCAGATTCTTGAATAGTTCTATTTTTTCTTTCAACTATTCCATTCTGCTGAGGAGTTATAGGAGAGGAGAACTCATGACTTATTCCTTCAGACGAGCAAAACTCATCAAACTTGGAATTCTTGAACTCCGTACCATGATCACTTCTAATCCGGACCACACAACAGTCCTTTTCCCTTTGAAGTCTTATGCACAGGTCTTTGAAGACATCAAATGTATCTGACTTCTCTCTGATGAAGCTTATCCACGTGTATCTGGAATGGTCATCCACCACCACGTATGCATATTTCTTCCCACCAAGACTTTCAACCTGCATAGGTCCCATTAGGTCCATGTGCAACAGTTCCAGAACTCTGGAGGTTGTGGGATGTCCCAGCTTCGGATGTGACGTCTTGGTTTGCTTGCCCACCTGGCATTCTCCACAGACTCTTCCTTCATCAATCAGAAGCTTTGGAATTCCTCTGACTGCTTCCTTGGATATAATCTTCTTCATTCCCCGTAAGTGGAGATGTCCAAGGCGTCTATGCCACAGCTTCACATCCTGTTCTTCCTTGGCTGAGGAGCATGTTGTGGAAAAGTTAGAGACTTCAGGTTCCCACAGGTAGCAGTTATCTTTGGACCTGGTTCCTCTCATAACTTCCTGATTGTCACCATTTGTCACAATGCATAGCTCCTTAGTAAACTGAACATGAAACCCTTGATCACACAGCTGACTTATGCTGATGAGGTTTGCAGTTAGTCCTCTTACTAACAGCATATTATTCAGTTTTGGCACTCCAGAACAGTCCAGTTTGCCCACACCTTTTATTTTTCCTTTAGCACCATCACCAAAGGTCACATAGCTGGTAGTGTGAGGTTGAATATCTACCAGTAGATTTTCCATACCAGTCATATGTCTTGAGCATCCACTGTCAAAGTACCAGTCCTCTCTGGTAGAAGCCCTTAGAGCAGTGTGTGCTATCCTAGCATACCATTGTTGCTTCTTAATGGGAACATATCGCTTATGTGTTTTATGCTTAGGCCTGACATGCAAGGCTTGGTTAGGGAAACCATGAATCCAGTAGCAGAAGGCTTTTATATGACCAAGCCTACCACAGTGGTGACACCTCCACTCCTGGTATTTCCTCTTCTGATGATCATTCATCCTAGTTCCTCGATGTTGAGACATTGGCTTTGACTTCCGCTTGAACTTCTGAACTTTAGCCTTTGGGCGTTTGTGTTCAGTTGAGGATCTTTTCCCAAATCCAAGGCCAGATTTGGTTCCAGACTGCTGTCCCACCTTTAGAATCTCTTCTAAGGTGTCAGTTCCCTTATTCATCATTCTGATGGATTTAGTCATCTGATTCAGCTTGGAAGTCAGCAGGGTTATCTCACCATTTAGACCCTCTATGACAGACAGTTGCTTCTGTCTCTCATCTTCCAGTTCCTTGATGAGTTTCTTTTGCTTTTCTCCTTGTGCACGCACTTCTGCACTGGTGGAACACAGCTTCTTATAGGCTGCAGCAAGTTCATCAAAGGTCAGTTCATCTGCACTTGAGTCATCTTCAGAGGCACAAACACTGGTTAGTGCAGTGACATGTTTGGCAGATTCTCCTTCAGACTCACTTTCAGAGTTTCCTTCAGACCATGTGATAGCTAACCCCTTACTTTGCAATTTGAGGTAAGTAGGGCATTCAGCTCTGACGTGTCCATACCCTTCACAGCCATGACACTGGATTCCCTTGCCGTGATTGAACTTCTCATCAGAAGTTGATCTTTTCTTAATGTCAGACGGGATGTTCTTGACATTGGGTCTACCTCTTTGATCAATCTTCTTCACGAACTTGTTGAACTGTCTCCCAAGCATGGCTAAGGCTTCTGATATACTTTCATCACCTCCAGTATATCCTGCTTCTGACTCCTCTTCAGTATTAGATACAAAAGCTATACTTTTGTTCTTCTTCTCTGCATACTCACCCAAGCCCATTTCAAAGGTTTGGAGGGAACCAATGAGTTCATCCACCTTCATGTTGCAGATGCCCTGCGCCTCCTCTATGGCTGTGACCTTCATAGCAAATCTCTTAGGCAAGGACCTGAGAATCTTTCTTACAAGTTTCTCTTCAGCCATTTTCTCACCTAGTCCACCAGAGGTGTTTGCAATTTCAAGAATATTCATGTGAAAGTCATGAATAGTCTCATCCTCAGATTTTCAAACTTGGTGGTCAGCATCTGAAGTTTGGACATCTTCACCTTGGAAGTACCTTCATGAGTTACCTTGAGGGTATCCGAAACTTCCTTAGCTAGTTCACAGTGGTGTACCAGCCTGAAGATGTTCTTGCTGATTCCATTGAACAATGCATTCAAGGCCTTGGAATTTCCAAGAGTTAATGCCTCTTGCTCCTTGTCCCACTCTTCTTCAGGAATCTGCACACTGACTCCATCTTCACCTGTCCTCATTGGATGTTCCCATCCTTTGTTGACAGCTCTCCAGACTTTGTTGTCTAGAGACCTTAAGAAGGCTATCATACGAGGCTTCCAGTCATCATAATTAGAGCCATCCAACATGGGTGGTCTGTTTGAGTGTCCTAAATCCTTGTCCATGGTACTAGAAAGTAACTTCCCTAGATCTCACCCAGAAATTCACAAGCAGGGTGCCTGCTCTGATACCAATTGAAATTCTAGTTATCAGACTTTGGATGTCACACTGGTTGTTATGACATCCAATTCTGCACAGACAGGGATTATGCAGAACTTAACAGTAAGTGCAGTAAATAACACAAGTAATTGTTCACCCAGTTCAGTCCAACATGACCTACGTCTGGGGGCTACCAAGCCAGGGAGGAAATCCACTATCAGTAGTATCAATTCAAAGCTAAACTCACCCGTTTACAACTTATCACTTAATCCCTACCCAATGCAATTTCAATCTTAACCTAAGATCAGAGTTCCTACTCACTCCCCCTTAATCACCTCAGTGATTACTATCTTTAAACGATATTAAAGACAAGTTGAAGTCACACTTCAAACAACTCTTGATTGTGCTTCACAGCTTTAATCAAGATACACAGCACTCACGCTTAAAAGCTTTGAGTGACACAACACTTACAACTCAATGAACACCCTATGCCAAAGCTATCATCTACTTGATAATGACTTGGCTTACAAGATACGTCTAATACAAGACTCACAAAAATACAGCAGTGAAGTATGATGGACACACAAAATCTTCACGCCTCAAAATCCCTGAAACTGAATGAAGGAACGCCTTCCTTTTATATTGCAGTATCCTGGGCTTTTGCACCTGTATTCTCCTGAATTTAAGGTCACACAAGTTCCCATAAATTCAACATTTAGGTTACTAACAAATAGGCTATTTGTTAGGTTCATTGAATGTAGATTGGTTGTTGATTTCCTGGTTTTTCTCTAAGCTGTTGACTTCCTGAAGAATAGCCTGAGAAAAAGCTGAAACAGAAAACTGAACAACCTACAATATAGCATATGCTGTCAGGCATGAATGTCACGACATTCAGCTTGACATCAAGGTTCATATGCTGAGTCTGTTTTTCCAAAAAACAGACTGTACAATTTTGCTGACCTGTACATGATCAAAATGACCATACTACAGTGAAAGCTTACATTAATAAATGTCAAAGTGTCCAACTTAACATTTACACAATTGGCCTTAAGTTAGTTCTGTTATTCTTTTTGAAGAACAAACTAAGTTACATGCTGAAGTATAGCAGAACACCACTCTGTCTAATCTTCAGCAGCTGCTGTCAATGATGAATGTCATAACATCCAGTTTGACATTCAGTCAGTAGGCCTTATGCCAGGTCTGGTCTTTCCTTGATAACCAGACTGGAAATAGATACTAAATTCTAACAGAACACCTGCTGTTCTATTCCTTTGTATCTGTTGACAGGTATGAATGTCACAGCATCCAGTTTGACATTCAATAAATCCTGTGTTAGCTAGTCCTGCAGTAACTACACTGTAGTCACACATACATGTCATGACATCAGTCAAGACATTAGTAACCATCTAGTGTTTTACCATATAATGCAGCCAATTAAACACCTACAGAGGAGCTTCGACCTAAAACATCTTCAGAATCAAAACAGGATATAAAAAAGGGGATAGAGTTGAAACAATTACCAGAACATCTCAAATATGTTTTTCTTGACAATGAGGAAAAATGTCCAGCAATCATCAATTCAGGCTTGAGAGAGACCCAAGAAGGAGAGCTAATCAAAGTCCTAAAGAAATACAAGGGTGCTATTGGGTGGGCGATGGACGATTTGAAAGGAATCAGCCCGACAATGTGTATGCACAAGATTTTGATGGAGGATGATCAGAAACCGGTCGTCCAACCTCAAAGACGATTGAATCCGGCTATGAAAGAAGTTGTTCGCAAGGAGGTTGTGAAACTTTTAGATGCGGGGTTAATTTACCCAATATCTGATAGTTCGTGGGTGAGCCCAGTTCATGTGGTACCAAAGAAGGGAGGGACAACTGTGATAAAAAATGAGAAAAATGAGTTGATCCCCACCCGTACTGTTACAGGATGGAGAGTTTGCATAGACTATAGAAGACTGAACACTGCTATAAGGAAGGACCATTTTCCTTTACCTTTTATCGATCAGATGTTGGAAAGATTGGCAGGTCATGATTTCTACTGTTTTTTGGATGGGTACCCAGGGTACAACCAAATTGCGGTGGCACCTGAGGATCAAGAAAAAATAGCATTCACATGCCCATACGGAATCTTTGCTTATAGAAGAATGCCATTTGGTTTATGCAACGCACCTGCGACATTTCAGAGGTGTATGACATCCATATTTTCCGATATGCTTGAAAAGCACATGGAAGTGTTTATGGATGATTTTTCGGTTTTTGGATCTTCTTTCGAAAATTGTTTGTATAATCTGTCACTTGTGCTGGAACGGTGTCAACAAACCAATCTAATTCTGAATTGGGAAAAGTGTCACTTCATGGTGAGAGAAGGGATAGTACTAGGTCATAAAATTTCCCATCAAGGGATAGAAGTTGACAAGGCAAAAGTGGAAGTCATCGCCAATCTACCTCACCCTATGAATGAGAAAAGTATACGGAGTTTCTTGGGACATGCAGGATTCTATCGTAGGTTCATCAAAGATTTCTCCAAGATCGCAAAACCTTTGACTAGCCTGCTTGTGAAGGATACTCCGTTTCTGTTTGACAAAAAGTGCAACGAAGCCTTCGAGAGTCTGAAAAATAAATTGGTGTCTTCTCCTATAGTGATCTCGCCTGACTGGTCTCTACCCTTTGAGATAATGTGGGATGCGAGCGATATAGCAGTAGGGGTTGTCTTGGGACAAAGAAAAGACAAACGCCTCCACGTCATCTACTATGCTAGCCATGTGTTGAATCCAGCCCAGATGAATTATGCAACCACAGAGAAGGAGTTACTGGTTGTGGTTTATGCCTTTGACAAATTTCGGCAATACTTGTTGGGAACAAAGGTAATTGTTTATACTAACCATGCTGCGTTGAAATATCTTTTTTCTAAACAGGACTCGAAGCCAAGGTTGCTCAGATGGATCTTGTTGTTGCAAGAATTTGACCTTGAAATTCGAGACAAAAAAGGGTGTGAAAACATCGTTGCTGACCATCTGTCCCGAATGTCTCCGATTGAAGAGACGGAAGAGGAACATCCCATAAAGGACGAGTTTATAGATGAAAGAATCCTCGTGGTGGTGGGTGTTCCTTGGTTTGCTGACTATGCAAACTACCTGGTAGGTGGTATAATTCCTGACAATTTTGATTATAACAAAAAGAAAAAGTTTCTTCATGATTGCAGGTTCTATTTGTGGGACGAACCATTCTTGTATAAGAAAGGGGTAGACAGACTAATTCGTCGATGTGTCCCTGAGGAAGAACAAAATGAAGTCTTAAAGGCTTGTCATGACTCAGATTATGGGGGACACTTTAGTGGAGACAGGACAGCCGCAAAAGTCCTCCAATCCGGGTTGTACTGGCCCATGTTGTTTAAGGATGCCCAAGTCGTGGTGAAGGAATGTGACAGATGCCAACGGACAGGAAATATCTCTAGAAAGAATCAGATGCCTCAAAAAGGCATGCTTGAAGTGGAATTATTTGATGTTTGGGGAATAGACTTTATGGGGACATTTCCACCCTCATTTGGGAAAAACTATATTCTGGTGGTTGTGGACTACGTCTCCAAATGGGTGGAAGCCGTAGCTCTCCCCTCTAATGACGCTAGAGCAGTGGTAAGCTTCCTTAAACAAAATATCTTCTCCAGGTTTGGTGTGCCTCGAGCACTTATCAGTGATGAAGGAACACATTTCTTGAATAAGCTCATGGAGAACTTATTGAAGAAATATAATGTGAAGCACAAGATTGCCACACCATATCATCCCCAAACAAGTGGGCAAGTTGAAGTGCCTAATCGGCAAATTAAAAAGATTCTGGAAAAAACAGTCAGTGCTTCACGGAAAGATTGGGCAATCAAATTGGATGACGCGCTATGGGCGTACCGAACCGCTTTCAAAACACCAATTGGCATGTCTCCGTATCAGCTGATTTATGGTAAGGCTTGTCATCTTCCTTTGGAATTGGAGCACAAAGCCTTTTGGGCATCCAAGTTCTTAAATTGTGATCTTGCAAAAGCCGGTGAATCCCGAATTCTTCAACTTCACGAGTTAGAAGAATTTCGTAATCAGGCATATGAGAATGCAAAGATGTACAAGGAGCAAACACGGAAGTGGCATGATCAGAGAATCATCAGGAAAGATTTCTGGGAAGGACAACTGGTATTGTTGTTCAATTCGCGGCTCAAGCTGTTTCCTGGGAAATTAAAGTCCAGATGGTCCGGGCCATTTGTCGTGCATAAGGTTTTTCCCCATGGAGCAATAGAGATTAAGAACCAAGACAATGGAGATGTATTCAAGGTGAATGGTCAGAGGCTGAAGCCATACTACAGAGGCCAACAACCGGGTTTGATTGACCATATGCGCCTCGCCTAATGAGGTGGGCAACCGTCGAGCCATGCGACGTTAAACGAAGCGCTTCGTGGGAGGCAACCCACGTGTTCGATTGCTAACTCATTTTGCTTTTTCTTTTCTTTTCTGTATGGGTATGAAATGTTGTTGTAGGTAAGGAGAAAGGATACCATAATCATAATCACGTCGCAGTGACAGGATGCCAGACCAAAGAAGCATTTCCGAATTCAGAAAATGTGAAAAACAGGGGCATCCACACGGCCACCCGTGTGCTGACACACGGCCGTGTTAAGTAAAACAGTGAGTTAACACGGGCGCCCATGTGCTGACACACGGCCGTGTTAATTAAAACAGTGAGTTAACACGGGCACCCGTGTGCTGACACACGGCCGTGTTAATTAAAACAGAAGATTAACACGGGTGCCCCTGTGCAGGAACACGGCCGTGTTGTTTGTAACGGGTAAAATTTTCAAATTTTTTGATTTTGGGTATTTTAAGTAATGGGCCCCACTTGCTATTATCTCTCTTCCTCACCACTCATTCTCACTTTTTCTGATTTTGGCAACCTCTCTCTCCCACTTCCTCTATTGTTAACCTAGCCTCCATCAAGCTAAGCTTCAATTTTCTCCTAGCTCCACTCACTTTCACATCCACTCACCTTCACAAAAAGTGTTCCCCTCGCCGTCCTCTACACAGTGACGGTTTTAGTTTTCACTAACCTTTTCGTTGGATTTTGAGAAATTTTTGTCAGGTACATTATGCCTCCAAAGCGTGCAAGCAAGGAGAAGGAGGTAGCCACGTCTTCTCGACCAAAGCAACGGGTTAGACGCTCTACAAACAATCATGGCATTTTGTTTGACCAACCGGAGCATCAAGAGAGGTATGTCATTCTAGCAAAACGTAAGCTTATTCCGACCAGATATATGTGTGATGCCACCCTGGATAAGTTAGGTTTGAAAGAAGAGGTGCACCGCATGTTCCACAACATTGGTATGTTGGAATACATGCAATTTGAGGCACCGAACTTCGCTCGGATAACCCTTGAATTCTTGAGTACGGTTGAGTTCAAGATGAGGAGAAGGTGGACAGGGTCGGAGTTGGAGTTTTATGGGCAAATTACTTTCCGCCTGTTTGATGAAGATCATGAGTTATCGGTTGCGGAACTGGGAGTATTCTGAAACTCCCGGTATCTGGACCCGGATCCCCTCCGGACACTTTTTCTGCTGTTGATTTCTGGCAAGCTATTACAGGAAAAACTGGGTATAACCCCAGTTCGGGAAAGGCTTCTGGAATTCACAACCCGTGCTTTAGGTATGCACAAAAAGGGTTAGCATACACCTTGTTCGGACGGGGTGATAGTACTGGGGTTGCGGCAAAGAGAGAATTATATTTTCTGTATTGCATGGCTCACAATGAGTGAATCAATGCAGCGGCTTTCGCCGCCAATCATCTGAAACAGGTTGGCAATGCAACTACTGGGGATATTTCTGTAGGTGGTATGATCACACAGATTGCGGGCCACTTCGGGTATGATCAACTTCTGATGGAAGAGACTGCAGTAATGGGCAAGAATAGGATTGACATGCACACGCTAGTCAATCAACAAATGATTGCCATCAGACCGACTCATTATGCTCTGATGATTCACAATGTGGAAGTGCTCGCACTACCTGCACCTGGGTCCATTAGCATTGCCAATGCTGCTAATTGGTTGTACACAGGTTCAGCCCAAGCGGTAGGGGAAGATACACAGTTTGACCATGACCTTTCAGGTGAGGACATGGAAGAAGACGAGAGGCAAGCTACCCACGGTATGCCACCCCCACATGATTCGAGCCTACCGGGTGAAGGCTCCTCTTTTATGTCTCAGGATCAGTAGGGTTGGATCCAGACGGAGATGGGAACTCTCCGCACCGAGCAGACCAGGCAAGGTGCGGAACTTGATAGACAGAGTGTGGAACTGTTCCGGCAAGGGACAGTCATGGATGACATGCAGGCCATGATTCAACGTCTGATGTTGCATTTCCCGCACGATCCTCCGCCTCCTCCTCATCAGTGAGCACTGTAAGTCCCCTTCGTGTTTGAATTTAAACATTGAGGTCAATGTTTAGTTCAAGTGTGGGGGGGGGGGGGGGGGTTTCTCCTTTCATGTTTTATTTTCTTTCAATTTGTTTTGTTTTTGTTAGGATATCATTATATTAGTATGTTTGTTTGTTTTGTTTGTTTTCTGTTCTGTTGGACCTACTGTGTGTACAGGGTGATGAGAAACGGTTGGACGAGCCCGGGATCAATGGTAGTGGATGAATGATACCCCTCAAACTTAGGCTGATAAGGCACCCCGGAAGTTGATGCAACCTTGAGAAAATAAGTCGGACACATTTTGGGGACACCGGACCAAGAAAGCGGTATGGAAAGACCAAGTCAGGAAAGAACCACATAACACGAAGAGACTTCAGAGCTTGCAAGCTAACCAACATGGTGAGATCACAAAAAGCCAAACACGAAATATCAACATGAGAGTTCAGCCAGGTATGACTTTATCACTCTGATTCTGCGTATGTCCTGTTGACACGTCACAGCATGACAACACATACTGAGGCAAGTTGTTTGTTTAGCCAGGGCCTTTCTAGCCATCCCTATATGTATGTTTCCCTTCGTAAACCCCGTTGAGCCTTAGCCATTTTATTCATTGTAAACCCCATGTTAACGTTTAAGCATTATTCATCATGAACCCCTGTTAACTTTTAATCATCCATTTCCTTTTGTGTCATAACTCGGTATGATTGTGTGAATTGCAAGATGTGCAATAAAACTAAGTTTGGGGTGGAAATCTTGAAAGAGAAGGCAAGTGCATAAGATGAGAATACAAAAAGAAAAATAGTATGTATTTTCTTTAAAAGAAAAAAAAAGAAAGAAAGAAAAAAGAGAGAAAAATGCACTTGCCGAGATCTTAGATTCTAACAGATATAAAATGCTCGGAAAATTTGAGTAGAAAAAGAGTCAAAAGAGTCAAAAGAGTGAAATTAACCCCCAGAGTATATGTGATGCACAGAAAAAAGAAAGAAAAATCACACAACATGACTACCGAGTTCAAAACCCTTTGTTATCCAATTTTTTTGTTTATCCCACCGTACCCAAGCCCCGTTACAACCTAAAAAGACCTTAAAAAGTGTGTGGAATCTGCTGTGGTAGTGACATTAGAATGTATTCAAAGTTAAGAGTTTGGTATTGCATACGGTGCTGTGAGTGTACACACCTAACCCTGAGAGAAATTGTGAGTGTGTGAAAAGCTTGCAGGTGAAGAGGTTTCGGATGTGGAAATGTGGTAAACTGCCTGAATCGGAGAGACCTGAAACTCGATTGGAAAGGAAGAACACAAATGGTGAAAGACTAGGTTGCATTGTGGAAAACGAATTCGGGGATGACCTTTGTTTGGACTCAATACATCACTTGAGGACAAGCAATGAGACAAGTTTGGGGTTGTGATCGGTCACCATTTCCATTGAATTCCCGCCGCTAATCCGACATATTTTCATCACCTTGGTAAGATTTATGTTTGTTTTTAGTTGCATTTGAGTCAATTAGCATGTTTAGTTGGTATGGTATTGTATTGCATTCGATTATGAGTTTATGTCAAAAAGATCTCGTTTATGCTTCGTTTGGTAGTGTCATTGTTACAGGTTTAAAAGCAAGAATGGTGAAGTTCTGGACACTCTGAAGGACAAAAATATGAAAAAACAGCAGGTCAACACGGGCACCCGTGTGCCACAACACTGCCCGTGTTGTTGATCAAGCAGAGCAGAGAGGGAGCAGAAAACAGAGATCAACACGGCCACCCGTGTGCCACCACACGGCCGTGTTGATTAAAACAGTGCATTAACACGGGCACCCGTGTGTAGGGACACGGCCCGTGTTGTTGCCACTGTAACTTATGCTGAAAATAATTAATGCTGAAGAACAACACGGCCACCCGTGTGCCACCACACGGCCGTGTTGATTGAACGCAGTTTGGAAAACCTAATTTTTGTTGTGTGAACCGATTCTGCTCATTAAGGGTAGTTTGGACCTTTAGCTTGGAAGAGAGTCATCTGAAGCTATAAGAAGGCTTGGAAGAGAAAGAAGAAGGGACCTTTTGACAGACGAACGAAAGCATTGCATTGGAGAAGATAGAGAATACGACGGATTTGAAGACGGCGAGATTCAAGGGTATCAACCATTGAAGATCAAACTTTCCTAATTCTTTGTAATGTCTAATCTTTACTTTATGAGTTCTTTAAGTACTATGAGAGGCTAAACCCCCTGATGCTAGGGGGTGGTCCTGATGTTATCGTATGCTATGAATTTGTACCAATGATTTCTTGATTACTATGTTACGTATTTCAATTCAATTGTGTGATGTTATTATGCTTTTGTATCAGACAAATACAAATTAATCTATGACTTCCAATAACAGGATTATAATTGGTAGGGTTTTCACACAATTGGGTTTATGAATGCATCATCTAGGACTAGTAACTTTCGTAAATCACCGTAAACCTTGATATTTTGTATGATTAAAACCAATGATTAATTGAATGGACATTTGAGTAAGAATTGGTAGTTTAATAGTTTCTTCCTTAAGGACTTAAGTAAGAACATTCTGAGGTTAGGTGATTGAATGTATCATATGTATTAAGGAAATCGGGATTGAATTCATAACCGGTTAACTCAACCACTCACCCTAGCATCTTTTATCTTAATCAATTATTTTTATTATTTTTGTGTCTACTATTATAAATTCCAAAACAACCAAACCATTATCTTTTTGTTCTGATAAAATCAAATTAAAATAAGTAATTCCTACGCAATCCTTGAGATCGATACTTGGAAATAAAATTCCTTATTACTACATCAGTAAAAATAGTACACTTGCTATTTTTCCGATCAATAATACAACATATATTTCTGGTCTGCATTAATTTAGTCAGCAGAGTTCCCAACGGGACAATGATGAATGCATCCAAAAGAATTTTGGCCCAAATCCTTAACTTGATCCTTTTTTAAATATGGTGGCCACAACTTTATACATTTTTGCTTTCTTCTTTACCATTTTATAACATCTCTGATACCAATTGAAGGTGCAAGAAACACAAGAAAAGGGGGTTTGAATTGGATTTCTGAATTTAAAAACTTTCACAACCCAATATATCAAACAACAAAGGTAATGATAAAGAAATGAACACAAGTATTTTTATCCTGATTCGTTTTTTACAAAGCTACTTCCAGTCCGTCCACCTGAGTGATTTCGCCTTCAAATGTGACTTAATCCAATAATCAACTTGATTATACAACTCAAAGACCAATTTCCTAAGACTTCTTGAAAAATTCTGACTAAACTTAGTCTCTCAAGGAAAACAATCTTAAAGACTAACTATCAATGACTTCTTGAGAATTCTGACTACACTTAGTCTCTCTAGGATATCAATAACTTTTTATAAAACTGATTGTGTTTACAAGTGCTTCTTAACAAGCAGATTACACACATTGAAATTCAGTTTATACACTTGAGAATATTTAAAATAAAAACTCAGTGTTTCTTCAATTTTTTCTTTCTTGATAATGATTTTGTTTGATAGATCTTCTTCATTATGAAGTTTCAGCTCGTGAGCCTTTTTCTTTATTGATCATCCATTTTCACCATCTACTTTACATAAATTCTTTGACCTCTTTATATAGGGAAAACAAATTTATTGTAGGATAGGATCGGAGCTTCCTTCGAGGTATACTTTTTGCCGTAGAGTAGGTAGGATTAGTAGTAAATCTTGGATAGTAGGTAGAAAATCTTTTGTAGCCGTTTGAAGTAGTATTGTTGATTTGATATTTGATTGACACATTAAATAGTACCTCTTCACCCATTAAAATACTTTAGAATAATGTGTTTTGCATACGAGTGATAAACATATGTTCAGAGTTCAGAACTTATCAAAGTATGATGACTAGATAAGGTTAGGATGACACAAAGTGCATCAGAGTTTATATTATCTTCAGACCTTCTACAAGGGTAGCATGGATTTAGATTCTTATGAAGTCCGAAGTTTAGAGTCTCTTTTATTAGAGTCCAGAGTATATGTATTCAAAGTCTCTCTAAGACCAGAGTTTAGAGTTTGGTTTGATCAACGTTGTTTAGCATCGAGATTTGTCTAGAGGTGTCTTTATTCAGCTTCTTTTTGGATACGATTTAGCTTTATTTCTCTTTAAGTAAGCTCAGAGTCTGCACACTGAACAAATTATTAGAAAACAAAATCGTTATTTTATACTTTGTTATCATCAAAACTTATGAATAGTTGTAGAACCAAACTTATTCCAACAGATCCAACACGGTATAAAAGACTTATTGGATCATTGAGATTTATGTAAAAGGCTTGATCTAATTTACATTGTAGGCATGGTGAGTAGATTTATGTAGAAGTCAAAGTTGTAACATCTTGCAGCCACGAAGAGGATACTAAGGTATCTTAAAGGAACTATGGAATTTTATTTCCTACAACAGATGAAGGAAAGGAATGTAGACTTGTGGGATACAATAACTCAAGTTGGTGTGGTGATGCTGAGGATAGAAAATCTACAGCTAGTTATTTGTTCATGTTAGGTGGTGCATCAGTTGCTTGGAGCTCAAGAAAAAAAAATTGACTGTAGCATTATCATCATGTGAAGTAGAATATATAGTTGTTTCTCTTTATGCTTGTCAAGCACCGTGGATGGTGAATCTAATTAATGAGATTGAAGGCAAGAATCATGGAGTAATGACTATGAGAATTGGTAATATATTTTCTATCAATTTGGCCAAGAACCCGATAGCACATGGAAGGAACAAACACATTGAAATTAGATTTCACTATCTTATAGAAGAAATAACAAATGGAAAGGTATACTTGGAGTATTGAAAAAGTGAAATTCAAATAGCTGACATCATGACCAAAGGTGAGCAAGTTGATTTGTTCAAAAAAAATTGAGAAGCATGATGAATATAGAGAATCTAGACACAATGAATAAGTAGTGTGTTGAAAGTGTAATTCATAATGTTAATTTATGTTATCTAAGAAACAAGTAACAAGATGGTTAGTGGTTAAAATTATGTTATGCGATATGATTTTGTTTTGAAATTGTTAGAAAATAGAAATTGCTTTAAGGATAACTCAGGTGGGTATATCATATAAGAGTGAGTATACTGTTTTAGAAAATTTGTTTTAAATTTGATTTCAATGGCTAATGTATCTATAAATATCATCCCTCATTGTAATTGAAAAATATCAGAATAATAAACTCTTTTCTTCTTCCTTGTATCTCTCTCTATTCCAATCTTTATCTTTTTCTTCTTTTCGATTCTAAAGTGTGAGTAACAAGTTTGAATCGTTCAAACCTTGTGTGTGTATCACTTGAGTGAAGAGTGGTGTGAAGGTTAATCAATCAATCGAGCGAGGATTGATTGTTGTTCAAGCCGGTTTTGTTCCAAGTTCTAACTGTGAGCTGATATCTTAGCAAACATGAGATGTGATTCAAGCTTGTCATACATCACCCTCCTTCTCAAGTTGCACATGCTATTGATGATGATTGTGTTCGTTTAGTTGTTGTGTAGTATATCCCTATTTTGAGGTGGAATTCATTTAGTAAATAAAAAACTAGATGCTGAGAGAGATTGGATGTTTGTTAAATAATAATTCAAAATTATAAAACAAATTATGTATACATAATAGACTCATTTCAACACCCAAAATCTGCCTTAGAAAAACACCCAAAATCTGCCTTATATGTTAAATAATTGCTAATAAACACCCAAGAAGACATGAAAAAACAATCTGACTTAGACCAGAATGCCAGCCAGCTTAAAGAGCTATATGTAACACACACAAAAAAGTAAAATTAAAAGCATCAAAAACGGCCAAGAACTGTGAAAATTTGATAGTGGGACTTGTTAATCCAAATTTTTACACTGAACAGAACAAAAAGACCTCACTACATTTATTCAATTCAAATTCAAGAGAAGAACAGAACTAACACTGCTCCTGATACGAAAATCAAATTATACACACACTCATATTTGTAAAACAAAAGAATCAATTCACAGGGAAAAAATAAGCTAATTATATGTCAAATCAGGATAATACCTAACTGGACAAAGTTGCTTAAAGAAAAATATATAGAAGAATCTACGCTGCTGCTCTCTGGACCCTGCGAGTTTTTGATAGGATTTCCTTGAGATAGTCATTACGCTCCCTGTGATAATCAATCCACAAACAGAGCTGCCTAATGGCATCCCTCTTTTCCTCTCCCAACCCTTCCTCTTTCTCTTTGATCAACTTCTCTAGCTCTTCAACTGTCTTCTTAAGTTCAATAACAGTTGCGTTCACATTGATATTCTCTGATTCATACTTTCTTGCCTTTGCCTCTAGTTTTTCAACCTTCTCCCTCAGAGATAATTCCTCTTCCTTTTTACCCTTCAGCTCCTCCAACAAACGGTTTTTATCTTTCTCTAACTTCCCTTTAACTCTATCCATCTCACAAACATATTCTTTTGCAACTTGAAGCTCATGTGAGATGTTTGAGATGCTGTTCTCGTGATTTTTGCTTTCATCTGAAAATTTTCTGCTCACAGTATCTATCCCAGATATCATACTGTTGACAGACTCTTTAATAGTTGTGATAGTTTCATGAAAAGCTTCGTTGTTAGCTGTGATTGTTGCTACCAATGTAGCAATCCTGTCTTCAAGTGCGCGCTGTTTTTGCTTGAACTTTTCTTCGTTTTCATTTTGCAATTGTTCTGTGACCCGGAGCTTTTGGTTTGACATGCGAAGCTTTACCTCAAGATTCCTCACATTCTCAAGCAAAGTGCTAACCTCGTCTCCTTTTTCTTCCAGGTCTCTTTTCAGGTCTTCAACTTGGTGTTCCAAATCAACTACTAGATGATCTTTTGACCCAATGCCTTCACGAAACTCTTCTGCCATTTCTTCTATCTTCCTCTCTGCAACTTCAAGTTTGACCTTGCATTCATTAAACCAACTGTCAACTTTTTTATATTCCTCATTCAACTTCTCATATGCATCTTCACGTTCTTCCAATGTTCTCTGAAGATCCATATTTTGGTTGGCTAATTTGGTCTTTTCATTGTCAACCACTGTGAGGGTTTCTGCATGTTCTACTTTTATTTTTTTGCAGTAGAGCTCCAATTCTTCTTTTGTTTTCTGCGACGAAAGCAAGTCGTTTTCCAGTTCATTTTTCTGAGCATGTAATGAGCTTATATCAGCCAGAAAATTGTTTATTTGAGATGTCAAATCTGATACTTTGGAAGATGATTCATCCTCATTATCTTTGAGTTTCTTCATGATAGAAGATAGTTCCTCTTCTCGTTCTTTGGACCTTAATTCAAGTTCCGAATATTGGTTTCGCAACCCTAAATGATGCTCTCCCAGCTCCCTTGCTTCTGTGGTTAAATTTTCTCTGTGTTCCATAAGTTTCTCTTGTTCCAGGGTTTTTCTGTCGACCTCTTCTTTCAGACTTTGAACTTGAATCAAGCACTCGGAGTTTTCTCGGCTTTTTTCCACAAGCTGAACTTCCAAGTCAGATTTCTGGTGTTGTAGAGACTCCACTTCCTTCTGCAATACATTTATCTCATTTGTTATGCTTTCGATTCGAGTTGACGCTTCATTACTTCTAAAAACTATTTGCTCTTCGAGCTCATTTTTCTGAGCAAGTAATGAGCTTATATCAGCCCGCAAATTGTTTATCTGAGATGTCAAATCTAATATTTTGGAAGATGATTCATCCTCATTATCTTTGAGTTTCTTCATTATAGAAGACAGTTCCTCTTCTCTTTCTTTGAACTTCGTTTCAAGTTCTGAAATTTGGTTTTGCAACCCTAAACTGTGCTCTCTCAGTTCTTTTGCTTCTGTGGTTAAATTTTTTCTATCTTCCATTAGCCTCTCTTGTTCCAGGGTTTTTCTGTCATCCTCTTCTTTCAGACTTTGAACTTCAATCAAGCATTCGGAATGTTCTCGACTTTTTTCCTCAAGCTGAACTTCCAGGTCAGATTTCTGGTGTTGTAGAGACTCCACTTCCTGCTGCAATACATTCATCTCAATTGTTATGCTTTCGATTCGAGTTGACGCTTCATTACTTCTAAAAACCATTTGCTCTTCCAGTTCATTTTTCTGAGCATGTAATGAGCTTATATCAGCCTGCAAATTGTTTATCTGAGATGTCAAATCTGATATTTTGGAAGATGATTCATCCTCATTATCTTTGAGTTTCTTCATTATTGCAGATAGTTCCTCTTCTCTTTCTATGGACTTCATTTCAAGTTCTGAAATTTGGTTTTGCAATCCTAAATTGTGGTCTCCCAGTTCTTTCGCTTCTGTGGTTAAATTTTCTCTATCTTCCATAAGTCTCTCTTGTTCCAGAGTTTTTCTGTCAACCTCCTCTTTCAGACTTTGAACTTGAATCATACACTCGGAATTTTCTCTGCTTTTTTCCTCGAGCTGAACTTCTAAGTCAGATTTCTGGTGTTGCAGAGACTCCACTTCCTGCTGCAATACCTTCATCTCATTTGTTAGGCTTTCAATTCGAGTTGACGCTTCATTACTTCTAAAAATTATTTTCTCTTCCTGTTCATTTTTCTGAGCATGTAATGAGCTTATATCAGCCTGCAAATTGGTTATCTGAGATGTCAAATCTGATACTTTGGAAGATGATTCATTCTCATTATCTTTGAGTTTCTTCATGATAGTGGATAGTTCCTCTTCTCTTTCTTTGGACTTCGTTTCAAGTTCCAAAATTTGGTTTTGCAACCTTAAATTGTGTTCTCCCAGTTCCCTTGCTTCTGTGGTAAAGCTCTTAAGTTGCTCCTCTATATCTCCTTTCTGATTTCGCAGTGACTCTAGTTCCAGCCCCAGATTTGAGACTTGTGCTTCTAGTTCCTTGATTTGATTTGAGGACTCATTTTGATGCCCTTCATGCATTTGAGTGAGGGTTGAAACTTCTCTTTCTCTGTCATCAAGTTTCTCCTTTAACTGACTCGATTCAGCTAGAAATTGATCCTCTATGTCTCTTTTCTGGTTTCGCAGTGACTCTAGTTCCAGCCCCAGATTTGAGATTTGTGCTTCTAGTTCCTTGATTTGATTCGAGGACTCATTCCGATGCCCTTCATGCATTTGAGTGAGGGTTGAAACTTCTCTTTCTCTCTCATCAAGTTTCTCCTTTAACTGACTTGATTCAGCTAGAAATTGATCCTCTATATCTCTTTTCTGGTTTCCCAGTGACTCTAGTTCCAGGCCCAGATTCGAGATTTGTGCTTCTAGTTCCTTGATTTGATTTGAGGACTCATTTTGTTGTCCTTCATGCATTTGAGTGAGGGTTGAAACTTCTCTTTCTCTCTCATCAAGTTTCTCCTTTAACTGAGTTGATTCAGCTAGAAATTGATCCTCTATGTCTCTTTTCTGGTTTCGCAGTGACTCTAGTTCCAGCCCCAGATTTGAGATTTGTGCTTCTAGTTCTTTGATTTGATTTGAGGAATCATTCTGATGCCCTTCATGCATTTGAGTGAGGGTTGAAACTTCTCTTTCTCTCTCATCAAGTTTCTCCTTTAACTGACTTGATTCAGCTAGAAATTGGTCCTCTATATCTCTTTTCTGTTTTCGCAGTGACTCTAGTTCCAGCCCCAGATTCGAGATTTGTGCGTCTAGTTCCTTGATTTGATTTGAAGACTTATTTTGATGCCCTTCATGCATTTGAGTGAGGGTTGAAACTTCTCTTTCTCTCTCATCAAGTTTCTCCTTTAACTGACTCGATTCAACTAGAAATTGATCCTCTATGTCTCTTTTCTGGTTTCTGAGTGACTCTAGCTCCAGCCTCAGATTTGAGATTTGTGCTTGTAGTTCCGTGATTTGATTTGAGGATTCATTCTGATGCCCTTCATGCATTTGAGTGAGGGTTGAAACTTCTCTTTCTCTCACATCAAGTTTCTCCTTTAACTGACTTGATTCAGCTAGAAATTCTTGTATTCTGCTTTGAGATAGCTGAACCTCATTTGAAGCCTGTGAAAGTTCCGCTTTTAATGATTCATTTTCTTCTTTTGAGACCTCCAGATTGTTGCTTAGAGCTGTTATTTGCTGTTCTGAGTGTTTCAATTCTTGCTTCAGAATAGAAAGTTCATCTGTTACTGTTTGTAATTCTTTCGCAGCCACCAACTTATCATCTTTCAGCTGATCAATGAGGTTTCTCAGGTCATCTGTAATCTTCTTTTCCTCGTCAATCTGTTGGAGAGCTGTCTCTTTCTCCTTGGCCAAGCTATTGTTTTCTGCCTTCATATCCTCCAATCTTTGACTCAGTTCGGCTTCTACTTTTCCAGCACTGTCCAATTGCTTATTTAGTTCAGTATTCTCAGCCAAGAGGCTTGATCTTTGAATCTCTAATGCATCGGCATCAGTTTTCAAGTCCAAATTAATTTTCTCTGCTTCTTGTAACTTGTTCAGTGTTGCGAGGTGTTTTGAATTTAGTTCCTCCTTCTCTTCATGAGTAATTGTCAACTTCTGATTTAATTCAGCGACTTCCTTGTGCGCCACTTCAAGTTCTTGCTTCAATCCATCATTTATCTTTTGAAATTCATTTTGCAGTTGTCCATTTTTGCTGTCTCTGTCCTTTGAAGAATAATCCGAATCCGAGCCAGAGCTAGATGAAGAGCTAGATGAAGAACTTCCCTTTTCTCGCTTTCCCTTGATCCTTTTCTTTAACTCGCCTGTCAGATGATCATACTGTGTATAAAGCGATTGGTATTGACCGTGGAAATCCTCAATCAGTTCAGCAAGTTGTCCCCTCTTCAAATTTTCTGCTGGGGTACCATCCTCTTCAAGGTTGTCGTCATCTTTAATAAGTTTCAATAGCTTTTTCACTTTGTCTTCAAATTCTGTAGGAAAAGTAGAAAAAAAGTCCAAATCATTTGTTCGATCACCATATGGTGATATACATAAATCATAGCATATTTTGCATCGTGATCTTCCGTAATATCACATTTCAGCTGTCATGGGGCAGAGTCTAATTGTTGATAGAGATCGTACCTGTTTTAGCTCCTCGGAGCTGCTCTTCTTTATCAGGATCAACATGACTTCCAATCAGCGATTTTATAGATTCTCTCAAGTGATGTTTCACCATCTTCTCCACTGGTACCAATTTCTTAGTAATATCAAGTCAAATATAATCTGTTCACCATGTAGATTCCAGGAAGTGAAGAGCTGAAAATTTAACCCAATTATTTGTTAATGTGAAACAGCTGAAAATTTAACCCAATTATTTGTTAATGTGAAACAGCTGAAAATTTAACCCAATTATTTGTTAATGTGAAACAGCTGAAAAATGTAAAATGAATTATGTTAAGAAATATGTGATCTATAATTGTATATATTTAGTTTTTGACATAAGATGATATACATGTTCGGTCTTTCGGCCCGATCTCTCTACCATAAAGGATATTTAGTTAATGCAATTTCTATGTCACCACAAGAGGAAAGGTGTAATACTATGATATCGTAATCAAAACATTTCGTAGCAAATCTATCGCAGACGACACTTGTTGCAGGGCAAAAAAATGTTGAAATATAAGATTGTATAATTATTTGTGGTCCATTCGAACAAGCCACTGCAAAATTAAAGGGCGAAAGAAAAGGTGAAAAGTGTAATTGTTTGGCTCAATTCAGTATCAAAAAGATAGTACTAGATAGTACTGTTACTAAAACAAAATGTGATTCACTAATCTTCTCAAGAGTCTGGTCCCAAACTCCTAAAAGCTTTTAATTATCGCACCACTGGTCCAACAAGATTCTATTATTTAGAACAGATAAATAAAAATGAGATTAGATTATCAATTTTAAATTTTAAAACAAATAAAAACAAAAAGAACAGAAAGAAAAGAAGACACTGATCAAAACAACTCAGCTACACTCTGGCGCCACTACTACCACTTCAGGAATCTTCCAAGAATTAAGTTTATTTTATTAAACAAAAACCAATAACTCTGTAATAATACAACTGCTGCACAAAGAAAAAATGGAGAAAACATACTTATATAGTTATCAAGGTTTTAAATAACGGTCACAGTCGCGTTAATAGTTTCGTAAAGGCTATCGCAATTTCGGTCGGTACAGATGTTGCGACAGTGATTGTGGTCGTCGCGAAGTGAATTAATCACAATTTATTTTTTAACATAAAAACAGTATCCGGTGCCAATACTTTTTGTCGCGGTCGTTTCGCGGTAACTCACCGTTTTTAAAAACCTTGATAGTTACATACATAATCCCTAAAATCGATGCTCAATATTCTTATAATTGTCACTACTTTAGTAAAATTTGAATAAGTACCTTAAATATACTTTCAGTTTTCCTTCTATCTCCTCTTCCGAATCTGTTAAAGAGAAGGAAAAAACTTATACAAAACAAGCAAAAACAAATAGAAATTCTAAAGTATACAATTGATTTTGAATAGCTGCTATATAGTTTTCTTTCTAATCAATTTTTTTCTCTTAAATTTCAATGTAAACTGAAGAACATAATCATCAAAAATCATCTGCATCTTCAACATGATTAATAACGCCATAAATTATTCAGATTAAGATCAAGATACAAGATGAACTAACTTCAAATCAAAACCACATGCAAAAGCGGAAAATACAAAGAAACACTACTAACTAATCAACAAACAAACTAGAAACCGAAGAGAATAAAATTGAAGCTTACATGAATTCAGTTTCAATCAAATTCTGCTGATCTGAACGAATCCAGAAGCTAAAACCAAAGAGCTTCTTCAAAAGCTTCAACTACAGTAAAAGGATCGAGAATTGGATTTCAATTTGAAACGTAACTGAAAATTTTGAAGGAAAAAAACGGATTCCACGATTGTTACCTGAGAGTGTTGAAAAGAAGATGGTGAAGAATGAAAGAGAGTTAATGCAAGAGAGAAAAAATAATTTGATTGTGTTAAATGCTACTAATATGAAATGAAAAGTGGTTTTGTTTGGATTAGAGCGCTCTAAAGATATGCCAGCATTTTTCACCTTCAAATTTCGTGAATGGAATCTTTGGATTGTTATTCAGATGTTTACCCCTTTTTAATCTATTTATTACAATAGTGCCATGCATGTTTTTCGGGGCTTATTTTCTTGCGCGGGGACATGCTGCCGACTTGTCATCATGGTTATTTTGAAATTTTTACTCACTTTCTTTTTTATCGAAGTGATTGGAAATGTAAATTTGAATTTAATTAATTTCATCTATTAATTATTGAAATTAAAGCTAGTGTCTAAAATAGTTTTGCAGAGTTATTTAATAGAGATTCATATGTCATATAATTTTATTTAAAATTATTAATATAATTCAGCAGATATGATGGTAATTGGTTAACATTTTAAAATTATTTATAGCATTTTTTCTCTTTAAAAAAGTTATACTGTTTTTCTAATCAAGTTTAAATAATTTTAATGGTAATTTTTTATATATTTTTTATTAATGTAAAATGTTATATATATATATATATTCTTTAGATTTAAATAAATTTTAAAATAAAATAATTATAATCAAATTGTAAATTATTTTATTTTAAAAATATTGAAAAATACTAACGTGTCATAAGACATGAGTTAATTAAAATATAAAAAAAAATATGGTGAAAATCATGCATGCAGAGTTGATTTAATTTAAAATTAATCATTCAAATAGATAAATTATATTATTTTCTGTGAAAAATATGGATTACACACAAATTAAAGTATCTGGTAATAAATTGTGTTCGTATTTATTTTAAATGATAAATTTAATCTTTTTAAAAATTAAATACATAATTTTAAAAGAAAATATATTTTTTCATGAGTATTTAGACTTTTTTTATACGGTCAGTTAATCACTACTGATATATTTAAAAATATTAACTTTTATTTTAAATATTTAAAAAATAATACAAACGGATGATTCTGATATATTGACAGTGTAAAATTGTTTAGACCGACGGTGCATAATAATTAATCTCTAAATACAAATAGTATAAAAATATATTAATGGTTCACATTCTTTCTCATGATTAACCATTTACTAAGGCTTAACAAAATTTGGTTTCGGGGAATTCAGATTCAACGGCACTACCAACTAAGACAAAAAAATATCAACTTACATCTTTGGTCAATATTTATTAAATATTTTATGGACATATTCTTTATATAGGATAAATACATCAATAATTCAATGAATTTAAAAAAATAAAATTGTTTATAATAATGATTAAAAAAACTGTCTTAGACACATTTAAAAAATTAGACATAAACAATTTTGTTTAATAAATTATATTCTAATTTTTTTAAAATAAATTTTTTCAATATACAAGCTGGGTGTACAAAAAATGAATTATGATAGGTTGTATGAAATGGGAATCCGTCTCGAATATGTGTTCGAGTCAATTTTATAACTATGAACTCGACTCTATATCTAGTGAAACCCGATAAAATACAAATAAAAAATAACAACTCAAAGATACTACTAAATTGGTTTCAAATCAAACGTTAAAGAATTAATTTTATATATTTTTTAAAAAGTAATCAACAAATTTTTTTAAAACATCATAAACTCTAACATCTATAAATTAAGATCGTTCGAATCCAAATAAATCCAAATTAAAATTACAAATTCATCTACAAAATAAAAAGTGCGTATATACAAATATATTTTTATGTGAACTCGCTCGAATTGATTTCAACATTATATTCAATTTTTAAAATCCAACCATATCACTTATACATATTTTAATACTTATTTATTTTTTATTAGTATAATATCTTCTATTTATTTATTATTTTATGTTTTGATAGTAGTATTTAATAGTTAAAATCAATCTACATTTTACTATTCATATTTCATAATATTCACTTTCACTATATTATATGTTATTTTTATATAAATTTATAAATTTAATTGGAACCGGTGTAAAGATATTTTACATTGTCAACTAATTGTAATAGTCAAATCTTTAATTATATTTAATTTTTATTTTAATTATATAGATGGTGGTGATGGATTAATTTGTGTAAAAAAAATTACACCAACGGCATATAATAATTAATCTCTAAATTTATTATTTTACGCTATTTTTATAATAATAATAATATTGAATGTGGTGTTTTTAAATTGTAAGATATTTAAAAACTGATTTAAATTAAACAGCACTAGATTGGATCATTTTAGATTAGATTTTTTATACGAGTCATTCAAATCGAATCAAACATAATATTTATTTATTTTTATACGAGTCGTCTTTCGATCGTCTTCTAGAATGGTGATTGAAAGACGATATCCTTTTAGAATAGATTGAGGCAACTATGATGTTGGAATATCGCACATCCCATTTAGCACCTGTGTAAAGGTTTTTTAAGGCTTCTCTGATTCCATTTTAGATTTTGTTTTGGATTGAATCGGGTTTTTAGAAAAGACACACCCAAGGAATCTGAAATTGTTCCATAGAATGTGATTGATATCTTAAGTTTGAGCATTTGGGAAGGTGGTAAATAATACTAGGGTTTGCATCATTTTTCCTTGTAAAAACTGTGTATTAATACTTTATTTGGAGTGGTAATATTTCTCAGAGGAAAATGATAATTGTGTCCCGGAAGAAAGTCTGTCAATCCAAATAGAGTGGCGGTCTCAGCATTAGATCCTTTGTCTTCCTTAACCAAGCTTCAAATATCAAACTTTGTTAGGAATTCATTAATTCTACCAAAGATTGGGTTTACATTCTTAGAGGGGGAGTCTTAAGGCCTTATGGGAAAATTAATCATCACATTCACTCTTTTATTTGGCTCGGGATCAAGGAAGAATATAACACGATATTGGAGAATTCAACTTGGTCTTTGGGCAATAGCACAAGAATTAGCTTTTGGGAAGACTCTTGATTCGGTTTACCATTCATAAATGAGATAGAGTTACATCCAATTTCTGATTTGCATATAAAATTTGATGTTAAGTTCTAGAGCTTAACAGAAATAATGATTGGAATATCCCTACTTCTTAGCTTAACTTATTCCTATATTAGAAGATAGATTAACTAGTTTGTTTGTTTTTTATGGTTCGAGTGTTGATCAGCTCTGCTAGACTCGGTCTACAAATGGTCATCTGATTTTAAAAGATGCTTATTTATTAAAGAATGGACGCCAACATCAGTCTCAGTGGGCTGCAACAATTTGGAGTAACCACATTCCTCCCTCAAAGTCCCTTCTGGTTTGGAGGTTGCATCATAATAAAATCCCAATTGATGAGCAATTGATTCAAAGAGGTTTTAATGTAATGTCACAATGTTCCATTTGTCACAGAAATGAAGAAGACACTGAACATCTTTTTTCTCCTATATTTTTGCTTCGAATTAGTCACAGAATTAGCTTCTATAGAATGCTCAATCTATAGGTCTGGATATCGAGCACTAATTGTTAGACTGTTCATTTGAAAGTATCTTCTAACCAAAGGTCTTTTATAATCAAAATATCTTGTATCTATGTTATCAATTCTATTCGGAATGCCATAAATTTGGTCTGATACTTCAATGTTTCCCCTAACCTCATTTCTATTTGTGTTGCCATAGTTGTACAGGTTAGTCTTTGCGAATCGAGAGCCAAGCTATCTTTTAAGCATAATATGTTTGATTTTTCTGTGTTGAAGGCTTTTCACTTGAAAATTAAGCCTCCCATGACTTCTATCATTAGGGATATTTTTTGGAATCCTCTACCTATTGGATGAATGAAATGCAACGTGGATGGTTCCTTTGTTGATACATTCAATTCTTCTGGTTGTGGAGGATTATTCTGTAAAAGTACATGTGAATTCTTTCTGACCTTTATTAAATCTCTCAATTGGGGTAGTTCTTTGTTAGTTGAATTTTGTGGAGTCCTTTGTGGTATAAAACTGGCTAAGAAAAGGGGTTGAAATAATCTTTGGATTGAGTCAGGCTCATCTTTGGTTGTTAAGCCTTTATCTAATGACAAGTTTAATAGGTCTCATTGGCAATTAAGGAATAAATGGTTTAATTGCATCAATGATATATTGGATATGAATTTTATTATAACACATATTTGCAAGGAAGGAAATATATGTGCGGATTTTTTCCTTCTAATTTGGGTCGTACATCTAATGCCTTCACTCTTTTATTCTTTATCATTAGAGATTATAAAGGATTGTGTAAAAAAATAGGTTAGTTTTGCTTCATTTTAGATTTAGATAGTTTTGAGTGGATTTATATCTCAAGCAGCTAAATCCACCATCAACACATCAGGTCCAATCAAAAGAACACTAAAAAACTAAAATCAAAGCAAACTCTCGATCCACTATAGGTGTTGGTAGAGTTTTGAAGTTATTCATTGAAGGTGTAAGAGTTCACTCTTGATCTATCCAAAAACTATTTACAGTACAAAAAAATCATCTTATCCTCCCTATCTTTCCCAGATATTTGACTCCTGTAAAATTTGCATCATTACGGATTTTCCAGATGGACCGGGCCATAACATGTCAAACTAAGAGATAACCATTCATATACTTAAATGTGCCCCTTAATGAAAAAAAAGACTCAAAAAAGATCCTAGAATCATTATGAGTGGCTACTTGTCATCCCAATCACTTAAAAAATATTTATCACACAGACAAGACAAGATCACAAGTTACAAAGAAATGGGAGACCTACTCAATCGAATATTCATAAAAGGGACAAGTGTGTTAGATAAAACATTGTATTCATTCAAGTACCATATCTAATAGTGGAAGAAAAAAAAGAATTAGAGTATTAATATAAATATAAATAGTTAGTGTGAGTTTTCTCACCAAAATAAAATGTAACCTTGTGAGTGTAATGGAGTATTGTTAGTTGTGTGTCATGTGAGGATTTAGACAGAGTTTGCAATTTTTTCGTTCAAAAATTATAGTTGAGGATTTACAATTTTTCTGTTCAAAAATTATAGTTGAGAGAGGGTTTGTAATTTATCCGTCCAAAAAATTTGGTTGAGAGGATTTGCAATTTTTCGTTCAAAAATTATAGTTGAAAGAGAGCTTGCAATTTTTTTTCATCCAAAAAATGATTTTAGAGGGTTTGCAATTTTTTCGTCTAAAAATTATAGTTAAGAGAGAGTTTGCAATTTTTCAGTTCAAAAATTACAATTTTAAGGATTTGCAATTTCTCCTAAAAAATTTAATTGTATGTCAGAGTTTGTAATTTTGTTTTGTAAAAATTAAAAGTTGAATAATGAGTTTGTGAGTTTTTGTTTCTTTTTCTTCTTTTATGGATGTATTTTCGCATGCACAAATATTTGTTTATGCTATTTTCTCAATAACTAGGATCACATTCATGTTCTAATCAAGAGAGAAAGAAAGAAAAATTAAAGGTTACGATCAAGGGAGGGAGAAGAGAAAACAAAAAGATTGAAGAGTAATAATTTTACAAATGTGGTTAGTCGTTATAATGATTTTAAACTCTTTGAAGATGAAGTTGATGACAACGTGAAGAATGTGGGGCTTTGATGAATGAAGGATATGTTGGATAAATTAATGTATTGATTTAATTATCACATAAGATAGTAAGAAGAAAAAATAATTGGAGTATTAATATAAATGGAAATAGCTAGTTCGAGTTTTTTCACCACAATAAAATGTAACCTTTTATGTTGCAATGGGGGTTTGGATAGTTGTGTGTCATGTGAGGATTTAGAGAGAGTTTGCAATTTTTTTATCCAAACATTGTATTGAGAGGGTTTGTAACTTTTTCGCTCAAAAGTTGTAGTCTAGAGAGGGTTTGTATTTTTTCATCCAAAAATTGTAATTAAGACAATTTACAATTTTTTTGTTCAAAAATTGAAGTTTAGAGATGATTTTAATTTTTTTCCGTCAAAATATTGTATTTTAATAGATTTGCAATTTTTTCGTCCAAAAATTGTAGTTGAAAGATGATATGCAATTTTTTTGCTCAAAATTTGCAGTTTGGAGGATTTGCAATTTTCTCCTTAAAAATTATAATTGTATGTGCGAGTTTGTAATTTTGTTTTTTAACAATTAAAAGTTGAATAATGAGTTTGTGAGTTTTGTTTTTGAATTTTTGTTTCTTTTTCTTCTTTATGGATGTACTTCTGTGTGTTCAAATATTTGTTTATTTGTTACTTTTCCAACAACTGGTATCAGAGGTAGATTCTAATTAAGGGGTGAAGGAAGAAAAGTAAAGGATCTGATCAAGGGAGGATGAAGAGAATGCAAAAATATTTAAGAGTAATGATTTTATAAATGTGGTTAATCATTATAATGATCTTAAACTTTTTGAAGAAGAAGTTGATAACAAAGTGAAGAATGTGGGACTTTGATGAATGGAGGATATGTTGGGTAAAATAAGGTATACATTAAAGTCTCACATCATGTAGTGGGAAAAAATGAATTGGAGTATGAATATAGATAGAAATAGCTAGTTTGAATTTTCTCACCACAACAAAATATAACATTGTGAGTGCAATGAGATTTTGGTAGTTATGTGTCATGTGAGAGTTTAAAGATGGTTTGTAATTTTTCTGTCCAAAAATTGTAGTTGAGAAGATTTTCAATTTTTTCCATTCAAAAATTATGGTTGAGAGAGGGTTTGCAATTTTCCCGTCAAAAAATTGTAATTGAGAGAGTTTGCAATTTTTTCGTTCAAAAATTATAGTTAAGAAAGAGTTTGCAATTTTTTCGTCCAAAAATTGTATTTGAGAGGGCTTGCAATTTTTCCATCTGAAAATTATAGTTGAAAGAGTGTTTGTAATTTTCCGTTCAAAGATTGCAGTTTTAAGGGTTTGCAGTTTTCTTCTTAAAAATTGTAATTGTATGAGAGTTTGTAATTTTGTTTGTAAAAATTAGAAGTTGAATAATGAGTATGTGGGTTTTGTTTTTGAATTCTTGTTTCCTTTTCTTCTTTTATGGATGTACTTCCGCGTGCGCAAATATTTATTTATTTTCTACTTTCCCAACAACTATTGAGAAACAAGTGTGAGTTATGTAAGTCTCACATTGTTTAAAATATGTCAGTTAAGCACTTTATAAGTGAGAGTCTCATACACCTATTGCCTTAAGATTTTGGATGAATAATTTGGTGTCTCTCTCACTTGTTTGAGCAAGTCTTTGAATTTTAGGTGAGTATTTTATCTAAAGTGGATGTTTTCCCTCATGACCACCCATCAGTGGTATCATAGCCGATGGTTTGAGTAAGGGGTTGACTCCTTGTATCAAAAGTCTTCCTGGCATGGTGGTGGTCAGACGGCATATCCTGCTGAAGTGCTTCTGACGTGGTAAGGGTGTTTGTCCACGGTGGTACAAGTATGTTGGTGAAATATCTTCTGCTTGAGGGGGAGCATAGTGGATGAACTCACACTTTAGAGGAAGATTGTTGAGAAACAAGTGTGAGTTGTGTAAGTCTAAAATTGCTTGGAAAAGTAGAGGCTGAAAACTCTATAAGTAAGAGAACCCATACACTCATTGCCTTAAGGTATTGAGTGAATATGTGGTGTCTCTCCCACTTGTTCGGGTGAGTCTTTAACCTTTAGATGAGTCTTCGGCCCAATATGGATGATTTCCCTCATGATCACCCATCAAAGTGATCCTACTTGGATCATAAATCACCCCTCTTTTCGAAATGTTTTCTCTAGATGAAAGTATATCTTGCAAAAGATACCAAGTGAAAACTAAGATCTTAGAAGAAGTCCATTGATCTAGAAAAGGAAGGGGAATGACTCTCTTTCAAAAGGAGAACCAAAGAAATGACCCTCTAAACAAGATAGGTGTATGCCACATAAAAATATCATTTTCTTTCATGCTTTTAGATCCAGCTTTCTCTATCCATGGTGTAGCACCTCAAATTTGCACCTATCATTGTACATACATCATCATATTAGGTCATAGCATATCATGGTCCATTGCATAGCATTGCATTGCCCCCAGTTGCCTCAAGTGCAAGCAAATCAAGAATTAGGTCAAATTGATCAGGAGATCAGTCAACCAAGCAAGCAAGGTTGTTTCTCAAGGAGCCAAGGCCCTAGGGTTTGTCCAACAAGTTCACATGACTTGGAGGTCCATTTGAAGTGTTTAAGCCAAGGGTTGGATGTTCAGAAGTCATCAGTTCATGCACAATCAGTCAAAAACCCTAGAAAGTCAAACTTGGTCAACTGTGGTTGATTTTATGGTTTTGATGGATGGATTTGGTTTGAGAGAGCTTATTCATGTCCCAATAGGCCTCATGTATCATGGCAAATAACATCATTGAAGAATTTGAAGCCAATCAGAAAATTTCCAAAAATAGAAACTGGACCTGTAATTTTAACTGCCAAAAATGGAAACTTCTTGATCCCAAACTTACATCATGATACAAGCTTCAAATGAATTTTTGCCTAACATGAAAGTTGAAGATCTTGTTCTCCCATTTCCAAAAAGTCCAAGAACTCCCAAATCCCATGTATGGTTGTCAAGATATGATCAAATCATTTTCACAAAATCTTGAACTTCAAAAGGCCATATCTCTCAAACCATTTGGCCAATTTTGGTGGGGTTTTTTCCTACAAACCACATTTCATCTCCTCTTTCCAAAAATATAAGTTTCATGAGCCAAAGCTTTGCCAATCAAAATGGCATTTTTGGACCTAACCTAATTAATTTCAAGTGTGGACCAAAGTTGACTTTTTGATTTAAGTATTTTCAGCACATTTGGCCAATTAGGAATTGTTTGGAAGGTCATTTGAGACTTGTTTGAAGCCCAAACTCGGGCAGACTTACACACTCCATTTGCCTTTGGTACAAAATTAGCAATTGTGCAAATTGGTTCATTAGAGCAAAACAAGTTTAGCACATGATTAGCAAGGCTTAAACAGAAGTATATAGTCACATTTTCTGCAGATTGGAAAGCCCTAGCAGCCATCTAAACACCAGAATTCTCTCATTTGCAAAAATCACCATTTTCACGATTTGCAATTTCTGAGCAAAACTCCCAAAACACTCGAGCCACTCTTGCTTCCTTCATCACCTAGCCAACATTTGGAAGCATTTTGGAGCATCAAACCCCAACTGTGCTGCAGCCTCTTGTTCTGTTTTCTCCATGGCCCAATAATGGTGAATTTCAATGTGAAGGTTTCCAAGCATCACTGAGCTAAGCTTCCTCGAGTATTCATCATTTCCAACTATAATCTCCACCTGTTTGAGCTTGAAGCATCCAAAGAACCACTGTTTCTCCATTTGCTTCAAATCCAAGTAAGATTTCGATTATCCCTTTTCTCTAATCCATGCCATGTTTCTGGTAGATCTTGATTTGCTGGTTGTAATGCAACTTGAATCGTGTAAAATAGTTGAGAAATGCATGAAATATCTGGAAATGAAGTTTGGTGTTCATTGTTGATTTTACTCGATGCATGCTATTCATTGGGTTTCAATGCATTTGGTTGATAGATTTGTAATGTGTGATGCTTGCTGGTCGTGTTGGTATGTGTAATTTCATTTTCTGGGCACACTTGTTCTTCACGATTTTGAAGAAGATGATGAATATACTGCAGAAACCTAGCACTTTTCCAGATTTTTTTTTTCCCAATCGTGTCTGTTTGTTGCTGTATGATGTTGCATGAAGTTCACTATATCACTGCCGTGCTGCTTGTGTGATGTTGTTTGAATTTCGTTTTGGATGTGGATGAGCATGAAGATGAAATGCTTTTGCTGTGCAGAAACCCTAATCCATTTTCCAGAAAATCTGTTTTTCACGTGTTCACTTGCCCTGTTACTGTTCCATTGGTGACAACCAATGAGAACATTTCGTTTGCCTGGCCCTAAACGGTGCGTTTGGTTTAGTGAGTGTGGTATTTACTGAATTGCCACCGGTCAACCTCTTTGACCATTGAATCATGTTCTTTTGCTCATTTTATTCCAAATTGATACAACATCTTACAAAAATCACATTTCACTCATTTCAAATCCAAAATTCATGAAATTTTTTCCATCATATTCACATGAATGTCTACTTTTTTATCATGATTTTTATTGATTTTTTGGTTGGCTGGATTTTAAATGGTATTAGGTTTCTTAACATGTATGCACATTTCATACCTTTTGCCAATCCTTTTGTGAAATTGTGATGATGTATCCAATGCCCCTGAAATTTTTTGTGCATAACCTACACTCATCCATGTTTATTTTGATGTAAAGATCATGATTTTATCTTATGTGGTTTGAGAGTTGTGATTTTTTGAAGTAGGGTGTGACAATTTGTGTCACACCAATGTTATGCAATTTCATGATTTTTGTTGACATGCTTCCTGACCTCCAATTAATGTGAAATTTTGCATGAACCTTCTCTTATATGTCTAGTTGACTTGTAAATTTTCTTGGATTTAATTATGCCATTTCCTAATTGTTTGAGATTTTTCTTCCCTGCCTAGTCAAATGTTGACTTTGTGTGACACATCTTGCCATTCCATTTGGGAAATTCTCATACCTTATTGGATGATCATGAAATTTCACATGTGCATACTAGACATCTTAAGCTTTGCATTGGTGTTAATCCCATTCATTTCTCATCTGTTTTCATTTAGTTATGATTTTTGGAAGTGGACCCATGTTTGTTTAACTTCTATGTGCATGCTTGAATTTGCTTTGACTTTATGATTTTCATTGACTGCCTTCCACTTGTCCAAATGCAATGAAATTTGACATGCTTACCATTCTAGGTGTTAGGATTGAACATGATTTATTTGATGATTTTTGAAAATATTTGAGTTGACTTTTGATGCAAGTCATTCTGTTGACTTCTTTGAGCCCTCCCTTGCCATGCTTTGACTTCTTTTGGTTGTGAATTGATGATGATGCATGATTTGAACTTGAGACCAATTGGAATTGCTTCTTGTTTGATTGAATTTGATTTTGATTGAATATGGTTTGTTGTTTTGACTTTTCCATTCTCTTTTGACCCTAGGCTTGCCCTAGTGGTCCAGTTACTTACTGTTGAGCTTATGTTTTCAGGATTGAACACCAAATGACCAATGAGATCAATTTCTTTTGATTGAACTTGCTTAAATGTCATTGAGCTAACCTTTGTGTTGTAGGGGGGCTTGACTCATGTGCTTGAGTCTTGTGCTTTGCACATCTGATTACCTGATTTGTCTGTGGTTTCCATTCCTTTTGATTTGACTGTTGAACTGTATACTGATTGGTTTGACTATTTCAGGTACCCTTAGTTGCTTAAGTTCTTTGAACTTGATTTGCTTTGCTATTTAGCAACTTGCTTAAGGTATATTTCCTTTTTCTTCATGTAGTCTGGAAGACCTGGCCTGTTACTCGGCCAGGCAACTGTCTGAAGTCCTCCTTAAGAGGCAATGTTTGTGTATGTTTAATTTGTCCTTGTACAGGGTCAAAGACCTCCTAAGTGAAGAGGCAATTGGCAGAACCAAGGGATAAGCAACCTATCCCCTGCTATTCAGTGTGTCTTCTGTTTTGCTCACACTACTGCGTTGATGCATTTCAGATAAAAACCCAAGATCTTGTGCAATTGCACAGTTGAGTCAGTATCAAATGTGTAGAAGGGTTCCCACTTTCTGAACCCACACATTCTTGTCAAATGCTCTCCCTGGCCAGGGATAGAAGCAATGAGGCACACCCCTCGTCTCTTTTCATCTGCTTCACCTTAGCCCCTCAATGGCAAGGTTAAGAGCAACACTCACCCCACTCCAGAGGTTTGTTTGTTGAGGTTGATGTGACCCCTCGACTAAAACCTAACCCATGTTTGAGCCCCCTTGTTGGTGTGTTTACTTTATGCTGTATGTGTTTGTGTGTGCTTACGTGGTGTGATCATATCCCCTAGGTTGTTAGACTCCGCGTAGTCTCGTTTGCATGTCAATTAAGGTAGCACGGTTCCTTCGTATAGGACTTCCTTTCTTGCTTAAGCTTCTTTAAAACACAAACAAACATCATCCCCTCTTAAGGATACGTTAACTCCTTCTACTATAGATGAGTAAGTCTCCAAAGGTCGAGCATCAGGTAGATTGTGCAGTGACGTGGTCCACTTAAAAAACACAAACCAACAGTGATAGTTTAGCCGAACTACGGCAACTCTGATTCTCATGTCCAGATGAGATACGTAGGCACGAGATGCGATTTCTTGTCGAGTTTGACTAACAACTAACACTAATTCTCTTCTCTCGCCCTCGTTGCGATTGAGACCTCCCCTTTCTCTTGCCCTAGTTGCAATCGAGACCCTTGCTTCCTGTGCAAGTTAGGTTGGGTGTGGCTTGCTTCCGGTGCGAGTCATGTTTAGGATAGGCTTGCTTCCTGTGCAAGTTAGTTAGAAACCTTAACTTAGGGACGACTTTGCATGACAACATCTAGGCTCGAGTCGTAGTCTCCCTAGAGTTGTGTCTCCCTCTGTTATCTGGTTAGGCTAGTCCTTTCTCCCTGCGTAGGGGAACTACATCACCCTGATCTTCACACCAGATGAAGTATGTAGGCAGGAGATTGAGCTGATCTCTCCGGGCGCCTTTTCTTTTCTTTTGTGTGTGTTCGGCAGTTATAGGCTCGAGTCCCCGACTCCCTATTAACTTGTTGGTTTGTTGTGTGCTTGGAAGCTGATGTAAGTCCATCGAGTGGCATTTGGGTTCCAGTGTGTGTGTGTGTTTAGGTTCGGATGCTGATGTAAGTCCAGTGATTGGCATTCAGGCTCCACGTTTGCCTTTGCCTGTGTTTGTTTGTGTGCGTGTCAGCCGAGCTACGAATGCTCTGATTCTTCTCTCGTCCGAGAAGATACGTATGCATAGGATGCGATATCCTAGCGAGCATGTGTCGTTTCCCCAGTCCGAACTACTTCGACTCTGATGTCTATGCCTGATAGACTAAGTAGGCCCAGGATGTGACATCCTGCCGAGTCAGTTTCAGTCAGTTTCTTTTGTCTCTTTCAGCCTGTGTGTGTGAGTTTGAGCAGTGTTTAGCAACCAATATTCCTTCCTTTTGTGCGTGGATCCCGTAGAGTACTACGGATGCGTAGGGGTGCTAATACCTTCCCTTCGCATAACCGACTCCCGAACCCATTCTCTTTGGTCGCGAGACCATGTCTTTTCCTAGGTTTACTCTGAGCGTTTCCTTTCCCTCTTTTGGGATAAATAACGCACGGTGGCGGCTCTGTTGTTCTTCTTTTCCCGCCGGTTTTTCGCGTGATGCGACACATGGATATGGTGACTTCTCGAAACAGAGCATAAAACTCCTCAAAATGGGTAACTCTCTAAGAAAGAAATGTATTTGCTATTTAAGATCATAAATCAAGACCCCTTTAACTACCAAATTAATCTTTTCTACCAATCCATCAGACTAAACATAGTCCAAGAACAAACTAGAGAACTTTGTCTTTAAGGAAATATATTGTAACTAATGATTCTTCCAAAAGGAAGTTTGGGTGCCCGACCCTACTTTCATAATGACACCTTCAACAATCCACTATGAGTTATCATCCTATTTATACTCAAGAAGAGATATAATTTTCCACCAGGAAGAAGTAGAGCAAAAACTCTCAGTCATCCATTCACAAAGAGAGGAAACCACTTGAGCTTCATATCTAGCTACAAGAATATCCCATTTAATCCAATATATATTTGAAGCACCTTTCACCCCCCCTATTGGTGTAAGCCCTAGAGGCCAATACTTTTGGTACTTGTATCGAATTATTTATTAATAATAAAAGGCTTTTTCTTTATTACGTTTGTTTAATAAAGTCCCTAGAATAGCTAGTCCGTTTAATGTATCAAGTGTGACTTGATCATGAGAACACATTAAATATAAGGACATTATTCTTAAAGTATCCGTAGTCGAGCTTTATTATGAAGTGGGATAACATTAAAGCATTAAGACTATTATGTATATAGACTGATGATCACATCTCATGGATCATGGATAAGGAGTTATCAAGTCTTAAACATAGGTATGAATATTAAGAGTAATATTTTATACTGGATTGACCCGCTATGAGAATACTATATAGAATGTTATGCAATGTGTCATAAGTTATTCTCATGGTGATAATGGTGTATACCATCCTTCGACCTGAAACCACTATGGACCCTAGATGTAGAGTCGAGTGTTTTATTGTTGATCAAACATTGTCCGTAACTGGATAACCATAAAGACAGTTGATGGGTACTCCACGAAGCATGCTAAGGGACATGAGTGACCTAGATGGAATTTGTCCATTCTGCATAACAGGATAAATGTCTATGGGTCCAATATTGAACTGGACAAGGATGACACGGTCTATGCCTTGTGTTCAATATAGACATAAGGGCAAAAGGATAATTATACACATAAGTATTATCACAGAAGGAATTTCCAGATCACATGACATTTTCGTGTCTTGGGTAGCAGTGATGTGTTGATAGATACCGCTCACTGTTTATTATGTTAAATATGTGATTTAATATAATTGCCAATACCGCGAAAACCTACAGGGTCACACACAAAGGACGGATTGATGAGAGATAGAGTAACTAAGGAACACCGTAAGGTACGATGTACTTAAGTGAATTGTAGAACATCATAAGGTATGGTGTACTTAAGTAGAATACGAAATATGGTAAGGTACCATGGGTTTAAGTGATTTTGGGCATATTATAAGATATGATCCACATACACTTAAGTGGGCTTTTTAGCTTGAAGCCCACACAAGTGGTTCTATAAATAGAACCCTTGTGTAGAAGCATTCGTTGCGGTTGCATTTTCGTTCTCTCTCTCTCTCTCTCTCTCTCTCTCTCTCTCTCTCTCTCTCTCTCTCTCTCTCTCTCTCTCTCTCTCAAAGCCTTCATTCGTAGCAGCTAGCACTGAGATTGAAGGAATCTGTTCGTGTGGACTGAGTAGAGGCGTTGTCATTCGTAAGGATCACTAAAGGAGAAAATTTTAATTTCCGCTGCGTTTTGGATCGACGATCTCCATCACCCCCCCCCCCCCCCCTAAAGGAAAATTCTTTATAACTTAATAAGCTTCTTCCAAACCTTGAGAAACATCTTTAAAAAAATACATAAAGAATATGGGATATCATTAAGCACAAAATTAAGGATAACCACTCTACCACCTAAATTAACATATCTTTGCTTTCAAGAGTTAAGCCTTTTTTCCTGCAAGATAACTAAAGGACCCCAAGTGGTATTAAGTCGAGGATTATCCCCATTTGTTCTTAGGTTTAAACACATCTTCCCATTTAATCTAAGATATATTTGAAGTATCCCCTCTCCCCTTCAAAGAAACCATCTTTGTAACTTAATAAGCTTCTTTTAAACCTTGATAGAGAACTTAAAAAATACAGGAAGAATATGGGATATTATTAAGCACGAAATTAAGGAGAACAACTCTAACACCCAAATTAACATATCTTTTCTTCCAAGATTTAATCCTTTTTTCCAACAAGATAACTAAAGGATCCCAAGTGGTATCAAACCAAGGAGTATCCCACACTAGAAATCCAAGATAATTCAAAGGAAGAGAATTAATCCCATAATGGTGGAAATCTTCAGCATCAGAAAGAAAGGTAGAGTCCAGATTAGTCTCAATAAGACTACTCTTGAAAATTATACTTGATGCCTCCTTAAAACCTCTAAGAATAACCTTAATTTTTCACAAATTCTTCATAGTAGAATCAGCCACCAAGAGTGTCTCGTCAGCATATAGAAGATGAGATACCACCAACCCATAAGTGTCCATCTTGAACCTAGAGTAAAGATTGATCTCATCAGTCTAAGTGACTATAACAATAAGACCTTCAACCAATATAAGCAAAAGGCAGAGATCTAGATGTCCCCTTGTTTCTAACCCCTTTAGATGTTGATCTCTTAAGTAGGACACCAATTTATCAGCGTCGTAAATTTACTAGTGAAAACACAAGCTTTCATCTAAGACTTCCACTTCTCAATAAACCCGAATTTTATAATCATATAATATAGGAAGATGAGACACCCCTCACTACTATGGATATCACATTTCACAACAGTTAAGAAAGAGATATAACCATTGTTAATGGTTCGTGGTAAAGTAGTGTGTGGTAGTAAGCGGGCTACTTACAACCACAACCTATTGGTTGTGGCAATAAACTAGAAAATGCTATGCATATCAACATGATTGTAATAAACAACCGTAGTGAAAAATGAAAGGTCTTGAGTTTGATAACCAACAATTCATTTTTGGCATTTATTAATCTGGATAGTGTGTTACATATAACCACGGTTGAAAGAACCAACCGTGGTGAAATAATTTGTTTTTTTAATATAATTTTTTTATTTTACAAAATTTACAATTTTTTAACCTGTATTCTTTTTAATCCTAAATAGACAAAAAACAACGACACAAACCATTTGTAAACCACACTCATCGTTGACAACTAAAATGGCTCAAAAATTGTATTACATCAAAACCAAAAATTGCATTAAAAACTAAAATTTGTATATTACACCCAAACCAAAATGGAACAAAACAACATACAATCTATACATCATTATATCAAATAATATTTACAACATGAGGAACATGTCTTGTGTCTTGGTGTCTTGACTTTAAACATCTATAATTTCAACTAATAATGATTGTTAGTAAATAATCTTATAAATTATAATATACAATAAATTATGAATAAACAATAAAAATATTTACTTGTTAATTTTCCCATATGCATTCTTCATGATCATTACGAATAACATGAACATCATGTCTATTAACTTATTTATATGAAGTAGGCACTTGTGTTGCGTAAGAAAGAGTCAAAATAATATCAAAATTTAAATCATGCTTTTAATCACTATGAGGAATGTGTTTTCCTTGGAGAATAATTAACCATCTTTTGTCAAAAGGGTCAGTCACATAAAACACTTGTTTTTCTTGGGTAACAATGATGAATGGTTTAACCATATAAGTTGTCTTGTCAAGATCAACCCGTGTGAATCCTAACTTATCACTTTGTACACCAATGTTATTGGCAACCCAATTTATTTAAATGAAGTCACTTTGAATAAAACATAATCAATCTCCCAAATATCCTAAATGACCTACAAAGTATGCTCTAGATGCCAATATAAGATTTTTATTTTTCTAACTAGAGAAATACATGAATTCAGCCTCAACCATAACCTCACTATTTTGCATTTTACTACGATTGTCTTTTAATTTTATATAAAAGGAAAAATTAGTAATGTTGTACATAATCCAAGTTACTACATTCAACTTTGGCATGTATGATATCCAGTTAATTGTCCCGCATTCACTATCATCATTAGAAATACTTTTATTAAACCAACTTATGAAGTTCTTGTTATTCTCTTTCAACAACCACTTGTCACTCATTCAAAGATATTTTTCCTTAATAAGTCTTTTGTGAGTAGATAAGTGAGGTTAAAATTCATCAACATTATTTAATATATACAAATGTGTTTGAAGAACTATATCCTAAGGCATTGATATAACATTTAAATATTGAGTACCTCTACCTCCATATCTATCAGCATGACGAGACTTTGGAATTCTTATAGACTCTACTTCTGACAAATAGTTTGAATAGAACTCAACAACTTCTTTTGTGATGTATCTTTCAACAATCGAAGGTTACGATTGGTGATAATTCTTCGTATATCATTTAAGTATATTCATGTATCACTATATTGGATACATCCACCTTAAATAAATTGGACCATAAAATCTGATTTCTCTGACTAGATGAACAATTAAGTGAACCATAATGTCAAAAAAAGGATGAAGGGAATCTCTAATCAACAAAAGATTATTGCATCGTCTTTTTTTAATTCATCTAATTTTTTGAAATCAAGAATTTTATTACATATAACATTGAAGAATAAGCACAATATGGTTATAGTTACTTTTACATTTTTTGGTAGGATGCCACAGATAGCCACTGGTAGAAGTTATTGCATTAAAACATAAAAGTCATGAGACTTTAAGCCAGTTAACTTGAGATCTTTAATTGATACAAGTTTCTTGATGTTTGATGAGTAACATTGGGGAACTTTGATACCATACAAACACTCATGTAAACTTTTCTTTTCCTTTTTAGATAGACTGTGACATGTCAGGGGTAAATAAGTTATTTTTCCTAATTCTTATGGAGCCAACTATTATCATATATCCATCACCACCATATCTAGACGTGAATTTCGACTAGCTTTAGTCTTTCCTTGAATGTTTATAAGTGTTTCAATCAAACTATAACACATATTTGTTTTCCAAATACATCACATCAAGACAATATCTTACATCGAGACTAGACCAATGTGGAAGATCAAAGAACATCGATCTCTTTTTCCAAATATTTCTCTCAACGAGCCCTATTTTATTCTTTCCAAAGACAACAGTAAGATGTTCTTCTAGTTGATAAACTTCATCCCTGGTTAAAGGTTTATGAGCAATATCAAACTTTTGTTTCCCATTAAAAGTTTTTCGCAATCTACGATAAGAATGGTTGAGTTTTAGAAATTTTCGATGGCCAAGATAAACAGTCTTTTTTTCAAACTATAGTTGGTGAAAACGGGTATTAGACTCACATATATGACACACTTTATGTACCTTAACAATGTCTTCAACCAAATTAACATATGCACGAAAGTCGTTGATTATGAAAAATAACATGTCACGAATCTTAAAATTTTCACCTGAATATGCATTATCAACGTCAATGTCTTCCTACCAAAAAGTCTTAAATCTTCAATAAATGGACTTAGATAAACATCTAGGTTATTTCCAGGTTGTTTTGGTCCATAAATCATCATAGATAATAACATATATTTGCGTTTCATGCACGATCAAGGAGATAGTTTGTAAACTGTTAGAAGAACATGCCACAAAGTATGGTTACTACTCAGATAACCAAAGGGGTTTATTCTATATATGGCAAGAAAAAAGCTAAGGTTTCTTGGCTCACGGCCAAAATTAAAAAACAACGAATAAATTTTCTTTCATAATCAGCTATATGGAGAATGTTTCCATCACATTTTATTTCATCTACATGACATATAATATTCTTTCCTTCATTTTCATTAGCAAGGACCATAACTCTTTAGCAGGAGGACACTTCTTACAAACATCGTCATAGTCATCATCATTGTTGTCCTTCACCTAGTAGCGTGACTCATCATATTCCATACATTGATCCAATTTTTCATACTCTTTCCTGTATAATATGCAATCATTACAGAAAACATGTATTTAGATATACTCCAAACCCATTTGACACAATATCTTCTGGGTCTCATAATAACGATCTGTCAAATTGTTGTCTTCTGGTAGCATTTGTTTCAGCAAATCAAGTAATTTTGTGAAACTTGTATCCATCCACCCACTTTTTTCCTTCAGATTAAATAATTTTAACACCGCAGACAATTGCGTAAATCTATAAAGGGTGCATCCTTATCACTACATAGAGTATCATAAATATGAGCTTTCCTAAAAGAAGGTTCTCCAATATCACAAATCATATCTTCTAGTCGATCATCCATATCTTCATCAACTATATATCTTTGTGATGTCGCATTTTGATTTTATCTACTTCATCATGTCATGTCAATATTGTATAATTTTGACAAGTTTCATCACAATGGAATATTTCTTTTTTTGAAATTACTTTGATATCTCTGAAATTAACACAAGGATAATAAAAGATATCATTATTATTGGGATGATTTTATTCCGTGTATTCAAGAAAATCAAGAACTCGTTTCTCATACACTAAACTTAATATATCAACTTTCATCCAACTATGATCCATAATAAATTCTGAAATTTATATCAAAAGCTTGTAGAATCATGTAACAATACAACAATACAATAAGAATAAAACAATCTCAATATCACTCAATCACAACGACACTAATGTGAATGACATATTAATGATACACACATAACATATTAATATGGTTTTATATTGCATATACATATAGACAAAAACACTACCACATATGCTTGCAACTACCTACATTCCTCAATATACTAGAGGTTCATACACGCACTACATACTAATACGATTTTGTTATCGATTTTCATTCATAACAGTATAACATTTAACAACATCAAAACCTAAAACTCAACATGAATGGTGATAAAGGTGATGAAATAGAGAAAATATCGTAAATTGGAGAAGATGAAAAGACCAAGAAATGATTGTTCATGTGCGCCAGCTTCTTGAAGTTTAGACGTTCCAAGAAATGAATGAGAGGTGATGAAGTTTGGACGATCCAAGAAATGATAAAAGTGATGAAGTTTAGACTCAATTTCGTTTGTTTTGCTATCGCTTTTATCTGTTCATTCGTTAAGGGCACTTGTGTTATGAAGGAAATAAACTAAACCTGATATATTTTAATTTTAAAGAAACACATTTCACAATGGTTGAAAAGACCAGCCGTAATGAAACATATTAATTTTATAAAACATATAATAACGGTTGACAAATACAATGTGAAAACTTTTTTTAATTTTTATATAATTATAGAAATTTAGGGACACACCCCTTTTTCTATAGAAAAAATGGAAAAATGTTGATGCTAGGATTCGAAGTCTGTAAACCTAAACATATAACCACGATTATTAATATGGACAATAGTGAAAAGTCTTTTAATAAAATAAAATTTAAACGCCTAAGTATCACCTATTACTTATTGATTGAATAGTCAAAGTAATAACATATTATGATAGATATATTTTATAGGAGTGTCAAATATATTTAATCAATCTTGTATCATAATAAAATTGATAATATTTTCATCTTTGAATCGAGTGATTTTTATTCTTAAAATGTGTCTAAACTAAACTTAATTTCTATAATAAAATGATCTTAATTTATTATATTCTAAAATACTCTTATTAAAAGTTATTAAGGTTTATTTTAAGATTTAATCCTCTTTTTAGTTTCGTATTTTAATTTGAAGTTTTATTTTAATTTTAAAAAGATTTATATTGATTCATTAACTTTTCAAAACATATTATATTAGTCTTTTTCGTCTAATTAGTAAAAGATTTAGAGATATATTTTTAAGTTTTTTCATCACTAATTAAACAAAAAGAACTAATATATACATGTTAAAGTTAAAAGACCAACATGAATATTTTTTAAGTTAAAAAAATAAAATAAATTCTGAAATTAAGATATTGGACTAAAAAAGATATTAAATTTTATTTTAAATAAGATTAATGAAATTATTAAATATGTTGAGACATAATCAATTAATACTTGATTGATAATTTTACATATCAAATAATATTAAAATTTCAAATATTATAAATATCTCTTAATATGAGGTGGAGTGGATAATTTTTTATCTAAATATATAATCCTTTAAAAATTTGATGGTCCATATTTATAATTTTCTTTCAAATATTAACTATAATTATTATTTTTTAATAAAAGGTCTCTTGACTATTGTCCATTTTCTTAATATGAAGAAAATGTAAACTATTTATTACTCTTACAAGGTAAATTTGAACATAAAAACTATTAATAAATTAAATACTATTATCAATTTTTAAATTTTTATAATTTAATTGATAATATATGTATTTATCTCAATTCTATTTATAAAAGACAACTTATTTTTTAAATGCATTGAATAAACAATGTATATGGACTATGAACCAAATATATTTGTTATTCAATTAATTTAAAAAATAAATTGTCATTTATAAAAATTAAATATAAGAGTTAGGAAGAGGATAATTCAACACTTTAATTGTCTTCTTGAAAGGTATGAGAGATCTTTTCGTTTAACATGTTTTTGATGTGTTGGATCATCATTGAATATGTTAAGTAATTATTAAAGGGAGATTCGGTGATGCTAAAACTTTACTATGAGTGTGTCTTGAATACATTAAGTAAATGAAGTCGTTTAAATCCATAGTCTTGGCTATGGGTGATGATATATTGAATCGAGGTAGGTTTTGACAAATTTGTGTCTTGAATTATTTTTAGATTAAATCTAATTTTTCTAAATATTTAATTGGTCTATAAATCTATTTAAAAATTTATTTTATTTGAATATTTGTAAAGAAACAATTTAACTAATGTTAAATAGACTAAAAAAAATTAAAAGATTAATTGAACTTTTCACTCATTCGTTCAAGTTTACTTATTAACATAAATTTTGTGATACTATTGAAAAAACTTATAAAAATAATTTGTGACAACAACTTATAATATTATTAATAAAATTTTATCAATTTGTTCTTATAAATTTTTTAAAATAATTAAACTTAATTTTCGTATTTTAATTTATAGTATAAGTAAATAAATATAACAAAATAATAATAATAATAAAGTTACTCATATTTATTTAAATAGATCCGTCTAATAAATCTAAAAAACATTTTTTGTGATTTGTAATCTAATTTTTTTAACTAAATATACTTATAAGAAAATTTTAAATATATATAGTCAAGATCAAAAATGACATCAAGATTTCAAGTTTATTAACATGACATCTCCGATAACTCTTCACTCTATGTCCGTATAAAAAAATTCACCGTTGAATTGAAAACTATTATCATATAGATCACGCCTATAAAATTTCACAGCAATAAAAAATCATTTGATATATTATAGAGAATGATAAAAATTAACGGTTTTCATGAAGTTTTGTAAGACGTTAATATTTATGTATCTCGTTGACATGTCAAATAGTTTTTTTATTGATATTAAATTTTATAAACATGATATATATGATAATAGTTTTCAATCCAACGGTGAATTTTATTACACAAATATGCGGTAAAAAGTTATCACAGGTGTCATGTTACTAAATTTGACACATTGGTGTCATTTGATAATAGGAGCATGCGCCATAGCCAGTGGCTATTGTGTTGTTAAATATTTTTTTTATATAATGCATCCCCTACCATCATTTTCCTCCCATGTTCTAATTTTCTCATTTAATTTTTCTTCAAAATGCCGTGCTATATTATCAAGAGAAATATCAATTTGATTTATTCAACAGTAAAGCATCCGATGAATATCTGATTCTGGAACATGAAGACTTTCGAGCATCTTCATAGAAACTTGATCCTTTGGTTAGATTGAGACATTACAGACAGTGAAAAGATCAGAAGAACTCAAAGGCTTGTTACGATATACAACGATAATGGAGAAAGTCATTTCTGGGAGTCAGTTAAAACTGACATTGATTGTCGTATTATGATGCATAGTTGTGAATAAATTTTCCAAATGGTTGTAATCGCATATATATATATATATATATATATATATATATATATATATTGTTTAGTCGTTGTATTTGTTTGTCTTGTTGTTTAGTTGTTGCTTAAATTATTGTTTAGTTGTTGTTTAAATTGTTGTAACCAAATATTGTGATCTTTATGAAATAAACGTTGTTTTCAAAATCAAATAAAATGGTTACATAAAATGAATTACATACAAAATACAGGACTAAAAATGGATTATTGAATTATGTTGTGGAGCTTGCTTCAATATTGGGACAGTTTATACGACTGTGTCTGGGCTGACAACATGAATTACATAATCTCACCATTTTTTTTGCCGTATCCATTTCAGTTTGAATACACGTGCTATTAGGGCGACCATTTTTCTTTCTTCGCATATTCTCATTGTGTCAAACTATCTCCCCTTAATATGCAGACCAATAATCCTCCTTTGCTACCATCAGAAAGTTATTGTTGTTCATATTGCATAAGTTTGTAACTCTGTAAACGACATATAGCAAGTTGGAAGGGTCATGTCGTGCCTTTGAATATGCCACTCTGACATGGGAGCAACACATACAGAAGGTTTGGAACTTTCCGCAATCGCACTAACCTCTATCTAGTTCGACTCGATAGTATCCTATTGGCGTCCCTTCATTATGGTTCATTGCCTCATTTACACTAAACCAATATTTACAATGATCAAACATCGTAACCACATGTGTGTTAGCTTTGACAACTTCCTCCTTAATGAATTTCATTGAAGTTTCACTGAATAACTGCCTCGATTGTAACACTAAGCTCCATTTTGAATGCATGATCTCAAACAATGACCCTAACCTAAAATAGGTTGCTCTCACCAAAGCAGTTATTGGTACGTTTTAGATGCCTTTGAAGATAGAGTTCATTGATTCCATGAGATTTGTTGTCATGTGACCCCATCGTTTACCATTGTCGAATGCCCTGGTCCACTTCTCCAATGGAATATTATCGACCCACCTGACTGCATTTGCATTTGTCAATCTGATCTCTTCGCAATAGTGTTTGAAGGAAGACTATGTGAATGCATACCTTGCATTCATAACCTTCTTTCGAAGCGTCTTGCCTTTGATCTCCCGCATGAAATTTTGAGCGATGTGTCTAATGTAGTAGACATGTGTAGAAGGAGGATCTTGCCAGCCGTTATCAAGGTTTTTATAAGCACTCTCAATAAATAGATGTCTATCTGAAATCAAGCATAAATTAGACTATGGAACAACGTGTAATCAAAGATTTTCGAGAAAAAAAACTCCATCCACCAACAACCTCCCCTTTAACCAGAGCGAAGGCAATTAGAAAAATGTTATTGTTGCCATTTTGTGCCACTGCCATGAGTAGCGGTCTCCCCTTAATCTAAAGTATCTTAAACAACACTATTCAAGTATAATATTAACCGAAAATTCTACTGAGCAACTTTGGTGCCAAAATTGAATATATAATTGTAATTTCATATTTTTAATCTATTTATTTAATTATTTGTTAATATTCATTCCACCAACTTACCTTTTTGTAATTAATAAAATTTTATAGAATTGAATAATATGATAAATACCTTAATTTTATATAAATTCTATTTTTTTTAATGGTTTTAAACAAAATAAAATAAAGTTGTTAAGTCACTAAGTAATTTTTTAATATTCATTCCACTAACTTATCTTTTTTAATTAATAAAATTTTATAGAATTGAATAATATAATAAATACCTTAATTTTATATACAATTCTAATTTTGTTAAATAATTTTAAACAAAATAAAATAAGACAACAAAATAAAACAAATCATAGAAGAATAAATGATATTTTTATATTTATTTGTTTAATTTTTTATTAGTATTCATTCCACTAACTTATCTATTATTTTTTAATTAAAAGAATTCAAAAATGTAATAAATTAATAAAATGGAAAAATTCAACAATATAATTAAAAAATACCTTAATTTCATATATATTCAACAATATAATTGAAAAATACCAATTTTATATACAATTCTAACTTTCTTGAATGATTTTAAATAAAATAAAATAAGATCATTGTCACTTAAATGCCCACTAACTCCATTAGCTATGCAAACATTCTTCATCATTACTCTACATTAGTTTTATTTCATAACTAATCTACTCGGAGACTTATTCTTCATCATTTCCGTAATTTCTTTTTAAAGAATGTCACATCTAAAATATTTAAATAATTTAGTAAACAACAATACATTAAAAATATTTATAATTAAATATAATTAATTAAAAATAGTTATTAACCATATTTGCCAAATAAAAAAAGAAATGACTAAAAAATATATGACTTTTTATAAAAATTCACTCACCTTATTAATATTTATCAGATCAGATTCATAATATTTGTCAATAATAAAACCGTTCTATTCTTATTAACTCAATTTAATTTAATTTACATTTTCAAGAAAATTTGATGCATTATAGACTCATCTTCAATTAATTAAATAATAATAAATTAATTATTTTGTCAAATAATTAATAATTCAATTCTCTCTCACATACTTAACAAAAATATATAAATATTTTATATTTTTGTTTATTAAAATTTCAAAAATACTTAAAATAAGTTTATACTTATTTTATTAAAAAAGTAAATACTCATTAATATTTTTTTTATGACTAAAAATAAGATTTTATAATAATTTGTCACTATATTTAATTATATTATATATCACATTATTTTTATTCTTTACTAATTAGACATAATTATTCTTATTTTTCTATTTTTTATTTTTCTATTGCTATTTATTTCTACTTTTTTTTTTTTTTTTTTTTTTAGTTTTAATTATGTTTAAATACTTTTTTTAAAAATAATTTAATTATACGTATCCGTTGACACTAAGTGTAAGTTTAAAAGACTTACATCAAATCTCAACCATTAATAGATTAAATCAAACGATCACATTTAATGAAATCAAAAAAATACATGATCGTTTCTTTTTCCTAAAAAGTAAACTACTTATATGACCGTTTGATTTATTTATATTAACGATTGAGATTTGGTGTAAGACTTTTAGCCTTACACCTAGTACCAATTGCAGGGCCGACCTTGTACAAGTGCAGCATACAAAAATATATATATTTGGCAAATATGGTTAATAACTATTTTTAAGTATTAACCATATTTCAATTTTTCCCCATAAATATTAATAAAAATAAATAAAATGATATTAAAAAAACCCAATAATTGAAAGAAATATTAAGATAAAAACTCAATACATACAAAAATCAGGATTGATCAAAACTCAAAATAATTATAATTAAATATATTTTTAATTAATATATAATTGTATTTTTGATATATTTTTTTAATTATTATAATTGTATTTTAAAAAAAGTTGGACCCATTTTTTTAATTAGAACGGGGCCTCCGATATGATTGGACCGACCCTGATCAACAGATCCTGACTATAAAAGAAAGTATGTATGTGAAGTGATTGTGAATGTATATATATGCAAATAGAATAAAGACATACTCTAACGACGAAAACGCTTGAATTAAAGTAAAAGACAATTGCAATGAATGACATTAAATAAACGTAGTAAATGACAGAAATAGTAAAGTGTTTCAATTAAGAAACATAAAGACAATAAAGAAAAAAGGGACGCAGACTCACATGTTACTCATAAATTGTTTCACACTTTGACTTATGTACTCCAGTTCTATAGAGAAAGTATATAAATTTTATAACCTTGATTACAATGTGTGAATCTGATATATATACTAACCTAAAGATATCTGTCTCCGACAACTTATTCCTAGAAAATAGACACGTCTTCAAGAACATGCAACTTAGTCTTCTGATGCACCACCACGTTATCAACACTTAGTATGCTGAAAACCATTATTCCACGTCCGTAACTACTCTTAGCGACTAGTAATTGCATGTTCGTCGCATGTGATTGCTGAAAGCGCTAAGACCTTTGTCAAGTCTTTGGTTTCCAAAATCTTCTAAGTATTTGCAGTCCGTTGAACGCTTCGAATTCGACACAGTGTCGAGAGATCAAATAAGATCTATTCCTGAGACTCTAATAAACCATGTTTCAAGATCTGCTCTTGAGATTCTTTCAAACCATGTTTCAAGATCCGCTCTTGAGATTCTTCCAAACCATGTTTCGAAATGCTAGTTGAAATGTTCCAGTCGATGTATTTGTTCATGTCGACTTATGTCAATTAATGTTACACTTGGCATTTTACCAATGCAACATTCAATTGCATCTTTCCCAAATAGAAATTTGCAGGCTAATAGATGCCCCCAAAATGTCACTTTCGATCATATGTGTCAAACAGAAGAAAAGTGACATTTTTTGTAACCCTTTAACATTGTGTTACCCCGTCTGCATACGTCATATCAATTATACATTATGTATGTATGTATATATATATATATATATATATATATATATATATATATATATATATATATATATATATATATATATATATATATATATATATATATATATATATATATATATATATATATATATATATATATATATATATATATATATATATATATATATATATATATATATTCTTGGTAATCATGACCACTTTCTACCAAAACATCACGTTATAGACGTGCGTGCAACTTCTCATCATCATCCCCTATTTTCTAGGAGATTAACTAAAAATGAAATTAAGACAAAAACTCTTTAATTCTATATGTTTATGTCTTCCGATGACTTTTTAGTGTCAACTGTCGACCTGATTGCGCCACGTGTCCAAAATTATTTGGAGGAAAAAATTGAAACGTTTTATTCCTTTTTCTATTTAGCAAGTTCTCACACAACCCTCTTCTCTTTCACAATTTCCTTCTTCTGAAACACGAACAGAAAAAGAACCCTATAGAGGTTTCTACAGTTTTCTATCATCTTCTTCACCATATTCCTTTTTAGAAAACCTTTGAGATCAACAATGGACCCAAAAATTCAACCATGTCCTACTTTAGCTATTGTTATTGAAGAACCAATTTACGTCAACGATCACACCGAAATTCATGAACCTCCCATGGAGTATGGAAGAAGAAACAACTGGTATAGTAATGTTCTGATTCCCTACTCCATTGTAGGTACCACTTATGCTTTCATGGGTGCTCTCCCTAGACGTATTAAGAAACTCCAAGTGTTGAGATATTTCTTTCCATGCTTCACTGGTTATGGACCCTTGAGATTTGTGGATAGACCCTTTGATTTTAGCTTCTTCAAGAATATGGTCTTCCGTTCTTCTCCTCCGACTGAGGATGATTCATACATCTAGTGGTTAGATAGAGTTCAAGAAAATAAGAAACACTTTTGGAAGGCTTTTTGCATTTTTGACCTAATCCAACTCTCCAATGGCCCCAAATATAACTCTCACATGTTCATTGCAGCTATGTGTTTATGGGACACCTCGACCAACACTTTTTACCTTCCTTGTGGGATGATAACCCCCACCCACACACACACACATATTTTTTTACATTGTTTCTATTGTTGGCCTTCAATCAATTGGGGAGTCTTTTGAGCTTTCAATAAAAACCAAAATCAATCTTGGGTTAACTTTCACCATAACTACTTACATCATGTTAATCGAAGATCATCATGCTTTGACATATCGCGTGGATTCCCATGGTCTGCTTTATTCCTTCAGGGTCAAAAGAAAGTAAAAACCTCTTTTGCTACAGGGCTTTATGGACAAACCAACTAAACAAGGATGTCAATGATTCTTCCAGTGAAGAAACTTTGGTTTCTACCTTCTTTCTCTCTCTTACTCCTATTTGAATTTATATGTTAACTTATTAACATTGTTGAACCATGTTAGTCTCCTAAAAAAGAAAGTGAGTTTGGCATTAGTGATGAAAGCATGCAGTCTCCTCAGTCTATCCCCCATAAACATCAACAAGATATGACTATCAGAGTTGTTGATGCCAACTTTGCAAAACGGAGGGAATGGACACCCCCCTATAAATCTTCTGGTCTTCGACAGAAGAAGAAGAAAAAAAGGGCCAGGCAAGAACCTGTCATAGTTTTTGATGACGTTGAGACTGAGGGAAGCTAAATTCCTCTGACGAAAAATAAGGAGAGAGGTAGCACCACTCCTTTCCTTCCCGTCAGAGTTCTGGGAGTGAACATTCAAGTCCAGCTGTTGATAATGTAACCCATTACCTTGTTCGTTTTTATACTTCTATATTTGAACTTAAATGCTGATTAAGACTCTTTTCCTGGGAAGCCCGTTGATGTTAACCCTTCCAAACCCCAAGTACAACCAGATGCATCCTGCATCCATGTTGACCTTTACAACATCAAATACACGATGCCTTTAATAACGACTTCACCATCTGTCCATCCATGTGCCAACGTTGGTGATAAAGGGGTAGTTATCGACCAAACAGGAAAAGCTACTGGGGGAAATTCGGATCGCATTATACTGAAGATCCAACAGGTGAATCTCCATTTGGGAAGCAAGGCCCAACTATTCATGAGGAAAATCCTCTTGAGCCTGAAAAGGTCGAGGCTCCAATGTTAAACACCCTAGAGAATGTTATGATCGGTAAGACTCCAGGCATGGGTGCAATTGACAAGGTTCCATAACCTATTAGGTCTTCTTCCCATAAGGGTATTCAGGAGCATACTCACTCTTCTCCCACTTCAGGGTTTTTCTCCCAGTCTTTATAGAGCCTTATCCAACCAAGAGAATCCATCCGAAGCCTTCAAAAAAATTATGGATAGCCAAGAGGACTTTCCTGATGTATTTCCTACTTTTGCTAGTGCTCAGACCGATGATTTTGATGAGTTATTCCAGTAGTTGGATTCCAGACTTGTCAGCTTGGACCTCATTCAAATGATCAAAGATGAACCTATTTCCCTCTTTGAGATCTAGGGGTTGGTTGTGAAGCTAAACAAGCCGGAGGTGCCAAGTCCTATTTCTCAATTTGTTTTGGACTTTGAGCCTCTTCTCGAGCAAGTTGTTCAAGTTGTTAGACTTAAACAAGAGTCTGACATTCAACTTGAGATAAGAGATGAGGTTATGCGCAAGCACCCAAGCCTCGTTTCTGAATATCAACATTAATTTGTTGATTTAGAGGCAAATGCAAAGGCAAAACACAGACTAGCAACTTTGAAGGTTGGCATCTTATCCCGGACACAGTAGATAAACTAGTTACAATTGAAGATCATGGCAGCAGAGAAAGAGAAGGTAAAGATCGATGCTTCTGAGTTGGCCTTTGTTGATGAGAAAATGGTTTAAGAAATCAATATTGGCATAGAGTATGCAAGGACTACTCACATATTAGAAGGAGAGATGAGAAAGCGCAAGTTGCCGACCTCATAATCGACAGAAGCTCGAGCATACGAGATTACACTTTGATGAACTGAGGAATAAGTTGAAGACTTATAAATAATGTTGTTTTTTATTATTATTGATGCATTTCAATTACTGTAAGGCCTTACATTTTTGGCATATTTAATATACACCAGTTTGGCAACTCTTTTACACATTATCTTGATATTTTAAATTCCTGCAACATAGGCTTATACTTATTCAAGTATTACCATTTACTCAAATTATTCAATTGTCAGGACTTAACTCCTCAATCTCATAGTGTTATTTGAAAACACTTGGTTAATTTTAAATTGTCCCTCCTAATTTGGTGACCACTTCCCTAAGGCTCTATATCCATTCGATCCATAGGTAATATTACCTTTCTGACGTAGTCGCAGACCGAAAATACCCTCGACTTAACCTTTTTATTATACACTTTAGCTACTCGCTCCTTTTGTCTAATAAGAATGTCTAAGGAAATTCGTCCATCATTATGCTTCAATAGTGATCGGAAGGGATATTTCTTTGCCTTTGGATTCTTACTAACTGTAAGTGTGTCTCAGCAAGAAACACTGCATCATACCTAAATGTTAGCCAAAAAGGTGTAGAGTTATTTGCCTCTTAGGGGACGTTCGACAAGCCCAAAGTGCTTGATTCAACATCTTATGCCAATTCTTTGGCTCATGGCCTACATGTTTTTTGATCAGGCCAATTATGATTTTGTTTGCAGCCTCTACTTGATTGCTTACTTGGATGTAATATGGGGTCGAGGTTAGAAGTCAAATTCCTGATTCTAAGGCAAACTCAACCATCTCTCTACTAGTGAAAATTAATCCCTGGTCTGTGGTTATGGTCACAGGAATTCAAAATCTACATATGATATGACTTTGTATAAAACTAATCATAACATTTTGGTCTACATTCACCAAAGGCATTTCTTTAACCCATATGGTAAATTAGTTGATGCCTACTAAAATATACATATAACTTTTAGATGATGTAGGTCCAATCTCACATATCAAGTCTAATGTCCATCCTCTAAATGGCCAAGGTTTAATGACTGAGTCTAGCTCACTAGCTGGGACATGCTGGATCTCTGCATGCTTCTGACATTCTTGGCACCCTTTGGAAAATTCTATTCAATCCTTCAACATTGTGGGTGTAACACCCTTCTAAAATACCCCAAATATTTAATATAAAAAAAATAATAAACATATAACAATTCAGAGTAATTATGCCATTCAAGAGTGTCACACATAATATTCACAACATTCAACCATATAACGGTCATGCTCTTTTATTAATTCAAAACATAAACATTTGCATAAAACGCAACGGATAGAGATCTCCTCAATCATGTAAAACATGTAACATTCACATGTAAATTATTCAACAAGGTAAATATCCCATCCCGATGTTACATCTATCAGAGCACGACCCACTAAGGAGACTACACTAGACTCCAAGCATTCGCTTCTACTCAACTCATTTCTCGTTACCTGAAAAATAGTTGTAAGGGTGAGTTCCTCAATCAATATAATAAGTATTATAGAACATAATGTCATGTTAAGCAATTTAACACATTAATCACCCTAATCGCAACATACAATCAGTAACAGCACATCAGCTCAACATCAACATAAAGCACAAGTATAATCTCAAATCATACTCCACAACAACTCAAACACACGTATAATATTGGAATACATCCATTCATATTATACGCCATACATACATTATGCAATGAGACTCCACACATGCGGTACCGACTATTCTTGAACATATAGTTCAAGCTCACCGATCCCTCCAGATACGGCTACTAAGCTCACTAGTCCCACTCATTTGAGACCTAGTGACTCACTCACTAATTCCTCACCATGGGAATTAGCTACAACCCCGAAGGCTAGACTATGCACACTAATCATCTAGCATGCAAACATCAACAACAAATCCACAATGATTCACTCACTAATTCCTCACCATGGGAATTAGCTACAGCCCCGAAGGCTATGCTATGCACGCTAATCATCTAGCAATGCAGCATCAACAACAATTCACAATGGACATATGCTCACACTCTAAGCCATACAACAGTCCATTTACCAATACATGCATAATATATACATTCATAGCATTATGCATATCATCATACATCATCAACACATGTATCAACATATCATTATCATGTAAATCAATTAAACACAGCATTAGCACACTCCACTAATACCTATACTGCTCAAAACAGCGGGAATAATCCCTATTACATCATACGCCAACATAGGCCAACTCTCAATTATGTACACAACATTAAAAAGCCAAATTTTCCACTCTGCAACAGTGTTAACCGGTTAACGCCCTGGGTTAACCGGTTAACGCAGGCAAAACACGCTCACTGCCCAAAACTTAACAGTGTTAACCGGTTAACGCCCTGGGTTAACCGGTTAACGCAGGCAAAACAGCACCAATTTCACAATTCATAACAGTGTTAACCGGTTAACACCCTGGGTTAACCGGTTAACGCAGACAAAACAGTAGTTCCTGCGCTAACACAAGGCAGAATGCAGAATTCTCCGCATTTTCCGCCGTTGGAGGACTTCCGGACCTCCGATTCCGATTCCGTAAAAAGCTATACGTTCGGAATTTCACAACTAACCCAAACACAGAATCAATTACAGTCTAAATACAATTTATCCAACATAATTCTTCAGCATCAATAATCCCAATTAGGGTCAAATTAACGGCTTATCACTACCCATCACATATTATCCCATAATACCCATTAATCGACGATAAACCCCCTTACCTGAGTTAATTCGGCGAATCTTTGAGCTCCAAGCTTTTCTCTCTTCAACCTTCAGCCCTTGCTCTGTCTCTTTACCCTTTTCCTCTTTCACGATCGCTTTCTCTGTTTTTCACGTAAAAACCTTTTTACTCCAAATGGGCTTTTTTCCTTATTTCCAACATATATATATTTTCCAATAATAATAATAATAATAAAATTTCCAATTATTTAATTAAATTAATAAATAAATTATTAACTCAATTTAAATAATTATTTTATTATTATCGGGGTGTTACAACTCTCCCCCACTAAAAGAGTTTTCGTCCTCGAAAACATACCTCAAGCGAATAACTCTGGGTAAGACTCCTTCATCTTACTTTCCAGTTCCCAAGTCACATTGCCACCTGCTGGTCCTCCCCAAGCTACCTTCACCAAGGCAATCTCTTTACCCCGCAACTACTTCAACTCTCGATCCTCAATCCTCATAGGTGATGTTTCAACAGTCAGGTTATCTCTCACCTGTACATCATCTACTTGGACTACATGCGACGGATCATGAATGTACCTCCTCAACTGAGACACATGAAAAACCTCATGCAAATTCGCAAGTGACGGCGGTAAAGCGACACGATAGGCTACCTCCCCTATCCTCTCCAAAATCTGATAAGGACCAATAAATCGAGGTGTCAACTTCTTCGACTTCAAAGCTCGACCAACACCAGTTATCGGAGTAACACGAAGAAACACATGATCTCCCTCTTGGAACTCAAGTGACTTCCTCCTCTTGTCATGATAACTCTTCTGACGACTCTGAGCAATTCTCATCTTCTCCTGAATCATCTTAATCTTGTCTGTAGTCTGTTGAACAATCTCCGGTCCAACCACAGCACTCTCACCGGACTCATACCAACATAAAGGCGTCCGACATCTCCTACCATACAAAGCTTCAAACGGTGCCATACCAATGCTCGAATGAAAACTATTGTTGTAGGTAAACTCAATCAAAGGCAAATAACAATCCCAAGCGCCTCCCTTTTCCAAAACACAAGCTCTCAAAAGATCCTCTAATGACTGAATGGTCCTCTCAGTCTGACCATCAGTCTGCGGATGATATGCAGAACTCAATCTCAACTTAGTTCCCAAAGCTCTCTGCAAACCTTCCCAGAACTTCGATGTAAATCTAGGATCTCTGTCCAAAACAATACTAGACGGAATACCATGCAAACTTACAATCTTCTCAATATACAACTCGGCTAATCTCTCTAACGGATAATCCATTCTGATCGGAATGAAATGAGCCGATTTCGTCAATCTATCAACAATCACCCAAATAGCTTCAAAATTCTTACTTGTCCTCGGCAACCCAGAAACAAAATCCACACTGATACTATCCCACTTCCACTCTGGAATAGCCAACGGTTGCATTAGCCCAGACGGCTTCTGATGCTCAATCTTCGACTTCTGACAAGTCAAACAGGAATAAACAAAACTCGCAATTTCTCTTTTCATTCCCGGCCACCAAAATAACTTCTTCAAATCATGATACATCTTTGTAGCTCCAGGATGAATACTCAAGCCATTACGATGTCCTTCCTCAAGGATACTCTTCTTAAGTTCGGTAACATCCGGAATACACACCCGATTACCAAATTTCAAAACACCATTCTCATCAACTCTGAATTCACCACCTTGACCTTGATTCACTAAAGTCAACTTATCAACCAAAAGCATATCGGATTTCTGACCCTCTCTAATCTCATCCAGAATACCACTCGTTAATTTCAACATTCCCAATTTAACACTATTGTGAGTACTCTCACACACCAAACTCAAATCTCTAAACTGCTCAATTAAATCCAATTCTTAACCATTAACATAGACATATGCAATGATTTCCGACTCAATGCATCAGCTACTACGTTTGCTTTACCCGGATGGTAATTCAAACCAAAATCATAATCCTTCAGAAATTCTAACCATCTCCTCTGTCTCATATTCAGCTCTTTCTGATCAAACAAATACTTTAAACTTTTATGGTCACTGAAAACCTCAAATCTTGACCCGTACAAATAATGTCTCCATAACTTCAGAACAAATACCACAGCTGCCAACTCTAAATCGTGTGTCGGATAGTTCCTCTCATGAACCCTCAGTTGTCTCGAAGCATAAGCTATAACCTGCTTATTCTGCATCAACACACCACCCAAACCCAACAATGAAGCATCACAGTAAACCTCAAATGGTTCCGACGAACTCGGTAATATCAGAATAGGAGCAGTAGTCAACCTTCTCTTTAATTCTTGGAAACCTTCTTCACATTTTGAGTCCCAAACAAATGCTTGCCCCTTTCTAGTCAACATCGTCAACGGTAACGCCAACTTAGAAAATCCCTCAATGAACTTCCTATAATAACCAGCCAAGCCAAGAAAACTTCGAATCTCAGCAACAGACTTCGGAGCTTCCCACTTAGACACCGCTTCTATCTTAGAAGGATCCACAGCAACACCGCCTCTTGAAATCACATGACCAAGAAAACTAACCTCTTCTAACCAAAATTCACATTTGGACAATTTAGCAAATAACTTCTTTTCTCGTAGAACTTCTAAAACCACTCTCAAATGCTCAGCATGCTCTTCTTCAGATTTCGAATACACCAAAATGTCATCAATAAACACCACAACAAACTTATCTAGGTACGGATGGAAAATCCTATTCATATACTCCATAAATACTCCAGGCGCATTAGTCACACCAAAAGGCATTACAGAATACTCATAATGTCCATACCTTGTTCTGAAAGCAGTCTTCTGAATATCCTCAGTTTTCACACGTATCTGATGATACCCAGATCTCAAATCTATCTTGCTGAACACCCTCGCACCAACCAATTGGTCCATCAAATCATCAATCCTCGGCAAAGGATACCGATTCTTGATCGTCACTTTATTCAGTTGCCTGTAGTCCACACACAACCTCATAGTACCTTCTTTCTTCTTAACCAATAACACTGGTGCACCCCACGGTGACACGCTCGGACGAATAAATTTCTTATCCAACAGATCTTCCAACTGACTCTTCAATTCAGTTAACTCAACAGCAGACATACGGTACGGAGCCATCGATATCGGTCTAGTACCAGGTACCAAATCAATCGAGAACTCAACTTCACGCTCTGGCGGTAATTCATTCACCTCTTCCGGAAACACATCAGGAAAATCACACGCCACGGCTAGATCGCCAATTACCAGTTTATCTTTAGCCTCCAAAGTCGCTAACAGCATAAACAACTCTGCCCCATCTGCGACTTCCTCATTCACCTGTCTGGCTGATAGAAACAAACTCTTTCCTTCTTCAATCTCAGGAAATATCACAGTCTTATCAAAACAGTTAATATAAACTCGGTTAACCACCAACCAGTTCATACCCAAGATAACATCAATCTGCACTAGTGGAAGACACACAAGGTCTATCCCAAAGTCTCTACCAAAAATACTCAAGGGACAATTCAAACAAACTGAAGTAGTAGTCACTGAACCCTTCGCAGGAGTATCAATCACCATACTTCCAAGCATCTCAGATATCTCTAACTTAAGTTTCACAGCACAATCCAAAGATATAAAGGAATGAGTAGCACCGGTGTCAATAATAGCTACAAGAGGAAAGCCATTAATATAACACGTACCTCGGATCAAACGATCATCTGCAGAAGTCTCAGAACCTGATAAAGCAAAGACCTTGCCTCCCGACTGATTCTCTCTCTTTGGCTTAGGACGCTGTGGGCTAATATGACCCACCTCTCCACAGTTGAAACAAGTTACAGTCTTCAACCGGCACTCTGCAGCCAAATGACCACCTTTGCCACACTTGAAACACTTCATCTCAGCACTGGTACACTCATGGACACGATGTCCAGCCCGACCACATCTATAACACTTAGCAGGGGCACTAGAGTCTCCCCCACTAGGCCTCTTCATCCCACTCTGCTTCTGGAAACCTTTGCCAGCTGCATACGGTTTTCCACGATCATTCTGATTCTTGCCTTTCCTATCAACTCTCTGTTGATAGCTCTCTGCTCTGGCTTTGGAATCCTGTTCAAAAATCCTGCAACAGTCAACCAAGTCAGAAAACACTCTATTCCGCTGATATCCAATAGCCTGTTTGATCTCGGGACGCAACCCGTTCTCAAACTTCACACATTTCGAAAATTCTCCAGCAGCCTCATTATAGGGAGTATAATACTTTGACAGTTCTGTGAACTTAGCAGCATACTCCGTAACAGACTTGTTACCCTGCTTCAATTCCAAGAACTCTATCTCTTTCTTTCCTCTGACATCCTCTGGAAAATATTTCCTCAGAAATCTCTCTCTGAACACAGCCCAAGTGATCTCAGCATTCCCAGCATTTTCCAACTCAGTGCGAGTAGCAACCCACCAATCATCAGCTTCTTCTGACAGCATATGCGTACCGAACCTGACCTTCTGGTTATCGGCACACTCAGTTACTCGGAAGATCCTCTCGATCTCCTTCAACCACTTCTGAGCGCCATCTGGATCGTATGCTCCCTTGAACATTGGAGGATTGTTCTTCTGGAACTCACTCAGTTGACGAGCAGCTCCCATTCCCACAACATTCGGATTTCCTCCAAGTACTCCAGCTAGCATACCCAGAGCCTCAGCAATCGCAGCATCATCTCTACCTCTTCCAGCCATCTCTATTCTGAGAACCCAAACAAACTAAAACAATGAGTACTGATAGGGTTACACAACACCTATACCGTACAGGGGAAACAGAATAATTACGACTCGACTCGACCGACTATGCTCTGATACCACTAATGTAACACCCTTCTAAAATACCCCAAATATTTAATAAAAAAAAAATAATAAACATATAACAATTCAGAGTAATTATGCCATTCAAGAGTGTCACACATAATATTCACAACATTCAACCATATAACGGTCATGCTCTTTTATTAATTCAAAACATAAACATTTGCATAAAACGCAACGGATAGAGATCTCCTCAATCATGTAAAACATGTAACATTCACATGTAAATTATTCAACAAGGTAAATATCCCATCCCGATGTTACATCTATCAGAGCACGACCCACTAAGGAGACTACACTAGACTCCAAGCATTCGCTTCTACTCAACTCATTTCTCGTTACCTGAAAAATAGTTGTAAGGGTGAGTTCCTCAATCAATATAATAAGTATTATAGAACATAATGTCATGTTAAGCAATTTAACACATTAATCACCCTAATCGCAACATACAATCAGTAACAGCACATCAGCTCAACATCAACATAAAGCACAAGTATAATCTCAAATCATACTCCACAACAACTCAAACACACGTATAATATTGGAATACATCCATTCATATTATACGCCATACATACATTATGCAATGAGACTCCACACATGCGGTACCGACTATTCTTGAACATATAGTTCAAGCTCACCGATCCCTCCAGATACGGCTACTAAGCTCACTAGTCCCACTCATTTGAGACCTAGTGACTCACTCACTAATTCCTCACCATGGGAATTAGCTACAACCCCGAAGGCTAGACTATGCACACTAATCATCTAGCATGCAAACATCAACAACAAATCCACAATGATTCACTCACTAATTCCTCACCATGGGAATTAGCTACAGCCCCGAAGGCTATGCTATGCACGCTAATCATCTAGCAATGCAGCATCAACAACAATTCACAATGGACATATGCTCACACTCTAAGCCATACAACAGTCCATTTACCAATACATGCATAATATATACATTCATAGCATTATGCATATCATCATACATCATCAACACATGTATCAACACATCATTATCATGTAAATCAATTAAACACAGCATTAGCACACTCCACTAATACCTATACTGCTCAAAACAGCGGGAATAATCCCTATTACATCATACGCCAACATAGGCCAACTCTCAATTATGTACACAACATTAAAAAGCCAATTTTTCCACTCTGCAACAGTGTTAACCGGTTAACGCCCTGGGTTAACCGGTTAACGCAGGCAAAACACGCTCACTGCCCAAAACTTAACAGTGTTAACCGGTTAACGCCCTGGGTTAACCGGTTAACGCAGGCAAAACAGCACCAATTTCACAATTCATAACAGTGTTAACCGGTTAACACCCTGGGTTAACTGGTTAACGCAGACAAAACAGCAGTTCCTGCGCTAACACAAGGCAGAATGCAGAATTCTCCGCATTTTCCGCCGTTGGAGGACTTCCGGACCTCCGATTCCGATTCCGTAAAAAGCTATACGTTCGGAATTTCACAACTAACCCAAACACAGAATCAATTACAGTCTAAATACAATTTATCCAACATAATTCTTCAGCATCAATAATCCCAATTAGGGTCAAATTAACGGCTTATCACTACCCATCACATATTATCCCATAATACCCATTAATCGACGATAAACCCCCTTACCTGAGTTAATTCGGCGAATCTTTGAGCTCCAAGCTTTTCTCTCTTCAACCTTCAGCCCTTGCTCTGTCTCTTTACCCTTTTCCTCTTTCACGATCGCTTTCTCTGTTTTTCACGTAAAAACCTTTTTACTCCAAATGGGCTCTTTTCCTTATTTCCAACATATATATATTTTCCAATAATAATAATAATAATAAAATTTCCAATTATTTAATTAAATTAATAAATAAATTATTAACTCAATTTAAATAATTATTTTATTATTATCGGGGTGTTACAGTGGGCCAATATACCCCTTGTTGAAACAACACCCTCTTCATCTTATGGCCTTATTAACGGGCTCAACAGGATCTGCTATGAGCACTGAATATTGCCAAATAAGCTTCACTTTCGCTAAGGCACTTAAGTAAAACACCTTCAGACGTCTTTTTAAACAACTCATTTCTGATAATGACATAACTTAATGTCTTATATTTGATCTTTCAAACTGTTTTTCCCATCAGATTCATCAGGAACTCTATGACTGGTCTTCGCCAATCATCATTTGACAAATTTTTAATGGCGAATGTTTCAAAAAAATTAGGATTTAGGTCTCCCAACTCTTCTACTCCCACCAATTTCGAATTTGATAATTACGGGGAATGTACATTGGTCGAAATCAATTTATCTTTGACTTTAATGAACTCTTCTAATTTTTATTTGGAGACTCTGTACCTTGAAGCTATTGGGCTAAATTGTTGGCCTATTGATTCTCAATCCAAGGAACATGCTTAATATCGACTATGTCAAATCTTTTGAGCAATGAAATCGCTTTGACAAAATACATTACTAAATTATCATTAATGGATTTTTATTATCTTTTCAAATATATTACTACTAATTATAAGCCTCATTTAATCTCGACTCTTGTTTCCCCCAAGTATAATAAGATCATAAGGATTATTATTAAGGCTTCGTATTTTGCCTCGTTATTAGAGCAACAACCATTAATTTTGAATTTATACTTGGTTGGAATTCCCTAAGGGGAAATAATGAGAATTCCAACACCGGTTCCTTTAGCATGACTAGAACCGTTGAAGTATAACTTCCATGCAAATTTCTCGACATAATTTTGCGCTACTTCTGTTATTGCATGATCTACTATAAAACCAGCGATAATTTTGCCCTTCACAACCTGTAACGACACATAACTCAGAGAATACTTTGTTAAGGCTAGCATGCATTTTCCAATCCTACTATGCATAATTGGTTTCAACAACATATATTTGATAATATCAAAATGTGAATAGACAAACACATATGTCGGTTTGATATAATATTTCAATTTCATACAAGAGAAGTACAAAGAAAGACACAACTTCTCTATTAAGCTATACCTAGTTTCTGCACCATTTAACAGTCAATTGAGATAATATATGGCCATTTCGCCATCATCATCATCTTCCTGGGCTAACATAATGCCTATTATTGAATCTGATGTAGAAATATACAATTTCATACTCTTATCTCTCATGGAATGTAATAATATATGATCCTTCGACAAATATGCCTTGATATCATCAAATTCCTTTTGATCTTTTGGTTCCCATCTAAAGCCTTCCTCCTTCTTCAGACGAAGCAATGGCGAGAATAATTTTGTATTGCCACTTGTCGCATCACGCGAAAAACCGGCGGGAAAAGAAGAAACAACAGAGCCGCCACCGTGCGTTATTTATCCCAAAAGAGGGAAAGGAAACGCTCAGAGTAAACCTGGAAAGAACATGGTCTCGCGACCAAAGAGAATGGGTTCGGGAGTCGGTTATGCGAAGGGAAGGTATTAGCACCCCTACGCATCCGTAGTACTCTACGGGATCCACGCACAAAAGGAAGGAAAATTGGTTGCTAAACACTGCTCAAACACACACACACTGGCTGAAAGAGACAAAAGAGACTGACTGAAACTGACTCGGTAGGATGTCGCATCCTGGGCCTACTTAGTCTATCAGGCATAGACATCAGAGTCGAAGTAGTTCGGACTGGGGAGACGACACATGCTCGCTAGGATATCGCATCCTATGCATACGTATCTTCTCGGACGAGAGAAGAATCAGAGCATTCGTAGCTCGGCTGACACGCACACAAACAAACAAGACACAGGCAAACGTGGAGCCTGAATGCCAATCACTGGACTTACATCAGCATCCGAACCAAAACAAACACACTGGAACCCAAATGCCACTCGATGGACTTACATCGGCTTCCAAGCACACAACAACACAACAAGTTAATAGGGAGTCGGGGACTCGAGCCTATAACTGTCAAACAACACACACAAAAAAGAAAAAGGGCGCCCGGAGAGATCAGCTCAATCTCCTGCCTACATACTTCATCTGGTATGAAGATCAGGGCGATGTAGTTCCCCTACGCACGGAAAAAGGACTAGCCTAACCAGATAACAGAGGGAGACACAACACTAGGGAGACTGCGACTCAAGCCTAGATGTTGTCATGCAAAGTCAACCCTAAGTTAAGGTTTCTAGCTAAATGGCACAAGGGCCAACCTATCCTAGACATGACTTGCACAGGAAGCAAGCCACACCTAACCTAACTTGCACAGGAAGCAAGGGTCTCGATTGCAACTAGGGCAAGAGAAAGGGGAGGTCTCAATCGCAACGCGGGCGAGAGAAAAGAATTAGTGTTAGTTGTTAGTCAAACTCGACAAGACATCGCATCTCGTGCCTACGTATCTCATCTGAACATGAGAATCAGAGTTGCCGTAGTTCGGCTACGGAGGGACAAAGGTCTCGATTGCAACTAGGGCAAGAGAAAGGGAAAGTCTCGATCGCAACGAGGGCGAGAGAAAGGAAAAGGCTCGATCGCAACGAGGGCGAGAGAAAGGAAAAGGCTCGATCGCAACGAGGGTGAGAGAAAGGAAAAGGCTCGATCGCAACGAGGGCGAGAGCAAACAAGGATTACTCTAAACTAAACCTAACTTGCACAGGAAGCAAGTCAAACAAACATACAAGCACAGGTAGCACACACTATATACACACAAGGGGGCTCACACAAGGGTTAGGTTTTAGTCGAGGGGTCATATCAACCTCAACAAACAAACCTCTGGAAATGGGTGATGGTGCTCTTAACCTTGACATTGAGAGCCAAGGTGAAGCAGATGAAAGGAGATGAGGGGTGTGCCTCATTGCTTCTATCCCTGGCCAGGGAGAGCATTTGACAAGAATGTGTGGGTTCAGAAAGTGGGAACCCTTCTACACATTTGATACTGACTCAACTGTGCAATTGCACAAGATCTTGGGTTTTTATCTACAATGTATCAACACAGTGGTGTGAGCAAAGCAGAAGACACACTGAATAGCAGGGGATAGGTTGCTTATCCCTTGGTTCTGCCAATTGCCTCTTCACTTAGGAGGTCTTTGACTCTGTACAAGGACAAATTAAACATACACAAGCATTGCCTCTTAAGGAGGACTTCAGACAGTTGCCTGGCCAAGTAACAGGCCAGGTCTTCCAGACTACATGAAGAACAAGGAATTATACCTCAAAGCAAATTGCTAAATAGCAAAGCAAAGCAAGTTCAAAGAACTTAAGCAACTAAGGGTACCTGAAATAGTCAAACAAATCAGTACACAGTCCAACAGTTTAAAGCAAAAGGAAAGGAATCAATAGTCAACACAGAGGGATAAGTGTGCAAAGCACAAGACTCAAACACATGAGTCAAGCCACCTACAAAACAAAGGTTAGCTCAATGACATTCAAGCAAGCTCAAACAAAAGAAATTGATCTCATTGGTCACTGGGTGTTCAACCTGAAAACACAAGCTCAAAAGTAAGTAACTGGACCACTAGGACAAGCCTCGGGTCAAAAAGGAATGAGAAAGTCAAAACAGCAAATGAAAGTCAACCAAAATCAAGTTCAAACATTTAAGAAGCAAGCTCAATTGGTCTCAAGTTTATATCATGCATCATCATCATTTCACAAGCAAAGGAAGTCAAAGCATGGCAAGGGAAAGCACACAAAAGGTCAACAGCAAGACCAAGCTCAAAAGCAAACATAATCAATTCCAAAAATTATGAAATAATTCATACTCAATCACAATCCATAACATAGCATGCATATGAAATTTCAGCTCAATTGGATCATGGGAAGATAGTCAATTAAAATCAGGAAGTCAACACAATTTCAAGTGTGCACAAAGAAGTCAACAAAACATGTGTCATCTTCAAAAAATCATAACTAAATGAAAACAGATGAGAAAATGGATGGGATCAACACCAATGCAAAGCTCAAGATGTCTAGTATGCACATGTAAAATTTCATGATCATACAATAAAGCATGAGAATTTCCCAAATGAAATGGCAAGATGTGTCATATAAAGTCAACAATTGACTAGGCAGGGAAGAAAAGTCACAAACAAATAGGAAATGGCACAATTAATTTCAGGAAAATTCACACACATACTAGACATATAAGAGATGGATCATGCAAAATTTCACATTATTTGAAGGTCAGAAGGCATGTCAACAAAAATCATGAACTTGCATATCATTGGTGTGACACAAATTGTCACACCCTACTTCAAAAATTTATATCTCACAAACCACATATGATAAATGCACAAACTTTACATCAAAATGAACATGGATGAGTGTAGATTAACCACAAAAAATTTCAGGGTCAATGGATGCATCATCATTATTTCACAAAAGAAATGGCAAAAGGTACAAATTAAGCATACATGTCAAGAAACCTAGAGCCATTTAAAATCCAGCCAACCAAAAATTCAGCAAAAATCATGATAAAATACTAGACATTCAATAGGACATGATGCAAAAAATTCCATGATTTTTGGAGTTGAAACGAGTGAGAAATGAATTTTAGAAGTTGAGTGATCAAATTGGAATAACATGAATACATAGCATGGTATGGCAAGTCAAAGGTGGTTGACCGAATGGCACAAAGGTAATTAAGCGCATCACTAATCTAAACGCATCGTTTAGGGCAAGGCAACCAAATGTTTTCATTGGTGGATGGCTTAATGAAACAGTAACAGGGCCAATCGATGTTCATGTTTTCTGGGTTCAAAACCCTTAGGGTTTATGCAACAGCAACTCAACTTCATGTTATCACCAACATCAAAAACAAAATTCAAACAAAATGCATCAGCAGCATGGCAGTAGAAATGGTGATATCATGCAACAAAAACAACAAAATTAGCCAACACACATGCATACGTGAAACTGGATTTCTGGAAAAAACATTAGGGTTTCAACAGCATAGCAGTAACAGCTTCATCACCTTCAGCAAATCGAATTTTTCAACATGCTCAGAAACAGAAATTGCTTACACCATCGTGATCATCAAACAGCACACATACATATTCCATCATTCATTTACATTATAACACTCTAGATAGCATGAATCAAGCAAAAACCATCATGAGCATGAAACTTTGAAGTCAAAAATCTCTCAGCACAAGCAAGCAAAATATACGATTCAAAGCACACAATACTCAGCAATGCAAGGACTACACATGGCATGGCAAAGTTTTGAGAAAAGGATTGGTCGAAACCTTACTTGATTTGGAAGAAAAATGTGAAATCGTTGTTGTTCTGATGATGTTGGCTCGAACAGATGTCCACAATGCTTGATAATGATGGATAGTTGGAGAGGCTCAGCTCAAAACATTCAAATCCAGCTTAACTCAAGTTTGGCCATTGGAGATGCTTGAAGAAAACAGAACATGAAATGAAGTTACAGCTAAGGTTCGATGCTTGAAAAAGCTTCCCAATAGTGACCAGGTGATGAAGAAATCAGTGAATGCTCGGGCTCTCTTGAGTTTTAACAGAAAAATGCAAGTATGTCAAAATGAAAAATGAGAGAGCAAGAGAGTTTCTGTGCGATGGAGGCTGCTACTAGGGTTAGAATTTGCTGAAAATGTCTTTATATTCATCTGTTTAAGGTTGGTAATGAAGGTGTTAATCTTGTTTAACTTATTTGAACCAATTCGCTAATTTTGCATTTTTGACCAAATGGTGGTATGTGGTAGCAAGCTGCACGAATTTTGGGCCTTGGCAAGTCTCAAATGACATTCTAAATCAATTCCAAATGGCCAAATGTGCTGAAAACAATTAATTCAAAAAGTCAACCTTTGGTCAAACTTGAATTTAAATGAAACAAGTCCAAAAATGTCATTTTGATCCATAGATTTTTGGTACATGAAATTTATATTTTTGGAAAGAGGAGATGAAATGTGGTTTGTAGGAAAAAACCCCACCAAATTTGGCCAAATGGTTCATGAGATATGGCCTTTTGAAGTTCAAGATTTTGTGAAAATGATTTGATCATATCTTGACAACCATGCCTGGGAATTGAGAGTTCTTGGACTTTTTGGAAATGGGAGAACAAGATCTTCAACTTTCATGTTGGGAAAAAATTCATTTGAAGCTTGTATCATGATGTAGGTTTGGGATCAAGAAGTTTCCATTTTTGGCAGTTAAAATTACAGGTCCAGTTTCTATTTTTGGAAATTTCTGATTTTGCTTCAAATTCTTCAATGACGTTGATTGCCATGATACATGAGGCCTATTGGGACATGAATAAGCTCTCTCAAACCAAATCCATCCATCAAAACCATAAAATCAACCAAAGTTGACCAAGTTTGACTTTTCTAGGGTTTCTGATTGACTGTGCATGAACTGATGACCTCTGAACATCCAATCTTTGACCTAAACACTTCAAATGGACCCCCAAGTCATGTGAACTTGTTGGACAAACCCTAGGGCCTTGGCTCCTTGAGAAACAACCTTGCTTGCTTGGTGGACTGATCTCCTGATCAGTTTGACCTAATTCTTGACTTGCTTGCACTTGAGGCAAATGGATCAATGCAATGCTATGCAGTGGACCATGATATGCTATGACCTAATATGAGAATGTATGTACAATGATAGGTGCAAATTTGAGGTGCTACAGCTGCCCCTATTCAATCAGCTGGGAACCCGAATGGATGATAGCAGCGGCTGTCAGACTTTCAGAGTAACCAGGGATTGAATACCAAGAACCGTAGAATTTGCACAATAGGGATCCACCAATGGAAACGTCCACTGGGATTTGATTCTTTATTACTGGGTATTTATTTTTGTTTTTGTTTTCAACGGGTATAACCACATCCAGACATCGCAACGACGATGAATGGGAAAAGAAATCACAACTAGATGCCAACGGACAACTAGGAAAAACTCAGCGTTTATCGGAACCAACGGAGAGGTAACCAGTCATTAATGAATGACTGGAAGGGATACAACCATACGTCAACGGACGAAATGGGAAAAACTCAACGTTTACCAAGACCAACGGAGAGGTAACCAATCATCATCGGATGAATGGAAAGAGATATACAACCATACGTCAGCGGACGTAATGGGAAAAACTCAACGTTTACCAAGACCAACGGAGAGGTAACCAATCATCATCGGATGAATGGAAAGAGATATACAACCATACGTCAGCGGACGTAATGGGAAAAACTCAACGTTTACCAAGACCAACGGAGAGGTAAATCCACGTGGGGACAGGTACAACTAGACGTCATAGGACGAATAGGGAAAAACTCGACGTTTACCAAGACCAACGGAGAGGTAAATCCACGTGGGGACAGGTACAACTAGACGTCATAGGACGAATAGGAAAAACTCGACGTTTATCGACACCAACGGATAGGAGGAATACTTCACTAGGGAAGAAGGACACAACCAAATCATCAACGGATGATCGGGAAAAACTCGACGTTTATCGACACCAACGGAGAGGAGGAAAACTCAACCAGACATCATAGGACGAAAGGGAGACTCACGTTTATCGACACCAACGGAGAGGAGGAAAACTCAGCCAAACGTCATAGGACGAAAGGGAGACTCACGTTTATCGACACCAACGGAGAGGAGGAAAACTCAACCAAACGTCATAGGACGAAAGGGAGACTCACGTTTATCGACACCAACGGAGAGGAGGAAAACTCCACTAGGGAAGGGAGGGCGACGTTATGAACATCGAAAGAGGATGTTTACCGACATCAAAAGAAAACCAGACACTTACGCATGACTGGAAATCACCGAAAGATGGTGTTTACCGACACCAAAGAAGACCAGACACTTACGCATGACTGGAAATCACCGAAGGATGGTGTTTACCGACACCAAAGAAGACCAGACACTTACGCATGACTGGAAATCACCGACGGATGGTGTTTACCGACACCAAAGAAGACCAGACACTTACGCATGACTGGAAATCACCAAAGGATGGTGTTTACCGACACCAAAGAAGACCAGACACTTACGCATGACTGGAAATCACCAACGGATGGTGTTTACCGACACCAAAGAAGACCAGACACTTACGCATGACTGGAAATCACCAAAGGATGGTGTTTACCGACACCAAAGAAACAACACACGCGGGTGCTGACGGGATACTGACGTCCACAAGATGACAGGGCAAGGCTGAACACTTGCAGGGGGTCTCACTGGGGAGCAAGGTCACGACAGCGAGCAAACAGGAAGGAACACCAAGGATACCGGGTTGTAGGTATGAAACGGGTGACCGACCAAACGTGAATTGGTTTGTGTTCCAAAACACTCAACATCCTGAAGAGGGCTAGAAAAGCAGTCTTGTTAGAGGATGAACATTCGATTCCACAAGGAATACGAATCTTACTCTGCTGGAGATAACAATCGAAAGATTGACCAAAGAGTGCATGAGATATATTATCTATAGCCGTCGAAACGTAGATAATACACTCGCATGGAAGATTATCCATAACCGGGTTGTAGGTTGTTAAATGAATAATCGACCGAAAAGAAAGGCATCAGGGTACCAGGACTAGGTATGCAAAAGATGACCAATCAAAAGAGGATAAAGTTGCTTACTCGGAGCAAGTATCCAAAAAGAATGGGAAGACCCAATGGGGACAATACTGCTTGATCAAGGCAAGTATCCAAAGGGGAAAGAATATCAATACCACAAAGATATGACTTACAACTACCGGTTTGTAGGTAGAGGCCACGGAAAAGTAACCAGTCATCATCGGGATGAGCACACAGGGTTAACTCCAACAAGGGGAGGAATGTGGGATTTTACAACTACCAGCTAGTGGGTAGAAAACCACAAAGATAGGACTTACAACTACCGGTTTGTAGGTAGAAGCCACCAAACGGTCTGCTGAGAGACAGAGTGAGAAAAAGGATTTACAACTACCGGGTAGTGGGTAGAAGACCGTAAAGAAAGGACTTACAGCTACCGGTTAGTAGGTAGAGGCCAACAAATTCCGCTGAGGATAAGATGAATGAGTGCCGGTTAGTGAGCGACTATTCATTTATGCCCCAGGGAAGCACGGGAGACAGCCAACAGGAAGCCAATTTAGGATCGATCCAAAAAGGCAGACTGAAACAAGACTCATCCTAATGAGGAAAAAACTCAATAGGGACAACCCATCCCGTGTAGGGAGGGAACGGAAGCAACCGTCATCCACGAGGATGTATCTCAGTGGGGAAATGGCAGGAAAGGATAGACACTTTCTGCTTAAGGGGTTGATCTACTGGAGAGATCTGTATCAACAAATAGCAGGAGACAACCATCAACAGATACACGGCAACAGCTGCATCATGAGTATCCGAATGCTATGATTATGCATGTATGCAGTATATCTAAAAATGTATGATGAATGCTGACAAACAGACATGTTCAACATGCAGGTCCAGGAATCAACCACCCGGAGAGAAAACCAAAGTCATCATCCTGCAGGGGAGGAAGAGCCACAAGAGGCTTCCGGAGGGATCGTCAGTCATAACCGGAGAAAAGAGTTCAACATACAGGCGGACACGCCACAACAACCCGTGATGAAAATCAGAGATACCGAGAATCAACCAGATTTCTGATGAGAAATACAAAAGCATTGATAAAGCTCCTTACGCGAACAACTCCACTGAGGGATCTATCTGAGGGAATGCCGGATTACGGGGATGTCGATCCTCCAAATACTGAATCTTCCAAGAAAAGCACCCATGCTGGGGGGAAATGAAGACTGCTCTGCTGGAGAGAGGAACGTTAAAGTCTTCAGTAAACGCTCTGCTTAGGGGAGCTGCCCCACAAAATATTTCCACAGTAACCTTGCTGGGAATGCCCCACGGTAGGGCTCAAACAAACCTACTGGAGATGCCCCATAATAGAGCTAACAGGGATTTGGAGGAAGAATCTGTACTGCCGGGAACATGAAGATGAACAACTTCAAACGACACTGCATCGGGCAACTTCACTGAGGAGAGACCATACGAGGTTCTGCAGGACAAAGATACAGTCATGCTCGAGATACGAACAATTGTCTTACCTGTTGGTAATCATACCACCCCCGGGAGAGCACTGTGGGTCTCCTAAGTATCCTTCCATCATTGTGAATGTTCACTTTGTTTAAGAACAATTTTTTTGAAAAATTTGTTTATTTTGAAAACAATGATACTTTATCAATTAAAACATGCAAAACGTTTGTTGAGTTGAAACAAATAAGAGTGCAAATAATTGGGTAAAAGCTCAAATAGATGTAATGGAATGGTAGTCTGCAAAGGGCGAGACTCCGTGGATCTGTACAAGTTTGAAATCGATGATATATATTGGAGAGGGCTACATTGAACATAATGATCTTTCCTCTACCATTCTGAATTTTCGATGTATTCGGAGTGTCAGTCGACGACGAATCGAGAATCCCTGACGGATGACAGATATAGAGCACAGTCTTGTCAAGATGCAGTTACTTGCCAAATCCCTAATTTTTGCCTAGATTGCCCCAGTGTGAGGTGATCAATCTAGCGGGATGCAAATTCTTTTTTTTTCAATGTCTCTAACTTTTGCCTGGATCGCCCTTTCGGGTTTTCAATCCACCGAGACGCTCCTTTTTGCCTAAGTCGCCCTTTGGGGTGTTCGACTTAGCGAGCTATTCTGCTTTTTTGTTTAGGCGAAGTATTTCTTGACTGCATCGGAATTTACAGGACGAGTGAACTTCTCCATCCATTGTTGTAAGTGTCGAAACATTGCCTGAAAAGGCTCTCTTGACAACAAATGGACGTTCATAGCTTGGGGTCCACTTGCCCCTGGACTTGGGCATGAAAGACGAGACTTTCTTGAGCACAAGGTTCCTCGGAACACACGAGGCTTGACCTTCTTGTTGAATGCTTTCTTCACTCCCTGCTGATATAACCGACCATGACACATGGCAGTTGATCTTTTCTTTTTGATTGAATTCAGCATCAGCCAACTTGGGACTTTGAGGGTGCTATCTTTCTTTTGTTTTTTTTCTTTTGATTTTGCTTTTGATTTTGCTTTCTTTTGATTTCTTTTGATTTTGCACCCTCCTCTTTCTTTTTTTTTTCTTTTTTTCTCTCTTTTTTTTTTTTTTATAATGCCCCAGTTGGCTGTTCTGCTGATTCTCGAGATGCAGCTGAGTGTGATCTTCTTTCCTTGCTCAAGAAGTCGGGAAATCTCGTCAGGAATCCCTTCAACATCATCTTCGTCCGCTTTGAATACAGGGAATTCAAAATTGGGAGATGACGTCTGATCACTATGTTCAATGGGTTTGAGAAACAACCTGCATAAAGATTTTGATATGAAAAGCTCTTTGAAAATCAAACAAGACAATCGTTATGCAGATGAAAAGATTGCTTTTATTCTTGTTTTTTAAGGTTTTTTTTTTGTGATCACCAATTTCATGCAAAAAGCGAAAAGGGAAAACAAATGGAAAAACAAATGTTTAACATGAATTTATTTGAATGAAAATATCATTGCACAAAATGTTGCCAACAATGTCATCACTTCTCCTTTTGGCATGGGAGAAGGGTTTTTAAACAAGGTGATTATTACAAAGACTTATGAACAACCGTAGGAACGCCCACAGTGACCCAATTGTGATAGATCCCGTCGGGGATGACAACTGTCAGTATCTCTTGCATCAGCAGCTTCTGTTTTTTGAACAACCCTTCTGAAGAAAAAGTCGGCGCCAACCCAGGACTTGTTATCTTCAGGCTTGATTAACACGAGGACCTAAATCCTCCAAGATCAGAATACCTGACCTCACAAGGTCTTGAACCTTCATCTTCAGCTGAAAGCAGCTATCCACATCATGACCAGGAGCACCCGAGTGATACACACAATGCTGTTCAGGCCTATACCACCACCGAGGGTTGACGGGCAGAGGCGGCGGGTCTCTAGGAGTAATCAAGTTCCGCTCTATCAGAGTGGGATACAGTTCGGCGTAGGACATGGGGATTGGATCAAAAATGATCTTCTTCCTCTCATTACTTGTACCAGCTTGATTATCAATGGGAGGCTGGTAAACCTGCTGCTGAGGATGACGTTGTGGACGCTGAGGCTGCTGAGCTGGTCTTCTCTGTTGCTGTTGGGGTTGGGTGGCTGGAATAGTCACAGCGGCGACCTGACGATATGGTCCCCTGTTTGCACTCCTTCGACGGTGCACCGCATTTGTTTCATCCTCTCCCCTTCTGGGTACCCCAGAGTGTAGCTTCTTAGAATTTGAAGAGTTTGAAGAGCCAGGATCTTGTATCCTTCCTGCTTTGATAAGGCTTTCAGTTCTCTCCCCACAGACAACAACATCAGAAAAGCTGCTGAACGGGCAACTTCCCAAGCGATCCATGAACACACCTTGCAAGGTCCCAATGAACATGTCAGTCAGCTCTCTCTCCAACATCGGAGGTTGCACTCTAGCGGCTAGCTCACGCCATCTCTGAGCATACTCTTTGAAACTTTCCTTATCTTTCTGATACAAGCTCTGTAACTGAGTTCGGCTCGGCGCCATGTCCATGTTATGCTTGTATTGCCTCAGAAAGGCTTCACCCAAATCTCTCCAGCTTCTGACTGATTCTCGCTTCAGATCCATGTACCAGTCCAAAGATGCCCCAGATAGACTATCTTGGAAAAAGTACATCCACATCTTTTCATCGTCAGTGTAAGCAGATATCTTCCTGAAGTAAGCCTGCACGTGGGTGCGAGGACAGGAGGTACCGTTGTACTTGTCGAATGAGGGTGCCTTGAACTTGTAGGGGATCTTCAACCCTTCCACCAGACCCATGTCGGTCACATCAAACCCAAGTGAGTTCTGACACTCCATGGCTCGGATTTTCTCAGCAAGAGCATCCACTTTACGATCTCTATCCTCCATTCTGACCAATTCATCTTCTTCACTCAGCAACGTGAACAAGTCCTCTTGTTGGTTGACAAACGGAGCTGGATGACGAATCGGAGCCCGGGTAGCTCTGACATTGACCTCTGCAGCAAGAGGCTGTCCATTGATTCTTATACCCTCAAGTTCATCCCCGACGGCATAGTCGTTAGTGGGAGCAGCAACATTGATAGTCTCATGAGCGGGTGCAGTAACAGGCGAAGCACGGTTGGAAGTCTGAAGTGCAGTCTCTTGTCCCTGAACCAAAGCTCGGAGCTCTTCCTGACCTTGAGCGACTCCTTGCATCATGTTCATGAACTGGGCCATGTTTGCCCTCATCTCAGCTAACTCAGTCTGAACCTGATCCATACTTCTTCTGATGATTGAGTCTGGTCGTGGCGCGGACGGTGATCAACAATCCTGTCTCAGTCAAAACCCAAAGTGAGAAGTCACTCCCAAGCATGTCTGTAATGCAGGGATGATATGTGTATGATATGCATATGATGCGAATGCTATTTTATCATGAATGATCCTGAAAAGGATATGCGTATGCGAGTTAACTTTTTTTCATTTTCATGCATTTCTATTTTTTGGAAAATAAACATGCTATGATGCAAATGATGGCGCCAAGACTGATAGGAACTGGCATCTGAGGAACCATCTAAAACCCCAAAGTCATCTGAGGAGCTGGCATTTGAACCCAAGTCTGGAGAACTGAGTCACCATGTGAGCGAGTACCCTCAAATTCAACCCAGGGATCCGAAATAAACGGAACCCTCTGATCAATACCAGGGTCAAACCTCCGGCGTCCAGAAATATAACTCGTAGTCACCATCAGTACCAGGAGTCACCAACTGTACCTGTTAAAATGATCAAACCCTTCCCCACTCACGGGTGTCGTCTAGGCCAGGGTAAGGTCGAGAGAAACGCAGCATAAATAACCTTTCGCAGAATATCATCCTGTGCACACCCGATGTATGCACCGATAATATCCCACCAGGGTCTGAACTGCTCGTGATATCAATGTTCCGCTAAGTGGCGCAATACCACCCGCTTCCCACGAATCACTCTATTCCTAGGTTTCCTAGATTTCACTCATAGCCTGGGTATTGGGCCTTTTACCTCGAGTAACTCCCACCCCAAACAGAGAAACACAGCCAGATGAACAGATGAATATGAATGAATGCAAACATTAATGCAAATAATAAATGCAAACAGTAAATGTAAATATATACAAAGAATGCAATAAAGCAGTGCAAAGCAACCAAAGCCCTAACCTAGAGAGCGCTAGGAGAGACTCGCTCAGGGAAGATGGACCAGCATAGGTCAACTTCTGATGTCCCCAGCAGAGTCGCCAGCTGTCGTATCACGCGAAAAACCGGCGGGAAAAGAAGAAACAACAGAGCCGCCACCGTGCGTTATTTATCCCAAAAGAGGGAAAGGAAACGCTCAGAGTAAACCTGGAAAGAACATGGTCTCGCGACCAAAGAGAATGGGTTCGGGAGTCGGTTATGCGAAGGGAAGGTATTAGCACCCCTACGCATCCGTAGTACTCTACGGGATCCACGCACAAAAGGAAGGAAAATTGGTTGCTAAACACTGCTCAAACACACACACACTGGCTGAAAGAGACAAAAGAGACTGACTGAAACTGACTCGGTAGGATGTCGCATCCTGGGCCTACTTAGTCTATCAGGCATAGACATCAGAGTCGAAGTAGTTCGGACTGGGGAGACGACACATGCTCGCTAGGATATCGCATCCTATGCATACGTATCTTCTCGGACGAGAGAAGAATCAGAGCATTCGTAGCTCGGCTGACACGCACACAAACAAACAAGACACAGGCAAACGTGGAGCCTGAATGCCAATCACTGGACTTACATCAGCATCCGAACCAAAACAAACACACTGGAACCCAAATGCCACTCGATGGACTTACATCGGCTTCCAAGCACACAACAACACAACAAGTTAATAGGGAGTCGGGGACTCGAGCCTATAACTGTCAAACAACACACACAAAAAAGAAAAAGGGCGCCCGGAGAGATCAGCTCAATCTCCTGCCTACATACTTCATCTGGTATGAAGATCAGGGCGATGTAGTTCCCCTACGCACGGAAAAAGGACTAGCCTAACCAGATAACAGAGGGAGACACAACACTAGGGAGACTGCGACTCAAGCCTAGATGTTGTCATGCAAAGTCAACCCTAAGTTAAGGTTTCTAGCTAAATGGCACAAGGGCCAACCTATCCTAGACATGACTTGCACAGGAAGCAAGCCACACCTAACCTAACTTGCACAGGAAGCAAGGGTCTCGATTGCAACTAGGGCAAGAGAAAGGGGAGGTCTCAATCGCAACGCGGGCGAGAGAAAAGAATTAGTGTTAGTTGTTAGTCAAACTCGACAAGACATCGCATCTCGTGCCTACGTATCTCATCTGAACATGAGAATCAGAGTTGCCGTAGTTCGGCTACGGAGGGACAAAGGTCTCGATTGCAACTAGGGCAAGAGAAAGGGAAAGTCTTGATCGCAACGAGGGCGAGAGAAAGGAAAAGGCTCGATCGCAACGAGGGCGAGAGAAAGGAAAAGGCTCGATCGCAACGAGGGCGAGAGAAAGGAAAAGGCTCGATCGCAACGAGGGCGAGAGCAAACAAGGATTACTCTAAACTAAACCTAACTTGCACAGGAAGCAAGTCAAACAAACATACAAGCACAGGTAGCACACACTATATACACACAAGGGGGCTCACACAAGGGTTAGGTTTTAGTCGAGGGGTCATATCAACCTCAACAAACAAACCTCTGGAAATGGGTGATGGTGCTCTTAACCTTGACATTGAGAGCCAAGGTGAAGCAGATGAAAGGAGATGAGGGGTGTGCCTCATTGCTTCTATCCCTGGCCAGGGAGAGCATTTGACAAGAATGTGTGGGTTCAGAAAGTGGGAACCCTTCTACACATTTGATACTGACTCAACTGTGCAATTGCACAAGATCTTGGGTTTTTATCTACAATGCATCAACACAGTGGTGTGAGCAAAGCAGAAGACACACTGAATAGCAGGGGATAGGTTGCTTATCCCTTGGTTCTGCCAATTGCCTCTTCACTTAGGAGGTCTTTGACTCTGTACAAGGACAAATTAAACATACACAAGCATTGCCTCTTAAGGAGGACTTCAGACAGTTGCCTGGCCAAGTAACAGGCCAGGTCTTCCAGACTACATGAAGAACAAGGAATTATACCTCAAAGCAAATTGCTAAATAGCAAAGCAAAGCAAGTTCAAAGAACTTAAGCAACTAAGGGTACCTGAAATAGTCAAACAAATCAGTACACAGTCCAACAGTTTAAAGCAAAAGGAAAGGAATCAATAGTCAACACAGAGGGATAAGTGTGCAAAGCACAAGACTCAAACACATGAGTCAAGCCACCTACAAAACAAAGGTTAGCTCAATGACATTCAAGCAAGCTCAAACAAAAGAAATTGATCTCATTGGTCACTGGGTGTTCAACCTGAAAACACAAGCTCAAAAGTAAGTAACTGGACCACTAGGACAAGCCTAGGGTCAAAAAGGAATGAGAAAGTCAAAACAGCAAATGAAAGTCAACCAAAATCAAGTTCAAACATTTAAGAAGCAAGCTCAATTGGTCTCAAGTTTATATCATGCATCATCATCATTTCACAAGCAAAGGAAGTCAAAGCATGGCAAGGGAAAGCACACAAAAGGTCAACAGCAAGACCAAGCTCAAAAGCAAACATAATCAATTCCAAAAATTATGAAATAATTTATACTCAATCACAATCCATAACATAGCATGCATATGAAATTTCAGCTCAATTGGATCATGGGAAGATAGTCAATTAAAATCAGGAAGTCAACACAATTTCAAGTGTGCACAAAGAAGTCAACAAAACATGTGTCATCTTCAAAAAATCATAACTAAATGAAAACAGATGAGAAAATGGATGGGATCAACACCAATGCAAAGCTCAAGATGTCTAGTATGCACATGTAAAATTTCATGATCATACAATAAAGCATGAGAATTTCCCAAATGAAATGGCAAGATGTGTCATATAAAGTCAACAATTGACTAGGCAGGGAAGAAAAGTCACAAACAAATAGGAAATGGCACAATTAATTTCAGGAAAATTCACACACATACTAGACATATAAGAGATGGATCATGCAAAATTTCACATTATTTGAAGGTCAGAAGGCATGTCAACAAAAATCATGAACTTGCATATCATTGGTGTGACACAAATTGTCACACCCTACTTCAAAAATTTATATCTCACAAACCACATATGATAAATGCACAAACTTTACATCAAAATGAACATGGATGAGTGTAGATTAACCACAAAAAATTTCAGGGTCATTGGATGCATCATCATTATTTCACAAAAGAAATGGCAAAAGGTACAAATTAAGCATACATGTCAAGAAACCTAGAGCCATTTAAAATCCAGCCAACCAAAAATTCATCAAAAATCATGATAAAATACTAGACATTCAATAGGACATGATGCAAAAAATTCCATGATTTTTGGAGTTGAAACGAGTGAGAAATGAATTTTAGAAGTTGAGTGATCAAATTGGAATAACATGAATACATAGCATGGTATGGCAAGTCAAAGGTGGTTGACCGAATGGCACAAAGGTAATTAAGCGCATCACTAATCTAAACGCATCGTTTAGGGCAAGGCAACCAAATGTTTTCATTGGTGGATGGCTTAATGAAACAGTAACAGGGCCAATCGATGTTCATGTTTTCTGGGTTCAAAACCCTTAGGGTTTATGCAACAGCAACTCAACTTCATGTTATCACCAACATCAAAAACAAAATTCAAACAAAATGCATCAGCAGCATGGCAGTAGAAATGGTGATATCATGCAACAAAAACAACAAAATTAGCCAACACACATGCTTACGTGAAACTGGATTTCTGGAAAAAACATTAGGGTTTCAACAGCATAGCAGTAACAGCTTCATCACCTTCAGCAAATCGAATTTTTCAACATGCTCAGAAACAGAAATTGCTTACACCATCGTGATCATCAAACAGCACACATACATATTCCATCATTCATTTACATTATAACACTCTAGATAGCATGAATCAAGCAAAAACCATCATGAGCATGAAACTTTGAAGTCAAAAATCTCTCAGCACAAGCAAGCAAAATATACGATTCAAAGCACACAATACTCAGCAATGCAAGGACTACACATGGCATGGCAAAGTTTTGAGAAAAGGATTGGTCGAAACCTTACTTAATTTGGAAGAAAAATGTGAAATCGTTGTTGTTCTGATGATGTTGGCTCGAACAGATGTCCACAATGCTTGATAATGATGGATAGTTGGAGAGGCTCAGCTCAAAACATTCAAATCCAGCTTAACTCAAGTTTGGCCATTGGAGATGCTTGAAGAAAACAGAACATGAAATGAAGTTACAGCTAAGGTTCGATGCTTGAAAAAGCTTCCCAATAGTGACCAGGTGATGAAGAAATCAGTGAATGCTCGGGCTCTCTTGAGTTTTAACAGAAAAATGCAAGTATGTCAAAATGCAAAATGAGAGAGCAAGAGAGTTTCTGTGCGATGGAGGCTGCTACTAGGGTTAGAATTTGCTGAAAATGTCTTTATATTCATCTGTTTAAGGTTGGTAATGAAGGTGTTAATCTTGTTTAACTTATTTGAACCAATTCGCTAATTTTGCATTTTTGACCAAATGGTGGTATGTGGTAGCAAGCTGCACGAATTTTGGGCCTTGGCAAGTCTCAAATGACATTCTAAATCAATTCCAAATGGCCAAATGTGCTGAAAACAATTAATTCAAAAAGTCAACCTTTGGTCAAACTTGAATTTAAATGAAACAAGTCCAAAAATGTCATTTTGATCCATAGATTTTTGGTACATGAAATTTATATTTTTGGAAAGAGGAGATGAAATGTGGTTTGTAGGAAAAAACCCCACCAAATTTGGCCAAATGGTTCATGAGATATGGCCTTTTGAAGTTCAAGATTTTGTGAAAATGATTTGATCATATCTTGACAACCATGCCTGGGAATTGAGAGTTCTTGGACTTTTTGGAAATGGGAGAACAAGATCTTCAACTTTCATGTTGGGAAAAAATTCATTTGAAGCTTGTATCATGATGTAGGTTTGGGATCAAGAAGTTTCCATTTTTGGTAGTTAAAATTACAGGTCCAGTTTCTATTTTTGGAAATTTCTGATTTTGCTTCAAATTCTTCAATGACGTTGATTGCCATGATACATGAGGCCTATTGGGACATGAATAAGCTCTCTCAAACCAAATCCATCCATCAAAACCATAAAATCAACCAAAGTTGACCAAGTTTGACTTTTCTAGGGTTTCTGACTGACTGTGCATGAACTGATGACCTCTGAACATCCAATCTTTGACCTAAACACTTCAAATGGACCCCCAAGTCATGTGAACTTGTTGGACAAACCCTAGGGCCTTGGCTCCTTGAGAAACAACCTTGCTTGCTTGGTGGACTGATCTCCTGATCAGTTTGACCTAATTCTTGACTTGCTTGCACTTGAGGCAAATGGATCAATGCAATGCTATGCAGTGGACCATGATATGCTATGACCTAATATGAGAATGTATGTACAATGATAGGTGCAAATTTGAGGTGCTACACCACTTAGATTCTATATGAATCTTCTCAAAAAAATTATTTTTCCAAGTAGAGAATGAAGCTGCTTTTTATTTGTCGGAGTGTCTATGTTAAGTATAGCCTTCTTCTTGTTTAGATTTATCTCAATACCTTCTTATGGACTATAAATCCCAAAAAATCACCTTCATTGACATAAAAAGCACACTTTAATGGATTCATCTTCAATCCACATTCCTTATTCCTTTCAAAGGACTGTCGAAGGTGATCTAAGTGACCACATTCTGATGAGGACTTGATGACTATGTCATCTATATAAACCTGCATAAATGTTTCAATAAAGTCATGAAACATAGAGTTTATTACCCTCTAGTAGGTTGTGCCAACATTTTTTAGGCCAAAAGGCATCACCATTCACTCGTATGTTCCTAAGGCCCAAGGGCATCGAAACGCCGTTTTGGCCATATTTTCCTCCACAATGAAAATTTGGTTATAACCAGAATAACCATCTAAAATACTTAGAAAATAAAAACCAGTTGCCGAATCGACTAGAATTTCTGCCACTAGCATTGGGTATTCGTCTTTTGGAGTGTCAACATTCAAATCTCTAAAGTCAATATCGACTCTGAGAGTTCCATTATTTTTATTTACTAGGAAAAAATTTGCTAGCCATTTGACGTACCTGGCAGGTCTTATGGACCTAGTATTTAACAGTATTTCAATTTCTGCCTTAATCTTCAACATGACCTCTAGCGCAAATTTCCTTGCGGTTTGCTTAATATGCCTATTATCAGGCCTGATTGGTAGTTTCAACTCCACCAAATCTCGACTAAGTCTCAACATCTCGTGGTAATCCCATGCAAGCTAGTCTTTGAACTCCTTCAGAATCTCAATTACTTTTGTTTCCAGGTTTGGGTCGAGCTTAACACTTATGTAAGTTGGCCTCTTAGTCACCATATCTCCTAAATCTATCTCTTCCAAAGGGTCCTGGGCTTGCATCCTTTTGGTTGAGGCAAATGGGCCTTTCTCAAACTTCAAAGGTTCGACATCGTATACACAATTGAGCTAGCGACAAGTTGAAGCTGTTTCTTGGCCATTATGGCCAAATTCCTTTTGAACTTTAAACATTGTGGCTTCAACAACCATCATTTCTTATGATTCGGCGTCTAAAGTTGCTATTAACTTATTTTCAGCCATATAGGTCGAAATTCGAGCCACATTGCTCGACTCAGACATCCTCCTCCTCTGATCCAGACTATCTATTGTATCCTTCAATGGTATCTTATTCCCATATAAATTCACGCATAAGGCGCATCTTATGGAGTATTATACTTTAGCCCCTTTGAAGTCGAGACCTGACCTTGTTGGGGCACATGGCGAAATATTCACCAACTGTCGATCAAAATTTCTTCTATCGACATGGTTTACCTCTGCACGGAAGAAACTTTGGTCAGCTTCTATCTGCTCCACGATCCCATCAGGCTTCCAAATCATGATTCTTTGGTGCATGGAGAAGGCACACATCCTACTCCATGTATCTAATCTCGACCTAGTAGCAAATTATAATTCGCCTTAGTAGGAATCACAACAAACAAGGTAGGTCAAGTGGTGGTTCCTGCAACCACATCAACTTGAATAACTCCCAAGGGTCTGCTGGTCTTCCCATCATAATTTGACAAGACCATGTTATTTGATTTTAAATCAGTATCATATTTTCCAATCTTTCTAAGTAAGGAATATGGCAAAACATTGATACAATCTCCATTATCTATGAGAACCTTATTTATCCCGACACCCTCCACTTTATCCCTTATATTCAAAGGATTTAAATGTTGCTGCATGGCCATGTCAGTTCTTTCAAATATGTATTTGTCTTCATTAACAGAGCCATCATGCATGACATAGTAACATAAAAGGCTTATGAGTAGCCATTTCTTCATCTGACCCATCCTCCTCTTTAGTTACTTCTGTAACTGTATCATATTCTAATGGAAACACGAATATCATATTGCATATAATATCCAAATAATCCTCCGACCCTGAGTTGAAGTCATTACTCACCATCTCTTCGTCGTCCCCGATGGAGATCTTTGGTTCTTGATCGGTAAATTAGCAAGTGTACTAATCTGCCAATGTAGTAATAAAAAGGGGAAATCCCTAATATCGATCTCAAGGATTGCTTGACGATACAGAGTTCGAGATTAATTTCAACTAAGCAAAAGCTTGGGGGTTTTGGGATAATTTTTGAAATTATGAAAATAATTGCAAATAAAATAAATAAAGTACGTGAACGGTTAAAACAAATATGAGTAATATATGCTAGAGACGGTGTATGATCCGATTCAGTAACAACTCTGAATTAATACTACAATAACTTATTTTAACTAATTAATTATCGGTTCTTTAGGGTATTTACTCCTAAGTCCTTAGTTAGAAAACCTTTAATCATCCATCCTAATGCCTATGTCCATAGATAATTATAGATGAAACTAAGCATTCAATTATCAAGAATATTCCGATTTCTATAGGGTATCCCGAGTCCCATGTGATATCTACTATAGAATAATCTCAAGCAAGGCATTAACAATGGCGATCCAGTCTAATCGTTAACTATAAGTCAAACCCGTTTGTTCGACATAGCAAGCATTAAGAACACCAAGAGAATAAATTAATTATGGAAAACAACATTGTTATTGCAAATATAAAATTATAGTTATTCCAGATTCAAATTAGGGACACCCCCTAACATTGGGGGGTTTAGCTACTCATAATATTCAATGAAAACAAAATAAAAAATTTAGACATTACAGATACTAAGATGAAATTGAATCTTCAATCGCTTCCGTTCATGAAAATCCGCCTTCCACCAAAGCTTTTGTGTTCTTCAATATTTCTGTCTGTATTTTTGTCGTTCAAAAAGAAGTGTCTTCAAATGTGATAGTAATCTCCTTTAAATAGAGAAATACCCCTTTTTCAGTTTCTCCTAGTCAATCAAATGTTTTTGGACAATAAGATCAAGTATGAAAATAGCCCAAACCACAATAATTTTCAAATCTGGCCTAAAAAGGAAAGTTTTCGAAAATCACACGCCTGCCTGCTACGGCCGTAGCAGGTGCTATGGATGGCCGTAGCAGGCCACTGAACCTGGCTTGTCAAATGAAGCTGGAGGTTTTTGTCTTCTACGGCCAGTAGCAGGTGCTACGGGTGGTCGTAGCAGGCCACTGGTTCTGGGGGTTATGTCTGCTATAGCCAGTAGTAGGTGCTACGGGTGGCCATAGCAGATCATTATTTCTTGTGGATTTTGGCTTTTATTCCATACCTCTCTGCTACGGCCCGTATCAGGTGCTACGGGTGGCCGTAACAAGCCTACTAGAGCATGGGAAAACTTCTCCGATTTTTTGATATTCTCCTTGGTTTCTGCATCTGGTCGTACTTGAAGATCTGTTTGAACCTGAAAACAGTAAAAACACACAACCCAAGCATAAAATGCGGAAAATGGAAATAAACTGATGAAAAACAGTGAAACGATAAAATGCCATTAACGGTAAGATAAGGTCTAAAAACCACTAAAACTATATGAAAAATACAAATAACTCGCCTACTTTCACCTGTTAAAATGATAAGAACTATAGAACAAATGGTGACTGGTAAGTTCTTTTTCCATCCTCGGCGGTAGTGGGGGAAACAAACTCTGTTTGACAGGCTTTCTTTTCGTATGTCCATCAACTGTAGCTTGGACACTATTATTCTTACTCACGCTCTCTACTTCGAAGGCAACTTTTTTATATCTCTGATGTCTTCTCCACTGGGTTTGAGTCATGGGATTCATCCCTATGTAAATCTTAGAAATACACGTGTATTTCTTGGATGTCAGAGAGTTGTCGAGGTACGAGGATCTTACACATACTTCTATCAGTTTCCACTTTCCCTTATCAGCAGTCGACCTTCCTATAGGTCCAACCCACTCCCTAGGAGAGACATTGGAAGGAGGGACAGATGACTTATGTCTTTGAGTTTTTTAAGGGACACCCCTCTTATTTAAAAAGAACTCATTGTGCTGGTCTTGGTGACCAACTTTCCTCGATTGATAGGGTTAGTTTTTTCTAACTCTTTCGTAGGCTCCTTGTCAAAACAGCGTTGCAGCGCATGCACAATATGACCTCAGATTCCTTAAGCTTGCACCTATTTAGAAAATCAATAAGCCCTACCTTAGCCTTTGGAAAAGCCACCTTCATTTTCTCTTCATAATTGGGTTCATCCTTTTTTGTGTCATCGGTGATATCAATCATCATCAATTCAACAAGCTTGACAAAAAGAGCCTCCTCGACCTTAGGATCAACTTCTTCCTCTATTTGAGGTTTTTGCTTATCAACAAATTTTAGCCTTCCATCTTTCAATGTGTTTTGAACAAGGTCCTGAACAGTACACATTGAGAAGCTTTATGACCTAGGAAGTTATGAAATTTACAAAACCCATTTTTCTTTCTCTGCTGTAATGGTGGTGTCTTAAGCCCTTTAGGGATTACAATTTGACCATCATGGACTAGGAGATCAAAAATTTAGTCACACTTAGTTACATGAAATGTATAAGTTTTTGTGACAAATTTCTCATTTTTTGGTTCAATATGATTTTTCCCATTTGAAGGTTTTAGTAATTTACATACATAGGGAGGCCCTAGCTTTAGTTCTGCCACATTCACCTCATTTTCCTCGACAAAATCATTGTTTGTGTCAGATAAGTTTTATATTTTGTCTATTTCGACGTAGGATAATTTTTACTTTTTCTGATACTTACTCGACATGGCCTTTCCAACTTTCAGACGTTTGACCTGTCGAACTCTATCTACTAACTAGGCTATATCTCTTAAATATTGTGTGTCTAACTTTTTCCTGATAGAGTAATCAAGACCCCTACAGCCAATTCCACAAATTCATGTTCAGGCACCTGGGTGAAACACCTTGATTTCATTATCCTAAACCTATTTAGGTAATCATCTATGGTTTCATCAACCTTTCGCCAAACACTTGCCAATTCGTTGAGGCTAATCTTAGATTGACCAATGTATAATTGTTCATGGAACACCTTAATATTAAATACAGAATGTGGAGATAATGTGGTTAACCACATAAAAGAGTTCTTTGTCAAAGAGTTAGGAAAATATTTTATTTTCAAAATTTCATTATTGACTATAATTTTGGCCTCAGTCTGATACCTAGCAACATGCTTGAGTGTGGACTCACTAGTGTCACTAGCAAACTTGGTAAATTTGGGAACTTTCCATCCCTAGGGAAGTTCGGTCTGCTAGACGTATTCCGATAGAGGAGACACATAATTGGGCCTAAAAAGGCCAACATTAAGGCCATTTTGGGCCAAAATCTATTCGACCATGTTAGTTATATTGTTTTGCCTGCAAAGTTGTTTTGTTTGACATCCTAAGTAATTGGTCGGCATCACGGTCTTTGCACCATAACTATTTATGGTCCATTTTAGGATGAGTTTCCTTCGACTACCCTCGGTGGAGGTTGTTAGGTAATGGCACAACTGGCACCGGAGGAAAAAAAACAGAAATTCTACCCATCTGGTGGGCCAACTATTGGTAACTTTGGGTTGTGTTATATATTAGAGGATGAAACACAATACATATATGTTGTGTTATCATGTTCACCATCTCGTGGTTACTCTCATCCATTTGTTTCATCATGGGCACTAGAGAATTTGTAGTTAAGCTTGTCATTCCCGAAGGAACATATCCAAATCCTCCTTGTAGTTGTGCCATACGACCAGGGTTGCTTATGGCAGATCCTGACGTCAAATATGGATTTAAGGGTGACGCTATCGTTGCAGTATTATCTACAAGCGTCAAAGTGTGACTTTGTAACCCTGCCATTATGGCAGTTGACATGCCATATGGGTAATACCTAGTAACTAAGGGTAGGGTAAAACTTGGGACATAAGGGGGTGTATGGTCTCCCACAACAATCTAAGTAGGCCTTGGTGTAGTTAGGATGTTCGTTACTGGCGGTAAAGAAACTACTACTTCTGGTATTGACGTAGAAGTCGCTAGTGGAGTTAAGATTGGGTATGTAACTTCGACTAGGTTTGATGTCCCTGTTGTACCAACCATCAAAGTAACTATTGGTTCAGGGTCTGGAGCATCATTTCGGGCATAAGAAGTATTTTTTGGATTAATCATTTATGCTAAAGTCCTACCACTTCCTAGATGCATATGACTCCAGACATTGAGAACATTTAATATAGAACAAAGATGTCTAAATAATACAATAATTTCTAGTAAAAGAAAAGAAAAACTTTGAACAAAAATGGTCATGCCGGGTGTGCCAATTTGTTTGCGGGTGTTTTTAGCGAACAATCACTAGTTTAAATAGTCTGTGAGATTAACTCAAAAAATCTATGAAGCAATTTTGTGCAAAAACGTGTACAAGAAAATATGTATGTGAAGTAATTGTGAATGTTTGTATGTAGACAGAATAAAGGCAAAATCTAACGGAAAAAAGCTTGTATGAAAGTAAAAGACAAATGCAATCAATGACATTAAATAAACACAGTAAATGACAGAAATAGTAAAGTGTTTCAATTTAGGAAACATAAAGACGATAAAGAAAAAAGGAACGCAAACTCACGTGTTACTCACAAACTGCTTCGCACTTTGACTTGGGTACTCCAGTTCTATAGAAAAAGTATATGAATTTTGCGACCTTGATTACAATGTATGAATCTTCAATATATACTAAACTAAAGATACTAGTCTCTGACAGTTTATTCCTAGAAAATATACACATCTTTAAGAACATGCAATTTAGTCTTCTGACGAACTGCCACGTTATCAGCACTTGCAAACTGCTGAAAACTATTATTCCATGTTCGTAACTGCTCTTAGCGATTAGTAATTTCCTGCTCGACTAAGGTGATTGTTGAAAGCGCTAAGATCCTTTTCAAGTCTTTGGTTTCCAAAATCTTCTAAGTCTTTCAGTCCGTCGAACGCTTTGACTTCGACACACTGTCGAAAGATCAAATAAGATTTGTTTTCGAGACTCCTCCAAACCATGTTTCAAGAGTTGCTCTTGAGATTCTTCCAAATCATGTTTCAAGATCTGTTCTTGAGATTTTTCCTAACCATATTTTAAGATGTTAGTCGAAATGTTCCAGTCGACGTACTCGTTCTTATCGACTTGTGCCAATATGCAAATACTTAACATTTTCCCAATGCAGCATTCAATTGACTATTTCTCAAATAAAAATTTCCGGACTGATACCTATACATTATGGTATATATGATTTTTGTCCCTATAGTAGTATTACTTACATTGTTACCAAAACAAATTGAATTCCCATAATTTCAAGTTTCATAAATTGTTTCCACAAATGCACACTTTAGAATTCGTGCTTTCCAACCTTTCCCTTTGCAATTGTTAACTATCTAATGGAGCTCTTCTTTCCATCCTCATGGCATGTGATTTATCTACAGCCACTCAAAAATTTGCGCCAATATGTTCTTCAAGATCGGACATTAGAAGAGAATATGTTGAATAGTTTCTGGGTGATTGCAGAAACAACACGTATCATTTCCGATTAATCCAAAACGATGCCGTCTTTCTTTTGTTGCCAGTTGTCTTGGCAAGCTAACCGTAAAACAAAGTTGGCCCTAGGTCTTGCTACATTATCATAAAAGATCTTCCTCAAATGAACTACCTGTTGTGTTTTCTTAAGAGCATGGTGTACCTTTCTAGTTTTAAACTTTATGTTTTGCTGCATGGTGTTCCAGACCTACCAATGTTGTGTCACCTGTCTCTGATTTAGAATTTCCCTGGGTATCCATTAACATACACTCTTCACTAGTACAGTCATTATAGGCCATCATTTTACTTTTTACCTATATTATTTTTTAAACAATAACTATCTTTTTACATATAATACTTCTAACTATTTGTTAATCATTTAACTTTTTTCTTTGTTTATATAAATAAATAAAAATAGTTTTAACAAAACTATAATTAATATTTAAATAATAAATAATCTCTACACCCTTATGTTCCACTCTATTTTATTATATATTAATAAAAAATATATTTATTTAAAATTTATTTGTTCAAATTTTAAATTTATTTTTTTAGTGTCTTTTTTAGAATATATTTTTTTAAAATAATCATATTTTTAAAATTAAATTCCTAAATAACTATTTTTTTAATAAAAAAAAGCGAAAATAACCACATTTACTAACTGATGCGGCGGTTGAACTAACACATCCATTAAAGCTTAAGAGGAGGCGTCATTGGAGCTGACGCATGCTCCCGATGGCCATGCATGTAGGCACCATGCCTCTTGGTGCATGCATGTGTGGTGACACATGCATTGGCGCATACATGCAATACATAGTGTATGTGCCAATGCATCTGACGCATGCACCTTTAATTTTTTTTATTTTTAATTTTAAATGTTAATTTTACAATTAAATAAAAAAATATTGAAAATAAAAATTATATTTATGTTATAATAAAAATTACAAAGAATTGACAAAAAATTCAATGACCGGCCCGATTGAAATGTCCCCCTGTTCCACATCCAGGTGCGTTAGTTTGTCTTCGAGGTCTCACAAAAATTTTCTGAGGTGTTTGAGGTCTTTGAGTACTGACATGATCCAATGGTGGCTGATGCGAAGGTCTGGTGGAAGGTCCAGCGGTATTTGATAAATGTGTCATCATTTGTTCCCAATAGTTGAGGGTTCTCACCAACGACGCTTCCGTAATTGAGTTCGATGCCCATATTGTCGTAGTTGGGTCGATGTGGTTAGGTGAATTGTGGACGATATAGTTGCCCGAATTGGGACATTGAATCATTTTGAAAACGAAGCAATGGTTCATAGGGTGTACTATAGTTAAATAATGGTTGGGTGTTGTGGTGATGGGATGTTTGGGTGGTCATTGGTGGGGGCTACGATGGTCTAAATTGTATGAATTATTTGGGCTATAGACTATTGTGGTGGCTGTGTATGGTTGTTGGTGGGTAGGGTTTGATTCTTGATTTTGAGGTTGAGTGTGTGACATGAATGAGTTGCAAGGTTGGGTGTTTGGTTGTTGGGCGTATGTGGTAGGGTGATGGTGTGAGATTGGTCGTTGGGTTTGGGTGGTTTGACATTGTTCTTGGACGTGGACTTGTTGTTGGGCATATGATGATGAAGCTAGTTGGGATGGATCAATTAAATACCTTGGCTCATACACAAATTAAAATATCATTACTATAACTAAGCAATTACAACCATCAAAACAATTTTGAATATATTATGCACCATCTTGCGAACGTCTCTATCAGTCTTAATATCCACTCATTCACGCACTTCTCCATTTTGATTGAACGTGGACTCAAACCATTGGATCCTTCTAATCCTTTCACCATCTACAATTTCTCCTTCTAACCAACGGTCCAATGCCCGATTAAGACGTAACGAATTTATATTCCAAAGTCGAATCTTTATCGGCGGTGCGACTGCTGAAAAGATTAAATATGTATTTCTCTTGTAAATGTATTCATACATGATTAAAGAAAACAAAATTGAAGGTGATTGAAGTAGAATGAAAGAAAATGGGGTTGGAGGTTCAGAAGTAGTGTGCAAAATATGGGAAATGTGGATGTTATTTATAGATCAACCATGAAATGCATGCGCCAAAGTCTTGAGCGCCACACACACAAGCACATGCATGCGCAAAATGTATGGATGTATTTACTAAAGGACACATGCATGCGCCAACTACCATGACGCCTATATGCAATGGAATAGGGTGCATGCGCCAATGGAGCTAGCGCCTCATTTTAGGGTTTATTGGATGCGCCAGTTCAACTGGTGCATCAATTTAAAAAATTGGTTATTTTGATATTTATTTTAAAAAATTGATTATATTGATAATTAAATTAAAAAATATGGTTATTTTAAAAAAAATATTTTTTTTTTATGGATATAGTTTCTATGTGACGAGAGATTACAATGTAGAGTCCAGTTGATATCCCACCATTCAATTTTTAACTTCTATAATTTGATTAATATAATGTGAATAAAATAATTTTTATAATTTGACTAATATAATGTGAAATAAAATGAATGACCCAAATTTTACTCTTTTAAATGAAGAGTTTCCAAAAATAAGTTACTTATTTTAAATTAAGAATTAAAAAGTGTAGGTCGTCATATCTTAAATGGAGTATTTAACTTTTGTTTGAACTACATCTAAAATAATAAATGAGAGAGGTTGTGTAAAATTTTGTAGCATACAAATTAAACTCTTCTAATTAACGTTAGATGCATAAATATTGTGAGACACAGCAACTGGTATAGTTCAAACGTGGTGACATATGGAAATAGTAGGAGAATTAGGAAGAAACAAAATTGACAGAGAGAGGTACATAATACGATGCCACGAAGATCCTTTTTAGCATGTTGTGTTTGATGATCTGTCTCCAGCTGTAGCTTTTTCATGTGTCTGTAACGATGCAGCTTCTCCGTGCCGGCAATTACAGATCACGTGACCAACTATTGTCATCATTTATATTCTTAATGTTTTTTTTGTTTGTTTTCGTTAAGGTTTAACATTGGAGCCTTCTATTTTACAGTACTGTATTTGCACCAATAGGAGGAATGAATCCTCTCAAGTTCATCTATTACTACGTATTTTATTGAAAAAACTCATTAAAATTTTTTAAATCTAACATACAAAGGTGAGATTAACTAGAACAATTAGAATGTTATTTTGACATTATCTTTTCACATCTACATTGTATTCTTATTCAAAATACATAACACTAGTATTATTTAATTTTGCATCTAAAAAGACAACAAGTAGCATTAATCATAAAACCTTCTTTCTCTATCTTTTCATCTTTTAGTTTTTTTTTATGTAACTCATTTTGTTTTAGGTATGAGTATCGATATCTTTAACCACATTCTCATCATGAAAACCTTAACATTGTTCATCACTTTTGATGGTTTGCTCTAATGCTTCCTTTTGCTTTGATGGATCCATTCTTTATTCTTTGGGCTTGTCTAACCGCTACGTCCACAAGTTCTTCTCCGATTCTGAAACCTCATACCACAAAAACTTTTGTTGAAACCCTCAATGGTGTTGCGATAACTTCCCACAATAGGTCCTTAAAGGTGATCGTATCTCCATTACCATCCCGGAAGACGAATACCTAGCTGGGGTTAAAGATTGCAAGCATAACCTTCATGGAAGAGTCATTTGGCCCAAAGGGTCGAAACCCCTTTTGCTGCAAAACCTGAGAGAAGCTTTCAAAAGTTCAGAAAAACCTTGGCAAATGGGGTGTCATCTCGTTCTGTTAGGGATTCTTTGAATTTGCCTTTTCTTCCCTTGAAGACCTCATACGTATGCGTGCTTCAGGTGCTTGGAACCTTGCTCTGGAGTTGCTCAAGCTCTTCCCTTGGTTGAGAGACTTCACACCAAGTCTTCAGCAAAACAATATTGCGCAGGTATGGGTTTGATTATATGGCTTAGCTCAGGAATATTAGATGCCTAAGATTTTCTTTGCCATTGCAAGTAGTATAGGTACTCCAATATGTTCTGATATGGCTTATACTAGGCCCTTGATAGATAGATCCTTTGGTCATTTTGTTAGGGTTCTTGTAGATATGGATGTCACGAAAGAAATTAGATACAAAATTCTTGTGGAAAAACAAGGTTATGCTTTAAACATGAGAATCTCCCTTAATTTTGCTCTTTTTTGTAACAAAACGAATCATTACTTAGACAATTTCAAGTTTGGGAAAAATAAAAGCTAGAAGAAGGAACCCTTTATGGTTGTGAAGAAATGAATTAACAAGATTTTTGTCACCGAATTGAAGGAGGTTGTGTAGGAGACAAGCACCCATGTTCCTAAATCGAATGAAGTTGATACTGATAATATTCCTAATATTAATGTTTATCACACCCCTGTCCTTGATAATCCTAAGTAAAAACAACCTATGGAAACACCTAAAGCTAGCAATAGGTTGGAGCAAAATACTGACCCCTTCCAGAATGTTGATAATCAAAATTTGAACTCTATGCAAATAACCGGGGTCATCAGTTCTGATGATTCTGCGTTTGTTGATGCCACATTTGATGACTCTATTGAAAGCTCTTTGGAAACCACAATCAATACTAAGAATAAAACTTTTCTTTCTAACTCCTGGGCAACCCTAGAGGATGAAGATATTTCTGATGATAACTCTGAGGAGGAGGATATTAATGAAGCAAAGATGAATTAATTACAGTTGGTTGTTTCAAAGTCACAAAAATAGAAGTTTAGACAGAGTTCTAGGTCCCTGAAGGGTTATACTACAAGATCCAAAGTTGGTTCACATAAGATGGATCATGATCTGTCTCTATTGGAATTCCAATGGCCTGGCCAACCCCTACCAAGTTGGTCCTTAAATCAATGATCCTCACTCATAAACCTGATTTTTGTTTCATAGCTGAGCCATGGATGGCGCTTGATAGATTTCCTTTTAGATTTTTTGATAAGCTTGACTACGAAATTTTCTCTTAAAACTCTAGACCAGGATTGGATCCTAATCTTTGGTGTTTTTGCAACAAGGTTCTTCAACCTGGAATTCTTAGCCAATCTAATCAATCTGTTGCTCTTAAAGTTATTCATAATTTCAAAGTTCGTATGTTTGTTGTTGTGTATGCTTCCAATTGAATTAATAGAATGAAAAACATTTAGAGAGAGATTTCTAATCTTCAAATTGCTAATCCTGGTCTGTGTGCATTCTTGGGGATTTTAATTCCATCCTTGGTGCTCAATGAGCACAGGGGAAGCCATTCTCCTAATAGATCCTCAATTTTAGATTTTGCTTCTTGGGTAAATTTAAATGACCTGGTGGATGTCCCCAATAATGGCACTTATTATACTTGGACTAATGGTAGATCTGGAAACAATAGGATTGATATACATAGTTTTTTGTAGCCAAGACTAGATCAAGGATTATTTATCTTTCTCAATCACTGCTCTGCCCAGATTAAGATCATATCATTTTCCCATTCTTTTTAACTTCAACTTCTTAACTTTTAAGAGGATTTGTCATTTCAGATTTTTTAAAATGTGGACCCTTCATCATACTACTTAGAGTATCATTGAATATTGTTGGAACAACCCTATTGCGGGATGGCCTATGTTCATCCTCAATAAGAAGCTTCATATCCTTAAAATTAAGCTTAGGACTTGGAACAGAGAAAATTTTGGGAATGTCCATGACAAGGTTCAAGAAGCAAACAATAGAATGACCCATATCCAAAGTTAGATTCAGAATGGTGGGACAACTAAGGCTCTTATAACTAAAGAGAACAAAGCTCAAAAGGAGGTTGAGAAAGCTCTTAATATTGAGGATTATTTATGGTCGGAGAAATCTAAAGTGGGTTGGCATCTGGAAGGTGACAAAAACACTGCCTAGTTCCACAGGGTTTCTAAGATCAAATATTCCTTTAATAAAATCTTTATCCTTGAATATAGAGTTGCTATTATCAACGAACCTCGAGAGATATACAATTATGTGGTCTCTTATTTTTCTAACTTGTTTTCTTATGTAGCTGCAGAGCAAGACTTCTCCCTTATTGATATGGTCATTCCCTACTTGGTCTCAGATGTCATGAACAATCTTCTTTGTGTCATCCCCTATTGTGAAGAAATCAAAGTTGCAATGTTTAGTTTGAACAAGAACAACTCTCCTGGGTCAGACGGTTTTGGTGGCCATTTCTATCAAACTTATTAGAACATAGCTCAACACGATGTTTGCAAAGTTGTCCTTCATTTTTTTACAACTGGCTAGATTCTTCCTAATTTAATGTTGGTACCATTATTATCTTACCTAAGTCCAAGGATGCTGACATTATTGCCAATTTTAGACCCATTGCGATGTGAAATTTCAAGTTCAAGATTGTTTCTAAAATTCTTGCTGACAGACTAGCCTCAATCTTGCCTTTAATTATCTCCAAGGAGCAAAAATTCTTCATCGGAGGTCGAAATATTAAAGATTGTGTTTGTTTAGCCTATGAAGATTTCAGCCAACTTGACAAAAAAATCTCTTAGTGGTAACTTAGCCCTTAAGGTGGATGTGATTAAAGCCTTTGATACCTTGAGTTGTGCTTTCTTACTGAAGGTGTTAAAAACTTTTGGCTTTGGAAACACTTTCTACAACTGGATCAAAATCATTTTGGAATCTGTTCATTTATCTATCAACATCAATGGGACTTCTCATGGCTACTTCAAATGTGGTAGAGGGGTCAGGCAAAGAGACCCTTTATTACCCCTGCTTTTTTGCTTAGTTGAAGAGGTGTTGAGCAGAAACCTAACTTCTTTGGTTGAAGAAGGTCACTTGAAATCTATTATTAGCTCAAGGAAAATTCCCATCCTTTCTCATGCAATGTACACGGATAACATCTTGATCTTTTCTAAAGTCACTAATGGCAACATTCAAGTTCTTATTAAGTTGTTCTTAGAATATGCCTCAGTCTTTGGTTAGATCTTCAATTCGTCAAAGTACTTCCTTTTTGCTGGTGGCATGAGCACTTCAAGAATCAACTACCTTTTGTAATGCACTTGTTTCACCAAGGTTAAAATTACATTCATGTACCTGGGGGTCCCTATTTTTACAGGTAAAGCTAGGGACATTCATCTTCATCCTATTGCGGATAAGACCATCAACAAGCTTTCAACGTGGAAGAGCTCTCTACTTTTTGTTGCCAGGAGAACTGTGTTGGTTCAATCCATGATTCATTCTATGATCAATCATAGTATTTCCATCTAACCTTGGCCTATTTCTCTTCTTAAGCAGATAGAAAAATCCACGGGGAACTTCATTTGAGGATGGGACATCTGAAGAAGAAGAGCGATCCATAACGCAGCGGAATTTAAAATTTCTCCTTTAGTGATCCTTACGAATGGGCATGATCAGTGATATAATCGTTACCTCTTGTGGCGATTATAACCTTTGATGCAGATCTACGGAGCGATCACGAACGTTGAACGATGACAACGCCTCTACTCAGTCCACACGAACGGATTCCTTCAATCTTAGTGCTAGCTGCTATGAATGAAGGCTTTGAGTGAGTGAGTGAGTGAGAGAGAGAGAGAGAGAGAGAGAGAGAGAGAGAGAGAGAGAGAGAGAGAGAGAGAAACGAAATTGCAACTGCACAAATGCTTCTACACGAGGGTTCTATTTATAGAACCACTTGTGTGGGTTGCAAGCTAAAAAGCCCACTCAAGTGTATGTGGCCCATATCTTATAATATGCTAAAATCACTTAAGCGCGTGGCACCTTACCATATTTCGTATTCTACTTAAGTACACCGTACCTTACGATGTTCTACAATTCACTTAAGTGCACCGTACATTACGGTCTCATCAATCCGTCCTTTTGTGTGTGACCCTGTAGGTTTTCGCGACATTGACAATTATATTAAATCACGTATTTAACATAATAAACAGTGAGCGGTATCTAGCAACACATCACTGCTACCCAAGACACAAAAATGTCATCTGATATGACAAATCCTTTTGTGATAATACTTATGTGTACAATTATCCTTTTGCCCTTATGTCTATATTGAACACAAGGCATAAACCGTGTCATCCTTGTCCAGTTCAATATTGAGCCCATAGACATTTATCCTGTTACGCAGGACGGGAAAATTCCATCTAGGTCACTCATGTCCCTTAGCATGCTTCGTGGAGTACCCATCAACTGTCTTTATGGTCATCCAGTTACGGACAATGTTTGATCAGCAATAAGGCACTCGACTCTACATCTAGGGTCCATAGTGGTTTCAGGTCGAAGGGTGGTATACACCATTATCACCATGAGAATAACTTATGACACTTTGCATAACATTCTATATAGTATTCTCATAGCGGGTCAATCCAGTATAAATATTACTCTTAATATTCATACCTATGTTTAAGACTTGATAACTCCTTATCCGTGATCCATGAGATGTGATCATCAGTCTATATACATAATAGTCTTAATGCTTTAATGTTATCCCACTTCATAATAAAGCTCGACTATGGATACTTTAAGAATAGTGTCCTTATGTTTAATGTGATCTCATGATTAAGTCACACTTGATACATTAAATGGACTATCTAATCTAGGGACTTTATTAGACAAACATAATAAAGAAAAAGCCTTTTATTATTAATAAATAATTCGATACAAGTACCATAAGTATTGACCTCTAGGGCTTACACCAACAATCTCCCACTAGCACTAGAGCCAATCAGGCATACCCTTAATGCCCATAGATCTAGTATAGCCATCATGTTTTTGCTGCGCAAGAGGCTTTGTCAGTGGGTCAACAATATTGTCAAGTGTAGGTACTCTGCATATTTTCATATCTCCTCTATCTATTCTCTCTCGAATGAGGTGATAACACCTAAGTATGTGTTTGGATCGTTGGTGAGATCTAGGTTTCTTAGCTTCTGCGATAGCACTATTGTTATCACAATAGAGACCAATGGGATCCATAATGCTAGGAACTATGCCAAGTTCACTAATGAACTTTTTGATCCAAACATCTTCCTTTGCTACACTGGAGGCAACAATATACTCGGCCTCGGTTGTAGAATCAGCAACTGTATCTTGCTTTGAACTTTTCCAACTCACAGCGCCACCGTTTAAGCAAAACACATAACCAGATTGCGATCTAAAGTCATCCTTATTTGTCTGGAAGCTAGCATCCGTGTATCCAATTACAGCCAGCTCTTCCTCACCTCCATATATCAAGAATGAGTCCTTAGTCCTTCTCAAATACTTAAGGATATTCTTGACAGCTACCCAATGAGCATCACCAGGATCAGATTGGTACCTACCCGTTGCACTTAAAACATACGAGACATCTGGTTGAGTACATAACATGGCATACATGATAGATCCTATTGCAGGTGCATATGGAATCTTATACATGCGATCCCTTTCTTCCCTAGTTGAAGGGGATTGTGTTTTTGATAGACACAAGCCATGTTGCATAGGTATGAATCCTTTCTTGGAATCATGCATATTAAAGTGTCTCAGCACTTTGTCTATGTACATACAAGCAGTTTTTGTGATCTATCTCTATAGATTCTGATTCCTAATATATAGGTTGCTTCACATAGGTCCTTCATAGAAAAGCATTTCCCCAACCAAGACTTTACTTGTTGCAGGGTAGGGACATCGTTTCCAATGAGTAATATGTCATCTACATAATACCAGGAAAACGATCATGCTCCCACTAACCTTCTTGTAGTCACAAGGCTCATCTTCGTTCTTGATGAATCCATATTGTTTTACTGTTTCATCAAAACAAAGATTCCAGCTTCTGGAAGCTTGCTTCAATCCATAGATTGATCTTTGTGACTTACATATCTTTTGGGCTTCTTCTGGTATGTCAAATACTTCAGGATGTGTCATGTACACATCCTCAAGAAGATTCCCATTAAGGAAAGCTGTTTTGACATCCATCTGCCATATTTCATAATCATGATATGCATCGATAGCAAGTAAAATCCGAACAGATTTAAGCATTGCAACTGGTGAAAAGGTTTCATCATAGTCAACCCCATGAATTTGTTTATATCCTTTTGCAACCAGTCTTGCCTTATAGGTATGTACCTTACCATCCATGTCAGTCTTCTTTTTGAAGACCCACTTGCATCCCATAGGGTTAACTCCTACTGGAGGCTCTACCAAGGTCCAAACTTGGTTTGTGTACATGGAATCCACTTCAGATTTCATGGCTTCTAGCCATTTCTCAGACTCGGGACCAGTTATGGCCTCTTGGTAGGTCACATGCTCATCTTGATCCATGAGTAATACATCACCTTGATCAGTTATGAGATATCCATATCTGTCAGGTAGGTGACGTATCCTGCTTGACCTACGCTAGTCTTGTTCTACTTGAGCAGGTTTCTCTTCCACAACTACTTGTGTTTCCTGCTTTAATTCCTCCATAGGTGTATCAATGCTTTGTGATTCTTGAATTTCTTCAAGCTCTACTTTCCTCCCACTGATTCCTTTGGAAATAAAATCCTTTTCTAGGAAAACTCCATTTCGAGCGACAAACACTTTGCCCTCAAAAGGATTGTAGAAGTAATACCCTTTTGTTTCTTTAGGATACCCCACAAATAAGCATTTGTCAGATTTAGGCTCAAGCTTAGTTGAAATTTGTCGTTTCACATAAACTTCGTAACCCCAAATCTTCATGTAAGATATATGTGGTTTCTTAACACTCCATATCTCATATGGTGTCTTCTCATCCTTTTTGGATGGAACACGGTTAAGTGTGTAAGCTACTGTCAATAGTGCATGTCCCCAAAAGGAGTTTGGAAGATCGGCGTGACTCATCATGGATCGGACCATGTCTAACAAGGTTCGATTTCTTCTCTCAGATACACCATTCCATTGGGGTGTTCCAAGAGGAGTAAGTTGGGATAGGATCCCACACTCTTTCAGATGGTCATCAAACTCCAGGCTTAAATACTCACCACCTCGATCTGATCGAAGAGTTTTAATATTCTTACCTAGTTGGTTTTGTACTTCATTCTTGAATTCCTTGAACTTTTCAAAGGACTCTGATTTATGTTTCATTAAATACACATAACCATATCTACTGAAATCATCAGTAAATATGATGAAGTACTGAAAACCTCCTCTGGCTGGTATGTTCAGTGGTCCACATACATCAGTATGTATGAGGGTCAAAAGATTATTAGCTCTTTCACCTTTTCCTGTGAATGGAGACTTTGTCATCTTTCCAATTGAACAATATCTGCATGTCTCATATGATTCATAATCAAAAGAGTCCAAGAGTCCATCTTTATGGAGTTTGGAAATGTGTTTCTCATTTATGTGGCCTAATCGACAATGCCAAAGGTAAGTTGGATTTAACTCATTAGGTTTCATCCTTTTAGTATTAATGTTATAAATAGGCATTTCAAGATCAAAGACATATAGTCCTTTGTTGATTTGTGCAGTAGCATATAATATATCATTCAAATAAATTGAGCAACAATTGTTCTTTATTATAAATGAAAAACTAAACTTGTCCAAACAAGAAACGGAAATAATATTCCTGCTAATTGCAGGTACATAATAACAGTTCTCTAACTGAATTATTAAACCACTAGGTAAAGTCGATACATAAGTTCCTACGGCTAAAGCAACAACCTTTGCTCCATTGCCAACTCGTAGGTCAACTTCTTCTTTTGCCAAATCTCTACTCCTTTTTAGCCCCTGCACATTGGTACAAATGTGAGAACCGCATCCAGTATCTAATACCCATGATGCAGAAGTAGATAAATTAATTTCAATAACAAAAATACCTGAAGTTGAAGTCTCTACTCCATTATTCTTATCTTCCAGGTACTTTGGGCAGTTTCTCTTCCAGTGTCCGGTCTTACCGCAATGGAAGCAGGTGCCTTCCTTTGCTATGCCTCCACTAGGCTTCAAAGCAGCACAAGCGGGTTTGGGTTTGGCAACTTCCTTGCCTTTCCCTTTATCACCCTGCTTGGTGGGTCTTTTGTTCTGTCTCTTTCCATTTCCGATCATCAGAATGGACTTCCCTTTTGACTTCAGATTCTGCTCAGCAGTTCTTAGCATGGCTAGTAGTTCAGGAAGAGATTTGTCCATATCATTCATATTCAAATTTAGGACAAATTGATTGAATCTATCTAGCAACGATTGCAAGATCAAATCAGTCGCAAGTTCCTTTCCGAGGGGAAAACCCAACCTCTCAAGGTTTTCCACATACCTAATCATCTTGAGCGCATGGGGACCTACAGGGGCTCCCTCAGCTAACTTGCCTTGAAAAAGGGCTTTTGAAACTTCAAACCTTTCATGCCTTGCTTGCTCTTGATAGAGCATCTTTAGGTGTTCGATCATATCGAACGCTGCCATGTTCTCATGTTGCTTTTGCAACTCTGAGTTCATGGTAGCTAGCATGAGACAAGCAGTTTCATTGGCATCATCGACATGCTTCTTATAAGCATCTCTTTCTGCCTTAGGTGCAGAACTAGGAGGTTCCTCTTCAGGAACAGGTTTCGCCAAGACATACATCTTTCTATCATGTTTGAGGATAATCCTCAAATTTCGGTGCCAATCCAGAAAATTTGTCCCAGACAATTTTCCTTGTCAAGGATTGATCGCAAAATGTTGTTAGAGGTGTTTGTTGTCATGATAATCTACATGAAAATATAAGTATCAATAACATATTTAATTAGGCCTTTAATTAAATATGCTCTCACTATTTTACTCAAAATAAATGACCCTCACCATTTGATTCAGAAAATCCCTTTGGAAGATTTTCTAGTGGGTCGAGATCCACATTTCACTTTGTTTTAAGTCCGCGTATGCGGATTATACAAAACTAGGTTATTTAGGTAGGAACTCCTTCCAATTGTATCTAATACAACTCTCAAATATTTTAGTTGGGTGAATAACTCCTTATTCCAATCCATCACATGGATCATTTCCAACTCTTGCTTCTAAACATATATAATGTTATTATAATTTGTTTAGTTAAGTTTGACCCATTGTTTTAGCAATTGGATATTATAATTATCCCATCGCACCTTACTAATATAGAACATGCACCTCGCGTAGGAGAAACCTACATTATCCGATACTAGTCTTGATGAGTGCTAAAACTTGGAAAGCATAAACTTAATATTTAATTTGAGGGAATTTGCAATTATTCTGATCTCACCGGCTTATTTATCATATAAATTGTCTCTCACAGGCATCAACATACATAATGAAACAATTATGGCCCCTAGCGCAATTGTTCTCCCAAGCCAATGAGAGAACCTAAGCTAACCTAATAACGATCTAAGCTTCTCCAAGCAAGATCTTCAAGGTTGTCCTCCTTTGATATTGAATTCTTCTCTTTCTTCATAACATTACATTATATAAAAGAAACTCGTTTTACATACGAGGGAGTGAGATGAGAAAAGAAGTTACATTAAGAGATTAAAAGAGAGGCACGACACACAGGTCGTATTTTAAAAACCCAAAACAGAATAAAGGAAAACTAAGGCCATAACCGATCACCACAAGACAATAATAATAAACACATTATTATTATTAATTTTAATTCTTTTAATTAATTAAAACCAAATTAAATTTCGGCGACTGATCACACTACGCAGAGTTAGTCGGGGGTCCGCTGCCCTATCAGCGGACGGGGGTTTCGCTGCCCGGTTAGCGGAAGAGGGTCAAGGGGGAAGCGCCCCCTTGAATAATTCATTTGAAATCGACGTCGTTTTTTGCATCAACACTTGATACTTTAAAGCACAACTCTTGCACAGTCACAATCCTAATCGCATAACTCTTTGACAACACAACCGTTGTGCCGTCATTAACCCTAATGCACCAATTTTAGACCGTCAAACACACCTCGATTGTTGATTCAGTATGATTGATCAACACGTCATTGCTTCACCATACTAATGTCGGATCAAGAAGCAAACTACAATTGATCGCTCAAAGGAAAACAACCATTAAGTGTTTGAATGAACGAAACACAAACAATATATCATATATACCGTAGTTTGCATCAGGATTACTTATATCATATATATAACTTGATCGATCTCAATTGCATAACCTATGGACGATCGATGTATCGCTGCTTCACCATACTAATGTCGGATTCCGAAGCATAGTCAACATCAATCATCCAAATCGTACACACATGATGCCAAATTTAATTACTCGTTTATTCTTTGATTCATTATGTATTTTAATCGTATTAGTACAGAAAATACAGAAAATACAGAAAATAAACAGCTATCAGATGCATGGTTTCGTAAGTGGCTCTGATACCACTGAAGGAGAAGAGCGATCCATAACGCAGCGAAATTTAAAATTTCTCCTTTAGTGATCCTTACGAATGGGCATGATCAGTGATAGAATCGTCACCTTTTGTGGCGATTGTAACCTTTGATGCAGATCTACGGAGCGATCACGAACATTGAACGATGACGACGCCTCTACTCAGTCCACACGAACGAATTCCTTCAATCTCAATGCTAGCTACTACGAATGAAGGCTTTGAGTGTGAGAGAGAGAGAGAAACGAAATTGCAACTACACAAATGCTTCTACACAAGGGTTCTATTTATAGAACCACTTGTGTGGGTTGCAAGCTAAAAAGCCCACTCAAGTGTATGTGGCCCATATCTTATAATATGCCAAAATCACTTAAGCGCGTGGTACCTTACCATATTTCGTATTCTACTTAAGTACACCGTACCTTACGATGTTCTACAATTCACTTAAGTGCACCGTACATTACGGTCTCATCAATCCGTCCTTTTGTGTGTGACCCTGTAGGTTTTTGCGACATTGACAATTATATTAAATCACGTATTTAACATAATAAACAGTGAGCGGTATCTAGCAACACATCACTGCTACACAAGACACACAAATGTCATCTGATATGACAAATCCTTTTGTGATAATACTTATGTGTACAATTATCCTTTTGCCCTTATGTCTATATTGAACACAAGGCATAAACCGTGTCATCCTTGTCCAGTTCAATATTGAGCCCATAGACATTTATCCTGTTACGCAGGATGGGAAAATTCCATCTAGGTCACTCATGTCCCTTAGCATGCTTCGTGGAGTACCCATCAACTGTCTTTATGGTCATCCAGTTACGGACAATGTTTGATCAGCAATAAGGCACTCGACTCTACATCTAGGGTCCATAGTGGTTTCAGGTCGAAGGGTGGTATACACCATTATCACCATGAGAATAACTTATGACACTTTGCATAACATTCTATATAGTATTCTCATAGCGGGTCAATCCAGTATAAATATTACTCTTAATATCCATATCTATGTTTAAGACTTGATAACTCCTTATCCATGATCCATGAGATGTGATCATCAGTCTATATACGTAATAGTCTTAATGCTTTAATGTTATCCCACTTCATAATAAAGCTCGACTATGGATACTTTAAGAATAGTGTCCTTATGTTTAATGTGATCTCATGATTAAGTCACACTTGATACATTAAATGGACTATCTAATCTAGGGACTTTATTAGACAAACATAATAAAGAAAAATCCTTTTATTATTAATAAATAATTCGATACAAGTACCATAAGTATTGACCTCTAGGGCTTACACCAACAATCTTCCACTAGCACTAGAGCCAATCAGGCATACCCTTAATGCCCATAGATCTAGTATAGCCATCATGCTTTTGCTGCGCAAGAGACTTTGTCAGTGGGTCAACAATATTGTCAAGTGTAGGTACTCTGCATATTTTCATATCTCCTATATCTATTATCTCTCGAATGAGGTGATAACGCCTAAGTATGTGTTTGGATCGTTGGTGAGATCTAGGTTTCTTAGCTTGTGCGATAGCACTATTGTTATCACAATAGAGACCAATGGGATCCATAATGCTAGGAACTATGCCAAGTTCACTAATGAACTTTTTGATCCAAACATCTTCCTTTGCTGCACTGGAGGCAACAATATACTCGGCCTCGGTTGTAGAATCAGCAACTGTATCTTGCTTTGAACTTTTCCAACTCACAGCGCCACCGTTTAAGCAAAACACATAACCAGATTGTGATCTAAAGTCATCCTTATTTGTCTGGAAGCTAGCATCAGTGTATCCAATTACAACCAGCTCTTCCTCACCTCCATATATCAAGAATGAGTCCTTAGTCCTTCTCAAATACTTAAGGATATTCTTGACAGCTACCCAATGAGCATCACCAGGATCAGATTGGTACCTACCCGTTGCACTTAAAACATACGAGACATCTGGTTGAGTATATAATATGACATACATGATAGATCCTATTGCAGGTGCATATGGAATCTTATACATGCGATCCCTTTCTTCCCTAGTTGAAGGGGATTGTGTTTTTGATAGACACAAGCCATGTTGCATAGGTATGAATCCTTTCTTGGAATCATGCATATTAAAGTGTCTTAGCACTTTGTCTATGTACATACAAGCAGTTTTTGTGATCTATCTCTATAGATTCTGATTCCTAATATATAGGCTGCTTCACATAGGTCCTTCATAGAAAAGCATTTCCCCAACCAAGACTTTACTTGTTGCAGGGTAGGGACATCGTTTCCAATGAGTAATATGTCATCTACATATAATACCAGGAAAACGATCATGCTCCCACTAACCTTCTTGTAGTCACAAGGCTCATCTTCGTTCTTGATGAATCCATATTGTTTTACTGTTTCATCAAAACAAAGATTCCAGCTTCTGGAAGCTTGCTTCAATCCATAGATTGATCTTTGTGACTTACATATCTTTTGGGCTTCTTCTGGTATGTCAAATACTTCAGGATGTGTCATGTACACATCCTCAAGAAGATTCCCATTAAGGAAAGCGATTTTGACGTCCATCTGCCATATTTCATAATCATGATATGCAGCGATAGCAAGTAAAATCCGAACAGATTTAAGCATTGCAACTGGTGAAAAGGTTTCATCATAGTCAACCCCATGAATTTGTTTATATCCTTTTGCAATCAGTCTTGCCTTATAGGTATGTACCTTACCGTCCATGTCAGTCTTCTTTTTGAAGACCCACTTGCATCCTATAGGGTTAACTCCTACAGGAGGCTCTACCAAGGTCCAAACTTGGTTTGTGTACATGGAATCCACTTCAGATTTCATGGCTTCTAGCCACTTCTCAGACTCGGGACCAGTTATGGCCTCTTGGTAGGTCACATGCTCATCTTGATCCATGAGTAATACATCACCTTGATCAGTTATGAGATATCCATATCTGTCAGGTAGGTGACGTATCCTACTTGACCTACGCTGGTCTTGTTCTACTTGAGCAGGTTTCTCTTCCACAACTACTTGTGTTTCCTGCTCTAATTCCTACATAGGTGTATCAATGCTTTGTGATTATTGAATTTCTTCAAGCTCTACTTTCCTCCCACTGATTCCTTTGGAAATAAAATCCTTTTCTAGGAAAACTCCATTTCGAGCGACAAACACTTTGCCCTCAGAAGGATTGTAGAAGTAATACCCTTTTGTTTCTTTAGGATACTCCACAAATAAGCATTTGTCAGATTTAGGCTCAAGCTTAGTTGAAATTTGTCGTTTCACATAAACTTCGTAACCCCAAATCTTCATGTAAGATATATGTGGTTTCTTAACACTCCATATCTCATATGGTGTCTTCTCATCCCTTTTGGATGGAACACTGTTAAGTGTGTAAGCTACTGTCAATAGTGCATGTCCACAAAAGGAATTTGGAAGATCGGCGTGACTCATCATGGATCGGACCATGTCTAACAGGGTTCGATTTCTTCTCTCAGATACACCATTCCATTGGGGTGTTCCAAGAGGAGTAAGTTGGGATAGGATCCCACACTCTTTCAGATGGTCATCAAACTCCAGGCTTAAATACTCACCACCTCGATCTGATCGAAGAGTTTTAATATTCTTACCTAGTTGGTTTTGTACTTCATTCTTGAATTCCTTGAACTTTTCAAAGGACTCTGATTTATGTTTCATTAAATACACATAACCATATCTACTGAAATCATCAGTAAATATGATGAAGTACTGAAAACCTCCTCTGGCTGGTATGTTCAGTGGTCCACATACATCAGTATGTATGAGGGTCAAAAGATTATTAGCTCTTTCACCTTTTCCTGTGAATGGAGACTTTGTCATCTTTCCAATTGAACAATATCTGCATGTCTCATATGATTCATAATCAAAAGAGTCCAAGAGTCCATCTTTATGGAGTTTGGAAATGTGTTTCTCATTTATGTGGCCTAATCGACAATGCCAAAGGTAAGTTGGATTTAACTCATTAGGTTTCATCCTTTTAGTATTAATGTTATAAATAGGCATTTCAAGATCAAAGACATATAGTCCTTTGTTGATTTGTGCAGTAGCATATAATATATCATTCAAATAAATTGAGCAACAATTGTTCTTTATTATAAATGAAAAACTAAACTTGTCCAAACAAGAAACGGAAATAATATTCCTGCTAATTGCAGGTACATAATAACAGTTCTCTAACTGAATTATTAAACCACTAGGTAAAGTCGATACATAAGTTCCTACGGCTAAAGCAACAACCTTTGCTCCATTGCCAACTCGTAGGTCAACTTCTTCTTTTGCCAAATCTCTACTCCTTTTTAGCCCCTGCACATTGGTACAAATGTGAGAACCGCATCCAGTATCTAATACCCATGATGCAGAAGTAGATAAATTAATTTCAATAACAAAAATACCTGAAGTTGAAGTCTCTACTCCATTATTCTTATCTTCCAGGTACTTTGGGCAGTTTCTCTTCCAGTGTCCGGTCTTACCGCAATGGAAGCAGGTGCCTTCCTTTGCTATGCCTCCACTAGGCTTCAAAGCAGCACAAGCGGGTTTGGGTTTGGCAACTTCCTTGTCTTTCCCTTTATCACCCTGCTTGGTGGGTCTTTTGTTCTGTCTCTTTCCATTTCCGATCATCAGAATGGACTTCCCTTTTGACTTCAGATTCTGCTCAGCAGTTCTTAACATGGCTAGTAGTTCAGGAAGAGATTTGTCCATATCATTCATATTCAAATTTAGGACAAATTGATTGAATCTATCTAGCAACGATTGCAAGATCAAATCAGTCGCAAGTTCCTTTCCGAGGGGAAAACCCAACCTCTCAAGGTTTTCCACATACCTAATCATCTTGAGCGCATGGGGACCTACAGGGGCTCCCTCAGCTAACTTGCCTTGAAAAAGGGCTTTTGAAACTTCAAATCTTTCATGCCTTGCTTGCTCTTGATAGGGCATCTTCAGGTGTTCGATCATATCGAACGCTGCCATGTTCTCATGTTGCTTTTGCAACTCTGAGTACATGGTAGCTAGCATGAGACAAGCAGTTTCATTGGCATCATCGACATGCTTCTTATAAGCATCTCTTTCTGCCTTAGGTGCAGAACTAGGAGGTTCCTCTTCAGGAACAGGTTTCTCCAAGACATACATCTTTCTATCATGTTTGAGGATAATCCTCAAATTTTGGTGCCAATCCAGAAAATTTGTCCCAGACAATTTTCCTTGTCAAGGATTGATCGCAAAATGTTGTTAGAGGTGTTTGTTGTCATGATAATCTACATGAAAATATAAGTATCAATAACATATTTAATTAGGCCTTTAATTAAATATGCTCTCACTATTTTACTCAAAACAAATAACCCTCACCATTTGATTCAGAAAATCCCTTTGGAAGATTTTCTAGTGGGTCGAGATCCACATTTCACTTTGTTTTAAGTCCGTGTATGCGGATTACACAAAACTAGGTTATTTAGGTAGGAACTCCTTCCAATTGTATCTAATACAACTCTCGAATATTTTAGTTGGGTGAATAACTCCTTATTCCAATCCATCACATGGATCATTTCCAACTCTTGCTTCTAAACATATATAATGTTATTATAATTTGTTTAGTTAAGTTTGACCCATTGTTTTAGCAATTGGATATTATAATTATCCCATCGCACCTTACTAATATAGAACATGCACCTCGCGTAGGAGAAACCTACATTATCCGATACTAGTCTTGATGAGTGCTAAAACTTGGAAAGCATAAACTTAATATTTAATTTGAGGGAATTTGCAATTATTCTGATCTCACCGGCTTATTTATCATATAAATTGTCTCTCACAGGCATCAACATACATAATGAAACAATTATGGCCCCTAGCGCAATTGTTCTCCCAAGCCAATGAGAGAACCTAAGCTAACCTAATAACGATCTAAGCTTCTCCAAGCAAGATCTTCAAGGTTGTCCTCCTTTGATATTGAATTCTTCTCTTTCTTCATAACATTACATTATATAAAAGAAACTCGTTTTACATACGAGGGAGTGAGATGAGAAAAGAAGTTACATTAAGAGATTAAAAGAGAGGCACGACACACATGTCGTATTTTAAAAACCCAAAACAGAATAAAGGAAAACTAAGGACATAACCGATCACCACAAGACAATAATAATAAACACATTATTATTATTAATTTTAATTCTTTTAATTAATTAAAACCAAATTAAATTTTAGCGACCGATCACACTACGCAGAGTTAGTCGGGGGTCCGCTGCCCGGTCAGCGGACGGGGGTTCCGTTGCCCGGTTAGCGGAAGAGGGTCAAGGGGGAAGCGCCCCCTTGAATAATTTATTTGAAATCGACGTCGTTTTTTGCATCAACACTTGATACTTTAAAGCACAACTCTTGTGCAGTCACAAACCTAATCGCATAACTCTTTGACAACACAACCCCTGTGCCGTCATTAACCCTAATGCACCAATTTTAGACCGTCAAACACACCTCGATTGTTTATTCAGTATGATTGATCAACACGTCATTGCTTTACCATACTAATGTCGGATCAAGAAGCAAACGACCATTGATCGCTCAAAGGAAAATAACCATTAAGTGTTTGAATGAACGAAACACAAACAATATATCATATATACCGTAGTTTGCATCAGGATTACTTATATCATATATATAACTTGATCGATCTCAATTGCATAACCTATGGACGATCGATGTATCGCTGCTTCACCATACTAATGTCGGATTCCGAAGCATAGTCAACATCAATCATCCAAATCGTACACACATGATGCCAAATTTAATTACTCGTTTATTCTTTGATTCATTATGTATTTTAATCGTATTAATACAGAAAATACAGAAAATAAACAGCTATCAGATGCATGGTTTCGTAAGTGGCTCTGATACCACTGAAGGAGAAGAGCGATCCATAACGCAGCGAAATTTAAAATTTCTCCTTTAGTGATCCTTACGAATGGGCATGATCAGTGATAGAATCGTCACCTCTTGTGGCGATTGTAACCTTTGATGCAGATCTACGGAGCGATCACGAACATTGAACGATAACGACGCCTCTACTCAATCCACACGAACGGATTCCTTCAATCTCAATGCTAGCTACTACGAATGAAGGCTTTGAGTGAGAGAGAGAGAGAGAGAGAAACGAAATTGCAACTACACAAATGCTTTTACACAAGGGTTCTATTTATAGAACCACTTGTGTGGGTTGCAAGCTAAAAAGCCCACTCAAGTGTATGTGGCCCATATCTTATAATATGCCAAAATCACTTAAGCGCGTAGTACCTTACCATATTTCGTATTCTACTTAAGTACACCGTACCTTACGATGTTCTACAATTCACTTAAGTGCACCGTACATTACGGTATTCCTTAGTTACTTTATCTCTCATCAATCCGTCCTTTTGTGTGTGACCATGTAGGTTTTCGCGGCATTGACAATTATATTAAATCACATATTTAACATAATAAACAGTGAGCGGTATCTAGCAACACATCATTGCTACCCAAGAGACAAAAATGTCATCTGATCTGACAAATCCTTTTGTGATAATACTTATGTGTACAATTACCCTTTTGCCCTTATGTCTATATTGAACACAAGGCATAGACCGTGTCATCCTTGTCCAGTTCAATATTGGGCCCATAGACATTTATCCTGTTACGCAGGATGGGCAAATTCCATCTAGGTCACTCATGTCCCTTAGCATGCTTCGTGGAGTACCCATCAACTGTCTTTATGATCATCCAGTTATGGACAATGTTTGATCAGCAATAAGGCACTCGACTCTACATCTAGGGTCCATAGTGGTTTCAGGTCGAAGGGTGGTATACACCATTATCACCATGAGAATAACTTATGACACTTTGCATAACATTCTATACAGTATTCTCATAGCGGGTCAATCCAGTATAAATATTACTCTTAATATTCATACCTATGTTTAAGACTTGATAACTCCTTATCCATGATCCATGAGATGTGATCATCAGTCTATATACATAATAGTCTTAATGCTTTAATGTTATCCCACTTCACAATAAAACTCGACTATGGATACTTTAAGAATAGTGTCCTTATGTTTAATGTGATCTCATGATTAAGTCACACTTGATACATTAAACGGACTATCTATTCTAGGGACTTTATTAGACAAACATAATAAAGAAAAAGCCTTTTATTATTAATAAATAATTCCATACAAGTACCAAAAGTATTGGCCTCTAGGGCTTACACCAACAACATCAACACTAGAAAGCTTGTTACTCTCATGGAAGAAAGTGTATCATCCTAGAGTGAATGGTGGGCTTAGCCTTAGATCTCTGTTGTGTCTTAATGAAGCTTACAATCTTAAGTTGGCTTGGGATTTGTTCTATTCATAGGAGGAATGAGCTAGGATTCTCAAGGCCAGTTCTTTAAGAGGCTATGACACAATCAACTATAACATTGCTTTAACTATTTATAAATGTTTGAAGACATAACTTTCTTGTATTAAGGATAAGGCTTTATGGTTAGTTGGCAACGAGATAAGCATCAACTTCTGGAAGGATAATTGGTGTGGGGAGCCTCTTATCAATTTCTTGGATCTGATCTCTCAGCTTCATCATTCTATCATATTGCATTCCAAAGTGGCATATTTTCTTCTAAACCAGTCTTGGTCTCTTACTTCTGCATGGAAGTATTTGTTTACTTTTCTATAACAAAAGATTGTTGCCACTCATCTTCTTGCTTCTGATTGCCATGATGAACTGATTTATTCTCAATCAACTCATGATGGCTTAACCATTAAGGAGGCTTACAATTTCAAGCAAAGGAATCCACATTGCGGGAAATGGGCTCAAGTCATTTGGAGCTCTGATATTGCTCCTTCCAAATCCATCATTGTATGAAGGCTCATCCATAACAAGATCCTTATGGATGATCAAATATAGTTGCGAGGTATAACTATTCCCTCCATACACTCCATCTATAATAATTATGCAGAGACTGCAACCCAATTCTTCTTCCATTGTGTGCTTGCTAAGCTTTGGAAGTGGCTAAGTTCCTTAATCCAACAAAACATTCCTTTTCAATCTATGGACGATATGTAGAATATCTGTAGCAAGCCTAAGTCCCAACACTCCCTCATAATTAAATATATTGTTATTCACCCGATTAATGGTATTTGGGTTGCTAGGAACACCAGTAGGTTCCAGGATAAGATCATGACTTTTGGGTCTATTTGTAGTCTCATTTTTGCAAAGGTCAATTGTTCGAGTTCCAACACTAATCTTGCTTACAAATGTGGTCCTGGCGCTTTTTCTACTATTAAGGAATTTAAAGTTCCTATTCACCCTACTAGAGCACCCATAATTAAAGAAGTTATTTGGACTCCTTCTTCGTTGAATTGGATCAACTGTAATATTGATGGAGCCCGCACTTAAAATCCTCCATATGATGGGAGTGGTGGTATTTTAGGGATAATATGGGCCTTTTCATTCTTGCTTATGTTGCACCAGTAGACTCTGATAACTCTATGGTTTGTGAGTGTTGTGCAGCCATTCGAAGTATTGAGATAGCCAAAGAGTGTGGTTGGTCGAAACCGTGGCTTGAATCTGATTCAAGTAATGTGGTGAAGGTTTTCTCTTCTGGTAATTTTCTCTTAGTTCCTTGGCAGCTTAAAGCTAGGTGGTTGCATAATCGCAAGACCATTTATGATATGTGTTTTGTTATTTCCCACATATTCAGGGAAGGAAACAATTGTGTTGATTTTTTTGCTAACTTAGGCTGCACAACTTCGTTTTCACTATATTTAACTCATTACCTTTACAAATTAGATAAGATTATGTAAAAAATATGTTTGATATGCCTTTTTATAGGTTCGTTACTTTTTGAGGGTTTTGGCCTAGTCCCCCTCTTTTTTGGTGTAATAATCTTCTTTTTGAAATATATTACTTTATTTAAAAACAATAATTCTTTTAACACCCCCACAAGTTTTTTTTATCTCTTACATTGTAATTTCTCCATTTCTTAAATCATTTCTTTCTTTTATATTTTGTTTCTTATTTTTTATCTCTTCTTTCACTTTATTATAATTTTGGTTTAATTTTGTAATATAGAGGAATATATTGATTTAAGATGAATATGAAAAAAAAAGATTAAAAAACACATCTTTAAACATTTTGCAATTTACAAAAATATTATGGATTTGTGATTTGTGATTTATTGTTGTTTATGAATGTTACTAAGTTTTTAGAAATCAAAACATGAAGTCGGTTAATTGTCTATAAATGGTTCATTAAAAGAGTTCAAATATTGGTTAATAGAACTTCAGACTTAATTTTAATACGATAGATTATAGGTAATACAAAGTTGGTTAATTATATGTAAAATATTGGTTAATACATTTTAGAAGTTGGTTAATAAATTCTCTAACATGAAAAATATGAAATACATGAAAAATAGAATAATGTTGGTTAATTGTGTGCAACAGTTGGTTAATTCATCTTTATGAGAGACACACCACATACTCACCCAAAATCTTAAAGTGATAGGTGTGTGGGTTCTCCCACTTATAAATGATCAAGTCTCCACATTATTAACCAATATGAGACTTTCCCACACTACTCACACTTATAAAAAAATTTAAACACCCCCCTAAAATATGAGTCTATCCACAATGCCTCCCCCCATTTAGTGGAAGTTCTTTCATCCACATACATTTATACCCCCGTTAACACTTTTCAACATGTCACCTCTGTAAGAACAAGATTTGGTTCTGCATCTGACATTTAGTTTTGATGATAACAATGTATTATTTCTTAGAGAAAATTTTTATACACTATTCATTCTTATCTAGTGTGTAGATTTTGCTAACAGGTTTTGACTCTAAAGCATTAATGTGTGACGTCATCAGATTCTGGAAGTAATATACTCTGATTCTGAAGAAACATAAGTGTTTTACAAGATGTTGTCAAGTTCTAGAAAGCTCTTAGACAATGGTTTTGATGAACGTTTATGCTAAAGCTTCTGACGCTAACTCTGATTGAAGATCCTCTGAAGGATTATTTGCCTTCAAGATTTTGCGCTCAAGTTCTGAAGATTCTGAAGAACTAGATCTGAAGACTCTAAAGACTAGGTTCTGAGGAATTGCGTCAAGACTCTGAAGACCGGGGTTCTGAAGATTCTGTCAACTTGTCTCTTGATCCTTCTAAGCATGCTTCAACATCATTTCATCAAAATTCTCTGGAGATTAGAAGATAAGATCAAAAGGTTTTGAATCGAGAAAATAATACACAATACAAGACCACTCTTTCCTTTACCACCCTGATTTTGTGGGCTAAGGATAATACTATTGTATTATTTTGCATCCTATATGAAAACCGTTAAACAAAGAGACAAATGCAATTTTACATTCCAATTATACCCTCCAACAGATCTTTTAACTGCCTATATAAAGAAGTATTGGAAGAATGGAAGAAGTTGCTCATGCTTTCTAACGCTTATGCTATTCGAACATACACACACTCTCTGCTAAAGTAAATATCTTATGTGTATATTCTTTGTAAACACATAAGAGTTGTTGTTCGTTATTGTGTGAAATGTTCTTTGTATTAATCTTGTGTTAATCTGCTTTCTTAGAAGCATTCTTTGTAAACACAAAGTTGTAAATCTCAAAGTTGTTTGAGTGGTTTCCTCTAGTGACTAGGTTTTAGTCAGGTAGACTCAAGAGACAAATACAGGTTGTCTTTATGGTATCTGTAATCAATTTTGGTTATAATGGATTAAGTCCTTCTTGAGAAGGTAAAATCACCTTGGTAGGGTGGGCTGGAGGTAGCTTCGTTAACAGCGAACCAGTATAAAACTAACTTTGTTATTTTTCTTGTTCGTGTTATTGTTTGATTGAGTTGGTTTTGAAAAAATGTTTGTTTTTAGAAACCCAATTCAGATCCCCATTTCTTATGTTTCTTGCCACCTTCAATTGGCATCAGAGCTCCGGTTCTGGTCTTGATAAGATATCAAACACTTAATAGTGTCAGGTAAAGATCCAGTGTGAAACACAATGGCTACCCTTCCACCACCAGTTGATCAAACAAATGATATAGATCACAACAATGCTAAACCTCCTGTTTTTGATGGAGATAGATTTGACTATTGGAAGGATAGAATAAAGAGTTTCTTTCTAAGTCATGATGTTGATATATGGTATATGTTAGTTGATTGCTACATACACCCTATAGATGCATGTCTCTTGAAACCTTTAGGGTATTCTTCTTCAGCAAAAATCTTCAACTTCCCCTACCCTTATTTACTATCTTGGGCGCACTCAGCAAACCATTGTTTCTTGATCAATCCTTCTTTTTCATCTTTAAGTTGGATGCCATGATTCATATAAGGGCTATTATGAGTGTGCATGGGTTTGGGAAACCCGTAAAACCTGATTAAACCCACTGAAACCAATCTAAAAAAAATAGGTTGGACCAGGTTATTGCGTGAACATGGTTTTCAAAAATGAAAACTCATTAAAAAAAATCAGTTTCGGGTAAACCCTGACCCATCCCATGAAACCCACTCAACCATAAGTTCTGCCACTAAGTACTAGATTTTGTTGTTGTTGTTGTTTATGTCTCTTAATAGACTGATATGTGAACTAATGTTTATATTTTTTATTACAATTTAGGGGAAGGTATTAATGTTAAGTCAAAATTCCTTTTTGGATTGTGGAGTATATTTGAACTATAATTTAGCTACTTTTTGTAATTTGATAAGTGATGACTTTGTTGTGTTTAGACTTGATTGTTTCAATTTCAGGCTTTAACATTTTTATTTTTCTAGTCATGATTTTGACTTATTTAGGATGTTGTACTTTGATTATTTTATGCCAATATTTGTAAGTCGTAAACATTTTTATGATGATTTTTTTTGTATATTTAGACATTTAAGACTAAAAGAATATTGATAATAGGTTAAAACATTTTTTAAGAAAAAAGTGGTTGGAATATATTTTGAAAAAGAATATGGGACAATATTCATGCCTATATAAGAAAAAAAGAAACAAATTGGATAATCCACTATCCAACCCACAAATGTGTCATTTTACCCAAACCAACCCAATAATATTGCGAGTGGTTATTTTACCTCACCTAAACCAGTGTGCCATATATGGTTTGGGCATTGACTTTGGAAAAACCCAACTCAAACCGACTCATTTACACTCTTAGTGGTTGCGAGGATAGCACTTGGACTTGTATGTTCGGGAAGATTCTCTTGTTGGGTATGGATTCCTGACCTCAACTTCCTTGAATTTGGTTTTTGAACACTCCTTTCAAAATTTCTCCCTCGAAGTATTCAAGGGAATGTTAGCTTTACAGTTGTTTTGAGGACCGTGTTATCCTTCTTCTTTATAACGATCATCGTCTCCCTCAGATGCCCAATTGAGTTCGAGATTTCCTGCTCTTCGGCCTCCTCCTTCAGCAAGGAATTTATCTTCATAATTGATGTAAGTTTGTGCCCTATACGATAAATCTTTTAAACTATGAGCTTCCTCGAGTCCCATCTTCTCCCGAAACATGCACTCTAACTTCAACCCATTCTCGAATATTTAGTATTTCAACCTGTCACTTGTGCCCCCAAACACTACCACTTTAATGAAGAGATCAATGTACTCGCGTACGGTATCTTTCTTCCCATGAGTAATCCCACTGAGCACAACCTTCAACGTGGTTTATCTCTTTCGGGTAGTGAAATGGGCTATGAAGACTTCGTAAAGATCTTCCAAAGAATCTATGTTCTCTTTCGAGAGGGTCTTGAACCAAATCATTGTAGATCGAGTCAAGTTTAGTGAAAACAGCTTCCACTTTAAGGCCCAGTGGTCGTGATAATAATCTAATCACTTATTTACATGCTATACATGTTCGTCTGGGTCCCTAGTCCCATCATGGTTTGAATTTTCATAGGTTTTTTTAGTGATCATGGAATCTTGTTGTCGAGGATACGAGAGGAAATGAGGTTTCTTTTTTGCATTGGGATCAAAGCATCTTCATCAAAAGTATCCCTCATTTGAGGCTGACAGATATCTAGTGGAGTGTGACTGTAACGCCTTGATTTTTGAATTAATATTTTATTTAATTATTGGAGTGTTTATGTGTGTTATTTGTGCTATTTTACAGTTTTAAGGGTATTTTAGTAATTTTAGAATTACTAGGATTATATAGTTGAAAGTAGAAAAATAAAAATAGGATTTAATTGAATTATTAGGATTTAATTATTTAATAATAATTGGAGAAAATACAAATTTTGAGGATTTTTATTTAATATTTATTTAATTAAAATAATAGAAATGTAGAAGGCTTTGAAGTTAGTTACTGAGATTAGAAGTTTTCTGGTATTGACTGGTTACTTTTGAAGATTTATCGAAGGTTTTTCGAAGTTAGCTCTGCCTTTGACCTAGTTAACTCGATAGGGTCAAGCTTTTGTGTGGGATGTTTAGTGTGAAGAGAATTTCCGAGAGCTGAAGAACAAGTTGACAACAACACCAGTTTTGATATTACCATACCCAAAGGAATCATTTGTGGTGTATTGTGATGCATCCAAGATGGGTTTAGGCGGTGTGCTTATGCAGACTGGTCAGATAGTAGCTTATGCTTCGCAACAATTGAAGATTCATGAGAGGAACTACTCTACCCATGATCTAGAGTTGACAAATGTAGTTTTTATGTTGAAGATATGGAGACCTTATTTGTATGGTTCCAAATTCGAAGTATTTAGTAATTATAAAAGTTTGGGATATTTGTTTGATCAGAAGGAGTTGAATATGAGACAAAGGAGATGGTTAGAGTTTTTGAAGAACTGTGACTTTGGCTTTAATTACCATCTCGATAAAGCCAATGTTGTAGCAGATGCTTTGAGTCGTAAGTCTCTGCACATGTCAGCGTTGATGGTTAGGGAGTTGGATTTGATCGAGCAATTCAAAGACTTGAGCTGGTGTGCAAGATGACTATTGATAATGTGAGATTGGGCATGCTAAAACTGATTAGTGGTTTTCTTGATGACATCAAAGAGATTCGGAAGTTGGATGTAACTTAGGTTAATCATTTGTCATCAATCAATCAAAGTGAAGATGAATACTTCCGAGTTGATGAGAACGGGATCCTAAAGTTTCAGAATAGAGCTTGTGAATCCGATGTGCTAGAACTTAAGATAATGATTTTAGACTATAGTCACAGAAGCAGTTTGAGTATTCATCCTAAGGATACTAAAATTTACCAAGATCTCAAGAAAATGTTTTGGTGGCCAGAGATGAAGAAAGATGTTGTGCAGTTTGTTTATGCATGTTTGACTTGCCAAAAGTCAAAGATTGAGCATTAGAATTTGTCTAGACTGATGCAATCATTGGATGTTCCAGAATAGAAGTGTGACAATATCTCGATGGATTTTGTGATTGGTTTTCTGAATACTCCTAGAGTATTTGATGCGATTTGGGTGATTGTGGATAAACTACTAAATTGGCGAATTTCATCCCCATTAAGGTAAGCTTTTCATTGCAGAAGCTGACAAAGATTTATATTATTATAATTGTGAAGCTTCATGGTATTTCATCAAGTATTGTGTCTGATAAAGACCTGAGTTTAACGCCCAGGTTTTGAGAGATTTTGTAGGAGGCGTTGCATACTAAGCTAAGGTTTTGAGAGATTTATTGAGGGCTTGTGCTTTAGAGTAAGGAGGTGCTTAGGACAAATTTTTTTTCCATTGATCGCATTCACGTACAATAACAATACCATTCTAGTATTGGAATGACACTTTAAGGCTTTGTGGTATGAGGTATAAGACTTTTCTATGTTGGTATGAGTCTAGAGAGAATGTTGTACTTGGACTAGAGATTGTACATCAGACTACTGAAAAGGTGAAGATGATACAAGAAAAGATAAAGGCATCACATAGTAGGGAAAAGATTTACCATGATTAGTGGAGGAAAACGCTTGAGTTCTGAGAAAGTGATCATGTATTTCTCAGATTCACTCATGTGATTGGTGTTGGACGGGTTCCGAAGTCTAAGAAACTTACTCCTCGTTTCATTGGTCCATACCAGGTTACCCAATGAGTCAGATATGTTATCTACAGAGTGACATTTCCATTATTCCTTTCAAAATCTGCATGATGTTTTTCATGTATCCCAACTCAGGAAGTATATTCCCCATCCATCTCATATAATCCAAATGGATGATGTGGAAGTGAGGGATAATCTAACGGTTGAGGAATCACCTATGAGGATTGAGGGTCGAGAAGTGAAATAGATCATAGGTAAATATATTACTCTTGTGAAGGTCGTTTGGGAAGGACCTGCTAGAGGTAGTATGATGTGGGAGCTAGAGAGTTGGATGAAGGAATCTTATTCGAATCTGTTTTTGCCATATAATTTTTAGGGCGAAAATCTTTTCAAGTGGGGGAGAGTTGTAACACCCCAATTTTTAAATTAGTATTTTATTTAATTATTGGAGTGTTTATGTGTGTTACTTGTGCTATTTTAGGGGTTTAAGGGTATTTTAGTAGTTTTATAATTATTGGGATTGTAGAGTTGAGAGTAGAAAAATGAAATAAGATTTAGTTGAATTATTAGAGATAATTAGTTAATTTTAATTATTTAGTAATAATAGGAGAAAATAAAATTTTTGAGATTTTTATTTAATATTTACTTAATTGAAATTTTTATTTAATTAAAATAATAGAAATATAGGAATTGTGAGTTATAGGGTGAAATTAGAAGTTTAATTAAATTTGAGTGTAAAGTATTAATAGTCAAGAGTTGAGAGAGAGTTAAGAATTAACAAAAACCTTTTTAGGTTATTTAAATAGAAAAAGTGAAAGATTGAATTTTAGTCTGATAGGTAAAAGTGGAAAACAAAGGAAGAGGCAAGGAACCCTAAGGAGCTTTATGAAGGAGAAGTCATAGCCAAAAATCTTAATAGATTATGCAATTCTAAGGTAAGGGGAAATTTCTTTACTGATGGATGATAATAGGCAACCAGGATGGTGATGGATCCTTACCCTTTCATCAGCACCAAAGTTATACTCTACTTTCTTTCTGTAATATGTTTGACAAAATAGGGTTTGGGTAAAACCTTATTGACATCGATCGATGAATAACTTAGTTTCTATGTGTTAATTTGATGAACAAATAGATTTTGAGATAAATCCCCTATGGTCACGTAAATGATTTGTTATTGATGAGATTGTATATTGTTGTCTGATGTTGTTGTAACATGTGTTGTAATACAATTTTGCAGATAGCTGTGTATTTTGAGCGACCCTAATTGGTCAATTTTTTCCTAAATTTGCAGAAACTTTATGATATATATTTCTCCTAAACAGGAAGGCCACGTGGCAGGCCGCATTGCGAGACGACGACCAAAGTCACGTTGCTGGTTGACGGCGACAACAGAGGGAAACAACGCAGAGATTTCCGCGGTGTCGAGCCGCGTCGTGATGACAATGTTCGGGGCGCGATGGACGA